>NC_134137.1:48170000-49370000 GCF_033958435.1 Carettochelys insculpta
AGTACAGGGTTCAGTGCTGTCTGCTTAAGGTTCTACTGCATTTTGTCTTTGAGAATATTCTGAAATCATGGCTAAGGTGGCATAAACACATTAATTTTATGCTATTGTTATCTGTAGTGCTAGATTTCTTAAAAGCTCTTCCTATTAGCAGTAATAATTTGGCCAAAATGTCTTTTCTCAGTTTAGGCAGTTTGTATGCTTTCTCAGACTAAAAGTCTTTTCTTCAGTCCAGTACAAACAATTCTGTGGGTTATTTAATAGGGGTACAGAAGAAAACTTGTACCATGTTAAAGTCATTCATTGCATATGCATAATAGCTAAGGCCCTACAGAATTCGTGGTCATGGGAAAAACTTGTCACTGGCCATGAAATATGGTGGTTCTCCCTGCTCCTCTCTCTCTCTCTTGAAATCAAGTCTTTTGTGTATTTTTACCTTATACGGCACAGATTTAGTGGGGGAAACCAGTATTTCTCATATTGGGGATCCTGATCCAAAAAGGAGTTTTGGGAGGGTTGCAAGGTTATTTTAGGTGACTGGAGAATGGTGACTGTTCACTGTCTGCCAAGTTGTGAAGGCAGCACACTACCAGTATCAGCTCAGAAATAAGGGTGTGTCAGTACCACACCATGCCACCCTTCTGCAGCGCTGCCTTCAGATTTGGGTACCCAGAGAATGGTGGCTGCCCACTCAGGGCCCAGCTCTGCAGAGAGGAGCACAGATGTAAGGAAAGCAATACAATACATGCCACCTTTACTTCTGCGCTGCTAGTGGTGGCGGCTCTGCCATCAGGTCTGATGGGAGCACTATTGCCAGTAACAGCACAGAAGTAAGGGTAGCAGAACTCCCACCTCGTCTTCTCACCGCGCAATAACTCTGCAACCCACTCTCCCAATTCTTCTTTGGGTCAGGACCCCTACAATTACAACACAACAAAATTTCAGGTTTAGATAGCTGAAATCATGATTCTTCCCCCCCCCCCCCCCCAAGTTTTTAAAATGTAGGACCATGAATTTGATCAAAATGGATTGTGAACTTGGTAGGGCCTTCAACAGGTGATACTAACAAATTGTATATTGGTTCAGTTGGTTTTACAGAACAGAGTCTTATTCATATACTCTAATGTGATTTGGCTACAGTTATGTTTTAGGGAAATATTTGTAACATAGTTGCATCATTGGATGTGGGTTGTTTTATCCCCTTAGCTTGCTTGTCAGAGGCCGTGTCTACAAATAGCAAGTTCTTGCAGAATGTCAGACCCTGTTTTTGAAAAAATATGCAGCACACCTTTTGGAAGCTTCTTTTTGAAAAAGACATGTAGATGTTCCATGGGCCCTTTTTCAAAGAAGGCCCTTCATGGCATTGGATGTTTTGATCCCTGGCCTGTTCTTTTGAAAGAACAGTGGCTATGTAGATGCTCTATCGAAAGAGATCGATCTTTTGTTTGCTCTTTTGTGCATGGATGCGCTCTTTCAAAAGAAGGTCTTCTGGAAGATAATCTTTCAAAAGATTGCTGTAGTGTAGATGTAGCCAGAGGTATTGTCTTCTCAGTGAATTAGGGGTAAGTTTGTTAGAAGCTGGAACTGCGTGGCTCTGTATTGAGCATCAACTATGATTTTAAAGTTCTACGTGAAAGAAGCTATTTTGAGACCCCAGTATACTGAGCAGAACTTAGGTCCTGTAATCCTTTTTCCACTATAATGCAATATGTTGTGCATACTGGCAATCCTGACAGTATTTAAATCTGGAGATGAAGCATTTGAACTCTGGTGTTTTTCAGTGGCTCTCATTTCATTTAAATTGTAGCATACTAGTGTACTGCTTGAGTGGCTTTTTATTTGCATGGTCACTATTGACAAATGTGTCTACAACACAAATGATTTAAGTCCATTGTTGACAGATCATTATGCTTTGCCAAGAGGGTTTGTACTCATAATTATTTGAAACTTATTATTTTGTGTTGAAGGCTCTAAATGAGCGGAAATGTTTTATGTTAAAAGTAGTTTTATAAAACTCATTCCAATTTATCTTGCATCACCATGGAGACTGTAAGACATTACAGTAAAGGCCTTCATATTCGGCACCCCCTGGACTCGGAGGTTGCCGGATATTCAAATATTCTGGATAATGGAGAGGTATACCTAACAATGCATAACACAAAAGAAACACAAGATTAGATATTAACAAACAAATAAAAATGTGTTCAGAGTGCTTTACTTACCAACAGTAGTATTGTACACTAAACTTATACTGTATTTGCTGTATTTATTGGTATTTACTTTCACTGTACTCTACTTATGGAAAATGCACCTAAAATTTACTTATGGTTAAAACACTGGTTATTTGAGAGTTCCAGATGATAGCATGTTGGGTATGAAAGAGTTTGCTGTTGTACTTTCTGGTACTAATAAACTGTAAGCCACTACTTAATTGTGTGTATGAAGCTTGATAAAGTACGGTTTAAAATTAATTATGGATTTTTATTTCTTTTTCTTTTCAGGAACAGCTACAACTATTGCTACAGGATTAACACTGGGTAAGAGAAACTATTAGAATTTGGGGACAGACAAAGATGCTCTACACTGAGAATGGGGAACCTGTTTTGGGTTGAGGGCCACTGACCCTCCGAAATATCATTTAGGGGCCACGCACAAGTGAGAAGCATGCCAAAAAAAAAAAAAAAACCCCAGAAGCCCTCACTGACCTGGCCCCTGGGTGAGGATGTAAAAACCCTCCCTGACCTCGTCCCTCAGCTGAAAAGCAGGAAAAAATGCTCACTTCATACCCTCTCAAGCTCCAGCTCCACGGCTAGCTCAGGGCTTTCCCCCAGGGGTGGATTAACTTTTCTGGAGGCCCTGGACTAGTAGATCTTTTGGGGCCCCCTGAAAGTGAGCCAAAAATGAGAGATTCACTGTGCAGGAAAGATCTGATGGAGAGTGGTGTGGGAATGTGAGGTCTGGGCTGGTCAGAGGGCATGCAGTAATGGGATGGAGGGGGCAGAGGTTTGGGGAGGGCACAGGTGATGCCTCTGTGTGTGCCCCCACACTGCTCCCATTTATGACAGTTTGCTGCCAGTGGGCATGATGGGGGTGGAGCCTGCAAGTGAGCTCAGGGACAGAGCTTCCTTGCACTCTTGTTCCACCAGCTCAAGGAGCCTGTGCTGGGCCAAAGTGCCAGTGCTGGCTCACCCCTCTGTGGAGGGGGAGCCCTGATCGTTGTGTGCTGTATCTAGCCAATGGGCCATAGCTTCCCCATCCCTGCTCTAAATTGTTCTCATACTGTGTACACTTGCATGGTGGTGACATGGCATGGATTCTCCTCATGTTAAACACAGCTACAAATATACTGCTACTTCTCCTAAGGAATTATTGTAGTTGCCACAGGTTTAATACTGCTACATGATTATGCAGAAACTGTTAGCACTTTCTAGGACAGTGTGCTTAAACTGGCTTTGAAGAATTGATACAATATTGACTAAGACTAATGAGGCCATGGGATATATATGTTGTTTTGGAAACAAGTGCACTGAACTGAGTAACCAGTGCTCTTTGAACTTCACATTTGCTCACCCTAAAATTTTGTGTGTCTGCTGCACTCTGGGAGCCGTGTCAATACCGTTTTGAGACACACATTTTAAATTGAGGCTCTTAAGGGAGGCATTCATGTTTCCTCAGAGATTCCTTTCTTTTATTTCCAGGTCTGAAGTAGTGAGTCTGTCCCACAAAAAGCTCATCACCTAATAAATTATTTTGTTAGTCTTTAAAATGCTACAGGACTGCCCGTTTTTTGTTCAAATATGCAAGACCCATTCAGTGCTGTATTTGGGATTATGATTCTGCAGGAAATAAGGAGTCTGTCAGTAAATCAAAATAATGTGCACATTTGAATTTCCTTATGTTAGGTCAATTTCTGTTTGTATCTGGACACTGAGGCTATGTCTACACTAGCCCAAAACTTCAAAATGGCCATGCAAAAGGCCATTTCGAAGTTTACTAATGAAGCGCTGAAATACATTGCAGCACTTCGAAATTGACGCGGCTTGCAGCCGCTTGGCTTGTTCAGATGGGGCCCTTTTTCGAAAGGACCCCAGCAACTTCAAAATCCCCTTATTCCTATCTGCTGATTTTGAAGTTGCTGGGGTTCTTTCAAAAAGGAGCCCTGTGTGGATGAGCCATGCAGCTGCACGCCGCGTCAATTTCTAAGCGCCACGGCTGCCAGCATTCTAATTAGATGCTGAATATGTATTTCAGCACTTCATTAGTGAACTTCGAAATGGCCATTTTGAAGTTTTGAGCTAGTGTACACACAGCCTGATGGATTAACGTTATGGGATACTAAGGATGGTCCATTTGTGAAGAATACAAGAACTTCCTTTTTTAAAATACTAATGACCACAGATCAAAACCATCCTGATTTAATAGAAGGGTCACTACATAAGAGACAAATGAATAACAGAGTTCTTGTAGTCTGCTGTAGCTATATTCATAATCAGTCTTTTTATAAATTAAGACACAGTGGCTATGTCTACACTACAGCATAAAGTCGATTTTTAAGGCACTTAGCTTGATTTTTACAGTGTGACTGTCTTCACTGCAAATACCATTAGGTTGGTTTTAAGGGGAGCTAAGGTCGATTTTCTCACATCTACCCTCCAGGGAAGCAAAATGCCAAGTTTCAATGTGAAAGGTCGAATTAATGCTAGAGTACAAACAACATTACTTTAAATCAATTTTATTGCCGTCCAGAGGTATCCCACAATGCTCTACAGGTGTCCGTTATGTCCGCTTTCTCCTCTGCTGGTCTTCAGGTGCGCGGCAAATAGGTAACAGGAAACCTGGGAATTTGAATTCATTGCTTTTCTGACCAGTGTGGATAGCGCACCTCAAGAGCTGTCCATCCCATCTCGCCATCATGACTGTTTGGGGTTCTTCTGATCTGACTTCTCGGGGTCACAAAGAGCTCCCAGCATGGAGCCACAATGAAATCTAGAAGAATCCATGATGGGCAGGCAGCAAATCAGCAAGCGAAATGCGGACGTTTATGAGAAGATTTCATTGGGCATGATCAAGAATGCTGAGTGTCCCTGGCATAACCAACGTGGAGTCAAAGTAAAGGAGTTCAGGCGGAAATACCACAAAGCGAGAGAAACCAACAGATCATCTCGGTCATCTCCCAAGATGTGTCACTACCACCAGCAGCTGAATGCCATTCTTGGTAGGGACCCAACCATGCTCCCCATGGCTAACTGGGACTCTTAAGGAGACCATCCTCAGAACACTGGTGAGAGCCAAGTGGGGAAGCAGGAGGCCGATGTAGAGGAGGATGCTGACGTTCACAAGGCGCTCAGTGAAGCGGATCCTGCCAGCCCAGAGCTGCTCTTCACCCTTGACCTCGACCCAGTCCCTTCATTGACAGCTGATGCACCAGTGTCCAGCAATGGTGTGGAGGGCTCTTCAGGTGATTGTGTTTTTTAGAATGTTATAAGTGGATTGTGGCTGGGTCGGGGTATAGGCTTATTTTTGCAGAGCACATTTTTTTAAACTGCTACAAGCAGGTTGTGGCTCAGGCAAGATGGATCTGTGCCTCTTAGAACAGCTTGTTAATATTTCTGGGGATGGAGTGCTTTATCCTTCTGAGAGATCTCCATAAATGTCTCAGCCAGGTACTCTTTCATTTTTCACATGAGGTTTCTTGGGGAGGCCTGATTTATTGCGGCTTCCATGATAACGCACCTTGCCGTGCCAGGCAACCAGTAAGTTATCTGATATCCTGGCACCACACACCGTTCTCGCAAATTTTCCAGCCCTGTGCTCACACAGTGTAAGGCTATTTTCTTTTTCACTCTGTTATTCTTAAGAGGCTGATGTCTCTTTTAGCAACCTAGAAGAAGCACAGGAAGGTTGATTTAAATTTCTCAGAACCACTCTGTGTGACTGGCAGTCTCTCCATCTCCACCCTCTGCAGTTGGCAGGCTCTTCTGGAATTCTCCCCTCCCACCACGCTGCTTTCTCTGTTTTAAGTGACTTTTCACCTGCATGGAATTTGAGGTGCTGTTGAGAGTTCTTTTCCCCACACTCTGCAGTTTAAAGGGAGGATACTGCCATGCATCTGGTGGGCTTAAACCCTCCCCTTCACCATGTGGCTGCCAGGTCATGCAGACCCTGCCATCCTGAAGCAGACAAGGTCTTACCATCTCTGCAATAAAAGGGTCTGAATAACTAACAGCTTCTGTTCTGCTGAGGTTGATTCATTGTCATCCACAAGAAGCCAAAAGTGGCCTTGGAAAAGAAAAGTTGCAGTGCTTGTCAAACAAAGACCCATTCCTTCTAGGGGTAAGCGCTTTATGCCACATTTAAAAATTGTATCTAAATCTTGACCTTCGCTGTCTTCAACAGGCAGTGAGAGTTGGGGAGACAAGGTTGCTGTGATGAGGCATAAGAAGAGATCCAAACAGGACTTCATCCTTCAGCAACTTGAAAAGGCAGACAGGGAGCGAGCCAATGCCTCCTCTGACAGAAGGCAGACCTAGCAGTGGTGGCAAACGATGCTGCCGTGCAGGAACAAGGACTTGGCAGAGACTCTGATGGTTGTCAGGGAGCAAACTGAGATCCTGGATTCTGAGCTGCAGAGGGACACCATAGGACTCATTATGCAGTCTGCACACCCTGATTCCCGGCCTCCCTTCATTATGGCTTGACCCCTGCCCCTACCCTCATCAGGGTCCCTGGATGCATGAGTGGAGAGAGCAAGGACAGTGTCTCAGTCCAAACACAGGACCTCGCTGCACTGTCAAAGGCTCGCGTTACACCACACGTGACGCCAGGATTCCCTTCTTTTTCCTATCTACCCTTTAACCTTCCTGCCTCTAAATAAAAAAAGAATAGTTTTCTGATAAGCATGGTGTCATTTATTGGTTGACATGGAGTTGGGTACAGTTGGAGGTACTTTCATATAGGTCACATACACGTCATTGTGGGGGCTTGGGAGTGGTAGCAGTAGTTAAATGCAGCAGAATCATGTGGCAGTCTGCTCATTCATAAAGAGATTTTTTTCAAAGCTTCCCTGACTGCTGTTGCTTCTGCATGTGCCTTGGTGAATGCCCTTGTGCCAGGGTATACATAAGAACTGCCCGGGGCATCTGCTTTTGCAACCCAAGCTGGCATTGTTTTCTCCCTTTGATTTACAAATGTCATGGAGAATATAGCACACTGCAACCACAGTGAAGATGTTAGTTTGGCAAAGGTCAAAATGGGACAAAAGGCACCTGAATCTGGCTTTTAAATGGCCAAAGGCACATTACACCACCATTCTGTGCATGCTCAGCCAGTAGCTGAAGCGTTCCTTGCTGTGGTCTGAGGTGCCTGCATATGGCTTCATGACTCAAGCGCGCAGGGAGTTAACAGGGTTGTCCAGTATCACTGTGGACATCTCCACATGGCCAATCTTGATTTTCTGGTCTGAGAAGAAAGTCCCATCCTGGAGCCCTCTGTACAGACTGGAATTTCTAAAAAAGTGTGCATCTTGCACCCTTCCTGACCATCCCACGTAGATGTTGGTGAAACAACCTTTGTGATCCACCAAGGCCTGCAACACCATAGAGAAGTACCCCTTGTAGTTTATGTACTCTTGAAGCCAGGTGATCCAGAGCCTGGATGGGGATGTTCATTCCATCTGTCGCCCCACCACACTTAGGAAACCCCGTGGCAGCAATGCTGTCCACTGTGTGCTATTTATTTCCCAGAGTCATGGTCTTCTGCATCAGACGGTCACAGATTGCTTTTGCTACCTGCATCAGTGAGGCCCCCACTGTAGCTCTGTCCACCCTGAATTGATTTCCCACCGACCGGTAGCTGTTGAGCATTGCAAACTTCCATAGAGTAATTGCCACTCACCTGTGAATTGTGAAAGCAGGTCTGATTTTGCTATGGCTGCACGTCAGGGTGGGGTACAGGAAATCACAAAGTTCCGTGAGAGTGGGCTTGCGCATGCAGAAGTTCTAAAGCAATTGGTGGTCATTCCAGACTCCCAAAAGGAAGTGGTCCAACCAGGATGTAGTAGTTTCACGTCTCCAGAACCAGAGCTCCTCTGCAAGTAATGCAGCCAGGATGATCAGCAGCTATGCATTCTTGTTCTCCAGTTCTTTAATATCATCATTCGAATCATCTGTATCCATCTCATCCTCCCACTGGCTTTGTCTAATAAAATACTGCACGACAATTGGGCAAGTGGCCATAACACACTGTGCAATGACTGTAAGCTGTTCAGGATCCATTCTAGTGTTGTGAGCCAGGGCAGGTTTCTGGAAGATGATGTGAAATTCCTTGGGCTTGCTGTTTTCCAGCAAGTGGGGGAGGGTATGAGGGCATTGCACACTGGGATGATACCAGACACCCACAAGTACAGTAGGGTCTCACCATTTGCAAGTCCCACATTCGCAAATTCAGTTATTCACGAGGGCCTTGCTTCCCTGGGGCTGGGATCGCCAGCAGCTATCACTTCCTGAGGCTCCAAGCCCCCACCGCCTGCCCAACATTTACAAAAATCAACATTTGCGAGAGTGCTGAACCCAGAACCATCGTGAATGTTGAGGTCCTATTGTACTTGCAGCACGTTTTTTCCCATAAGCCACTGGCACAAAAACCCAGAATGCAATGGGGAAGCAGGCACTGTGTGATAGGTTCCCGCAATGCATTGATCATGCAGTCAAACTTAGTTAGGGCAATGGAGACATGCTATGTTGACTTTCTGGATATTTGCGGATACTCATCTTTGACTTTATAAAATCTTGTGGTAAAAAGTCAACTTAAGTACATTTGACTTTATTTCGTAGGCTGTTTTTCCTTATAACTGGAATTTGTCAGCTAGTTCACTGTTCAGAGAAGGGTTTAAATCCCTCAGCCAGTGACTAACAGGTCTTGGTCTTGACTTTAGAGAGAGAAATAAACAAGGCCAGTTTTAAGATCTGTGGACCTTCTTACTGAAAGAGAGGAAGTGCTGTGGTAAGGTGTGTGTTTTTTGTTGTTTTTTAAATACATAGTCTTATTGCCTTCTTTACGTAAGGAGGAACCAAACCAAAATGTGGAACTATTTGGAAATCCTTCTGGGTTCTTGTCATCGCATTTTCATTAGTATTTAATTGTAAAATTCACATGAGGGGAGTAATTTTCGTGTTTGTATGACTTCTGGTGGCAAAAATGTTAACTTGAGCATTTATGCCTTGACAAAATGTATTAAGAATGGTGTTCATTATTATAGGAGCTCCTGCCACTACATCAGCATCTACCACAGGTTTTGGTTTAGGATTTAACAAACCTGCAGGATCAGCCACACCGTTTGCTTTGCCTATTACTTCTACCTCAGCAGGTGGCCTCTCACTTTCTTCTGCTCTTACATCAACTCCTGCAGCAGGTAAGAAAGTACTGTATTTCTGTCAGAACTGCAGTTTGCATTCAAAAATATCAAAGTACCTATACAAACACACTGAAATAGGCACTTACTATTATTGTCGTAGCCCATCATTTACACGTCACCAATGTGAGAGACAGAATTTAAGTGACAGGTGAAGCTTCACTGATGTTAATGTCAGGTGCTCTCATTATTTTAAGCCCAACATTGAAAATTTTCTCTATTTCTTTTAAGCATCATCATCAGGTAACAGTAGGTGGTGGCTCATATACCTCAGGGTTCCCAGTGACACTCAGGGAGCTCACTTGGAATTGCAGGTGGTGGGAAATAGTAGTTTTAAAAATAGCATCTCCAAATTGTGGAAAGGACATCATAATGCTGAAATTGGTTAATTCTGCTGTCAGTAGGATGAATGGTTTTGATACTGTTAAAGCACAATGGAGAATATGTATTACCAATAACATGTCCTATGCTTAGTATACCAGTATGCATTTGGCACCTTCTCTAGAGATGCATTCTACATAACCATGTTCTCCATATGCAAGTCTTCATCGAAAAGCTAGGTACGTCGTCCTACGTGTGTGTACACCAAAGTTGTGTACCCCATTTTCCCATATTCTTGTTAGCTAAGATGGTGCAGTATGTCACCTCTTATTTGCTGCCCACTCCAAAACATCACATAATCTATTGAAGTAGAAGCTTTAAAATTACAGGTTGGCGTTTGTAGCCTCCACATGTGAGATACTTTGCTGTTCAGCTGGATCAAGTCATCTTTGCCCACATGAAGTCCATCAGTACCCAGATTTTGTCAGATCTGTAGATTCTGCAGAATTCTAGTGGAAATTCTTAATTTTTAAACTGCTTCAGATAAACTTGTGTATAGAAAGTTTTGATTGAATTACATTTGGTATTTAAATACTACAGTACAGTTGCTCCCTGGTGGTGGTGGTGATACTAAATTTAGCTTGCAGATTTGTTGCAGATTTTCATTCAGTGTTAACTTTCTGTTATGATGAATGAGGCAGTTTACACCGATGAGCAGTTTTTTTAGACTATATAGCCTCTGTCATAAGGATGGTTTCATTCTTTTAATTTCAGGTTCTACTGGCTTTACATTGAATTTGGGTGGGACAGCTGCCCCAACTACAGCTGCATCCACTGGCCTTTCACTGGGAGGAGGCTTAGCTGGTTTGGGAGGCACACTCTTCCAGAATGCAAGCACAGCAGCAACAGGTGAAAATAGTTTTAATCTCTTCCACTCCTATTTCACAATGCTGAAACACAAAGTAATACCATGTAAAATATAATTCCCACAGAAACTTTTGCAGTTTCCTTGAATGTTACTGCTTTTAACAAATTGTAGAATATCAAATATAACACTTACTTTCTAAATAGTCTATTTCTTCTCCCTGTCAATTGATTTAATTTTGGAAGTTTCACAAGAATGTAAGTATTGTTCCATGCAAGTATGCTTTACTGGGGTCCTGGGAGCTCAGCCCAGCCTGCAAATTGTGATATATTGTGGAAGGTTTGTATTGGGCTGGAAAAATTATGCTTGGGCCCTGCTTCCACAGAGTAGTTCCCATAGCTGCCAGAGTGGTGGTGATCTGCTTATAAGTTGAATGTTTTACAGTGTATTTGAGAATGCTTAGAATAAAATGATCACTAGTCCCTTTGTTTTTGTTAGTGAATTTAGAAAACCTTTGAGTTCCAGTAGTGTAATTTTAAACCTCCTTTGTTAGATGAAGGCCCCCTCCGGTCCCAGTTTCGGAGAGGTAGCCGTGTTAGTCTGGATCTGTAACAGCAACGAAGGGTCCTGTGGCACCTTATAGACTAACAGAAAAGTTTTGAGTGTGAGCTTTCGTGATGAAGTGAGTCTGTGCTCACGAAAGCTCATGCTCAAAACTTTTCTGTTAGTCTATAAGGTGCCACAGGACCCTTCACTGCTGCTCCAGTCCCAGTGCTTTGGGATAGCTCCTTTGGTGAGAAGTGTAGTGCATGTCCCCTCCATCCTCTGCTGTGAAAAGGAAGGGTGCTGTTCTTGGATCCAATGCAGGGTGCAGTGAGCGGCACTCCAAGCTTTCATATTGGTCTTAGGTATCTAATAAATATGGTATTTAAGAGTGGGTTAGTTCAGTCCCCTGGCTTCATGGCAGGACCAAGTACCCTCTATTTCCTCCTTTATTGTATTGCCATAGTGCCCTGAGTACTTAAACGTTGGTCTCCAGGCTGCAGGGATTATAAAAACAGTGTTTATTCTGAAACACTTCGTGCTATTGCTGTGTGGAATGGAGAACTTTACTTTCTCCCTTTGGCTGATGTGGGAAGGCAAGATGTTTTCAATACCCTTTCCTTGCTTCTGGGAGAAATGTCTCAAATTGTTACTTTTTCTAAAAAATTCTAGGAAAGGTGTTGACAAATTCCCATTGTCACCCTCCTGTTCGCACACCCTTCCCAGCTCCCAGTGACCCTCAGATGCAGTGCAGGAACTGGCTAGCTGCTAAGTGACAAATGATTGTACGCTGTTTCTCAGAGTTCTGGAGGCCACCTCCATGAAATTGACACCATCTTCTTGCAAACTCTGGTCTGTTGCTGCCTGTTGGCCACTGACCATATGAAAGAAGAAAGGTTCAGATTTATAATGCTGGCTGCTTGATATCTTTCATGTAAGTATTAAGTGGATATTGAGCAATACTCTCATTTCATAGAAGTAAGGTTTAAAAATACTGTATTCTGAAGTGAGGAAATATATTATGCATTGATGGTGCAAGTGATGAGGCATGCAAGGCTGTTAAAATTAGATATTAATAATTTTTTTCCCTTTCCATTGTTTCTACTGAACTTTTGAGCCACATGCAGCTAAACAAACCCTGAAAACAAGGTGATATACATAAATCTCCTCACAATATAATGAAGCCAACATATTAAGCTGGCTATTACTGAAACACTTTTTGGGTTACTTGTAGGACTTGGACAGAATGCGCTGAATTTGACTCTGGGGACGACTTCAGCTCCTTCAACTACTGTTAATGAAGGTCTTGGTGGCATAGATTTTAGTAGTTCTTCAGATAGAAAGAGTAAGTTGATGTAATTGTGTTTCTGTAATGTTATGAAAAATTGGAAAATACTTGCTATAAAAATTTAAAAGCACATCGTTGAAAGATGCTAGAAAGAGGGCATTGATGGCTTGTTTTTTCTAACTCTTGCAAGGGACGCAGTAAAAATAAAGGATTTAAAATGTCTTTAGCAACCTTAAAATAACCTCTGGTTTTTAAAGGTTAAACAATTATGCAGCATAGCTGTAGTCATGTCAGTCGTATATTAGTGAGACAAGGTTGGTGAGGCAGTGTTTTATTGGAAAAATTGTGAGAGGCAAGCTTTGATGAGAGTGGCAAGCTTTTGAGCCATACAAAACTCTTCTTCAAATCTGGGAAAGGTACACCCAGCCCCACAGCAGGATGTAAGGTGGAACAGATCGTTTAGTATACGTAATTAGCACATATTGTAGGTGACCATTCAGAAGCTGAGGAACTTATATTCATTACTCCAGTAGACATGAAAAATTTGGGCTTCAACAGAGACACTTATCAGAGGGGTAGCCGAGTTAGTCTGTATCTTCAAAAACAACAAGAAATCCTGTGGAACCTTATAGACACTCTGGAATTTATGGCCTTTGTAACAATCTGAACCAAAACTAATCCACTATAGCTGCAGAGGTATTAATGCTGCTTTGAGTGGCCTTTTGTTACATGCTAACTAATGCTAAGCAATCTGTTCCACTTGGCATTTTGCTGTGAATCTGGGAGTACCTTTCGAAGACCTGTGTGCTCAGATACTGCTTCTCTCTCACCAACAGAAGTTGGCCCACTAAAACATTGCCTCGCCCATTTTCTCTCTTTTAAAATTAAAAAAAAAAATTTTTGCTCTTTACATTTCTCACTGTGGGAATTCATCTACGTTTTCAGCTATTTTAACTTGTTGGTTCTATTTCAGTACATAGCATGTTTTGTTTGCAAACTTCATATAATGCAGTGCTTCTGGATGGGCTGTCAGTGGCAAGGATCAAACTTGGGATCTCTGGATCTAAAAGCATGAGTCTCTGCAGATCTATTACCTCAAAGGCCCTGGCTAACAAACATCCACATGTACTCGGGATGCTTGGGCATGCAGGGGAAATGGAGCCTTACACTGTAATTTTGGGTTACAATGCAAAGAGCTTGTTTTAAAACAACTTTCTTCATTGCAATGAATTTCAAAAATCATGGAAGCATTTCTAATCATGGTGGGTTTATGGAAGTTTCTCCTTCCAATTTGATTAAAATAATAATCTTTCTGTTTGGAAAGCAGTTTTCTAAAAATATTTTGGGGTTACAGTACACTTTTTGCCAATTTAAGTAATATTAAGAGTTGATATGAGCGTACATTAATGGAGTTTGTTCATTCACTTCCAGTATCAGACACTAGCTAAATTAATTATTCCCAGAGTTTTAAAGCAAAGATGATGAATTTTCTTTGGTGTTAACATGATAGTTGAGTAATCTCTTGGTTTCTGGGGGTAGAGGGTGGGTTAAGAGCAGTTGTTCAGGGTACCTATTCCAATGGTTGAAATAGTAGAGTAGCAGGTTAGAAAAGATATAAAATCCATCCCTGTAAGTCTTCCTTGAGCCAACAAAAGTTTTATATTGTTGAGGTTTTGGTCTGTGCCCCTAGTACTGTATAGGGTATACGTATTGCATGTCTTGTGAAAGAAGACTTAGAAGAGCTTAGTAGAGGAATGGGGTGTGTGGAGGAAGCCTGTCACTTCAAAGCCTTATACTTACTTATTGCCATAATATCTGAGTACCTCAGAATTATTAATGAGTTTATCCTCTCAGCCTTGCTGTGCAGTAGGGGAACTGAGGCACAGAGAGACTCAGTGACTTACCCACAGTCATACGGGAGGTCTGATGGAGCAAAGCATAAGACCATAGTTTTGTGAGTCCCAGACTATTGCCTTATCTGTCAAACTGTTGTCCCCGTTTGGGAAATATTTATCTATAAAACGTCATGCATCCCAGTGATGCTGGCTAAATGAAACACAGACGGGGGGGGATAGAAGCTTGTAATGGGGGAGGAGGAGAGAGTTTATTAAAGTTTTCTTCCAGCTGGGGCTGAACTAATACCTTGAGCCAGCATGCACACTCAGCTGAATGATAGCCATTAGTGCTCCCCTCAAAACACTTCTTAAGGTTTATTTTCTTGACAGTTGTTCTGCATATCAATTCTTATATAAAATTATTTGTACCTTTTAGGTGACAAAACAGGAACGAGACCAGAGTAAGTGTGTTCAGTATTCTGCTTTACATTCTACAGGTTCCTAGAAATCATTGAAGCTTTAAAATGTTTCATTCGTTTAATGTTATCTGTTACTTTGGTCTTTAAAAATGCCTATTTGCTGTGAAGGCGCAATTATTACGGCATAGGTGATAAGCATTGTCTGTGTACTTTTATGAAGTTAGGACTCATAGGTGGGGAGTCACTTCACATAAATCACAAAATACATTTCCGGGGTTTCTGATTATTGCTGATCAGTTTGCAATAGCACCAGAAATGTGCAAGAGGCTTTCCAAATGCAGAGGGAGCACAGTCCCTATCACGAGGGGCATACAGTAGAACCTCAGAAGGAATGGAGATGGAAATTCTGTACAGGCACAGACTGGGAAGATAGAGGCTGCAGCCATGGGATAACGGTATAGTTGGTGCTCCAGACTTGGGGTTCAGGACTTGTTCCCATGTGGTACCCCAGGGCTCAGGGCTCCTATCTTGGTGGAGTATGTCGGCACTTCAGCTCTGCAGTTCAGTTCCTGGCTTTTGTCCCTTTGTGCACTCTTGCAGCTCCAATCTCTTCTTGGGAGGGATGCTTCAGGGTTTTATCTATAGAGAGAGGACTGGGATGAAACTGGCCACCCCAGAGGGGCTGAAGCCCTGAGTCCCAGTGCTCCACTGATGCTGAAGCCCCTAATTAGCATTCCTTCTGTTTTTCGTCCATGTGCAGAATAAATTTTGTTGTGTAGCAAGGCATATGCCAGTGTACACCACTATAGAAATATCAGAAGCTAGCTGTGGGTGCTCTCCTAATCAGCTGAACGGCACTTGTATCTTGTGGGTGGCCATCTAAGCACTCCACTTTCAGGGAACACTGTCCCTAGTCCTAGTTTTCCTGGGATTCAAAATCCCTGAATGCCTGTCCCTTTCTTGTGCCTGCAGCTCTGACCCCTCACCCTCCAGCTGCAGCCCCAACTCCCCATGGCAAAAGCCCTCTGTCACAGGACTAAAGCCTAAGGCAGTGCAGTATTTGCTGTGTTTAGGGTGAGGGCTTTTTGTCTTTGCTGCTGCTACTTCTGTATGGTATCTTGTTGACTGGTTAGTCCATATCTCTCATGTTCATATCTTTGAGATTCTACTATATAATGTGTTTAGTTTAACTTCATGTGGAATGTGATATTCTGTAGCTAAAGTACAGAAACAGTACTTCTGAAGTCTGTTCCTGACCCTATTGCAGCCTTAATGTATGATTTTTGGAAAAATTTATTTTACTCATCTGTAACATGAAACTCTTGTGTAACAGTGAAGAAGTTGGTCCAATATTGCCTCACCCATTTGATCTTACTGAAGATTAAGTAAATTGGTGCATTTTTTCACAATTGGCTTTTATAAAAGGAAATGTATAAATTCAATTATTACCTGTAATAGCATGCCTAAATTAGAAATGAACTTGAAAAGAAGAATGAATCTTGACAGATCTTTGACTCTCTGGTTAATTTGTTTCGAAGGACTGTGAACCCATGAATGTGTGTTATCTTTTTGGCAGAGATAGTAAAGCACTAAAGGATGAAAATCTACCTCTAGTAATCTGTCAAGATGTAGAAAATCTCCAGTGAGTATTTTCATTATACTAGTTGCGATAATGAAATAAATATACCTTGTTATGCTTTAAAGTAATGAATGGTTTAATCACGTTTAGAATTTATTTTAAATTGTTCACATTCTGATTTGCTATTGATTATACATGAGAACTCATTTAAAGATCTTTTTTTGAAGTTGCAATTATACAATGTTGGGATAATGGTGATAGTGACAGTATAAAGCAATTCTGTAAAAGAGGCAAGAGCTGAAATCATCACTGAGTTTTGGTGATACGGGATTTCATCAAGACTAATTTTGTTTTTGTTAAAACAATACTAGAGAAGTAGACCCATACGTGTGCTTTAAATGTAACAAGTTAAATTTCTATTTCTAATTTTTTTTAAAGGAAATTTGTGAAGGAACAAAAGCAAGTGCAAGAAGAAATTAGTAGAATGTCTTCCAAAGCAATGCTTAAAGTACAGGAGGATATTAAAGCCTTGAAACAGCTTTTGTCAGTGGCTGCTAGTGGACTACAAAGAAATACTCTTAATATTGACAAACTGAAAATGGAAACTGCCCAGGTACGTTAACAAACGAGTGTCAAGTTATCTCTTCAAATGAGTAAGAATATGATTTCACATAACGTGAAAGACTTTCAATGCTGTTAGTCCCTCTACTATTAGAAGCTCAAATTGTATATTGACCAGTAAGTAATCATATGTATGAGACATTGGATCACTTGTAAATCTTAAGAGTATAGCTGTTAACTGCACAAAATTCCATTACTTGCACACACTAGGGACTCTCACCTTCACACAGTTTCTAGGGATCAAGGCTTAACTCTTTATATAAACACACCCACCTTTGCCTAATTCTTTGGGCTCAGAGTGTGCTCTTTGCAGGTTTGTGGGACCTTTTACCAGTAAAAGAGCCTGGCACATTAATAGCTTTATCCTTAATTTATTGACAATTCCCAAGCAGTCTTCCTTTGCTAAGTATACAGTGTAGTGCTCACAATCCTGATCAGGCAGGCACACATTCCCTGTTAGCCTAGGAAGGCCAATCTCATCTGAATTCTGTTAGCTGTGCATCATTAATGCAGAAAGGCTCCCCAACAACAGCTGTGGTACCTAGGGGAGAATAGTCAGTGGGCAGCCCCCATGCATAAGTTGTGCCCAGGCAGTCTGCCTAACATCTGGGCATTGCCTCACCTGTGCTGGCTGGTGCCCAGCAAGCTCCCAGCATGGACAGGGCTTCCACATACCCACCCTGTATGCTTGCCAGCTCTCTAATCTTGCAAATTCAAAGATCCTTGTCCTGCCCCATGCTCCCTCCATTCCCTCTCCATCCCTCACAAGCTGTCCTCTGCCCCTACTCACTTTCACCAGGCTATTAGCATGTGCGGGCACGGGGGTGCAAGCTCTGGGCAGGAGTTTGGGTGGAGGCTCTGGGGCAGGAGTCTGAGTGGAGTTTATGACTTCACAATGCACAGTTAATCAGGGAAACTTGTGGCCCTGGGATACGTTAAAGGCCAAAAGCATAACTGGGTCTTACAAAAAGAAGTAGGTAAATTCCTGTGACATACATCTATCAATGACTGTTAGCCAAAATGTCCAGGGACCCAGCCCATGCAGTGGGTGTCCCTAAGCCTCTGATTGCCAGAAACAATGACTGCTTGTTATAGTAAACTCTGTCTTAACTGGCATTCTGTCATCCAGAACTCTCGAGTAACTGGCATTTTAACCATAAGTAAATTTTAGTTACGTTTTCCATAAGTGCAGTATAGTGAAAGTAAATACAGATAAATACAGGATAAGTTGACAGTGTACAAGACTGCTGTTGTAAATAAAGTACTCTGCATACATTTTTGTTTCCTTCTTAATATCTAATCTTGTGTTTCTTTACTATTATGCATTGCTAGGGATACCTCTCTATTGTCCAGAATATTTGAATATCCAGCAGCGTCCCAACTCCGGGGCTGCCAGATCTGAAAAAGTTTGCTGTAATGAGAAGTTCTTAATATTCCAGTGACTAGAATGTGCTACATTCAAATCCTTGAAGTATATGTCCTGTGATGCTAATTCTCTGGGAAAGCCCTGAGGAAGGCTAAATTGGAATTTTTTTATCATAAATTGTTGGCTATGTTTTTTTAAAAATAGGCAATCAGGTAATCTGTTCTCTTCTTTCTTCCTTATCAGGTGTACTATTTTTTCCTTCCCTATTTATTGTGGAAGTTGAGGTGGGGAAAAATCTGTAATTATTTTAGATACAATAGAAATTAAAGCTTAGTTGTGGTGGTGTAGTACAGCATTTCCTAAACATTTGAAAGCTGAATCTTCTTTTAGGAAAGTGAAACCAGTTGTTCCCTCTTCAGCTTTGCTATGTGGTTCGTTAATGTTCATCTTAATACGTGTAGATCTTTAACATCCCCACTGGCTGACATTCCTGGCTTTGACAATACCTCATTTGGCAGATTTACACTTCAGTGCCCGAAAGTTTACATTATTATATTTCCCCACCCCCACCCCATACACACACGGAAAGAGCACTCTGAAGTAGTAGTATTGTTAGATACTTTTTTTTAAAGCATTTATCTTTATTATGGAATTGTAGCATCTGGTCCTTCATCTTATTCCCTTCTTTTGCTTACTTAGGAATTAAAGAATGCAGAAATAGCATTAAGAACACAAAAGACTCCTCCTGGTCTTCAACATGAAAATACAGCCCCAACAGAGTAAGTTACTGGGTCAAACAGAAATTTGTATCTATCAAAAAAAAAAAAAACATTAATATCTGTCTTTTTAGAAACAGACTTTTACATTGTATAATTCATGACTCAGTTCATAGAAACATCTGGTGCGAATAATTACGTATAACCATAAAAGCATAAGTTATTGCCTTGGGTCAATTTGTGATTTTAGATATGTAAGAAAATTCAAACATGGCCTCTGAGCAGGGTGCCTCTAATCAGATATCCAGTCCCCTACATTGGCGAGCCATGGAGAGGAAACAGTCTTTATTCGGTACTCTGTCTCCCTGTAAAATGGGAACTGTACCTACTGCTCAAAACAAAGTGAGCAGTCCTGTAGCACCTTAAAGATTAATAATTTTATTTATTATTTCAGGGTGGCCAACGTCAGGAGCTGCATTTAATTGCTCAAAGAGCCGTGGGTTGGCCACTTCTGTATTAGGTTAACGAGCTTTTGTGGATAAGACCCACTTCTTGCTCGCTTGGTTTTGCAAAGATACAGACTGAAACTGTATATACTTTTGTAAATGCTAGTATTTTTAAACTTTTCGTTCTGTAATGCTTTATTACATGTACTGCATGCTTTGCTGAACAAATGTGTCAGTAAGTCAATCTTAACAAATTCATGTATCGCCTTCAGGCATGGGAAATGTCCTTTTCTAGCATTGGAAGAAGAGTAATATAAAATATGCTTAACTGGACTACTGATTACTGCTCAAAATGATGCTAATGATTTTTGTATTTGACTTAGACCTAAATAGTAAAAATGAAGTTGCAAAGGAAGCAATTAAAGTATGATCTCGTTTTTATATATTTATAGCTACTTCAGGATTTTGGTTGAACAGTTTGAAGTTCAGCTGCAGCAGTACAGACAGCAAATTGAGGAACTGGAAAATCATCTTGCCACTCAAGCAAACAATTCACATATAACCCCACAAGGTAAAAAAAAAAAAATTTTAATGCTTTTAATAAATCCTTAAATATTGAGTATGTGCAAGAAATGCAGATTTGTTGGTTTACTCTTTATCTGTGAGGGTTCCTAAGTTAACTTTCAGGTATCATTATCCTTATCGATGTTGAAGACACACAGTACAGTAAATGTTAGAGAGTTAAGCACCAGCCAAGGCAACCTTGAGAGGAAGCCTGGGGCCTGAATTCCCACTAATATGGGGAAGCAGCACCAGGTAGATACACTGAAAGTGTTATGGTTTTGTTTAGAAAGAGACCTGCATCTGAGGTGTCACGCACAGAACTCGGCTACCCTACCTATCTGACCTTTTGGCTTACTAAAGAGTTTTCCTATGGACAGAGTTAGATTAACATTGGGCCAGTGGTACAATCTAGTAATATTTTGAAAATGAATGTAGAATTGAGGGCCGCCTTCATGGCTGCATCATGAATGGTTAACTTTTCAGTGAAAAATCAGCATTGAGTATTCAGAGTCAAATGAAGTTGTGGGTTTCAAATAAGCATCCACAAATAAAATAACACTTGGCTCATTTTGCTGTATTTTTATGGTATTGACAAGACATGTACTGGTCCAGTAGAGAGAAATTTGGGCAAGTGAAATTCATGAAAGAGAAGAAAGAGGCAAAATTTCGTGAAAATCATTCCAAACTACAACTTTTTTTTCTAGTGCATTTGTCAAATAAGTCCAGCAATTAGAAACAATTTCACAGTTTCATAATTAGGTTTAAAGACAAAAAATAATGGATTGGGGGAGTGATCACTCAGTGATTTCAAAGCACTAGAAAATGCAAAAGAAGGGGTCCCACATTGTTAGCTGCTCATTTGAGGGCACATATTCTTTCACCCAGCTCCTGGTGATCAGGTTTGTAGTGTCTTTAACAGTGAAAGAGCCTTACGCATGAATAGTCTTACCCTCTGTTTACTGAAGTTCCCAGAACAGAATGCACATGCTAAGTGTATTCACAACTCCCAATAAGGCAGGTGAACTTTTCCTGTTGATGGGTTAGAGGCAGACCATTGGAGAAGTCGAGCTTCCGCATGATATACAGTAAGGTCTCAGAGTATGCCAACTCAGAGTAGGAGACCACTCTTTTACATGTCTAACCCAGACACTTCCCCTCCCCCGGCCCAGTTTAAACCACCTGCAAGCGGCTCTGGTTCAAGCTGCCCCCACTGCCCCGCACAGCCTTGGGAGCACATCTGCCCCCCTCCACGTGGCTCTGGTGACACGCACACACACGCGCGTGCGCACACACACACACACAGAGAGAGAGAGAGAGAGAGAGAGAGAGAGCTCACAAGCTGCCTGCCCCACGTGGGTCTTGTGCAACTCCCCCCCTGCCAGCTCAACACCCAGCCATGGTTCTAGTTCCAGCTCAACTCCCCACCCCTCTGCAGCACAGCTCACCATCCATGCTCAACTCCACCCCTTATCCCCCTGCAGCCCTAACCCACCCCAGGCTTAGCCCTCCACCCACCCACCTGCTTCCCATAGCCCCAACCCACTGACAGTCTTACCCTGCTCCAACTACCACCCCTAGCCCAAGACTTACCTTTCTGCTGCTTCCCTAACTGCAGAACATTGTGTTCTGCTGGGAAAAAGCTGGACCCCAACTTGCGCAAAATCCAGGTTTACACAAGGATGCGTGAAATGGAACCCTTGCGTACTCTGAGACCTTACTATATTTGGCAAGGTGTTGTTCTGGCAGCTCTGATCTTGGGGCTGTGTCCTAGCGTTGGGTGCAAATAGAAATTCTTTGGAACCCAGTTCATATAGTGAAACTTGAGTCCAGCGTAACTATACCTGAACCAATCGTTTTACTGAAAGCACTGCAGAATAATTCTTTGATCCTACCATATTGTGAAACAGTTCTTTAACCAATCCTATCCCACCACTGTAGCTGATTTTACATCTCTGAAATTACAAAATTAGTCATGTAGCAGACAGAAACATACAGAAAAAACTGAGA
The DNA here is from genome assembly GCF_033958435.1 of Carettochelys insculpta. Classification (NCBI taxonomy): domain Eukaryota; kingdom Metazoa; phylum Chordata; order Testudines; family Carettochelyidae; genus Carettochelys; species Carettochelys insculpta. The sequence continues at coordinate 48,191,977 of NC_134137.1, forward strand.
ATTAGGGATCATAAAAGCAAAACAATAATGAAGTAAAGATTTTACACCCACAATTCCTTGTTGGACAGAATGCTGTCAAAACAAAATTTAAATATATTAAGATCTGTTCCTTCATCTGGTGGTGATGGGTACTATTGGGACAGGAGCTCCTCCTTAACAGCCCAATACTATGTTATTTTAATTAGATTTAGGTAGAATGTAAGGGTATGATTGTCTGCTTCTTTGCTCAGGGCTGCTACTTTTCTAATATAATATCAGAAAAAGTCAGACCTTACATGATTGGCAGAAAAATAGCACTTGTATCTGCCATCTCTTATTTACTCTTGTAGGCTTTTTGAATAGAGAACTGTTAAATTTACCCAGCACTGCTCTGGTCTTTAAGTCAATTGTGTGGGGGTTTTTTGTTTTGTTTTATTTGGAAAATTAAAGGAAAATGTACATGCTTTATTTGAATGATTGCATTTTTCAAAAATATTATTTTTATGAAGTTATTTTTAATTTCAGCCTTCTTGAGAGAGTTTAATTTTTTAAAATTTGAATTCGACTAAGCATATTTTTTCTTCATCCCTAAAAATTCTTTTATGCTCACATTCACTATATTTTAACAAAAAAGGGCTATAGTTAATTTGGTTTCCAATAACTTTTTTTTTTGTTTAGTTTTCAGACCTCAAGTGTTGACTTAGCTATGGCAAAGTAGAGCACTACTTCACATTTCTCCCTTTTATCTCTTTTCTGTAAGGTTTATTGGGAACTAAGCCTGTTTCACATTCTTCCTATTTTTTTTTTGCTCATGTTAGTAGTGTCTTTCATCATTCAGTTAAATTAAGTCAATTTTGAGGACTGTACTTGATTGTCTCTTTTCTGTTTGGTGACAAGAAATCCCATTCCAGGCTCATCCAGTTTTCTTGGTGTAACCAAACCCTCACACTGTTCGAAGTTTTATGATAAGAAGTTGTGTACTGTTTTTTGGCATACTGAATTAGGAGGCGTTCTTGATACTAACTCTGAAATATATAGTAGGTTACTTCTTTCCCACACAGCTCCTGTTTTACAGGAAATTTAGTGCTTTTTTTTCTTTAGCTTTCAGAATGTTACATCACAAAGCTAGTTGTTTTATCCTTATTGCAGTAAAATACTAAATTAATTAATTGGTCTCAATGTTGCAGTAAGACTGAATTTGCATGTTTTACAGATTTGTCTATGGCTATGCAGAAAATTTATCAAACATTTATAGCTCTAGCTGCACAACTTCAATCAATACATGAAAATGTAAAGGTAGGTTTTTTCAAGTGTAATATTTTCATGTATATTCATAACCAGAAACACTTCTCCTTTCTGTTTTTAAACAGAGTTGATTTAAACCATTCATTTAAAGTGACGCTATTCAAAAGCGTTCATTTTCTGTTGTGGGAGATGGACCATATTTTGTCCAAGCAGTGAGATGGCCTGGCTTAAACTATTTGTTGTACAAGTGACAGAAGCAGTGACCATAGTAGTTCCCATTTTAATCCCCTGTCCTTTCAGTTGCTTCTTAACCTTTTTAAAGATCCAGGTTTTGAAAGCTGGCATTTTTCATATTTGCTCTTTACCAAACGAATCTTTTTTTGACAGTTCTACCAAAAATGAGTTAGTCATTTGAGTATGAGCAGAATCATGGGAATATGCATCTTTCCAACTGTCATGTAATTTAGGAGAACAGCCCACGAGCATTCTGTTGAAAACAGTTTTCTGGCTTTCTTGTCACCTGTCCGTAATGCCCCTGGGATTTTATTTAGATATAGTATAATACATTTTTTCTTTAGTAGTTTGTATAACAGTGGAACATCAGGGAAGACTCCCATGCCTGTTTTTCTTAAATTTTCACAGACTTGAGTCTTTGGCCTGTCGTGCATGTGGATATTCCTGATGTGTTGGTGAATTTTTGTTCCACAGCCTGTGCTTTTAGGCTAGTGTCCTTCATGGCTGGTAAATACCCATGAAGAAGTTCTGAGTTCATTGCTGATTGAGATTCAGTGACTTGTTTAAGGAAGGCCAAAGTAAAGCCTCTGTTTTAATAATAAGTAAATGTAATCTTGTCCATTCTCTACTGATGTAAATTTTTTTTGGATAAGATTGACAAATCTTCAGTGAGACATTTCTCATGTGTAAATCCTCAAATTTTACATACCTTGTGATGAATTGGGGCTTTTTCTGTACAAATCATGAATTCTGTGAAACCTTGAACTCGTATGTCAAGCTGTACATTGCATTTTGAGCATGAAGCCTTTTACTTACTTTTTGACCCGTTTCCCTGCATATTGGGTTGAGGTTTCCAAGGTCAGTGCTAATCAATAGCAAAATAGTTATTGGGCTGAAGTGCTCCTCACTGAAATGTAATAGCTGAGTAGGCTAGCTCCTCTTACCCAGAACACCTTTGTCAAGGGAGGTGTTGCCATGGCAATGAAATTAGGTGTGTGAGAATGGATTGTAGCTGCACAAGCACTCAGCTGCTATGGTGAAGGGGAAGTGATTTTTCTTTAATTAGGTAAAATGGGATATTTGATCTATGTATTGTGCAATACAGTAGTATGTGACTTCTGACCTGTTTGAGGTATTTGATTTCTGTGGAATTGAGGCTTTCATTTTATATTTTAACATTACCTTTGCGACTATAAACATGCAAAGTTATGTTCCAAGTGTAAGCCAGTGCATTGTCTTACTGATTGTACAGAACACTGTAAAACCATGATATAACTGCACTTTTCTGCCTGTCATTGCCCTGAATTGGTGTAGTGTGTAAGCGTTAAGTGCTGATTGCTTTTAGCAGATGAAATGAGGTAGAGATGAGAGTGAATCCCAAACCAACTGGGAAGTGGAAAGTTCTGTATTTCCTTCAATACTGAGAGAAGGGAAGACAAATCAGTAAGAGGAACTAAAACAAATTAAACAAAGGGCAGCAATAGAGGGTTCTGAAGTTCATCTTGTTTTCTACTGGTTGAGTAGTTTTGTTACAACACAAAGATTATATTCTATCCCAGGACCAAATCTTCCACTGACGTAAATCAAATGAAGCTATGTGGGTTTATGCCGGTTGAGTATTTGGGCTCGATCTGTGTGAAAATCTGTTAGTTGACACCATTGACTTAGCTCCAGATTGGTAGTAGCATGTACTCATATATATAGCAGATTAATTCAGTACTCTCCAAATAAGGAGTTTTAAACCCCTAAACTTATATGAAGAATGTTTCTTTAATTACATTACAAATGTATTTAACTGGTAATTTGCCCCTTGACTAGACAGGTCAGTTCTTACCTCAAATGTACTGAACTAAAATTACTTCCTTCTCCTTTTCTTTTAGATGATCAAAGATCAATACTTGGGCTACAGGAAAACCTTTCTGGGGGATGCAGTGGATGTGTTTGAGGCAAGACGAGCAGAAGCTAAGAAATGGCAGAGTGCCCCACGTGTTACTACTGGACCAACCCCTTTCAGCAACATACCAAATGCAGCAGCCGTTGCCATGGCTGCCACACTTTCTCAGCAGCAACAGCCTGCTACAGGTCTGAATGCATTCAAGTTATAGATTTAGTGTTACAACAATAGTCAGTTTTGTGTAAACTTTTATATAAGGTCTTCCTTTGTGTTAGATTACAAATCAAACAATTGTAAGTTATCAATACATAGCTAATAGAAAATGCAGGGTAGACTTAGCAATAATTATATACCAGATAGATATTTAACCTTGTGAATTTATTTGTATTAGTGATATTTACTGTATTCCTCTTATTACCCCTTGGAATGTGAGTCTCATTCTTAAATGACACCTCTGAATATGAGTAATATAGCATCTTTCCACAATTGTATGATTGTTCATCTTTCAGATTTGGGGGAGGGAAGAATGAATCCAAATGCATATTACATTTTTCTTATGTAAAATGAATGATGCATTTTAATATAGCACTTTGAAATTGTAAATTGAAATATGTAACAGAAAAGAAAATAGTGGAGATTAATTATGTAGACTAGAAGGAAAGAATGCTTGGCCCATTGTTTCTTGTTTTTCTAATTTCTTTGGAAGTATGGTACTAAAGCAGTTAACTGTCCATTTGCTGTTGTGACTGAAAAAGAACTGGAGAAAAAAAAAGTGTGTGTGTGTGTGTGTGTGTGTGTGTGTGTAAAACATATCAAGGAAAGATGAGACCAAAATGGGCAAGGTACACATGAATTTTCTGGGCAGGAAAGAGAGCCATTTAGGCTGTCTTAGCTCACTTTGTCAGAGTGCACGCCTACTCATATTAACCAAAATTTTCAAAGCTGTGTGCCAGAAGATAGGCACCTTCATAGAAATGGCCTGATTTTTCATAGCTACTGTGTGCCTCACATTGTCACCTTTGAAAAATCCAACCAAGTTGGTGTCAGATGCAGACCTTTGTTAATCATGCACTTTGTTAATGAGCCTGAAAGAAGATTTTAGATGTAATCACCTTAACACCTTTTCCCACTCCTCTGTGCTCCATCTTTACTTTCTCTGTCCACAGTGCCTTCAGTGCTGACATCTGACCAAACTGAGTATTTTATATGGCTTTGCCCGAACAGCCATTCAAAAATCACCTGTAAAGGTTGTTCTCAAGTAGTGAGGCTTTCCCTCCCTTATCTCTGTAGGTAGAAAGCTCTATATATTTCCAGCCATGGCCCCTATGAAAAGTTAAAAACCAGGTCTGATTACATGAAACCAGAATACATGGATTACAACAAAAGGGAATAACAACAACTATAGATTAGAAGATTTATCTAAATCTCAACCAAGAGAGTTTCTAGTGGTGGCTGTCTTTAAAAGTTGTGGCATCATCCTCCAGGTAAATTGACATAAATGGTAAACAAATTCTCTTGCTTTTTATATAGAGGGATGTGTGGATTGTGCAGTCCTAATAGTTTTCAAAAATTGATCACTCATCTTTTTCGTATCTTAGTCCATTAGAATATTATTTGTGCATGATAGTCATACTACTTAAGATGTCCTGGTCATGTGTCCTCATTACCTCTGGTGAGAGTTGGATTTTCTTTCTCTGCTCCAGAGGCAAAAGAGCTACCAGCTGAGTGATCACATCAGTAAAGTGATGTCATCAATATAACTTTCATCAATATGGGTGAGAGAATTGAAAAGTCCAGGTATTATAAGATTCATAGTTATATTTTGAGATACGTTCAGTAACTTTTCTGCTGATAGGTTTAAAAAAAAGTCTCTGCTCACATTGAGTTGGGTATCTTAGAAATGCCAACAAGTATTCCAGCAATAGATGTGATCATGGTACCTTTTTCATGTATGCCGCCAAAAAGGACTAAGCGGCAGTAACTTTAGATCACCACTAATGGGGTCAGATTATTACCAAACTCAGTCATTCAGTCTCCCCTTAAAATATTCTGTAGATTCTTAGGTGTAAGCAACTGAGGTGAACAAGTATTTGGACCACTCTGTGAGGAATAGTAAGAAGGGAAAAGAAGCCATTTGACTTTCTGTTGCAACAAGATCCCAGTCTTGCAAAGACAGAAGCATTCACATAGCTTTGCAGTTGGCAAATAATCTGACTTTAGTGACTACCCATAGTGTACAAAGATTAGCCGGTGCTTGAATCTTTGCAAGATGAGGGCACAGATAGCAGGAATATAAGGGATGTGAGAAGGACATGACATGTTCTTGATGTGTGGATGAGAGAGCCCTAATTTAATATTCTTTCCAATAATCTCTCCACAAAGACTTTTCTAAAACAAGAAAATTAATTTGGCGCAAAAAGAGAAATATACTGTATTCTAAATGTCAATAGTAGGGGCTTATGTTCTTATGTCTAAAAGTATATGTGATGTTTACGTGGTATAAGGCTGTTCCTCAATTTAAATTTAGCAATCAATTCTTCTTTGCATGAAGGAAGGCAAAGACCATAATTTATATTTAGTTCACATTCAGAAGTCAGGGGTTTAGAGTTAATAAAACTATGCTTATGACTTGTCTGCACTAAACTTTTCTCTTAATTTTGTTCTGTTACTCATAGTGCAACAATGCTGGTGGTGGTAGATCAGCAGCAGGAGCTCTTAACTACCCACTCACACAGACCTGTAATACGCAGTCTTCAGCAACCTGTTAGTTAAAATGTCAGGAAGCAGTCTCTACTCTTACTGCTGTTGATGGCAGTAGTAATTGTGAGAAACAGTAAGGAAAATTTAAGCCTAGTGTCATTTACAGCCTTTTGTGCAATAGGATGAACCCAATCTAATGTTCTGCTTTTGAGGTGAAGCTAGCTTAAATCGAAAGAATACTTTCCTTCATTCTCCCAAAAGGATTTAATTATTCTTGATTTTAACTGGAGAGGCAACTAAAGTCAAAGCATTAATTAACAGTTGTTTTGACTTCTCAGTATGAAATTTGTGATAATGGGACACTTTAATAAAATGTTTACAGCATATAAAACCTTGTTTGTAATTTGACCCTCATACAGGTAAAATGTCAGTGTATTAATGTCAGAATGAAACCTAGATTGTGACACTAAATTTGGTTTTGTGTTTGAATTAATTATGTAGTGAACTCTGTTAAAAGTTGCATAAAAAATTTGAGATATCACTTTGGTATGGAACCCCTTGATCTGCCGTCTAACTGGGTTCTTAATAGTGAGTCTTATTTATTAAATATAAAATGCTCTCCAGGACAAAAAAAAGCAGGTTTTAAAATATTGTTAAAATAACTGTTCTAAGGATTTGTACCATAACCTATAACAGCCAAAGGTGACAATGTTTGCTAATACTTTTGGCATGGAGGATCCTTCTGACTAGTCTTTTGCTATTGAAACTTGCATATGTTTACCTAATAGGTTTATAAATTATTACCATGCCCTCAGAATTTTATGGTACAAAATAAACGAATCTATCATACTCCTGTTCAATGAAAAGCTTGGCAGCTTTAGGAATGAAATCCTGTTTTATATAACTTGAATATAGGTGTTTTAGAATAATACTGTTTTACTGATCTGAAAAGCATGTTGCATTTAAAAACACTCATGTCATGGAGGACTGTGGTGTCTTCATTCTATTCTAAGGTCTTCCACCAAGAGTGCCTCCTATCAAGGTAGAAGATTAATGCACTCCCTTTAAATGAGAGAGAACTGGACATGTTTTTCTGTTTTTAGTTTTAGAGGTCGAACTGACATGGGTTTTTTAAAAATTTCTTTTGTAGTGACATTTCTAAGGAGCTGCTAGGTAGATATTTCAGTATTTAAAATAAACTGGATGTAAAATGAGTTTGAGATTACTCTAACATGTCTATTTTAGAAAAAAAATACTTTAAGGGTCCTAACTGGTATGAAATACAGTGCGTACTTCTAACGTGGAACAACAACAGAACTTGACTTCCCTAATAATTACTAATCACAGACTGAAAATTCAGAGCTTTAGTTGCCATTAATATATATATTTTTTAATTTAACACTACTTTGAGTACACAGACCTCATTCAGTATTGGATCACTTAAGGGCTTTAATGTGGTTCTTGCAAAAGTGTTACCGCTTAATAAGTACAGTGCCTTCTACTTAATTCAAACACTAGTTGATTCTCCATTTGGCTTTCTTAACCTCAAGAATCAAATAATTTGTACTGAAAATACTACCACTAATTTTATTTTAAATTGCTTTAGATGAAAATTTTTGGTTATGGAAACTTTAACAAGTAAAGCAAAAATTCTGAATAAGAACTCAACTTAAAAAAATGACAAGACCTCACTTGTTTTAACATTGTCAGTAAAGACACTACCATGTATGTTGCATTCTGTGCTAAGTGTGCTAGTGACCATATGATTTATATTGCCTTTTTAGATTATCAGAATATACTTGGGTTAAGAGGTAGGCACTGTATTTTATCCTGACAACCCTTAATGCACTGATCACTGTGTTTGAAAAAGACAGGAATATGAAGATTGTACTGTGAAAACTGTTGAATAATTTTAATAAATTATTTATCAGAGTTAATGACTTCTAGATTTTTGTAACATGCTAGCAAAAGGAGAGGCTAGTAAGCTGATTCTATCCTCCATAAGGAAAAGAAACGAAGGCTCAAAATTTTAAGCTTGGCAGACGGAAAATGGGTTTTTGACAATCCTGCATTTTAGGGTGAATGTGCAGGGTAATTGTTGTCTCTAAAAATTTTTAAATGATGGGACAAACTTCTGAATTTTAAATTTTGAATGTATCTAATTAGTTAAGGTACACACAAATTGTGCCTTTGTAAATGTTTATTTAAACAGGTGGTTGGAATGGTGTAATGTAGCAAAGCTTAACAGAACTCAGTTATTTTGTGTGGAAAAAGTTTGAATTGTCATGTTGTGTAATTGACTTGCTTTAAAATGAAAAATAAATTTAATAAAATAAAGTCATTGTCTTGTTTTTTATCCACTTAATCTTTGTTTAAATTTAGAAAAATACTCAAATGAGTAGCTTTGAAGGTTTCTATTAAATATATTGACTATGGGTAACGTCATGGTTTTTAGTCATGTTAGTGTCAGTTGTGTTTTTTGAATGGAAGTTGATACTAATTATTAATGACTTTAAAAAAAATTCCCTTCTTTCATTAGTGTGTGGCAAAATAGTGTCTCATAAGTGTACTACTTAAGAGATTTTAAGAAATTATTTAAATACTTTTATAAGGTTAGACTGAATTTGTAATAAAAAAAACTTCATCTGTTGTAACTAGCCAGTTTTAAGTAGTTTCACCTTACATTGCATTCAGTATTTTCTTTGATTTATTAGGTTGACATAAAGGCAGTTTGGGGAAGAGTTTTGAGGAGGTAAAGTTTTGGGGGCTTCAGTGGAATTTGTTAAAAGCATTAATGTTCACTTTTATCAAATAATTACATAAAGGATCTCTTTTGTGAAAGAGTAAGGCAAGTTTGTTTTCATTTTTTTTTTATACCAGGGCCACAGCCATCTCTGGGAGTTAGTTTTGGAACGCCATTCGGCTCAGGTATTGGCACTGGCTTGCAATCAAGTGGCTTAGGTTCTTCAAACCTTGGAGGTACACTTTAACTTTTCTAATGTTTCAATGAATTATTATACAATACATCTGAATGTATTACAAACATCAGAGTTCACTAAGAGGATGATCTGTTTCATGAACAAATCTTCAGTTTGGAAAAAGTAAGGTATTTGGAGAGGAAAAAGTCATCTGCCTAGTAACATGAGATTAAGATTAACTATGGGTTAAATCTAGTGTTGACATGGGTAGTGAACCCAAAGATGTGAAAGAGATGGACATAAAATAGGCATGTTGGGGTTGAGACTTTGAAACCCGGGAAGTACATTTCTTTTGTACCGAGAACTTGAATTTGTGTATAGCTTATTAAAAGTTTTAAAAGTAGGTGCCTGGAGTTTTAAAGACAATCACATTTGATTTGGATTTGAAATAGAAGTCAGAAGAATGTATGTTAACTTAATCAGGAAATTCTCAATTGAGTTCTAACTCTTAGAACCATTTCAGCTTGTTCATCTTTTCAGAAATTTAATAAACTACTGGAAAACTATCTAATTTGCACTTGTTCTGGAAATCTTTCTGTCAAAACATGATTGTTCTGCTACATAGCTTTCCAGTACAGAATCCAGCTCTGTAAAATATTTTTTCTGAGTGCTGACATCCAAATTAATTTTTGTCAACTTTTGAAAATGAGGAAGATTCTCGTTGGTGTAAATCAGAACTTTTTTTGACTAGCTGGAAGTGGCATTGGGTGGGGAGGGGCAAAGTGAACTTTAAAGAGCTGGTGATGTATGAAAAAGATACCTTAAAACCAATAAAGGTTGCTCTCTCACAATTCTGTGTTACCAACAGTTGAACTGCAAACTAAAACGACTATCACCATGTAAGCTTCAGTGAACTATATAGGTATTAAAAATCACTTGCTGCTAATGTTGTCTAGTGTAGTGTATTTACAGTAGTTTGAGAGAATCTTTAAGATAAACCATTTAACATAAATAACTTTGCTTATCCTTGGACTTAAATTATTTGTAAATTCCAGAATGATCCTTATTAACCAAATTGTCTACAGAAGAAGATTTTTGTATGCTCGTAAAACAAGAGAAATTACTGGTCTTCCCGGATCAACTTAAAGAATATATTTAAATTAGTTGTTTTGGGTATCTCCTATAGTATGTTATGTGTTGCACAAATACAAAGGGAAGGCCTGGTCCCTTCTTCAAGCAGCTTGTAAACTACAATTTATTCAGATCTTTTTTTAGACATTTTGCTGGTGCAAGTTACAGAATCTTGACCCTAGCAGGTAAATAGGAGATAGCTATTAGCTAGATCTTAAAACTTTATTTTTTATGCTTTCTTTGCCTTTTTTGTTGCAAAAAGTTATAAAAATTGCCTTCTCAAGACTTATTTATTCCCTTGTAAAAATATTACCTCCTTTATTTGTTTTTATAGTTTATTTTGCCACATATTCTTTGCCATGTGTCAAATCTGTAGCTTAACAAAGAGAACTTGATTCAGCTGGAGGAAGAAAGAATAAAATCTGGAAATGGACCTCTGGAAATAAATGATTAAAAGGAATATTTCAAGAACGCAAAAAATAAAATACTTTTATCAAGTAACAAAAAAACAGTCATGTAGCACTTTAAAGACTAACAAAATAATTTATTACGTGATGAGCTTTCATGGGACAGACCCACTTCTTCAGATCTGGAAATTCAGATTAAAGTAAACTGGCACAACATGAAATTAACAGAAAATAGAAAAAAATGACACGAAACATGACAAATCAGCTGCATAGGACAGAAGTGGGGTGGATATCACTATGAATATCAAGCTGGGGAAGCTGTCCTTGTAATGTGTAAAGTAATTGCTGTCTCTGAGAGAGTGCAAAGTGTTGAACTTGAGAATAAACTCCGGTTCAGGTTATAGTGGGCTTTGATACGTACTCTCCAAATTACATTCTTCACTTGCAAAATGCATTTTCTTGGCATCTTAGAGATCATATTCACAGATTAGTCTTAATTTCATGTATCATTAGTATTCATGTCTGTAGATTCCTGCTCCTTCGTGAATTAAAACAGTATTCCTGTACTCATGACACTGGTATCTGAGAATCCATTTATAATTGGATTGACAAAACCAATATTTTTGTGAAGACAAAGTCCTCTTGTCTATAGAATCAATATTTTATACTTTTCATGTCCTGAATTACTACTTATAAACCTTAAAATTTGTACATGTAAATGAAGACTGATAGATTTTACAGTTCTGCTAAAAATATGAATATTTTAAAAGCATTTTAATTAAAGCTTGAAGATAAGGATATAATTTAAAACGTTTAAATACACAGCCTCTCCCTCAAATATCAGATGTGTGCTTACTTTTACTGTACATGTTTTATATTTTTTTTATAAATTACTAGTACAGGCAAACACTATTACAATGATGGCGTCTGAGTGCTTGTCTTTATCTTAATTATTAGAGATTTTTACCTCTCACATTTCCTCTCAGCTAAAGACTTGCCTACACAAGGAAATTGCAGTTGGTGTGGCTTGTTTTGATTTAGTTTAATTTGATCCCTAATCATTTTAAGCTAATTAAAATAAGCGGGTTCTAAACTAAAGTAAAAGTGTCCATGCAGCCTTCTACCCATTTAACTAAAATTAGTTTTAAGTAAAACCGTTAGTTAAAATAGAGCAACTTTGATCATGTAGACAATGCCTAAGATTACTTGAGCTGCAGTTTGTTAGCTAGTCATGTTTAGTTTTTTGCCTCTTGGTAGTGGAGTGACAGGTCATTGAACCCACCTATTTTTGTATTTTAATAGCTTTTGAATAACATGACTGCGACCGCAGACATTTTTCATTTAACTGAGTCATTGTTTGTAGCTTAACGTTGGCCATTCATTATCTAGTTTTTAAATAAAAGTACTAGTTTTTCAAGATTCTCAGCTGTTTTTGTGCTCGTAGGGGTGGGTGTTTTTGCATTTTGCAGGATTCATTTAGTGCTACATTTAGAGCAGGACACTTTCAATAGTGATAGTCAACTGAAAATAATTCTTAGGGGTAAATATGCTTTTAAATTACTTGTCTACAATGATAAATTGTAAATTGCGGTTTGTTACTAGCTTTTTATGTTGTGTGTGTCTCTGCTCCTTTTCCATTAGGCTTTGGAAGTAGTTCTACTTTTGGAAGCACTGCTGCTGGCACGCCATCATTTGGATTTGGAACCGCAAATAAACACTCAGGAAGTCTTAGTGCAGGTTTGCTCTTATCTGAATTCAAATTTGTCTTAAAAGTACAAATGCATAATCTCACTGAAATTTTCACTTCCAAAAAATCAGTGAAGAAAAAATCATGTATGTGCTTTTAGTTGCCTTTATGATAAAACTGTCAAAAATGTTATTTTAAATAGATATGTATACTACATTGATTTTTAGGAGGGAAAAAAAGTAAAATGCCCTTTGTTGGATGCTGTCTCCCTAAGAAGCAGCCATTGATTTTGATAAATAACTCCCTTTTTACTCATAATTAACAGTAAAACAAAACATACAAACAAAAAGATCATGTGTAATTTGAGGCACCAAAGACACAGCTTATGGTCTGAATAAAGGGAAAGATAGAAGATGTTCTAAGGTTATTTTAAGTTTTGTTGTTTTCTGAAATGTTTTCTGCTTGCTTCATGGATAGTTAGGTGTTCTGATTTTTTAGTCAAAATTTACTAGTAACTTTGAGGATGCCTTTGTAAAACTAAATACCTATATTTTATAGGCAGAAAGCCAAGTTATATGTGCAATTGCCTGTTTTTACATTCATAGTTCAGATATATAAATTAAGGATTTTATTTTGAAAATGTCTCATTCTAGTGCCTCTTACGTGGTCCACCATTTGAATCCATTTTTATTTCGTAGCACTGTCAATTTGGCAACTTCCTATTTATTACTCATTCTGTTCTTAATCTTTTGTTAATGATAAATTGAAAACGGAATTTTGGGCCTTTTACTCCCCAAACTTTAGGTATTTTAAACCTGGCCCTGGCATTTGGCATCTGTCTAATTTTATAATTAACTTCAATTATTGAAGCATATATTTCATAGCTTTTGTTTTTCTAGACAATTGAATTAGATGTTTTCCAAAATTGATTTATTGGCAGTACTTTTTTTCTGTTTTCTAATTATTATTGTTTCCAAAAATCAAGCATTTTCAGTAATGCTCAAATAGTTGCTAATTTTTCTTGTGGATTCCTGGTTTATAATTGTATATGTATTACATCAGATTACTGCATTAATTTTAGTATAGGCATTCACGTGAGAATGCCTTAGTTTAAAACAGTACATTAGAAAATGGAAATTAATATTTGCTTGATTTGGGTGGCTAATACTCATGAATGCATAATATACTGGTACAATGCATGTTGTCTTTGGTAGAACCTGCATATTGAAAAAATGAACTCTAGTGTTCTTTGTGTTCAATAGCAAATGGACAGTTTTGTGTAATATTTAAATATTTTCACTTTTATAATAACTAAATATTCTTGCAGGTTCCCACTGCTTGAACTACATTAAACCAAAATAAACTGTTTACTGGTTTTTCATACATTAATGATTAAAAATGTTGAGTTCTACTTTGAATGATTGCACATGTTCATTTCACCCTAGCTATGTACGTGCCCGAAGCACAGACGCTGGAAGTGTTTCCCTGGGTGGTACCCATCGGGGCAGCTCAAGGGATCTCTGATGCTGACAGCCTGTAGCACTGGTGTAAAGTGGATTGCTGCTTTATGCCCTCTCAATTCCTTCTTACCACTGGTGATGGTCAGTGGAACTGCTGTCCTCTTTCAAGTTTTCTAATTGGTCGTCTTTGTTATATTTCTGCATAGTTCATACAATTGTATGAATGGCAGGGACCTTGAGAGGTTTTCTAGTCCAATCACCCGCACTTGAGGCAGGACTAAATATTATGCCTAGATCATCCTTGACATCCAGTATCAACTTCCTAGGTCCCAGGGACTGATATGCTGCTCTCAACATTCACACTACCACTTTATGGTCTTCCCATTGGCATGTCTGCATCTACAAAACGTATGGCAGTAGTAGCAGACTTCCTGAGGAGGTCAGGGGTTCAGGTTTAACCATATCTGGATGATTGCCTAGTCAAGGAGTGGTCCAGGGCTCTGGTAGCATCCAGCATTTGGCTCATGCAATCAGCATTTAAAGCCATAGGCCTCTTGATAAATGTAGAAAAATCTGCCCTCACTCCAGTACAGTGGATAGTGTTTATTGGAGCCGTGTTTGACTTATCTCAGGCCAGAGCTCATTTCCAGAGTCATTTCAAGGTCATAAAATCCCTAATGTACCTAAAGGATCATCCAGTCACAAAAACCCAAAGTTGTCTTAGTTGATTAGGTCAAATGTTTTTGTGCATGTGTGCTTTAAAAAACACATGGGTGCACCTTGGGCCCCTCCAGACATGACTGGCCTCAATGTACTCAGCAAACCGCTACCATCTGGACCTTACGATGCCTCCTCAAGTCCTCATCTACCTCAATGTGGTGGCTGGATCTGCTCAGTGTTTGTGCAGATGTTTCCTTTATATGCCTTTGGAGGAACTTTCACTCCACATCAGTATCAGGGATCTCAGACCAGTTCATCTGACCTTTCGGGCCTTCCTGCAGCACATTATGGGCAGATACTTGTGTATTTTTACAGATAGCAGTGCAGCCATGTTTTAGCTCAACAGACAAGGAGGAGTTTGCTCTTACTTCCTATGTCAGGAAGTGATTCAGCTATGGGAATTTTGCACAGCTGTTAGCCGGTGGCCTGGTAATGTGCGGTGAGGTACTAACTATGCCCTTGTTACCATCCGAGTCTTTAACTGGTAGAGCACAGGGCTCCTTGGCAGCGGGCAGTCTGGGCCAGGCTGACAGATGCCCCAGGGTCCTAAACACCCGAGTCTTTTACTGCTAGAGCAGGGAGCTCTGTCGCAGTGGGCAACCAAGATTGGCTGACGGGTGCCCCAATGGTAGCACTAAGAGCCTTTCCACACCCGAGACTTCAACTGCTAGGACGCACTGTCCCGTCGCAGTGGGCAACCAGGATTGGCTGACGGGCGCCCCGGAGTCTGCCCCGTGGACGTGGCACAACTCTACGCTAGGCTCTTAGCACCCTCACCTACGGCCAGGCTGTGGTAACCAAACGGTTAAAGTTCTTTTTATTGTGCCGGCTGCATTGCAGTGACAGAGAGTAACAGTAGTCAGGCTTAGATCTTAACTAGTTACAAGTTTATTAAGCTACACTTGTAAGCGTGGGGTTACAAAAGGCTATTGTCTACTTCTTTATGCTAGCAGAGTATAGGTGTTAACAGGTTACATTACAATTCAATACCATGACGTCTTAGTGCAACAGCATCTATCTATAGAGCTCTAATTCTTTAACTGTGCACACCAAAAGGAGACCTTAATATGGGTACATCTTACCCTCCTTAATATGGGTATATCTTACCCTCCTTGCGTCTCTCGATACCAGCGTAGCCAAACCAGGATCGATCACTCAATTCCATGGAAAGACAAATATGAGGTTGCGCATCCCCAGTTGCGGACCTCGGGAGGCAATCACCTGACCCAACCAGCAGGTAGTTGGTGGGAATGCACTCAGAGTTAGAGTGCTGCTGGGCCCATCTTTATACCCCTTGGGTCACGTATTCTCTCTTATCTATGGTGTCAGATCGTACTGGTCTGTCTGTTGTGATGCCAGTTTTTACAAGGACAGTTCTTACTTAATTTGCACTTGTAAGACAGGAGATAAAGAATTTGGGAGTACAGGACATTCTTTTGCAAGGGCGGAGATTTCTCTTCTGGGATGGCTGTGTGGGCGCGTCACTCCATTAATGCCAGCCAAGGGCAGTTCTCTGAGGCCCTTCGTTAATGGTTAGCCTGCTAGCCCTCTATCTGTGTTTTCTGTTCCTCAGGGTCACGATGAGCCAGCACATCTGGGCCCCTTTAGGAAGGCATCAAAGACTGTGCTGTTTAACTGCTGTTCAGTGCCCTGTGTGCTCTGAGGCACCTTAGAGGGGAGGCAAAAGCTGGTCTGTAGTGGGGAGATTTTGTCTGGCTACAACAGCCCATTCAATCAACCTTGTGGCTGTGTTCCTTTCAGGAACACAAAATGATCTGACGGATCAGTTCAACAGGACTTCCTCCAGTCACCACCACTGCTCATTTCACTCACATGTGGCAAGGAATATTTTCCAGTAGTGAAGGACACCCTCAGTAGACCTGTTTGCAACCTGCTACGATGAAATATCACCAGTTCTGCTCCCTACAATGCTCCAGTCTGATTTCTGTCACAGATGCCTTCTGTTATCATGACTGGGCATATTTACTATGCTGCTTCCCCTGTCCCCCTCTTGCACAGAGCACTGCTAAAGATCAAGTGGGAGCAGGACCAAGTTCTGATAGCCCCAGCCATGAACCCATCAACTCTGATTTTTAACTCTCCTAGGCCCTAGCAGTGACCCTTGCCATGCTTCTGTTACACCTGTACCTGATCTCTCAGGACCGTGGTCAGCCAGGAACCTGAGCTTCCTTCCTCTAGCAGCCTGGAAGTTCCACAGATAAATCCCAAAGAACAGGCTTGCTCAGAGTAAGTCCATCAGGTCCTACTGTGTAATAGAAAGAACTGCACCAGGGCTAATTACCTTTCAAAATGGAAGTGGTTCTCTGGGCATCCCAATATGTGGCTTCACTCAAGTGGTCAGACTTACAAAATGCTTAAAATTTCTAGTACACTGCACACAGTGCAGCTTAGCTATTTCCTCTGTCAAGGTTCACATTGCAGCAATATCAGGTTTCTCCACTTAAGTGGTAACAGTGAGGTAGCCTTGTTAGTCTCTACTCCAGTGAAACAAAATAGCAGAAATGTAGCACTTTAACAAAATGATTCCTTCGGTGGTGAGCTTTCATGGGACAGACCCACTTCATCGGATCAATCTCATTTCCAATACAGGCTGACATCTATAAGTACAGAGGAGCAAAAAAATTGCAATAAAAAGTGACAAATCAAATACATAGGACTGAAGCTGGGGGAGGTCAGGGGACGGGAGTGTTAAGTGTTCTTCCTGAGATAATTATGAGCATCAAAGGAAGGGAAGCAGTCCTTGTAATATCAAAACAAAAAAGCAGTCAAGTAGCACTGTGTGATGTAATTTATGTCTCTGTTCATATCACATGTTAATGTGTCACATGAAATATGAATTCCAATTCTCAAATTTCTTGCTGTAATCTGTTCTTAAATTCTCTGTGCTCTAGGACACGAATTCTCATGTCTTTAATAGAATGGCCCACTCCATTGAAGTGTTCACTGACCGGCTTATGTGTATTTCATTTCTTGATGTGCTGTTCTGTGTCCATTTACTCTTTGGCAAAGGTTTTGCCCAGTCTGTCCAATGTACATAGTGGCAGGGCATTGTTGGCACATAATGGCATACATAATGTTGCTGGAAGTGCACAAGAATGGTCCTTTGATCATGTAACTAACATGGTTAGGTGCAGTGATGGTATCCCCAGAATAAGTATGTGGGCAAAGCTGGTGATGGGGTTTGTTGCAAGGAAATGTTCCAGGATTAGTAGTGTTGTGGTTTAGCCTGTAATTGCTGGTGAGAATCTTTCTTAGGTTAGGAGGTTGTCTATAGGAAAGGACAGGCCTGTCTCAGTCAGGACACTTAACATCTGCCCTTCTTCAGTCCTATATACTTGATTTGTCAGGTTTTTATTTATTTATTTATTGTCCTCTGTATTTATAAATGTCAGTCCATATTGGAAATGAGATTGAACTGATGAAGTGGGTCTGTTCCACAGAAGCTCATCACCGAATGAATCATTTTGTTAGTCTTTAAAATGCTACATTTCTGCTACTCTTAAATAGGTAATCAGTCAGTTTTTTTTCAAAATATGTATCATCCAGTTCCTCAAAGGCCTATAATGGTTATATCCTCAAGTAAGAGACAGTTCTTCCCTGAAAATCTCTGGGACCACCATTTGAATTTCTGACATCTTGCTCTTTATACCTCTCCTGGAAACTACTTTTCTTAATCACTATCACTTCCGCCAGAAAGGTCTTGGGGCTTCGTGTCCTGCCATCAGAGTTTCTCTGCAGAGTCTTCTTTAAAGGTAAGGTGTATTAATGTCTTCAGTCTAGTTTCCTCCCAGAAGTACTATGAAACCTAACAGGCAGTGTACGTACTTGTTTTTTACCCATAGCTGCATGCAAATAGGGAGGAACACCTTCACTCATTGGACATTAGAACCCTAGCTTTCTGTGTAGAAAAGGTTTATACCAGTCCAATAGTCTACCCAGCTGTTCAAACCTATATCTAGTAGCATGAAGAGTCTCCCAATCTCTTTGTCCTGTATCACCTCATGCATTCATCTGTGCTATGATCTGGCAGGTGTTGAGCTGCCAGCTAACCTGACGGCTCATTCCACAAGGTTGAAAGCACCAGCAGCAGATTCCTACTCAGGATGTTTGTAAAGCCAGCAACCTGGTCATTAGTGCATGTGTTCTCTTACCATTATGTCATCAGCACTCATGGGATAATGCCATAGTTGGTCAAGCTGTACTGTAGTCAGCGTGTCAGTGAATTCCAATCCCTTCACCTCTTCAGCTGCTTGAGGATCATCTAGAATGGAATGTCATGTGCAATCACTTGAAGAACAAACAGTTACTAAACTTCATAACTGTTGTTCTTCCTGTGTTGCACATGTCCGTTCCACGACCAGCCCTCCTGCCTCTTTACTTCATAGTTTTCCAAAACAAAAAGAAGTCAGGGGTGCTGTAGGTATGCAGTCCCAGAGGGCACTTGAGTTGCCTCGGAGGGTACCACTGAGGGAAGAGTTTCCAGTGAGTTTTGTTCGGGGCAGGTACGCACATGGAATGGACATGTACAAAACATCTTGAAGAGCAACAGTTACGGAAGATTGGTAACCAGTTTTTCCAAATGAAATACTAAGAAGTGCAAAACTTGCTTAATCTTTGTAAGCAACTTGGTTTTTTCTAATACTGAACATTTTAAAAGGAATGTTATAAAAGGTTGAAGGCATTCAATACTTTAAATTTTATGTTACCAAGTGGCAGTATTTATTAAAACCTCAATTTTGCAAGGAACTGAAACATGCCTAATTTTAAAGATGTGCCCAAAAGCTTTTCGGATTTGGCAGAGAGATAAAGAAACATGAATAATCACTTAAATGATACTGCTTAGATGTGCAATAAGGTGTAAGTTAACAAGGTTCTTTAAGTGCTTGCTCATGTCTTTTTCATGTACGTGTTCACGCACAGTGTGCATGCATTGTCGGAAACTTTTCCCTTAGTAGGGAAAAGTTCTCTTAATGGGAGCCCACACCCATTGATCTGACAGGGTGCCCCCTAGAGTGGTACTGGCATATCAGCCCATCCTATACCCTGCTGGCTCCTCACCCCCTCAGTTCCTTCTTAGTGCCTGTGACAGTCATTGGAATGTGCTCTTACTCTCGCTGGCAACACCCTTTTAGCAGTCTCACTGTGCTCATAATTCTTAAGTAGTTGTTAAATACCTGTTCAGTTTTATTAGTTAGTTCAGTTGCAGAGCTAGTGGTCCTTGCTCCGTGTGGTCGATGTGGACCAGGGCTTCGAACCTTGCAGGAGTTGCCACAGACTAATACCCTGTAGTGACCCACTCTTGGCTTGTCTCAAGTGTCTGGGTGTGGCTCACTTGTCCAAGACATACAACATTTGCAGGGCCTTTAAGCCCTGGACCAAGCATGAGAGGGAGTCATGTCTTACGGTTCTCCTCATGGAGACAGTGCTGCATCCAACACCAAAGTCAGACCCAGCACCATCAATGCAGAGTGTGCGGGAGATATCCGTACTTCCTCGTACCTCCCTGGCACCATGCAGGCCTTGGCATTGCTCCCAGTCCCCCCTGCCTCAAAAGAATAGGAGGTCTAGCAGGGGCAGGTTGCCCCTGTGGTACAAGCCCTACATGCACCCTCAAGCAGGACACGTGGCCCTATCAGGCGCTGAGCCTGTGCCATGTCAGTTGGGTATAAAATGAAGTCTGTGCAGGCAGTCCAACCCGTCAGGGTGCTTCCCAGAGCCATTGATGCCTGAGGCTTTTGAGGCATATAAGGACCTTACTGAACTTTCCCTTTACCCCTCTTCCCCTTCCTTCCTCCCCACCCCCTCCAGCTGGCACCAGTCTTGGGGAAGGATCATGACCAGGAGCAGTGTGGGTCATGTAGTAAGGCGACAGGAGCCTCGGCCAGCCCATACTACAGTGCAGCACCAGCACCCATGGCACTGGCAATGTCCACCCTGCCTGTGTCCCAACTCTGGCTCTGGACCCAGCACTGGCAGGGTCACGCACAGCACTGGGACGGCGACAGCCTGATGGGGGCCTTGGCAACACCCTCAACCTTCCGGTCCTGAGTTTGCCCATGCTTCTTCTGCTACCCTGTTGGCACCAGGGTAAGCCAGAGTTGATGGCTCAGTGTGTGCCGGTTGTGGTACCATCTACATCTGCCTGAGCTCTGCATGGTCGGTGTCAGAGTATTCTCCCGACACTGAGGCAGAGTCTCCCTGGTCACTTCTGTGGTCTGTCTAGATCCCGGCACTCAAGGACAGCCTACCAGCCTCACCTCTTCCTTTTGGGACCACCTGTTCCCTTTCCACCAAGCCTGGGAGCCTAGACCTGATTACCCCAAAGCGGGACCTGGGGAGGGAGGCCTTGGCTACATGCCAGGCTCTGCACCACTCGGTCCTAGAAATGCTATCCCCTTCTGCTCCCCCCACCCCCCCGGTAACACTCTACGTCATCCCTCTTCAGTGACCCCTTTTGCGGGCATCTCCTGCAGGAGGAGGTGCATTAGCTCGTCACCCTGGTGGTGGTGGTGATAGTCGCCGTGGAGGTGGTCGGTACAGATTTCTATTCCTGATATTTCCTGCTCCCCAAGGCAAAGGGAGGTTCCATCTCAACCTCAATGCCTTTATGGTCAAAAGGAAGTTCAAGATATGGTGACTGGCATCCATCATCACTTCCCTGTCTCCCGAAGACTGGTATGCTGCCCTCAATCTGAGATACTTATTTTCATATCTCAGTTGCACCCCGCCATCGACAGTTCCTGTGTTTTGCAGTGGGCAGGGACAAATACCAGTTTACATCCCTCCCCTCTGGGTTTTCCACAGTCCTGCGGGTGTTTACGAAATGCACGCTGGTTGTCGTCACCACCCTCCAGACACGGGAGATCCAGATGTTTCTGTACCTGGATGGTTGGCTGCTGCGGAGGTGCTCTGCTACCTAAGTATGAACGCATATTGCCCTGGCCCAGGGCTTCTTCTGGGATCTGGGCCTGCTTCTGAATGAACCCAAATCAACTCTGGTCCCTACTCCAGCAATAGTTTGGGGGTGCAACCCTGGACTCGGCAGCAGCCAAGGCCTCCCTCCCCAGGTCATGCTTTCAGGTAGTCAGGTCTAGGCTCCCAGGCCCGGTGTTCGCAATTGCAACTGCAAGGACCTGTGTGCACCTTCTGGGTCTCATGGTAGTGTGCACCTATGTAATACAGCATGCCAGGCTCCACATGCAGTCATCATAGATGTGGCTGGTGCATACTCGCAAACTGTCCATCCATGCATGGGACAGTGTCATGATGGGGTCTGCCAACGTTCTCCGTTCCCTGGATAGTTGGAGCTTGGAAGAGGTGGTGTGAGCAGGGGTTCAGTTCTCCAGACCACTACCAACCCTCTGGCTCATGGCCAATGTGTCAGACACCAGTTGGGGTGCCCATCTCGTGGACATGCGGACACAAGGTATGTGGTCAGAGAGTGATCTCTCCCTGAGCATCAATGCCAGGGAGTTGAGGGCAGCTCATCTCTCCTGTATGGCCTTTCTTCCCCAGCTTGGAGGCAGGTTAGTCATCATATATGGGTGGTTTCTTATATCAACAAGCAGAGTGGAGCCTGCTTTCACCACCTGTCGGGAGGCTATTCGCTTGTGGGATCTCTGCAGTGGGCAGAAATCCACCCAATAGCCTCCTACCTCCCAGTTGCCCAGAACATTTTGGTCTACCACTTAAGCAGGTCCTTCTCGAGCCACGAATGGACCCTCAAGGAGGATTTTCCCCTCCTGGCCCTGTTTACCACATGCCAGAACAGGAAGTGCATGAGGTTCTGCTCCCTCAGGGGCATAGGCAGGGCCTCTCTGGAGGAATATGTTGCTAAGTCCCTGTCCGGGGACCTGCTGTATGAATTTCCTCTATTTCCACTGTTACACCGAGTATTCCTGTGGGTGCAGGAGTTCAGGGCGTCACTGATTCTCATCGTGTCCACGTGGCCCAGACAGCCCTGGTTTTCCACTCTCCTGAGCCTGTCATGCGACAGGTAGTTCGTGCTCCCGTTAGTCCCTGAACTGACCACACAGGACTCAAGTAGGCTCTGCCATTCAGATCTGTGGTTCCTGCAGTTTGATGACATGGAAGCTCTGTGGCTGACAGCAGCAGAGCTCCAATGCTCAGCCCAGGTGCAGAAAGTACTGCTGGAAAGCAGAAAGTCCTCCACGAGGCCTACCTGTCTGGCCAAGTGGAAGCATTTTTACACCTGCTCTACCCAGAAGTGGGTGTCCCTTATGGTTGCCCTTGTCCCCCTGGTTCTGGATTACCTTCTAGACCTGAGAGTTCAGGTGCTATCCTCTTCCTCAGTCACCTGGCAGCCATCTTCACCTTTCACCCAGGGGCAGGGGCCAAGACCCTCTATGCGACCCAATGGTAAACAAGTTCCTGAGGGGCCGAGACAGGCTTTACCCAAACGTGTGGCAGCCCATCCAATTGTGGGGTCTCAATTTGGTCCTGTCTAAACTCGAGACCTTCTTTTGAACGCCTGTTGGTGTGTGTTGCTACAGCTGTCTGACAAGGTCTCCCTACTGGCGGCTATTACATTGGCTAGGTGGGTGTGTGAGCTATGGGCTCTCACATCAGATCCCCCTTATACTGTTTTCTTTAAAGACAAGGTCAGGTTATGCCCCCACTGTGCCTTTTTGCTCAAGGTAGTGTCAACCTTTCACGTGTCCCAGGACATTTTCCTGATGGTTTTTCCCCAAAACCCCATTCGTTAGGTAGGCAAGGAGCAGTAACTTCACACCTTGGATGTTAGAAGAGCCTTAGCCTTTTATATGGAAACAACGAAGCCCTGTCATAAGTTTCCCCAGCCCTTTGTGGCCGTTGCAGAGCAGTTGAAGGGTCAACTAGTTTCTACCCAAAAAAACTCTTCCTGGGTCATGGTTGCAGGCTTGCATGGGTTCCAGCTCCTTCCCTCTTGGCCCACTCTCAAAGCACAGGCTGCCTCAGCGGCTTTTGTGGCTCAGGTCCCGATTCTGGACATCTGGATGTAGAGCCACCACTTGGTTCTCTGTCCACACTTTTGCCAACCACTGTGCATTGTCACATCAAGCCAGGAAGGACACCTGGGGTCCTCTGCTCAGTGGAAGGGTAGAACTCCAATCTCACCTCCAGGGATGTCTGCTTTGGAGTTGCCTACAAGGAACGGATATGAGCAAGTACTCGAAAAAGAAAAGTGCAGTTACTTATGGTTATTTACCATTGTAACTCTTGGTTTTCGGCATGTGTTGCTCATGTCCTTTCCAAATCCCGCCCACCTCCCCGTCATCAGAGAATTCCAGTGAGAAGGAACCGAGGAGCCAGCACAGGGAAATGTGGGCTCCCTGATGGCTTGACTGGTGCAGCTAAGGGAAAAATTTCTGACAGTTCATGCATGCTGCACGCACACACTGCATAGAACGAGTTGCAGTGGTAAGTAACTTATTTATGGAAATTGGTACTCCAAGTAACTTTAATTTACACATACTTTAATCCTTGACTGGGTCAGATGGCCTCTGGATTTACTGTGATTTTAAAGTATAGATTTATTTTAGGGATAACTGGGCTTGGATATACTTACTAAACACAGTCTGTCATTTGTTAGTCCTGTTGCCCAGTCACTGTTTGCCATTGTTTTATAGGATTTTGTGATTATCTGTGGTACTGAAAATGGTATTTTGTTTCTACAGCTTTTTCTTGAATCAGTCAGTACAGTGGTTTAGGTCTAGGGGAGTATGTGTTCATGTGCCATTATTGCCCTTCTTTCCAGTAGATGTATTACTATAAACTTCTTTTTAGTCTCCCCATCTTTCTAGGATTCACAGATAATCACCAGCTTTTGATCTGGCTGTGTCCAGTTTTTAATTGTAGAGTTTACACTGTCTTTTAGAATGAAAAATGTAGCTTTCCAAGTTCATCCTTTCTGGATCCCACACTGTCTTTTCCCACTCTTTTTTTCTTATATTAAAAATGCATTGTGTAAAAACTAGTCACTGCGTTCAGTGGCAGGCAACTTTTTATCCACACAGCAATATATTTAGTAATGCAGTATCGTTCTATCTTGTTTATATTTTATGCAGTATTTTTTCAAGTTTTCTTTTCTGAGTATGTATCCATGTGAATCCTACTTCATGTCGTTATGCACCTGATGAGCACGAGAGCAGAGCTTTGGCCTAAATGGCATCTTTTAGGCCAGGTCAGTACCATGCAAGTTCTCTTGACACCCCCATCTGAAGGCATAAAGGACAGAGCAGCTGCAACCATTCCTCAGTTTCTTACTACTGTATTATTACAATGTGCTGGAACAAATGGTATCTGCTCATTGGCTGTTGGCATAAGTTGCTTCTCATAGTTAGCTGTTCATGATTAATTCCATTCAATTTCTCCCTCTTTTCTTTGTTTTCATTCACTGTTGCCAAAAAAGGGGTGGGGGGGTTTGGACCCCTCTCTCTAATTTTTGCTTAGTGGCAGATTCGGAGTTCTCAGGCTTCAGGTCATGCGTATCCTGTGAGGCACATTCCACTTACAGTGGCCAGATCCACTGTCTTTTTTTTATCTTGGTGCAGGAGTGGGCAAAATCAGCCCTGGGTTCCGAATCTGGCCCCTCAAGTATTTCTCTCCAGCCTGCCCAGCTGGTTAGCAGAGCATGCATATTTACAGCCAGCAGCATGTTATCGGCTGCCCCTCCCCCGCAGCTTGTTCCCTCTGTACCCCATCTCTGCAGAGACCCTGTCCCAAATCAGATAACTCCTGAGAACGCCAGAGAAGAGTTGGAAGCCACCTTTGCTCAAGATTCCTTATGCTCCATGAAAGATGCCAGAGCCATGCTTTGCTCACAGAGCATCCTGTGCCTCAGCACCACATGACAGGCCATTTAAGATACCAAGAGCAGCCCCAGTAAAAGACTCTTACCCTTAGCAGTAGACTTTTGAGTATCCACCAAAAAAGATGCAAGGTTTTGTCAGAAGAACTCGTCTTCCTTGGTCTTTGATTAGTTTTCATCTGCTTTCATACTTAAGGTCTGATATGGGAGTTGAGAGCCACCTGTGATGGGGTGGATCACAGAAATCCCCTTGTGCTGATCAAGCCATTGACACCTGCCTTCCTGCTCTCTGGGACTCTCCACATTCCTGTCCTACTGAGATGTAAGCTCTGGTGTCCTCCAGCCAAAGCACAAAGTTTGGGTTAATACCCCCTTACATGGCAACTCGGGCACTGAACCAGTTCAGATCTGGGAGGGCTCAGCTGAAAAAGTTCAGCACCCAGTAAACCAATCGCCAAGAGAGACCAAAACCCTAAGACAGTCTCTCTCACCTGTGTTCTACACACACAAAGCTCATAAAAATGTCTGCCCCTTTATCAATGAAGGAGAGATATGAACAGCAGTTGCTCCCCCCGCCCCCAGGTAACAGCTATTTACACTGGGCTTAATAATCAACAAGTGTTTTTATTAAGTACAAAAAGTAAGATTAAGTAATTGCAAGTGAAAACAGTCAGATCAATGTAACAAGCAGTCCTGTGGCATCTTAGAGACTAACAAATTTATTAGGTCAAAGTAAGTTACCAAATAAAAATAAAAATGCCAGCTAAGTGTAATACACTAAGAAACTTGTTACATGCAAATTCTTACCCCTAAACAATTGATCTAAATATCTCTTTTCAGGCCAAGCAGCCTCCTGGTTTGGGTCCCATCTTTTCCCCATTTAGTCTTAGATCTTTCCACCAGGCATCTGAGGTGGTAAGAGGTGAAATCTCCTGATTGTTGGCAGCTGCCCTTGTTGTTTGGTTGCCTCCCACCGTGTATCCCTTTCGCCCAAGTCAGGAATTCTTTGTGCTCAGTTCAAACTTTTCTCACTGGCAGTGGAAAAGTACCAGATATAAAATGGGTTTCATCATCTCATGGCTTGGCCATAGGTCTTTCTAGCTGAACCATAGTATGAGCTCACAGAACAAACAAGACTGCTCACAGGTCACTGACTTGATCATTAACTGATTAAGTTTATGGAGCATCAGTAATGGCCCTCATTAATACATTTAGAATTATAAACTGATCCATATTTCATATGCCTAACTTCACACTCAAGAATGGTACATGTACAAAAACAGGATATACATGTTCAGCAGATTGTAACTTTAAAACTGATATTCTACACGAGGTATTTTGTCTAAAGCAACTTTGAATTGTGCATATTCATATTCGTAAGCCAATTTTCATTGGAGGGGGTGCATGACACCATCTGCAGATCCTGTCTTCAGATCTGGTTTACTTTCCTCAATCAAGCTTGTACTACAATAACTCCTTTGTTCTGGAAGTGGTCGTCATATAGTGATTCTTTGCTCCATTACCTGTTCCCACCCCTCTTCATGGATCCATCTCACAAAAAACTAAATACTGGCTCACAAGCAAAGCAGAGAAGCCACACAGGAAGTACATTTAGAGTACAGGGGAAGAGGCTTCTGCTACTGCTATTTCCTTATTTCAAAATAACAAGGGTATCTTTGCCCTATGTTAGACCTGAGAAGACTGACCAACATATAGACCAGGGGTCAGCAAATCCCCAGCATGCGTGCCAGTCTGCACATGAGCCAATTTAGAGCAGCACACAGCAGGAGGGCCAGCCCCCGTCCCCCCACTCCTATGTGGAATGGTGGGAACTGGGGCCCCCGCAGCAGAGGTGCCAGTGCGTGCCTGGGGCCCAGGCTGGAGCCTTTCCATAGAGCCCCACCAGAGTGCAGGGCCCAGGGCTGGGGCTGGAGCATTTCCTTTTATTTATAATTTATTTATAACTTGATTTGCAATTTGATATCGGTACGTCACTGATTCTTACTGTTCTGCATGTTCAGGGACTTTTTTAAGACCAGAAGAGGCAATTGTGATCACCTAGTCTCACCTCACAAATGAGTGAACAGAACATGGTGTTTATTTGCTAATTACTGCAAAACAGTTTATTATGTGACCATGGTCAGTCCTGTTTTGTAAGCTCCTAAACAAAATTACCTTGTGGGGATGAAATTTCTCCTGTTCACTGATAGTCTAAAGGAAGATTGATGAATTTTGTCTGTCTGCTGTAGCTGCGTCTTCTGAGCCATTCATTGTTTTTTCCAGAGTTTGCTCTCTTCAAATGCTATCTTTTGTGTACTAACTCAGGAGAGCTTTTTAAAATAACCACGACTTGGCGTGGATTTTTAGTGTTTGCTTATTTCCCTTTTCATTTAGGGTCTCTGTCACACACATTAGGCAGATAGTGTGGTCTAGTCAAGAATGCACAAGGCTGACTGACGAATATCTTGCAGCTGTGCCACTGATTTGCTGTGAGACCACTGGCCAGTCACTTCACCTGTCTGTGCCTCTGCTGCTTCTACACTTTCTCTGGCTTGTCTGGGTACATTGTAAGCCTGTAGAGACAAGGACTATTTGTACACAGTGCCATGCAGAGTAGAGCCCCAATCTAAGCAGAGACCTCTAGGTGTTACGTACTCCCGATGATAAAGGAAAAACGATTATGCTATGCATAGTAGCTTAGAGGCTTACAGTGTTTGACTCAGTGTTGAAAGCTTAAATCGGTGTGTTCATAATGTGATTATAATATTGTGGGTTCACTTTGATATCTTCAGAGGAGTGTAATTAGTAGATATTTGGTAAATAGCTATGCCTCTCAAACTGGAGGACGGGCAAATCTGCGGTTATGATTTGACTGACTGATTTTAAAATGTTTTTCCTTCCCATACAAGGCTTTGGCAGCTCAACTACATCTGGGTTTAACTTCAGTAATCCTGGCATCACAGCATCAGCTGGCTTGACATTTGGGGTGTCAAATCCTGCATCTACAGGTTTTGGGACAGGCGGGCAACTTCTTCAGCTGAAGAAGCCTCCAGCTGGAAACAAGAGAGGAAAAAGATAGACATGCTTTTGGGGATGGGGAAGTGAATCAGATTTGTTCATCCTAAAAGTCTATTTTTCTAGATGAATGCAGTAATTAAATTGCATCCCAGGAGATTTATAAAGTTTTGCTACTTTTCCCTATTATGGAATATGAAATGTAGTCATATTGAGCAGCTATTTTTCCTGTGAATAGAAACCCATTTATGTATTTTTATTTTGGTCCTACTTTTAGAAATGTTCTATACTGCATTATTAAAGAATCTTGTAAAGCCATCTATTTAACCTAATGTTAGTAGCAGACTATTTTTTGTTAATAAGCTTTATACCATATGAATATATGCATATTTGGTTCTTTTGTACAGATAAAATATATTCTAGTACAAATACTAGAGTTCATGTCTTCTGTTCCTGGATATGGCCTTTAAATCTACTTCAGGGTGTTACTTTGTGAATATGGATGTAAATATCTATCTGTCTATATATATATATATCTCTCTCTCTCTCTACACACACACACACACACACACACACACACACACACACACACACGACAGTGCACACATTTGTGTGTATGTATGTATAATAAAAATGCAAACTTTGCCCCATAGGAAAAACTGTCCATGTTCCTTTGCTTTGTATGTTCCTGTTTCTGTGTTGTTTTTAGGTTCCCACGTCTTGCTGCTCAAAGAATATCAAATAGTGGTCTCAGGCTGTAATATTTGTGCAGCTTGTTTTTTTTTGTTTTGTTTTTGTTTTTTTTTTTAAAGACCAGCTGAAATCTTGTTCACTATTGTATAATTCTGTCAAATAGTGTTTGATTGCCTGTTTGTCCTCAACACTTTCCTTTGCTCAGCTAGCAATCACTCCAAAGAAGACTAGAGAAAATTTCAAAGGTGTTGTCACAGCTGGTTTTCCCAGACAGGTCTCTCCCAAACTGTGCTTCATTTCTGAGGCTGCTAGGTTTCACGAACAAGTTCAGGATTTTGGGAGATTGTTTCAGGGCAGAGAGTTGTTGAGCCAGGGTCTCTCCTCTTACAGATGGTTGATGCAGACTGTGCCCTCTAATGAAAATTATATCCAGTCATTCCAAAACAGAGTTGATTAACACAGGCCTACTAGCTTTGACTCCAAAAAGTGTTGCTTACTCTTATCACTGCTAAGGAATAAAGCAAAACAGTATTCTTTGAGGGTAAGATATTGTAACTGTACAAATAGTAGCAGTCTTACAAGTGCAGCAAACTTCATGGTATGACATCTTAGTACATTGGGCTGCATCTCCAGCTCAGCATTAAAACAGAAGCAGCAGAAATCTCTCTTATAGTGTATATGGAATTTTGGAGATAAGTGTAGCTTTTAATATAAGAGGTGGTTTTGTACATAATGTGCAAGTTAATATTCACAGTCAATTTCACCAAAGCACCTATTTTCTAAAAACAGGTATTACACATAATTTTCTAGAATGAATCAGTTGCTTTCAATTGTAGAAGTGTTGTCAGGTATTGTTTTGTATGTTCTGGAAGTATTGTCTGCTTACAGCAATGACGGGCCTTTGACAAACATGGAGTTTTTTGTTTGTGTTCAGAAATAAGGATGTCCATTTTGAGCACAGAAATTTTCACTTTTGTATACTTGTATGTTATTGCATATAAGAGATGAGTATTTTCTCTGGGAGGCAATTAAGGATGTGAGAGTTCTTGTTTTTAAGAATTAAAAGCTTAAAGTCCATTTCAACTTCAGTCTTTTTAAAAACTTGCATTGGTCTGCAGTCAAAATCCTGATATTTGTATTTTTTTACCACTTTTTTTTTTTTTTGAAAAAAGTTAGATTTAAAATGTTGAACCACTGGACTTTCTTGTAATATATTAATTTGTGAAACTGATTTTTTAAAATTGTGTGCTTTGTCCACATGTGCAACCCACCATTGTGCAAAACAATAAAAGAAATTAATGCTGTGATCATATTATTATTGTTTGTGTCTATTTGCAGAATCTGATATTATCACATTAGTTCTCTTGTAGGTGATATTACCAAAAAAACCTGCTACAAAATCATGTTGATTTATTTTGGATAATGTATACTTGTTTTTATTAAACATAGCTTTTACCTCTGACTTCAAACTTCTATGACATTTATCTGTACGCGCTTCTCTTCTCTCATGTCATCCCGATAATATTAGACTGCAGTACAATGTATGCTTTTGCTTTATGGTTGGAGTTTGGATTGTAAGTTTAATTTTCAAACATAATATTTATTTGGTTTGCACACTGTAGCCCACTGGGAAGCAAGATTAAGAGAGAAAACAACTCACAAGAGTTGGCAGTTTTTCAAAGGGACATTATTTATTAAGGGCCCAAAAGCAAACTATACCGCAGTATAGGAAAGCTAGAAAGTATGGTAAAAGACCGCCTTGGCTTAGCCAGGAGATCTCGCATGATCTCAAAATCAAAAAGGAGTCATATAAAAAGGGGAAAGTAGGAAAAATTACAAAAGATGTATATACGCAAACAATGCATGTATGCAGGGACATGATTAGAAAGGCCAAGCCACAGAATGAGCTCAAATTAGCCAGCAAAATAAAGGGTAACAAGAAGTCGTTCTATAAATATATTAGAAGCAAGAGGAAGACCAAGGACAGGGTAGGCCCACTACTCAGTGAGGAGGGAGAAACAATATCAGGAAACTTGGAAATGGCAGAAGTGCTTAAAGACTTCTTTGTTTTGGTCTTAACCAAGAAGGCTGATGCAGAAATGCCTAACTTAATGCATGCTAGTGGGAAGGGGGGTAGGTTTAGAGGATAAAACACATAAAGAACTAGTTAAAAATTACTTAGAAAAATGAGATGTCTTCAAGTCACCAGGGCCTGGTGAAATACATCCTAGAATACTTAAAGAGCTGATAGCTAAAGGATCAGAAACCTCTTCTATCATCTTTGAAAAGTCCTGGAAGTTGTGAGAGATTGCAGAGACTGGAAAAGAGCAAACATAGTGTCCATCTATAAAAAGTGAAAAAAGAACAACCCAGGAAACTTCAGCGCAGTCAGGTTAACTTCTGTGCCAGGCACGATGATGGAGCAAATAATTAAGGAATTTGTTGGCAAACATCTGGATAAAAATACAGTGATAGGTAACAGCCAGCATGGATTTGTAAAGAACAAAGCATGCCAGACCAATCTGATAGCTTTTTTTTTTTTTGACAGGATAACAAACCTTGTAGATAAGGGAAAGGCAGTGGATGTGGTATACCTAGACTTTAGTAAGGCATTTGACACGGTCTCTCGTGATCTTATCAATAAGCTAAGCGAATACAACTCAGATGGGGCCACTATAAAGTGGGTGCATAACTGCCTGGATAACTTCTCAGAGAGTAGTTATTAATGGTTCGCAGTCACACTGGAAGCATAACAAGTGGGGT
Organism: Carettochelys insculpta; assembly: GCF_033958435.1. NCBI lineage: Eukaryota > Metazoa > Chordata > Testudines > Carettochelyidae > Carettochelys > Carettochelys insculpta. Next base: position 48,223,654 of record NC_134137.1, read on the forward strand.
TCTGCAGGGTTCTGTTTTGGTACCAGTTCTATTCTCTATCTTCATTAACAATTTAGATATTGGGATAGAGAGCATGCTGATTAAGTTTGCAGATGATACCGAGGTGGGAGGGGCTGCAACTGCTTCGGATGATAGGGAGAGAATTCAGAATGATCCGGACAAAGCGAAGAAATGGTCTGAGGAAAGCAGGATGAAGTTTAACCAGGACAAATGCAAAGTACTCCACTTAGGAAGAAGCAATCAGCGTCATACATATGAAGTGGAAAGCGACTGTCTAGGAAGGAGTACTGCAGAAAGAGACTTAAGGGTCGTAGTGGACAGCAAGCTAAAAATGAGTCAACAGTGTGATGCTCTTGCCAAAACAGCAAACGTGATTCTGGGATAGTAACAGAGAGGAAGCCGTGCTAGTCTATACACTATCAAAACAAAAAGCAGTCAAGTAGCACTTTAAAGACTAGCAAAATAGTTTATTAGGTGAGCTTTCGTGGGACAGACCCACTTCTTCAGACCATAGCCAGACCAGACCAGACTCAATATTTAAGACACAGAGAACCAAAAACAGTAAGCAAGGAGGACAAATCAGAAAAAGATAATCAAGGTGAGCAAATCGGGGTGGGGGGGAAGGTCAAGAATTAGACTGAGCCAAGTATGCAGACGAGCCCCTATAGGCTCAGTCTAATTCTTGACCTTCCCCCTGACCCCTCCACTCTCTGATTTGCTCACCTTGATTATCTTTTTCCGATTTGTCCTCCTTGCTTACTGTTTTTGGTTCTCTGTGTCTTAAATATTGAGTCTGGTCTGGTCTGGCTATGGTCTGAAGAAGTGGGTCTGTCCCACGAAAGCTCACCTAATAAACTATTTTGCTAGTCTTTAAAGTGCTACTTGACTGCTTTTTGTTATGATTCTGGGATGTATTAAACAGGAGTTTTGAGGGCAAGACATGAGATGTCATTCTTCCACTCTACTCAGCTCTCATTAGGCCTCAAGTGGAGTATTGTGTCCAGTTCTGGGCACCACATTTCAAGAAAGATAATGGAGAAACTGGAGAAGGTCCAGAGAAGAGCAACAAGAATGTTTAAAGGTCTAGAGAACGTAAGCTATGGGGGAATACTGAAAGAACTGAGCTCGTTTAGTTTAGGAAAGAGAAGACTTAGAGGGGATATGATAGCAGTTTTCAGATACCTCAAAGAGGGTTACAAGGAGGGAGAAAAATTGTTATCCTTGGCCTCAGAATGTAGGACAAGGAGCAGTGTGCTTAAACTGCGGCAAGGGAGGTTTAGCTTAGACATCAGGGAAAAGCTTCCTGACTGTCAGGGTGGTGGAAAGCTGGAATAAGTTACCTAGGGAGATTTAAATGTCTCCAGTGATGGCGATTCCACAGAGCAGGTTACACAGACACTTACTAGGGGGTGGGGGTAATCTAGATAGTGCTTGGTCCTGCCAAGAAGGCAGTGAATTGGACTCGATAACCTCTTGAGGTCTCTTCCAGTTCTAGTGTTCTGTGATTGTCAGCAATATTTTTCCATCATAAATGTGTCAGCATATTTTTTAAAAAAATGTAGAGCGTAATATCTGTTTATATGAAGAGTGAAAAGACCTCACGCTGAATGAGTGTCATTAGGCAGCTATTTCCCAGCATAACCTAAATGTAAAATGACCTCTATAAGTGGAAAAGTGATAATATGGTTGAATGATAGATTGCAAGTTAAAGTGAACAAATTGTGCAATAAAAAAAAAAAAGACTGCTTAAATCCTTTGTGTGTTTTTCCAGTCCAGGCAGACTATTGTAATTCTCTGATTTAGCCACATTTTTCACAGACCAGTGTGTCTGCAAATGAAAGCTATAGAATTTTGGACTGCACTATGCAAATACACTGCAGGATTGACCACTCACAGCTACCACTAACTCAGGGGTTGGCAACCTGTGACTCTGGAGCCACATGCGGCTCCTTGAGGAGTCACTTGTGGTGGCAAGCGCTGCCGCCACTGACTCCTCTTGCAGCTCTGGAGGCTGCTGCCGCTGAAACAAAAAAACTAAATTCAGTTGCCCACCGTTAGACCAACTGAATTTAGGTTTTTGTTGAAGCAGCCCTCCGGAGCCACTGAGCAGCCAGCTGCAGCAGGGCAGGGAGCAACAGAAGTGAAGCCGGTAGGTTAGGGAGCTGGCCCATGTGGGCGGAAGTCTAAGCTGGCAGGAGAGCTGGGGACAGAGGTGGCCGAGCCTGCCCCTGCCAGAGTTGTGCAGCCGCGCCAAGAAGGCAGCAAGGAGCAGAGGGCCAGCCACGGAGGAGCTGCATATGCTGAGATGAGTTAATCCTGGGGATGGGCTGGGGGTGGAGGAGTTTGAGGTTTATAAGGGTGAAGCCTAGGGGTGGGGGTGGTTTTACAGGATGAGGGCAGATTTAGGGGCTGAAACAGGTAAAGCCTGGAGATGGAGGTTACAACTTTCTAACTGGTACGAATTATCATGTGCACGCTGTTCTTAAAATAAGCATGACAGAAAGTATGGGTTGACGCTATTTATGAAGGACTGCCTTGTATTCACGTCCATTGCGGCTCTTGAAGGATTGATTTTGTAACTGAATTTGAAAAAATGGCTCTTCTTGCTATTTCGATTGCAGATCCCTGCACTAACTTATCACTCAATAAACAGCTGTGCCTAAGTTCTTAATAACGGCCATACTGGGTCTGGCCAAAGTTCCATCCAGCCCGGTAGCCTGTCTGCAGACAGTGACCAGTGCCAGGTGCCCCAGAGGGGGTGGACCAAAGACAATGATCAAGCGATTTGTCTCCTGCCATCCATCTCCAGCCTCTGACAATCAGAGGCCAGGGACACCAGTCCTACCCATGGCTAATAGCCTTTTATGGACCTAACCTCCATGAATTTATCTAGCTCTTTCTTAAATTCTGTTATGCTTCTAGCCTTCAGAGTCTCCTCTGGCAAGGAGTTCCACAGGTTAACTATGCGCTGAGTGAAGAAGAACTTTCTTTTATTAGTTTTAAACCTGCTACCCATTAATTTCATTTGGTGTCCTCTAGTTCTTGTATTATGGGCACAAGTAAATAACTTCTCCTTATTCACCCTCCCCACACCTGTCATAATTTTATATACCTCTATCATGTCCCCCCTCAGTCTCCTCTTTTCTAAACTGAAAAGTCCCAATCTTTTTAGTCTCTCCTGAGATGGGACCTGTTCCAAGCCCCTCATCATTTCAGTTGCCCTTTTCTGAACAGTATTCAAGATGTTGGCGTACCATTGATTTATATAGAGGCAGTAAGATGCTCCTTGTCTTATTTTCTATCTCTTTTTAAATAATACCTATTTGCCTTTTTGACTGCTTCTGCACACTGCATGGATGTTTTCAAGGAACTATCCACGATAACTCCAGGATCTCTTTTCTGATTAGTTTTAGCCCCCATCATATTAGGTATAGTTGGGGTTATATTTTCCAATGTGCATTTCCTTACACTTATCCACATTAAATTTGCCATTTTGTTGCCTAATCACTCAGTTTGATGAGATCTTTTTGAAGTTCTTCACAGTCTGCCTTTGCCTTGACTATCCTGAACAGTTTAGTGTCATCTGCAAACTTTGCCACCTCCCTGCTCACCCCCTTCTCCAGATCATTTATGAATAAATTGAACAGGATTGGTCCTAGGACTGACCCTTGGGGGACACCACTAGTTACCCCTCTCCATTTGGAAAATTTACCATTTATGCCGACCCTTTGTTTCCTGTTTTTAACCAGTCCTCAATCCATGAAAGGACCTTGCCTCTTATCCCATGACAACTGAATTTACATAAGGGCCTTTGATGAGGTACCTTGTCAAAGGCTTTCTAAAAATCTAAGTATACTATATCCATTGGATCTCCCATCTGCATGTTTGTTAACCCCTTCAAAGAACTCTAACAGGTTAGTAAGACATGATTCTTCTTCGAGTGGTCCCCGTGGGTGCTCCACAATAGGTGTCAGGCTCGCCCGGCGCCGCAGATCGGAATTCTTCCAGCAGTTTCTCCTGGATCGCGCATGCGCCGGCGCGCGCAGCTCCCCCGCACGCTTCCGGCCGCGCACGCAATCCCATCCTCGCCAGTTCCTTTTCAACCGCCATCGGCTGCAGACGGAATCTGCTCAGGCTAAGGCCAGAGTCAGATAAAATAGCTGGTTTTCATGTAATTTGTCGTTTTTGTCACTAAAAAAAAAAAAAAACAAGGACAAGGAGAATATCAGCAAAAAAAAAAAAAAAGAGATTGAGAGGAGTGAAGGAGAGAGGAGCGGACGAGAAGGCCACGTAGGCCGCCCGCTGCCCCGCAGGCCGGTGATCGCTATTGGGGCGAAAAGGCACTGATTACATGCTAAGTACCCTATTAACAGTAAAGGACTCACCGCAATGGCCTCCTCAGGCTTTAAAAAGTGTGAGTCATGCCGCGAAGCTATGCCAGCCTCCGATGGGCATAGTGAATGCATCTGCTGCCTGGGGGAATCACACGTTACCCAGAAGTGTGCTCACTGTGCTAAGCTCACAGCCAGGGCCAGGAAAGACAGAGAGATGAGGCTTAAAATGTTCTTGGTTTGACAAGGCTCTCCAGCCGGAGTTGCAGGAGAAGCCTCACCCAGAAGGGCCCTCTGGGTTGCATGAGAGGAAGGCAGCTTCTCTGACCCCCTCGGTGCAGAAAAGGAGGAAACTCTCCCTGGCTCGATCCTTACCAGCGAGTTCAGCGAGCAGGACGAGCGGTGCACAGAGCCCCCAGCCGTGAGCTCAGGGAAGCGGCGGCGCGGCAGCGCACGTGGCAGAGGCCGAGCCTCTGATTACACAACAGCCGGCACGCAGGGCGCCGAGAGCACCAGCGAGGCAAGCGCCAGAATCGGCAGCACCGGCCCCCGCGGCACCAACGGCGCAGGGGCACCCAGCACGGAGCCTATAGGTGCCGGAGGAAACTACCCGCATGGGAGGGGGTGGTGCCAACCCTGCAAGGGAGGGGCAAGGCAAAAAGCAAAACCCCGGCACCGCAGTCCATCTCCAGTCAGGGCTGCGCTGCCCTTATCACCTAGCCCTCCCCCCCGAGATACACACGCCGCACCGACGGGCTGTGACTCCACCGGCTTATCTGGAACCTCCATCTCCGTTCCTCCAACCAATTTCACCATGGCTTGGGCCACCTTCACCATTTCTGGGCATGGATCCCCTGGAGTACTATCACAAACCAGTTTCACCTCTATCTGTGTCGTCGCGGAGGTCCCGCTCTCCCAAACATCGTGGGTACACTCTCCGCTCGTGGCCCAGGTCTCCACCACCGGGCCCTTGCCCAGGCTGCTATGGTTGTCTGCATCATGGTGAACACAGGCACCGCAGGCCTAGATCCAGGGGCAGGTCCTCCCCTGCTGCTCAATACCCCCATGTACACTCTCGCTCTGGGATGGAAACACAGTTGTCTCAGAGGGAGTGAGGTCCAGAACCCCGAGACTTTCCTTCACAATCCTCCAGGGAGCAAGTATATTATTGACCGCGGGAGCCTGAGGTTTTGAGGGAGGTTTACCCCAGTGGTTCCTCCTCAGCCTCCCCAGATGAGGCCATGGCCCCCGGGGATGTCTCCCCCCCGGATGACCTTAAACAATTCCAGGAACTGTTCAAGAGAGTGGCTTTCACGCAAGACATTCAAATGGCAGAGGTGCAGGAGAAACATCATAAACTCCTCAAAAATTTGAGACCCCCGGCTTCATCCAAAATCGCTATCCCGCTAGACAAAGCCATTATGGAGTCAGCCACTAACATGTGGCAGACTCCGGCCTCTATTCCGCCTACGAACAAGAGAGCGGATAAGAAGTACTTCGTCCCAGCCAAGGGCATGGAGATCCTCTTTAGTCACCCACAACCAAATTCTTTGGTGGTCAAATTGTCCCAGCAGAGGTCGAAGGCGTCTCAGTACAAATCAGGGGGATGGGATAAAGATGCTAAGAAGCTAGAGCTGTATGGCAGGAAGGTATATTCCTCCTCTGCCCTATCATTGAGAATGGCAAATTACGCTGGACGTGGCGGACACAGTGGCATGTTCAACAGCTACAGCAGTGGTCATGCGTAGGGAATCCTGGCTCCAGACGTCTGGTATCCCCAGGAACCCCCAGGCGAAGATCGTGGATCTTCCATTTGATACACAAAAGCTGTTTACGGACTCAACCGACTCGGTCCTCCACTCCAGCAAGGACTCGAGAGCCACATTTAGAACCTTGGGCATTTATACTCCCCCATACAGAAGGAAGAAATTTTATCCTCAGCAAAGACGCTACGCTTACCAACCACAGCGTGCTCAATATCAAAGAAGCTACGACCAAGGGCGCCATCAACAACAGCAGCAGCACAGAACTCCCAGGCGACGTTCCCAACAAAGCCGTATGCCCTCGGGGCAGGCCCAAAGACAACAAGTTTGACGGGTATGTCGGGGGCTGCACTATCAATACCATCGCTCAATGCCACTCTCATCTCATGTTCCATCATCACCTCAAACCGCTCCACTCCCAATGGCAAAAGATCACCACAGACAGATGGGTGCTAGAGCTTATAGCCACAGGTTACACGATCCCCTTCCAGTCACTTCCACCGACGAAGCCTCCCGCCAGGCCTCATCTCAGAGACGCTGCCCACGAGGTGAGGCTCAAGCAGGAGGTGGATCACCTTCTGTTCATAGGGGCGGTGGAAAGAGTGCCGGAGCAATTCCAGGAGAAAGGTTTTTATTCACGCTACTTCCTAACAGAGAAGAAAACAGGAGGCTGGAGGCCCATCTTGGATCTACGGAGCCTCAACCGTCACTTGCGCAAGCAACGTTTTTCGGTTGATCACAGTTGCCTCTATACTCACGGCACTGGACGAGGGAGACTGGTTGCAGCCCTCGACTTACCAGATGCTTACTTTCATATAACAATCCACCCGGCACACAGACGCTTCCTCCGCTTCACAGTCGGCCAGGAGCACTTCCAGTACAGGGTTCTTCCATTCAGCCTTTCCTCGGCTCCCGGAGTTTTTACCAAAACCCTTGCAGTGGTATCAGCCTACCTGCACAGACAGGGGGTGTTTATTTTCCTATATCTGTACGACTGCCTGCTGAAAGGGGCCTCGAAGGCAGAGGTCTTACGCATGATACACATCACAGCGGACACGTTTTCTTCGCTGGGCCTAGTTATCAATCTCGCAAAGTCAAAGACCGAACCCACACAAGATACAAAGTTCATAGGGGCGCGCATAAACTCTATCACAGTAAGGGTGTACCTACCCGACGCCCGCTTCCGCGCCATCAGTTCACTGGTGCAAGTCATGACATACAGCCCCACGGTGCCGGTCCTAACGTGCCTACAGCTGTTGGGCCACATGGCGGCAGCGACGTTTGTGGTACAGAATGCCAGGTTACACATGAGAAGCCTGCAGCATTGGCTGGCGAGTGTTTACAAACCGGCATCTCATACTGTCCACAGGGGAGTGTCACCCACGAGAGGTGCGCAGATCCCTAGCATGGTGGGAAAATCCCAAGAATCTGCTAGTGGGAGTGCCTTTTTCACCAACCACAAATTTCTATTTTTCTTACTACCAACGCCTCCCACATAGGATGGGGAGCGCACATCAGCAACAAGGTAACGCAAGGGCTATGGTCCCCTGCGGAACAGACACTGCACATAACCATACTGGGGCTCAGAGCAGTGTTCAATGCCTGCAAACATTTTCAAGATTACCTGCATGGCAAAGTATTTGGGATCAATACCGACAATACCTCCACTATGTTTTACATCAATCGACAAGGAGGAGCACGATCCCGTGGTCTATGTGCGGAAGCAGTCCGATTGTGGAACTGGTGCATCGCCAATAACATAAAGTTGAAAGCCTCGTACTTGCCGGGCGCTCACAACGTGAAAGCAGATCAGCTGAGCAGGCGTTTCGCACTCATGCACGAATGGCAGATCTGCTCCGATCTGCTATGGTGCATTTTTTCGTACATGGGGGGTTCTCCAGATCGATCTGTTTGCCACCCAGTACAACAAGAAGTGTCCCCAGTACTGCTCCAGGGCAGGAGTGGGGTGGGGGTCCCTGGCGGGACGCATTCATGATTTCATGGAGGGGCCCTCTACCTTACGTGTTTCCCCCCACAGTGCTTATCCACAAGGTTCTGCAGAAAGCCAGAAGGGACAGAGCTCTCATGATACTCATAGTCCAAACTTGGGATCGGCAGCAATGGTTTCCCTTGCTTCTGCACATGTCGGACCGCCCACCGCTTCCTCTACCGGTGGCGCCGGACTTACTCACGCAGGCTCAGGGGTGCATAGTGCGCCCGCACCCTCAGGGCCTGCGTCTACAAGCATGGTTAATCCATGGCTCAGCTCCTTAGAGAGCATGTGTACGGAGGGAGTACAACAGGTCCTGGAATGTAGCCGAGGGACTTCCACCAGGAGGACTTACAAGCAGAAATAGACTCGATTTACAGCCTGGTGTTCTGCCAAGCAGTTAGCTCCCCTTGACGTTCCTAAACCTGTAATACTAGAATACTTATTGGACCTCAAAAGAGGCGGGTCTTCTCTATCCTCACTAGAGCCGTGCCTACATGTGCACGCTACTTCAAAGTAGCGGCACTAACTTCGAAATAACGCCCGTCACGGCTACACGTGTTGGGCGCTATTTCGATGTTAACATCGACGTCGAAGCCGCTAACTCCATGAGGGGATGGGATTAACGCCCTACTTCGAAGTTGAACGTCGAAGTAGGGCACGTGTAGACGATCTGCGTCCCACAACATAGAAATAGCGGGGTCCGCCATGGTGGCCATCAGCTGAGGGGTTGAGAGACGTGCTCTCTCCAGCTCCTGCGGGGCTCTATGGTCACTGTGTGCAGCAGCCCTTAGCCCAGGGCTTCTGGCTGCTGCTGCTGCAGCTGGGGATCCATGCTGCAGGCACAGGTTCTGCAACCCGTTGTCGGCTCCGTGGATCTTGTGTTGTTTAGTGCAACTGTGTCTGGGAAGGGCCCTTTAAGGGAGCAGCTTGCTGTTGAGTCCGCCCTGTGACCCTGTCTGCAGCTGTTCCTGGCACCCTTATTTCGATGTGTGCTACTTTGGCGTGTAGACGTTCCCTCGCAGCGCCTATTTCGATGTGGTACTGCGCAACATCGATGTTGAACGTCGACGTTGCCAGCCCTGGAGGACGTGTAGACGTTATTCATCGAAATAGCCTATTTCGATGTCGCTACATCGAAATAAGCTACTTCGATGTAGGCTTCACGTGTAGACGTAGCTTAGAGGTCCACCTCGCTGCTATATCAGCCTTTCGGCATACGGAGGAAGGGCCCACTGTATTCGCCCATCCTATCGTCACAAGGTTCTTGAAGGGGTTGGTAAGCCTGTACCCCCCCTCGGAAACCGCTTCCACCATCGTGGCGTCTGGACTTGGTGCTCAGCACGCTATCGGGTCCACCCTTTGAACCATTAGCCACAGTTCCCCTCCGTCTCCTCATGATGAAAACGACCTTCCTCCCTGCAATTACGTCAGCCTGCAGGGTGAGCGAGCTCGCAGCAGTGATGGCAACGCCGCCCTGCACAGTATTCTCAAAGGAGGCGGTAGCCTTAAGGTTGCACCCAGCCTTTGTTCCAAAAGTTTCTTCGGAGTTCCATCTTAACAAGCCAATAGTTTTACCCTCGTTTTACCCGAAGCCTCACAGCTCCAGCAAGGAGGCACGCCTGCATCTCCTGGAAGTGAGGAGGGCATTGGCCTTCTACATAGACAGAGCTAAGTTCTTCCGGAAAACGGACAGGCTTCTAGTCTTTCTTGCTCCCAGGTCAAAAGGAGAAGGCCTCTCTTCACAGAGAATCTCAAAGCATGTTGTGTCCTGCATAAAAATGTGCTACGAGCTTCGAAAGACCCCTTTGCTGGCCCCGCCTAGGGCTCATTCCACCAGGGTGGTGGCGGCGTCAACAGCCTTCTTCAAGGGCATCGCGTTAAAAGACATCTGTAGGGCAGTGACCTGGTCATCCTATGACACCTTCGCCAAGCATTATGCCCTACATCGGGTATTCGAAGAGGATACCCGTCTGTCGACAGCAGTCCTCTCGGGGGCAAGCTGCACATAAACCGATTACCCACCTCCTTACTTGGGTTACTGCTGGGTAGTCACCTATTGTGGAGCACCCACAGGGACCACTCGAAGAAGAAAGAGAAGTTACTCACCTGTAGTAACGATGGTTCTTCAAGATGTGTCCCTGTGGGTGCTCCACCACCCACCCATCCTCCCCGCTTCAGATCTCTGTCTAGTGTTTTTCAGGAGCATTCGAGGCGGTTGGTCAAGGAACTGGCAGGGACCAGATCGCGCGCGCGGCCGGGGGCGCGCGGGGGGAGCGGCGTGCACCTGCGCATGCACAATCCAGGAGAAACTGCTGGAAGAATTATGATCTGCGTCGCCAGGCGAGCCCGACACCTATTGTGGAGCACCCACGGGGATACATCTCGAAGAACCATCGTTACTACAGGTGAGTAACTTCTCTTTTCCCTCTGCAGAACCCATATTGACTTTTGCCCATCAAATTATGTTCTTCTACATGCCTGACAATTTTATTCTTTACTATTGTTTCAACTAATTTGTCCGGAACTGATATTAAACTTACCGGTCTGTAATTGCCAGGGTCACCTCTAGAGCCCTTTTTAAATATTGGTGTCACATTAGCTATCTTTCAGTCATTAGGTGCAGAAGCTGATCCAAAGAACAGGTTACAAACTAGTATTAATAGTTTTGTGATTTCCCATTTGAGTTCTTTCAGAACCCTTGGATGAATGCTATCCAGTCCCGGTGATTCGTTAACATTAAGTTCATCTATTTGTTCCAAAACCTTCTCTAATGACACCAATCCGGGACAGTTCCTCAGTTGTTTTTTAAATTAAATAGTTGGAGCATTTTTTCTAGCCAATTTTTGTTTTCTGGTTTTTTTTTTTAAATGAAACCTACTGGAGGAAGAGAGAGTATATTTCTTTAACAATTGATTCAGCTCTCTGTGTATATAGGGTCCAATTTGCATGTATGTTAAGGCCCCTTTTTTATCCATTTGCACTACCAGAGACTTCCTCCTCCTCCCCCAGGTAACTTTCACTAGAACAGTGGTTCCCAAACTTTTCGGCATCAAGCCCCCCTTTTGATTTTTGAGAAACCCTCAACTCCCCCCCACCTCTTCTTTACCATCATCCAACCCCCCTTTTAACAAAAAATTCAATTCATAATTTAAACTAAATCCACAAGCTTGATATAAAAATGTTATTTAAAATTAAAAATAAGCAAATAATTTTCCTTGGCCCCTTGTGGTTGCCTGGTGCAGCCCCAGCTGCCAGAGCCCCATACCAGCCACTAGAGCTGTCAGCACCAGCTGCCCACCCACCTGAGACCTGCACTACCAGAGCTGCCAGCCCGAGCCCCACACTGCTGGGGCCAGCCACCCACTCACCCTCCAGCTACCGGGGCCAGCCATCCGCCCGAGCCCTGCGCTGCCGGGACCAACCGACGGCCCACCAGCCACCCGAACCGCCCGCCCCAGCCCCATGCTGGCACGGCCAGCCACACACCCACCATCCCAAGCCACTTGAGCCCCATGCTGCTGGTGCCAGCCATCCAAGCCCTGTTGTGCCAGGGCCAGCCACCTGAGCCCTATGAGTCCTACAACCTGGCCAGCTGCCCAAGCCCTGCAAGCTGCCCGCCCAAGCCCCTCTCCTGCCTTCCTACAAAGCCAGGAACCCCCAGCCTCCCATCTAACCCCATCCTCCTCCTCCTCCCCACCAGCCCCCACTCACTCTCATTTGCGGAAGTCAGCTAGCTCCATGTGGCTCTTTGCTGGCTGCCTGCTTTTCATAGTGGCTGCACCAGGTCACGCACGTAAAATGGCAGGGACTGACAGCCAGAAGCAAAGCCCAGATCTTTCTTCAGGTGAGATGAATTATGGGGGGGGGCACTGGGTCACCTCGCGCCCCCCCCCGGAATTTCTTCACCACCCCCCCACCCGGGGGACACATCTCTCAGTTTGGGAAACCATGCACTAGAAGCTAACTAACTGCCAGAGAGTAAAATAGCTATCATCAGACTGGCCATTTCCTCAGCGTCCTGCAGCTTTTTCATGCTCCTCGGCTTCCCTCTCTTCCCCGTCAAACAGGGGTCCTGCAGCATGCCAGCTAAAAAGCTCTCTTAGGCTATGTCTATACTACGAGATAAATTTGATTTTATTTAATTCCATTTTGTAATGCTGAGTTTTATGAACTCAAATTTGAGTATCCTCACGGCCCCATGAAGTCCCCACAAAGTCGAGTTAGTGTTGCCACACTAAATTGCCAAAGATCAGCTGTTGCAGCAGTGCATTGTGAGAATCTATCCCACAGTTCCCTCAGCCTGGAAACATTCTGGGTTTTTTCAATGGGGCAGTATGGGAAAAAAATGCCGCACAAGTGGTTGTGGGCATGTGATATCTTCCCACATTGCCTTACCCTCCTTTCCCGCTCGTGGAAAGCAAACAGCCATTTTTCCAGAAGGAAAGAAGGAAAAGTAGATAATCACAATGTTTATGTGTTCTGGGAACACCCAGCTGCTTATGCCATCTCCTCTGGATCCTCACCTACTTTTCCCCCCTTTTGAAAACACAATAAGGCATGACCTGTCTTAAGGAAGCCATTTGATAAGGAATTTGCCAAAAGAAACGAAGATTGGAAAGGGAGCGTCAACAAAGATTGCCAAATTAACTGAACTCTCTTACTTTTATAACTGAATTACAAACACCAGATGCAACATCACCTCTGAAAGTATTTCAGGAGCAGATTACAGTTTATGACATCCTTCTTCTGTCATTTGTTAAAGCTTTTGGGGAAAAACAAGCGCTCTCATTTAAACACATCTTGGTTTCCAGAGAGTTACTGGTTGAAAGAAAATTATGGACGAATTGTTAATCCAACTTAAAATCACATGCTGTAGATTCAAGGGTTGAACTGCAAAAAGTGCGTTCTTGAAAGGAAGCCAACTTTCCAAAGCTTGCTTTGGTACGATGGTTCACTGTCTAGGTGGGGGTGGAAGCTGAGGGACCCGTTGGGACCTTTTTCCAGCAGGGGAGTCAGCCCTGAATACCATTGACTGTGGGGGCCAACCCCTCCATGTACATTGATGGGCAGGGGTTGCAGCTGAGGGACCAGTTGACATGGTCCTTTTAGGGGCTTTCTGCCAGCCCCGGCACCTGCTGCCCCACTGACAACATTGTCAAGACCAAGCTCCCCAGCTTGTGTTGCCTATGAGGGGCCATCCAGCCCCAGAAAGGTTCCTGTTAGCATGGTGCAGGCACCAGACTCCCCCCACCAGCAACAGCCAACCCCCAAAAATCTTTGCCGGGGGGAAGACTTCCCCCTGGTGAGAGCCAGAGCCCAGAAATCTTTCGTGGCTGTGGAGCCTTCACTGCGCGCAAGCCAGGACAAGGTGCTGTCTGGAAGCTTGGTCTGCACGGCACTGCAGGCATGTGCTTTTATTGGGTCGGGGGCTAGCATGGCACCTGTGGGGAAGTAGGGGACTGCCCCTGTACTGCAGAAAAGAAGTTTCTCGGTCTCTCATGCAAGCATGACCCCCACAGACTAGCTGCCACGTGGTGTGGTGGGGCAGGGCCTCGCACCAGTGCTGAAAAAACTCTCAGCCTCTCCTGCTATATCCTGTGCAGGAAAGAAGCCATCGCCCTGTACTGGAGCTATTTTTACTTGGCTAGATGCGATGGCCGCACTGATCATAAAGAAGTGAAGTCAAAATGGGCCCAGGTGCCTACTTCAATTTCCTGGGCTTCCTTGTGCCAAATTCAAATTCATGGGCTTCCTGTTACCTACTCCCTATGCACCTGAGGAGCAGTGGAGATGGAAGCGGCCAGAGTGGACAACCATGGGGCATTGGGGACCACATACAGGACACCTCTGGAGGGCAATAAAGTCGATTTAAATAAATGCCGTTACCACACTAGCATTAATACAACCTTTTAAATTCGAACTTGTCTCTATGACGACTCGCTTGGTGGGTGTAAGAATATCAACCTTAGCACTCCCTGAAATTGACCTAATGGTGTTCACAGTGAAGACATTGACACTGTAAAATCAAGCTAACTGCCTCAAAATCAACTATCATGTAGAGTAGACATAGTCTTGCTAACTCAACTGCTTACTTGTGCTCCAGCCAAACTGGCTTTTTCACCCCCCATCAGGTTTTATGCTGTCTTGGAAATTAGGTAAAGGAGGTTGTAGGGAGGGAGGTGGAATTATTTGATAAAATACCAAAGTTGTATTTTGTAACAATTATTTTCATGTTCTGTTTTCTGGAGTTGAGGTGATTATTTTAGCTTTGTTTTTTCATGCTTGTGTCCTCAGGGACAACTCTTGTACAGTTTATTTACCATACAACCTTTTCCCATACAATTATCCATATAAACATGCTTCAATAATGCCAGCTCTACCTATGTCTAGTATCTCTATAATGAATGACAGCCTATGTTTTTAGAGAGAAGCATCTTCCAGGTTTCAACCTGGCTACATCTACACTGGCACAAAATGGCCATGCAAATGGCCAAATCGGAGATTACTAATAAGGTGCTGAAATGCATATTCAGCGCCTCATTAGCATGCCTCTGGCTGCGGCTCTTCGAAATTGCAGCTCTTTTGCTCCCGCACAGCTCGTCCAGATGGGGGCCCTTTTCGAAAGGACCCCACTGACTTTGAAATCCTCCATCTGGATGAGCCGCGTGGGAGCGAAAAGTGGCAATTTCAAAGAGCCGCAGCCGGCGGCATGCTAATGAGACGCTGAATATGCATTTCAGCACCTCATTACTAATCTGCAATTTAGCCATTTGCATGGCCATTTCGAAGTTTCATGCCAATGTAAACACAGCCCCTAAGAATTAAGGGCATATATCTTCCCAGTGGTTTTTTATCTGTGTTTCTAGTGAGGAATTGGGATGACTTAGATCATACATTATATGAAGATCCCCAGCAAGGCAAAAGAGCTTTTTCAAAGAACCACTTCAAATTTGTGAGGGCAAAGATTTCAGCATACGGGATCCGCTCATTTCTCCATTTTGTCTAGTCCCAGCTTTCTCCACAAAAGAATGGTGTTGCTGTTAAAAACATTTTTCATCTTATTTCAAAATTCAGCTTGAGAATTATGAGATTGGGACTGAATAAAGTGCTGTTTAGAGGTTTAATTTTTCCTTATAGAAAGCCAGAAGTTCTTCATCATCCAAAATTAAACTAATATTCAAGGTAAATTTCAGTATTACAATAAGGATTTTGGGGAATTTCATCTTTAGGCTTCGGAATAGATTTGTTGTGAAAAAAGTGAATTGTTGGGGTACACAAAGTAAGTGATATACTTATTCCGGGACCATTTTTTCTGTGAAGATCTGAGAAATTCCCTTCAAGGTTTGCAGAAATATTGCAGTAGAACACTACTTTCACCAGATGGCGGAAGACCATAACTTTTCATTTTGCAAAAGATGTCTTTGAAAAGCCCTGTAAGGCATTATTGGTGCTACACAGCAGGCTGGCTTTTGTTTACGAATGATTTACACAAATAGTTTAGTGAAATAGTTCTATTATACAATGGAATTGGGATAATTTACACCATTCACAGAGGGGGTGGATTAAGCTGTCTCATGTAAACCAGGTTCTAGATGCCTTTCTTTAAACCCCTCTACTACCCACTTTTAGGAGTTCCACACTTTTAGCCAATCACAATTACCATAAAAGGGCATACAGAGAAACCATTTGGATGTATAATTTAAATACCCAATATATTCAAGAGCCTCTAGTGATTAACAAATGCAAATCCCATTCACTTGCAGTTGAATTTATGCACCTATGTGCATAAGAACCTATGGTAGGTTCTTTTCAAAATTCTGCCTCTATCTGATATTTTAAAGTAGTTTTAATCTTTACCCAAAGATCAAAACAATTTTTTTTTTTGGTGCTGGTTTATGATTTGTAGATTCCTATCAGGCTCAAAGAATGCGATATTCGTGCAATATTTCTGGGAATATTTTTGTTGAGAATCTTACAGGCGAAGTCTGCAATCTGCTCTAGCATTGTCTACCTTTAACCAGCCGCAAGAACTCTTTTCAACTATTGTACTAAAATCTCACAATCTGAATTGTTTTCATCTTTTTGTTTTAATCTCAGGCATCCCGGGACAGCATTTACTGGAACAGCACAAGCACAGGAACATCTTAGAAAGTAGTGACATTGCACCCAAACTCCATTTTTGATCAGGGACTGATCTCTACCTGCTGTTCTAGAAACTTCCTGTTGCTTACATCTGCGTGGTTTAATAGAGCATTGTACTGTGACAGCAAGATCTGCCTCTGAATTACTCATTTTTTACTATTGTTACGAAGGCAAGTTAGAGTGATTGGATTTTGATGATACATTATGGTCTTGACCCTGAATAAGCAGGGAAGGAGACAAGGGCTTTGTTCTTTTTCTAGAATCAAGTAGCTTTTAAATAAAACAATTTGCACACTGAAAAATTACATATCTTGGAGATAAGTAATCTGGTAAATTCCAAAAAATGTAAAAACATAGGCTGAATAATCTAAAGTTGGATGGGACCCTTAAAAAATGTTGTTCAAGAGTGACAAACCTGAGTGCCCAACACTAACTATGTATTTAGATGCCTAAATAAAAGCTGCCTGGCTTTCAAAATTGCTGAATGCCTTTAGCTTTTTTGATGTCAGTAGAATTTGTTGGGTGAAAATTGGGTCACCCTGAGTGCCTGAATATGGATTTAGGAGTCAAATTTAGGTATTCATGTTTAAAAGTTTTGGCTACTATTGTCAACATCCAAATATGGATGCATTCTCTCTGGGGAGCTTTATTAAAGCCAAACTTTTCAAGCTTAGGTATGTATGCTTTCAGTTTGTCACTGTTGCACATGTGGATTCTGGCCTTGTAACTGGATCTGTATGGCAAGATCTTGGTTGTGTTTGAACCCAAGTGAATTAACATCAGTGAGGTTCTGTGAGAACAGAAAGGTCTGCCCACGCTAACCGGTTGCAGGACCATAGGAGTTCACTTTAATGTTCTGTTTAAATTATGAAAGTGGTCTTCAGTGGCTGTGTTTCAATTAGAATCCCAAAATTTTCTACAACTCTTATTAGAAATGAAGCAACATCCTGGAAAACACTTCTGCATAGAAACATAAGTTTCTACAACTGTATAGGGTGATGTTTACAAACAAGTACTAAAGTTAAGGAGGTGGGAATGATTTTCAACAGTGCTTAAGGAATTTAAGACTGTAAGGGCACGTCTTCACTCCTGCTCGGGGTTGACCTTCCAGAGTTTGATTTTTTCACATCTGGTAGAGATGCATGAAATCAACCTGTCTGGGGTCTGCAGTCAACCCCTGTACTCCTTGCTATTGTGAGTAGTAAGGGAGGTCAACAAGAGAAACGCTCCTGTCGACTTCCCTGAGTGAAGACAGGTAAGTCGATTTCAGGTAAGTCGATTCTAGCTATGCAATAGCTGTAGCTAGAATTGCGTATCTGAAATCAAGTTATTCCCCTAGTGTAGACCTGCCCTTATTAGTGCTTGTGCTCCTAAATTCAAAATGTGTTTTTGAAAGTCTCCTAATTCCTTACCTATGTAAGTGGTACTGAACACCTTTGAAAATCAGTCTTAGCACCTAAAATTCTGACATGTATCTGACAACTTGTACATTTTTCAAAAGTCATTTTTAATTTCTAAATATACTACCTGTGGAATGGTCTCATGCCTGGTCACACCTTAAATGGAGACTGGTAGAATTGACACTGCTTCAAATGTTTTTGATCTTTTAAGTCCAGCAGAATTAGACAGAGAGAGAGGCCAGGAGTGAAAATTCTGCAAAGTGATCACCTTAATGAAGCAGAATTACAGGTAAGTAACTATCTCTTATGAACACATTTATTTTTCAATGTGATGTTGGCTGATTTATTAAATAATTGTGACTTGCAGGGGATCGTTTAAATTAGTGAAACAGAGAGGTAAATTTCTCTCATGCTAATTATAAACATTTTAAGGCCCAGTACATGTTTTAAATTGCAGGCAGTTTTGTATTAGTTTATTATCCCATCTGTATTTATCCTGTGGATAAATAATTATTTTCCAGTGCCCTCAGTTTGGCACCTTTTACAAGGTGATCACTTAAAATAAAGCTATTTTTTTTCTCCATGTCCCCAGTCACATTTGCAGTTCATGGGACAGAGATGGCCATTGGAAAATAATTAATGCATTGTGTGGCTAGAACTAGCGCTAACATGCCAAGTATTAAAATGTCATACCTTACCTGCAATAATAAAATAAATTTTAGTGCCTCTAGAAGTCTTTTGCCACAAAAATTGATGTAAATATTGTTAACTGTACTTTCTCTGAGTTTTTTTTACCAGGTGATATTACCTCTCCATCTCACTTTTATGTCCATTTCACAGATGAGTCAATTTAGGCAAAGAGCGAGATTAAGGGAACTCCTCCATGAAGCCACTGAGAGCTCCATGCCAGTCCCAAGCCTGGATGAAGGAGGAAGGTTGGTGAGATGTGTGTTGGTGCACTGACCGTCAAACAACAATATAAATGAAATCTGATGCCAGTACAACTAAATGTTAAAAGATGCCGACTCAGACGTCGCCTGGATAAACAAGGTCCGCGATACCAATCAAGCAATCAGGGTTGGGAAGGTGCCTAAGGAATGGACAAGATCTGTGCTAGTGACAATACCCAAGAAAGGAAGTACATTGGAGTACAAGAACTACAGAACGATTGCCCTAACGAGTCATTTAGGTAAGGTGCTGATGATGATACTGACTGAGAGATTAAGATCGCAGATAGAAGAACATATAGCAGGTGAGCAAGCAGGGTCAGAAAAGACAGAAGTACCATACAGCAGATATTGGCACTAAGACTGATAGTGGAGAAAGCTCAACAAAAAAACAAAAACGTATATACACTTGCTTCGTCGATTTTCAAAAAGCATTTGACAGTATAGATCAGAAAGTGACTTGGGCAGTGCTGGAGTCATATGAAGTGGATAGCAGACTGATACGGTTGTTCAAAGATATCAACGATGATGCAGAGGCAGCAGTGAGAACACGTGGGGAGTTGGGAAGTTGATTTAAAACAAGTAGAGGTACGAGACAAGGAGATCCAATATCGCCAAGTGTCTTCATCGCACATCTGGAGAGAGAGATGGGCAAGATCAAGGAAGAGGTAGAAGGGATATCTGTGCATGGGAAAAGAATTAACAACTTGAGGTTTGTGGATGATATAGTTATCATTGAGGAAGATGAGGAGAAGCTCACGAAAACGGTGCGGGTGTTAAACGAAGGAGGGAAGCGGTACAGACAGATTATGAACGTCGATAAAACAAAAACAATGGTATTTGGAGATAAGGAAATAGGAAGGAAGATCAGTGTTGATGGTATTAAACTAGAAAATGTAGAGAAGTTCACATATCTGGGGAGCAACATAACATATGATCTAGACTGTAAGAAGAAAATAGCAACTAGAATAGTGAAAGCAAGAGCGAGTTTGAAGGCGATGGATGAGATCTGGAAAAGCAAACCTATTAGCTTAAGAACGAAGCTGGGAGTCTTGAAAACGTGTGTATTCCGCAGCATGTTGTACGGATGTGAGGCATGGGTAATAACAAAAGATTCAAAAAGAAGAATATTGGTGTTCGAAAGGAGTTGTTATAGAAAGATTCTGAGAATAGGTTGGGTGCAGAAGGTCACCAATGAGGAATTATATAGGGAGATACAGCCGAAAGAGAACCTGCTGCAGAAGGTTATAAAATGGAAGCTATAACTATTTGGACATATTTGCAGAATGAAAGACAAACGAAAAATCAAGACCCTAGTATTTGGCATAATGGATGGTTCGAATAGGAGAGGCAGACCCCACAGGGAATGGGTAGATGATGTAGTAGATTGGTGTGGAACTAGCCTACAGAAACTAAGCCACTCTGCACTGGATAGGGAAAGATGGAAGGAAATAGTGAGAGAGGTATCAGACACCAACGGGCGCTGAGCCCACGGTTATTGATGATGATGATGATGAGATTAAGGACCAAAGGTGTAATCCTGGCCTATTGAAGTTAGTGTCAAAACTCCTATTGGCTTCTCTGGGGTTAGGATTTTGCCCCAAATTTTCAAAAGGGTCTTTTAACTTTGGGTACCTCATTTCCTGGTGTCAGACATCTTCTGCCTGATTTTCAGAAGTAGTAAGCACCTCCTAGAGCCAATTAGGTTTGGAGTGAAGAGTGCTCAGCACAAATGAAAATCAAACCATAGATGTGCAAATGTAGGCTTTCGGGACTTGTTTATAGCACCGTAATAAGTTCGGAATAAAACCTAGGCGTTCTAATATGGGGTCCCCTGCTCTAAGCACAATATCAGAATCCCAATTTAAATTCAAATTATATTTTATTTATTAATAATACTAGAAGATTTACCCAGCCTTGCTCTAGTCCGTAACTCAAATGAGTTTTGTTTTTCTTCATTTAAATCATAGTTCTGGGGTCGGGACTAGGCACAAGGGGTACAATGTGCCGGCTGCCCTTGGGAGAGAAGACAACTCTCTCTCACTGTAGTAACTTGGGGCCTGACGAGAAGTGTCTGAAGTGTCTGTTCAGGGCCACTGCAGCTGTAGTGGCCACAGCCGGGGGAGGAGTGCATGACCCCAACTGGGGGACAAACAGACAAACTCTCTGAATTATATAGTAGATAGTTGTCCCTTTCTCCACCTACACTCCCTGTTGACCTGATGGGGTTATAGCTGTCCGGGTCCCCCATCTGTCTCCTTGCTGCCCTCTTTTGGCCATTCCTGCAGTATAACTGTCCCTCCTACCAGGTCCCTCCCTTTCCATTTTATGAGACACAAGCAAATTCAAGGCATATCCCATGGTCCTGACGCAATCAAACCCCCTTCCCTTGCTTTAAGTTAGAATAAAAGGAAGCTGCATACCAAATTTGGTGGTCCTAGCTCTTACTGTTGAGGAGGAGTTCTTGAACAAACAGACCAATGGACAGATAGACACACAGTTTCTAAACTAAGATAAGAGCATGTTAAGCCTGAAGGACCAGCTTCTCAGCTACAGCTGAGGTGTGCACATTATGGTGCAGGAGAAGGATGGTGCTCCCTGCTCCTGAGCAGGACACGCATGGCTACCTCTCCAATGTACATAAAGATACCTTCCAAGCTGTTCTACATTTACATCAGCTGCCAGTGGCTAAAGGGACATTGTTTAAATTGCAGCAAGGGAGGTTTAGGTTGGACATTAGGAAAAAGTTCCTAACTGTCAGGGTGGTCAAAGAGCGGAATAAATTGCCAAGGGAGGTTGTGGAATCTCCATCTCTGGAGATATTTAAGAGCAGGTTAGATAGATGTCTGTCAGGGATGGTTTAGACAGTACTTGGTCCTGCCATTGGGGCAGGGGGCTGGACTTGATGGCCTCTTGAGGTCACTTCCAGTCCTGGTGTTCTATGATTCTATTTCAGCTGTGGTGGGGGTTCAGCAAGATTTAGGGCAGCTGTGCCCAGGCCTACCTGCCTTCCAGCTGTGCCTTCTATGCCAGCTACACGAAAGTCAAAGGAACTATGTGGATTTTGTGTTGCCACAGGGTTCTCTCACAGGTCGATGATTCCCAGGGGCCTGCTGTGCCATTGTTTGGGCAGCCCCCATCAGCGTGTGTGCGTGAAATGGCTGCACGCCACATCCCAGGGCGGACTGTACATTGAAAGTCTGTCTTGTTAAAAAAAAAAAAAGTGACTCGTTTGTTCTCTCACAGAGCTGCTGCTTCCGAGACCCTGGTACTTTGTCTTCTCTTCACTATCTGCTGTCCCACCTAAGCTAGTTCTCATCTGGCACTCACCAGCAACAGAACAAAAGGCAGAGGACATGAGTGAGTGCCAGGAATGCCCAGTTTTGATGTAAATGAGTTTTAGCAATATGTATCATTCAGATCTACTTCAGAGCAAAGAATTCAGTGTGGTTTCCCAAGTCTGAGGCTAATGCTCTAACCACTGGAAACACTCTAGGTCCAAGCAGAGATATTCATTCAAATGTATACTGTGTGATAACCATCAATGCCTTTCTATCAATGTAGTGAGGGGGCGGGGGACACAAAAATCATTGCAGTCCAGCATCTTGCCCTTGAAACAGTATCACATGAGAGAATGATTTGAGGATCTACCATATAACCTCATTCTGGAAGCAAATATCACTCTGCAACATCAGAACTTCGTGCTGCAGTTAGCTCTCTTGAATGGGAAAGTGGCTCTTCAGCAGTGCAGGGCTGAGCACCACTGAGTCAATCAGCTTTTATCAGGGTAACTACGGCAGATGTGATAACACAAATCACTTTCATTATACAGCAGGGTCTTAACATTCGTGAGGGTTCCGTGTTGAGAACCCTCGCGAATGTTGAATTGCGTGAATACAGTACTGTATGGCGTCGCTCCCGCCTGCAGCCCAGCTGCCAGGGCTCCTGCCCAGAGTCCCAGGGACGCCACGTCTGCCAGGGCTCCTCCCCGGAGGCCTGGGAAGCGGCAGCCACCAGCACTCCCTGCCTCGGAGCACCAGGAAGAAGCCACTCATGGCCACTCAGGAATACTTGAATTCGTGAAACAACACGTTCCAGTGCTTAGGTGTGCGTACAGTTAGAAAGTTGTTCCTAATACTTAATGTACATCTCCTTCGCTGCAAATGAAGGGCAGGTTTACACTGCAGCAGAAGGTCGAATTAAGGTAGTCAATTCCAGCAACGTTAATTTTGTAGCTGGAATTGACATACCTTAATCTGGGCTTCTACACCATCTCCACTATGGGATGTCGACAGGAGTATTCACTCCATTGACTTCCCTTATTCCTAATGAGGGACAGGAGAATGAGCACCAATGTAGGGCCCTGTAAGTTCGATTTAGCACATCCCTGCCAGTCACGCTAAAGCGAATTCTGGAAGATTGGCCATGACAGGATAAATCTTCCCTGTAGTGAAGACGTCCCCTAAGCTGATTAGTTCTTCTCCTGCCCTTGATAAACATGAAAACATTTGATCCCCATTGCCTTTATACAGGGCTGTCCGTGGGAAGGGGAATATGGGGCAACCCCCACCCACCAGTGCCCCAGGTGCAGAGCCCACAGCAAGCCCCCTGCCTGCAGGCCCTCCCCCACCCCGCTCCCTCACCTGAGTGAGGTGCGGGTGACATACTGGTGGCCCTGGGGCAAGGCAGCAGCAGAAGCTGTGGGAGCCGAAATGACCCAGCAGCCTGTTTCACTCCATCCCCTTGCAGCCTGCTGTGCTCTGCTTCACCCTCGCGGTGGTGAGTGTGGGAGGGGGCCATTTTCTGCTGCCGCCCCATACTAGGTCCCCCAGTAATCCCCAGATTGCCCTGGGCCTCATGGGTCCATCCATAGGACTGCTGAGGCAGCCTCTACAGAGCCTCTGCAAAGTGCAGGGCCTGGGCCAACTGCCCCAAGCCATCCCAAGAAGAGGACAGCTTTGCATTTATAAGTGTAACCCTTCTGTTAATGCCAGATGCCTGCCAGAAGGGCCGGGTTCAGCTCCTGGGGGGTTTCCTATCAAGGAAACAACCAACCGGCTCAAGCCCCCACCCAGTGGCCTAGGACAATTTCACCCCCGTGCTGGGTGCCTGTAAGGCGGTTCTCCCCCCCGCCCCACAAGCACAGAGTCTGAGATAGAAATGGCTTGTTTAATGACCGTAACCTACCCCAAGGTTACAGCGACAGATGCAGTATATCTAAGCAAAGAAGAGACAAACCCCCTTTACCCAGATGCCATCCCCATATGCAGTAGAACCAAGTCTCTTGCTGGGGCTCTTGGCCCTTTACCCCACACACAGTTATAGGATGTACCTTCCGCGGTGCAGTCCCAAACCCAGAGCCCAGATACATCACCCAGGCAGTACTAGCTGTCCACTTGTCTGCAGCATCCCTTGCTGCCACCTGCTGGCTGCTTCTCCTACCAGCCACCCGCTGGTTGCCGTCATCCACCGCCGCTCCTACCAGCCACCCACCGGTTGCTGTCATCCGCTGCTCCTACTAGCCACCCACCAGTCGCCGTCATCTGCTGCTCCTCCTACCAGCCGCCCACCAGTCACCATCATCCAGCGCTCCTGCTACCAGCTGCCTACCATTATCACTTCCTTACCAATCACACTGCTAGGGATTGCCCTGAGGCAGAACCCTGTGATTTCAGCTCTGCATGGCCTTAGCTGCCACTTTGTGATTTTAGCTCTTAATATCTTCTGTAGGATTTTATGAACACCCTAGTAATCAGCTCTATTTTTAACAGGTGGGGAGAGCTAGTCAAGCCAGGTTAATACCTATATAGCCAAGGCATGGACAGAACCAAGTCATTCAGGAAGCAAACTTTAAAACTAGAACTCCACTCCCTTCTTCTTTTACATTGCTTTAAACCAGGGAGCCCTGTGTAATCAATGTCTTATGCAGCTATGGCGACTGCCCTGTCCCCCCCACAACAGCACAGAGCATTGGTGAGATCTCACAACTCCCACACTGAGTGTCAGCTTAAATTGTGATTTTACAACAACATCTTTACAATAGACCAGATCTCATGGCTTACTTGCTACCCATTAGGCTTTGCCTGAAAGGTAGCACACATGCACACCTTTGCATTCTTATGCAAATGATTTCTGGGAGACACATTCCTCCCAGCCTCAGTATCACACATGCCTCCCTTGGCATTCTGATGCAGATGACCTCTGGGAGACACATTCCTCCCAGCCTCAGTAACCTTGGCTGTGTCTACACATGCCCCAAACTTCGAAATAGCCATGCAAATGGCCATTTCGAAGTTTACTAATGAAGCGCTGAAATGCATATTCAGCGCTTCATTAGCATGCGGGCGGCAGCGGCGCTTCGAAATTGACGAGCTGTGCCGCCGCGCGGCGCGTCCAGACGGGGCTCCTTTTCGAAAGGGCCCCGCCTACTTCGAAGTCCCCTTATTCCCATGAGCTCAAAAGGGCTACGTCTACACGTGCACCCAACTTCGAAATAGCTTATTTCGATGTTGCGACATCGAAATAGGCTATTTCGATGAATAACGTCTACACGTCCTCCAGGGCTGGCAACGTCGATGTTCAACTTCGACGTTGCTCAGCCCAACATCGAAATAGGCACAACGAGGGAACGTCTACACGGCAAAGTAGCACACATCGAAATAAGGGAGCCAGGCACAGCTGCAGACAGGGTCACGGGGCGGACTCAACAGCAAGCCGCTCCCTTAAAGGGCCCCTCCCAGACACACTTTCATTAAACAGTGCAAGATACACAGAGCCAACAACTAGTTGCAGACCCTGTATATGCAGCACGGACCCCCAGCTGCAGCAGCAGCAGCCAGAAGCCCTGGGCTAAGGGCTGCTGCCCACGGTGACCACAGAGCCCCGCAAGGGCTGGAGAGAGAGTATCTCTCAACCCCCCAGCTGATGGCCGCCATGGAGGACCCCGCTATTTCGATGTTGCGGGACGCGGATCGTCTACACGTCCCTACTTCGATGTTGAACGTCGAAGTAGGGCGCTATTCCCATCCGCTCATGGGGTTAGCGACTTCGACGTCTCGCCGCCTAACGTCGATTTCAACTTCGAAATAGCGCCCAACACGTGTAGACGTGACGGGCGCTATTTCGAAGTTACTGCCGCTACTTCGAAGTAGCGTGCACGTGTAGACGCAGCCAAGGGGAGCTCATGAGCTCATGGGAATAAGGGGACTTCGAAGTAGGCGGGGCCCTTTCGAAAAGGAGCCCCGTCTGGACGCGCCGCGCGGCGGCAAGGCTCGTCAATTTCGAAGCGCCGCTGCCGCCCGCATACTAATGAAGCGCTGAATATGCATTTCAGCGCTTCATTAGTAAACTTCGAAATGGCCATTTGCATGGCCATTTCGAAGTTTGGGGCACGTGTAGACACAGCCCTTGTGTTCCTGCTGCCACGTTCCCTACATAAGAACGTGTTACATATTTGAAGACTGTTGTATCCCCTAACAGTCTTCTCTTGACTAAACATGCACAGCTCTTTCCCCTTTACCTCATAGGTCATGCATCTGACGAAGTGGGTCTTTGCCCACAAAAGCTTATGCTCCAAAATAGGTTAGTCTATAACAGTGGTTCTCAAACTTTTTGGCATCACATCCCCCTTTTGATTTTTGAGAAACCTTCATACCCCCCTCCACCTCTTCTTTACCATCATCCAACCCCCCCTTTTAACAAAAAATTCAATTTGTAATTTAAAATAAACACAAAAACTTGATATAAAATGTTATTTAAAATTAAAAATAAGCACAAATAGTTTTTCTTGGCCCCTTGTGGTTGCCTAGTTCAGCCCCAGCTGCCTGAGCCCTGTGCCAGCCGCCAGAGCTGCCCATGCCAGCTGCCTGCATGGCTGAGACCTGCACTGCCAGAGCCTCCTGCCCAAGCCCTGCACCACCAGGGCCAGCCACCCACCCACCCACCAGCCGCCCACCCAGCTGCAGGCCAGTCACCCAAGTTGCCCTCAAGCCCTGCGCTACTGGGGCCAGCAGCCCGCCTGCCAGCCTGAGCCCGCTGAGCCCTGCAATTCTGTGGCAAGCCGCTCAAGCCCCAGGAGTGCTGCAAGCTGCCCAGCTGCCCAAGCCCTGCAAGCCCCACGAGCCACTCGCCCAAGCCCCTCCCCTCCTGCAAAGCCAGGCACCCTCAGCCTCCCTTTCTTACCCCATCCCCATCCCACTTACCCAAGCCAGGCACCCCAGCCCCCCATAGAACTCCATCCTCGCTCAACTTTTCACATCGGTCTTCGCCAGCTGCCTGCTTTTTATAGCGTCTGCACTGGGACACCCACATAAAATGGCAGGGGCTAAGAGCCAGAAGCAAAGGCCAGCTCTTTCTTTGGGTGAGGGGAAATGATGGGAGGGGGCTAGGTCACCTCGTGCTCCTGCTGGAATTTCTGCACACCCTCCCAGTTTGGGAAACTGTGGTCTATAAGGTGCCACAGGACTTCTTGTAGTTTTTGAAGATACAGACTAACTCAGCTGCCCCTCTAATTCAAGTCATGTGTTGTAAACCTCTTATTTCTGTAGCTTTCCCAGACTCTCCAGTTCATTCACATCCTAAAGTGCAGCCTCCATATTTGGATTTGAGGCATCTCCTCTGCTGAATAAGCCCTGGAACCTGGGCAGAGGTGAACATAAATTGGTATAGGCCAGTACAGTGTACTGGTAAGAAGGTTGCTGAGGTGGCATTAAAGGTATGCCTACACAGCACTAACACGTGTCTGTATAGTCCTGGCTCACCCCCTGAAGGAGGCAAGTTTCAGCACTGTACATGGCAGTGTAGACGAGCTCTCTGTATCAATGTCATGTAACGTGACCCATGAAGTTAAGTGTGTAAGAGTGGAGATGGGCAAGGGATCACAATATGACTGTACTGATAAAAAATTTACTTTCACCCTGAACCTGAGTTTCCTAGCTCAAAATGCTAATCAGTAGGTTACAGTCATTCTCACGCTTGTTCTTGTCCAAAGAGTACTTAGATATTTCATGAATACATGGCACAGCTTCACGGATTTAAATTGCTACTCTGAATTAGGCAAGAGTGGGGAATCTGAACCTGCTTCTCCTACACCTTGGGCAAACACTCCACTAACCAGTAGGCTATTGGCTCTAAGGAAATGGCAAATGGCAGCAAATCATCCTCCTTGAGTTTTGGGGAGCGGGGATTGCACAAGAGAGCTAACCTGGGTTAGGCACCTAACTCCAAGAGAGGAATCTCAAGCAGAGGTGGCTGCATCTCTCTGACTCAGATATCTACTTCCCCTTGAGGGTCAGGACTCCAGGCAGGAGCACCAGATCAGGGGACTGTGACCTGCCCTGTTTATGATGGGGAAGGGACAGAGAGAAATGAGCAGAGGGCTGAGGTCTTAAGGAGCACAGGAAAGAGGCTTTGGGGAAGAAGCAGCCCTAGCCTGGGAGTTTGGGGAGTACAGGCAGTGTGAGGGCAGGGCCTCAAGGAGAACGGGAGGTGTGAGGGCAGGATCTTAGGGGGCAGGGTGTCTCAGGGGGTGGGGCCACAGGTCAGGTGACTATGGCCCTCCCCCAACTTTTAGGGCTCTTCCATTGTTTCTTGCTCTCAGCTACCCCTTTCCTCAGCATTTCCTCCTGGCTAGTTTAAGCAGCTCCAGGCTCAGCATTCTGGACTCTGTAGATCCCATTCGCCAGTATTTGACTCTCAGCGCACATAGTCGAGGGAGGCCGGGCACCTAACTCATGTTTCCAGATTCCACTAGGCAGCAGAGTGCCAAACTTTAGCAGTGAGCCTAAGTCACCTGTGCAGGTCTAGCCTGAGCTCCCCATTGGTAAAGCTGAGATAATTCCCTACCTCACAGGGCTGTTGTGAGGATAAACCCATATTAAAGGTTGTGAGGTGCTCACTGCCTCTGGTAATGGGAGCCACAGAAGTACCTTTGATGTATAGAAAATGTAAATATTAAACTCTACTGTACTTTTGTTAATGTGTTTTTATTGGCTGAGGAGCACAACCGCTTGGTTGTCTGAATCAACCAAACCATCTTTTGCATAATGATAACCTAATTGTACAGTCTCCTTGGACTGGGCCACTGCTGAGCAATTCTTTTTTGCTGGAGTCTGACATGGTCAGATCTCTCCCCACTTTGCTGCCGTTTGGAATTGCTTGATATAGCAGAAATAGCCATTGGATTAGGCAGGTGCAACACTCTCATTTTGAAAAAAAGCTTTGTGACTTTCTCTGCCTCTTCTTATGGCAGCGCAGGGGTCTGCTGTACGCTCAGTTACGGAGAGCGCATTACGTCGATACACACGGGCTTGTCGCTAGTGAAACACAAAACAATGAGCTTTATTGATCACCTCTGCACTGAGTATTCACATCCCTCTAACAAATTCCCAGAGCCCCCTCCCAGCATGCAGTGGTCTCAGTGTAGAAATTGGAGAGGGTTCTCTGGGGACAGTCCCTTCCTGAGTTGTTCCAAAGCACCCTTCTGAATCCAGAGACAGCTACCCCAAAAGTTTAGAGAGACCATTATCCTGTCACATCATTCTCATCAACTTATCTTTCTTAAGCCCCAGACATTTGAGTTTGGAGCTGTCTGGATTTTGTGGGATAAGGGAATGCCATGCCAGTAGTAACAGCAGTCACTTTTCTACTGCCGAGGAATATACAACGAGCTGTGCTATTAAAAGCACAGCGTTAGTATGTTACTCTGGTCTGTGCCACTATAGCTCCTGAAAATAGGCAAGTACCAGTTTGCTGTCTCTGGACTCAGAGAAACTTTCTCCTTCCATTTTACTTCACAGCTTGTTGACTTTTTGCGGGATTTGTTTTGGATCATTTAATTGTAAATCTTTTCCAGCCAATTTGAATCAATCAAAAGCTACGTCTACATGGGGATGCTACATCGAAATAGCTTATTTCGATGTAGCGACATTGAAATAAGCTATTTCGATGAATAGCGTCTACACGTCCTCCAGGGCTGGTGCCGTCGACGTTCAACGTCAACGTTGGGCAGCACTACATCGAAGCAGGCACTTCAGGGGAGCGTCTACACACCAAAGCGGCCCACATCGAAATAAGGTGCCAGGAACAGCTGCAGACAGGGTCGACTAGCACTTCCGGGGCAACAGCTAGCCACTCCCTTAAAGGGCCCCTCCCAGACACACTCAGCCTGCACAGCACATGGTCTGCAGAGCCACAGGCACGCACACCCCGTCGAAGCAGTATGGACCCCCAGCAGCAGCAGCAGCAGCACCAGCAGCAGCCAGAGGTCTCCACACCCGCCCCTGCAGAAGCAGTGCTTGCCCTGCTCAGTGCTATGCAGGAGGCAGCTGACCACCTTTTATTCGTGGAAGAGGAGCTGCCCCCAGGGGAGGAGGAAGCAGCCCAGACCTTGCTGCCCTTTGACCCCCCCCCCACCGCACACGCCGCCAGCTGTGGAGCTACCCCGTGAGCACTGACTGGTGGGAGTGGCTGGCGCTCGGCGAGTGGGACAATGACCGCTGGCTCCAGAATTTCTGCATGAGCCGGCAGACATTCCTGGAGCTCTGCCAGTGGCTCACCCCGCCTTACAGCACCAGGACACCTCCATGCGATGTGCCCTCACAGTCGAGAAACGGGTCGGCATCGCTGTCTGGAAGCTGGCCACTCCAGACAGCTTCTGATCCGTAGGGCAGCAGTTTGGCATGGGCAAGGCCACCGTCGGGGCTGTCCTCATGGAGGTAAGAGGACCCGGGGGGGCGGGGAGTGCTGGGGGGGAGCCCTGGGGTGGAGGGCCAGACACACCCTGCACACCCCTCACTGGTGCTCTCTCATGTCCTTCCCCTGCAGGTCGTCTGTGCAATCAATGCCCTGCTCCTCCACAGGCTTGTGCGGCTTGGGGACCCGGGTGCTGCCATCGCGGGGTTTGCCAGCCTGGGCTTCCCAAATTGCTTTGGGGCTGTGGATGGGACCCATATCCCCATCCATGCCCCAGAGCACAGTGCAGGACGCTTCCTGAACAGGAAGGGCTACCATTCCGTGTTCCTCCAGGCCTTGGTGGACAGCCGGGGCTGCTTCCTGGACATTTATGTTGGCTGGCCTGGCAGCACCCACGACGCCCGGGTGTTCAGAAATTTGGGCCTGTGCCGCTGGCTGGAGGCGGAGACCTACATCCCCCAGCGGGACATCCCTGTGGGGGACACCACCATGCCCCTCTGCGTTGTCGCAGATGTGGCGTACCCCCTCCAGCCCTGGCTCATGCAACCTTATATGGGCCATCTCACAGCCAGCCAGGAGCGCTTCAACACGCGGTTGAACCCTGTGCGCCAGGTGGTCGAGCACACATTCGGCTGCCTCAAAGGGCACTGGAGGTGTCTCCTCACCTGCCTGGATGCAGGCCCCACCAACATCCCCCAGGCTGTGGGCGCGTGCAGCGCACTCCACAACCTGGTGGAGAGAAAGGGAGAGGCCTTCTTCCAGGGCTGGGCTGTGGAGGCTGGCAGGGCTGACGTGCAGCCACCCGCTGCCCCCAGTCGCCAGGTGGACTCCGAGGGGATCCAGGTCCGGGACGCCCTGAGGGCCCATTTTGAGCAGGCCACGGGGTGAATACTGGCAGGCCACCCACTGCACCCACCCATCCTCCACAACACTCCCTGCCCCCACACCCACACCACAGAGCACCCAAGAGCACCCCCTCCCCCTACTTTTCTTGCAAATAAATGGACCTGTCGTTTGAAACCAAACAGTGAAGTCTCTTATTAATACGATATATATATATATATAGAAAAAAAGGGGGGAACTATTTACATGGGGAGGGCAGGTACCAGAACAGAACAGGGGTCCAACACAAACTAGATACAAATAATGGGGGATATGTACAAAGGAGGAGGGGGGGGCCACGTCTTCGGCCCCACATCCCTACTGTCCGGCGCCCGGGGTTGGAGGGCGTGACCCTTGCCTCGGCCGGAGCCCTGGCCGAGGCTGGGTGGGGGCCGGGAGACCCGGCAGATACGGCCGGCGGGTGTCTGCAGGCCCCAGGTGCCCCTCAGCGGCAGGCCCCAGGGTGGCGGATGGTGGAGGAACGACGGTCGGACCGGCGGGCAGAGCAGCGGGCGGTACAGCGTGGGGGGCCAGGTGTTCCGTGATGCACTCGAAGGTGTGCATGAAGGCCCCCCAAGCCTCCTGGCACCAGGCCTGCGCTCACTCTTGTAGCTCCAGCTGCCGCTCCTCCACCCGCAGGCGCCGCTCCAACACCTCCAGCTGACGCCGGAGGGTCGCGAGCAGCTGGAGGTCCGGGGCTGTGCTCTGGTGGTGGCTCTGCCGTTGGCCTCGTCCTGGGGCTGGTCGGTGCTCCGCCAAGGGGATGGCCTGCTGGGATGGCCCCGGTGGGCTCTCCAGGACCACTGACACCTCGCCGGTGCTCTCCGGGCCCTCTGATGGTGCAGCTGCGGAACACAGGGGGGAAGAAGAGTGGAGACAGCCGTTAGTGTGGGCCCCGAGCCATGGCCCTTGTCCCCCCACCCCTCTGCTGCTGGTTCCCCATCCCCGTCCCCGGGAGATGCTGCTGCTGCTGATGGGTGTCCCACCCCCCCCCGGGGGACCCTAGGTTCTGCTCCCCCCATCTCCAGGGATGGGGCATGGTGCTGTCCTGCTGGGGGGCAGGGGCTGATGCACTCTTCTGAGGGACATGCCACTGCTGTCCTTGGGGCCATGGTCATCCGGGCATGTGGAGGGCCCTGGTCATGTCTCTTGTCCCCGCCCCTTAACCCCAGGGGTGTGCACCGGGGGGGTACATACCTGATGGTCCGCTCCCACGGTCGGGGGAGACCCACTGGGCGGACGCCCTGCTGGAGCTCTGGGACGGGAGGGCGATCCGGAGCCCCTCGTCGCTGGAAGAGTCCCTCTCCTCCTCCTCCAGCATCCCAGGGGTGGGCTCCTGGGGGGGCCCCTGTGGTGCAGGGCTTGCCTCCGGGGCGGACTCCATCTCCGGGGCCTGCTGGGGCTCGTCGGCCGATGTGTCAAGAGTGGCCGGGGGGAGGAGGTGTGCCGGGGGCCCAGGATGGCCCTGAGCTCCCTGTAAAAGAGGCAAGTGGCGGGGTAGACCCCAGATCAGCTGGCCGCATCCCAGGCCCGGGCGTAACCCTGCCGCAGCTCCTTCACCGTACTCCTGACATGGTCAGGAGTGCGGGCAGGGTGACCCCGGGCAGCCAGGCCCTCGGCCAGCCGAGCGAACGCATCCGCGTTCCGCCTCTTGCTCCCCATTACCTGTAGCACCTCCTCCTTGCCCCAGAGCCCCAGCAGGTCCAGGGTCTTGGCCTCCGTCCAGGAGGGGCCCCGCTGCCTCTTCCCAGGCTGGCTGCCAGGCTGGGAGCCCTGGCTCCCCTTGGTGGGGGTGCCCTGGGGGCATTTGGGGGGCTGCCTAGTGGCCATCAGTGCAGCGTGGTCGGTTGGGGCTGCAGGGAGGCGTGCAGGCTGGCTGTGTGGCAATGCTGCTGCCTGCACGCACTCTCAGCTGCCTGCACAGGAACGCAGGGGGCGGGGAGCTTAAAGGGGCTGCTGCACTTCGGCGACCATAGAGCTCAGGGGCTGGAGAGAGCGTCTCTCAACCCCTCAGCTGATGGCCACCATGGCAGACCCCGCTATTTCGATGTTGCGGGGTGTGCATCGTCTACACATGCCCTACTTCAACGTTCAACGTTGACGTAGGGCGCTATTCGCATCTCCTGATGGGGATAACGACTTTGACGTCTCGCCGCCTTACATCGATTTCAACTTCGAAATAGTGCTCGCCACGTGTAGACGTGGTGGGCGCTATTTCGAAGTTGGCGCGGCTACTTCGAAGTAGCCGGCTCATGTAGACGCGGCTAAAGTGCCCACTCCCCAGTGCAAGACAAAATTCAGCTGTGAAACAAAAGTTATATATGTTGAAAATATACCTCAAGCAGAGAGAGACACTGTGCTCTGCTTATGAGAATGCTGCTCTAACACCTGATATGAACCCCGCAGCAGCAGTTAGGGCCCATCTACATGCACCAGTTGTCCCACTTTAAATATACTGGTATATTGAAAGCAGCACAACACGCTAGCAAAAATGCAGCAGTCACTAATAAGGCTTTTGATAATAGTACTGTATAATTAGGAAGGAGTGTAATCTACAGCATCATAAAACATCTTCATCCTGGTATAACTGTGTCAACAACAGGGATTGTATTGGTAAAACTGTTTAGGTAAAAATGACAGCCTTACCTGAAAGCGTTATATGAAAACTCTATGCCAGTCCTTAACAAACAAACTCTTCCTACAAACTTCACACAGGGGGCAGCAACTCCTCATGAGCTGAGTGTTCTACAGTACAGTTCTATTTTGAAAAGTGACTGCAAAATGAATAACAAGCGGTCCTGTACCACCTTAAAGACCAACGAATTTATTAGGTCATGAGCTTTCATAAGTAAGACCCACTTCCCCAGATGACTGAAGTAGACACTTAGGGTGTGTCTACACAGCAAAGTTATTTCGGAAACACGGCTGCTATTCTGAAATAATTTTGTGAGCATCTACACAGCAAAACTTCTATTTTCAAATACTTTCAAAATAACAGACGGCTTATTTTGAATTCTGTAAACCTCATCTAACAAGAATAGTGCCTATTCTGAAATAGATATTTCAGAATAGGGGCTGTATAGACAGGAGATAGGGGCTATTTCGAAATAAGGTATAGTGCGTCCAGCAGCATTAATCCAAACTAGGCTCTAATGCATGCGGACGCTCTATTTTGAAATAGCTGAGCACTCTTTTGATACACATTTTGTGTATAGACATGCTATTTTGAAATAAGCTATTCCAGAAAATGTCTTCCAGAATGGCATATTCTGAAATAATGCTGCTGTATAGACATAGCCTTAGAATCCAGGGTTTATAAAGCAGGGACACAGGGAAGGAGGGGAAATTTAAAAAAAATGGGGTGTGTTACCTGTCACTGACACAAAGTGACAGATATCACCCCTCTTTTTTGTCTCCCCCTTCTTCCTTCACTCTCCACTCCCTCCTTGTGTTGATATTGTCCAAACTGGAATAGAATCCAGCTGTTGTGTTAAACCTGGCCCTGAGTTTGGTTGTAAATGGTCCACATAAAAATATGTCGATTGATAACGACTCTGTCTTGT
The DNA here is from genome assembly GCF_033958435.1 of Carettochelys insculpta. NCBI lineage: Eukaryota > Metazoa > Chordata > Testudines > Carettochelyidae > Carettochelys > Carettochelys insculpta. Next base: position 48,258,366 of record NC_134137.1, read on the forward strand.
ATACCTAATAGTTGGTGAAAAGTTTCGCACGGTTGTATTAACCTATGAATGTATTCTGAAAAATGGCATTGAAAAAAGAAAAAGGCAGGGAATTATGCTAATTATTCTATGTATTAAAACATTTTCAAGACTTCTGATAGGATTACCAATTTGTTTTAAGAACAGAATATACGATGTAGAGGAGACAAAGAGGCATGTATGGACTATAGGGAATTCATCTTGAATAGGTCAAATTTGATGAGTATGAGGCTTCAACTGATTTTGGCATATCTATGAAGCACTTGGAAACTTACTCAGAGGTGAGCTTTAAGTGCAGGAGAGAGAGCAGGGCATCATTCACAGCAAAAATGCAATGATCCACACCCCCGCCCATGCTAGGGATCTTGCCATTGGGCTTTCCTTTTCCTGATCCCAAAATATATTTTGATCAGACCAGCTGATACCGTAGAACCAGATGACATTATCATCTGCAAGGCCAGAGCCTGAGCAACTTGTAAGACATACCCAAAAAGTTTCTGTTGTTCCCTTATTAGCAAGTTCCAGCCTCGTTTTATTCATCCTATCTTTCTGAGTTTTTCTGCCTGTCTTGTCTAATTAAAAAGCCTGTCTTACCCAATGAGCAAAATTATATTTTTGGTGATACTTCCTTGTGACCAGTTTAGCAAGCTAAAAGCAATGCTGTGTGATGTGCTCTTGGATTTCCAGGAAATAAATGGCAGGTATTAGTGACATTTTCCTATTTTCTCTCCTCTTCGTGTGTTTATCATGTTTTGTCATATGAAGAAACAGGATTGGATTTGGGATGAGATTTTTAGAAGAGCCTTAGCTGCTTGAGTACAAACACCGCCAATGTTTAAAAGGAGTCTATTCTCCTAACTTAGTAAGGCTATGTCTACACTAGAGCATAAAGTCAAATTTAAGGCACTTAACTCAATTTTACAATGTCTTCACTGCAAACAGCATTAGGTCGATTTTAAGGGGCACTACGGCTGCATTTCTCGCCCCGTCCTTCCAATGGGGTGTAACGCCAAGTTTAAATTTACCTGGTCAGACTAATGCTAGTGTAGAAACAGTTTTACTTTAAATTGATTTTATTGCCCTTCAGAGGTATCCCACAATGCCCCAAATGTGTCCATTCTGGCCACTTTCACCTCCACTGCTCTCCAGGTGAGCACGAAATAGGAAACAGGAAGGCTGGCAATTTAAATTCATTTTCTTTCTGGCTAGTGTGGCAATTGCATCTAGCCATGATTTTGCAGGATCGCAAAAGAGCCTCAGTGTGGAGCCATCAGAAGAGCCAGGATCTCATTTCTGTGTGGGTGAATTAAATATAAGAATTAGGATTTAAGTGTTTGCAAGTGAAAACAGTCAAATCAAAATAAGATGCTAAATTAAAAACGCCAGCTAATTCTAATATGCTAAGAAACTTGTTACATGCAAATTCTTACCTTAAGCAATTGATCTAAACCAGTGTTTTCCAATTTTATTTGGCCACAGAACCCTTTAAACTCTAAAGAATTTTGCAGAACCCCATTCCCAGGCTGTATCCCCCTCGGCCTGCAAACCCACCCCCCATCTCCAGTCTTTACCCACCTCAGCCCTCAGCCCCCAAATACGCCTCCCTGTCCCCAAGCTTTACCCCCATACTGCAAACCTGCCCCCCCACAAACCCAGGCTTAACCTTCCTTAGATCCATACTGGCTACTGGGACTAAGTCATCCATGGCGCTGGCTGGGGAGCCTATGCCGGGCAGCTACATGCACCAAGCCCAAGGCAGGCTGGCATGGAGGTGTTCTCTTGGTAGGAGTGAGCTGAGCCACACACACCAGAGGGGTGTGGCCACTCTGGTAGCAGGGTGAGTGAGGGGCTTTCTGCAGCTCCCTGTCCTGCCGTCACTGAAATAATGCAACTAAATTCAGTTGGTTTAATGGCTGGATCCCTCCTGCTGCCCTGCCAGCTGTTAAAACAAGTAAATTTAGTTCTACTGTTTCAGTGGCACCAGGGCAGAGAGCTGAAGATGAATCAGCTATTGTAATGGCATTTTCTCACAGAACCCTTATTTTCACTTTGTGGAACCCCAGGTTTCTGAAGAACACCATTTGGGAAACACTGATCAAAGCATCTGTTTCACATGCTAAGCAGCCTCCTAGCTTGGGCCTAATCCTTCCCTGTGTTCAGTCTTAGATATTTCCAGTAGTCATCTTAGGTGATAAGGGGAGGGGAGGTCTCCTGGCACCTGATGACTGCCACTATTGTTTGTCTTACCTGTGCCCTTGTATCCCTTTTGCCAAGGCAGGAATTCCTTGTGCTCAATTCAAATTTTAATTACCTCAAGTGGAATTGCACCTGATTCAAAATGGGTTTCAGCATCAGGTGGCCTAGCCTGGGACCAACCACAGTTTGTATTTACAGGACAAACAAGGTTATTCATGGATCAGTAACTTGATCACCAAGCCAATCAAGTTCTGGGGCATCAGTAATTGCCCTCATTAGCACATTATAAGCAGATCCACACTTTATATTTCTAACTTCATGTACAAGAATGGTACATGCCCAAAAATAAGATATACAGATTCAGGAGACTGCAGTGTTCAAATTGATATGTTACATGATGTATTTTGCTTAAAGCCTCTTTGAGTTATGCATATTCATATTCATAAGCCATTTTTCATAAAGCATGGAGGAGGGCTGTGATGCCTAATCAAATGAAAGGGAAGTATTGTTCCCCTTTCTAGAGAGAAAGCTAGTTTAGGCTTGATCCTGCAAAGTGGTGAGCACCTAATGAAATCAAACTGGAAGTGATTTAAAGGGCAGGATCAGTAGAACCATCAATATTAGAACTCAGGAGCTTCTAGTACTTAGTTATGTTTTTGGACTACTAGACCCGCCTCCACAGATGATTTGGACCTTGAAGGTATTTACTGTTTTGATATGACAAAACATTTTCACCACACACATACAGGGGCTTCATTCCCTGATAAAAAAAGAAGTAGAATCTTGTGCTTTACCTTACTGCTATTTAAACAGATGCATAAAGTGGCAATCAACGTGACAAACTAGTTATAGGATGAACTGTAGAAATATTTTATGCTCTAAAATGGGAGACTAAAGGTGTTGCTATTCTGGAGAAGAGACTATAATTTCAACTTGGATAAAAGACAGTGGGCATATAGGAAGAAGTTAAATTAATTCAGGGGCCTGACAGATACTACTCACTCACTCCCAGCTGTCAGGATGACATTGCCACCAATTACTGATATAAGCCCCGAGGTCTGAAGTCTTGTCTCTAGACTATTCACTTCCCCTCGCCATGCCTCAAGGCTAGTTACCCTGCATTAGCGCCACCTTAGGTTTTCACACACAGTTGGCTTGGGTAATTCTCTGTGACTGATGTGGACTGCTTATCTAAAGAGAAAGTAGTAATAGAGAGATAGCCATCTTAGTCTGTATTCTATCAAAACAAAAAAGCAGTCCAGTAGACTTTAAGGACTAACAAAATAATTTATTAGGTGATGAGCTTTTGTGGGACAGACCCACTTCTTCAGATCATAGCCATACCAGAACAGACTCAGTATATAAAGCACAGAGGTCCAAAAATTATCAAGGTTGACAAATCAGAAAAATTGTTATCAAAGCTGGCAAATCAGAAGAGCAGAAAGATGGGGGTGAGGGTGGGAGAAGTTAAGTGTTTGGTCAAATATCAAAGTATGTAAAAGAGTCCTTATAATGGGTCAGGTAATTGCTGTCCCTGTTCAAACCACGTGTTAATGTGTCAAATTTGAATATGAATGTTAGTTCCAAACATACTCTCTCTAGACGGTTGTTACTCTTTTCTGTCAACCTTGATAACAATTTTTGCACCTCTGTGCTTTATATATTGAGTCAGTTCTGGTAAGGCTATAGATGTGAAGAAGTGGGTTTGTCCCACAAAAGCTCATCACCTAATATATTATTTTGTTAGTCTTTAAAGTACTACATGACTGCTTTTTTTGGTTTAAAGAGAAAGTAGAGTCTTTCACAAGAGATTGCAAATGTTAAAGACTTTATTAAGATATGCAGGGTTAGGCTGATGAGTCTTTGAGACAGAACACACTACCTTCATAACTGTCATGTTAGTCTGTAGCTTCGAGAACAACAAGAAGTCTTGTGGCATCTTATAGACTAACAGATATTTTGGAGCATAAGCATTTGTGGGCAAAGACCCATTTCATCAGATGCATGAGTGGGATAGTGGTTTCAGAGGGGTATTTAAAGAATGGGGTCCCAGAAAAAGGGAGGGCCAGAGCTGACAAGGTCTAGTCAGCAAGGTAGAAATGTCAGTGAGGACCATTGCAGGGGCTGGTTCCAGGCCTAGAGCCACTGGTTTGTGATTTGTAGTGTCTGGCAAGGTCTCACAGACCTTGGGAGGCAGGCCTGTCCTTGCCTACAGACAGCCTGCCAACCTTAAACAAATCCTCACCAGCCACTACAGATCACAAACCAGTGGCTCTAGGCCTGGAACCAGCCCCTGCAATGGTCCTCGCTGCCAACTCTGCTCACATATCTACACCAGTAACATCATCACAGGACCTAACATCAATCATACCATCAGGGGCTTCTTTACCTGCACATCTACGAATATAATATATGCCCTCATGTGCCAGCAATGCCCCACTGCAATTTACGTTGGCCAAATTGGACAGTCTCTACGTAGAAGAATAAATGGACATAAATCAGACATCAGGAATGGTAATGTACAGAAGCCTGTGGGGGGAAACTTCAATCTCCCTGGACACTCAGTAGCAGATTTAAGGGTGGCAGTTGTGAAACAAAGAAATTTCAAAAATCAAATGGAGAGAGAAATCTCTGAGCTGCAATTTATTTGCAAATTTGACTCCATTAACTAAGGATTAAGCAGAGACTGGGAGTGGCTCGCAGCTTACAGAAGCATCTTCTCTGCCCTGAGTGTTAATATCTCCCCATTAGACTCTGACAATGGCTCATACCCCCTGTCTGATCTGACTTGTTTTTAACTCTTTTGATACCTACTATTGATAATGGGCCATTTCCACCTTGCTGCATAGACCTGTCAGCTCTGGCCCTCCCTTTTTCTGGAACCCCATTCTTTAAATACCACTCTGAAATCACCACTCCCCCACTCATTCATCTGATGAAGCAGGTCTTTGCCCACGAAAGCTTATGCTCCAAAATATCTGTTAGTCTATAAGGTGCCACAAGACTTCTTGTTGTTCTCTACCTTCATAACTGAAATCCACATCAATTTCTTCTTTCAGCTGTACATGTATAATGTAGCTTAGTTTCTATGGATGACCACAGCATCTGTCCTGGAGGCACGGCAATACTGCCAAATAATTAACAACCTTTTGCAAATGTTCACTATGAGTCATAACACCCCAGTGTGGTATTTCAGGATTAAAGATCATTCCCTCACCTGTCACTGCAGTCCAGCAACTTCTGGAAGGGAGCATTGCTTTTTTTTATAGAACTCAGCACTACTAACCTGCAGGTAGTAAGTAAGGAAGAACAATGTAGCCTACTGAAACCTCAGAAGTAATGTGGGTAGACAGGAAGTAATTACCTGAGTTGGAATCTGACTAGAACATTAGGATTAACACATGTCCAGGAACATGGTGAAGAACCACTGAAAGAGAGTGAGAGAACTGAAGAATAAAGGGGTTGAAAATGGAGCATCTCCTGCTAGTAGAGTGCTTGCTTGGTAGTTAGACAAAGATGGTAACTTACCTTCAAAAGTACTTAAAGCAGAGTTGAAAAAGCTCAGACATTTATAAAATTTTGGAATCAAATTTATTGCAGGCAGGTAGAGTTCAGAAAATGGACATTTTCGCTGTTGCTTCTAGTAAACTAAGGTCATCTCATAACTGGTCATAGCATCCCAATTTTCTTTAAAAAAATTAATTTCACAGAGTGTTGCGTTTCCTGATGTATTATGTACTACTTGATCCTAGTGGCCAATCTCTGGACTGTGTCTGACTGCAGCTGACTCTTGTTTAAACCTGTAATAGTTTTGTCTGTCACTCACACAGAGCCATGAACAATTTTCTGTAATTTCACAGCTGAAAGGTAAATGTGTAATTATATTATTTGCATCCATTTCATTTTGTTTAAAAGCTGATAATTGAGCATTCTCCACTAAAGCTACAGTCATGGAAACTGATGGGCAGGGATGGATGCTTTACCACATGCTGAGCATCTGGCAGCACTGGGGCCTAATGCCGTCTTCATCACAGTTCCTGTTTTTCAGACATTACTCATTACTTTTTGTCATGTATTCATTGAGACTTAAAAACCAAAAGGATAAATAACATACAGAAAATGTAGACAAGTGTATTTTGCGGGGACTGTGATAATATAAAGAAAAAGGGGAAAACATTATACAGTCATACCCACATATAAAAACAAAAAAGCAGTCAAGTAGCACTTTAAAGACTAACAAAATAATGTATTAGGTGATGAGCTTTCGTGGGACAGACCCACTTCTTCAGATCATAGCCATACCAAAACAGACTCAATATTAGAGGCACAGAGAACCAAAGATTCCTCTCAGGAGAAACTTGTTTTAGACTTACCAGAAGAACAAGTATGTCTTTATAACTGAGTGTTAAGTTATCAAGCATAGAAAGTACTGAATGAGGGAAATCATCAATGTCATGTGTTTTGTATGATTGAGAAAAATCAGGCTTTTACCTACAATAAATATGGATGTAGCAATTGTTTGTGAACTGAGAGAGCTTCTGAACTAAGTGTAGATATGCTTTAAAGCTTGTCTAGGTATACTGCATATCAAGTTGTCATCTGTTCAGTTTGTGCAAGGTTGTACATAGGGTGGGGGTGGGTGGAAGATTTAAAGAAAAAAGACAAAGATGCCTAGAAAAATACTAGTGTAAGTGGTTTGATGGGTGGCATATCTCCTGAATCAGCACTAGACCAATGTTCTTGCATAGCATTATGGGATATTCCACTGGCATGGGCAGTGGGTGAAAGCTGGGCTTGGGGAGGCAAGCCCCAGCCCCACTCTTTCCATGCACTCCAGAGCCCAGCCCCCACTGTAGCTGTTAGCCCTGGTCCTGCACCTACACTCCCATCCATTACGGGGTCTTCCCTGCACCCAAGGCTATCACATCTCCTCCTTCTCCCCAGCATGGGCAGCCAGGCACCCCAGTTCCCTCCCTTTCTGTCTCCCAGAGTGCTGGGGAGCCCTAACCTTTCCACTCCCTGCCCATGCTGCTCCTGGAAGCAGCCCAGTCCCAACCCTGGGAGCAACCGCAGAGCCCTGACCCAAGCCAGGAGCAGCTTGTCAACCCTGGTTCTGGACCCAGGGGCAGCTGGGCAGCCATGTGATCCTGGCTCCCACCCCAGCTCTGGCCCTGAGAGCAGTCAGGCAGCTTCAGGGTAGCCCCAGTCTTCCCAGGGGACCAGAACACTGGTCAGCAGAACAGCCGGAAGACCAGGGCAGAGCTAGGGCTCCCCGTGCTCTCAGCCAGCCAGAGTATGGTAGATGGGGCCACCCTTGTCTTTTTAAGAAGGCAACACCTTCCCTTGCCTCTGTTATGTGCTGCTCATGTGTAAACAGAGAAAAGGTAATACCGGCCCCCAGCTACCTTTGTTCATCAGAAATTCCATGGCACTTTTTGCAAGCCAAGGAGTGTCCGTCCCAGCTCCCTAGCCCAAGTCCCTTCTGCCTACTCAAATTCCCTTGCTGGGTCGGCCTGGTACTGCCTGTATTTTACGCAGTCTTACACTTGCCAACAGTTGCTGTTGCCTCAGGGAAGGGGCTGGGTTTTACGCAGGAAAGTCTGCAAAGCATTTGAAGAAGGACCGTCCTCCTCCCACCGGCCTCTGGGTGGGGGGAGATCCCTGTCACCGCAGAAGGAAGGAAGATGGGCGAAGAGCTCGGCCAGCTCGTGCCAGGCCCGATGTACAATACACCAGCGCTAAGGCACTACCAAGGAGAAAGGCCTCGACCCTTCCCTCTAACTCCTTGCCCAGCGGGGCTGCGCAGCGCCCACGGCAGCTCTCGCGGGCTCCTATTTTAGCCTGACTCCCGCTCGCTCTCGGGCGGCCTGACACGAGCCGCTCGGTCCCGCCGGCCGCCCGCTTCCCCCCTTCAGCTTGAGCACGCCCGGCGGGCGGAGCGGGACTAGGAAACTCAAAGGCCGCCGCCCCTGCCCCCTGGCGGGCGGCGAAAGCGCGGGGGGCGAGGGAGGGTGCTGGCTCAGACGCATGCGTGCCCGCGGGCGTTGGGTGCCTATAATAGCACTGGGGAAGTGAGTGCCGGGCGCCTGAGTCCCGGCCAGCGGCTCTTGTCTCGCCAGCAGAGAGCGACACAGCTCAGGCGCCGGACGCGCAGCCCCGCTCACCCGCCGGCTCCGCGCTCCCGCCCCGCCCGGAGGATGCAGCCTGGCAGTGCCGGACCGGCGGCCGCGCCTAGGTGAAGGACCCGTGGGCACAGCGCTATCCCCGCTGAGCAGCGCCGCAGGACCAGCCATGCAAGGAAAGTTTGAGCGGGATGTGCGCGCCGAGCCGGCGGAGTGAGTGCAGCCACCCGCGCCGTGGGGCTGCCCCCGCGGGGCCCGGCTTCGGCCCCGGGATCCCGGGCGGAGGTTGAACTCGGCCGGGCGCTGGGACCGTCCCGCCTCGGATGCTCCCGGAGTTTCCTGCCGCTTCTCTGCCCCCGCCGGCGTGTGGATCTGCGGGGCGGGCTCGGCGCCCCGGGCTGAGGGTGGCGGCTCCCGCCCCCGCCAGCTCCCATTGCTGCCCTGTCGCCGCGGCGCGGGGAGGCGCCGCCGAGCTGGTCGCGATGGGGAGGGGAGTCCCGGCTCTGTGAAGCGCTTCGCCAGACCCGCTGCCCCGGCAACCCGGGGGCGGCCGCTCGCTGGGTGCTGCCGAGGGGCCGGCGCCAGCCGCGCGGACTGCACCTCCCGCCGCCGCCTCCTGCGAGTTAACAGCGCCGGAGCCCGAGCGCCGAGCCTCCCTCCCAGCCCCTCTTCCGCGCGGGGCCCCGGGTGCCCCCCCCAACGCGGGTGGGTGCTAGCAGAGCACCCCCACCCCCTGTCGGGCGCGCCGCCGCGGAGCGGTGCCATGTGGAGCGGGCGCTGCTGGCTGCTGCTGGCGGCGCTGGGCTGGCTGCTGCCGGCTGGGGCCGGGGCCAGCGGCGAGTACTGCCACGGCTGGCTGGACGCGCAGGGCGCCTGGCGGGACGGCTTCCAGTGCCCGGAGCGCTTCGACGGCGGGGACGCCACCATCTGCTGCGGCAGCTGCGCCTTGCGCTACTGCTGCTCCAGCGCCGAGGCCCGGCTGGACCAGGGGGTGTGCGACAACGACCGGCAGCAGGGGGCGGACGAGCACGGCCGGACGGACAAAGACGGCCCGGATGGCGCCGCAGGTACGCGGCTCCCCCTCCCGCTTTCCACGCGTGGCCCAGCGCGGCCCCCTCTCGGGGGGCGGGCGGCTCTGCCTTCCTGTAGGGCACAGCCAGGCTTAGCCGCTGGCACTGCCTGCCCAGCGTGCCCCAGCCAGTCTGAAGGAGCCCCCGCGGGCATTGGGCTAAGCTGAGCTAGGGCACCCAGCCCGTCTGCCTGGCCCGGTGTCCGCCCCTCGGCTAGAGCTGGGTAGGAGCCCCGAGGGGCCAGACTAATGGGGAGCAGGGGCCGAGACAGTGGCAAACATGCCTACTTCTCTGCAACCGCTCTCTCAGCCCTGCCTGTGGCGGCTGAGCCTCTAAAGTCAACTGCTACCTGGGATCTTGTTGATACACTGGTAGGGAGTTCGGCCACTGACTTCAGAGGGCCCAGGATTTGGGCTAGTAATGGTAAATCCACCTCTAGGTAAAATGGGTAATTCCTCTTGGTTTCACAGGTTTATAGGCATTTTTATTACTAATACTTCAAGCAGCAGGATCAGTTGAATAGAGACGAAGTGATTCTGCCTATAACAACAGAAAGACCTACACACACATCATGTCTGACAGCAAGTGGAGGATAAAAGAAGGGCAAATACAAACGTCAAATGTTTGGGTACCAAATAAGAAACTGGTCAAGTAATCCATCCTTTGCAACTGTTAAATCAGAAACAGGGAAAGAGTTAAGTTACTGTCAAGGAGTTTGGATAGTTTAAAGATGACGAAACCTTTGACAGTTTTGTTTGGTTTGTTTAAGCGCTGCATTTAAGTGTTTTGGACAGCACCAATTGTCTCCAGAATGTCTTGAAAAAGTTGTGTCAGACATGAATAGCAACAGTACAGTATATTTAATCATTCCTTTTGCTTCCCTTGCACTTCCAAGTGAAAAAAAAGGAAGGGGGGGACTTTGAAAGGGAACAATGGTTTCAGAAGTAACATGTTATACTGGATTTCCAAGTGACTTCTAACCACTCACTGTAGTCAAATTGTACATAGTCTTCAAACGTGGATAGCACTTTTTAATGAATGTATTTATGTCAAGGATGAACTGGAGTCTGTCTTTGGCTGTTTGGGAAAAACCTCAGTGGCTCTCAAGCACATTTACTTGCCTTACACCACTACTGAACACAGAGAACTAGCCTGAAGTGGTGTTATAATTAGGACAGCCTTGGAAAACTTGTATGTTGTTGCAGACTATGGCAAGTGCAGGCACTTGCTAAAGAGCTGCAGGACTTGGCCAGTGCAGAAATAAACAATTACAAACTGTTAAAAGTGTGTTAAGATTACAAAAAAAAGGGAAGCTAAACAGCCTTTATTGTAGTTATGCATATATGTGACTAATATTAGCTATTCCCATTTCAGTGGTGATGTGGCTCCATTTACACGTTACAAACAAGGCATTGTTTCTAAAAATCACTTTTTACATTTATTTGCTGCTTACTACTTTCTGATAGCTGTCACTAACCTTTGTGAGTGCAACTGGTTAACCTTCAAAAAGTAGAGCCATGTCCTCTTGCCTTGCGTCCTGCACATCTCAATAGTAATAGTTCCAGCAGAAGTGGTCATGTAATGCTAGCTCAGGGGCTAGTACTATGTAAGTTTTGGGGGTGACAATCTTAAATGAAAAAGATGAGTTCTAGCCATGTTGGCTGGGCTCTTAAAAAGTGCAAGGGAGATGTGCCATCTCCCCTTTTTTGTAGCATCTCACAGTCTAAGATAACCTTAGGGGAGGAGGAGTAGCAAAGTGGGGCACAGAGACACTAAGCAAATTTCCTCAGATCACATAGGAAGTCAGTGATAGAACAAAGAATTGAACGTGGTCTTGTAAGTTCCAGCCTGCCTACTGGGACATCCTTTCTCTATGGGCAGAGCTTCAATTTAAGATATTTGAAAATCCCAACCCTTAGTTTTTGAAGCAAGTATATTTTCCTCCTCTATTAAAAGTAGCAAGTGGAAAGTTCAGTTTCCAGAGTCCTTTCTGCTTGGAGGACTCTACTGCATTAACACTGCATGACTACAAAAAATAATCTGTGAATCTTCTTGTTCTCTTTGCCTTACTTTGTTTTTTAGGTTTGGCCTTTGCAGCAACTCCTAATAACAGTGGTTCTGTTTCTTTTTGTAGTGCCCATTTATGTGCCATTCCTTATAGTTGGATCTGTTTTTATTGCCTTTATCATCTTGGGATCTCTAGTAGCAGCTTGTTGCTGCAGATGCTTGCGACCCAAGCAGGAGCCACAGCAGAGCCGAGCGCCTGCAGGTAATCGACTGATGGAGACTATTCCCATGATTCCAAGTGCTAGTACCTCACGTGGTTCCTCCTCTCGCCAATCAAGTACTGCAACCAGCTCCAGTTCCAGTGCCAATTCAGGGGCCAGAGCCCCTCCTACTAGGTCACAGACCAACTGTTGTTTGCCAGAAGGAACTATGAATAATGTCTATGTTAACATGCCTACTAATTTCTCAGTATTGAACTGCCAGCAAGCTACCCAGATTGTGCCTCACCAAGGGCAGTATCTGCACCCGCAGTTTGTAGGTTATGCTGTCCAACATGACTCTATGCCTATGACCCCGGTGCCACCTTTCCTGGATGGTCTGCAAAGTGGATACAGGCAGATTCAGTCTCCCTATCCCCATGCCGGTAGTGAACAGAAGATGTACCCAGCAGTGACTGTGTAACTTAAACCCCTCCTCCTGCATATTTCAGCACCTACACCAAGCAAAGGACGAAGTTTGTAGAACCTCATTTGTAAATAACTTTAGAAGTCTCATGCATGTCAGACAGGGTTTATAAACCATTTCTTTACATAGGATTCAGTTGCCAAAAACTGTGAAATCTTTGAATTGCCATTTCCAGATATGCTTCCATTCCAGTTCATGGCTAACAATGCAAAGGATTATGTGGAAGATGCATGTGCATTTCATACAACTATGTGTGTGAGATAAATGCCTGAGCCATTCAGAGCCCTTCAGGTAGGGCACAGTCAAATCATTTGGCTATTTCATAGAGTTTTGTTATACTGTACAAGACTGCAGTATTTAAAAAAACCTCTCTTCTCTCTTCAAACTCTTTATGGTATTTCATATTGCTTTACAGACAATCACACTGTCTATGGAAGAATAAACTGTGCAATCATTGTAAGTTCAAAACCTGCTACCAAGTCCTGTGAGTTCTTACCCACCTTAGTTTCAGGGTGGACTGATGTGTTTATTATTAGTTTTTCACAAGATTATTTTCTTTGTCCCTTTATATTTATGTAGGAATTAGAAGGGTGCAACATATTCAGCTCTAACTTCCTGTGCACTTGGAATCATTATTCTTTTTTGAGTTTGACTCATGTTCAGGAACTAATGGGGTTTGCGCAATCTTTATCACAGTGAACTTAAGTAAAAGCAGATATGCGGTTCTTTCTTTGATCAAAATCTTTGATACTACTATTCTGTGAATTTCAAGTTTGAAATGTGCTTGCAGAGAAAGGTCATGTTGTATCTTCAAGTATGGCTACTACTCCCACTTCGCGAAATATAAACCTGTGTGAATGACCACCAACATGTCAAACTGAGATCTTACCCAGGGGTTTGTAATGTACTTCATCTGTGGGAAAATGGGATTCATTCTAATCCAAACCTTTGAACTCCAGGGCCTAGTGACCAGTTCTGATGCTAAAATACTGCTAATCCAAATTGAACTTGGAAGATTTGCACAGCTAGAATAGGAGTCAGTTTTTGGAAATACTGTTTTTTTATTTGCATTGAAAATAAAAGAACAACCAAAACAATCAAGTTCTAATAGCTTTTTATGTTGTGTAATTGCAGTTAAAATTAAGTATTTTCTGCACAACGTAGAAATCTTAAAACCTTCAAGCAGATGGCATGTTGCAGAGGGTGACTTTGCACTAAAACTTTTGATTCCATGTGTGATAAGTACATAAATGTCCTGATTTTAAAGAAACGAACAACATACAAGGAATAATCCATTTGTGTTAATAGTAACATGACTTTTCATGCTTTAAAACAAACCCAATGCTTTCTTTAAGGCTGCTTTCATCATTTTTAAATTAATCTGTGCATTTCAGTCAATTATTCATGTTTGGAATAACAGTAAAGTATTGAAGGCACACTGAAAACGTTAAATTGCTTTAACTAGACTAGAACTAATTAAATGTTTTCTTGTTATCTGATACTGATACCTTATGTTGCAATGAATCTGATCCTACAATTCTATTACATGGGCCAGGTCAAATTGTTTATTTATAACTCCACAACACACAGGGATGCATGTGCGCACGCACGCACGCACGCACGCACGCACGCACGCACGCACGCACGCACGCACGCACGCACGCACACACACACACACACACACACACACACACACACACACACAGCAAAAGGAAGAGCTGTTCTTTACCGCTGAAATAATAAAAGGAGTAGGAGTAGACAACACCATGTCTGTTACTGTTAGCTGATACCATAACTACAATACAGCATATATACTTTCTAAGTGAGAGGCTTCCTTGTGGCCACTCTTTTCCTTTTGACTAGAAAAAACTACGTCTGATTTTTGAAGTGCTGGGTATCTCCCACAAAACATTGAACCCTAGATTTTTAACAGTATTCAGATGTTGCTCAGCTCAGCATTTTAAGTCTTAAGGAGATGAGGCAACTAGTGCGATTTCAGAAATACCTTCACACCCAATTCCCCTGGACAAAAGGCACCTAAATACTTTTGAGGAACTAGGCATTGCCTAGGCCTTTCAGTACTGAGCAGAGCACTGTATCAATACCTTTTAAGGATTTAGGCTTAAATGTCTTCAATTACTGGCTTCCAGAGGAGTTAAAGGAGCTCAGCATCTCAGGATCAGGCCCATATTTTCTTTTCCTGAAGACTGGTCAATCTGATACTAGCTTTTTCAACTGTGAATAAAGTTAGCTCTTCATTACTCTCCCAGAATGCACTGTATTCATTGCACATGCCCTATTTAAGGACACCTGCTCTGATTTATGAAATTCAGGTGAATCTCTTTGTACATTGTTTACTTGTTTTAAAATATTAAGTTAAATTTAATATGTAGAAATAATTGACAACTGGTGGGGATAAAAACACCCCTGAGTTGTAATAAAAGAGAGCTTATGAGACATGGTGTTTTATATCTTGTGTATAATAATGTACAATCAATGTTAACTTTTGGTAAAGTTTTTAAATCTCTTACAGGGCACTTGATATCAAGTGTTTCATACAAGTGAAGAAAAAAACCTCTGCTTCTTAATAAATATTTTATGGTGTGATTTTTTTTTTATTGCTATCAAACAAATACCATATTCTTCATTTGTTGACTCAGTTTTCTGAACTAAGCACAACTCTATAGCTCAATAATGAATAGCCAAATGCTGCATATTTTAGCAAAGAGTAAGGTTTGATCATTTTAAATTTGATTTAAAAGAATAAAAAAGTGATATTGCTAGAAAATGCCATTCTTCCTCATGCTCACACCTTAAACCCAAATCGTGTCTGAATTCATATGGCAGAATCTGGTCCATAATATGTGCTTTAAATCTGTATAAAAGAACCACCAGCTGCAGGTGGTGTGTGTAAACTATAAATTAAAGGATAGATTTTATACCATGGATTAATTTGAAAAGTGCTCCCTTTCAAAGGCATTAATTCACCATGGACCTTCAGCATGTGAGTAGTCCCCATTGGTTTCAGTATATTCTGCTCAGGTACTTTAATTTAAGCACTCGCTTAAGTGCCTTGTTGACTAGGGTCTAAACTAATCAAAAAACAGTCCTGTAGCACCTTAAAGACTAACAATATAATTTATTTGGTTTTGAGCTTTTGTGGAACAGACCCACTTTTTCACAGCTGGAAAATTCTGAGGGTTTAAACTGACTGTCATGGAAGGTACTGTATGCCATCTCTCAACTGCATCCAGTTCATTTCAAATCTTTCATGGTATAATCTACACCTGGCAATATCACACGCTGGACCAGTCCTGTCTTTATTAAATTAACAGGGCACTTTGCCATTAGCTATATTTGTGACAGAAACAGAGTCAGTGCTTTCCTCTTAATAGGGGAAAAGTGTCATAAAGTGATACCCCCTGTTTAATTTTCAGTTCAGAATTTTCCAGATCTGAAGAAGTGGGTCTGTCCCACGAAAGCTCATCACCTCATAAATTATTTTGTTAGTCTTCAAAGTGCTACAGGACTGCTTTTTTGTTTTATCTTCAGTTTTGACAAATTCTTAACTTCTAGTTTGCATGCCCAATTAGTGATGAAGAAACAATAGCTGTTGCGGGTGATATTAATCTCTATAATATTGGGAAACCATTGCTCTGAGATTAATAAAATCTTCATATTTGCTTTAAAATGACAGTTAAATCCTGCGCAAACTGTCCAAAAGTGTCTACAGTTGCTTTCAGTTCTGTAAATAACTTACCAGCTCCTCAGAGCTAAAGGGTGAAATTACAGAGCTACCTGTTTCATGATGGTCAAAAGTTATCAAAAATTAGATGAAAAATCTTTAACTTTGGGTTTTTACTGTAGACTTTTTTTTTTAAACAGAGAAACTTTTTAAAAAATTTTATTTATCAGCTAAGCATTTATTTTTAATATATCATGGTAAAATTTTATACCCTTCTGTCCTAAACATGAGATAATGCTTTTCACTCACGTGAGCAATCCTTTGCCAATTAAAATATTTTTTCCTGAATAAAAACAAAACCTTCATTGTGGTAAAGTGGCACATTTCAGTGCAATGGCACTCCAATGTCTGTGACTAGAAGTAGGATTTTGAATTCTGTTTGGTACTTACTACTTCATTACCTTTCCAGATGTTGATTAGACTGGCATAAAGATTATTGACATTTGTGAGGAGAAACAGGACAGGTGTTCTGCTAGAAGCAAAAGGAGGAAAAAAAATTAATAGGAAATTGTACCCTGTCTCTTAAGAATACTATTGACTGTAAAGTGGGAAAGAACAATTTGGGGAAATGTATACAGCTTTGGCTGAGAAGGTTCAGTATGTATCTGAAATATAAAATCATTCAGAATTTAGAGATTATAGAGAATTTAACGAATCCTGCTTAACATGCTGTGAAAAGCTAGCAGAAGTGGGAGTGTTTCATGATTTGTAGAGCTTATGCTAGCTGGATGGGTGCCCATAAATAAGGCTGAGTGAAATTTTTTCATGATCTTTTCAGTGGAAAATTCAGCTTTTGATTATACAAAATGTCATGAAATACCTGCTTTCTGTGGAAAACTTTAATTCATTAAAAAAACCAAAATATTTCAGTTTGTGGCCACAAATTTTTTGGGATTATTTATATTGCAGCTCAAAAAAATCAAAATGTTTTGTGTAAATTTTAGGCATTTTTCATGTTTTTCTCATGGAAACAACAACAAAAAACCCTTATTTTGTATGCTAGCCAGAACGATGTACAGAGTAATCAATAATTAAATAATTTTACATAGGCGTAAATTGGATCTTTTCTTCCAGTTAATCAAGATTTGATAGCAGAGCAGATGTAAATTGCTTTCAGAATGAGGAGTGGGGGCACAAATTATACTTTTTACTGAAGTTGGACAGGTAAGGGAGGCAAATGTTCTTTATTGCCAAGATGGGTTTGTTTACTTAATTAGAGAGCATTAGATATTTATATAGAATTTGTGGAGTGCTTTAGTACGGCTGAGAAAGAAGACCCCTATTTACCACACTGTAACTTGAAAGAATTTAGAGGATTATAATATGTCAGATATTCATGTGACAATTGTCCAGGAGAGAGTGTGTGTATATTTTCACAGACAATACTGTACACTTTTCAGACAGCTAGAGGGCATTGATTTTGCTGACAGTGTTGCCCCCCTTTGAAACTGGCATGAAGCATGGAGGAAAAGGTTGCAACCCTAGACAAAACTGCTTCAATTACTCGACTGAGCATTAACAACAGAAAGTCTAAGACAATGAAGATCCACCAGTCCAACAACACCACCATCACACTGGGAGGGGATGACCTAGAACTTGTGGAGCAGTATTATGAGCGGAGACAGAAGAACAGATAAGGATATCAATGCCAGGATAGGGAAACCAACAGCTGCATTCAAAGCTCTTCGTCCCATGTGGAGTTCACAAATAATATCTACGAAGACGAAACTGCAGATCTTCAACATAAATGTGAAGAGTGTGCTCTTGTGTGGATGCCAGACCTGATGTACTAAAATGTTTTCAAGTAACAAGCTACAGACATTCATAAACAGATTCCTGAGTTGCATCGTTCGTGTCAAATGGAAAGACTTTGTCTCAGATGAGGAGCTTCTAACAGAGCAGAACAAGAACCACTTGATGTTCAAATCAAGAGAAGGAAGTGAGGATGTGTAGGCCATGCTCTCATAAAACCATCATCCAGCATAGTCCAGCAAGCTCTCAAATGGAACCTGCAAGAAAAATGCATAAGAGGAAAACCTTGGACAATGTGGACAAGATCGATAGAGACTGAAGGATGACAACTGGGATACTCCTGGAGTCAGCTAGTTTTGTCCCAAGACAAAATGAAGTGGAAGAGACTTGTAGATGACCTATGCTCCACTGGGAGTACAAGGATTTAAGTCAAGTACTGTATTTTGCTAGGACCCCAGCCTTAAATATCAAAAAGGGGTAAAATAACTATGCTTTGTTGTTTTAGCCATGTTGCTCCCTTTACAGCTAAGAAGCCAACATTACATACAATATTAACTACTGACAAAACTCATAGGGACTAACCCTCTGTCTGTTCCTCTTGTAGGCCTGCAATAGGGTTGACAGACTCCACACTATCAGAGCAAGGTAATTGAACATTTCTGAGCTAGCTGAGGCCCTGCACCTTGAGGGCTGCAAGGCATGCTCCATCTGGAGGGACAGTTTAAAAGGGCTCTGGGAGCACAGATGAAGGCTATACAGGCTGCATCAAGAAGTGAGGCTTGGAGCTGCCAGATAAGTGATTGCAACAGTACTAAGGCCCCTTCAGAAGCAGTGGTCCCTACCCCCTCTGGACCTATTGCAGCTGGGAGTCCTTAAGAGGCCCTGAATAATAGGCCAATGGGCCATTGTCTCCTGACTGACTAAACTGTTATCTCTAATATGATAGCCATGTGACAAATGGAGGAGCAGTGGACTGGTAGGCAGTGAACTGAGGGAATGTAAATTAAGGTGACCCAACAAGTGGGTCAGGGTTAACAACCTTTCAGAGGTGTGGGTCAGGTCCTGCTTCCTGGTGAAGGGACACATAGGAGGGACAGAGGCCTGCCATTATTCATCAGGGCCACCACCCCCAGAAGTGACTGAAGAGAACACTGGAGCTCGACTGGTGAGTCATTTAGTGGTCATTGCCCACTAAGCCATCTGGCGTTTTGATTGACCTGCTAGAGAGCCCCAGTTAAATTCCCACTGAAATCAATAGAAAGACTTCTGTTGGGCTGACTTAGGCCCATAGTAAAGATGAAATGGCCCAATGCCTGGAGTTAAGGCTGAAATACCAGTCCTCAGTTTCAAAGGTTGCAGGATGAGATCTAGCTTTTCTTTTTTTGTGTTGAGAAAGGATAAATTAATAGGTTTTAAACACATATTATTCTGTCTAGACCAACTCTATAGCATGTTACATAAGCAGCCACACAGACTCATATGTTGTAAAAGCCATTAGGGCATCTTGTCCCTCTTCCTGCCAGAGCAGGATTACTCCCTACAGCGTATTCTGAAACATTTGGTTTGGTCTAGTTTTAAGTGACTCACCATTCAGGAAATGTTCTCTGAAAGGCAGCCTGCATTTTTGTTTGATCTCATTACTCAGTTTCACCTTCTCAGACCACCCTATATAATTCCTCTTTATATTTACACTCTTTAGATTTATGTCCTCGCTTAGGTCAGAGTTATCAGAACTACACCAACTTAATTCTTTTAATCCTTTCTTTGTAAGTAGATGCTTGCTTATTTATATTGCTGTTCTATGAAATTCTCTATGACATGGTCTTTTTCTGGTGGATGCTGGATAGTGTAATCTCTACTCTAGATGTGGCCACACCAGTGATACATGGGAGGGGACTGTCACTTGTTCCATGGGGTGATGCATTTTTTATATGCAGTCTAGAATCATTTGGCTTTTTGAATTGCTATATACCATCGCAAGTCCCCAGTAATATGTAGGCATAGTCCTTGGAAAGATTTTGAAATATTTTGTGAGCATTAATGAAGTGATCCTGTAATATCCAATAGTATCTGTAAAAGCTATTGATACACCCAAAGCTTCATGGTGACATAGTCTGTGTTTCTGCACATGCAACTGACACAAAGGTAGAAACCTAAAGAAACCACAAATGATTCCACCGACGATCATGCATTCTCCACTCCCACACTTGACCATATCACAACTATTGTACACCACAGACACACACCACAATCTTAACTTGGTCCTTTCGCTGCCTTGCACATAACTGCCTCATTAGATTGTTTGCCAGCCCTAGTAGGTGTGGCCATTTGGTGTAGTGATTGTGTTGAGAGTGGGTAGTTTGGTAATGAATGTGTGTAGGACAGCTAAAGAGACCTCAGAATGCTGACTTACGGTTGTGGTGTGTGGCCTCTGGTGTATGACGGTTGTGGCATTGTCAGGTATGGATGGAGGAGTAGAATGTATGTTTTGTTAGGTGGCTCAACTTTTAATTTCTTTGCTTTTAGGACATGGGTCAGGTGTGTGTGTGTGCGCGCGCACGCGTGCACCAAGACTATCTGTTTCACAACAAAGGGTTTGTGTCTACATGTGTGTTAACTTCCTAAACATTTTAAAGATTAATTATTGGCGACGTTTTCACTAGAGGTGGGGGTAGTGCTAGGAATGATTTTATCCATCAGCAGCCACACATAAACCCTACCTTACCGGAATAAAATCTGACAGAAGAATATAGCTCTTCACACATCACTTGGGCAGGCCTGTGCCCAGTACCCCTGCTGCCACCAGTTAACCAATCAGGCTTGCAAGCAAACTGTCTCAATTAATCAGATGTAGAACATATGAACTTTCAATTACATGTAAATAACACCTAAAAATTACTCTAAAATCTAATATAAAAGATATTCTGTCCTTGGACCAAATCTGGTTACCTGTCTAAATTTTATGCAGACAGAATGCTTTTTAAGAGAGACAGACAACTGTGAAAAGTAGGCCTGCTAAGAACAAATTTCAACCAGAGCCCAGTGCAGACTAGTTATTCAAAATGCTTCCTGAGAAATCAAAGAAACTACAGAGAAAATTGCAAAGACATAAAAGCTAAAACTGTGTGAAGTTTCACATTGATTAGCTACTTATTCTTGGAGAATAACAATTTATGCCCCATTTTAAGTCTATATAGTAATACAAGTATGGAGTTTTTACCAGGCATCTACATGTTTTAGGGGAAACTGCGGCTCAAAGAGATTAGGTAGGTTATTTAGGAATAAACCAGGTCTAGACTCCCAGGCATGTACTTTAACAACAGCACCACTGTACCTCTCAAAATAGCCAATTTGCTGTTCACTCTCAGTGGACATGTCTTAATTATGGAGACTATAGCTGCAGCACTGTAGCTATGCTAGCACAGCCACATAGTGTAGACAGAGCCAGCCCTGATGGAAGGGGTTTTTCTGTTGCTGTAAGACCCTCCCTGAGTGATGGTAGCTATGTTCATGGAAACCTTTGTCAACTATCTGTGCTATGCTAGGGTTAGGTTGGCATAGTTATGTGACTCAGGGTGTGACTTTTTATGCTATAGCTATGTTGACCTAAGTTTTAAGTACAGACCGGTCTAGGTCTTTTCCAGTATTTCTGCTTTCCAAGTATCTTCCTCCCACTGAATATTTGTTATCCACTATGACTTCCCATAGGTATTCGCTTGTGTTTTTCCAGGCTGAATCTCATTACTTCTGGCTCAGATTTCTCACTTCTTTGTAGGTCCTTTTGTACTATTTCTGTCCTCAATGGGAATTGCAAAACATCCCTGTGTAATATCACTTGCCAATTGAACGAATGTGCTGTTTAACCCCTCTGTTAAATCACTACTGTACTGTGCCTAATAAAACCAGGCATGTACCACCTGTCACTCTGCAAACTGTGCCCACTCTCACCCAATTTCATGTGGTGTGGCTGCTCAGTGACTGCTGCTTGCCATCCTTCAGTCTGTTTTCAACCCATGTGACAGTGCCTCTGCCCATGGCAAATTAAAATAATTGTTCAAATACAGTAGTGTGAGGCAGTGTATCAAATACATTACAGAAGGGCTTCATTAATGTATACGTAGGGGAGCCCACTGCAGGTTAGTGAGGTCTGTGATTTGGCTCAAGGCAGTGGAGGTAATGCCATTTGGGGGAATGCCATCACCATTTCATCCCTGATCCCAGGAATGGTTGTAGCCCTGACCCAGACAACTTGCTGTGCTTTTCCTTTAGCATTTTGACGGTGAGGGGAGAGGGAGCAGCTTCTCACTGACACTTCGGTGGAATCCAGCAGCCGCTGTAAGGCTATTAGGAGTGAAAGAGGCCATTAGAAAGGCAGCCTCCTACTGTCCCTCCTCTTCAGCAGCAGCTCTTAAAGGAGCCACCAGCATCTGGGATCCCCAGGGCATTCAGGGAAAATGTGGGAATGAGAAAGAACTGGCCCTTACTTCCTCCAAACAGCAAAAAAGAGACATACGTAGCCCCGAGCCCTCCTAAACTTTATGAAGAAGGGAAGAAGAGGTGGCACAAATGAGTTAAGTTCCTTCCCCTCAAGCAAGAGGTGGCAGCCATCTTTCAAGTAGTCTTCTAACATGAAGGCCAGAAGGGACCACCAGATCCTCTAAATGTGACCTATGCAGCACAGACCACCAACACTCACACATCAAACCCAACAACTGAAATGAGACTGAAGTATTACAGCCCACAGGAATCTAGACATCTGGAGGGTCTGGGGCACCAATGCCAGAGGCCCCTGCAAAGGCAGGGAAATGACTGAGAAATACCCAGATACCCAGCTATGTGACACAACCTTAGACAATGCAATGACAGGAATCCCTCTCCTGTCCCCCTTCCTCTCCTCCCAAGGCCACTGCCAATCTGGCGGGGAGGGGACCAGGGGTAGGAGAGGAATTATTTCCTGCCCCTCATGTGTGGTGATTAGTGACCCTGACCAAGTGAGCCAGAACCAGCCAGCCACATGAGAGGTAGGTCAACGTCACTTTAGAAATCTGTGCAGTGTACCCTCTCCAGCTGTAGCTGTCCCTGATGCTTCAAAGGAAGAAGTTAATTAATTAATATTATAAACTCTCCATGGCTGGCCTGAATGGCAGAGAAAGGCTATGGCTATCTCCAAAGCATCAGCCCTTAAGAAAACAAGTGAGGCAGCAGAGATGGCCTTGCTGACATGTCTCTACCAGCTACTTTTCTATTCCTATAAAAAGTCTGATCCCTGCAGCTCAGCAACAGCAGTAACATGAATAACCTCAGCTCTTCCACCCATGCCAGCACAGGGTTGGGGTGATAGGCCATGCTCCAGCTGGCCTTTGGAGAGCATGGAGACGTGTGAACTGTCCATGCTAGGGCTAACCCTGCTACGCCAGCCTTAGCCCTCTGTTGATGTATTGTGTTAAAGGAAAGTGGATGCCTGGAAATCTGCTTCCAGCTCAGGTTTACCACGGCATGGATCAGTGAGGTGTTAATGTGCATCCACTGCCTTTCTGGTACTCACAGATCCTGTAATTTGATCACAAACAAGCTATCATTTGTCTGGCTCAATTTGTTCTTTATATCCGGAAAATCTCCCACACACTGGTCTGGAGCTTCTTTTCATGCTGCTTGTTAGTGCTTTCTATTGCACTGCATGTTCTTCTCGTCCTCCTCTGTCACACTAGTCACCATGTATTTCCTCCTTTGGCTCTTGCTTGCCTGTGTTAACAAACCACTTGCTCCCACAGGGCCCTCTGGATAGTTGTCTGTTTTGCATTATGTAAAACTTCCCAGCTCGCTCTCTTTAGTAAGCAAGGGGGTTAGAGCTGTAGCACTGCAGCTCAGCCAAGGGGATCTGCTGCCTTATGCGTCCACTACATGGGGCTGCTCCGTTAATTAACCCTAAAATAAACAAATGGGGCAGAGGCATTGCTTGGTAATGTTTTATTCAGGAGGTTAATAATATACAATGAACCCCATCCTAAGCAGCTGCTCAACGCACTGACAAAAGCTTATAGCTTGCTAGATATGGCCTTATGACAGCTGGAATATGCCCTGGCTTGGGGCATGATGAAGCCGCCTAAAAAGGGTGGTCCCCTGTACAGGCTTCACTGCATTGTGAAAGTACACACAACCAGTCAATACATTAACATCATACCTCACACTGTCAAACATGTCCAAATATTACTTGCCAAAAACTAACAGCAAGAAAGCAAATGTTTCACTTTCAATGACAGAAAGCTTACTAGGTGTGTCACAGGCTGAATCTCCTGCTACTCCCTTTTTTTCTTCCTTTTTTTTTTTTTTTTAAATTCCTGGCTGTACTAGCACACAGCTGGCAAATAGCCAAAAGACAAAGTGCTGGCAGATTGTGCTGGAGTAGCCAGGGGCATTGGTTAATTTTATTTACTTTTAATATTAGCTATTGCCCTGGGGACATCTTGATTACATTAACATCGCTAACAGCAACTTTTAGGTTCTTGCTTTCTAAAGTTCTTTACATGGTACAATAGTTAAAGGTGATCTCCAAAAGGAAAAGGTGTTCTGTAGGTGAATGGGGAAGATGGGGCTCATGCCCTTTTTGCGTCTTTGTACTTTGTAGTGAAGGAAGGCTCTTAAGGACAGCTGTTTGATTATATAAAAATCTAATTTATATGTCAGTATTTTTAACCTCATTTTTCATTGGTGCCTGGAATTGTAGTAGGATTATGGCATCAGAAGGCAAAGAAAGTGAAGCTTGGTTAAGGAAAATGGTTTCTTTTATTCAGACTTAAAACTCTGTGTTTGGTTTTTTAATTACTGTTTAAGCCGGACACCCAGCAAAGAAGGAGAATAAAAGGCTTCTTTGTGAAAGAGAATACCTCTTCAATTAGGGGCTGAGAAAACGTATTCCTTTTTGATGGGCTCCAAGGAAATCGTCAGCAAACCTAAGGAATTAAAGACTTGATATCTCTAAGGTAAAAACCCAGTAGAAAAATAAATTAAAAAAAACGAATCAACCAAACTTTCAGGCCCTACCATACAGTTAATAAGGAAACATGCAGGAGCACAACCCCAATTATTTTTCCTTTGCTGGTCACCTTCAAACCATTGCAATGGAAAAAAGGAAATATGTCTTCCCTGCTTGGTTCTGTCACTTTAGGCAAATCACTTCACCTCCATGGACCTATTCTTTCCCATCCATTACACAGAGATGAAAATGCTTATCTGTCTCCCAAGATGCGTTAGAAGGCTTAATTCATTAACATTTGTCAAGTGCCTTGAGATCCAAGGAAAGGAGCTAGTGAACTGTTTGAGAGTGTAAGACATTGAGCCAAATTCAGCTGGGCAACAAACTCCACTGACATAAATGGAATTGTGCCCATTTACACCTGGGTTGAATCTAGCCAATAATTTAAAGGATGTAATTGAGGATGCTGATTTATTTTGTAGTCACTAGTAAGATTTATTACCTAAAGGTAAATATTGTCTTAAGCAGCTGCTAATTCCCTCAGTGTTTACTCTTAGAGAATGACTCATTGATTCAAGACGCTAGACAGTTTGTATATTGTTCTGCACATTTGGTTATAGATGATAATAGCCTGATTCTTCTTTCACTTACACCCGTGCAGTTCAGAAATGACTCTGTCAAAATTAATGAAGGGTTAAAGGTATAAATGCAATGTCAGAATTACGCTCTCAATTTTAAAGTTAAATCAGAACTTATATATATATATATTACACATGATTTTTAATGACATGCACAAGATATGCAAAGCGATTAGGAATCAGGCATAATGACCTGCAATGGTGGTGCAGTTAGGCATCAAGCTGTCCTTCAGCTAGTCCTATCAGCTGCATTCAGATACTGGGTTTTGCATCTAAATTAATTGAATAGTAGGCTCACATTAATTTTTTTCTGGCTAAAATACTAAAGTACTGTAATTTGCTTGGAGGTAGCTTCTTTTCAAGATTAGCAAGGGTTTCTTCTGTTAGCCCAATTATAAATCCAATATATTTTTTAAAAAAAATTCCTTTTCCTCTAGTCTCCCTCATGCCATAAAAGATTTGCAAATGGCTGCTTTTAGCCATGCCAAAGGCTTTTCTACACTTGAAATGCTGCTGCAGCACTGTAGCTGGGCCACTGTGGTACATCAGCATAGACGCTACTAATGCTAATGGAAGAGGCTCTCTGGTTGGTGTAGTTAATCCACCTCCCCCCAGGTAGCTATGGTGATAGAATTTTTCCATCAACCTCGTACTGTCCACACTGGGGTTAGGTCGGCTTAACTACACCATTCAGAAGCATGGATTTTTCACATTCCAGGCCGTGTCTACACTAGCCCCAAACTTTGAAATGGCCATGTAAATGGCCATTTCGAAGTTTATTAATGAAACGCTGAACTACATATTCAGCACCTCATTAGCAGGCGGGCGGCTGCATCACTTCAAAACTGACACAGCTCACTGCCGCGTGGCTTGTCCTGACGGGGCTCCTTTTCGAAAGGACCCCGCCTACTTCGAAGTCCCCTTATTCCTGTGAGCAGATGGGAATAAGGGGACTTCGAAGTAGGCGGGGTCCTTTCGAAAAGGAGCCCCATCGGGACGAACTGTGCGGCGGCGAGCCGCATCAATTTCAAAGTGACGTGGCCGCCCACATGCTAATGAGGCGCTGAATATGTAGTTCAGCGCTTCATTAGTAAACTTCGAAATGGCCATTTACATGGCCATTTCAAAGTTTGGGGCTAGTGTAGACACGGCCAAGGAGAAGAATATTTAACTCAACAACTTTCTTGGCAACTATAGTAAACTCTTTCATATCTGGCAGCCCCAGGTTGCTGCATAGTCAAATAGACTGGGTAATAGAGAGGTGTACCTAACAACGCATAACACTGAAGAGAAACAAGATTAGATCTTAATAAACAAACAAAAATGTATGCAGAGTTCCCTTTACCAACAACAGTAGTGTTGTGCAGTGTAAACTTATTCTGTATTCATGGTATTTAATTGTATTTACTTTCACTATACTGTACTTATGGTAATGTAACTAAAATTTACTATGCCGGTTATCTGAGAGTTCCAGATGATAGAATGCTGGATATGAAAGAGTTTTCTCCAATGAACTGCTAGCATTCAACTGACCCTGAGAAGCCACACTCATCATTAAAGCCCCATTTGCAGATCAATCCCTGCAGCTCTCAGGATGCAGTTTGCCAGCAAGTAGCACTACATGCTGTGTGTGTTGGCAGTTGCAAAAGAATTTTAATCCGATAAACAGCCTATTGTGCAGAAATCAAATTTTGGAACGTGGGGGAGGAAAACTGCTTGACCTCCGAGGTAATCTGTCTGCATTATAAAATCCTGGTCAATTGTACTGCAGGTCAGTAATACCCAGGAAAACAACCCCAACAGAAGCCACAGAACAAACAGCTTCAGGGGGCTGGTCATTCAAGTACTACACACCCTGTGTCCAAAGTTACTAGCAGTTTTCTTCATGTACAGTGACAGAGCTGCATTGCGATATAGCACTTTAGGCAAGGTGCTACAACCCAACAGGAGCTTCTCCCATCAGTGTTGTTAACCCATTTGCAAGAGACAGTAGCTATGGTAACAGGCAGGCATCAGGGCTGATAGACTTGCTGGGTCTCCGGGGAAGGCCTTAGCTCCATGCTGCCAGAGGTGCAGGGCCTCAGACACGAGGGGCAGGGCAGCCAGCCCTGTGGGCCCCCAGAAGTGCCCTGCTGTCAACCCTCAGAGCTGCCTGGGGTGTGCTGTGTGGCACTTCAGTGGTTTCTAAAATATTTAATTAACTTTAGGCAAGACAGCTATCTATGCACGTATACGTGTCCAAACCTTTGCCATTTATTTATGTAGGTGTTTGTTTTTTCTAGACTCAGTAATCAAACTAAAATCTTTTGGGGCCCCTGCTGCCTTCCTTAGCCATCCCAGTGCCCTCTGAGCGCTGCTGCGTCCTCCAATTGCCCTTCTGGGACCTTGAACTGCAGGCTTGCCCTTTCCTTGCTTCTTGACCAAGGTGCTGGGTAAAGCTAGCATCGCAGAAGCCTCGTTGCTCTGTACTGAAGCCCAGAGCTGGAACCTGAAGGGGCTAAAGCTCAGACCCCCCGCATCTGAAGCTGGCTGGTGGGGGGGGAGGGAATTGAAGCATGGAACCTGCTCCTGGAGTCCCAAAAGTAAAGTGGAGGAGGCTGAAGCAAGGTGCCAGTGTTCACTCTAAAGCTTTACGTCCATATGCAGCGTGACTTTGTTTTATGTGCCAGTATGTTGCTAAGGTATGACATAACAAAAGTCATTCTGCACATGGACTGTGTGTCGGGGTGGGTCCCAGGGCTTGGGGTGTGGGAGGCAAAGGCTCTAGCTGAAAGTATACAGTGTGGGGCAGGGCCGGGGATGGGGGGGTTTGGAGCACAGGAGGGTCTCTGGGCTGGTCCAGAAGGTTGGGGGGCAGGGTGAGGGCTCTGACAGGAGGTGTGTGCTGTGGGAGTGGAGCTTTGGGATGAAATGTCTGGGGTGCTGGCTGCCCCAAAGAGAGAGCCCTCACACACACACACACACACACACACACACACACACACACGGCTGCCCCAAAGAGAGAGCCCTGACACACACACACACACACGGCTGCCCCAAAGAGAGAGCCCTGACTGACACACACACACACACACACACACACACACACACACACACACACACACACACACACACACACACACACACACACACACACCCCGCCCTCTCATACCACAGCAGGTTGGGGCCAGGTGAGAATCACCTCTCCTCCACAGCTCCAGCAGAGCTGGCACCTGTCTCCCAGCTGGGGTGGGTCTGGGCCAAGTGGGGTGGGGGCAGGGACACCCCCCCCACCATGGAAGCTGAGGGGCAGCTCCATGCAGGAATCAGTGGAGAGAAGCACCTCTGCCTGGTTATGCAAGCTCCAGCGTGGGGCCTGGCAGGCAGAGGCACTGCTGCCCTAGCCGCAGTAGCTGTGGGGTTTGGGGAGCAGCATCTCTCCCTGCTGCTTCCATGAGCCTGGTGCAGGCCTCAATAGGCAGTGCCCAGGGCTTAATACTGGCCTGTCTGCAGGCATTTTGGGTGTGCACTTGTTTGTAGTTGTGGATCATAACTCCTCCTGTGCGCACGCACACACACCCCCCCACCACCCCCACCCTGCTTGGCCTGAACACACACCCCTGCGCTGCTCAAACAACCCCCCCGCCCACTCAGCCTGCCCCCCTCCCCACACATGGTTCAAACACACTCCCCTGATCAGCCTAAACCGCTGCCCCATCCCACCTCCCCCCACCACCACCCCCCCCCCCCCCCCGGCAGGGCCCCAAATCATAGAGCCCTACTCTACCCAAACACAGGTGGCCTGAATAGCCCACCCCTCAGTCAGAACACCCCCATCCCTCCCCACTCCTCATCTCTGCTGAGGAGGCTGGTCTGGCTGCAAGAGGAGCCCAGGGTGGCCATGTGCAGACAAGGTGACCGCAGTCAAGACATACCTCAGGTTTTGTATTACACAGGGCCCCTGGGGAAATTGCACCTTACGTTGCTATTACATCGGGCTGTAATACTGCTCTTTCTGTCACCCGTGCAGCAGTGTAGAACCCAGCGTCACTGGGTTTTCATTCAGTATACCCATTTTTAGCGCAAAGAGGCGCTAAGGGAGAAGACAGTAGCAGGCTAACAGGTCTGAGAAGACATGACTGTAGGATGGTAAACCACAAGAGCAATTCATGTCAGGGAACAGGCATTTTGTTGCTGAAATCTTCTTCCTTAGCCATTTGAAAGGGGACCTTGCTAAGCTGTACTTTTTTCAGGCTCATGTTGAGCCTGAGCCTGACACTGATGGTGCAACTTGGAGGCCATTTTGGTCTGGTATGCGGCATTGACACCAGCAGCAGCCTTAACAGCTGCTCCAGCAAATATTTGGCTCCTGGATGAGATTGACAGACTTGCAAGGGAAGTTGTGTGAGGCCTGAAGGACTTGGATGTGTGCAGAGAGCGGGAGAGACTCATTTGGTGGCAGTGCTATTTACATCACGTTTCAATGTTTATGTACCATTGCAACTTACAGAAGTGCTCCTTTGGTTTCTTAAAAGCAGCACGTCTGGGTTAATAGGCCATGTGAGCTACGCAGTGCAAGGACTGGTGGTGGTGGGGGGGGGTTACTAAGGAGCAAGCCTGAGAGAGACTGTTTGTGAGGGAGTGGGGGGAGGGGCTTTTTAAAAAAATATTTTTAAATTTAAAAAAAAAAATCAGGCTGTGCCCACTGTGGAGAAATCTGTAGTAACTAGCACATGAGTCAAATCATGACATCAAATGCGGCTGAACACACAGCAGCTCAGCGGGGCAGGGGATTTTAGTCAGCCTCTGTTAAAAATTGTGGTGGTGGGGGGTGTTGTTGTTTGGGTTAATACCTATTTTCACTGTGCTAGCAGCTTATGCTGGGGAGACAGTACGGCTTGTTAAAAAAAATCAGACATGAGCACCTTTCTTGGGAGGTCTGAATGCTCACAATACACACTCATGGAGCTCTCCCAGGAGCGCGTCATTAAAATTTGGGAAGGCCGATCTTTACTGCAAAGTTAACTATTTGTCTCTAACCCAGATCCCATCCACCCACACAAACCCTCCACTGAAGCGTGGTGGGGCTTTTAACGCCAGCTAGCTGGCTCACTGTGGGGAGGAGGGAAGTCGGGGTGGGGTGGGGCTGGGGGAGAAGTATACAGGCCAAAGCTTGTTAGCACACCTTGTCTGTCAATAGCACAGCCACGCTGCTGGTGGTGCCTGCTAGTGCCATTGACAGAACTGTCCCATGCATAGGACAGTCTATGCATTGGGAGGCCCTGCGGTGCTCACCTCAATCGTCCTATGGACATGACCAACGGGGACCAGAGTGGCTTGAGGGATTACATGGTGAGGCCTGGCACAGGGCAGCAGCAGGAGCTGGAGAGACCTGTTAGCTGGTTCTGCCCCCACCCACCCTGCCTCCCAGACCGCTGAGCCAAGGGCTGTTGCTTCATCCAGTAATCCAGCATGGTGCTGCCTGGCAGCATCGAACATCAGGCACATCCTTTTATCAGGGGCTACGTCTACACGTGCACCCAACTTCGAAATAGCTTATTTCGATGTTGCGACATCGAAATAGGCTATTTCGATGAATAACGTCTACACGTCCTCCAGGGCTGGCAACGTCGATGTTCAACTTCGACGTTGCTCAGCCCAACATCAAAATAGGCACAGCGAGGGAACGTCTACACGCCAAAGTAGCACACATCGAAATAAGGGAGCCAGGCACAGCTGCAGACAGGGTCACGGGGCGGACTCAAAAGCAAGTCGCTCCCTTAAAGGGCCCCTCCCAGACACACTTTCATTAAACTGTGCAAGATACACAGAGCCAACAACTAGTTGCAGACCCTGTATATGCAGCAGGGACCCCCAGCTGCAGCAGCAGCAGCCAGAAGCCCTGGGCTAAGGGCTGCTGCCCACGGTGACCACAGAGCCCCGCAAGGGCTGGAGAGAGAGTATCTCTCAACCCCCCAGCTGATGGCCGCCATGGAGGACCCCGCTATTTCGATGTTGCGGGACGCGGATCGTCTACACGTCCCTACTTCGATGTTGAACGTCGAAGTAGGGCGCTATTCCCATCCCCTCATGGGATTAGCGACTTCGACGTCTCGCCGCCTAACGTCGATTTCAACTTCGAAATAGCGCCCAACACGTGTAGACGTGACGGGCGCTATTTCGAAGTTACTGCCGCTACTTCGAAGTAGCGTGCACGTGTAGACGCAGCCAGGGTGGGGGCTACCCATGTGATGTGGCTGAGCGCAGGAAAGACCCAGACTGCCTGGTGCCTGAGGGGGATAGGAGGCTTGCAAACAAATGTAAAGGGCTGAGGAGGAGTTTCTCAGGGTCTTATGCAAGCATGACCCCCCCCCCAGCACAGCCTTGTTGCCACGTGGTGCCATGAGGCAACGGCTGGCACCAGACAGTGCAGAAAATAAGAAGTGTAAAGACAGAACCACAGGCTCCCTGCGGGGGCTATTTGGAATGGGTAGATGTGCTCATAGCGCTAATACCAAAGACAGAGAGCTGTTTCTCAGGCTGTCATACAAACATGAACCCCAGCCAAAGGCTTGCTGTACCCGCTTGGAAATTCACAGTCTTCCTGTTACTGGAGAGCAGCAGCCAGAGTGGAGCAGTAAGGGGCACTGTGGGCTACATACGGGATACCTCTGGAAGATGATAAATCCAATTTCAAGACATGGCACTTCCACATGGGCCTTTAATCGAATTTCTGAATTCGAGCTTGACACTGTACCCATCAGGTAACTGTGATTTTTTGTAATCTCATGGTTAGTGCCCCCTAAATCAAGCTAATGGTCGTTACAGTTAAGACAATGTCAAGACAAGGTACTAGCGAGTGAACGGCCTTAAATTCAAATTCATCTCGTAGTGTGGACACAGCCTGCATGTAGACAGTTTGAGCTGACACTTCACTGAAGACATGCCCAGGGAAGAGCCATCTTAGTTTTCTTGATTGTAAAAAAACCCACAGACCTTTTCTGCCCTGTATCACCTCAGTGTTTTCTCTATTTTTCCCCTCCATAGGCAGAATAAATTTTGTTTTGTGCACCAAGGCATGTGCAGCTGTGCGCACCCAGTAGACACACACACTGCTCTCTGTGAATGGTGCAGACACTCTGCTATCAGCTGGCCAGCACCTGAATTTCCCCTGTGTGGCTACCCAAGCACTCAACTTGCAGGGAACACTTCCACGTGACAAAAAAGCAAAGGCCTAAGCCAGTGTTCAAAACCTCTTGGTGCTTCCTTAGGTGAGCTGGAAATGCAGGCAGGATTATTGGGCTTTACTTTTTCCCTGGCTAGTGCATGATAGTCAGTCCATCTTTGTCATGTGGGTTTGAAGATGCTGATGGTTCACTAGACCTCCTGTGGTCACAGCCAGGTCCTTTAGTCAATGAAACCAAATGTAGTGGTATGAAAGAACATTAAGCCTCTACCTAGTTTTGTGTAACAAAAAAAAGGCAGGTTTGCCCTCTGGCTACAGTCAGAGGCCATTTGAATAATAGGTGCAAGCTGTAAAGCCAGCCAGTGCTATTCTTAGTGTAATTAGTAACAGAGAGGAAGCCGTGCTAGTCTATACACTGTCAAAACAAAAAGCAGTCAAGTAGCACTTTAAAGACTAGCAAAATAGTTTATTAGGTGAGCTTTTGTGGGACAGACCCACTTCTTCAGACCATAGCCAGACAGCTAATCCTGACTTTGGGGGCTGATCCGTTCTCACTGAAACAATGACTGATAGCAATGGAGGCAGGAGCGGCCCTTAAAAATCACTCAGTAAGTAATTAATGAGACAAGACAGTGAACTTGCAGGATAACACTTGACTGGACTTAATGTTGAATCTCTTTGCTGGAACACTCAGGGTGGTGAAGAAATACAAAATAAAAATATCCCCACCACCCAGTAATAAAAGTTGTATTAGAAATGTTTGCAGCTGTACACCAATCAACAATATCATGCAAAACGACCCATGTACTAGTCTAATGTACAAGTAAATGACCTTCATTTGTATTTACTGTGGGAAGGAAACCAACTCCACCATAATACACCGTTGTGTGGAACTGGCCAGAGGACATTAATAGAATGTGAAAACGGTAACACTTCTAGAAGGAAAAAACCCACACACCAGCGCAGCTCCTGTTTCTCTGCTGGGAGCCAATTAAATATTCCCCCACAGCATTGCTCCACTCTGCATACCCAGATTAAAACCTGCCCATCTGAACCAATATTTAAGCAATTGGCACACAGATATGACAGACAAGAGGGCAGGTGACTTTGCTCACTGATGAAAAAGATGCTGTTAAGGATCCTGTCAGTCAAATGGCTGAATATGTGACCTCCAGGAATAATGGGTTACACTCTGGCTGTAGAGAGACAGGATGTAGGTTTCAAACAAAATGGAAGAGCCCCCCGCTTCTTGCATGCTTTCACACATAGAATCATAGATGCCTAGAACTGGAAGGGACCTCGTGAGGTCATCAAGTCCAGTCCCCTGCCCTCAAGGCAGGACCAAGCACCATCTATATCAGGCGTGTCCAACCTGTGGCCCACGGGCCGCATGCGGCCCTGGACAGCTAGTAATGTGGCCCCACAAGATCATAAACTTTTAACATTATGATGTGATTTATATACATTAACTATATTATATATTTTATATGCGGCCCAAGACAATTCCTCTTCACCCAATGCAGCCCAGGCAAGCCACAAGGTTGGACACCCATGATCTACATCATCCCTGCTAGATCTTTATCTAACCTCTTCTTAAATATATCAAAAGATGGAGATTCTACAACCTTCCTAGGTCATTTATTCTGGTGCTTAACCACCCTGACAGGAAATTTTTCCTTATGTCCAAACTAAACCTCCCTGGCTCCAAATTAAACCCAGTGCTTCTTGTCCTACTTTCAGAGGCTAAAGAGAATAATTTTTTCTCCCTCCTCCTTGTAACTGTCTTTCAGGTACTTGAAAGGTGAGATCTTGTCTCCTTTCAGTCTTCTCTTTTCCAGACTAAGCAGACCCAATTCTTTTAATCTTAACTCATATTTTCTAGACCTTTAATCATTTTAGTTGAGCTTCTCCGGAGCCTCTCCAATTTCTCCCTATCTGTCCTGACATGCAGTACCCAGAACTGGACACAATACTCTAAATGAGGCCTTAACAGCACAGAGTAAAGTGAAAGAATTACTTCTTGTGTCTGTTAATACATCCCAGACTCATGTTTGCTTTTTTTTTTTTGCAACGGTATCACACTGTTGACTCATAGCTTGTGCTCCACAATGACACCTAGATCCTTTCTGCAGTACTGCTTCCTCGGAAGTCACTTCCCATTTTGTGTGCATGAAACTGAGTGTTTCTCCCTAAATGGAGTACTTTGCATTTGTCCTTATGAAACTTCATCCTATTTGCCTCAGACCATTTCTCCAGTTTGTTCAGCTCATTTTGAATTCTGACCTCAGCTTCCAAAGCACTTACAGTCCCTCCAAACTTGGTACCATCTGCAAACTTGATAAGTGTATGCTTGATCCCAGTATGTAAATCATTGATGAAGATATTGAACAGAAGTGGCCCCAAAACTGAGCCCTGTGGAACCCCACTTGTTAGTCCCTCCCAGTATGATTGCAAACCATTAATAACTACTCTCTGTGAACAGTTATCCAACCAGTTACACACCTGTCTGATGGCAACCCCCAACTAGGTTGCAGTGCTCTAGCTTACTTATGAGAAGATCATGTGACACTGTATCAAATGCTTTAAAGTCTGGGGATACCACTGTCATTGCTTGCCCTTTATGCACAAGGCCTGTTAGCCTATCAAAGGAAGCGATCAGGTTGGTATGACATGAGTTGTTCTTGACAAATCCATGTTGACTGTTAACTCTCACCTTATTATTTTCCAGATGATTGCTGATCGTTTCCTTAATGATTTGCTCCATTATCTTTCCTGGCAAAGAAGTTAAGCTGACTGGTGTTCACTCTATCCCACGAGGCACTCATGTAAACACCCTGTCCACGTCTCATGCTTGCTTGTTCTAGAACATGGTTTCCCAAAGTGGGGGGAGGTGTGTGCCCTGCTGGGGGGGAACATGAAGAAATTCGGGGGTGGGGGGGTGAGACAACCCAGCCCCCCTCATCATTTTCCCCACCACAAGAAAGAGCCGGCCTTCGCTTCCAGCTCTCAGCCCCTGCCATTTTACGTGGGTGACCCAGTGCAGCTGTTATAAAAAGCAGGCAGCTGGCAAAGACATACATGGAGCCAGCTGCCTTCTGCAAAGGTGAGTGAGCGTGGGTTGGCAGGCAGGAGAAGGACGATGGGGTTAGAAGGCGGGGGCTGAGGGTGATTGGCTCCAATGAGGGGGATGGGGTAAAAGCAGGGGGCTGGTGGTGCCTGCCTTTGTGGGAGGGGAGGATCTCTGGCAGGCAGCTTGTGGGGCTCAAGCAGCTGGCTGGCTTGCAGGGCTCAGGTGGCTGTGACTGGCCTCTGAAGCATGGGGCTCAGGTGGCTGGCCCCAGCAACACAGGCCTTGGGTGGCTCAGACTGGTGGGCAGGTGGCTGGCCCTGGCAGCCTAGGGCTTGAGTTGCTCAGGCTGGCAGGCCCCCGCAGTGCAAGGCTCGTGCTGGCAGGGGGGCAGCTGGCCCCAGCCATATGTGGCTCGGGCCGCTGGCCCTGGCAGCGTCAGGCTCAGGTGGCTTGGGAAGGCAGGCAGGTGGCTGGCCCTGGCAGCTTGGGGCTTGGGCAGACAGCTTAGGAGGCTGGCCCACAGCTGGAGCAAGCAGCTGGTGGACAGGCAGTTGGTCCTGGAAGCACAGGACTCGGGTGGTCAGTGGGCGGGTAGGTGGGCTGGCGCCTGGCCCTGGTGGCTGGGGAGTGGGAGGGTGACTGGCCCCGGTGTCACAGGACTCAGATGGGCAGCTCTGGCAGCACAGGTGTCAG
This sequence comes from Carettochelys insculpta, assembly GCF_033958435.1. Lineage (NCBI taxonomy): Eukaryota > Metazoa > Chordata > Testudines > Carettochelyidae > Carettochelys > Carettochelys insculpta. Next base: position 48,294,499 of record NC_134137.1, read on the forward strand.
GCGGCCGGGTGGCTGGCGTGGGACGCTCTGGCGGCTGGCATGGGGCTCTGGCAGCTGGCCAGCTGGGGCTGTACCAGGCACGCCCAAAGAGTCGAGAAAACCTATTTGTGCTCATTTCTAATTTTAAATAACATTTTATATCACATTTTTGTATTTATTTTAAATCACAAATTGAAGTTTTTGTTGAAAGCGGGGGTTGGATGATGGTGAAGAAGAGGTGCGGGGGCATGAGGGGTTCTCAAAAATCAAAAGGGGGGGGCGGGGCAAGGACAATGCTGAGCAGCTTTTTGCGGTATCCCACTTACTGCTGCTGAAAGCGGCAAGCATTCATGCTCAGTTCCTGACCGAACAGACAGACCAGCAGACCTGCACACAACAGCTGTTGAATGCTCTTTTCTAAACATCCCTGCAGCTGTTTGGGAATTGCTTCGTTAATGCCAAAATGATGGCTGGAACAGCTTCTCGCTGAAACCACCCAGCAAGGTAATGAGGCTGGAAAACACTCGCAGCCCAGTGTTCATGGTGGCTTCATTGCCTTTTGCTTCCCCACTTTATAGTTGCACGTTTGCTGATGGTGGGGGTAAAGCAGAGGTGTACTTAAGCCAGTCTGGCAATCTAATTTTGGTCACTGTTCCCCCCCCGCCCCATGCATCTCCATAGTCAGACCTGGCCATATGGCAGCTGTCGCTTTTCTGCCTTTTAGGTCCAGTCATAAAAAAAAACACCTCTTTGCTGGTGTTATTTTCTGTCTCTGGCACAAGTGTCCCCCCGCCCCGCCCCAACCCCACAGCCCAGACACAAGGTTGTGTCCTCCAGCCCCCCCCCCCCCCCCCCCCCGGCATGGCTCAGGTAAGCGGACAGTGTCGCTCCTGGGTGTATGACTTCATTGATGCGTTAATGTGAGCGAATGGTTGGACTGAGGTCACACACTTTCTGACATGAGGTGTGAGGCCTTCTCAGTGCCCAGCCCATGCAGAGTCATAAACTGAGCTGCATCAGAAACCTTTCCCAGAGAATTGTGAGAGCATGTTGTTTGGCCGCCTAGCCCCAGGCAGGGAGGAAATGATGGGCAGGCATTGGGAGATGCGCTTGGCCAGGTTTAGCCTGAGGCCACACTGACGATCAGCCCTAGTGGAAACAACACTCAGGCTGTAGCCACTATATGGGCCATTAAACTGAGGTTGGAAGCAACCCCCCCACCCCACCCCAAACCTGCCAGTGAACTTTTTTGGGTATGGCCATGGCCGTGTCTTTGCCATGACCTAACTTGGGTGTTTTCAACCTTTTGGGCTCCACCATGCAAACACTGGGCAAGAAATTATTTTGTGGCCTACCCTGCCCCAGCGACTTGTGGGGTTTAGCTGACAGGTAGACACACGGGGAAGCGGTTGTGTGGTGGGGAGGGCAGCAGATTGACGATACTGCTGCAGAGAGGCTGCAGGTGGGGCTCCCACATGGCAGGCCTCTTCCATTTTCTGGCTCATCTGCAAAGTGCTCAGCTTTGGAGCAGCACTCGTTGATGAGGCACTAAATCCAGCTCCACACATTACCCATCCTGAGCCAGCCCCCTGTTCTTGTGGGAAAGAGCAGATAGGTGTGTGTTGGTGGGGGTAGTTTGGAAACATTGTAACCCATTGGCCTCTCCAGGTAGCCATCTTGAACACACATGGCCTGGTCTGAGAGCCACCAAGGCTGGGATCTGTTAGCCGTGGAAGATGTAACCTCACTTGGGCATGATGTGTTACCTGGCATCATGGCACGAATCTTTCTGATTTCCAGTTTAACCCCTCAAGTGGTAAGCATAAGCGTAAGAGCACACGCCCCTGACTAGTGTAAACATTACATTAAGAAGTTTTTCCCTTGATCTCTATCCTAGTTATAAAGCCATAGCTGCTTGCAGACTAGACCAGAGAATGTCACTGATTTGTGCTGAAGTTTGGGAGAACCAGCGTGAATTACTGCATTTTTGTGACTTAGCCAGTAAGAATAAAATTAACCTCTGTGAATAGGGCTGACGCCTGGCATATGCCCCACTTAAGTCTTGTGCTGGCCCTCCGTACAGGAATAAATTCCACCCCCCACCCCCAAGTGCACAAGCCCAGCACCGGGAGCAGAACAGGAACGTTGCACTTATTTTGCTCACTGTAGCTTAGATATTATTGATGACAATTGATCTTCTGTTCTCAAACAATTTGTTGTATGTGCTGTAAAAATTTTATAATCTTAGTAATAGGAGACTTCACTACAGCACCTACTACCAAGTGAACCTGTCTAGCCCAGCAGCATCCGAGGTCCAGCATGATGTTGGTTAGCTGGATGCCCACTTATCGTGGGTGTGACCACGTTTCTTGCAGTCCCACAAAGTCTGTTTACAGCCACCAGTCCTGGCTCTCAGTGTTCTGTGCTGTAATTTACGCCCTAAATGGCTGAGCTGAGTAAGCAGTGGAAGTGGTGATGCTACTAGACAATACTGACCTCCCGTGGTCTGGCAAGTTCTCTGGTTTGGCCCATCAGGCCCCGAGGCTGTAGGACTAAAGACGTTCTACCTGTAGTAATGGTCAGCTGAGTGGTGGGGAGAGAATGCACAACATTGGGCAGTGTGTGGTCCAGTGAATTGCAGCTCACTGAAGTTTGCCTGTTACCTTAATTGACAGCCCGGGTAGGGACATTTTTACACACACTAGCAACTTAGTTTGAGGCATATACTTTTATGCGCTATTCCCTGTTCCTCCTTGACAAGTTACTACTGACTTCTCCTGCTTGCTGCCTATAGCAAGACTTGAAGCTCTTTAAGGCAAAAGAAAAATGTCACCTGAGTTCTCAGCAGCACTCAGCTCAAATCCTAGTTCGCTGGTTTGAATTTTCTAGGCATTTTGTTAAAGAAAGAGAATTTGCAATGCCCCTTTCCAGACTCTACATTGCACTGATCCAAAGGGACAAATCACGCCTGCTTTTAGGAAGGAGACCAGACAGAGACACACACACTATTCCCCAGAACTGGCAGCTTGGTCAATGCAGAGATCTGCCAATGAGGCCGTTTCCTGTTCAGCACTGAAGTGTTAATACAGCCTGTCAAGCCGAAATCTTTAATTTCGTCTACTCTGTCCGGCTGCTAACATACACACTGTGTTGTTTCAAAGGCTGCTGCCATTTCTATATGCAGCTTTGGGTGACTGACCATGGAACTGTGTTGATACGGAGCTACTGCCCTTCTCTTTTTTGCTAATACACGCTGGAATATCCCTAACACTACCAGGATACAGCTGACTACATAGTGCTTAGTGCTTCTGATGATACCAAAGGACAAGAATGCTGGGTGCTCCCGGATTAACCTAGAGCCACATTACGGTCCTACACTGATGATAACATTTGACCTTCCAGTCCCCCTGTCACATACTATATAGCTGTATGATCAGGCCCATGTGTAGTTTCTATTGAGCTGACATCCACCAACCTATCTCAATTCACTCCACTATTGAGTTGGGGGGAGGGTTTGTGTGTGACACTCCCCTGACCTCCATTTAGAGTTAGGGCGAAATGATACAGCCCATAGTCTGTGCTAGTAAAATAAATCAGAGCAGCTGACAGCTGCTCCTGCACAGAACCCTTCATTTTTCTGCACAAAAGTTTGTTGCACCAAACAAGTAACTCAAGAGAAAACCAAGGTCTTTCTATGTTCCCCTCAAAGTGCAGGCCTAACTTGAAATATTGGTTGGAAGATTTTTGAGGTTTTTTTTTCATATGCATTTTAAAACAAAGCCTCTGAAAGCACTAACATTTGTGGTGTGGTTTAGTGTACAAAGGCTTAAATGATCTCATTTTTGTCCCTGAACTAAGTTACTTTTGCTCGGCAGAAACAGCAGCTTTGTCCAAGTACAGGTCTATCTCATGTGATTCTTAAGCAGGACAAGTGTCTGAATAAAAGAAACTGTTTAATGTTTGGATTGGCACAAAAAGGTTCAGGGACGCCTGCTGACCGTATACTCTCTCCTTTATACGGCATCCCTCTCTCTCATTCTCACACACACAGCCCCTTGATGTTCATGTCTGTGGCAAATTACCTGCAAGTTTCCCTCCTTGCATAATTCTCTCCTTCGCACTGCAAATAGAAGGTGATGCCTTTCCCCTCCAAATCATCACCCCAATCCAAGACCAGTCCTGCCAGGATCAGAACACTTCCTGTTCAATATGGGAGAACTGCAAGCCTTAGAGGTGGCACAGGAGTTGTGTTCACGCACTGGCGCTCACTCGAGTGCCCTCAGTCAGGGAGCCAGACTAATGTTTTGCTTTTGCTTGCCGAGCATAAATATTCATATCCGAGTTTCTTTCAGGTAGCCTTAAATCAATAAATGTTCTGGGTGATGGTCAGGAGGGCAAAAACAGTGTCGGCTTTTTAAGTGCACAGGTTTAGGACATACAATAACTGAGAAAGTTGGCTGAACAAACTGCACAGCAATATTTACTTTATGCTTATTCAAAAAACATGGGTTGGTGACTAAAATTAATAGCCCTCACCTGGAATACGGTGTTAGCTTTCTAAGGCTTCTATTCAGCCCCACTTTGTTCAGCTTTTTTGCACGCTGTTCCAACCTAGGCAATAGCAGACCTGGCCCCCTCAGAAGGGAAGTCAGTGAAACAAGCATTCCTTACAGTTCACTGGATTCAGAATGGATCTGAAGAAATCTGCAGTGTATTCAGTTGGATCAGATCTAGGAATGGAAGTGGACCAGCTGAATCCACAAACAGCATCATCTTCTCCTCTTCCTATCATGTCTAGCAAGGCTTTTTTGTGATCACATAAGCGGGGGCAGTCATCTCTGGCTTCCTCTAAAGCAGCTGTGGCAGTGCTCTGGGGTCAGATTTTTCAAATGGAGGAAATGGCCTCCAACAATTTTTCCTAAGCAATGGGCAGAAAGAGGCATTTCTTCACTATCTTGTTTGAGTTTCCAAGACAGTGGCAGATATCTGACTGTCAATGGGCAGAGCCCGAACTCTTCACTGGCCATTCAGTCAATGACAATAGCCACAGGCGACACATGGGGGGATGAACAGAGGGCCACATGCACTTCCAGCATCGCTAACCCCTGCATCACCGGGAGTACTATGCTGCTTCTGATGAGTATGGGGGTGCCCACCGCCACCCCGGGTCAGCATGGCCTGAAAGCGGAAGTGTCCTAGCTTGTACTATTCCGATACTGGGCCAGTTCAGGGGAGGGGGAGCTGTACCTGCACCAGCCGGAAGTGGTGTGGTGCTTCCATGGGAAGAGGCAGGTAGGGGTATGCAGGGGTGGGTATGGGCAAGGAATGGATATGGGCAAGCAGGGGCAGGGCAGGGGAATGTGGCCAGTGCCTCCCTAGACTTGTCACTCCTATTGCCTCTGGCAATAGCAGCCATGTCCTCTCTGCCTATACCAGGCAGGGCATAATCACTTGCAGCTCACATCAAGCTGCACCCCGATTTAAGAGGCCCATGGATTTTGCAACTGCTTGGGCCCACTCAGGAGCATAGGTCCTGACTTCATGGCAGGGCTGTGTGGGTTTGCTTTACCCTGAACCATTGCTTATCTCTCTGTTGGTTACTGGGCACTACAGATATCACCTTCCCCTCCACAGGGCTGTTTTTTTTTTGAAAGAGCAGTCCGCCTGGGCCCTGTGCGGACGCTCTCTTTCGAAAGAGCAGATCACTCTTTTGATCGGCGTTTCTGTGTGTGGACGGAAGCTTTCGAAAGAAGTTCTTTCAGAAGAGATCTTCCGGAAGGGCTTCTTTCGAAAGAGCGTTGTAGCGAAGATGTAGCTGAGATGTTTTGTTTATTGCTGGCAGCCATCCAGACTCTCCATACATCTGGGCACTCAATTCGGATGCAGCAGTTCCATCCGGATATGGACGTGAGACTTCTAGTCTCTCAGTTGCCCACTTGGGTCCAGGTTCTTCAGCGCTCAGTGACAGCTGAGTATAGCTGACCGGATAGTAGCATGGCTCTAATAGGGAGGGGTGAGTACTATGGTCCTGGGCTAAGAGCACTACCTGCCCAGCTTTAATGGTACAGGACAAGGTGTAGTCCTTATCCAAGCCATTATTGCCACGTGGCAGGGAGTCCTAGTTTGTTTGTTTGTGTTATCTAATAAAGATCTTGTTTCATCCAGCCTGTCTGCATTGTAACGAAACACAGCTGATAGACGTGGAGGTGGCAGAATCCTGCAGACAGTCAATCTTCTGACAAGTAAAACTAAAGATATAGATGGAGTGGGCCATTCTGTTAATGACTTAAGAGTTTGCATCTTACTGAAGAGGAATTTTCACAACACTCTTGAAAGAGAGGCTGCTGGACTCTCTTTTATATTCAAATTTGACATGTGGTTTGAACTGAGATGGGAATTTTCTGGGTCATTATAGGGGCTCATTTGTATACTTAGCTTAATCTAATTCTTGACTCTCCCCCTACTTCTGCCCCTCTACTCTCTGATTTGCTCACCTTGATCATTTTTTTTCTGATTTGTCCACCTTGATTACTATTTTTGGTTCTTTTTGCCTTAAATATTGAGTCTGTTCTGGTATGGCTATGATCTGAAGAAGTGGGTCTGTCCCACGAAAGCTCATCACCTAATAAATTATTTTGTTCATCTTTAAAAAGTTCTACTTGACTGCTTTTTAGTTTTTAAAGATATAAATGTTTTGGGCTAACAGACTTCCTACCCCCAGCCCACTCCTGCACCTCCCCACTGCCCAGACTCTCCACCCCCATCGCCCTCTTGCAGGCCCTATCCCACCCAGACTTCCACCCCAGCCCACTCCTGCACCTCCTCCTACCAAGACGTCCTACTGCAAACCTGCTTCCACAGCTTACCACCCTACCAGACCCGCCTAGCTGACTGCTGCACCCTCCCTCCCACACAGACTCCACACCCTAAGACTCCTTCCCGGTAGCCCCCTCCCATGCTGAATCCCTCATTTTTGGTCCCATCCCAAAACATAGAGGGGCCCACAAAATCTCCTAGCCCTGGCCTCCCCTAGGCTCTGGGGCTGGTGTGTGAGGGTACTCCTCTTTGTGTTTTGTTTTTCAGTCGGGGATCACATCAGTGAGGTTTGTTTCGTTTTTTTTTCCTTCTCACTTGTGTGGCCCCTGCTTGATTTTCTGTGAGTCAGTGGCTGCCCAACACCAGTTGAGGGCTTGGGCAGCCACCCAGAAGAGATTCAGGTGAAGCCCAGCTGATCCGCAGAGCGCCCACAGCCACCTTCAGTGGGCAGCATGTGTTTCTGTTGGTGGTGAACATCCAGACATGCCTCTGTGGACATAAAATTTATTCTGCCCATGGATGGAAAAAAATAGAGGGAACATTGTCCAACACAAAAAAGGTTCCCCACCCCTGCTCTATGGCCGCAGAGGATTTGGTAATACGCACTGGTTTCTTCCGCAGCAATTCCCGTCTTGTACAGACATCATGCACATATTGGCACTTGACAATCCGAGATGTATTCTTGTCCCAGGAGCTCACATAGAATCCATCAGCTGAGGATGCAACGGTACCAAATTTTCAGACGTTAGGAGCATACAAACATCAGCACTGGGAAGCAATTTTGGAGCAGTTTCTGTCTCTGCCCACTTCCTACAAGTCCCAGTAGTCACTTTGCATCCCCCAGCTCTTTGCTGGAGGTTGCGTCCTTGCTGCAGGTAATATGGAAAATACTCTGAGCATATCAGTTCTTGATGTTTTGTTATATTATAGTTTAAAAAGGGGGATGTCTCAGGCTCAGATTTGAAGTACTCATTCAAATACAATGTCCAAAGCTGTCAGAAAGGAACTGTAGATTATTTGGATGTTCCCTGGACAGAATGCAGGCTGAGGGACCCGGAGAAACTGACACTGTGAACATATTTTTTTTAAGCTAAGATAAGTCATAAAGAATTCTGTAATAATAGCTGCGAACTATTTTATATACCTAATTGCCACACTGTTTTAGTTTGTCAGGACGAGGTAGGCAAAATAAGCCCTTAGCTTTTCCCATCTACCATCTACCATTTTGTTTGTTCAATCAAAAAGGTTATGCCAAATTTGTCCATTCAAAAGTTCAATCAAGTAACGTAAACAGTGAATGTGGTAGCGGAAGGCTTACATGCAGCCCCATGTACTTAATCTTTGAGTAACAAAACAGGAAATGGCAGTGCCCCATTCCAATTAAGCAAAGGACAATTTCTCATGGAACATGAATTCTTTACTTTTTTCCCAGAACAACTTCTACAGCTGCTTTAAATCGTGGTAAAACATAATGTTTTTAATTTCACACCTCACATAGCACAGTCAAATGCTTCATAACAACATAAACAAAAAGTTAGGCAGAGCACGGGGACTGACTTAAAACAACATGGTCCCCACAATGTGTGCTCAAGGTCTGCCGGGGGAATACATAACAAAGGTGTTGGCGAAGGCCACAGACAGGAGTGTTCCGGTGCTTTGGGCTGCCGCTGCCAGCCTTAGTCAAGGATGTGTTAACAGTGGATGCATTCATCCAGATCTCATTACTCTTGCCACCAGTCAAGGGAGGAATTATGTTATTCTACTCCAGCTCTCTGTTTGGTAGTGTCGTAGGAGCGAACAACTTGAGACTGAGAAACAACACCGTGTTCTTCTTGTGAAAATGCATACCCATCTGAAAGAGGGAGAACAAAGGCACCATGCAATTGATTAGTGATCATAATCATTTTTTTCATCCCAGTTAGACATTACTACATTACCCTACTGGCACTGTGGGGGAGGAGCACATTTGGTTTTACCAGCCAATCAGATTTCTGCGATTTGACGTCCCTCTTTCGGAACATGGACAGTGTTACCAATGTGATTAGAAGAAGTTGCTAAGTTTTTGTCACTCTTCTGTCCAGAGCAGTTCACGTGATAACTCTCTTTCTAGGACAACCTAAGAATTCACATCTCTAAAATGGGGCAAATGGTACTGACATCTTTTGTATGACAAGCATTATGTCAGTGCTAGATATTGATTACAATTGAAAACAAGATAATGAATCGGTTTCTTGGTGGAGAATCTGTAAAGGTGTCAAAGAAACAAAATTTCCTAGTAAATACAAATTTGCTTTTCTGCTCAGGTCTCAGATTGTTTGTAATGTCATAATGACTAGAATTTGAGAAACACAGACTACGCGAGATGCTGACTCTGAGACAAGGTTATGATTAAGGCTGTGGTTTTTTTCACAGAGGTTGCAGAAGTCACAGAATCCATGACTTCCAGTGACCTCTGTGACTTCAGTCCCAGCTGCTGGGAGCTGCAGAGTCACTCTGCCACCCATGTGAGAGACCAGGAGGTGTGGGGTACCCCGTCTGCTGGAGCTCTGAGCAGCTGCATGCGGGGAAGTCCCCAGAGCTTAGAGCACCACGCCCCAGCTGCCCAACCCCTGCAGGGAATGTGGGGACCCCACAGCTGAGCTTCCCATTTTGTCATAGCTATTTTTGCTAGAAGTCACAAATAGGTCACGGGCTTCCATGAATTTTCTTTTTTGCCTGTGACTTGCCCATGAGTTTTACTAAAAATATGTGACACAATCTTAGCATTAACTAAAATGAGCATTTCCAGAGAACTGCACCCACGACATTATAGCCAGCTGCAACACCTGATAATGCTCCTTCCTCGACTCCAGAGAACAACTGGGAGACTATGTACACATAGTGGTGACAACCTGGCAAACCTTATTGATTTTATTCAGTCAAAAGGTTAACACATCCTGAGTTGCAAAAGCTTTAATGTTCTGGAGGTAAGTCACCCAGATGCATATCCTCCTGGTTAGCACGGCCTGGGCGTCCTTCTGAGTAACACATCTTTAACTTTTTTTTTTTTTTTTTCTTTTTTAAATCTCAGATTCTCATGAGAGCTGGGCCCCCTCCTCCCACCTTGTCCCTGGGACCACAGCTCCTGTTGGCACTGCTGACACCAGCACATAGCCTCCTCCATCAGGAACCTTTTTAGTTAGAGCTTTCAGGGCTCTCTAGTTTTGGGAAGCCAGGCTCATCAGATACTACACTATGCAGAGAGATGTACCTCACCCAGACAGTGCAGGGACCATTGATGCTTCTTTCTGCTGGGGAAGAAGCCAGGGTAGGAGACACAATTCTTGAACCCTTGGACTCTGGGCACAGTCCTTCAGTCAGGGAAGACTTCCCTTGACTCCAAGGGTGGGTGGGTGGGAGGGAGGATGGATGGATGGTTTTATACTATGTACTATGCTAATTATAATATAATATAATATTCAACTATGTACAAAGATTTTATTTTACAGGGAATGCATAGAGTGAAGGAGGACAGGACTCTGACACAAGTCATACCGCAGTAAGATGCAACTGGAGAGGCATCAACCCACACTGCCTCTTATACCCTCAGTCAGGAGCACACTGTGCACAAGTGGGTCAATGGATATGTCTCTGAAGAATTTCTGCACCCAGGTGTATGGCACACAGGCACACATGTGGAATACACACAGGGACCATCAGTTAAAGAAGAACTTAATAGTCATACTCTAAAGATCAATGGGAGGAGTTCCAAATACTTTAATATGAACTGAAAGTTGATGGATGTGTGGACTTGAGAAGGCTCCTGTGGTCATCCTGTTCCTAAACCAGGCACTGAAGTGAAATGTGGCTGGAGCACAGTATACAATGGCCCTTGTTAAATGACCAGATGCCATGGAGAAAATTCATTTCATTGCAAAGAGTCTTAAGAGCTCGATTCAGTGGCTCTCTGGAGAGCTTCTTGCCGTTATGATGTGCTTAGAAGCAGGAGATGGAAGCTAGTGGAAATAGTGGAGTTTGGCATGAGGAAGAAAAGCTCATCCCCTGAATTACCCTCTTTAAGACCGCAAATCATAATTAACAGAATCACAGGGTTGGAAGAGACCTCAGGAGGTCACTGAGTTCAAGCCCCTTTCTCCCACTGCTGAAAGCAATCAACTATGTTCAGGGATGAGACTGGAGACTCATTTCCTAGCAATAGCCAGGCTGGGACAGATCAGTGGTCCAACTAGCCCTGTAGACGTTCTCTGAGAACAACCTATGCTAGATACTTCTGAGAAAAGGAATGGAAGGCAATTCTGAGTGATCCCCCCCATCATTTAGTCTCAGTTTCTGACAGCTGGAGTTTTGGGATGGCCTGTGCAGATACACCCTGAAATCTTGGCTAACAGCCATTGATGGACCTATCTTCCATGGCCCTATATAATGCTTTTTAAAAAACTCTTTTATCTTTTGGTCTTCACATTGTCTCACGACAACAAGCTCCACAGGTCTACTGTGCAGTGTATGAAATAAGTACTTCCTTGAGTTAGTTTTAAACTTGCTGACTATCAATTTCATCAGATGCTCCCTATTTTCTATGTGAAGGTGTAAATAACACTTCCTTGTTCATTTTCTTCCCACCATTCATGATTTTATGGACCACTGTCATATCACACCTTTGTTTTCTCTTTTCTAAGATGAACAGTCTGATTTTTTTAACTGTCTCCTCACACAGAAGCTGTTCCTTACCCTTAATTATTTTTGTTGCCTTCTTTAAACTTTTCCCATTTCCACTGTATCCTTTTTTGACTGGGGTGACTAGAAGCTAGTGGAAATATTTATTCCAGAAGTTGTTTTTTTATTTACATTATGCTTGAGAATGAATCTCTTCCCAATGGGGTACTTCCAGGATCCTATGAAGCTGAGAGCCAGTATGAAAAAATGGCTCATCGTCTTATAAGCACAGTTACATGCCAAATACATGGTGTACAGAAATAGAGGGAAGATTTCTCTCTGTAACTCAAGCAGCACAGGAAAAGTTCAAGACATCTTTTAGCAAAGACCATTCACAGTGGACATGAGTTAATGACAGAGAATTCACAAACCATGCTTAACAAGGCTGGATTCTCACCTGCAAACAGCTGCTTTAGTGGGCTTATTCTATTCTAATGGCCAGAATCCTGCAATCTGTAGGCAACAATCTCAGGGAAAGTCAGCTTGGATAATTGGCCTTAAATAACTGAAGACAATGGCCCATATCCTGCCCCAAATGAAGGCAGTCTTGCAATGCACCCTGGAGCTGTCTTCATAGATGACAGAATTAACCCATTTCCCATTTCGTAGGGTCCTCAGATAGTATCCAGTTGCCATCGCTACTGCCAAGCCCCTTCACACCCCAGGCAATTACTCACAGACAATTATTTGTCCATACCCTCAGACTATTAAATGATATTGAACAGGGCTTTGAGTTACTTTTCAATACCTGACTTTTTGAGACACGTATTCATACTGGAACCAATGGCAAAAATGTTCTATTCTGCTGCAAAACCAGACAATGTGCAACAGAAGAGATGCCTGCTCAAACTGTTTCATGCCAGATTAATGCGTGTGGGACAAGCCTAGCCTTGGGAAACACTTTTGCTGTGTTTAACTGTAAGGGAACCAGTTGTAGCCGTCTTAGGGCCCTTGAGCCACACATGGAACACTCCTCGCATGTCCTTTCTGTGTTCAGATCATGGGCAGAGCCTGGCCCCCAGTGTTGCTCATAGAAACATATTGGTGACATCTAGATTACTTTTGTCTACATGACAGTTTTGATTCATGTAGCTGGCTGCAGCAGTGAGACGTAGGCTTCATTCAGATCGTGGTGTGTAGCTACCAGTCGGTGAAAGACTCTGGCAGCAGGAGGCAGAGGGGAAAGGCTGGGCAGGGTCCCAGAGCCTGAGCTGCATCCTGAGCCTGAACATCTACAATGTGGTTTGGAGAACAGCAAGAAGTCTTGTGGCACCTTATAGACTAACAAATATTTTGGAGCATAAGCTTTCCTGGGCAAAGACCTGCTTCGTCAGATGCATGATGAAGCAGGTCTTTGCCCAGGAAAGCTTATACTCCGAAATATTTGTTAGTCTATAAGGTGCCACAAGACTTCCTGTTATTCTCGAAGCTACAGACTAACCTGGCTACCTCTCTGATACTTGTTACACTGCAGTTAAAACCTGAGTCTCATGAACCTGAGGGGCACGTCCAAGTGATTTTTTTGGTGCCCGTACCTAATGAGTTCCAAAGGGATGGCTGGGGCAGGGTGGGGCTGGAGAACCATCTGAATACTGGCTCCTCTTTCTTTTTTATTAAACGAACAAAGCACTGGGTACATCTATACTTACCACAAGATCGACTTGTTCAGGGTCGATCTTCCGGGGTTCGACAGTCGGCTCGGATACTCCTCACTGTTGTGCGGAGTAAGGGAGTTTCATAGGAGAGTTTCTCCCATTGACCTCCTTCTGTGTAGACAGCCTGATAAATTGCTCTGTGATACGTAAATTGATCTTACAGCGATGTAATGTTGTAGCTGGAATTGCGTGTCCAAAATCGACTTTTGGGTCTTGTGTAGATGTGACCTGAGTCAGCTGACATGGGCCAGCCGCAGGTATGCAATTGCAATGTATACCCTCTAGGAGGCCTGGCTTGGGTGAATGGAGAGCCCTGAAGGTGCGTACACATGGGCACCCTTCCGGTGTGTCTTTACTGACCTAAGCCATACCCCACTACCTGCACTGCAATTTATACCTGTGCAAGGAGTCAGGGGGCGAGGGGGGGGTGGCTCACATAGATAGGTACGCCACTGAAAGAAGCATGCAAGGACGATGTGCCTCTTCTCTCTATTTAGCCTTTTACTTTTACTGTTGATCTTAATAAAAGACAGTCATTTCACATTATGCAGGTCTCTGATCAATTGGTTAAAGCTGTCCAGGCAGCCAATTATACCTCTTACAGAATCAGAAGGTGATTAAACGCTGTCGCTTCTCCTATGCCTCGCTAGCTGGATCTTGCCACTATTTTCGGACCCCACTCCAAACAATGAAAGTTTCTACGGCCCAGTTACAATGGGATCTTTCGAAAGTCTGAGCTTCTCCCCAGCCCTGGCTTTTAAACCCGCACCTCTCATTCTGGGCTGGGAACAAGACTCTCATTGTTCACGTCATTTCCAGCAGCACTAGCATAGAGAGAGCTTATTTGGAATGTTTAGCACAAGACTCTTGTCTCTAGTGTTTCAGAAGTAAGACCCATCTTCTTCCACGTGCTGAGCCTGGCAATTATTTGAGACTTTTAGTCAGGAGCATTTGAAACTATCTGATGGCTTGGTTCATTTGGCAGGAAGAGCGGGGTGCATTCGAATCAAATATAAGGTTTCACAGATTCCGGTTATTATCAGGCTACCTACTGAATTTTAAAAGCATCTTGTTTGTTAGCTTTCATGTTCTGCTGCGAGGAGATCAAAATCTGGTCTCTGGTTACACGGTTTCTAGTTCAACAGTACCACTTGCCACATACTCAGCTGATTATTTGTTCTGTACAATGTGGTATTAAAGAACTGTCGTCCCCCTGTAGGCCCCAAACCTGCAAACCTGGACATAGGGGTCCACCCATGTGGCCGCTTGCAGAGCCAGAGACAGAGGAAGCCCTGAGCAATTTGTTTATTTCAGGGAATCTGTTACGGAAGTTCATGCATTGTTATGTGTTTAAGAGATTTACTTTAGTGACCATCTCTCCTCATGCTCTTATTTGACAGCTGAGCTCAGGCCAGTTGGGAAAGGATGTTTGCTCTGAGTTCATGGATTAGTGTGGTTGATTGCCGGGGCAAAGCAGCTCTCAGTGGAAGCTTGTCAGCTCTGGAACTTGCTTCCCTGCTTTGGTCCAACATATCCCAATATTGCAGATCTTCGAAGAGTGTTGCAAAGTCTATCTCCAATCACTATGAATCTAGATGTACCTACACGGCCCCTCCTTTTCAGAAGGGGCATACAAATGCGTCCAATCAGAAATGCAAATGAGGCATGGATTTAAGTATCTCATGCCTCATTTGCATATTCTGGCATGCTCTGGCTTCTGGAAGAGCCATTTTCAGAAGCCAAAGCAGCCTTATGGATGGGGTTCCTTTGAAAGGAAACACCCTTTTGAAAGCACCCTTCTTCCTACTTTTTTCAGGAAGGAGGGTGCTTTTGAAAGGGGGGTTTCCTTTTGAAGGAACCCCATCTATATGGCTGCTTTGGCTTCTGAAAATGGCTCCTCCGGATGCCAGATCGTGCAGGAATATGCAAATGAGGTGTGAGATATTTAATTCTGCACCTCATTTGCATTTCCAACCTGCCACATTTGCATGCCTCTTCCAAAAGGGAGGGGCTGTGCAGCTGCAGCTGCAATGTCTTGTCAAAAGATAAACTTCACAAAATTTGTTGGGTTTCTGAATTCCTTAGTTTGTCCAGATTGGGAAAATGAATAGTGTTTTAAATCATGTTAACAAGCAAACATATACTAAAAGACCACTCGTTTTCCCAATGCCAATAAAGGATATTCAACAAGGACCCCAGAAGAAAAAATATGATGAACATTAGGTTTCTGTTTGATTTCTCTAGAAACCACACCATTGACATTCAGGAATCCTGGGACCAGATATAACATCATTTAAGCCAATCTTCCTCGTGCTATTCCTTTTCTTTTTAAGTTAATGTTAAAAGTCACAACATCTTCATATTCAACAAATACAACTACAATGATATTTGCTGCATGGAATTTGGCCACAAAAAGTGTTGAAGCCTAGATACCCAAAGAAAGAAGGCAATGGATATAAATAAATAAATATATCCCATGAAGTCACCTTACTTTTTCAGACAAATGTGCACCAAAAGGAAAGCAAGAAGAAGGCAGCCTCTTTTAGGGCACAACATATGGCAATATTATTATGCCTTCAGCATGAACATTTTATTGTTATTTATTATCCTCCAAACTACATGCTAAAAAACGAACTTGAGATGACAGGTGGCATTTCTATTGATTAATAAGGTGTAAAATGTATTCCCTGTGTTAAGACTTACTTGGTGCAGTTACCTTACGCTATTAAAGGAAGGGCCATTTTCCTCTGCCAGCATAGGAAATCTGGGCCAAATTCTATCATCCCTCATCAGGCACAGCTCCTCTGGATTTCAACAGGAGTCTGTGAAGGGAAGGCTTAAGGAGCACAGGATTCAGCCCGCTGTTTTTAAGTACGTGCTAGGTCAAATGACAGGCCAATGCTGGCAGGAGGCAGATGAGGAGCGTTTTGAGTTATGTCAGCTGCTATATTTAGGGGATTACATGGAATGATCTAGGTGGTGTCCAGGGACAGTCAGTGGATTCCCAGAGCATGTGGAAAGTGCTACCTCTGTAACATGGCTTTCCCTTTTGTCTCTAGAAATCCTTTAGTTGGGATTCTGAGGTAGCTGGGGCTCCAGGCTGGGGAGGGGAGTGGCTTGGAATTGAGAAGGAGGGAAGATTTTTGCAGCTGTGAGGCCTCTGTAAGTTCTTGGCCAGGAAAGAGAGAAGTCCTTCCCCCTGCTGTCAGAGCCAGAAGAGAGCTGTGCTGTCATGGAGCTGGTCAGAAGAGGGCCAGCAGAGGCATGGACCAGAGAGGACGGAGGTTCAGGAGCCCCATAGCTCTGTTACCAGAAATTCCCTGATATCCCTGAGTTTTCAGAGCCAAACTACTTCTCCTTTCCTGGGAAGTCAAATCCCCCTGCACACACTCAGGCAATGATGATAAGCAACATCTGTGAGGGGAAACTTGCAGCATTTCCTGCTCTCTCCCAAAGCTATTCCCACTTGTAGGCCAATCTCCCCTCTTAATTAGGGAGACTTGATGCTTTTCCTGTTGCTGGGATTTCAGAAAGCAGATGGTAATGGGAAATCCATCTGCAGACGTTATACTGAGTTCACCAGCCCTGATTTCACACAGGTGTCTCACACAAGAACGGCACCAGCTCCTAGAAGCTAACGCCATAATCACTATACCATCTATTCATTTCCACTAAAACCTTTTGGGCTGCAGAAATGTTCAGCACAAAAGCTTGACAAAAGGCATAAAGCTCTTCTACTAAAAGCAACAGACTAATGAAATCCTAACTGGCATTGACATCAAAATCTGAAACTCAGAGGGAAAAAAATCTTTGCTCATTTTAATAATTTTTTTCAGAAAGGTGCATCAGTCAGAAAAGAATGATGTGAACCTGGAAAGCAGAGTTGAACTATAGGACATCTTTGGCATTTCATCTGAGACTTCCAATTCATGAACACAAAAGCAAGGCCATAAATGAAGAAATATGGCCATTAGGGGCTAAAACTTCCAAGCTTCTCCCCTGGAGCTGCGTCCCTGAGGCCATGAGAAGTAGTCCAAAATGCATTCGTATTGTGTGTGTTGTCTTAGAACTAATGTCATTCCTATGTGCTTTGAGATCAAGGGTTTCTAATGAAGTTTTGTAGCAGCAAACTTTGGAGCAGTTGTTGGCCACACACACACGCACGCATGCACGCACGCACACACACACGTCACAACATCGATTCAGGGGTTACTTTACAACTTCTGACAGGAGACTACCCTAACTCTCTCCTCCCATTAACAGCGCAATTGGCTTGTCTCAGCCTTGTCAACCACAGCAAAATTAACAATCTTAGCTTTGATAAATATAAGTGCCCCAGCCTGAATTTAAGTCACACAGTTAAGTTTTGCAAGAAGCTGAACTTTTTGGGTGGGAACTTGAAAGCCCAGTGGAATCCTGTGTACAACTCTAGGAAGTCCATAGGGTTTGATCCAAAATACATATCTACTATGACAAAACTTCTGCTTCAGACACTAGCTGCTTGCTTTGACAATTTTCACTATTTATGCAACATTTGCTCAATTTAGGTTGGTGAAAGCAGCACCAGTTCATATGGCCCTGCCCATAAAAGCAGCTATGCAGTGTTTGAAAACAATGCTTGACAAGGGATGACAGAAATTTTAGAAAATGATGGATCTGCCATGAAAACCTCTTTAGTCTTAACAATGAAAATTTACATTCATGTGAAAAACAGGCATATGATTGGAACTTACCCTGACTGGACTGACTGATTTTGCACTGAATCATTTGCAGTTAAGGGGACCCAGTTAAATTAATCAAAGTCTATTTTGATATTTTATCTTATGAGCAGATGAAAACACTAAGATGCATTCTACAAATGGTTAGTGTGTAGCTTGGATCTCATGAGTAACACAAGGGCGCTGGTTTTCTGCACTGTCTGCAAGTTAGCTCATAGGTTTCTCTAGCAGGTTTCCCATATTCTTTTTTAATGGGTTTATTCTGCTAGTCATCTCCTCTGGAACAGCTTCAAAGTGTCTCCACTGGTGCGTGAAAGAGAGGTAGAGCACCTGTTACCTCTGGACACAAAGGAATAAATCCTGCAAGCAGAGCACAGGCAAGCTGAGCTTCTCTGTGGGAGTGATGGAGAAAGCGGATCCCTCCTTTCCAGAACTCGCAATGGCAGTGGAGCTGATCTGCAGCAGTTACTGCTACTTCAAGGCTGCTCTAGCCCCTGCCATCAGTGCACTATCCCCTCTGTGGAGCAGAATGATCCAGTGGATGTGAACAGTAACAAATCCACCAGCCTTGTTCCTGTCCTTCCCTGAATTCCTCCTGAGGATCTTCAGGGGATCCCCACACTCCATGCAAGGAATTAGCAAACCCTACTCTATTTCTGCAGCAGAGACACACCTGTGTTTCTGGGTCAGGGCCTTCTGAGCACTTAAAGATTTGCTGAAGTAATGGAGTTTGGCTGTACCCAGCCTGCTGAAATGCTGACACGATCCAGATCTCACCTTCAAAAACCCTCATCAGGAACAATGGATAATATGGAGTCAAATCCCTTTGTCTTAATGCTACCCTGCAACCAGCACCATTGCAGCTGACAGAACTATTTCCCTTAGTAAGGTGAGCATGTAACACACAACCTGACTGCAAAAGACAATCCAACCCAGTAGCAAGTCAAACAAAATTGGTCTTTACTCTTATTGGCTCTTGGCTCCATGGGGGTTCTGGTCCGTGGAGTTCTCACAATCTTACTAATGCTGGGGGTGCCCTGATATTGAGATACCAGAGACACAGGGCCCTATGCTATAGGTCAAACTGATGATGTCTGATGCAGTGAGAGATGCTGTTCCTTTTCTTTAGCAATAGGAGAAGCCCTGGGATTGCCTTTAACTTTGCCTTAGAAGTGGCTAAGAAGAGGAGTACACGAATGGCAGCCCTGAGGACCTCCATCAGCTTATTAAAAACATGTAGAACTTTCCTCACATGGCACCACTGAGCTACTTCTGTATTTTCAAACCCTGGTTAATAGCTATCATTCAAAAACACAGTTACCACTTTAAAGACGAGCTCTATTTCAATGTATTTTTAGTCCTGTCAAATTTTACAAGATCTTGAGAATACCACATTGGGCATTTGTCTTTGAGCCTCTTGATTGGGTCCTAGGGAATTATCTACATACAAGCTCTACAAGCCTGGGGCCAAATACACTCATTCCCCTTCCAAATGTGTGACTGCTGGTTGGCAGCTCAGCTTCTGTATGAGATTATCTTTACCTACAATTTAATTTAAAAATAATTATCTTCCCCTTCATTCATCTGGGACTGAATGCTGAGAGACAGACATCTGATCTGTTACTTACGTGATACACCTTGCTGGACTGAATGAGCTCGGAAAAGGCTTGGCGGAGTTTTCCTGCCAAGCCTTTTTAACAAATGATCACGTTCGTTCAGGCTGGAAAAACAAACAAACATAGTGAGTCCCAGATAATTTCACAGCATCTTGAGAATATTTAACTAAGTACCTCTGATTTTATATAAAACAAGTACAGGGTAGGGGGGAAAAATTCTTCTAACTTTCCTTACAATGGA
Organism: Carettochelys insculpta; assembly: GCF_033958435.1. Lineage (NCBI taxonomy): Eukaryota > Metazoa > Chordata > Testudines > Carettochelyidae > Carettochelys > Carettochelys insculpta. Next base: position 48,314,237 of record NC_134137.1, read on the forward strand.
CACCACCCTCCAGGTTCTATGATCACAAAACTCCTTCTTTTTAAGGCACTGCGTATACCTACTCTGTCTATCTTGGAGAGGATCATCATTGTGGTAACTGGGTGCCTGGTATCTTGGCTTTGGACATAACTGTACTGAACTTGGCTTCCCATCTTAATCGAATATATAATAAAAATTTCCTTTGTAGGTCATGCCCAATTCTAGATTCCCCACAACTGCCTCAGAGAGAAGGAGCAATGTGTTTTTACTTAGCATCTGGTAAAGGCTTCTATCACACCTGCACCATGGCTTGAAACAACCACAGAAGAAACCCATCCATAACTCTTTCATGAATACAGCTCAATTTTTTTCCCAGTGGAAAGTACAAATTATCTTCAGTTTTTGATAAAAAAAAAGAAAAACAACAAAAGAATCTTCAGTTTCCACAGCTCAATTTCTAGTCCTATGTGCATCTAAAACTAGCTTTTAAAAGCTATTCAATTCTTACCACATGCAGGTACAAACCAGAGGAGAAAAGCAAACATGCTGACCACTAAAAGAGGCAGAGACATGGGAATAGCTATATAGAATCTCCAGAAAGCTCTACAAGGGATTAATAGCTACTGTTTACCAGAGATATTTGCACAACATAATTCTTTCAGTGTAAGCTTTGTGCACAGCACAAAAGAATACTGACTCTGGCCCTGACCCAGCAGAGAACTTAAGCATGTATATTACTTTAACCATATGTAACAAATAGTCCCGTAGCATCTTAAAGACTAACAATCTATTTATTAGGTAATGAGCTTTACCCACGGAAGCTCATTACCTAACACACAGATTTATTAGTCTTTAAGGTGCTACAGGACTGTATGTTATTTGTGAAGCTACGGACTAACATGACTACTCCTCTGACTTTTCCAAGCACACGAGTAGTCTCACTGACATCAGTAGGATTTCATATAAAATTGATATTATGCATGATTATGTGTATTATGCACGACTACGTGCAGTCTGGGACCTTAACGATAGACCTGTACATTACTAAATAGATATCTTATTATGAAAGATACTAGCATGATCTCTTGTAATGGAAATGACAGGGGTCCTGTGTTTTCTTTTACATTCATGTAATTGTCCAGTTTCTCCTGTTTGGAAAGTCATTCCTCACTTACACTGGTGCCAATGAGCAGAGAATCAGACTCATTTCTGTTAACAGGACTCTGCTGGGGCAGTCTCATTCATGCCTGCTTTCTGCTGGCATAATTCCATTTTCAGAATTCTGCTCCTGATTTTCCGCTTTGAACCCTTTTTTCACAACACTCATTAGCTGTGTCTACACGTGCACGCTACTTCAAAGTAGCGGCACTAACTTCGAAATAGCGCCCATCGCGGCTACACACGTCGGGCGATATTTCGAAGTTAACTTCGACGTTAGGCGGCGAGACGTCGAAGTCGCTAACCTCATGAGGGGATTGGAATAGCGCCCTACTTCAACGTTCAACGTCGAAGTAGGGACCGTGTAGATGATCCGCGTCCCGCAACGTCGAAATTGCCGGGTCCTCCATGGTGGCCATCAGCTGGGGGGTTGAGAGATGCTCTCTCTCCAGCCCCTGCGGGGCTCTATGGTCACCGTGGGCAGCAGCCCTTAGTCCAGGGCTTCTGGCTTCTGGCTGCTGCTGCGGCAGCTGGGGATCCATGCTGCAGGCACAGGGTCTGCAACCAGTTGTAGGCTCTGTGTATCTTGTGTTGTTTAGTGCAACTGTGTCTGGGAGGGGCCCTTTAAGGGAGCGGCTTGCTGTTGAGTCCGCCCTGTGACCCTGTTTGCAGCTGTGCCTGGCACCCTTATTTCGATGTGTGCTACTTTGGCATGTAGATGTTCCCTCGCAGCGCCTATTTCGATGTGGTGCCGCACAACGTCGAAGTTGAACATCGACATTGCCAGCCCTGGAGGACGTGTAGACGTTATTCATCGAAATAGCCTATTTCGATGTTGCTACATCGAAATAAGCTATTTCGATGTAGGCTTCACGTGTAGACGTAGCCATTGTCTTCAGGGACTGACCCTGGTTACACCCAAATCAGAATCAGGCCACAAATACTAATAACTGTGCAAACATCTCTGGAGTGAGGACTTAGCTATATTTTCTTGCTGACTATTAGAATTTGGCATGGATAAAGCATATGAAATCTGGACTCCATGGGGCACTGCTGCTACTGCAGTTGACAAGGCAACTACAGTTGTAAAAGGCCCCTATTTGTGAAGAAACGGTGAACTGCTTTAAAGAAGAGGCCAGCCAGAATTTCTGAAACGTCTATAATGTGCAAAGCACCTTTTGGGGCCACTGCACCACCTAGAATGTCATTAGATTCATCTCAAAGGTCTCAAAGGTCAAATTCTCTCTCAGCAGACTGAAGAGTGGGGACTTCTAGGGAGGAGAAAGTGAATAATCACCTCAAGTCACTTTGTGGCCATTGTGTCAGTCACATGAAGTGGGGAACAAACAGAGAGTGGATCCCTTCCTGAATTCTTACAGTGCAAAGAGGGCTCACACCCCTTGCATAGGACTTCAGACTCCTCCCTCCTGCAGTGAAACTCTACATGATGCATTATAAGGCAATCCCCTGAATCCACAAAGGAGGCTGTGATGGGGTTCGGGGTCCCCCAAGCTCTGCACCCCGTCTGCAGGCGGGAGTGACTCTCACTCAGCAGAACAGCAGGTTTATTAGCCAACAGGGCACAGCATCGTACAGAGGAGTCAGTACAGCCGGCAGAGACAGACAGTCCAATCCATGCTGGGGAGAGGAAGCCCTGAGGGGCCCCCGGAGCCGGGGCCTGGCCCCCTCCTTTGTCTCTCTCTCTCTCCCAGCCCAGACTAACTGCTTTCCAACTCCCAGTTTCAATTCAAACTCCTCAGGCTCCACCTCCTCCTTTGTCTGCAATACAAAGGTGTCACCTGGTCGCCAAGGTTACCCTCAGCAGGAGCCCCACACCCTCTGTGAGATACACATGTACACACTATCCCCAACTCCATCACAGAGGCGGCAAGATTTGTCTTCAAGAACACAAAGCTACGTGGCAATTATGACTTTTAGGGTATGTCGACACTACAGGGAAGATTGACCCTGACCCTGACCCTTCCAGAGTTTGATTTCACGTGTGTGGTAAAGATGTGCGAAAACAAACTAGCTGGGGTTGACAGTTGATATTGTGGAGTTTCTCTCGTCGACTTCCTTCTGTGTAGGCAACTAAGTAAGTCAATTCTAGCTACTCTATGCAATTGCTGTAGCTCGAATTGCCTATCTGCAATCGACTTACCTGCCTAGTATAGACCAAACCTTAGTCTTTATCGCAGTTTCATTTCACTGAGGGGGAAGGGATGGAGAATGCTACAGAGGCAGGATGCTCAGCCTCTGTAGAAAAAGTGAGCCAAGTAGCTCCCACTTCATTGTCCCCTTCTGGAAGATGATTTTGAATCACCAGGCTTTGGGGTAACTGCTCTCTCTACCTCTCCCTCCTGTTGGCAGGCCTGGCTGTATGAAACCCTTGACATTAGAGTTCATCTCAGAAGCTTTAGGAGAAAGAGTTACAAGAATGAAACATAGAATCACAGGGCTAGAAGGGACCACAAGGTCAATATGTTTGTTGCTCGTTTAAAAAACAACCTTGTGAGAGTTTAGGGGGAAGAGATACAATAACTGTTTTCAACCAGGTGAAGGGTGAGGGTATAAAAGCTGTAGAGAAGCTGCTTAAAGTGGTTCAGAGGAGTTCTCAAGTAAAGCCAAATCAATGACACTTTAGGATGAATATTAAAGACAATGTCCCTAGAACGAAGATGAAGCCTATGGAACAGTCTTGTTGAGGAAGTGGTGCAAAAAACTCATCATTTGAGTTATTTAATACAGGGGCTCCCTTGCAATTTGGTTTTTGGCCTTATTCTATTTAATGTATTTATCAATTACCCAGAAGAAAACTTGAAATCATCCCTAACAAAGTTTGCAGATGACACAAAAATTGGGGGAGTGATAAATAAGGAAGAACATAGGCCACTCATACTGAGTGAGCTGGATTGTTTGGTATGCTGAACACAGGCAAACAATACGTGGTTTTAATATGGCTAAATGCAAATTTGTACACCTAAGAACAAAGAACATCGGCCATACTAACAGGATGGGGGCTCAGCCCTGGACAGATTTGGAGGGATAGGGAGATAATGAGCAGAACATCAGCTTCCAGGTCAATGCTGTCTTTAAAAGGGCTAATGGAATCCTTGGACGAGTAAACAAGGGAATGTTGAGTAGTAGGAGTAGAGAGGTTATTTTACCACTATATTTTGCACTGATGTGGCTGCTGTTGAAATACTATGTCTAGTTCTATTGTCCACAGTTCAGGAGTGATGTTAATAAACTGGAGCGGGTTCAGAGAAAAGCCACGAGAATGACTGAAGTGTTAGAAAACCTGCCTTAAAGTGACAGAAAAGGCGCTCCAACTATTTACTTTAAGAAAGACTAAGTTTAAGATCACAATCTGCAAGCACCTACTAGGAGAACATACATTTGTTAACAGATTCTTCAGCCTAGCAGACAAAGGTATACTGGGATCCCTTGGCTGGAATCTCAAGCAAGACAAATTCAGACTGGAAATAAGGTGCACATTTTGGCTATGTCTACATAGCAGTGTTATTTCAAATTAAGCTATTCCGGAAGAGATATTCTGGAATAGCTTATTTTGAAACAATGCTGCTGCACACAAAATAGAGCATCTACACACACTAGAGCCTATTTTGAAATAGGACATGCTATGGCTTATTTTGAAATAAGCTCTATTCCCTGCCTACACAGCCCTTATTTCGAAATATCTATTTCAAAAGAGGTGCCATTCCTTGCGGAATGAGTTTTACCTATTTCAAAATAAGCCAACTTCTATTCTGAAATTATTTTGAAACAGCAATTGCGTTGTGTAGACACTAGCAAAGTTATTTTGAAATAATAGCTGCTCTTTAGAAATAACTTAGCTGTGTAGACCTATCTATTTAAGAGACAATAAGTTGCCATTGAAGCAACTCACCAAAGGCTGCTGTGGATTTTCTATCACTGGCAGCTTTTAAATCAAGATGGAATGTTTTTCTACAAGCCCTGCTCTAGTTCAAGCGGCAATTATTTTGGGGAGGTGCATAAGCCAGGAAGTCAGTCATAGTGGTCCCTTCTGGTGTTCAATTCCCTGAATTAATGGTAGAGAATATATTGCATATATACTGACTCATGCATCTGACAAAGTGGGTCTTTGCCCACAAAAGCTTATGCTCCAAAGTATCTGTTAGTCTATAAGGACTAACACAGGACTTCTTGTTGATATTGTTAAGTGAACTTTCTTGCAATGGCTGCCTCTGATGGTCAAGCAACCTATTGAGTCTTTACCTTTTCCAATTTGTATGATTCTTCTTGGACTATATCAATAAAATTGCATTTTTTTGTTGTCTGATAAGGGATTGAAGGATCATCGTAAGGTGATATGTTACCGTTTCAAATTAGGCTTTTTCTATCCCATGCACAAAATCATTCTTGCATCCCGGGTCTTAATTGTTCTAAGGTGTCAGCTAAGATGCTTATTAACTATACTAAAAAGTTTTGTTCTTTTTTTCCCTACAACCAAAGCAAACAGGCCCTAAGTTTGGGCAACAAACATCTGGCTTTATGCATTCAAATGAGGAGCATCAAAACAAACAGAATAATTTACATCTGACCACAATGTCCTGCTGGCTCATTTGTGTGAGTAATTAAAAAAAGATGAGCTTCACCACCAATTAACCTACTGAGCACTAATTAGTGTTAATGAGGATTTGAGGTACTTGATATAGCTTGACCCAGAAAGTCCTCCAGAGTTCACTAATTGGCTGGTGGCAAAAGCAGGGCTCACAAAGAAGTGAAGGTTAAAGTGGCTGCAGATGTCTTACTTAAAACTGAGTCTCCATGGAAAATACATGCACCAGTTTTTTCTTTCTCTTTATTATTTTCCTTCAGAATTGGATCTTAGAATCTGACTCGTAGCTAGCAGAGTGGCAGGATAAAGGCAGGTTATTTATAAAGGACAAGATTAGTTAGGATTTTTCTTACCTTAATATGCTAGGATTATTTAAAATTTTTAGACCAATATAAACACAACTATATGAGATGATTTGCTTTTTTGCAGTCCCTGCAGTATCCTGCAGGAAGAAATTTATTATTGGCCATAAAAGCCTGACGGAGCCATGAAATTTGCACACACATTGTAAAAATTAAAAAATGTGTGTGTATTCTGGCAGCTATCCCCTAACCCTATGAATATGTAGCAAATACAAAGCTGAGGTATGACCCACAGACTCCTAAATACAAAATATAGTGAGTTACACACACAACCCTGAGCCAATAGGACAGGAAAATACCCAGCTATTTTTTCCTGTTACCTGGATAACTATGAATCCCAGTGCCCTTCTATGTGCACGTGAAATATCACAATTTCTTCTATTCAGTGCAGTAGCAATATTTAAATCATAGTATGGCTGTGGTATAAATCAGAAAAGCCTCATAGTCCAAGCTGGAAGTCTGCACTCTCTTTAAATGGCCTAGTAAGGGAGCCCTGATTTGGTATGTTGCGTTCTACGGTTACACATCCTGCTACATATCCTCTTGTCTGAGGTCTCTTCCTCAGCTCTGATCCTTCTTATGCCAAAATACTTCTGTGAGGTGAGTGGTGGTACAACAGTGCCAAGCTGGTGTGAGAGGAGAATCAGATTTCCTTAACTCCATCTACCTGAAGACTTCGTTGTGACCCCTATAGTCTTCCTTTGCACCTTTTCAAAAGTTCATACATAACATTAAAAATATCTAGACATTTTGGTTGCTAATCACTTTTGTTATGGGTTTCATGCTTTTGGGAGAGATGAATTAAACCTATTTATGGGTTTCATCTGCCCCTTCCAACCAATAATTTAGCCAGGATTTTCTTGTTTCTATGTGTACATCAGTTCTGTTGCTGGAAATAACAGTTCAGTATGTTGTTAAGCAAGGGAGAAAAGAACAAAGCTTCACCCTGGAGACTTAGGTTTCTTCTCCAGCTTTCGTTACCTCTATCAATCACTACATCACTTACACTACATCACTTTTTCCTGGGTCCTCTCGGTCCCCTGAATCAGTCCCCTTTCCTAACAGTCATTTCTATGTTAATCAGAAGATTATACAGAGTGAATTTTACAGAAGAATGACACTGACCCAGGAAGCTGGTTAATAGCCCACCTGACCATTAGAAATGTACCAATTATTCTGGAGGGTTCTTTCACGTCTTCATCATACTCCCCCTCCCCCCCCACCTAGGTAAGATGGTAAAGTAAGGTTTTCCTAAGTCATCCCACACCCAGCATAATATCTAGGTGTGCCAGTCACTGCTGGATCACATCTCCCAGCCAGTTTCTGTCACCAGCTTGGCCATAGGAGACTGATTCCCGGGATGACCCCTCCCCACATATATCCTCGACATCTGAGTGCACTCTCTCTGCACTAGCCCTGTACCACAAATGTTAATTTGTTTTCCTTTTAACACAGAATTAAATAACTGCATTACTGGAGTTCACTGAAGGGGAACAGCTAAGATGGAGCTTGGCAATAGCAAGAGTAGGCTGAAGAAGAGGGGCATGAGGTGGCTTCAGAATGAATGGAATGGAAAGTAAGGGTCTCGTGGATGGAGAACCTAGCTCAGGGGTCAGGAACCTTTCTGAGTCAGAGGGCTGAATTTGACCTTTGGACCTCGACGTATGGTCTAAGCATCAGTGATATTTTTAAAGGGCACAAACAGTCCTACTTACAACAGCTTCATTAGTAAATAAATAAAGATGCAGAGCTTTACCATTTAGGTGGTGGTTGGTAGCATTAGTTGGTATTTTGTTAATCCACAGGTTGCACAGCTTTGAGCAATCTCCCAGCTGCATGGGGGAAGAGGGGTGGGGCTGAGCTCCTGCCCCGCATGCTGAAGAAAACTGGCTCGCATGCTACTCTTGGCACATGTGCTGGGGTTTGCTGAACCTTGACTGAGTTAGATTAAGCAAATCCTATGTAATTATTGTAAGGTGACATTTAGCTTGGTACTAAGGCCTCACCAAGACCCTGTGCATTACTTAAGTACCACTTTACCCCATAAACACAGCTCTGAAGGGGAGCGGTAAACTGTGTCCATTTATGAGAGAGCCTCGTGCAGATTTGAATGTCACTCTCTGTGGACAGGTGAGTGGCTACCTGAGTACTGATCATTTGGGTTTTTGGTGTGTGAAGAAAAAACAATGATCCTCACATCATGATGTGAGGCAGTAATAGCTGGGGTTTGTGCTGGTTGTGTCTTGGTTGTGGTTCATGAAGAGGTGGTGTTATTTTTGGTTATCTGGCATCAGGCTGATGGAATGTTTTACTCTGTGAGATCAGTCTGACTAGGAGGTCTTTTTACTTCTAAAAGAAAACAGACTTTACTGATAATGAAGTCTCTATAATCAGCAGAGATCTCTTAGAAGCTTCTTGAGGAAGTTCTCTATGGCAGGGGTGTTAAATACTAACAGTTGATGTGTATAATATGAAATCTTCAGCCTTTTCTTTGCAAAGTCAGCATCTAGGCACATATTCAATATATCACTCAAGTAGGGAGACTGAATAAAAAATAACCAAGTGGTTTCTGTATCTTCCTGTAAATATGCAACGAACCATCAACAAACATAAAGCATGAGATCATGGCTGGGTATAAAGTGCAGTGGAGGAACGCAGAGAGTGCAGAGTCTCGCCCAAGAGCAGTAAGTGAGTGATTCAGAAGCTGGGCATTTTTTTGTTTTTACAATTCTACTAGACTTTTCAAAATTCTCTAGGAATCAAACATCTAGTTATTTCAGATAGAAAGCAAATGCTTATCAGTAGCAAGAGAGTCTGAGTTTAACAGACTGACTGTATTTCCATCCTCTCTCTCTTTCTATGTACCCCAGAAAGATGACACTGTAGCAGTTAAGTTCCTAGATGTTAAACATATGATGCCTGGGTCAGCGCAACTCACATATTGCTTTAACATCTGTTTATCCTCATCCTGTTCAGACTATCACACAACTTACATAATGGAGTTGCAGTAGTAATGCGATTGTTATAGTTTATGAAAGAGCTTGGTAGCAGGAGGCCTTCATTTTACTGTATTTCAAATGCTTGACAGTTCTTTTTACATTATATATAACAGTTCACACGGAAACTCTATTATATGGAACTCTCGGACCAAATTATTCTCTATTTTCTACCCAAGTAATGACAATTGGGCCAGGTCTACACTACAGGTAAAATATTGATTAACAATACATAACTGCAGCTGAAATGCAATTGCATAGCTGGGGTCGATGTAACTTAAATCATTTTTCCTGCTGTCCCCACAGCGGGAAGTCAATGTGATAAGCTCTCCTGTTGACTTCCCTTACTCCTGGTGACTGTAAGGAGCACCAGAGTTGTTGGTGGAGCCCTGATCATTCGATTTAGCACAGCCTCACTAGGCATGCTAAATTGAACCCCCGAAGATTGAGTCGATCTTAGGGTCAGTGTGGATGTACCCTCAGGAAAGTCAGCAAGACTGCATGGGTGTAACTTATTTTCTGTCCCACGAAAACTCATCACCTAATGAATTATTTTGTTAGTCTTTAAAGTGCTACTGGACTGCTTTTTTGTTTTCTTAGGACAAGTGTCTTTTTTTTTGGTTTTTGTTTTAAATTATGTTTTGATGAAGATAATACTGTCCCATTCATGGCTTTACTTGGACCATGTATTCTGACCTTTGTTTAGCAGGTTGTTATAACTGGGATTGTGTGTGTATATGGTGTAGGTAGTTCATTGTGTCCAACGATGACATCTTGAGCTTGCACAGGATCATCGGCTGTGGACTCGCATGTGGCTGAGGAGTCCAAGCTTTGAACAGCATGGGCGTTCACAGTGGGGGCAAGGGAAATGTCCTGGCTCTGTTGGTGCAGCTGCTGCTGTTGCTTTCTTCCTCTCACGAGCATCAATGAGGCGTACGCGTCTCTGCTCTTTAAAGTTGTCATACGCGCGTCATATGAGAGCACGCCAGCCTGTTCGGTCTTTTGCATGCTGCTCTAGCTGATCTGGTTTTAAACCAGCATGAGCAATGTTGGCCTTCACGCAGTCTTTATATCCCCTGAGAGGCCTACCTTGATTCCTTTTGCCCTGGGAGAGTTCACCATAGAGGAGTTGCTTAGGGATTCTCGACTCCTCCATTCATATGATGTGCCCTGTGTATTGTAATCATAACTCTACAGAGTACTATAAGGTGCCTGCTGTCATTAAATGTAAATTACCTGCTTAGACAGACAGCACAGCTACAAAATTATGGTAAGTGTGAGACCATCATATCAACTTTCACTCCAAAGTGCTTCAAAGATCTGTGTTTGTGTGTAGGTGTCCACATGTGAACTACTATAAAACTATTAACTGTCCCAAAACATCACTAACACAGAGTTAAGATTGCTCTGTGCTGCTTCAGCTAAACTTATGCCTTTGAATACCAGGAAATGAAGAGTGATTTATTGCTTTTCAACCATTCCCACTTTAGTATCAGTGCTGTTTATTTCTACTCTCTAAGTGCATCACTTTGCACATACTATAGTGGGTGCTGGTAGTATCCTCTATAGATAAGGTTGCAATACAGTTCCAATTATAACATTCTTTTCCTACACACTCATATGTTTCGGACACAGTCACCTTTGAGGTTGAAATTTTCCATGCTTGGTCTCTGCCGAAAGGTGATTTGTTATTGGAAAGTATGAACAAGATCCATTCAGTCATTTTTAACTTTGGCAAGGATAGGAAATATACTTGTCTTGTGTTAACTAATTCCTACCCCTAAACCCTGTCCCCAACAACCTCTTTTACCAGATTTTTTTTTAAAGGCTAGGCCATTGCAAATATGGCTGAATTGTTAAACTGCCTGGGCATAGTTCTCAGTGTAGGCTGGGGGATTTGCTTGGTTTGAAAAACAATCTGGTTTGACTGAGTCCTACGAGTGTTTGGTAACAGACTATTGGGTACATACACACTACAGCTGTAGCCATGTGGAGCTGAAGATATGAGAGAGACAGGGTGGACTGAAAGCTTGTCTCTATCACCAATGAAAGTCCCAGAGGGGTAGTCATGTTAGTCTGTGTCTCTGAAACAATGAGGAGTCCTATAGCACCTTAGAGGCTCGATTTGTTAGGCCATACAGAAGTTATTCCAATAAATGATACCTTGGTAGACACCTTGTCTTGGTACAGGGTATGTAGTATTTTCTCTTTAGTCTTCCCTTGTTAAATGCAACCCTTAATATATGCTCTTTGCTGCTAAGGTATATCATAATAAAACATAGAGTATGCAAATCCTCTTCCCTCTTCCCTGCGAGTGGGCAGAGGAGGAACTCAGGTCAAAGAGCCTGCTCAAGCCATTAGTCTGGAGCTGTTGTCATGGAGCCGATGTCCTGCTGTGAACCCTGGAGGGAAGATTCTTTCCCCCTCCTCGCGTGGAGATCTCTCCAGCCCACCCCAATACCTCAGGATTAAGTGCTGAGGAGAAGACTAGTTTCTTAATCAGTATTAATTCTGATTTCTTTTATGCCCCACCTTTCCATTTCAATTTGCAGCTTAATTTGGTCCTGCATGCTTGTGTCTGTTTCAGCTCTGAAGTACAGCTTTAAGCCTCACTCTGGATCCTTTTTAAAATGGTATTTGCTAGTTTTTTAAGGATAATTATTTGATAGGAAATACCAGTATGTGAGGTGAGCCTACTGTACTGTAGAGGGAGCAAGTACAAGTCGGTTTCTTTGATCTGTGAAATTGTCACTTGGAAAAAAAAATCAATCGTGTTTATCTTTGCCACGGCTTGAGCTGATTTGAAGAGCTGCTTCCTAAATGAGAGCCGGATCAAGCTGTGTGATTTTAAATGCCTCATGCCAAAGGGATGAAGTGCCAGAAATGAACAGTGCATACTAAATGTGAATAAACTTGCCATTTCTCTTTACCTTCATCTAGATAAAACGGGATAAATAAAAAAAGAAGCATTTTCCATGAACTGGAATAAAAAAGAATATACATTTATATCAGAGGGGGAGAGAGATAGAGGGAGCAGTGATATCATTTTATTTGCATTTCCCTAGTAAAAAGAGTCTAGTATCTTTTTAAGTAAAAAGCCGGGAGAAAAAGCACAAAGGACAGTCACTTTGTTGTGTGTGTTAATGGAGAGATGGAAATATTTCCTTTCCTGAAATGGTGTGAAGAACATCTGGAAAATTTGCTAGGAAAACCTAAACCTCAAAAAGAAAATGTACCTCTCAGTTGCTACCCAATTTTATGCACAGCTGCACAAGGTGGGCCAGATTCCACTCTATGAGTTGCGTAAAGCTTGAGTAAATCCACTGAAATCAACATATAATTGAGATCAGAATTTAGCACTGTGAGTATAATGCAGTTTGCAACTCTCTGTTTTACCTGCTGGTGTAAAGAGCTTTATTGAAATGGTCTCCCTCTCTCAATTGTATGTTGACTGAAATGCATCCATACAAAATGACAAAAAAATCTAGTACTCAGAAATATAACAAACCGAAACCTTGATGTGAAAAGAAAAATTCCCGTTGACTTCAATGGCAGCAGGAGCAGGCCCTTCATTTATGCAGAGGCTTGTTTTAAAATATGTTTTAGCAATTCTATTTTTGCCTTTCTGAGACTGGAGGGTTGACAACATGAGGCTACAATACACAGTTAGGAGGCTGTGTCAGATTTCCCTGACTCTATTCTTTCCTCTCTCAAGGGGCCTATTGAGTGAGCAATCCTTTCTAAGTTCCTGTGTCTGCTGGCTGAGCACTCCTGGGTCCTACAGCTATCGAAATGACTAGATAGGCATCTGCATTCATGGACTAAGTAAAGCAGAAGAGACGATTAACAAGATAGCTGGTTCTAAGTAGAAAAGGCTAGTCATGCAGCTCCTTTTACCAAAGTAACAGAGTAACATGTACTTAGCAAAAAGCACTTAAATGAAAGAGAATCTCAACCATAATGCAGCTGCTTGTTGGGCAGAGATACTACTGAAATGGTGAGAATCCGTTCTTTACACTACACTGAAAAACGGTGTTGGTTTTTCTTACCTGATGATAAAAAGAACAGTTTTTTTTAATGTGACTTTAGAAAGAGTTTACACCATAAGAGCCAAAGAAACAAAGTGTAATGGAAGACCCTGCCTAAAAGTACAACTCAAAAAACAGGCCTACAGAAACCTGATTTTGTTTATTCCTGTGGCATGGGCAAAACTGCTTTACAAAGCACAGTTCCATATGATCTGGAGAAATTCTTTCCGTCTTCTAAATGACAGGGACACTTTGCAGTTACAACTTCGCCAAGTCCTGCGGTTTCTAGGAGTAAACTGTTAAAGCAGCAATGCTATTCCATATGAAATAAATATCACCCCATCCACACGCACCATGAATAAAACAAGCAGGGAGTTCTTTATGCAATTCTGAACCACAGAAACCCTCTTAACTAGCAAAACTCACCTTCACAAAGCAAAATACTGTACTGCTTTATTCATGGATTATTGGGTGGACATGGTGATAATACATGGTCATTAATTTTCAAGCTAAAAATCATTCTGGCCCCTTTTCCTCAGACTAAATGCCCACTGATTTCAATGAGTGGTTAGACCAGGGGTGTCCAATACATTCACCACTCACCACATGTGGCAAATAGGATACCGCATTGTGACGAATATGGCTCTCGAACCACATGCGGCTCTTGGAGTCTTTAAATGCAGCTTCCCCTGGGAACCGCGTGCAAGGAGTGCCGTCTGCTTGCTCTGTGCACACGCCCCACCGCTTGGTGGGAGAAGTGCATAACAGCGGCACCAGTGGTGGCTCTGGTGAATCACCAGCCTTGAATTAGAATGCGGGGGAAGAGGGGGCACCTGGCTCAGGGGAAGGGCATTCAGTTGGGAGGTGAGGCTGGGGTGTCTGGCTCTGGGGAAGGGCATTTATTTAGAGGGGGTTTGGGCGGATGTGGCCAATAGGAAAGACGACAACCACAAATGTAACGATCTTTGAGTTCCTATTGGACACTGCTGGGTTAGATGGAGAAAAAACTAAATAAGACCCTCTACAATTGACCCTTTATGAGCCATGACCTGGGTATAAAGCATTTCTCCCTGGTTATTTTCAGAGCAACTTACAATACGTGGATCCATAGGAACTGTGTTTGTTTCCATCATGGAAATCTCACAGAGATCCTTTCCTTAGGTGTCCGTGTTTGCTTTGGCATGTAAATTGTCCCCTCATCTCTCCAAGTTCATGTAAATTTAGTGCTAAATCCTGCCCTTTGTTACATATGAGTGTCACAGAGACTATTTCCTTCCCAAACCAAAGCTCATTCAGCCTGCAGCTGCACTGGATTCCAACCCAGCAGTCTCTTGAATGTCTAATTAAGGAGCTAGTAATGAGCCTGCAGATCCACCCACAGGTAGCTTGCTGACTTGGGAGAATGGCAAAGCACCCCTCCCCCCGCCTGTGTAACTACACACCTATGTGAACAACAAGAAGTCTTGTGGCACCTATAGACTAACAGATATTTTGGAGCATAAGCTTTCGTGGGCAAAGACCCGCTTCATCAGATGCATGAGTGGGGGCGTGGTTTCAAAGGGGTATTTAGAGAGTGGGGTCCCAGTAAGAGGGAGGGCCAGAAGTGACAAGGTCTATTCAGCAAGGTGGAAATGGCCCAGTATCAACAGCACTTATCAAAAGAGGAAAAAACAAGTCAGATCAGACAGGGGAATGTGAGCCGTTGTCAGAGTCTAATGGGGTCTAATGGGGACTCTGACAAAGGCTCACATCCCCCTGTCTGATCTGACTTGTTTTTTCCTCTTTTGATAAGTGCTGTTGATACTGGGCCATTTCCACCTTGCTGAATAGACCTTGTCACTTCTGGCCCTCCCTCTTACTGGGACCCCACTCTTTAAATACCCCTTTGAAACCACGCCCCCTACTCATGCATCTGATGAAGCGGGTCTTTGCCCACGAAAGCTTATGCTCCAAAATATCTGTTAGTTTATAAGGTGCCACAGGACTTCTTGTTGTTCTTGAAGCTACAGACTAACACTGCTACCTCTCTGATACTACACACCTATGTGTGGGTTCACTGTTCCATGCAGTGGTACCTTGATCACTTACACAGAGAAAGAGGGAGTCTTCTCTACAGCATTAGCTGAGAGCAGCTGGCTTTTATCCCAAACCGTAAAGGCTTCTGCACTAAGCTCCAGAGGTCCCAGGTCTGAGTCTGCCAGTCAGCAGTTACACCGGCATAGAGGGCTGTGAGGGTTTAAGATGCTAAGTATGTTGTCCACCTTCCCCTGAGCAATTTACTTCATTGTACATAGCAAGGTACCTGCATTCTGCTTTCTCATCTTGCTGGCTGTTCACAACACTGGTGAGTATCAGGAGAATTTCTTCCTTCATATTTAGGTCATGAATAAAAATTAGTTAGGTTCTAGAAACCAGTCAGATGGATGAAGATTAAGAAGAGTTTAATTTACTCAGTGATGGGGAGCTTTTCTTTTTTACTCATCTCAAAAACTACAACTGTGAGTCTGTGTCATACCAAATGGAGTGACTGAGGATACACACAGCCTGATTTTAGATATATATGCATGGCTCCCCCAGTGACAAAGAGCCTAATGCTCCTTGGCAGGCCAAAGGGCAGTCCATGGTGCTATCCCATCCAGCATTTACAAACAAACCCAGTTGTAACTCAGAAGATAACATGCACCCCGCTCCATAATGCCTTGTGCCCTCCTTAGTTTCCTGGGGTTTATGAATCATTGGCTTTTAAGCTGAAAAGTTTCTAACCTCCAGAACTTGCACCTCATTCTTGCATAAATGTTCACAAGTCCCTCTCTTATCTTTAATAGGGTGTGAAGTATTCTGTGATACTTTTCTGTGAAAGATACTACACAAAAATAGTGTATGCCACACGAGACAGGAAAGGAGATCCTGATGACAGCCAGCTTATCTCCCAGCAGGGTCTGCAAAAAGCACATGTCTAGTGGCTGTGTTGTTCAGAAATACTTCCAACAAATGCTAACATTTACTCAGAGGGCACTGGCTGTTTGGTGCAGTTTCACTATATACTCACCCCACTAGAAACACGTGGATTCTAGTTAGCACATTTCCCTTCCTGAGTAGTTTCAGGGGAAACAGAGATATCATAGCCATCAGTGGGGGCACCCAGCAGGAGCAAGCAAAGGAGCACACATCATAGCACTCCCGGTTCCCAGCAACACTCAGGAAATTTAAAAAAAAACAAACAAACCAAATTATGTAGTCAAATGAGCTAGACTGCAGTGCCGGGAAATTCCCAGTATGCCACTTCCCCAACTCCCTCCCTTCCCAAAGGACCAGCACATGATTTCAAGCAGGTGTGAAAGAGCCAGCAGACAAACAAAGGAGATAAAAGACATAATTCCAGGGAGCACTCAGGAGGCCACATCATAGGCATGACACACCAACCTCTATAGCAGGCTGAGGCACTCCACCATTATCTACTTCACAGATGGACCACCCAGAAAATCTGGGAGCAATTAGGAACAAGAAAAAATGTACGGGGGGGGGGGGGGGGGATGGGAAGGAAGGCCAGGAGGATTCCTTACATCATCTCCATGCAAGCGTTTCGAGAATGAAGCGAATCTATAGGGAGGAGGAATGTAGATGAAAGTGTTTGCCGTGAGAATGCAATAAAATAAAAGGCTATGAAAACATGCAGCATCTGAATGAATTACAACACAGATGTTAAATTTAGAGAAAGCCACAACAACATGCAAACCTAAGCGGGGAAAACAATCAAGTTCTAGAAGACACACGTATGCACATAAACAGCTTAAACTACAACTGCCTTTTGATGGCTATTAATGGGATTTCCTCCTGGTCTCACAGCCCAGAGAAGCATACATCATACAACAGTTTTACTTCCCGCCCTCTAGTGGTGTCAATAAGAGACAGTCCATATTATCAGTGAAATGCAAACATCACACAGAAATACAATCGTGTGTTTGGTACAAATACAGGAACCATCCCCAGAGCAGATTCTCTCACAGGTTAACAGAACTGGATGCCTGGGTCTGAGGACAGCTTATTCTCGGAGAAGTAGTTTGGATCCAATTTGTTCCCACTGGTCCAACAGAATTTGAGATTGCTGACTATTTGTTCAAGGTACAAACCACTTCTTTTTAAACAAGCTTTTGCCTGATTTTCAATGCTGCTAAGTACCTTCAGCTATCCTGGATTTTGAGGTGGCTGCTTAGCACCACTAAAAATTAGACCATTTATATTTAGGTCTCTAATTTTAGATCCTCTAGATTCAAAATTTTGGCCTGAGCCATTTACTTTTGTTGATTTTGCTCACTGAAGATTCTGATTAATTTTAAACATTTCTAGGTGAACTCGAGCCTCTTTGCATGTATGTGCATTTTACAAATAAAACCATACATTTGTAGTATTCAAAAGTAGTAAGGCAGAAAGTGACTCACTGTTAATTAAAATGATCCCCACATATTTTGGGATTTTTCTTTTTCTTTTGTACTATTTTGAACTTGGATCTTGATCCTTGCAACTGAGATCTAGGCACTAAGGGCACATCATACAAACATAGTCCTGCTAGGGAATCGCTAAAGCTTCTCATTGCATTAGGCAAATTCACTTCTGGGCAGCCTGTGACTTGCACTAGCTGTAGAGAAATTAAGCTGAAAATTTATTATCCTCCTTGCCTCAGCAGCAGCTACAATATGGCAATTAGTTTACCTTAGAATAGACATCAAAGACTCAAAGGATGACCTTGCCCTGGAAGAATGAAATCTTTTTAAAAGCCCCATTCCACTCAGTTTGCCAGTTTATAAGGTTTGCTAAGATCCAGTTTAATGATCATGTAGTTCCTTAGCAGGTCATGTGGTGCCATATTGTTTCAGGAACACAAGAATTAGTTAGAAATCCTTTTTGAACTCAGGGAGCAGTCTGATTCACTGAGGCAGAGCCACTTTCTAAAGAGGCAAAAGAAACTGTCTGAAGCAAAAGCCTCACTATGATTTTCTTTAGCTTCTTTCACACCAGACAAAAGTTCCCACACAACATGTACGCTCCCTTACAATCAAGCATTTAATAACGCCAATACGTTCAGTCCATATGGCATGGCTGGAAGGGAGATGTACAAATTACCATGCTGAGAAAGCGGTACTCACAGCCCTGTAAATTACAGATGAAAAGTGAGACGTAAAGGCTGTGAGGTGAGACTCACTGAGCCAAATACCAATGAGCACCTTATTTTCTGTTTTCCATTCCTCCTTTCAATGGTGGCCTAAAACTTTTCATGCCCAGAGTCATAGGCAACCTTTTTTCTCATCTGAACATTGGATCAAAACTCCTGCTGTCAGCCAATATACAACAAACTTAGTTTTATCTGCCCCAGAAGCCAAGTGGTAAATATCATGAAGAACCTCTGAGTTGTTGTCTCAGATTTGGCCTCATGCAGCTGTAATAAAGAAGAAATGAAGTGCAAAAGATAGATAAAAAAATAAAAGAAGTGTGGACAAAATTAAGGGGGGTACTTAGGATCTCACCTAGAATTTGGTATGAATGAAAAAACAAAATCGGGGTATATGAGGGAGGAGACATGTCTGCTCTTTATATTAGGATGGAATTCTCCCCACCTTTTTCCGTTACTATCACGAAGCATAGCTTTTCCCAGCTCTTTGGATTTAGTTTCCAGCTCCTGAACCTGCTCCAGCAAAGTTTTATGGTAGGTATGCTTGGCCCTGTATCACAAGGAAAGACAAAAAAACAAAACAAAACAAAAAAAACATATAAACATTCACATGGCTGTAAAAGACCAAATTTCCTTCTCAGACAAAAAAGGCACAGCATCTTTGATTTGGGAAACAGGTCAATGCAAAAGTGTACAAGCATGGCAATTAGTCCAGATTCATAGTATCTGGCTAATGTTACATCAAAAGGGTAGAGCAGAAAGACCACATAAACTTAGTGCAGTTCGTCTACTTGAACAGAACACACTGTCTGTGTTAAACTGTGCAGAACTGCTGGACTCCAGAGACCTGACACCCACTGCCATAGTGTTGCTCAAGACCTGGTTATTCAAACAAAAGAGCCGGGTTTCACTGAATATTTGTCGAAGTGCAACATGATTCCATTTTGTCCAGTGAGCTACACATTGCGGTGCACTGCCAACCCGACTGCGGCCTCAGATAATCATTGCCATTCAAACCTGCTAATTTTCATTTACAGCTATTTCCAATGTTGCTAGACTTGTAAAGATGCTTCCCACCCTGATCAGCTTCCAAAAAGAAAGCAACAGGGCTGCTGTGTCCTGTTTTCTTGGTTTTGGCATTCAAAGAAAGATTTTTGTACCCCAGGCATAACTAGGATTTATACATGCTTGTGTCTCTGGAGTAGAGAGACTAGGGCCTTGTTTCAGATCTCACTTACGTCATGATTACTGGCATCACTCCTGAATTATACTTGGGGAAGAGAGGGGAGAATCTAGACCTCTATCTTCATAGTCACCATTTTTTTTTTTTTTTTTTTGTAAATCCAGGAACATCTGTCTCCAGTGGACAGTTTCAGCCTCCTCTTTTATGTCACTTAACTGAGGAAAAAGCAGTCAAGTAGCACTTTAAAGACTAGCAAAATAGTTTATTAGGTGAGCTTTCGTTGGACAGACCCACTTCTTCAGACCATAGCCAGACCAGAACAGACTCAATATTTAATATCTCTTCTGGTCTGGCTATGGTCTGAAGAAGTGGGTCTGTCCCACGAAAGCTCACCTAATAAACTATTTTGCTAGTCTTTAAAGTGCTACTTGACTGCTTTTTGTTTTGATAGTGTGTAGACAAGCACGGCTTCCTCTCTGTTACTATTTAACTGAGGAAGAGTATCTCAGGAGATAATATTGATTTACATGTGACTGGAAAATACACTTTGAAACAAAATGGACTCAAGTTGCCTGAGAGACCAGTGTAGACTTGAAAAGGTGAAGTATTTGCCTCTCTATTAAAAAGATATGTTTCAATTCCAAAGATGGTAAAGACACTGTAGGCAGACAGTCAGATGTAATTTACACCCAATAATCCAGAACACAGACAAAAATCTGTCTCCATTATGGGGAGGTACTCATTGATGTGGACATCATTAAAATGTAACCAAGATACATTCACATTATTAATTGAATGATTTTCATTATTTCTCCTCCTGAAAACTCTCACTACTTCAGACACAAAGTCCTTGCTAATATGGGCACTGCTACCTATTTATGTACTTATTTTTAAGACCAGCAATTTCAAAAGTGACCTCTAATTCTGCATATCCAATTTTAGACATCCACGGCTTGCTGAAGCACCCACAACTCTAACATGCTTGTTGCAGGATCCGGTCCCAAGTGTCCAAAGTGGAGGCTCCCACAATGAATGGTCTCTTATGCTAACGTGTGCATAACCATGCACTTGAACATTAAAGAAAAGGCGGCTAGAGAACGAAGGGTTAGAGAGGATGAATATGAGTGGCTGCAAGGAAAAGCAGATTCACGAAGTATTAAAGAATACAGTTCTACCACCAACATACATCAGCAGTACACTTGGAAATGGAAAGAAATACACCCAGGAGAAGAGAGAGGTAAAACTTCAATGACACCACATTATGCATACTGGTAGGGAATGCAAATGGAGGATCAGGGGCATTTTAAAATGTGCATAGTTTAAAAAATGTTATATTACTTAGAACCGCACAAACATTAATTAGATTCATGTTAGTGTGGCTACTTAGATTAATAATTAGACTCATCCTTCTCTTTGAGAACTGAAACTTTAGACAATTTTTAGGAGATAAAGCCTGCTTTAAGCTTCACTCTATTAACTTTTATAATCTTTCCAATTGACTTTGCTTCCACATTCCTCTTAATTTGACTAAGTAGGTTAAAACACTGACCTTGACCTTATCTCCTGCCTTTCAAAGAGACAATATTGAGTACTGTAGACTTGAGGAGTTTTAAAGTCTGAATAAGTTTGGAACTTTAAATACTCTTCACATTTACTTTCATATAGAGAGACTTCTGGAAAAGTACAAACTATCCAATCTCTTCAATGACTCCATGTTCATCTTCGAATTTCCATTCAGCGTAAGAGATTAGATAGATGCTTTTCTTTTCCCTCCCCAGAGTGATTATGGAATCCAGAATATGAACATAATGGGACCTTGGCAACAGAGAGTCCAGTTAGAAAAGTACAGTAAAAGCATGCAATGGATTGAAAAAATTTACCATAGGCACAAAATATTCTTGCCTTAAAGTCTAAGTACATCAGAGTTGTTTTTAAGTCATACAAAATGATGGTGTATGTGGGCATTCTAGCCTGGCTGGATGGCTAGAAAGTACTGATATGAAGCCATGTCATTGTGGCATTGTTGGATAATTTCTAGGAGTGAGGACCTCATTAAAACAGACTGCAACATTAGGTAAGTAAGCATGTAAAAGGCTAAATATAATCCATCATTGTGTTTCTAAAAAATAGCTGCTACAAAATGAAACTCTTATTCCTCAGGGCCTTACTCTTCTCCCATACCAAATTCAATGGTAAATTTCCCATGGACTTCAGTTGGGGCAGGGAGAGGCACTTTGCCAGATAGCTTTTTCCAGAATGACAGAAACTAACCTTTGAAACCAGAAAAGAAAGGACAGGTCCTGGCTGTGCCCTGTATTTCACAAAACATCTTAGCTCTGTGATCACTACTCGTCATATTATTGATTAGCAGGCATTGTGAGAGTGCTGTGGAAAGACTGTTTCTTCAAGAACACTAAGATGGTAAAAGGGAAAAGCATTCAGGGCTTAGCTGCTCATGTTAGAGACACACCCATGTTCAGAATGGCTACCATAGAGAAAGAGCTGGAGGAATTCTGTAGGCATGTATCTGCAGATGCATCCCAGTGGCAGGTGTTGAACAGTCCCTTCCTGAACACCACGACAGCTTAGTGGCCATGATTACACCTTCTCCCCCTCTGAAGTGTTTTGTGCCCCAGGGGCATATAGATGGAGCATTTGCTGTGCTCCATTGATTTTATCTGTGCCCAGCTGCTTATGCAGAGGATTGTAGGGAAGGAAGGAAGAGGATGCCAAGGGGCTCTTTACATTCTCTCTTCCTCTTCTCCATTGGCAAAGCAGACAGGTTTAATCTGGTTTTAAGAAGAACTAGAACTTTTACCCATTTCAAAATTTATTAATTATTGGGTGACTCCTGGAAATTCTGACATCACTAATCAATAATGGTTCAAAAGCAACATTAATCACTTTTGTCCTTTGTCCCAATTCACTACAACAAACTGTTTCATATGATGCTGTCCATGTATCCTTATAAGCCTGAATCTTCAACCATTACTGGTGCTGAGTAGAAATTACTCAGAGAAGTAATCCAGGGCTTACTCAGGTTGGGAATTGCTTCTTAATTTGAAGAATTTACTCCCAGGGGAATTCTGCACCACTGCGCATGCACAGAATCTACGCACCCCCTCTCCTTCACCCCCTGATTTTTTTCTCAGTAGAGTACAGAGTTTGGTGGTGAGATGCTGCACTTATGCCTCTGGCCCATGAAGGGCTGTTGTAGTTCCAGAAGAGAGGGCGGCCAGCCAGAGAGTCTGCAGTCCTTACAGTGAGACTCACTGAGAAGACACTGGACAGACAGACTGGGATGCACAGGGCTGCTGGAGGGGTGTATCCCCATCGAAGGGGGTTCAGAGGGGCCGGTGGGGGGACGGGTTGGGGTATAGGATCAGGAGCTAGCAGGACGACAGCATTGAGTTGGGGCTGAATGGGAAGGGGGCTGTAGGAAACAAGTGAGGTAGGGAAGCTGCAGGGGCACATGGGGTAGGTAGTGCAAATGTGCCTGCCTGAATTGGAGAGATAAGGGACCAGCATGGGCAGGCTCTCCAACTCCCTAACAGCTTCTTCCCCTCGAAAACCCACCGTCCCATTCTTCTCCCATGAACACCCAGCTACGCTCTGGGTGTGTTTCCAGGCTCCTTCCCTCAGCTCCTCCATTACCCCTGACTCCCCCAAGCCTTTTTTTTTCACTGCTTCGGTGTGTGGGTGTGTGCACACAGGAATTAAGCTTTTGTGTTATAGTCAAAATAATTACTTCAAGTTCTGTATTAATATGCTTAGTAAGGAACATATGCGTCAAAAACCATTTCCTGATCATTCTGGCCTGTATTGTTACAGACATGCTTGCTGACAGGCATTTTGAAATAAATGACCAAAATAATCAACACTGGCATGATTATATTGTGCTATTTTGACAAATATGCAGAATTTTAAAATATTGAACACAGAATTTTTAATTTTCTGGTGCAGAATTCCTCTAGGAATAAGAGTTGCAGAATCTGGACTTTTATAAGAAAGAAAGAACCCTTGTATACTTCCCAAAGTTGAAATTAAGAAACTGGGGCCAAAGTGAACTATGTGGTATTAGAGCCAAGCACTTAATAGTGAACTTCCTCCTCTTTCTGAAAAGAAAAGACATTTTTCCACATTTTCTTGATTCAGTAAAGCGGTTTCAGGCACAGAGCTGCAGGAACCATGGGAGATAAGAGATCTGTTGACAACTGTAGCCTACATAACAAAGGAAATATAAAACTAGTTGAAACTTGACACATTTCTAGAATGGGAGACAGTGTCCCAGTTTAGAAATAAAACGATTTGCCTGGGTCTGGAAATATACTCGTTCTGGTCCCTTTCAGTATTCTACCAGATGTAAACTGTACTTTGCACTTACTCGGTTCTGGCAGCATTCCATACTAAAATTTAGCATATGTGTTTTGAGTCACAGGAATGCCCTTTCCGTGGACATATGCTTCACGTCCAAAAGGAACTGAAAGAGGTGAAGTCCATGACCATGAAAAAGTGAGAGGTCCTGGAATTTTATGCCTGACAATTGATTCTTCTGAATTACAGACAGCAGCATGTAGCCACTGCTGCAGAAAAAAAGCTGTCTAGTCCCTCTAATTTCCAGGGGCTTTGGACTTAGCTCAAGTTCTGCATGGCAAGCCTCTTGGAAAAGAAACAGACCTCTCTCTACTCCTTTCATATGGTAGTACAGATAGATATTTCATTTAATTTATCTGAGTTTAAATGTTAATAGTGTTAATTTTATAATTATGTCTTAAAAATCTTGTTTGGAAGAATAGATTACTTGCTGAACATTGGTGGGAGCTTCCAAAATCTGGTAGACATTACCCAGTAAATCAATCTATATTTGTCTAGTGAGCTTCACAATCTATGCATATTCCTGGTCTGAACAAGTGAAAAGACACTGTTGCTGAAATCTCACTTAAAATATACAAAGAAGAATTATTTAGGTTGAGTCAGGAATAGACACTGTAGCCCTAGCTCAAAATAACTTATGCAATTTGCGCCCCACAAATTGCACAAGTTATTTCGAGCTCCCTTACTTTGAACCCGGAGCAGGCTACACTGCACTGGGGTTTGAATTAAATTGCCATTTCGAACTTCCTGGTGACTCTCATACAACAAAGGTTACTGGGAATGAAATACGGCATTCAAAATAGCCCTTCGGCATTTGGCCACGCAGTTTCTATTTCAGGGTACAAATGTATCCTGGAATAGAAACCATAGTGTAGCCTCAGTCTTAGGCTATGTCTACATTACCTGATAAATTCAATTTTATAACTCTGGGTTTTATAAATTAAATTTTGAGTATCCTCACTTCCCACTAAGTCCACACAAAGTCGAGTTAGTGCTGCCACACTAGAGTGGCCATACACCAACTGCTGCAACAGTGCATTGTGGGAACCTATCCCATAGCACCTCCACCGCTCGCAGCACCCACCCTCCTGCCCGGTTCCTGGGTCCTCGCAACTTGGGGAAGCCGGGAAACTGACCAACACTGCTGTGCCTAGCTTGTGGGAGCCGGAAGACAGGTGCATCAAGAAGCCAGGTGCTGCTCTGGTCAGTTTCCTGGCTCCCACGAATGGCGGGGATCCAGGAGCCAGGTGCAGCAGTGCCGTGAGTTTACCAGCTCCCCACCACTTGCAGGAGCTGGGAAACTGACCAGAGCTGCTGTGGTGGTCAGTTTCCCAGATCCCGTGAGTGGCAGGGAGCCAGGAGCCAGGTTCAGCAGCGCCCTCAGTTTCCCAGCTCCCTGCCACTTGAAGGAGCTGGGAAACTGACCAGGGCTGCTGCACCTGCTATCAATATTAGTGCTCCCTAAATCGAGCTAATGGTATTCACAGTGAAAACAGTCAGTTGGTACAACTGAGCTAACTGCCTTAAATTTGAATTTATCTCATAGTGTAGAAGTAGCCTCAATGACCAATAGTTTCTGAAGATTGGCTCTTTAACAGATTTTATAATTCTTCAGTCATTGCTATTTAGGACTGATAAGAAGGGAACGCAGCTTGAAGAAACGAGTTTAACTGAACTGTCTAGACAAACATTTTCAAAATCAGGTGGCTAACATTACACACCTAAATCCATACTTAAGCCCTGTTCCTGCAAACAGTTACATACCTATGTACCTTTAATCATGAGACTAGTCCCACTGAGTTCCAAGTGGTAAAATTAAACAATGTGTAACTGTACAAGACTGGGTCCTTATTCACACTAATAAAGTGACCAGGTATTCAAAGGTGAAAATCAGGCTGCTTACTTGCCTTATTTTAGGTACTCAAGTTTGACTTTTTGGTCTCAGTAATTGTTGGACTTTATCATTTTCAACTGAGAAGTGTCATGGAATTCAACAAAACCCTGCAATACAGTGCCCATATTAAATCCTATCAGGCTCCAATGTAAATGTTATGTTACAGACATTAATGCTAGCGATGGCAAATCTGCTCATGAAAATTAATCCAATTAACTTTAATGGAGGCAAGGAAAATATTTTTCTTCCAAATTTTTACTGGTTTTTGGAAGGCAAGTACAACAATTTAATTTTGCATTACTGCTGAGCCCACAGAAAAGCACTTTCGAGTATCAATACAGGTAGCCTAATTTAGCCTTTTATATTGACATTTGAGATGCATATGCATTGTTGAGAAGGCTGCCTTACTTTTTACTGTATTTGCTTGACTCCTTCTTTATCTTCTGTTCTTCCTCCTAAAGAGAGCTTGAACCAGGGCACATAGATTACAGTTTACAAGGTTTTCACATTATGGCTTGGTGACAAATCACTTATTAACCTTTCTGTCTTACTGTTCCACTCCAGTGAGGCCAGATGCAGTACTAGCCCCAAGCTTGAAAGTACTCTGGGCCTTCCTTTGTAGAATGTAATGAAACACGGCAGTACCTTTAATAAGGAACATAATGGAAATGCTTTCTTCAGATCATCCTTCTTCTTGAAGCAGAAAGGTGCTGCTAATATAATGACACGGAACACTATCTCTATTCTGAGGCCAGGAGAATCACTTAATTTAGGCTGAATCTCAAGGAAAAAAGACTTACAGATCTTAACAGTCAGGAATATGACGTTTTCCCAGGGAAGGGGTGGAAACCTTATCGCATGAGACTTTTAAAACTAGACTAGACAAAACCAACAGTAATTCTACAATAAAGAATATCTGTGCTTTGGAAGGAAAAGGAGTAGATGATAAAACCTGTCTCTCCATATGTTAACTCTGTTACTTTCCTTTTCCTGAGTGTTTCCGGCTCAGTTACACTTGATCTTTCCAGGGAAGGAAAAGGAAGGAGTCATTAGGACTTTTCTCTGACAGTGTAGTCTCAGAACTATTGTCCTCTATCCCAAGTATGCCCAGGAACCCTTGCTATTGAAAGAAAGGCCTAAGAGCAGCAGACAAGCCACTCCATGTTTGTAGGGCAAACAGATTTAAAATGAAACAGCCAGGCAAAATACAAAATAATTACATATACAAAGAGACACTGTTTCTCGGCCTACAAATTAACATATTCTTACATTCCACTTTGTGGATGGCTAGCCAAAATGAATAAAGTTTTGGCCCTTCTTAATGCAGACAGGATTATCTTTGGGGCCTGAAGCAACTGGCCCTGAGTTCAAAATATACCGAGCAAATAATCACAAGAAAGAACTTTACTGACCACAATGAAGCATGTATCCTTGGAAAATACTTCATGGATATCTTTATAATCCACTCATATTACACGTATTATTACAGATGATGAACTCACATTGCTCTGAGTTGATTCTACAGATTGAGTCTCTCTTATCTAGTATAGTCAGGACCTGACCAGTGCTGGACAAGAGAATTTTCCGGACAACTGGAAGTCAAAAATTTCTAGCACATTACTAACACTTTCACTGCTTATTGGACTCTTAGAAGACATTTAGGGGTAAATAAGAGCTAAATACCAGCACAGAACACTGAGAGCCAGGACTGGTGGCTGTAAATAAACTTTACGGAACCAAGGGAAAATTGGCCACAGTCATGATAAGTGGTTGTCCAGCTAACTACAATGAGGCCAGATTATGGATGTTGGTAGACGAGAGAGTGCTGGATTAGAGAGTTTCAACCTGTATAAATACCTTTGCAGAAATGTCTCTATAATTTAGCATTCAAATTAAATATTTGTAGTTGTGTAATTGAAAGAAACTGAACTGAATGAAGAATGCAGAATAGATGAAGAATGATTTATACAACAAATATAATTACTGTTGTATCCTTTAAACTTACGCTCTCCATGCCACATCTTTAACAAGGCACACAGTGGGCACCAGAAATAAACCAAGCCAGAAGTATCCACATCTCAGCACCATTCCTGCCTATAAAGAAACAGAAATAATTAAGGGATGGATCAGCTTCATATCATAGTGAACAGGTGGCTGTTTGAAAAGAATAGGTAAGTGACAACATTATTAATAGGCATTCGGGGCCTGATCCAAACTCTACTGAAGTCAGTGAAAATAATTTCAATCAGTTTACTGGGATTTGAATCAGACCTGTAATAAATACATAGTAATGATACTTTACATTGTTATCATCCCTTTCTTTTCATGCCTGAATGTTTTAGAAGCACACACACAAATCATAATTTATCGATAAGCCCACTGCTAATGTAAATCTGTGAACCCACATGTGCACACAGGTATACCCACATACATAGAGACATGGGATGTATAAATTTAGCAAGTAGCATTGACCTTCATTCTTACCATCTGCCTACAGGATCCATTTGAACATTCCAGACCTCTGAGCAGCTTCAAATACCTTCCATTTCAAAAATTCATCAGCTGGCCACAGAAATGTTTCAGCTCTCTCCCACTTAAACGTGGGATTTTCTCCAATAACGTCTCCTAACTGAGACCCAGTGTGGGCCAGATTCAAAGCTTTTCCCCAGTAAGTTTTCCATAACTCTGAATATCTCACATTTTTGCAGGCTTAGCAACAAAAGCATTATAATTTGGACAGAGTTATTTTCATAATTCCCGTGATGCTCAGCACTCACATCTAGCTCTGGAAGGTCCAAAGATACATTTACTTGAATTCATGCAGTGCTATTTATTGACAATCTATTTTGGGCAGTTTTTGGAGGGTTTTTTATGTTTCCTGCTCTCAACCTCATATACGTAGACTAGTGGTCTACACATAACAGCAGTTATTTCGAAATAACTTTGGCACTGTCTAAATGATACACATGCTATTTCAAAATATATTAGAAATATATTAGAAATAGGAGGTGCATTATTTCGATTATGGTAAATCTCATTCCCTGAGGAATAATGCCTATTTTGAAATAGGCCATGATGGGCACCAATGGCACTATTTCAAAATAGGGCAATAGATGTGGAAATGTTATTTCAAAATAGCTGGGTGCTATTTCCAAGTGCATTTTGCGTGTGGTTGCATTATTTCAAAATAAGCTATTTTGAAATATCCATATCTTATTTAGAAATAGGGCTGTCATGTACATGTAGCCTAGGAGACCTCACTACAGGGGTAAGGATACAAGACCAGTTCCTATGAAATATGTAAGCATGTTTTTCTATACATGTGACATATATCAAATATGTGATAGTGAGGGCTTTATTCATGGCTCTTTAGGATGAGCACTGTAAATCATTTATTCTCTCAGTATTTGTGAACGAAGTTCGCATTCCACATTTCAACTTATAGGCTGTGTCTACACTACTACCCTCCTTCCAAGGAAGGATGGTAATTAGGGTGTTGGGAGTTTATTAATGAAGTGCTGAGGTGCATATTCAGCACTTCATTAAGCAAATTCCACCCTCCCAACCCCCTGTAGCAACTTTGAAGGTTTAAACTTCGAAGTACCGGCTTGTGTCTAGCTGCAGCTCACCCGCCGGTACTTCGGAGTGCGAGGGCAACTTAGAAGTCCCTTTACTCCTCAAAATTTTAGTTAAACTTTGAAGTTAAACTCTTAGTTAAACTTCGAAGTAGGGCATTCCCAGGAATGGAGTAAGGACTTCAAAGTTTGGGCTCCATACTTCAAAGTTAACTTCGAAGTAAGGGAAAAAAATGTGTGTAGATTCTCTGCTGGCTACTTCGAAGTAGTGCCTAACTTCAAAGTTAACTTTGAAGTTAGTTCCTAGTGTAGACGTACCCTAGGGCATCCACTGGCACTTATGAGGCACTTATGAGGATGTGTTTTTACTATAAGGTGGGTGCATAACTGGCTGGATAACCATACCCAGAGAGTAGTTCTTAATGGTTCTCAATCCTGCTGGAAAAGTAAAACAAGTGGGGTTCCGCAGGGGTCTGTGTTAGGACCGGTTCTGTTCAATGTCTTCATCAATTATTTAGATATTGGCATAGGAAGTACACTTATTAAGTTTGCAGATCATACCAAGTTGGGAGGGGTTGCGACTACTTTGGAGGATAGGGTGATAATTCAAAATGATCTGGATAAATTGGAGAAATGGTCTGAGGTAAACAGGATGAAGTTTAATAAGGACAAACTGCAAAGTGCTCCACTTAGGAAGGAACAATCAGTTTCACACATAAAGAATGGGGAGAGATTGTCTAGGAACGACTACAGCAGAAAGGGATTTAGGGATTATAGTGGACCACAAGCTAAATATGAGTCAACAGTGTGATGCTGTTGCAAAAAAAGCAAACATGATTCTGGGATGCATTAACAGGTGTGTTGTTAACAAGACACGAGAAGTCATTCTTCCGCTCTACTCTGCACTGGTTAGGCCTCAGCTGGAGTACTGTGTCCAGTTCTGGGCACTGCAGTTAAAAAAAGATGTGGAGAAACTGGAGAGGGTCCAGAAAAGAGCAACAAGAATGATTAAAGGTCTAGACAATGTGACCTATGAAAAAAGGTTGAAAGAATTGGGCTTGTTTAGTTTGGAAAAGAGAAGATTGAGGGGAGACATGATGGTGGTTTTCAGGTATCTAAAAGGGAAACCCTATGAATGTGCAGCACCTCATTAGCATCTGCCGAAATGACTCATTAGCATCCCCCTTTCGAAAGTGGGGGACTAGTGTAGCCACGGCATTGGTGCTCAGGACCTTTATTTTAAACTTCAGTAGAGAAACAGTCCTCACCATGCAGAAGCACTGGTTCAGTATCGAGAACCTAAAAACAGCCAAACTGAGCTAGACCAATGGTCCTTCTCACCCAGTATTGTTTTCCAACAGCGGCCAAAGCAGGTGCTTCAGAGGGAATGGGCAGCATAGGTAGTCATCAAGTGATCCATCCCTATCGCCCATTCCCAACTTCTGGCAGACAGAAGGCAGGGACTCCACCCCTACCCATCCTGGGTAACAGCCTGAATGAAATGATCTAGTTATTTTTTGAAACCAGTATTGACTCTGGAGGGAAAACAGCCACACATCCAATTGCTACTATATCTACCTGCAGTGCTTGGAATTCTCCTGGATCTATTATTTGATTTGTTCATAGGTGGAAATATCATGGTGCGCCCATAGTTAGCAACAACTTGTCCCTTATTAGCATTGGTTTTGGATTGGCATTCCTGAGTTCATTCATCACTTGTTGGATGTTAACTCCTCTATACTATTTCTGGAGTGACAGATTAGTGATAAATCGTTCACTGCAAAGGAGATTAAAATATACTGAGTGTTAAAATACTTCTAGGTTTTATGGATACTCTACTACCCATTACAACAGGAAGTAAACAAATTCCAGCCTCTGAATCAGTTCTAAGTTATTTCTGATCTCTCATGCCTGCTTTTGAATTAGAAATGCCAGCACCATATGGTCAGTTTGATATGTGATGCTTATCTAAGATGGGCAAATCTCTGTAGCCATATTATAAACCCCAAAGTGGAAATGTACCATGAACAACCACAAAACATTGGCAAAATGCCTCCTAATTACCTTTTTACTTTGCCTTGGGTTTGCTCCTGCAGCCCTTGCATGATCCTGGAATCCTTGCACGTAGCAATAATTCTTACATGACCTCAAGTGGACTACTCACTAAAGTAAGGACTTATGCAAGCATTGCAGGATGAAGACTCATAGACTTTGCTTAACATGTGTGCTATTGAAACGAAAAAGCAGTCCAGTAGCACTTTAAAGACTAACAAAATAATTTATTAGGTCATGAGCTTTCGTGGGATAGACCCACAAAAAAGTGCTATTGGACTGCTATTTTGTTTTGATAGTATATAGACTAACATGGCTACCTCTCTGTTACGTGTGCTATTGATATTTTTTGCTGTGTCTTTTGCCTTCTGTGTTGAACTGAGCTTTGGTGAAGTACGCTTAACATACAGAACAGTCTTGAGAACAAATTAAATAGAAATGTAATACTGTTATTTTACAGTCTTGTCAATTTAATTAATGCTTATCATCAGCAGCAGGTGTAATAGGTCAGGGAAGGCTATTATGTGTTATGCAGGTTCCGGGCCAGCAGAGGAGGTGGTATCTGCTATTCATTTGCCTGGGTTCGTTAGTAATCTCCCGAGACTCTAAGGAGATTACTGATAAACCCGGGAAAATGAGTGGGAGATACCACCTCCTAGGCTGCTCTGGAATCTGCACGGTGCATATAACAAGCTCTGCATTTTTCTGCTGAGCAGCTGGGGTCTCCACAGGGGAGGTGTACCGCCATGGTTGGCGCTTCAAGTAGGTGCTGGTGCTGGGGGATGTAAGGTTCCAACTGGCCTGGGGCTCCTCTGGGAGAAGAGAGTGGGGGAAGGACTGAGGAAGGGAAAGGGCTGAGGAGCTAGCCTCTCTGAAGGAGGGCCCACCCACCACCCGACATGGGGTAGGATTCAGTCATCAACCTTAAGTTAAACCGGCATTTCTCAAATTCTGGTCTGAGACCCCAAAGTGTGTCACAACCCTATTTTTATTGGGATCGCCAGAGCTGGCTTTGACTTGCTGGGGTATAGGCCTGAATACAAAGCCCAAGGGTTTCCGCCCTGGCCAGCAGGGCTTAGGTTACTGATCCCTTCTCAGGGCTGAAGCCCTTGGGCTTCAACTGGCCCCTCTCCCCACAGGGCAGTAGGGCTCAGGTGGGCTCAAGCTTCAATCCCCCATTGTGGGGTCATATAGTAATTTTTGTTGCCAGAAGGAGGTCATAGTGCAGTGAAGTTTGAGAACCCCAAGTTAAATTAAGGTGAATTCTCTGAGTGTTCCAAAGAATTTCAAACTAAATACTTTTTGCATTAGTTTAGATCTGAAGAAGTGGGGCTGCCCCACGAAAGCTCATCACCTAATAGACTATTCTGTTAGTCTTCAAAGTGCTACATGACTACTGTTTTGTTTTGATAGAATACAGACTAACACACCTATCTCTCTGTTATCCTTTTGCTTCTGATATTGCATGTTATTTAGTCATTGTGAATAAATAAAATGCACAATGGCAATTGATTTATTCAGTCCCTCAGCCCCCTCAATCCTACTTGTCTGCACACCTACCTGTAAGCCCCTCACTCAATGGCCTGCATGTCACAAAGTTGCTTCTGCTTGGTACAACTTCTATGAACCTGTTTGCAAAAGGGCCTTTCCTTTTCCACATTTGTGTCTCTGGGGTGTATGTACCCTGTAATCAAAGACCCACAGCATGACTCTCACAGGCATGGGTCAGCTGTCTCAGGCTCATGGGTCTTTTTATTGCAGTGTGGACACTCCTTTAAGTACCCATTTCTGCCACACTGTTTATAGAGAATCAAGTTGACTTGTATACACATCACCTGTTAGTGTTCTCCTTTGTCTGTCTGTCCATCCTTAGGGACAACCACAAGGGAACAAAGTTGAGGAATGTGTGTGGAAAAACAAAGATCCTGAGTTCCTGGGAGGAATATAATATTGCTTATCTGCCCTTTTACAAGTTGGCAGTATCATGACAGGAGTTTGCCACACAGTGTTTGCTAGAGCCAGGAGTACTTCCTTAGTAGTTCATGCAATTTCCATGGGTGTTGCTGACTGCAAAATGTCCAGGACCTTGTGATGTGAGTTTTAACTGCCAAAAAAGGCATTTAGCTTTTCCACAATGGTCTTGTCATCCGGCAGTGCTCTTTTAGCTTCTCATTTGTGCAGTGGCCCCACAGATTATTTGGAAGACTTCTTGCTTCTGATGTATTAAAAAAAGTGTTATTTTTGGGTCTTTTTGTTACTTTCCTACTATTACTCAAATGGTATAGTGTTAAGAATGTTAATCAGATTGTGTTTTAATTTGATTTCATGGTTCATTGACAGTGTGCATTTACAATGTAATTTGAGGCAGAGAATACAATGTAGAAACAAAACAATTCATTAACAAAGTAATTTAGAAGACACTGATAGAACAAAAGAAAAAAAGCAATTGCAACCTATTTCATTACCCACAACTTTCCCAGTATGACATTCTTGGCTTGAAATCAGAGTTTGCCTTCCTCTAGGTAGGCTACCTGCCAACCCAGTCAAGGCACACTGAGATCAAGTTACTTGTCAAAGGTCACGCTGCCAAACACAGGACTAAAACCCAGCTCTCCAGAGGCCAGAGTCAGAACATGCTCCATTGGGGCACACTGCTACACCTACTCCTAGAGTTCAATCACATTCCACATAAACTAGCACCACTGACATCCTTCAGCAATTTCATTGCAGCACGCATCTCTTGACTGCATTACAAGAGACCCTTCTTTCTACCGTGGATGAGAATCTGCCATGTTCCGAGATAAGTTGGCCCAACCTCAATGTTAAAAATTGGCAACTTATTTCTCATCCATATTTGTATAGCTTCGGCTTCTAACAGTTGTATCTCATTATGCCTTTTGCAGCAAGACTAAACAACCCATCTATTACTAGAAATTTCTTCCTGATGTAAGTACTTGCAGACCATGATCAAGTTGCCTCTTAACTGTCTCCTGGATAAACTACACAGACAGAGTTTCCATACCTTTACTTGCTCTTGAAGCTCTTTTCTGAAAACTTTCCAATTTTTCAGTCCTTTCCCACTTTTCTTAACAATACAAAAATTATAATAATGCAGACTAAAACAGAAAGAACATTTTGCAAAGCAGAATACAGATGACACTGAAGCAGAGATATTTGTCTTCTTCACACTTTGATGTGAACTACCACATTATGTATGACAGTTACACCATACACTGTGCATCTTTTGTTACAAGCCATCTTCAGTTAGTAACTGTTCTTGTTTGGCATTAATACTTTTTGTATGCAGTTTTTAATCTTAGCCACTCTTACATAATAGCTGCACTTGTTTAATAGCTGGGACTTATGTAAGCTGCAGGAAAAAAGTTAAATTTTACAGAACCCATCTTTGAATTAAAGGCTCAGAGGGAGTAATTATGTTCAGCAGAAACCATTGCTTCCCAACAAAATTCATGCTACAGCAATACAAAACACTACATATGCACAATTGGGCTGACTCACAGTTACAAACTTATATTTTCAATTGTATCCCTCATCATCATCAACGACCATGGGCTCAGTGCCTGTTGCTCAGCAGCTCCAGAGGCTGCCACTGCTTTAACAAAGAACTAAATTCAGTTGTTTTAATGGCAGGCAACTGAATTTAGCTCTTTTGTTTAAGCAGTGGCAGCCTCTGGAGCTGCAAGAGGAGTCAGCGGCGTCAGCACTCAGAGCCGCAATTGGCTCCTTAAAGAGCTGCATGCAGCTCCAGAGCTGCAGGTTGCCAACCCCTGGTCTAGATCTTTCATCATGTTGCTCCCCAGATACATAAACTTCTCTAGGTTCTCTAGTTTGATCCTGTCTACACTGACCTTCCTTCCTATTTTTTTATCTCCAAATACCATTGTTTTTGTTTTATCAATGTTCATAATCAGTCTGTACCTCTTCCCTTCCTCGTTTAGCACCTGCACCATTTTTGCTAGTTTCTCTTCATCTTCTTGAATGATAACTATATCAATCACAAATCTCAAGTTGTTGATTCTCATCCCATCCACAGATATCCCTTCTACCTCTTCCTTGATCTTGTGTGATGAAGATACTCAGCGATATTGGATCTCCTTGTCTCATACCTCTACTTGTTCTAAACCAACTTCCCAAATCTCCGCACATTCTCACTGCTGCCTCTGCATTGTTGTTATCTTTCAACAACCATATCAGTCTGTTATTCACTCCATACGACTCTAATAATGCCCAAGTCACTTTCTGATCTATATTGTCAAATGCCTTCTGAAAATTGATGAAGGAATTGTAGATGTTCTTGTGCTTTCATTGACCTTTCTCCATTATCAATTTTAGTGCCAATACCTGAATCCCACTTGCTTGTCTGCTAGAGGTTCTTCTATCTGCGATCTTAGTATCCATCAGTATCATCCTCAGCACCTTGCCTAGATGACTTGTTAGGGCAATCATTCTGTAGTTCTTGCACTTCCTTTTTTGTGTATTCTCACTAGCACGGATCTTGTTCATTCCTTAAGTGCGTTCCCTTCTTTCTGTTTTATATTACATAGTCTGTGTATTTCCTGAATCATATGTTCTCCACCGTATTTGATCATCTCTCCTGTGATCTCACCATTTCCAGGGCTACACACACACACACACACACTGCGCAGAGTAAATCTGTGTTTCAGGCTGTTGTCTCTCCCCAATCCGTCCACACCACTAAATGAGTTAGGCTATGTTACTGAGTGACAATATGATTTACTGGGAAGAGCATATGGATTTTAGCCAGGAACCAATTATAGTCCTGGGTCTTCCACTGAGTCACTCTCTTTGGCTCTGGGCATACTACTTAATTTTTTGCCTCTACATCTCTTCCTCTCTGAGTGGTGGAGATAAATACTTATTAGTCTTACACAAAAGTGTTGTGAAGATGAACTTGGCTAATATTCGCATGGTGCTTTGAAAATTCAATTTGCTAAATCAGTGCTAAAATATCATTTCCCCAGTTTCCTAAAAGTATTTTTTGATATTCTACTGTTTTCTCTAATATCTGTAAGTCCATTTTCATTTTTCCTCTGTCCTTCAAAGTCTTTTTGCACTCACTGTACCTTTGTATCACCTCTACTTTTAAATGCACAGGGTAACCTCATAGTTACAAAATCCGCAGGAGTGGGGGCTGTTTGTAACTCTGAACAAAATATTCTGGCTGTTCTTTCAAAAATTTACAACTGAGCATTGCTTACATTCTTTGCATTCTAGAAATACATTTACATTTAGATATATTAAAATGCATATTGTTTGCTTGTGCTGAGTTTACTAAGAGATCCCAATTGCTCTGAATCAGTGACATACCCACTTCATTGTCTACCACTCCTCCTACTTTTGCATAATTAGCCAGTTTTTAATCTAATTAATGTGTGCCATATCAATTTTATATTGTCCTATTTTTTAATCACACTTTACCTCTTCCTACTCCACTCCCTCCCCTGCCCTCCATTTGTTGCTTCCTGCTTCCTCGCCAAACCTCTCTCTGATGTGCCAAGTTGCCGAACGAATGTTTGACAGGATTCACAACCAGCTGATCATGGGCTCCACCAAACAACTGATCAGCTGCAGCACTGCTGAATAATTGTGGCTGGGGAAAGCTTAGCACCCATGGAGTCAGTGCCCATAGAGCACAGAGATGCCCAAGGAGCTGATCTGCTAATCATAAGGCTATTAAGGTACAGACATATAAAAGATTAGTAGCCCTTCTCCAGCTTAAAGAAACTCTCCTAGATGTCCAATACCACTGCCTGGAAATGTTCTTTGCTCTCTTAAAAATCCATCCTTATTCCTAGAGAGTCCACCAAGAAGCCTATGTTTCTGGAGATTGAAAGCTATTGTGGCTCTAAGTAATAAGTATTTGCAGGACTTTGTAAGGAAAAATGTTCCAGAAGTTTGATAAGATTTTACTGCACTTAGCTTTATTTTGCTGCACTGATTTATGCTTTCCATTTAATTAAAGCTACCAGGAAAACATTTCTTCTACTTTCTGTTATGGAACTCCACTGAGGCCTATTTCACAGAACTCTTCCGTGAAGGTTCAGCCGGCCCTGTCAGTGTCTCCACAATGAATTACTTCCGCAAACACACAGGCCTAAAACCTCTCTCAATCCTTCTCCATAATCCTCAACATCTGTTCTATATCCAATCCCAGCCAACTGTGGGAATCTGCAAATATCTGCTGTCAGCATTAGCACAGATGAGTAAACATACAAGCGCTTGTGTCAGACTGCCATGTGATTTCAGCTGAAAACACAGGACAAAAAGCAAGTTTCCCATTTAAACCATTTGTAATGCAAAGGAAACACCTGTTAAGAAACTATCCAAAATAAATTTGCCATGAGTCTTAAAATTTGCCATGCTTGTGATTGACAGCTGCAGTTCAAAATACAACAGTAGAAGTCAAAGCACTATTCCAAACTCTGTGGTTTAAGTAACACAAAGGAAAGTATCTTCTATCCCAGTAATAACAGTTGCTACTTCATTTCTCATCTTTCATTTAAAGGGACACTCAAATGCTTGCAAACCCAAATTTGACCTAGCATTCCCTCTGCCCTCTTAACTGTATGCAATAGCCATGTAATGTTCTCTATGCAGCTGTAGGTTTTTAACTTCAACACAAATGCTTCAGAGCTATTGCTCTTCAAAGTAATTAATGTCAACAGTCCAGCCTCTGAGAACAATTTTCAAATAGCAGCATTGGCAAAAAAGTGCACAATGAAGGAATTCTGTTTCAAGTTTGAAAGGTGTTGGGAGCAATACAAGCAAAGAATATTTCAGAATTATTTACAAAGATGACCCATGAGAACTTCTTTTAAATAAACAAAGGTTAAAAGGGGTGGGACATTAAAATCTTTTTAAATGACTTAGGTGCACAAGTCCCTTTGACTTTCAAGGGGATTTGTGCACCTAAGTTATTATAGGCCAGACCTTTAATGGTATTTAAGTACCTAAGACTTATTGGCTTCAATAGCAGCTGAGTGCTTAAATACCTATGAGGATTTGGGCCTTGGTACTTTTGAAAATCCCACTCTTAACCTTTGCATGTTAAAAATATTATCCCTTTCAAGATTTCTGGAGATGTAAAGGACCATATCTTGCTTTTCTATTCACTTCTCTTAAAAGCTCAAACTGAAGATCAGTTGCTAATGACACAGCATAGAACAGTTAGGTGGATTTTCAAATGGGGTTAGGTGATTTAGGAGAACAAGTCCCACTGATTTTCAATTAGAAAACAGTAATTAAAATATTAATAAAAGTTGGTATTTCTACAGCACTTTCCAACTGAGGCTCTCACAGCATTGTTCCACCATTCATTAAATTGTATACTGCACCAAGTCTGTGAGGTAGGCAGGTATTAGGTCCATTTTACAGATGAAGAAGTTAATGTACAGAGCAGTTAATCAAGTGCCTGTAGTCAAAAAGTAGTTCTCAATCATCAGTCTTACCAACAATAACTATTTTTCAAGAAAATTTACAGTAAACTAACTGAACAGGAATTTGACTTTAACTCATTTTTCATCACATGTAGGCAGCTGCCTATCTCAACGACACTTCAGTCAACAGGGGGAGATCTTCAAAACTTTCAGTTTTGCTTAATAGACAACTTAACTAAACAAAATTGATAGCGAGGCAAAATCCATTTCCATCACAAGCTAAAAGGGAGAGTATCTAGATCTTAATTTGGGCACTAACTATACTGTTGTTCAAAGAACATTTCACAACAGGAAAGTAAATGCCAGAGTGTCAAACTTCAGGGTGAAACTCCCTCAAAACTCACCATCTTTCTGCTCACAGACTCACATGTTATGGCCCAGGCTGAATGCTCCCATTAGGAGAAGTGAAGCTTTAAAAAAAATTCAGTGAGCTAATTTCATTTTCAAAGCACAGAAGCCAGTGGAGCTGCAGAGCTACACCCTTACAGCAGTGGTTCCCAATCTTTTCACCATTGCAGACGCCTAAATCACTCCCCCAAGCCATTCGCAGACCTCCATCACAGCTGATTCTAGCCACTACGTACACTTCATTAAATGAAAAAGGAAACCACAACATAGATTTCTGGAGAGCAACCAATAATGTTATTGGAAGACATTTAATTTAAAAATAATAATTGATTGTAACTTTGCAATTTATTTAAAACTTATTTTCTACAATCATTTTTATGTATCTTTTATTTTTTTCATGGATCCCCTGCAATACCCTTGCAGGCCCCCAGGCATCTGAGGACCCCAGATTGGTAACCACTACCTTGTGGTAATAGTCAGAAGGATGTGAGTGCACCTCCACTTTCTTGTGAGCGTGCTTTTTCATGTTAAGGACACGTCAAAGGAGGAGTGTGAACCATGCCTGAGAAACAAAATCTAAAACCCTTTCCTTTCCTTCTTCAGAGGAGGGATAGGAGAGAACTGGTGCAAGTAGGAGACTGCTCACAAAACAAATCCACAACCAAAAATAAGTGACGAATCCAGATTTTGACTTATTTAGGTTTTATGAGAACCAAATTTTATATTCTAATTTTTGCTCTCCCTTAACTTTACTTAGAGTTGCCCTAGGCTCATAAGCCTGTAGAATTTGGGAAACATTTTTTTTTTTTAAATAAAGTAGCTGTTAGCCCGAGTGAGTTTTCCCATCTGGTTTATCCCTAAAGTTTGTTCTAAGCTTTATCCTTTTTTAGTGTTTACCCCCAAGCTTATAAGCAACACAGAATTAAAACAAACCAGGGGAAATGATTACAATATTTCAACAAGTAAAAAAGTAATTAGCAAATATATTAAGTCTCCCTCACACACTTAAGGGATTCTTTTAAAACATTCAAAATTAACTGAGGTAAGAGTTGGGGAAGTTTTTTTAGCTGTATGTTGTCATATCCTGTTTCCTCCTCATCTCCCACATCATTTTTTTTTAAAGACTTCTGGATCACACAATAAGGTCGTTTGCCACAGGCAGCCACAGCATTATCAAAGGTTTCATTACAGCTGTCAAATGGGAGCTATTTTACAACTGACAGAAAAAAAACGTGGATTTACAATACTAACCAATTCATCCTCTAGTGCCCTCCAATCTTCAGAAGGGCTACAGCTTCACCAGGAAAAAAGAATGCAGAATGTTAATATAAAAAGATATAAAATTATTAACTTTTTAGGAAGTTTTGTTAAGGTGAGAAGAAGATTGATAAAAAGTGTATAGCAACAAGCTAACACCCAATGAAGGCAGTCATTCTGCTACTATGCCAATAGGAGTGCACATCAGGGCAAAAGTTATTGATGAAGCAGAGAAACGGCAAATGACATAACCATGACTCTGAATCAAAACAAACAGATCAAGCATAGACGATTCCACACTTTATCTTTTGTTTTCATTACATTCTATGTTGTATGAAACCACCTAAGAAAGAAAGAAAAAAATGTTATCTGTGGACACTGCAGTATGGAAGAGAAGGGAATAACTCAAGGAAGATTTCATGCACCAATTCTCTATTAAAGGTTAAGATTCATTCAGATTGGATATGATCCTAAAGCTCTAGGGGTTTACACATCCCTGCCTTAATTATAGTAACTAATAGCCAATCATAGTTTAGCTAAGGCCCTATAAATATTTAAAATTTTAAATCTTTTGAGTGACAGGAATAACATTTCTCATTTTGTCCTCACCTTTGCCACAGTGACAATGTGGGATTTCTCATGTGGCATTGCTGGCACCAGAATGCTATCATTGGGTATTAATGGTGGCAGTCAGTTAATTTATAAAGTTATTTCTCATTGAACCA
Source organism: Carettochelys insculpta (assembly GCF_033958435.1). Lineage (NCBI taxonomy): Eukaryota > Metazoa > Chordata > Testudines > Carettochelyidae > Carettochelys > Carettochelys insculpta. Next base: position 48,355,416 of record NC_134137.1, read on the forward strand.
TTTCCTTCTCACATACAAAAAAAAAAATCCCTGTAAACAAATACTTTCCCTAAGAAAAAGGGTTTTGCTAAAAAAAAAATTAACAGGGAAAGAGACTGTCTTGACTAATGCTATGTGAAAGGTTTTATTATATTGTTTTCAGGGCCTTCAACAGATAATGTGAAATTAAGTATAATGAACAAATCCATCACAGATTTAAAATACTAGTGTGATGAATCTGAAACATCATATTTTTTAAAGAAGAATTTATTTCCCTGCATAAATAATAGCACCTTACACAGTGCTAGATCAGGAACAACAAACTGAATGCGAAGAAAGGTATCAATCAGTGCTGCCTCTCCCGCAAAGAGACAGAGAACAATCCAAAAAGGTGAACCACTAAGACAACAGGACAAACCTGAGAGCAGAAGTACTGTAGTAGTTCAGAAACAGAAGACCAAGATCAGTGTACAGGTTAAGACATTATACTAAGTAAAGACCTATTTCTGTGGTGGTACAGTGATAAAGGAATATAATGAAATGGAAGCTGGAGTTTATAGCACCCACATAACATCATATGGACACAGTACACTTAATGGGTATATATTTACAGTTAATTTAATATTGTAGTTTATGGGATTTCCCTCCCAAATCTGCAGATGTAGGCAGAGTTGATTATATCTTGGTCTCATCATCTTTGGTAGCAGACATTAGACCATGCACTGGTTGCAACCCTATGTAAAATCAAGAATGATGATGATCCTAAAGCTAAATAAAGGGAGGCTAAATAACTTCCTAATAAAGTATTCAATTAATTGTATACTATCAAAATAGAAACAAAGTTCTATTCTGATACTAATGGTATAGGGCAAACATCTAAAAACATTGCCTGAGATGCATACACAATTGTAATGAGAGGAAAATTTATTAGCCTAGTAGCTCAGAGGGAAAAAACAAAAGAGGAACAGAATAAGCAAAATTAACACAGGGTGACTGGAAAATTGCAAGCATTGCATAAAAGTCTAGAAGTATATTTAAATGTTCTTGCTTTTTCAGAGAACAACTAAATGCTGCATTTACAGAGAAAACTGAAAAAGCCCTCAGCTGGCTGAAACAGCCCTATTGGAGGTAGGGGATGAGCTAATAAACTACTCAGCTACAGAATAAGGAAAGAGAAGGAAGGGAATCCAGCACAGGTAATTAAATGCAAAAACAGAAGTAAAATTTAAGATTGCTGAAGAATTCATGAGGTTTTATCCCACGGTGGCTGTAGTCATAAATACTGAGGACACAAAAGGACAAACTGCTACAGAGGATAATTTTACTTATAATGTAGATATCAAAATATTTTCAGAGACTCTTGCCAGATGAATAGAAGCAGTCCTTCTGCAGTTAACACACATTGATTAAACAGGTTTCATGTTCAATATATAACTTACTGATAACATTAGATATGTTGTAAGTATAATTTATAATATGAAAGATAAATAAATACTAAGATGCTTAGATCTTTAGATGATCTTTAGAGACCCTTGGATGCCAAGAATGCCTTTGCTAAATTAGCATGACTTTTTCTAAAAACACTGCTATTAGGGATGGGATTTGGAGGCAATGCGAACACTTGGATAGATGTAATTATGTGACTGTCTCTCGGCTAGGATAAAAATTAATGGGTACACTTCAGAGAATGTCAACTCCAAAAAGGAATCAGATGCGGTTACATGGTTGTCATTTATCCCTCTTGTTCTTCACCATCTAACCCCAGCATGCACACACATGCGTGTGCGTGTGTGCGCGTGCACACACACACACACACACCCCTGCACACATCAGAATAATAACAGACAGGTAGCTGTGTTAGTCTGTATTCTAACAAAACAAACCACCAATCATGTGGCACTTTAAAGACTAACAAAATAACTTATTAGGTGATGAGCTTTTGTGGGGCAGACCCACTTCCTCAGATGGTAGATATAGGGTATAAACATGAAACTTGTTTAATCCACCCTCTCAAGAAGTGGGTCTGCCCCATGAAAGCTCACCACCTAATCAATTATTTTGCTTGTCTTTAAAGTGCTACATGACTGCTGGTTTGTTATGTTAGAATACGAGGAGTTACAATTAATAAAATAGAACATAAAACCGTGCAGTGTATACTCAATGTGATACTAACACTAATGAATCCAGTATAAAGTATGACATACATTCAGAAGGAAATTAATGAATTCAGCAGTGTATCAGGCTTAAAGTTAATTATACTAAATCTGAAATATTCAACATAGGGCTAGAGGAATCTCTGACTAACCAGCTGCAAGGTACATTTGAGTGTATGGTCTAAACAAAATACTGAGAGTCTATATTGCTTCCATTTTTTTGGCTATATAAAATTAATTTTCTGCTTATTATTTCAAAACTGAAAAATGATTTGCTGGGTTGGAAAAAGGCTACATTTGTCTTGGCTTAGTTGTATAGTAGGGGCAAAAATGAACTGGCCGCCAAAAATTAATTTCCTATTTCAGGACCTATCAAATACAGATATAAAAAAAGAGCTCAGGAAGAAATTCAAACAAGAATTATTAAATTTGAATGGACCAATAATTTCCCAAGAACAAATATGAAAACTCTCTACAGAAGAGGGATTGGCAGTACCAAATGTACTGAATTATTATTGGTCAGGTCAGATAAGATCACTATCAACTTGGTATCATGGTTACCCCAGTAAACACTTGGTGGTACTTGAACAACAGGATTTTAAATATAAATTTGATGCATTAACCTAAACCCAAAAGACTGAGACCAACAAAAAAAAGGGGAAACAACAACATCTTACACCTGTCATTACAAAGTTACAACGAGGATTTTCCAATCCAATATATGATACATTGGAGAGGAATGGTATACAACCATTGGGTAGGTATTCGCTAATGATAACACTATGGAAACTAACAGGGCCAGGTTATGAAAAGGGGCATTAGGGGATGCATCCCAGGTCCCTGGGTATCATGGTCAAAGAGAGTGGTGGGGAGGGCGGGAGGAATGCCTGCAAGCACAGAGCTATGTGTACCCACGTATTTTCCCCCAGGAGTGCACCAGAGAAGTGTCCCGATCCCAATCTCCCGCTCCTTCCCTTCCTCTATGACCCCGCACCCATCACCCCTTGCCCACTCCTGCACCCTACCTCCCACCCAGAAACCCTGACTACTCCTGAACCCTACCTGCCACCCAGACCCAGTTCCCCCAGCCTGCTCCTGCACCCTACTTTCCTCCCAGACCCCACAACCTCAGCTGCTCATGCACCCTACCTCCCACCCATACCTAGCTCCTCTTACACTGAACCCCCTAATTTTTGTCTCACTCCAGAGCATAGAGGGTCCCACAAAATCTACTAGCTCCAGGTCCCCAGTACAATTAATCCAGCCCTGCAAACTAACAATATCAGAAAACACATAAGGAATATTCATATACATAAATTGGCTTATTTGAAGGAAAAAAAAATAATAATAAGATTCTGTCCAGCTCCATGCAGCAATACCAAGGTTCTAGACACCATCTATGAGGTTAAAAGAACTAGTTATGAGAAAAGCCAGGGTATGATTGATCACCATGTGGTGTAATGTATTGTTTCTGACAGATCTAGAAGCTGCGAGTACACGTAAGGAAAAGATTGGAAAACAACCTAAAAACAGGTATCCCTTTGCCCAATGTGACAATACCTGTAGGAAGCCCAAAACCTCATGTAATTTATTATTAAATACTTTATCAATGGTACTTCACTCTAATTGAAGAAAAACATAAAAACGGAGCATAGCTGTAGCCGTAGCAGTCCCACGATATTAGAGAGGCAAAAGAGGTAACATTTGGTCTCTCATTGGACCAAATTCTGTTGGTGAGAAAGCAGACTGAGGGAAAGCTTGTATCTCTGACCACCGGAAGATGATTGTAATAAAAGGCCACCTTTACCCACCTTCTCTCTCTCATATGGAAAAGGAATAATAAATATTGGAGAGGACATGGAGAAACAGGGAGCCTTTCTTTATATACGATGGTAATGCCCTAAGATAATGGTATTTTGGAGGAAAATAAATAGCATATTCAAGATCACTGGAGTCAGGTTAGCTTGTACAACATGCATGGCCTGGAAAAATAAAGTATGGGAATTGCTTTCAATGGACAAAGTGCTGGATAACTTTTCATTAGGATCAAATAGTTTTCATAATGCATATCTAGTGGATGACCAAGCACCTTTAAAGGGAGCAAGTACAGGTTAGCAATAAAAGTTGCTAATATGTGTACGGAAAATTAATGTGTGTTAATGATTACATAATAAAACATTTAAATATGACTTACAGCCGTTAAAGTCCTTGCTTAATGCTTAGAGCATAGGTTCTATCTTTTAGCAGAGCAGGCAGCTGGTTAACAAGAAAACAAAATGCATGGCTACAGTGAATGGAAACACATGCTGCTGTCTAACAGCTTTCCAAAAGGCTGCATTCCCATAATAAGATACTGCTGTTAACTTTGTGCTACTTTTGCTGAGACTTTAAATAGGCTCAACTTGTTGGTGTTCGTGGCATGCTGAAAGCCCACCTGTTTCTGCAGACATTTGGAAAGGACAGGGGTATGGAGAGAGCAGTGCTCTATGGCAGTAAGCAAAGGAAGTTTATAGCTCTGATTGCAACTTGCAACTTTCTGGGGTTGGCTGGATGAGAGTGGCTGGTTACCTGTAACATTTCACTTAATGTAAACGTGGTTAGTGTTACAAGTTATGTTATTTTCTGTCAACTGAAAAATATAAAATAAATAAATCATTATCCCAAATGCTTGGAGTTTACCACATAGTTTGAATGGATACCATCAAACTGGGTAGGTCTCAGGTTTGCGTCTCATTCCTCATATAAGTGCTCAAAGACAATATCATCCTTCATATGTGGCTTTTCCTCTCAGAATGCCATACATTAGCAATCTCACACTCCTGAGCTACACCATAATCACAAAACAATTGCCCTTTCAAAGGAGCAAAAACAATTTGGGTAAGGAATTTCAGTCATGAGATCTCAAGAGACTGTTATAAACAAGAGAACCATTTGTGATTGACTAGCGGGTAACATGTTATTTTATTGAACCAATTTGGTGAAAGAGATATTACCTCAACCACTGGGACTAGTACAGCTACAACAACACGGCAAAGAACAATGTAATTCAGACACATTTCTCTGAGATAACAATGAGAAGTCCTGTGGTGCTTTAAAGACCTCGTCAGATGCACATCTCCCCCACTGATACTTATTCCCCAACACACTGACTATGTCTATACTAGGCCCAGAACTTCGAAAGGGGCATGATAATGGACCTAATCGAAAGATGCTAATGAGGCGCTTCCATGAATATGCAGCACCTCATTAGCATAATGGCAGCTGCGGCACTTCAAAAGTGCTGCTTTCCATCACACATGGCTTGTCTACACAGGGTCCTTTTCAAAAGGACCCTGCGTGCTTCAAAATCCCCTTAAACTTATTTGGAAATCCTCTTATTCCTATAACCAAATAGGAATAAGGAGATTTTGAAGTGTGTAGAGTCCTTTCGAAAAGGACCCCACATAGATGAACTGCGCGTGATCAAAAGGGGCACTTTTGAAGTGCCACAGCTGCCATTAAGGTAATGAGGTGCTGCATATTCATGGCAGTGCCTCACCAGCATCTTTTGAGTCGGTTCATTATCACGCCCCTTTTGAAGTTCTGAGGCTAGTGTAGACATAGCCACTGTGTTCATTACTGGTTACTCCATCTCAGAAAGGATGTAGCAGCAATTGGAGAATGGGGCAAGAGATGAGAATGACTGGAAGCCTGATAAATTTTCATCTGAAGAGAATCTGACAGTTGGAACTGTTCACAGGAGAAATGGACAGGATGGCACTTGTTAGAAAGAAACAAAACAATGAATGGTAAAGAGAAGGCAAAATAGCCTTGCTATGAACCCTTTCTCATAATACCAGGAAAATGTGACAGGAATATTTTTTAAGAGCGACACATTTAAAATTGGTATGTAACAGAGCTGTAAGTAGGCATATCACCTGCCAAAGGTGACAAACAGGAAGCAGGGTAGTGAAGAGGAAAGAGCACACAAGAGCTGGGGTGGAGGTGGCACTTCCTTCCCTGAGCCTCTCCAAGCAGGGCTGTCTCCAGTCAGAGTCTGACTTCTGTATTTGGGGGTGGGTATTTTTTTTTTCATTATTTTGTTTTTTTGCTATTTGTTAAATCTAGCTATTTTGAAACATAATGGCCGTGTCTACACTAGCCCCAAACTTCGAAATGGCCATGCAAATGGCCATTTCGAAGTTTACTAATGAAGCGCTGAAATACATATTCAGCGCCTCATTAGCATGCGGGCGGCCGCGGCACTTCAAAATTGATGCGGCTTGATGCCGCACAGCTCGTCCAGACGGGGCTCCTTTTTGAAAGGACCCCGCCTACTTCAAAGTCCCCTTATTCCTATGGGACTTCCTATGGGAATAAGGGGACTTCGAAGTAGGCGGGGTCCTTTCGAAAAGGAGCCCTGTCTGAATGAGCTGCGCAGCGGCGAGCCATGTCAATTTCGAAGTGCCGCGGCCGCCCGCATGCTAATGAGGCGCTGAATATGTATTTCAGTGCTTCATTAGTAAACTTCGAAATGGCCATTTGCTTGGCCATTTCGAAGTTTGGGGCTAGTGTAGACATAGCCAATATCATTTTAGAGACAAAAAGCCAAGAGGCCCACAGAGATTGTGGGATGGACCTTGTGGGCCTCCAGCAGGTCTGTTCTCCCAACACTTGATCACGCCCCCACATCGTCTCCCTGTCCCCCAAGGTGTCCGGAGACAGCTTGTCAGCCAGGGGCTTTACCTCCACCTTCTGGACACTGTTCTCTCTGCTCCAGGCAGCAGTACGGTGCCTGCCCCGGGGGCTGGATCCCTCCCTGTGGCAGCCTGGTGCTGAGCATCCTCCTCACTCCTGATCCCAGGCTGCAACAGCTGCTCCCCTGTGGGCCCTTAGAGTCCTGCCTAGAGAAAGGCTCTGGCCACTTGGCCCTAATGGGGAAGTTTTACCCAACTTTTGTTGCTCCAGATGCCCCCAGAGTCCCCAGGAGTTTGCCTGTCTGCACCTCAAGTGGCACTTGGTGATACAGGAGAGTGAGAACACCTGTTTGGGAGAGGCAGCCCCTGAAGACTCAGATGACCTTTCCTCCTGCCATACACACAGGAAACTGGATGGGGCAGGCAGATGCTGTGCAAGCCGTTGCCAAGGGGAAAGTGACTGTGACAGGCTCTGAAGCACCAGGATCAGTATATTGATATAGTTTGAGAGACCACTACCCCTGCACAACCTCCCCCACACCCAGTCTCCAAGCAGGGCTGGCCCCACTGACACTTGCTGTGCCCCATGTTTCCACACTTCCCCACAGCTCTGCACCCAAGGTGGCTGCCCACCCTGGCTATGAGCCCTGCTTTGAAACACTTATAGAGAATAATTAACCTGTGAAGCTCATTGTCACAAGATATTACAGAGGCTGAAAATTTAGCAGGAATTTTTAAGTAATATTCATTATAGATCATTAGAACAGCCCTGGGTACACTGGAAAGAAAGAATAGGGTTTGTCAAATTCCTTAATAGGGAAGAACACATTTTAGAGGGTCAACTGTTTCCTGGATGTCTCCATTTTCACTCTCATAATAATCCTGCACAGCTATGCAGTAGCTTTGAAGGCAATATTATATTAGGGAAGTATTTGATGTGTTTCAGCTGCATTTATTGCAATTTAGAAGATGAAAACAAGAAGCCACCAGCAAATACTCCAGCAAGCGTAGTTCGGGATCAGTGAAATGAAGAGGAGGGAGATTTTTTTTCCAGGATAGAAGCCCTCACATTCCAGGGCATAAGCCAGGGGTGAGCACACTTTTTACACTGGGCCCCGCTTTTCATCCCTGAAAAAAGTAGGGACTCCAACCTGTCTAATGTGGTACAAACTGACGGGAATTTTGGTTATGTTCATATGTGAAACAAAACAAAACAAAACAAAACAAAACAAAAAACCCTTTAGGCACATGTCAGAAAGTAAGTATGTAGAACGCAAAAGCTTTATTAATCAGTATAAAAATGTGAATATATGTACATAGAAGCAGTAAAATATTTTAACATTTTAAATCAGCTGGATGAGCATGAGCCCCAGCAGCCACTCCTGCTGTACCCCCCCTTAGGAAATTCACCACACCCCTTCGAGGGGGCCTGTCCCCCACTTTGCACACCCTTGGCATGAGCCAATTTCTAACTGACAGGGCTTAGGAAGAATTTTCCTTTGTGTTCACATTATTACATAAATGTCTGATACAGTGTTTCCTGAATACTTCTCTGACGCATCTGGTACTAGTCAAGCACTCAGCTTACATGGAACAATGGACATAAATGGCTCCATTACCCCCCGCGCTTGCAGGCACCACCACCTGCTGCTCCCATTGGCCATGATTCCCTGGCCAATGGGAGCAATGGGGATGGAGCCTGAAGGGGAACACAGGGACACAACTGCTCTGCGCTGCTGTTCCCCCAGCCAGAGTGGGGAAGGGAAACATCAGCGTGCAAAGGAGGTAATGCCCCTGGCTGATAACTGTCTTCAGACACCTTGGGGGGCAGGGAGGCAATGTGGGGCACAATCATGCACAAAAAGCCACACGGGGCTTTAAGCTTCCTGCCTCCCCAAGCAACAGGGGGCTGCCACTCATACCCCAGCTCCACTGGGGGAGGGTGGCCCTCCAAGACTCGGAGACTTGTGGCGGGGCTGGAGAACCAGTGCCATCTTAGCCAGCTATGAGCTGGATCAAAGTGAGCTGGGGGCTGGATCTGCCCAGGGGTTGTAGGTTCTCCATCCCTGCTTTACAGGGTTGTGAAGGACACAGAGAAGGAAAAAGCACTGCATTGCTTTTAGTGGGAATTTAGGCTGTGCTGGAGATGTTACCAAACTGTGGTCATGTTTGATTTAAAGTTATGTGTTTCCATGTATTAATATACTTTTTACACTTGCTGACATCTGACTAAATAATCTCTGAAATAAATATTTTTCACACTGTAAATATAGTACATATTTCTCATGCTCAGAGGTACCTCACATAATCAATCAACAGTACTGCAAGTCAGTCTCTGCAGCTAAGCTTTTCATGGTACTGCTTGGCTTGTGGGCAAGTAAGCAAATTAAATAAATTTTGCAGACAGACAGTTTACTTTCCTTTCAGTTTATACTGCTCTTGTACACATAAAATTTGTTTAAACTATTTTTTTTAAAATAACCAATATCTACAGCATAACAAAATAACTAGAATGTCATTCTGCCTCTAAAGGAATGACAGACATGAGAAATACTACTTCCTCCTTTTCATCTGTATGCACTATTCTGTGAAGACTGATAGCTGGGGCAGCCCACGGAGGTTGGTGAGCTGAGTTAGTAGTATAAAGGCTGACTTGTAAAATAACTTTTAAAATTGGTTTGGCACTGTATAAAGAAAGACTGAATTTAAAATCCACTTCTTACTTCAGCAACATCATTGTCTGGCCTTTCCTCATTTTAACAGATACTTGGGTGTCTAAAAGCTGATGATTGTAGCGAATCTTTAACAAAGATATCCTTTTTCCAAAGTGTTCATTGGACTGTGGAGTTAAATAGGGATTAATGAAAACAAAAAACAAACAAAAAATCCTTTCTACTCCCGTTTTTTCAGTTTTCTTTTCCTTGTTTTGCCACCATTTCATTAGTTTTCTAGTCATCCCAGAATCTACTAGGGTACACAAGATGTGCATTTATAATATAAAAGCAAACAACCTGTTTTTAATGAAGAAAATCTTTCAGATTCAGCATGAATCCACTTCTTTTTCCTTTGTAGGTTGTCATTAAAATGTAACAGAAGTAAAGAAAGCTTATCAATTAATATTTAGTTCAGGGGGAAAAATCAGGTGTGTGTTATAATGGGTGCCAGCAGCAACTATTATAGTAACGATTGCAAAACAGTTTCAATTCTAATTCCCCCCCCTTTTTTTAAATCATATTCTTAACTTTACGAAATGTTCATATTGAATGCTAAAATTTTCTGTCTGCTGTAAGATTTACAACTTTTAGAAAGATCAAGCAAAATACCTTCAGACCTTGATTTACAGGGGTGTGAAAAAGATTGCTAACTGAAAAACATATATAAATAATCTTGGAACTACACTACTTTGAAAGTAGTGCTTACAAAAGCAGCTGAAGTTTAAAATTTGGCAAGGGCATTGTCCTCAGTGAGAACTAGATTATTTATGTGAATTGGCAAAAAAAGAGAGAGAAAAAAAAAAGGTTGACTTTACCATTGTTTGAAAATTGACCAGGAGAGAGGGTGTCCTAGGGCAGGGTAGTTCCTGTGTCCCAGGTGGTTAAGTACAGTCAAAAGACAGGAACACTTGAGTGCTGTAAACCTTAAGGCTGTGACTACACTAGCCCCGTTCTTTGAAGGGGGCATGGTAATCAGCCTGAGCGGAGAATACTAATGAAGTGCTGCAATGTACATGAAGCACCTCATTAGGCTAATTCTCCCCATGGCAACTCTGAAGTTGCAAACTTTGAAGAGCTGGCATGCCATGTAGCCACAGGAATTTTGAAGTACCTGCACAATTTCGAAGTGCCCTTACTCCTCAAAATTTTGGGAGTAAGGGCACTTTGAAGTTGCGCAGGTACTCAAAGTTCCTGCGGCTACACGGCATGCCAGCTCTTCGAAGTTTGCAACTTCAAGGTTGCCACGGGGAGAATTAGCCTAATGAGGTACTGCATAGTCATCGCGGCACTTCATTAGTATCTTCTGCTCAGACTGATTACCACGTCCCCTTTGAAGAAGGGGGCAGTGTAGACACAGCCTAAATGGAAAGTAACACCATAAAGTAATAGCTGGACAAAGGGGTTATTCATTTACCTCGGGTAATGAAATTTATTTCTGCAGCCTTTCAGGGCAGAGAAATTACCAAACCTATCTGGAATTCACAGCCTGAGAAGCTGCCTCAGCCAGAGTTAACAAATGCCCCAGTTTTGCTACGATAGTCTCAATTTTATTGGAAACTGCAAGGCAGCATTATTAAATTCTCATGATCCACTCCCCAGAAAGCAATGAGGAAAATGTTTCCCCAGAGGAGAAATAATGACAATTGTAGAGTTTTTGAGTATTGTCTGTACTGAAAAGTAAAACAAAGGAGGCAAAAGATCTGCTGAACAATTCTTTAATGAAAGTACTTTTCATTTTAGGAACTTCATTAGACCTTAGGGCCACACCTCCTAGCATCTTGCTTCTCACAGTGGTCAATACAGGTGTACCCTCTCTAGTTCGGCACTCTCTTGTCTGGCAAAATCCATAATTCAGCATGATTTTAGTTAGCTAGATGACCACTTATTGTGGATGTGGCTAAATTTTCCATAGTCCCATAAAATTTGTTTACAGCCACCAGTCCTGGCTCTCAGTGTTCTGTGCTGTTTAGCTGTAATTTACCTCTAAATGGTTACGTCTATACTAGCCCCAAATTTCGAAATGGCCACGCAAATGGTCATTTTGAAGTTTACTAATGAAGCGCTGAAATGCATATTCAGTGCTTCATTAGCATGCGGGCAGCCGCGGCGCTTCGAAATTGATGCGGCTCGCCACCGCACGGCTCATCCCGACGGGGCTCCTTTTCGAAAGGACCCTGCCTACTTCGAAGTCCCCTTATTCCCATCTGCTCATGGGAATAAGGGGACTTCGAATTAGGCGGGGTCCTTTCAAAAAGGAGCCCTGTCTGAACAAGCCGCGCGGTGGCGAGCCGCGTCAATTTCGAAGCGCCACGGCCGCCCGCATGCTAATGAAGCACTGAATCTGCATTTCAGCGCTTCATTAGTAAACTTTGAAATGGCCATTTGCGTGGCCATTTCGAAGTTTGGGGCTTGTATAGACACGGCCCATATCTTCTAAGAGCCCAGTAAGCAGTGAAAGTATTGGTAATGCTGCTGGACAATACTGACCTCCCGTTGGCCAGCAAACTCTCTCGTTTGGCACCAGTCAGTTCCCAAAGGTGCTGCATTATAGAGGTTAAATCTGAATTAGAGCTAGGTAAATTTTTGTTTCAGTCGAATCAAATAGAGCTAAGCGATTTTTTTTTTCCAGGATAGAGTCATATGGGGGACACACAACTTTCAGGAAGAAATGTACCCTTTCTCTCCAAACTTACAAACTTTAGTCCCTTGGCTGGAACACTCACCTATGATGTTGGAGTCCAGCTTCAAAGCCCAGCACTGTTTTAGGACTTTTGCTCCTCTCAGTTAAGTAACAGAGAGTGAACACAAGTCTCTTCTGGGGTGGGTGCCTCAAAGGCCAAAACTTTCCCTTTGAAACAGTCATTGGAGTATCAGAGAGGTAGCCAAGTTAGTCTGTATCTTCAAAAACAACAAGAAGTCCTGTGGTACCCTATAGACTAACAGATATTTTGGAGCATGAGCTTTCATGGGCTTCATTTGACCAAGCGGGTCTTTGCCCATGAAAGCTTATGCTCCAAAATATCTGTCAGTCTATAAGGTGACACAGGACTTCTTGTAGTCATTGGAGTATGGACTTGAACCTGTGTTTCCCATATCTTTGATGTGTACCTTAATCACCAGGCTCTAGATTTCCTTCAAACACACTGCCTCTTGCCCAATGACTATCCGAGGCTGCGTCTACACTACAAGCTACAATCGATTTCTTATTACTGGGTTTTATCAATTCGATTTCGAGAATCTTCACCTTCCCACACGCTCCCCACAAATCGATTTATTGCTGCCACACACAAATAGCTTAAATTGAGTGCTGCAGCAGTGTATTGTGGGAACCTATCCCACAGTTGCCTGAGGCCCATTGCATTCTGGCCCCACAAGTAGATGTGGGTATATGACAACATCTTCTCACATTTCATTCCTCTCTTTTCCCTGCTACGTTAAGTATGTTTAAGTAGACATGGGTGCTACACTGCAACTTGAATGACTCATTGACAGTTGTGGCTCAGGGCGGCTAACTATAGCTAGGTTTGGACCTGCTAAAAAAGACCATCAGAACAAGAATATTACCTGCTGAAAGCCTTACTTCAAAAAGTGTGGTAGTTGTATAGCTACTACATTGCCTTCATTGAAACATGTATGGCTCGGGAAAGCTAAAAGACCCCCTACTACAGCCAGCACCAAAAATTGTGACATTTGACAGCCCTGAAATCCGTGACTGTCCAGGGAGACCCGCCACCTGCCCAGGCTTTATTTTGGCCTTGGATTTGGACTTAGGCCTCCTGGAAAGGAGGACCCTATGTAGACACGGGTGTCACACTGAAACTTGAATGCATCCTCAGTAATGGGTTGGGGCAGCTAAAAGACAGTACACAGCTGACAGCCCCAAAACCTGTGTCTGCCCACGGAGACCCACCACCGCCCCCTATGAGCAGCATGCCTAGGCTTTACTTTGGCCTTGGATATGGATTTAGGCCTCCTGGAAAAGATGACTCTAAGTAGACACGGTTGCTACACTGAAACTTGAATGAATCATTGAAACAGTTATGGCTAGGGGCGGATAAAAGACACCTAAATAAAGCCAGCCCCTTTGGCCTTGGATAAAGCCCATATAAAAAATTTCATCCAAGAGGACAGCCACACTAGTGGAAAAATATTTTTTTCCATTGACCAAAAATCATGTCTGCTGAGGGAGACATCCCCTGGATGGTTAAAAGACTTCAGGCAGACCCCGAAAATCATGTCCTCCAAGGAGACATCACCCAGGAAGCTAAAAGACAATGGCTATAGCCAGCCCCCGAAAACTGTGACCCTCACCGCACACAAGCTGCCTGGCACCTTGCACAGCATGTCCTTTTATTGGTTTGGGGTCAAGCCATAGGATGTGGCTGAGGGCGTGAATGTTCCAGACCGTGTGGCGTCTCCAGGGAGAGGGAAGGGAGGGGATGTGGGGGTCAGGACAACATGTAAATGGCTGAAAAGAAGTTCCTCGTCCTACCAGACAAGCACAATCCCCACCCACAGCCTAGCTGCCAGATGGTACGGTGGGGCAGCAGCTGGTGCCAGGCAGCACAGAAAAAAAGGCAGCTAGCAGGGGTGTACACAGAACCAGAGATTCCACAGCCATGCTTCTAGCAAAGAAAAAGAAGATTTTTCAGCCTCTCATGACCCTACAGCCCCGGGCTTCCAGGTGCTGAATTGTAACAGTTTTCCTGTTGCCTAATTCCTGTGCACCTGAGAGCAGTGGAGATGTTAAGAGGCCAGAGCAGAAAACTGGGGGGCATTGCGGGGCACATATAAGACATGTCTGGAGACTAATGAATTTGATTTAAAAACATGGCACATTCTCACTACCCTGCATTTGGAATTTTAAATTCGAACTGAATGCTACACCCGTCAGGTTACTACGATTTTAAGATTTCAGTATTATGTCGATTTTAGCGCTCCAGAAATCAAGCTAATGCAATTCACAATGAGGACAGGCACTTGGAAAAATCAGGCTAACTGACTTAAAATGGATATTATCTTGAGTGTAGATGCAGCCCAAGTGTTTTATGCAAAGTAAAGCAGCTGCAAAAGCAGAGACTGAAGTATACCCAACAGGTGGAAGCAGTGGAGCAGCGAGGGCATTATCTACGACAGGAATGACCTTGTATCAAATGCATGTTTCTAGATGACTTGGCCATGGTGTAAGGTGGGTATGGTTTCTCCTGCTACAGCAATTGTGTGAATCTTGCCCTTTAAAAATGTCTGGGAACAAAACATTTCTAGTAGAAAGAAATGTTAATTTAGACTCAAAACGGACATTCTATCAACGTTTGGATGAAAATTCCAAAAAGGTTCCGATTCAATTAGACCCGAACCATTTTTTTCAGTTTTTGGGAATGCCAATAGACTGAAAAATCGATTGTTAACCCCACTCTAGTCAACAGTAATGGAGAGATGGCCGTGATAGTTTATGTACTATCAAAACAAAAAAGCAGTCCAGTAGCACTTTAAAGACTAACAAAATAATGTATTACATTCGACACATTAACACATGGTTTGAACCAGGATGCCGATTACCTGGGTCATTATATGGACTCTTTTACATACTTTGTTTTATCCGACTCTTGACTCCCCACCTCCTACTGCCCCTCTGCTCTTCTGATTTGCCTACCTTGATTACAATTTTTCTGATTTGTTAACCTTGGTTACTATTTTTGTTCTCTGTGCCTTAAATAGTGAGTCTGTTCTGGTATGGCTATGGTCTGAAGATGTGGGTCTATCCCACGAAAGCTCACCACCTAATAAATTATCTAGTCAACAGCGATCCTGTCATGCAAGGGAAGCCAATCCACAAACAGGCCTCACAGTAAATGATGCAAGAGCCTCTTGTAGAAATGGGTGCTTATGAACATGGCCTCTGAAGGCACTTTATGCCCTAAACCATGATATTTGATTTCTCTTATCATCAGCTTAGTTTGCACAGCTACAAATATTTAGCGGTTATACAGGTACACATATTTAGTGGTTATACAGCGTATTTACTCTGCGCTCAGACTTGTCATCCAATCAATTTGCCTTGATGGCTTCCTGCTGCAGATAATATTCATTTAGGATGATTACACACTAAAGAAAACAAGTTATTTTATTAGATCTAACATACAACCCAGTCACTTCACCAAGTGACCCCTTGTTCTTACAGCATGGGACAGGATATGGAGATAGCACTGGTCAGTCTTGCCTGTGCTGTTCAACATTCTGAAACGTTTCATGACCCCTTTAACTCTCCATTCCAGGTTAAATCATCTTTAACTCCAAACCAATCCTCCAATGACCCAGATCCAGCTATCACTTTAGGATACAAATCTCAATTCTACTTCTCCACCTTGGACCGGCCCGCTTCTGACCAATCTCACGTCTCTGCCCGTCCGACCACTATCTCACCTTGGAGGTCTCCTTTTCAGCTCTTCTCTCCCACACAGCTCTACCACTCCTGACATCACCATCATCCTTTCTGTCACACAGCTTCATAAACAAGTTGTTACCTTTACCTCCGCTCTCTCCTTCATGTAAACGCACTCTGGCTGTTTTCTTTTGATACCATTCGCAAAACCCATCTTTCCCCATCTGATGCTCCTCTTCTCCATATTCTGGGAAATTCTCACTATTTCAGCCTCCTTTCCAACACTCCTGTTTCTTAATCCCCCCCTGACTCCCCTCAGCCCTTTTCTTCCACATTTTCATCCTTCATCCCAAGATCTCTCCCAAGTTATGCTTAGGCCCGCTTCCACATCTCACATCACCCTGCCTCTTTGTTTCCAATTGATTGGCTGGTTTGTAATCCATACTAGGACTCTGTAGTGCCTCACATGATTGTTTATTTTTCTTCATGCCCTTTTTTGAAGGTCCTTCGCAAAAGCTTTAGGAATATCCAAGGAATTTGGGCCAGCGCTGGTTCATCTTTACCAGGAGGCCAACGGAACTGCCAGGTCCTTGCACAGGGGCAGTGAGTTACTCCAGGCTCCCAGAAGGAAGGATCCGGGGACAGTCAGCCCTCAACACATGCTGCCCACCAGCCCTTACCACCACCTGCAGCATGCTGCCTGGAGCTCTGATGGCAGTTTAAAGGGTGCAAGCCCTGGACCCTTTTGACTGGTCGGACTCTGGGGCAGTTGTTCCGTATGACCCCATCCCCGCACTGGCAGGCCTGCCTTTACCTTCTATTAATTTTTTCAAGAACTCAGGAGTTTATAGAGAACTAGTTTCCCTTGCCAAAGCCATGCTGGTTGGACTTATAATGGACTTAGTTAATTGCCCACCCATTCTACCCATACTTACATCTTGAGCGTCAAACTTTTGTCCCAGTTATGCCAACCTGTATCTGGAATATTTCATAAAAGCCAATGGAGTTTTTCTGAATTTCCATAGGTGTAGCTAACAGCAGAATTTGGCCTTCAACCTGTTCTCCTAATATCTGAGGTTAGACTCACTGGTGTCTAATTCTTGGGCTGTACCTGGGTCCTTTTGTAATTATGGGCATCACGTTAATGACTAAACGTCTCAAGAACATTTTCTGTTTTAAAAAGCGTAGGGTGTAATTTTCAAATGTTTCTATACATTTGTCTAATTCTACTCCCATTGAAGCCACTGGATAGTAAATTTTTAAAATCACTATCATATTATATACCACCTTGTAAGTATATCCACAATTTAAATGTGCTGGTGATTTACTAAACTTGAACTTCATAAGGGTCTTTTGACTTATTTCTTAGACATTTCAAGGTTTGTTAAGGTCACACACTAATTTTCATGAAAAACGCCCTTAGAATAATAATTTGCCCATTATCTTTTGTGAAAAAAATAGATGTAAAAAATTCATAGCTTTTCCATCTCATCATATTCTTTACCTTCCCTCATCCCTTGATGGTTGAGGGCTCTCCTTTACAGTCATACATGAAAGAAACACCATGATCTAATGATGCCACTGCCTACAGAACCCGCAAAGAAGATACACTTCATAATGTAGCTCTCCGTTACGCCTTGTGAATGAGACCTCATTTGGCATTACTTGAGTGGGTTTTGATTTATGGGCAAGGCTTACGTGTACCATCATGCCTCCCCTGCCCACTCCCAACCTCAGCTCTAAGTCAGCAGAGTCAGAGTCAAGAAGAGATAGGAATAAATGAGGTGGGCAAGGGAGAATCATGAAAAATCAAGGAACAAGGAGAAAAAGTGAGTGTAATGCAGTCAGGAGGATTCGGATCAGGGATGAATGAGCAGGGTGACAAGGAGGTGAAGTGCAGACAGTGGAGAAAAAGAGAGAAAGAAAGTGACAAGGCTGCCATAAAAGGAGAGAGGAGAAACAGAGACACCATTGTTCATGCAGGCGAAACTACCTAACTGCAAAAATGTAAGAACATTTCCACTTCCTAGCGCCTATTAAGTGCTTAACATGCAAGAGCTTATAGAGGTTTTGCCCCCTGACTCCCTCTGGGATACTTGGTCATGTCTAGATCCCCAACCATGATGTGTCCCACAAGGCCTCTCTGAAAACTTCTAAGGTACATACGGTATTAGGTCAGAAACGTGGGTCACATTGCACAAATCTGCAGGGCTTCACTGGGGCCTGGTGACATCTTAAAAGCAGGTCTGAAACTTGATTCATAGGTAAGAAAATAACCACACTGGTGATCATGTGACAAAAAGTGCAATCAGTTCCCCATACCATGTGTGCTGCTGTGGTGAAAGCCTTTCTTCCTATGAATGGCTCCTCAGAGGGAGACAAAGAAAACTAAAAAAGAAAAGGCTTGGGCTAGTTACAGAGAATTCCTCTTCAGACACGCTGAGCTCTTGCTCTCTGGAAACCTGACCAAATTCAGAATATTTCTAAGATTGGCAGATGGGAACAGAGGAAATTTAAATGGAAAGAGTTTACGATGATTTATGTGAAATTAACCTATAACATTTTTTCTCCATTCATGCCTAGCTTATCAGTCAATTACTCAAGTATTTCCCCTGCTATTCTAAATCTCTGTTGGATGGCAATAGGTCTTGCAAAATAGAAAATACCATCTTAGAAATATGTGTCAATGTGCTGCTCCCTTACGAACAAGGACAAGTATATTTTTGTTCAAAAACCTGAGCAAAAATAATAATGTGAACATTTTTACAGCACAATGATATATGGTATCTATGCAATTAATACCCTCTTTCGACAGAGGATAAGGGATGGAATGGAATGAAATTCAGTGCAAGAAAGCAATTCCTTCAGGTTTTTCTGTTGACCTTATAAACAAGAGAGAAAGTAATGTTATTCTTGTATCTCCTAATGCACATCAATTTTTTTTTCAGCATGCATTTTTTTGCAGGCTGACTTTAGTTATTCTGAAAGTGAGGGACTAAAAAGTACTGATTAGATCCAAGAACAGTTTGGCAGGCACTGCACAGGCTTCTCCTCACAGCTCTGCCAACGTACCTCAAGCCAAACCTGCGGGAGCCTGACCTACAGGGATGAGAGCTCCATTATAAATGAAACTGCAAACGCATTTCCCCAGGGGCCATAATGTATGCATAGTTTGTCTGCATGATCAGGAGGGGGTGGGGGAGGGATTTTCCATGCCTGTATGTTTTCCAGGTATATCTGCCAATAGCTTGTGGACTATTCCCAGACCCTAACCTGAGTTTCGGTATAACTATTCTGTATGCTCTTATTTTCGTTATAGATATTGAGTAAAATGTGCAGGTTATGCGCCAAACTTGGTCTCCAAGAAACTCTGCTGACATTAACCAAGTAACTAACACCATTTGGACAGCAGTGTAACAGAACAGAATTCACCTCTCCTGCTTGCAACCTCTCTTGGGAAACATAAGTCAACTGAAAACGTAAATGTTAGAAGTGTAGATGATAAAATGGTTTGGGATCAGTTTCTTTAAATTGAGGTTTGTGGAAATTTTATTTATGCCAATGACTCAGTATTCCTAAGATTAGTAATTTATAATAACAAAACATGAGCTATCAAGAGGTCAGCACAGGGAAGAGATAAACGCATGTACAGCGAAGAATGTTATCAGAAACATTCCCCATCCCTCCACACACACATTTTCACTTGCAACATCTTTAAAAAAAGAGAAAAAAAAATCCCCACTACAGCTAAACTAACAACACTGTCTGCTGTACGAATGACAGCAGCTCTCTTTGTGAGCTGCCAAACTACTAACTCAATCCCTTTTATTTCCTGCTTTGTCATTCTGTGGATAAGTCTAAAAGCTTTCAGCGCATTTCCTTCCAGTTAAACTCAAATTAGTCCCCTCGACTGGACTCCTACTGGGATGCCTTGGTACATCACAGAACCCTCACTGAGAAAATCTCTTTTCAGCCCAGTAAATCACCTCAGTACCTGCTACTCTGACAAGGTCTGTGCCATTATTTATTACATAATAAGCTTTTGCTGTTGAGGGTCAATTATTCCATTGACTGGGCATTACAATAATTCTTGGTAATTAAAAGAGGTACTTATGTGAGTCTGGATGCATATTGAAAGAAACATTAGTCCTTTTGTTATCTTGGCAAGTCCATTGTTGCTAGCCAGGCCCGACCAATTAGCATCTTTTGCCAATCCCTGTCAGCTGGGGTTTGGGAAGAGTGAAAAGAGGGTCACTCAGATGCTAATTTAGATACAATTGTGACAGCACAGTTTAGAGGGAGCTGCTCCAAAGGCACCATCAGGGTTTAATGAAGCAAACAGCTTGGGTCCCAGTGACCCTGCAGGGGTAATTAAAAAAGATGGCTCTGTGTTGCTGTGCCAAATAGGAGAGTGGCATCACGAAGCCCTTCCACAAAACCATTTTTAAGGGACATATAATCATCTACTTAATCTGCTCATTAAACAAGCCTCTCATGCGGACTTAACATGAATTAGCACTTTCTAAATGGCAAAATTTGACATAAAGCAGACGGTTCAAATGATTCTAAAGGTCATGATTCAAAAACGTTTTTCATTATTATTATATACTCAGTTAATGCTAATGTATTAGTATTTGGGGATATCAACATTGAAGCAAGCCCATCACTTTAATACTGCTTTTATACAAAAATGTGAACAGCCAGTTTTCAAAAATGAAGTGTCTGTGTTATTGGCATCAGCTTCATTAACACACTCGGGGCCTGATTCTGTAGAGACCTTTGTCATCCACAGTATGCACATCATCCCACTGAAGTCAATGGGCTCCATTTGGAGTGCTGTTGGGCATCTATATTTCCTAGGGGACTTATGGGAGCTTAGCACCTTTCAGGATTTGTCCAACAAAATTACTCTTATGAGCGAGTGCGGGATCAGTCTCAGGCTATGTCTACACTTGAACATTTGTCAGTAAAATAGTCACTGGTTGGGCGTGTATAACCCAGCCCTCCCTCCCCGCCATAAGTTACACGGACAGAAGCACTGGTCTGGAGATCATTGTGTTGTTGAGGGCACTCTCCCACCAATATAGTTATCATCTCTTGTAGGGGGTGGTCTAACCATGCTGATAGGAAGCCTCTCTCCCGTGCAGAGTGGCTTACAGCAGTACAGCTATGCCATGCATGGTAAGCTCTGTATAAACAATAATATAATTGCTTACATTATATTCTATCTATCTATCTATACATAGACCCACACATCTCCCTAGCCCCTTCCCTGATGCTACCCTTCAGGAGTCCAGGGTGTAACAGGCTAGAACTCCCAACCCCCACCCCCAGTCTGCTACCAGGATCCTACCGCTGGTGCAGGCAACAGCAAAGCACCTCCCACTGTTGCAAGGGAAGTGAGAGAGATTAAAAAAATAGATCTCTCCTCATTCAGGTCTGGGAACTGTCAAGAAGTCTGAGAGGTACAGAGTCAGGAGGGCAAAATTCTCTTCTGAATTGTGCCACTGATGTATTGGGTCACCTTGGACAAGTCTCTTCACCTCTCTGGGCTTCTGTTTCCCCATCCACAATTTGTGTGTATTGTCTATTTAGACTCTGAGGCAGGGACCGCCTCTAACTATGTTTGAACAGTACCTATCACAATGGGGTCCTGATCCCACTTGGGACTTGTAGGCACTCCTGCCATACAAATAAGCAAGAAGAATTAAAAAGAGGGAGAAGAAAAGGGAGTGAGGGAAGAAGAAATGGGGGTAGGGGCCAGGGGAGGGAACACCACCTGCTTTCCACCATCCCATTTCAATACTGAAAAGCTGACCTCCACCAGCTGTGCCTTTCCCCAGACTTTGTATAAAGAGTCTACAGGCAGCAGGCAATTATGCTGCTCCCTGGATATTCAGCACCATGATACAGTTCATATTAAACAGACCCCCCTCAGTATCAGACACTCTAAATCCCAGTGCACTAACAAGAAGAATGAAATTCACAAATATCATCGTACACCCACAGAGAAAACCACAAGATACCTGCATCCACTCAACGTGCTCAGCCCATAACCACCCCTCACATGGCAACCTGCTGTTCAATACTAGATTTCTGGTCCACAAGCAAATTCAAGAAATCACAAGTTCAACACTAGCCTGCCTTTTATTGCTAGGTATGTTACATACATATCACCGCCTCAAATGCACAGAACTTAGGATGGAGGAGCCATGTTAACTCCCCACCCAATTGGAGACAAAAAAATGGTTCCCTGGGAAAAGCAAAATCACATGTATCCATCCTATCTGCTAATTACTACTACCCAGCAGTCCTCCAGACAGCAAATGCTTCCCAGAAGAGCTGCTACGCATGTTCACTGCCATGGTGCTGGGTTCCCCAAAGTCTGAACTCTGACAAACTTCAACATCTATGCAGATAACAACTTTGACATCAAATCTCCTATCCACAATGGG
Organism: Carettochelys insculpta; assembly: GCF_033958435.1. Classification (NCBI taxonomy): domain Eukaryota; kingdom Metazoa; phylum Chordata; order Testudines; family Carettochelyidae; genus Carettochelys; species Carettochelys insculpta. Next base: position 48,377,775 of record NC_134137.1, read on the forward strand.
TCCTGCAAAAGAGATCTGCAGGTCGCCCTGGTAGCTGGTAACATCCTGACAGGATCCTTGGCACAGAAGTGGATGTAATTCAGTTTACTTCCCCCTGCAAGATGATAGCAGAACAGCTTCACAAGGACACAGATGAATCCCAATGCATTCTTTGTATAAATGTTAACCAACCCACAGGGCAGGGAGAAGTAGTTCTGGTGAAAAATTACAACCACACATCTGGACGTTATTACTGACACTCTAGGTCCTAAATGTGTTTTTCCCCTCTTCCCTCTCCATACATCAGTCCTGCAAATCACTGGTCACCCACTGCCTCCTGCCAAAGATGAAATGGGAAGAAACTGCAGCATCATTGGCAAAAAATACAAACAGATGCAGATAAACAAATATTTCCTTAAATGTTACTCTGAAGCTGCATTAAATGCTAAGAGATCCTTCTTCTCAATATCTGACAGAACACTTAATTCCCATTTTACATAATTTTTCTGGATCATACATTGATTTTTTAAACCAAATTCCTCATCACTCAAGAATCCAAGTCTTTACCACGTGAGGGAAGAAGTATCATATTTCTGAGAGAAGCTTATCCACATATGGGAAGTCTAGAATTACCATATTTGAATTTTCAAAGAAAGAGAACACCTCTGAGGAGTGTATCTGTATCAGCATCTACCAACTCACTCTGTATTAATGTACTGTAGTATAATATCGTATATATAGTACATTAATACAACATGAGTTGGTAGATACTGATACTCCGTAGGGCAGCAGTTTACACTAAGCCTGTGAGGGAGCACACCTTCCCACCTCACAGAATTGGCATATGAGTGGGGAAAGACACTGAATGTTCTGAAAAAAATTCATCACCATCTGTGATTCGAACTCTTGTCCTTTCTGGATAAGGAGAGATGACTCAGAGCAACAAGGACCCCTGCTGACACAGGCTACGTCTACACGTGAAGCCTACATCGAAATAGCTTATTTCGATGTAGCACCATCGAAATAGGCTATTTCAATGAATAACGTCTACACGTCCTCCAGGGCTGGCAATGTCGATGTTCAACTTCGATGTTGCGCGGCACCACATCGAAATAGGCGCTGCGAGGGAACGTCTACATGCCAAAGTAGCACACATCGAAATAAGGGTGCCAGGCACAGCTGCAGACAGGGTCACAGGGCGGACTCAACAGCAAGCCGCTCCCTTAAAGGGCCCCTCCCAGACACAGTTGCACTAAACAACACAAGATACACAGAGCCTACAACTGGTTGCAGACCCTGTGCCTGCAGCATGGATCCCCAGCTGCAGCAGCAGCAGCCAGAAGCCCTGGGCTAAGGGCTGCTGCCCACGGTGACCATAGAGCCCTGCAGGGGCTGGAGAGAGAGCATCTCTCAACCCCCCAGCTGATGGCCGCCATGGAGGACCCGGCAATTTCGACGTTGCGGGACGCGGATCGTCTACACGGTCCCTACTTCGACGTTGAACGTCGAAGTAGGGCGCTATTCCGATCCCCTCATGAGGTTAGCGACTTCGACGTCTCGCCGCCTAACGTCGAAGTTAACTTCGAAATAGCGCCCGATGCGTGTAGCCGCGACGGGCGCTATTTCGAAGTTAGTGCCACTACTTCGAAGTAGCGTGCACGTGTAGACACAGCTACAGAGTGTCAATTTAACCTGTGTGAAAGAGAACCTACTGTCTCTCTCTCAAGTACTATACAATTCCGCCAAGAAATCACCTCAGGATCTAGCAGAGCTTTCAGACAACTGCCTAGTATCAAACCTCCCTCTTTTGAGCAAGTTCCTTGACAAACTGCACACACCTGTCCACTGCGAATATGGCCACATCTACACAAACGGCTTCTCTTGGCAAAACTGGGCTTTTGCCGGAAAAAAAACGCAGAGCATCTACATGCCAAATGAGCTTTGTTGACCATTTGTTGATAAAACCCAGCACACCCACCAGCAGCATTATGCCTCTCCCCATTCAGGTATAACACCTCTCTCGACAATGTTATGGCGACAAAACCGCTGTGCAGATGCTCCAGGGCGCTTGTTGACAGACAGGGCTTCTGGTTCACCGGGCAGCCCGTTTGCAGAGCTTCCAATCAGCCGTTCTGTTGAGAGAGGGCCGGGCAGTCTGGCTGCTCTCTGTTGACAGAGCGGATTTCTCTTTTGATCTGCTTTTATGTGTACACACAATCTGTCGACAGAAGTTTTGCCGGGAAATCACTTCTGACAGTCACTTCTGTTGACAGAGGCTCTTCATGGAGACGCAGCCTATCTGAGATTCCTCCAAGATAGCTTTCAGGTTAGGTCAAGGAACAGAGTCAGCACGGCTAACTTAGATAGATAACTTTTTCTTGTTCATAAACAGGTAGGACTTTAATGTATATCCTCTGGGATCTATCAGGAGTGTCTGATATGTAGGGCAATCATATCTCCCTGTCCCAAATACAATGCCATGGGGGGAGGGGCAGCTCCTCCAAGTCCCAGGGAGCCAGGAAGGAGAAAGCAGCCACTTGCCCTCCCTGAGCCCTGGGCCGCACCAGCCCCCAGCGCTCCAATTAGCTCCAAGGAAGTGGCAAGGACGGAGAAGCTGCGGTGCTTCCCTCTGCCTTCCCTGAGCCCCGAGGAAGCTGCAGGGACAGGGCAGCCACGGCACTCCCGCTCTCCCCGCTTCCCCGAGCCTCAGTGGAAAATACAGGAAAATTGGTTCCTTTTCCAAAATAAGTAGGGATGCCTTTTTGTTGTCCAAAATACAGGACCATCCCACCAAAAATGGGATGGATGGTCACCCTACTGATATGATGACCAGGACAGGCATACTTCTTTGTTTGCTTCAATCCCTTTCTCAGGAACAATGCAGCTGTTGAGTTCAAGGGAGAAGGTCTTAAGGATAAAAGACCAGGGGCTTCCTTGTCCAAAGGACCAAATCTTTGAAACTCATTGCTTAGGAAAATTAGAATTATTACAAATCTCATCTCTTTCAGAGGAAAGCTTAAAATTAACTTCTTCAGATTACAGTTTCCACAGATGCAACTAAAACAATATAGGAAAAGGGAAGAAAAAAGGAGCACATTTAAAGGGGCGGGATGGGGCGGGGCGGGGGGTATAGGAATAAAAGGAGAAGAAAGTAAATTATCATTAAAATCAGGGTTGCCAGATGTCCTGCAATGTGTGGGAGAGACCCAAATTTCCATTAAAAGTCCCACGTCCCACATTTACGTGTAAATGCAGGAGTTGTCACAGAAATTCCTGGCCCCATCCAGGTATTGCGTGGTTGGGATTGCTGGGGTGGGGGCTCTGAGCCCCAGCTGGCTCCCAGACATGGGAACTCTGGTGGAGGGGGTGGGAGGTCTTGGCAGCCCTGTGGCTGGGATGCAGAGCCCTGCCAGCAGCCAGAGCCACAGGCACCCCAGCGGTGGGGGAACCCCGGCAGCCCTGTGGCTACGAGCTGGCTGGGGTGTGGGGTGTCCCGGCCGGGCGTTAGCTTCCCAGCTGCGGCAGCCTCCCAGCTGCAGGGCTGCTGGTTTTCCTTCACCTCCTATCCCCAGCTGGGGATCCTGCATTCAGGGCTGCCTGTCCCACAAACCCTCCCCCAAAATCTGGCAACCCTAATTAAAACAATGATATCCCTAAACTGCCTCAGGAAGGGAGGAAAATTAGACAATCAAAGCACTGGTCTACTGTGAGCGTGCTTATATTCTCTTGGGAGGTGCTCAGACATTACAGTGATAATCACCACTATATAAATAAATATATCCTGCATGTATTTATAAAGTTTGCGCGCACACACACACAAACACACACACAGACGTTTTATTATATAATTAACAGTATCCCATGAAGTTTGGTTCTGATTGTTTCTATTACACTGTAATTTGGCACTGCTATTTGGAAATAGCTTCACTTAGCCCTAATTTTTTTTTCTAAGTACTGACTCCCACTACACCTCCACCATCCAGTAAATTTCTTAATACACTTGGGCAGTAACTTAATAGCTGGTCTAGTTACAACTAACCCTTTCGTGCTATTTAAAACTGCAAAAACAATGTGTTCTTTCTCTTGGGAGGGCCACACTACCATTTGGTCATATGGGAACACATTTTGGATGCACTTCTAAAGCAGCTGCCTGTATCATGAAGATTTATGATTGGAAAGCAGTCGGGGGCACAACTCCCTGAAAAAGTTGTCCATATGGGCGGGAGGTGGGGGGCGGGAATCACATATTAACTTCCTAAAACAACGCTATGGTTCAAGCAGGGGGTGAGGTTTTGTCATGTTACTTAGATTTTTCTCAATCATAGTTATGTGCTGCAAATAGGTCTGTAATTGTTCTGACATATACAATACTATTAGTAGTGTTTTTCTCCATGACTCCACCAGAATATGTGATAGTCATTCCAGACATTCCGATGCTTTCTTTTTGTTTTTTTGGGTAATGTTTGGAAAGCTTTTGTTTTGGCCCTAGAAAATTTTATTTATTTAAAAAAAAATCCTACAACAGCTTTAGATGAATCAGGAAGACAAGAATTTCTATAAACAAATAAAGCAGTAAAATATTATCATGAGAAAATGTTTTAGTAGGTGTCACTCTAGTTTCTGAAAGTCATATTAACCTATCTGAATTTTAGGAGAGATTTAGTACAAAATAAAATACACTTAAAGTCTGTTTTACAATGAGTTACTTTTAAACAGTGATCCATATTTCATTTAAAATGAATTACAGTAGTAAACATATGAATTACTAATATGAACACTTTAACTTATTGAAAGCATTCTTTGGAAAAAAACATTGAGTTTACTTTATTTTCTAACAGTAACCACAGAGTAGAGTCAGGCTCATATGACTTTAGTAACTATATTTCAAATGTACCAATAAGGTGTTAATTTCAGTATATTCCTAACTATTAATGAATATTCATGAAGCATCTGTCCAATCAAGAGTTCTTTGGTTTAGTCAATAAGGTGGTAAGAGATCTCAAAAACAATGCATTTTTCCTGTTTTTAAGCACAAGATTTCACTAAGACGGTTATTTGAAATTTAAAAGCAAAATGAATAGTGAGAAAATTAATTTAAAAACTCACTCTCAGAATGTTTATTTCCTGTTAGCTAAACAATAGTGTTGATGGGTATTTGAAATGTTTGCTTTATTTAGCTAGTAACTTGAACAATAAGCCATGACACCTCCAGCTCAGCCCTCGAGGCCTGTACCTAGCGAAGGCTAAACTAACCATTCAGCAACTGCATCAGCCATGGGATGTCTGGAATTTGTTGAGTGCACTCATCCTTAAAATGGAACAGCTGTTGTGAAAGGCCGTTACAAGACAACTATAGGGGCATAAGGCTCCAGTAACACCCTTATCTACAACTTGATATGAAAAGCATTTGCTGCAACACTGCTCCCATCCCCAGGTGTAAAGTTACAAAATACACTGTCCCAGCGTACTTGGCTTAGTGAAGTGGAAATAAGTAACATTTCTTTTGGTGCCAGTAACTCTGGAAGATTTCTGAATGGATTTAATTGTCTTTAATAAGTTATTTAGTGTAACACATCAGTAAACCCATTTTACACACAGAGGCCTGCAAACAGCCTGCTTTGTTCCAACAAGCCCCTGTAACTGCTGCAACAGAACCATGCTCTTTGGGCCTACTCCCGCTTCTCTCACTCACTGTCAGTCCTACCGCCTACAAAAAGACTGCTTCCATGTAAGAAGTGAGCAGGATCCCACAGAAAACAACAGCAATGCAGTAAATAGCTCACAGAGGAACATAGCTGCCAGAAAGCTCACAATTACATCTGTGTAATTCTTATTAGCTAAACAAAAGAGGAGAAGTGACCAGTGGCATAATGGTCTGAGCTTTCTCCCACTAGAAACAGTGGCAAATTTCCTACTGATTTCAGTGGGTGCAAGATCAAGAGCTAACATCAAAACCCTAATAGACATATTGTCAGAAGAGGAATCTCCTATTTGCAAGCACATTGCGTAGCCACAAAATTTGCGCCTGCAATTGAATTGTGGGCATAAATAAGATTAATTATACTCTAAATGCCTGACAGCCAGTGCCTAAACTGGACTAAAATTAGTACCCTAAATGTCTTGTTGTCCTAGCAAGTCCTCTTCCCAGCCTTTCTATAGTACAGATTTAACCAGTTAGTGACATGGCTCACTCCAAAGGGTTTTTGTATGCAAATACTCACTTTAAAACCAAGGTAGCTGATCTCTGTACTACTTTGTCCAACGACTTGGCCTGGCATCTAGGTGTCTCCTTTTAAACAAGTCATAGCACTGCTATTTTGGTATGTGGATGAGACCACCTAATCATTGCTGAGTAACTAACTGGGTGGTTGATTCTCCTACCAGCATGCACTGTCCCATGCGCTGCTGCTGCTCTATTGTGTGTTCACAGTGTTGAGAACAGCTGCTCATATTCTCCCAGAAGGCACAAATATAAGTACGTTCAGGAAGCCTGGCAGCTTTAGATGCACACAAACACAGACAGCATGTGGAAAATGCTCTTAAGTGGACATACCAGCATTTGTTGCTACTGGATCAGATGAGAACATAAAAACGAAGTTGCATAAACACCACTGTACGTATTGCAAAGAGGTGGGCCCTACTGGTGCAATCTTCAAACTGCTCCAGAGTGATATGCTGACAAGAGTAAATACTGAAATTCCCTCTACAGCCTGCCTGTTCATTGTTGTTTACAAAGCCAGGGCCCCAGTGATCAGTTGGATGGGACTTTACACCAAATGCACCCTCTGGATGTATTCCAGTTGCATCAATCCTGAGGTAGACAGAACGTCTCCACCAGACTTGCTGGGGGAGTGCAGAAGAGCAGCCTCTGCACCCTTTGAAAGGGTACTCTCCGCTTCAGACCAACAGCTGGTAAAGTCTAGCTATGCTGATGATCTTTATGTCTTACCTCTCTGTTTATGCTGGATGTGCAAAGGTACAGCCTGTGGCTTTTCCTTGCATAGGTAGGCAAGACTGGGGAAAGCTACTTGGACTCTCCTTCACCTTGCACAACTGTGCAAGGCTTCAAAGGAGGAATAGTGCAGTGGTTTCAGCATTAGCCTGCTGAACCCAGGGTTATGAGCTCAATCCTTGAGGGGGCCATTGAGGATCTAGGCCAAAATAATTTTTTTTTTTAAAAAAAGGGTGGGGGGGAATGGTGCTTGGTCCTGCTAAGAGGGCAGGGGGCTGGACTAGATGACCTCCTGAGGTCCCTTCCAGCTCTATGAGAGGTGATGTGACACAACACAGACCTCACTTTGTATCTATCTAGGTACTATAGTATCTGAGCGTAAGGTGTTTACTGTAGCATCTGAGCAAACGGCATTTGCATAGCTGGAATCGACTTATTTCCCTAGTGAAGACCTGGCCTTTATAGTCTCATGTCAAGAGTGTGGAGTACAAGGGTCAATTGCTGACCCCAGAGAGACTCATTTTCTGAGTCTTCACCAGATGTGAAGAACTGAACTCCTGAAGATTGACCGCCAGTGTGTCAATCTTCCAGTAAGTCTAGATAGGCCCTGAGTGTCTACAAAGAGATAAAAAAATAACCTCTCTCTAATTAACACTTTCTTCCTTCATAGATGTCGGAGATGTAGCTTAACTAGTTTACAATTATTTAGAGAAAGTGCATGTGTATGTGTGCATGAGAGAATGTGAGGGTTTGGCCACACTTTGAGATAGAGGTATAAATTCCAGGTCAAGGAGACATATGTGCAGTAAAGATAGCCAAGCTAGTCTGCACTAAAAATAGTGCAACTCTGGGTGTGCAAGTGGTGGGAAGGGGTCGCTGCCCTGAGTATGTGCCTGCCCACAATGCACTGGCCAGGGAAAGCAATATCTCACATCTTCAATACCTTGGTTTCTTCCAGATTCATGTAAGAATTCAATTGTGTTATTACTTTGAGAAAGTCTCTGTTGGTGTCCATGAACTTCAGACCCTAACTCTCAGGGGTCTCTGGAGGACTCCTCCATGGCTCACAGTTTGCTCAGTCACAAGCCTTTATAACTGTCTCAGTTCCATTCCCTTATTAGCAAAAATGCCTGACAAATCCCCAGCTGCTCATTCAGCCTCAACATATTAAAAATGAAGGACTACGCTTCTCTCATGACAGTGAATCCTAGAGACAGCTCCCCTTTTTGGTTCGTCCCCACTCACAAGCTGGAATTTGTTGTTTCTTAATCATATTGGAATCTGTTCCTGGGAACCACGACCAGTTCTATGATCTAGATTGTTCAATAATAATAATGCTTCCTTTGATTAGTATTGGATTGTATCTCTCTGTTGATGATTCATAGTATTATTTATTTATTTTTAACTGAAAAGCTGTACTGATGGTTTCAAATACATACAGTAACCCTCAATCTTATTCCTGGTCAGTGGACTTCAAGAATGATTCATTAATGTACTCTCTATTTTTTTGTGGTTGCCGCAAAACTTATTGTCTCATATCTGTTTGCATGAAAGTGCATTAACCACATAATGACCTAATCACTTAAAACTCCCCAAATCCTTCTGAATCTGATGGCAAAATTATAAAGTATTTCCCTTCTGTCCTTGCAGCCTTGGTATCATCAGGGAACAATGAATTTGATCTTATATCTGATAGTCTCATTCAAATTATTGTTACATGTATTATTAAAGCCTGTTTCCTTAGAGTACACCAGTGGTAATCTATTTGCAGCAAAAGAAAAGATCATATGCAGTTACTTGCTGCATCCCATTTTGAACTATTTTTCAAACCAACCAGCATTCTTCACTCTCTTTACCATCACTCTTTGTCTTAGCCCATAAGCTTGTTTGTGAAACCTTATCAGCAGTTTAACTGAAAATAATGCTAGTCACATATCCCCTAAAATTACTCCATTATATAGAAAATAAAAAGCTAGCATGTGGCATCTGGAAATCCCAAATTCCAGTTGTAAAGGCATAACATGCAAAATATATTTGTTTTCCTAATTTTCTACTAACAAGTCTTTGTTTTTTTCATCCCTGACTGAAACAGCAATAAAAGAGAATACTTACAAATGGCTGCCCTTCAAGGCTATTTAAAAAAAGAAAGATACTGACATTTAAATAATTAGTTCTTGTCCATATTTGTCTCACTTGTCCTTTTTTTTTTTTTTTTTTAAAGTCACTTTCTTTTTTCCTTCAAAGTCATTTCTGGTTTCTTTTCAGACAGTTGAGGGGTAGGAAGGGAAATGGTTTTAAAGATCAAAATGAAACAAACTTGACTGCACACTTCAAATTTGCCATGGGATTCAATTATTTCTATTAGAAGCCCTTTTTTTCCACAAGTAAGAAGTTATTTTACTCAGCATCCCAATAATAATTTCTTGTAGTTTTTGAAAATATTGAGGCAGTTTTTCCCCCTGAGGTTTTTACTAGTTAACACTTTCACTGTCAAAAACAGTGACACAGACAGTCCAAGAATAGAGGTCCCGGGAAATGGAGATCTGGTGTTTTCTATTTTGCCTGGGGCCAAACAGGACATAAAGGGCTTTAAAATTGCAGCTGGAAAGTGCATTAGATGTGCTAAGTATTGTTATTAAAATCCATTCAAAACACCCCAGAATGGAATCACTTAAAGTGGACTCAATTCTTTCACCCAGAATAAATTTATTTATGGGAGAAATTCATCCAGTTGCAGAGGGCTCACACAGAGGTGTGCAGTGCTAGTGTTACACATGTACATTCAGGGTCTTTGCATCCCTGCTTTTTTATAGGTCTCTGCAATAGACCTGCATAGCCCAGTGCAGAGGGTAACAATGGGGTTAAAGCCACAGTATCCCTGCTTAGCTAAATCCAAGACCCTAATAGCACGCACCTGATCCAGCAAAGTGCTGCATGCTCTGAACTGTCATTGCACCACACAGGAGTTGCTCAGCTCCTTTCAGTACACGGCCAACCCTGCAACAAAGGGGCCTCAGTCTTCAGGGTGTTGAGCCTGCTCAACTCCCACTGACTTTTAGGATTGAGGCTATCATGTATGGGAAGTCTGGCTGCCATTACAGCCCAAAGACTAAAAGTAGTGATGGTGGGGAGGGAGGGGAGGAGGTAGAGAAGATGTCTGTACTGGAGCCCTAGCCACTTCAGACGGAACAGTCCTTCCCTTTGGCAGGGGTTAGATTAGATGGCTCTTGTGGTCCTTTCTAACCCTATAGCTGCGTCTACACGTGCACGCTACTTCGAAGTAGCGGCACCAACTTCGACGTTAGGCGGTGAGACGTCGAAGTCGCTAACCTCATGAGGAGATAGGAATAGCACTCTACTTCAACGTTCAACGTCGAAGTAGGGACCGTGTAGACGATCCGCGTCCCGCAACGTCGAAATTGCTGGGTCCTCCATGGCGGCCATCAGCTGGGGGGTTGAGAGATGCTCTCTCTCCAGCCCCTGCGGGGCTCTATGGTCACCGTGGGCAGCAGCCCTTAGCCCAGGGCTTCTGGCTGCTTCTGCGGCAGCTGGGGATCTATGCTGCAGGCACAGGGTCTGCAACCAGTTGTCAGCTCTGTGGATCTTGTGTTGTTTAGCGCAACTGTGTCTGGGAGGGGCCCTTTAAGGGAGCGGCTTGCTGTTGAGTCCGCCCTGTGACCCTGTCTGCAGCTGTGCCTGGCATCCCTATTTCGATGTGTGCTACTTTGACGTGTAGACGTTCCCTCGCTGCGCCTATTTCGATGTTGGGCTGAGCAACGTCGAAGTTGAACATCGACGTTGCCGGCCCTGGAGGACGTGTAGACGTTATTCATCGAAATAAACTATTTCGATGTTGGCTGCACGTGTAGACGTAGCCTATGAGTCTACTGCAGTGAGGTCACACAATTAGACAAAGTATGGGTTGAAGAGCAGATTTAATTTTCCCAGTTCACCTCACCTCACTTAGGCAAGGCCTGATTATTTGTCCTTAATGCACAATAAGAAGTTTGTCATAACTCTGACAATTAACAGATTCATAGAATCAAAGAAATGTAGGACTGGAAGAGACCTCAAGAGTTAACAAAGTCCCACCCTCCTACCATGCTAATGTAGAAAGAGAGGAATAGTATCTAAGCTTGCTGTAAACTGGTTTCAATTCATGTTTTACTTCTAAGACAAACTTGCTACCTTTCCCTGATTATGGATGATTCAGTAAAATACTCACACAGACGTTTCCTTGCAGTGGCAGAGACTCTCAGCTATTCCCTGACCTTATTTTATTTTTTTAGTGTGGGGATTGTTTTGCCTTGCCATTTGTTTTGAGGTTTCCCCCTGTTTTGGAAAAAAGGTGTGCACTTAACAATACAGAAGTTTCTGGAAAGTTAAATAATAGATCTTGGCATGGCGCTAACTGGGTTAGCTGCTAAGCAATCAATAGGCCTGTATGTTTTTAAAATATACCAGTTAAATCATTTTATTGTCAGTTCTTTGCTTTTATACAGATGATAGTTATAACAAGAGTCTTCAGATGACTTTAATTATATTTTGCCTGAAGTAGCATCAGGCAGAAATAAGGTTCTGGGATAATTTTTTTGACTAGAAGCATGATCATTTTCTAGGTATATTTGAATCTATTCTCAGGTTTTTCAAAGAAAAATGATAAAACTAAGCATATGATGTTTTTCTGAGAAGATTCTTGTGAAAAGAGTAACACAAAGTTAATGTAGACCAGGGTGAAAGTGATTTAATCATGTTCTGCCTTTGAGCTTTTCAGTTATTTTCCTAAAGGAAGGTTGATTCTTATTATGAAAACATTTTGATTTGCAATTAAATATAGCCTTTATACTAAATGTGGCGCTTCTTTGGGCTAGTCAGGAGAATAAGCTATATCTACACCCATTTATTTAAACACTTTCATAGCTTAAAATATATTTATTCATAATTTTTGCATTTTTATTATGCTTGAAATGATGAGTGATGCATTTCTTATGTACTAAATGACAAATTTTTTACTTAATGGGACAAGGTGAGTATGGTAGCATTTTTATTAAACCAGCTTCTGTTGATGAGAGAGACTGCTTTCAAGCTACACAAGTCTGGGAACGGTACTCAGAGTGCACAGCTAAATACAATATGCAATGGACAGTTCAGCATAAGTTATCACAAAGTAAACTCACCCTCTTAGGCTATGTCTACATTACAGAGATCTTTTGAAAGAAGCCCTTCTGGAAGATCTCTTCCGAAAGAACTTCTTTCGAAAGAGCGTGTACTCACACAAAAAGACAGATCAAAAGAGTGATCTGCTTTCGCGAAAGAGAGCGTCCACACATCCACCACTCTTTCAAAAGGACGGGCCAGGGACTGAAAAACCAGGTGCCATGAGGACTGCTCTTTCAAAAGAAGGGCCCTGCGGAGTGTCTACACGCATTTTCTTTCAAAAGGGGGTGCTCCTCCTATAACGGGAGTAGAAGAGCGTTTTCAAAACGAGTGTCATGTTCTTTCAATTTACTTTCAAAAGAACACTTTTAATGCGCAGATGCTCCATGGGATCTCTTGAAAGAGCTGCCTTCTTTCAAAAAATCTTTTGAAAGAACTTGCTTGTGTAGTCACAGCCATAGTCACAGGAAAGTGCTGGGCAGGTTTCCTTTGAGGCTGAGGACCAATAGGTCAGAAAAAAGAGGGATCGCTTTGTGAAAAATGTTCACCCACAAGTGATATGGTATTTTTATACCTTATCTTCTGGTGTGAGTTGATTTGAGAGCACAGTCACTCTCTGATGTCACCCACATAACTGTTATTGTGGAATTTAGAATATATCTACAGAACAGTTAGATGCCCAGGACTGTGCCAGCCAATCCAGGCTCACAGGGCTCAGGCTCTGGGGCTGTTTTATTGCTGTGTAGATTTCTAGCTTGGTTTGGAGCTCAGGCTGTAGAATCTGACAAGATGGGAGGGTTCCACAGCTCAGGCTGCAGCCCAAGCCTGGAATTCTACAAAGCAATGAAAGAGTTCCTGAGCCTGAGTTCTGTGAACCTGGATCAGATGGCATGAGCCAGCTGAGGGTACCTAACTGTTGTGTAGACATACTCAAAGCACACTGGCTGAGATACACCAAATATTGTTATGGACCAATGGTTCCCAAACTTTTCAGCATCACACCCCCTTTTTCATTTCTGAGAAACCCTCAAACCTCCCCACCTCTTCTTTACCATCATCCAACCGTCCTTTAACAAAAATTTCAATTCATGATTTAAAATAAACACAAAAGCTTGATGTAAAAATGTTGTTTAAAATTAAAAATAAGCACAAATAATTTTTCTTGGCCCTTTGTGGTTGCCTGGTGCAGCCCCAGCTGGCCAACTGCCTGAGCCCCGTACCAGCCTCCAGAGCTGCCTCCGCCAGCTGCCGACCCACCTGAGATCGGTTCTGCCAGAGCCACCCACCCGAGCCCCACGCCACTGGGGCCTGCCACCCGCTTGCCTACCATCCACCAGGGCCAGCCGTCCACCAGCCCACTGGTGCCCAAAGTCCTGTGCTGCCAGGATCAGCTGCCCACCCACCAGCCATCCACCCCAGCTGCGGGCCAGCTGCCTGAGCTGCCCGCCCAAGCGCCACGCTGCCAGGGCCAGCCACCCACCCACCATTCCGAGCCACCCAAGCCCCATGCTGCTGGAGCCAGCCGCCCAAGCCCTGCTCTGCCAAGGCCAGCTGCCTGAGCCCCATGTGTCCTGCAAGCTGACTGGCCACGCAAGCTTCTCCCCTGCTCTCCTACAAAGCCGGGAACCCCCAGCCTCCTCCTCCTCCCACTCAACCCACACTCACTCTCATTTGCAGAAGGCAGTCAGCTCCACATGGGTCTTTGCTGGCTGCCTGCTTTTTATAGTGGCTGCACTGGTTCACCCATGTAAAATGTCAGGGGCTGACAGCCGGAAGCAAAGGCCAGATCCTTCTTCAGCTGTGGGAGGAATGATTGGGGTGGGGGGGGCGCTAGGTCACCTCACGCCCCCCCTGGAATTTCTTTACACCTCCCCAGGGGGCCACGCCCCCCAGTTTGGGAAACCATGTTATAGACATATGTAGGACCCATGAATGTCAACAGGTGTGTTGTGGGGGGTGTTGGTCATTGTAGCTGGGGAGACATACTGGTAGGTTTGCATCTGTTGTTCTGAGTCTGATGCCACTTAGAGTTGGTGTGGTCCTGGTCAGTGGGGAGCTTGAGAGATTGGGGATGCTCTGAAGGACAGAGGAGAGGGTTTAGGAAAGATTTCTTTTGGGGTGATTCCACCCCATCCCCCCAGAGTATGGGTTGCAGTTGTTTTAGGACACCCCCTATGGGTTCCAGAAAGGAATATTAGGTGACAACTAAGGATGTGTAGTTGGGGGTGGGGGGATTATTTCTGTCCTGAAGAGTTGTGCAAGCTGATCATGGTGTCACAGATTGTGCCATGTTTGTATGTAAAGTTATAGGTTGTAGCTATGTATGTGGCTGTATTAGAAGTGTTTCAGTGCTAAGATTCACAATGGGAAGTGGCTCTCTACCTCAGCCAGGAAGGACAGACTACGAACAAAGGCTCAGACAGCCGAATACACATTTCAGGCATGTGGAGCTTCTCTCCTGGAAGGCATCCAATGGCAATGGGCTACACTTGCCCAATTGGATCAGATGACTTTGGGCTAAACAATGGAAGTGAAATCAGAGGCACAGACAAAACATGTGTAGATGCCCCAGGGGCCCTTTTTTCAAAACAGCAGTCCTCATGGTACCTGATTTTTCGATCCCTGGCCCACTCTTTCAAGAGAGTGAGGGCTGTGTGGATGCTTCCCATCGAAAGTGTGGATTGATTTTTTCGATCTACTTTTTTGTGTGTGGATGCTCACTTTCGAAAGAAAGTTTTTTCAGAAGAGATCTTCTGGAAGAACTTCTTTCGAAGGATTGCTGTAGCTTAGATGCAGCCTGGGAATAGTGCCTATTTTGAAATGAGCCCTAGTGCATCTAATGACTCTATTTTGAAACAGGCTCTATGTTTGTAGATGCTGCATTTCAAAATATCTGAGTGCTATTTCGAAATGCATGTTTCTGTGTGGCAGCATTATTTCAAAATAAACTATTCTGGAATAGCTAATTTTGGAAAGAGGCAGCTGTGTAGACATACCCTGAACATTCCATAGCGAGATATGATAAGTCATCTTCTTTGTGCATCTTGTATGTATGTATGTACAAGGTCCTTGGGGTGGAATTATGGGGGATTAGTCGGATAGCCTAAACTCCCTTGGTAAACTGTGCTGTGGAGTCAGCTTTGAGTTCTTTATGGTGGTTGATGGTAGAGAGATGGCTGTTGGCCTTGTTAATGTAGTCATCACCACTGAGGATTATGATGGTGCCAGTTTGGATTATCACAACAATCTGTAACCCACTGACCATGTCTTTTTTAATAGTAACAGAGAGGTAGTCGTGTTAGTCTGTACTCCAACCAAACAAAGCAGAGGAAATGTAGCACTTTAAAGACTAACAAAATGGTTTATTTGGTGATGAAGAAGTGGGTCTGTCCCCCGAAAGCTCATCACCAAATAAATCATTTTGTTAGCCTTAAAAGTGCTACATTTCTGCTGCTCACCTGTTTGTTTTGTGTTTAGCTGTGATGCTCTGAGTACCTTTCACAGACAGGAGGAAGAACTCTGTGTAGAAAGAAGGCTTGTCTCTCTAACCAACAGAGTAGTCTCAGGGTGGTAGCCATGTTAGACTGTGTCTTCACCCAAAAAAAAAAGAAAAATAGAGTTGTCGCACGAAAACTCATTACCTAATAAATTACACAGTTAGTCTTTAAGGTGCTACAGGACTTCTTTTTTGTTTCACCAATAGAAGTTGGTCCAATAAAAGACATGAATGACCTCATGCACCTTGCCTCTTTAATATCCTGAGACCAAAACAGCTACGCCAACATTGAACACAATTGCTTATTTGTGTTTTGTGATAAAGCACTATTTGGCCAGAAATTCAAATTGAATTAAAATTGCACAAGCATAGCATTTAAAAAAATTAAATGAACTTCCTTTCAAGTACTGGATACATGAGAAAAAAGCTGATAAAGTTATTAAAACAATAAAACTAACTGGTTTATTAAAATGGAAGTCTCGTGTAATTAAGGAATGTAACTGATTGCTTCTGACTTATCATTTCCTTCAATATTTTAGAACTTGTAGATCTCACCCTCTCATGCCTATTTTTTACTCATAGAGCGAAGGAGGAAGAAAATGGGTCTTTTTGCCTGTTTCAATAATTGGTGTCACAACTTTGAATTAACTAGTCGTCATGTGACTGGATTTTTATATTGGGCATGGAAGCCATTTTATGTGTCCATTGTATCTATTGGCCCCAAACAGTGTGCCAGGGGAGCTCTGTGACGTGTCTAATGAAAGCTGATGATACCCTGAATCTATGTATGCCACTTGTATGTCTATGCCATGTTTGTATGTAAAGTTATGGATTGTGTGTAGGTGCATTAGAAATGTTTCAGTGCTAAGATTCACAATGGGAGGTTAACAAGAAGTCCTGTGGCACCTTATAGACTAATAGATATTTTGAAGCATAAGCTTTCATGGGCAAAGACCCATTTCATCAGTTGCATGAGTCGGGGGGTGGTTCAGAGGAGTATTTAAAAAGTGGGGTTCCAGTAAAAGAGAGGGCCGGAGCTGACAAGGTCTATTCAGTCAGGGTGGAAAAGGCCCATTATCAGTAGTATGTAGCAAAAGAGGAAAAAACAAGTCAGGTAAGTCAGGGGGGATGGGGCCCACTGTCAGAATCTAATGTGGAGGTGTAAACACCCAAAGCAGAGAAGCTGCTTTTGTAAGGGGCGAGCCACTCCCAGTCTCTGTTTAATCTTTGGTTGATGAAGTCAAATTTGCAAATAAATTGCAGCTCAGAGATTTCTCTCTCCATTTGATGGAGAGGTGGCTCTCCACCCCAGCCGGGATGAATGGACTATAAACAAAGGCTCAGACAGCCAAATACATATGTTCAAGAATGTGGAGCTTTTCTCCTGGAAGGCATCCAATGGCTTTGGGCTACAGTAGCTCAACTAGATCAGGTTACTTTGGGCTAAACAATGGAATTGACATCAGATGCCCAGATATCCATTCCACCCACCATGTAAATGACTGGGGTCTGTTAGCAAAACCAGTGACCAATGGCACTTTGCCACAGAGGCTCACCTGGGTCAGAAGAAAATGACCCTCAAGGACCTATGGGATGGAGAAAGGGCTTTGTCCAGACACAAGAAAAAACTATGGAGTGGGCACAGCAGTGTCCATGTTGGGGGGGGGAGGGCAAAGGGGAGTCTTTTGTCTTCTGTCTTTTGCTCCTGCTCCGAGGTTCCATGTTCCAGCATGCTGATCTCCAGTAACTAAAGTTATGTAACTTTGCCCCTTATGGGATGGACTTTTAAAGCCTTTCAAGAATCAATAACTGTAACTGATGCATGTAAAGTATCAACATTTTTCTCTCTAACCCTGTTCTTCCTTTTTCTGTTAATAAACTTTTAGATACTTACCTATGAAGGATTTGAGCAAGCGTGGTGATTTGGGTAAGATCCAAGTATTTATTAGCTGAGGACTGTGGCTGGACCCTTTGGGTCCCAGAAGAATCTTTGTGGATTGTGTGAAATAGGTTTAATAACCTCTCACCTGAGTTTGGGGGTTGTTAGTCTGGTCTGGTATAGCAGCTGCCAAGTCTGTGGGTTTGCTTTGGGGGCTTCTTGCTGGCCAGTGGGGCTGGCAGTAGTACTTTTGTGGCTGATTGGATTTGCCTTAGTGAGAAGGAAATCCCAGCCTGGGGCTGTAAGTGGCCCAGCTTTGAGCAAAAATATCTTGTCTTGATTTCTATAGCTGCACTCAGAAACCCCATCATATTACCCTAGTCATTGAACCAAATTATCTGAAGTGAAGAAAATATTCTCTCTGAATCTGCAGAAGAGGCTACTGCTGTCAGTAGCTGGCTTAGCACTCCAACACACTCTGGTTCCAGGTGCTCAGCTGTGATTTCCATGCATGTGAGGTCTGACTTTTTACAAAAAAACTTAGCAGCAAACATGAGCGGCTTAGTGTTATTTTGCATATAATTTAAATATTTTAGTGGTTTATAATTAGGTTAGGTATTTCAACAGCAGTTATTAATTTCAGTTTTCATTTAAAATAGATCTATATATACCTCTAATTTAAATAAAGAGCAAATTAAAATAAAAATGTAAATTTAAATTGGATTTAAATTTAAAAATTCTTTTTTAAAATTTTTTTAAAAGCAAGATCGTTGATTTTTATCCATCCTGATGTAGAATATTTTCAGAGTTAAAAGCAGCAAAAAAATATAGTTGTAGCCAGAGCCAGAGGTGACTGGTGATGGAGGGGGAGCACCAATCAAGTGGCCGTCTGCCCAGCATGGGATGGGCCAGGACAACTCCCTTCTGTCCCAGGCCCCACCTCTCCCCACCCTTGCTCTGCCCTCCCTGCCCTGCCTCTTCCCCCAGCCAAAGTGGCCTGTCGGACTAGCAGGACTGCAAGGCTGGGCTTGGCAGCAGGATTCCACATCCTCCTCCCCTGCAGTCACTGGCGGTGGCAGGGAAGATGTAGCCAAGTGTCTCTGGCCATGCCACTCTAGAAGAAGGGCAGGGCTGCCCCAGCACTTCCCAGCAGGAAGTGGAACGGTGCAACCAGAGAGCAGCATGAGTTGGAGCCGTCTTGCCGTGCTTCCCCCGTCCCTGCTGCCAGTGAGGGTGGAGGTCCAGGCAGCGCAGATGCCTACTGCTGTGCCAGCCCTTTGGCCCTGCTCATTCCCCCCCGGCTGATAGCTGGCCCCTCCTGCCTTGGGCGGGTGCGTATGGCCTCTTGCGCACCCAGCCTGTGTCACCCCTGGCCAAAGCAAAAGCCCCTGGAGGAAGATAAGATTATGTCTGATAATTGCAGATGAAAAATATACATTTAATCATAACTGATCACAATGTAAGAGTTAAAATTTTATGAGTAAAAAAAAAAACTTAACAAAAGTAGCAATATGGTGTAACATCCTACACAAGCATTATTGGATAGAATGCACATTCTTAAGGATTTGATACCATGTCCATTGAAGTTTATGGCAACCCTCCACTAGACTTCATTGGTTCAGGAGAAATGCCCTAAATGCAAATGTGATTACATTCTTTGCCCCTAATAGCACTACCAGCCGAGGGTAAATGGGATTCAGTTCTAATGCATACATCATCATCAGGGTTATTGAAACCTTGCTGCAGAATCCACATCTGAAGGTGAGAGAAGTGAACTGCACAAATGAACCTCGGTTATACCTATCATATACCTGAGGTGAGGGCTACAGGAGATGATGTGAGAGACAAAAAGAATCCAGGATGACTGTGTGACAGGGTTCAGGGGGCCCCAAGTACTGTACCCCATCTGCAGCCAGAAGTGACTCTCAGTCAGCAGGTGGCACAGAAGGCTTATTAGGTGATAGGGATGCAGCAAGGTGCAGCAATGTTAGTACAGAAACTAGAACAATAAGAAGTCCTATGGCACCTTTTGACTAACATATTTTGGAGCATAAGCTTTCGTGGGCAAAGACCTGCTTCATCAGATGCATGAGTGGGGGAGGAGGGGGCATTCCAGAGGGGTATTTAAAGACTGGGGTCCCAGTAAAAGGGAGGGCCAGAGCTGACAAGGTCTATTCAGCCAGGTGGAAATGGCTCATTAACAGTAGTATTTATCAAAAGAGGAATAAACAAGTCAGATCAGACAGGCCCATTGTCAGAGTCTAATGGGGAGATATTAACACCCAGGGCTGAGAAGCTGCTTTTGTAAGGGGTGAGCCACTCCCAGTCTCTGTTTAATCCTTGGTTGATGGAGTCAGATTTGCAAGTAAATTGCAGTTCAGAGATTTCTCTCTCAATTTGATTTTTGAAATTTTTTTGTTTTAAGACTGTTACTTTTAAATCTGTTACTGAGTGTCCAGGGAGATTGAAGTGTTCTCCCACAGGTTTCTGTACATTACCATTCCTGATGTCTGATTTATGTCCATTTATTCTTTTACATAGAGAGTCTCCAGTTTGGCCAATGTGAATTGCAGTGGGGCATTGCTGGCATATGATGGCATATAATATATTAGTTGATGTGCAGGTAAAGGAGCCCCTGATGGTATGGTTGATGTTAGGTCCTGTGATGATATCACTGGTGCAGGTATGTAAGCAGAGTTGGCAGCGAGGTTTGTTGCGGAGATTGGTTCCAGGTTTAGAGTTCCTGTGTTGTGATATATAGTTGCTGCTGAGAGTTTGTTTAAGGTTGGCGGGCTGTCTGTAGGCGAGAACAGGCCTGCCTCCTAAGGTCTGTGAGAGTGAAGGACCACTGTCCAGGATGGGTTGCAGATCACTGATGATGCACTGGAGTGGCCTTAGGTAGGGACTGCATGTGATGGCCAGTGGTGTTCTATTGTTTTCCTTGTGAGGCCTGTCTTGTAGCAGGTGGCCTCTGGGTACCCATCTGGCTCTATCAGTCTGTTTCCTCACTTCCTTAGGTGGGTATTGCAGTTTGAGGAAAGCTTGGTAAAGGTCATGTAGTTGTTTGTCTCTGTCTGATGGATCAGAGCAAATGTGGTTGTACCTCAGTGCCTGGCTGTATATAATGGATCGTGTAGTGTGCCCTGGATGGAAGCTGGAGGCGTGTAGATGAGCATAGTGGTCTGTGGGTTTTCAGTATAGGGTGGTATTTATGTGACCATCGTTTATCTGCACAGTAGTGTCCAGGAAGTGGATCTCTTGTGTGGACTGGTCCAAGCTAAGTTTGATGGTGGGGTGGAAACTGTCGAAATCACGGTGGAACTCTTCAAGAGCCTCCTTCCCATGGGTCCAGATGATGAAGATGTCATCAATGTAGAGCAAGTAGAGGAGGGGTGCTGGGGGACAAGAACTGAGAAAGTGTTGTTCCATGTCAGCCATAAAAGTATTGGCATACTGTGGGGCCATGCAGGTGCCCACAGCAGTACCACTGATTTGAAGGTATAATTTGTTCTCAAAACTGAAATAGTTGTGGGTGAGGACAAAGTCACAAAGTTCTGCTACCATCTGTGCCTCATTCTCATCTGGGATAATGTTCCTAAGAGCTTGGAGTCCATCTTCATGTGGGACATTGGTGTAAAGAGCCTCTACATCCATGGTAGCCAGGATGGTGTTTTCAGGAAGGTCACCCATGGATTGTAGTTTCCTGAGGAAGTCGGTGGTATCTCGAAGAAAGCTGGGAGTGCTGGTAATATAGAGAGTCCACATATCCTGCGTCCCCCCACTCATGCATCTAATGAAGTGGGTCTTTGCCCATGAAAGCTTATGCTCCAAAATATCTATTAGTCTGTAAGGTGCCACAGGACTTCTTATTGATCTCGAAGATACAGACTTACATGGCTACCTCTCTGATACAGTACAGAAACTAGAAATAGTCAGTCCAATCCATTCCGGGGAGAGGAGGCCTCAAGGGCAGCCCCCAAGCCAGGGCCTTGGCCCCCCATTTGTCTCTCTCCCTACACCCAGACTAACTGCCTTCCAAATCTCAGTTCCAATTCAAACTGCCAAGCTCCACCTACCCCCTTTGTCCTGTTTCCCAGTGAACAAAGGTGACACCTGTGAGTTCATATTACCTCTGTGCATTGATGCTGTCTAGTGAAATGTAGAGAAACTTCAGAGAACTACAGGGCCTCAGGAAGTGCATCCCAGCTAACCAGGGGAGTAAAATCACCACTCAGCCCACTTCGTCACAGACTGAAAGTCTAAGATTGAAGTTGCAGAACAAACACTTAGACAAAACATTTTTACTTGTGAATAAAGCACTCCTGATATGGAATCACAGAGAAACAATAAACTGGGGGCCCTCATGAAGCCATTTTTACAAGTCCTTATTGAGAAAGTCACTACATTTTAAATCAGCAGCAAGATAATTATTCAAAGTAATGTACATATGTTTTAAAATATGCAAAGTGTCAGATGCAGCTCCTTGCTAAATGAGTGTGCTAATGAGGAAAAGTGGGGCACCTCTTCCCCACAGCACATTACCCTGATTCCTAATATGACTCTCAACTGGGTCCTCAGAGGGGACCTGGCTATCCTGCTTGCTAGCATACCATACTTTCAAAGGAGATAAGGCTCTGCTCGATATGAATACCAGGTGGAATTATCAAAAGTGTCCACACGATGTAGGAGTACAAATCCCACAGAAAGTCAATAAGACTTGTGTTCCTAAATCACTCAGATCCTCTTGAAAATCATCAATAAGTCTGGGACATTCAAAAGTAGTTGAGTGCCTAATTCCCTCAGGCACCTTTGAAAAAAGACAAGTTTCCATAAAGATGTTCTTCGAGATGTGTTGCTTACATCCATGCAAGGTATGTGTGCGAGCTTGCCACTTCCACTTGTGCTGTAAGACTTTTCCTGGGCAGCGTCCAGAGGGGAGGACTGGGTCTGGCTCTGCACATATGCTGTGCTATACACAGCAGTGCTGGGCCCCCACCATCCTCAGTTTCTTTTTTTTCCAGAACTTCTATCAGTGGGGAAGGAGGGCAGGACGTTGAATGGACGTGAGCAACACATCACAAAGAACACCACTTACAGAAACAGGTAAATGTCATTTCTTCACTGAGTGCTTGCTCATGTCCATGCAATGTAGCTGACTACAAGTAGCATCTCCAGCGGTGAGAGAAGTTTAAGGACATACTGGCTGCAACACAGGTCTCCCGAAGGCAGCATCCTCTCAGGCTTGTTTTTTAATGGCACAGCATGCGGTAAATGTATGCATCAAGGTCCACACTGCAGCCTTGCAGAAATCCTGAATGGGAACATAGTCAAGGAAGGCTGTGGAACAGGCTTGTAATATGGTCAAATGTGCCCTGACCAGGTGGGGTGTCTGAGCACCAGATGTCTGGTTGCTCATCCAGATGCCCATGGTACCCAATTCAAGATCCCCTATGTGGACACTGAGAGCCCTTTCATCCTTTCAGCATACGTGAGGGAGAGCTAGGGGGAGCTACAAAACAGGTTTGTTCTGCTGAGGTAAAAAGTGAGAGCCCTCTTAACATCCAGGGCCTGAAGCCACCTTTCCTTGTTAGCATGAGGGTTTGGGAGAAGACTGGAAGAAGACTGGAAGAAAAATGTCTTCTATGTGGAACGCTGAGACCGTGGGTCTTGTATTGGTGGATGGAAAGCCAGTCTCCCTGCCAGGTGAACCCAGATGGAAGCATATGCCAAGCCCTCTTGTT
Source organism: Carettochelys insculpta (assembly GCF_033958435.1). Classification (NCBI taxonomy): domain Eukaryota; kingdom Metazoa; phylum Chordata; order Testudines; family Carettochelyidae; genus Carettochelys; species Carettochelys insculpta. The sequence goes on from NC_134137.1 coordinate 48,400,979, forward strand.
TCAGTTGGAGAAGATAACCTAAAATGACCTGTATAGGAGCCTCCATTAGAGAGAGACTTTTCTGCCCATCCCACAAGGCGGAGAACCTAGTCTAGGGGATCAGCAACCTTTCTGAGGCAGACTGCCAAAATTTGTCCTTTTGACTCTATGTATGGGCTGAGTGCCAGTGATACTTTTTAAAATCACTAACAGTCCTACTTAAAACAGCTTCATTAGTAAATTAAGATGCAGAGCTTTACTGTTTTGCTGGTGGTTGGTAGCATTAACTGGTCTTTTGTTAATCCACAGGAGACATGGCTTTGAGCAAGCTCTCAGCTGCATGGGAGTGAAGGAAGGGCGGGGCTGAGCTCTCACCTCATGTGCCAATACAAATCAGCTCGCTGCCCCCTGCCCTCATCCTCTTTGCCATTACATCTGCCTGGTCTTTGGCTATGAATTGGCAAACAAACATTTAACCTGGGAGGAATTTTAAAAAACAATTTTTAAACCATCTGCTATGCAGGTTTTACATGGTACAGAGTGCAGGACCTTTGGTTTCCAGAGAATCCAAAAACATCTGTTCTGGAATGAAATCATACAGGCCATTCACCAGAAACGTGGACTGCACAGTGCTAACATTTCAAATAATTAATGAGTGCTAGACCACTCTCACTGTGTCACCTAAACTTTCATCAAGTTAAGCTGTAACTTAACCACAGGCAGCACTTAATGAGGTCAAAGAGGTGAATTAATTTACCCCTGGATTTGCAGCTTACATTCAAAATTGTTTAGCTTGCAAGTGAGTTCCACCTGCACCATGCAGGTCCTGACTGGAGATGTGACCACATAGCAAAACTGACAGTGCCTGCTTGGACGAGGCCAAAGATGGATAACACCAGAGGTGCCACGAGACAGGCCAGTGTTATATCAGGAGAATTGCAGAGGCACGCAGCACTCTGCATAGATACCTGTTTACATGCCTTGTCAAACATTCCTATTTTAAAACATTATGACTGTACTCAGTTAAAAAGATGCCTATGGGAGGTTTCTTTTTCCATTTACTAAATCACAGGTCTAGGGATTGGGCCCTTGGTCTGACCAAAATGCCCAATATGCAAATTGGGTGTGTGTGCAACAACGTGAGTGAACACATTGCTTTGCACTGTTCTAATGCTTGTGGAGCTCTGTGCATGGTTAAATCTCCTCTCCCAACCTATGCATGCTTGCGTGAATGACTCCCCCACCCACCTTGCTCCAATTTACTTTTGCCTTTAAACAGTGACAGAAAGGGAGTGACTGGTGAAGAAGGATGCAGGGGTAGGGGGCAGTAGCCATGTGATCTGTCCCACATGATTCCCCCCACCTACCTCAGACCCTGCCTCTTCTCACCCCCTGCCCTACCCTTGCCCTGTTCCCACCTCTCTCTCCAAGCCCCCTGCTGCAGTGAGGTGGCCTGGGAGAACTGTGGGAGGGGAGCCTGGCGGCCGCAGCAAACATTCAATGGCACTGCACTCACTTGCAGCCACAGGGAGAAGGGGTCTTGCCTCTCCCCCAAGCATTTGGCCAGCAGCTGGGGAGCAGAGCTGCATTGCTCCGCTTCCCCCTCATCGCTGCTGTTGAATGCAGGGGCGTCTGTCCCCTGTTGTGGGTGCCAGCCCCCCCACCCCTCAATAGTTCCTGGGTCACCCAGAAGCTATGGTCCCTGCCCCTCCCACCCGTGGCGCTGGGGAGGCATATGGCCCCTCGGATCCCTCATGTGTCACCAGTGGTGAAAGAGGATGGAGAATGCCTTTGAGGGTCAGCATGATGTAGGGGGCATCAAGATCACACTCCCTTCTCCGCTGCCCCCCTGCTGCAATGCCAGGAGCAGGGAAGATGCATGAAGTATGAGTCATATGAATTGTGCGTCACTATAGCATCACCTCGATGGTGAGGTGATCCTCCCTGGGTTTGTTAAACTTTATTTATCGCCTAACTACAGAAATAGCATTTTCACAGAATCACAGACTTCTAGGGCAGGAAGAGACCTCAGAAGGTCATCTAGTCCAGCCCCCTGCCCAAATTTTACCCAGTTACCACTGTACTGAGTACAGTAACTTGTACTGGCTAAAGTATGTCTTTCAGGACCTGAAGCCATCAAGAGAAAACACCACTTTCTGACGGCTTGTTAATCACCCTCACCATTAAAGATGTCATTATAGGGGCTGTTTTGCAAACTTGGCTTGATCTAATTCTTGACTCCCCCCCCCACTTTCTGCCCCTCTACTCTCTGATTTGCTCATCTTGATCATTTTTTTTTCTGATTTGTCAACCTTGATTACTTTTTTGGTTCTCTGTGCCTTAAATATTGAGTCTGTTCTGGTCTGGCTATGGTCTGAAGAAGTGGGTCTGTCCCACGAAAGCTCACCTAATAAATTATTTTCTTAGTCTTTAAAGTGCTACTTGACTGCTTTTTTGTTTTGATAGTATATAGACTAGCACGGCTTTCTCTCTGTTACCATTAAAGATGAGTTATATTTCTAACTGAAATCTCTCTGGCTTTACACCTTTCAGACATTGGTTCTTGTTCTGCCTTTTGCAGCCAAGGAGCCCTTTAGTTCCCAGTATTTTCTCCCCTTGAAGGTACTCACTCAGTGCAATCAAGTCACACATCACTCATCTTCCTGAGAAGATACACTGATTGAGCTCTTTAGGACTCTCACTGTAAAGCATTTAGCCATCCAATTTCTTTTGTGGTTCTTTCCTGCACCCTCTCTGTTTTGTCCTCTTTTAAAATGCTTTTAAAAATGTGAACACCAGAGGGGATGCAATGTTCCTGTATCAATTTCTTGAGCCATATAAAACACAGATCAAAAGAGAGTCAGAGAAAAAGTGGGAACTAGATCAAATGACAGGATGAATATAAAAATAGCAGATATGTGTAGGTGCAGAATTAGAAAGGCCAAGGTGCAAAATGAGCTCAAACTAGCCGGAGACATAAAGGGTAACAAGTGAAGGTGAAAGTAAGCAAGTATGTCTTGGTGGGGCACACCACACTAAGAGACTGGCCAGCTGGGGGCAGGGCTCTGGATGCTGCCAGCAGCCTGGCCACCACGCACCCAGGCTACTGTCCTGTCACACAAGTGGCTGGGCAAGGTAATCCTAGGCCACACCAGTGCTCCGGTGGCCAGACAAGGTGATCCCCACCACCCCGGTACTTAGGTGGCAAGTCAGCATGGTCCCGGCCACCCCTAGCCACCACCAGTGCTCATGCAAGTGTGGCTCCTACCACCCCAGGAATCCAATGGTTGGGCAAGTACAGTGGCTGCACTTTAAGCCCTGAGCTTCCCCCACACTACCCTCATCTCCTGCCCTGAGCCCACCCATACTCCAGTCCCCTGTTCTGAGCCCCTCCACCCCACAATCTCCTTCCCTGACTCCCACACCCCAACACCCATGTCCTGAGCCCCCATTCCACTCCTGCCTTGGCTCCTGCACCCCCACCATGAGCCCCCCACACCTCCCAACGTCTTGCCCTGACTCCTGCAACCCAGCACCCCTAAGCTCCTCCACACCCATACACCCAGCCCAATACACAGTCCCCCCGCAACATCCCATGCTTAAATTTTTTACAAGTACTGTCCTACCGCTTTCCCATGCAAACCTCTACCATGACCTCCCCCAGGAGGAGGTGCGATACAGCAGTATCTGCAAGAAATAAAGTTACTTTCTCTCCCGGTAACAAGAAAACATTTTACAATAGCAACAAGAGGAAGACCAAGGACAGGGTAAGCCCATTACTCAGTCAAGAGGGGAAAAAAACCCAACAACATGTAACACTGACAAACCCGGGTTGCTGGCCCAAAGGATAGAACCTGTGAGCACTACTACTACTTTTCTAGTGTCTAAAGCCCTGCACTCTACCACATGAGCTATAAGGCCAGCTGGCGCTCAGCTGAAGCTGTAGAGCAGAGACTTTACTCACCCCAGATGAGGTCTCAGTGCCTCTGGGTACTACAGACAGACAACAGAACAGAGGTGCTTTATGACGTCTTTGTGGACCAAGAACGTTGGTGGAAATGGGACACTTAATACCAGTGAAAACAGGGCAGGTTCAGAAATTAAAACAGGGAAAGAACAAATTGGAAATTACTTAGGAAATTTAGATGTCTCCAAGTCATCAAGGCCTGACAAAATGCATCCTAAAATATTCAGGTGTTTGACTAAAGAGATATCTGAGCCATTAGTTGTTATCTTTGAAAAGTCATGGAAAATAGAAGAGATTCCAGAAGACTGGAAAAGGGCAAACATAGTGCCCATCCATAAAAAAAGACAAGGGGAATAACAGACCAGTCAGTTTAATTTCTGTACCAAGAAAGATGATGGAGCAAAAATTCAGGAATCCATTTGCAAACATCTGGAAGATAATAAGGTGATGAGTAATAGCATATATTTGTCAACAACGAATCATTTCAAACCAACCTGATAACTTTCTTGGATAGGGTAACAAGACTTGTGGATAAAGGGGAAGTGATAGATGTCGTATATGTCTCTCATGGCCTGCTCATTAACAAACTAGAGAAATACAACCTAGATGGGGCTACTATAAAGTGGGTGCATAACTGGCTGGATAATCTTTCCCAGAGAGTAGTAATCAATGGTTCTTACTCATGCTGAAAGAGCTTATCAAGTGAGGTTCTGCAGCGATCAGTTCTGGGTGTGATTCTGTTCAGCATCTTCATCAATGATTTAGATACTGGCATAGACAGTACACTTAAAAAGCTTACAGATGATACCAAACTGGGCGGGGTTGCAAGTGCTTTAGAGGACAGGATAATAATACAGTTTATAATCTGACTAGTAGAGTGCCCACAGCACCCAATGCTCGCAGCAAGAATTTCTAATGGCAATGCACATCCACACATGCCTCGGTGCACATAACAAAATTTATTCCACACAGGGGTGGAAAAAATTAGAGGAAACATTGACCACAACAGTGTCATACTGTTGTGGAAAAAGCTAACATCTTTCTGGGATGTGTTCGCAGGAGTGTTGGAAACAAAATACAAGAAGTCATTCTTCCACTCCACTCTGCACTGATTAAGCTTCAACTGGCGTATTGTGTCCAGTTCTGGGCACCACCTGTCAGGAAAGAGGTGGACAAACTGGAGAATGTTCAGAGAAGAACAACATAAATGTTTAAAGGTTTAGAAAACATGAGCTATGAGGGAAGACTGAAAGAACTGGTGTTGTTTAGTCTGGAAAATAGACGACTGAGAGGAGCTATGATAAGTTTTCAAGTACAGACGACTGTTAGAAGGGGGAGGGAGAAAAATTATTCTCCTTCACCTCTGAGGTTAGGACAAGAAGCAGTGGGCTTAAACTGCAACCAGGGAGATTTCGGATGGGCATCAGGAAAATCTTCCTAAATGTCATGGTGGTTGAGCATTGGCATAAATTATCTAGGGATGCTGCAGAATCTCTGTTTTTTGGAGATTGTGAAGAGCAGGTCAGATAAAAGCCTGTCAAGGATAGTCTACATGGTGCTTATTCTTGCCATGACTGCAGGGGACTGAACTTGATGACTTTGATGACCCTGGAGGTTCCTTCCAGTCCTATGATTCTATGATTGTGACTACCCCATCTTCAAAAACTTCTAAATTTTTACCAGTACCAGGAAAAAGCAAACTCTCAATGACCTGAGTTTAAAGCATGTGTAGGGAATGTGGCAGAAGGAATGCAGTGCTGCTGAAGGCTGGGAGGAATGAGTCTCCCAGAGGTCATCTGCATGAGAATGCAAAAGGTGTGCATGTGTGATGCCTTTTCAGGCAAAGCCTAATGGGTAGCAAGTAAGCCATGAGATTTGGTCTATTGTAAACATGTAGTTGTAAAATCACAATTTAAGCTGACACTTAAGGTGGGAGTTGTGAGATCTCACCAATGCGCCGGGTTGTTGTGGGGGGACAGGGCAGTCGCCTTAGCTGCGTAAGACATTGATTACACAGGGCTCCCTGGTTTAAAGCATTGTGAGAGAGAAGGGGAGGGGTATGGGTTGAGCCAGCTTGCTGAGTGCCTTGGCCCTGCCTATGCCTTGGCCATATAGCTATAAGCCTGGCTTAACTAACCCTCCCCACCTGTTAAAAGATAGAGCTGGATACTAGGGTGTTTGTGAAACCCCACACTAGAGATACCAAGAGCTGAAATCACAGAGTGGCAGCTGAGGCCACACAGAGCTGAAATCACTGGGTTCTGCCTTAGGGCAGTCCCAAGCAGTGGGGTTAGGACTGGCAGACAACAGCAGGACCAGCAGGCGGCCGGTAGGAGCGGCGGCAGTAGACGACGGCGACCGGCAGGCGGCCAGTAGGAGCGGCGGCGGTAGACGACGGCGACCGGCGGCCGGCCGGTAGGAGCGGCAGCGGTAGATGACGGCGACCAGCAGGCGGCCGGTAGGAGCGGCGGCGGCGGCGGTAGACGACGGCGACCGGCTGACGGCTGGTGACAGCAAGGGGAGGCTACAGACAAGTGGACAGCTAGTATTGCCCTGGTGATGTATCTGTGGGCTTTGAGTTTGGGACTGCACCGCAGAGGGTACACCCTGTAACTGTGTGTGTGTGGAAAAGGGCCAAGAGCCCCAGCAAGAGACTGGGTTCTACTGCATATGGGGATGGTATCTGGGTAAAAGGGGTTTTGTCTCTTCTGTGCTGAGATATACTGCATCTGTCGCTGTAACATTGGGGTAGGTTACGGTCATTAAACAAGCCATTTCTATCTCAGACTCTGTGTTTGCGAGGGGTGGGGAGAACCGCCTTACAGGCACCCAGCATGGGGGTGAAATTGTCCCAGGCCACTGGGTCGGGGCTCGAGCCGGTTGATTGTATCCTTGATAGGAAAACCCCACAAGAGTTGAACCCGGCCCTTCTGGCAGGCATCTGGCGTTAACAGAAGGGTTACACATGTTAGAGTGGATGCACAAGTATTGTCTTAACCACTAGAGGCTGACACAGATCTGTATGTGTTAGTGTGGCTCACACAAGACCATAATTCGGCTTACTCCTTCTGAAAGGCAGCATAACAAAGTGTTGAACACTGTTCCCTGTAAACGGAGTGCTTGGGCGGCTGCCTAGGAGAGATTCAGGTGCCACCCAACTGATTAGAAAACAGTCCACAGCTGTCCACAGCCAGCAACATGTGTTTATATTGGTGGTCCAAATCTGCACATGCCTTGGTGCACATAACATTTATTCTGCACACAAACAGAAAAAAATAGAGGGAACACTGGTGCTGAAACTTGGGATTGTCTTATTAGAAATGTAGTTTCCATTCCCAGCATTGCTAGAAGTCATCATGTGTAAAATGTGTTAACTCTCCTATGTAGCAGTGCTGAGAAAAGCACAGAAATACTAGCAGAAGCCAAAACAAAAAGCAGTCAATTAGCACTTTAAAGACTAGCAAGATAGTTTATTAGGTGAGCTTTCATGGGACAGACCCACTTCTTCAGACCATAGCCAGACCAGAACAGACTCAATATTTAAGACACAGAGAACCAAAAACAGTAAGCAAGGAGGACAAATCAGAAAAAGATAATCAAGGTGAGCAAATCAGAGAGTGGAGGGGTCGGGGGGGAAGATCAAGAATTAGATTGAGTTAAGTATGCAGACGAACCCCTATAGTGACTCAGGAAGTTCACATCCCGATTTAAACCATGTGTTAATGTTCCAAATTTGAATATAAATGTCAATTCGTCCGCTTCCCTTTCTACAAAAGAGCGATAATTTCTTTTCAGTAACACACATACCTTGAGGTCATTGACAGAATGGCCCATTCCATTAAAATGTTGACTAACTGGTTTGTGGATCTAGAGTGTTTTAATGTCTGTTTTGTGCCCGTTGACCCTTTGTCTAAGGGAGTTAGAAGTCTGTCCAATATACAAAGCATCTGGGCATTGTTGACACATGATGGCATATATGATGTTAGTAGAGGAGCATGAGAAAGTGCCCGTGATTACAAGCAATCAGGAACACCATCCCTGATGCCACCACAGCCAATCTGGTGTCTGACCTCTGTTACTTTGTTCTCACACACAATCATTTCCATTTTGGGGACAATTTATACCTCCAGATTAGTGGAACTGCTATGGGCACCCGCATGGCCTCACAATATGCTAATATATTTATGGCTGACCTGGAACAACGATTCCTCAGCTCTCGTCCCCTATTACCACTCCTCTACTTAAGATACATTGATGACATCTTTATGATTTGGACCCATGGTACAGAGGCTCTAGAAGAATTCCACAGAGACTTTAACAATCTACACCCCACCATCAACTTATGCCTCGATTACAACATGCAAGAGATACATTTCCTGGATACTACAGTACTAATCAAGGATGGCCTGATCAGTACCACACTGTACCGAAAACCTACTGATCGCTATACTTATCTACACCCTTCTAGTTTCCATCCTGCACACGTGACTAGATCCATTGTTTACAGTCAAGCTCTTAGGTATAATCGCATTTGCTCTGATCCAACTGACAGAGACCAAAAACTACAAGAACTTTACCAAATATTCATAAACCTGAATTACCCACCAGGAGAAGTAAAAAAACAAATCGACAGGGCCAGATGCATACCCAGAAACCAGATACTCCAAGATCAGCCCAAAAAAGCCAAGAACAGAACACCACTGGTCATCACTTACAGCCCCCAACTCAGACCACTGCAACGAATTATTAAAGACCTACAACCTATTCTTAATCAGGATGCTACACCCCAGAAGGCCCTGGGTGACATGCCTGTTCTCTCCTACAGACAACCTCCCAACCTCATGAGGATCCTTACTAACAGCCACAGTGTATACCCCAGGAACACCAGTCCTGGAACCTTTCCCTGCAACAAAGCCCGCTGCCAGCTTTGTCCACATATCTTCTCTGGAAATACCATCACTGGACCTAACCAGGTTACTCACAGAATCACGGGCACTTTCTCATGCTCCTCTACTAACATCATATATGCCATCATGTGTCAACAATGCCCAGATGCTTTGTATATTGGACAGACTTCTAACTCCCTTAGACAAAGGGTCAACGGGCACAAAACAGACATTAAAACACTCCAGATCCACAAACCAGTTAGTCAACATTTTAATGGAATGGGCCATTCTGTCAATGACCTCAAGGTATGTGTGTTACTGAAAAGAAATTATCGCTCTTTTGTAGAAGGGGAAGCGGACGAATTGACATTTATATTCAAATTCGGAACATTAACACATGGTAATATTGGGATGTGAACTTTCTGAGTCACTACAGGGGTTCGTCTGCATACTTAACTCAATCTAATTCTTGATCTTCCCCCCCACCCCTCCACTCTCTGATTTGCTCACCTTGATTATCTTTTTCTGATTTGTCCTCCTTGCTTACTGTTTTTGGTTCTCTGTGTCTTAAATATTGAGTCTGTTCTGGTCTGGCTATGGTCTGAAGAAGTGGGTCTGTCCCACGAAAGCTCACCTAATAAACTATTTTTCTAGTCTTTAAAGTGCTACTTGACTGTTTTTTGTTTTGATAGTGTATAGACTAGCACGGCTTACTCTCTGTTACTAGCAGAAGCCAGTGGAGGAGACAGAGGCTACAACTGACAGGGTTTTGACCTACAGCTCAGTATGATTTTGCTCATGCTGCAGGGCAATCTGTGGGGGAGGCTCTCCGTTTTCCTAAATCATGAGAAGGCCAGAGTTAATTGCAATTTCACAAGAGCTCCAGCAGTGGAGATCAAATTCACATTCCTTTCAATAAATTTGGTGGAAGTGGGGATCAAATGGGATGGAGTGCACTAGAAGCCGCCCATGGAGTGCTCTGACAAGTGGGGTGTTTCATCAATAGGCTGGAAAGATCATTTCAGCTGCTTCCTCTTGGGAAGCCTGAGGGAGAATGATTTGAAAATTAAGGACACCAGTGAGGAGGAGGTTGGAGTAATTAACCGGCCAATGCTGAACAGAGAACGAGCATTAAAGTAGCAACTGCTGGGTCAAATAAAAAATATTTTTCCCTGACATAGGATTACTGGCTAGATTCCTAAACGTAGTTAGGTCCCTTTGAAAGTCAGTTTAATTTGGTGGGATGGACTGTCTTCACTTCCTGTACAGTATTGTAAGAATTTTTGTAAAATTTATGCCTTGTGAGGTTTCATTTGAAAACTCAGAATGTGTTGGTCATTACTTTCTGGTTAAAATGTCTTCAGAGGTAGCTGTGTTAGTCTTTATTTTCACAAAACAAAGCAAGCAGTCTTGTAGTACCTTAAAGACTAACAATAGTATTTATTAGGTGATGAGCTTTCATGGGACAGACCCACTTCTTCAGATCTGGAGAATATAATACCACGAAAACTCATCATCTAATAAATTACATTGTTACTCTTTAAGGTGCTGCAGGTCTGCTTTTTTTTGGTGGGGGAGACGTAAAATATGTGTGGCAACATTGTATGTAAATTTATGATTTCACTGTATGGTGTTACTATTATGTCATCAAGTCCAACCCTCAGCTCAAAGCAGGGCCAATCCCAGCTAAACCATTCCAGACAGTACTTCGTCAGGATGGAACTTAAAGATCTCTAGGGAAGGAGATTCCACTATCTCCCTAGGTAACCTATTCCAGAGCATCACCACTCTGTCAGTGGAACAGTTTTTCCTAATATCCGACCTAGACCTCCTCCACCACAACTCGAGACCAGTAGAACGTACATGATATTGTCCTGTCGGCAAGGGTTGGTGGAGCACTTTGGTCTCTTTGATGTTCAGTATGAGGCCAACATTCTTGTATGATTCAGAAATGGCACTTAAGATGGTCTGAAGGACTGTGGGAGAAAGCGCAGCAACCATGTTGTCATCCACATACTGGAGCTCCATGATCGAGGTTATCATAGAATCATAGAAGAGTAGGACTGGAAGGGACCTCAAGAGGCCATCCCGTCCAGCCCTCTGCCCCCATGGCAGGACCAAGCACTTTCTAGACCATCCCTGAAAGCCATCTATCTAACCTCTTCTTAAATATCTCCAGTGATGGAGATTCTACCACCTCCCTTGGCAATTCGTTCCAGGGTTTGATCACCCTGACAGTTACGAACTTTTTCCTAATGTCCAACCTGAACCTCCCCTGCTGCAATTTAAGTCCATTGCCTCTTGTTCTATCCTCAGAGGCAAGGAAGAACAAGTTCCCTCCCTCTGCCTTATGACACCCTTTTAGATACCTGAAAACTGCTATCATGTCCCCCCTCAATCTTCTCTTTTCCAAACTAAACAAGCCCAGTTCATTCAGCCTTTCTTCATAGGTCGTGTTCTCTAGACCTTTGATCATTCTCGTTGCTCTCCTCTGGACCCTCTCCAATTTCTCCACATCCTTTCCGAACTGCGGTGCCCAGAACTGGACACAATACTCCAGCTAAGGCCTAACCAGCGCAGAGTAGAGCAGGAGAATGACTTCTCGTGTCTTGTTCACAACACACCTGTTAATGCAATGTTGTGGAGCTCTTGCTTTTAGCCTTCAGTCTCCTGAGATTGAAAAGCTTCCCATTCATTCTACAGACAGACAATCTTCACACCATCTGGAAGCTTGCCATCAATAAGGTGAAGGGTCATGGGGATGAAGATGCAAAACAGTGATGGGGCAATGACGCAGCCTTGCTTGACTCCCATTTTGACCTCAAAGGGATCACTTTGGGATCCATTGTTGCTCAATGCTGTGTCAGTCATGTTGTCATGAAGCAGCGTCAATATTCTAATACATTTTTTAGGGCAGCCGATCTTTGAGAGGAAGGTCCACAGGGCGCTACAACTGACTGAGTTGAATGCTTTGATCAGGTTAATGAAATTTATATCTCATCCCCACTGCACACTGTTTTAAATTGATGGGATTAGCACACAGCAGCTGGCAGCACTCAGTTCCAAGCCAGTTCATAGCGTTAGCCAGTCTTGATTTTCTCCCTTCCTTTTTTTAAAGATATATGTATTTTTTTGGTTTTGTTCACAACTTTTTTCTTGCAGTTGCTGGGCAATGAAGATCATGTCTGCTGTTCCGCGGAATGGGCGGAAGCCTAAATACCTCTTGGGAGGATAGGCACACGAGTACTAGTGTCCTGGAAGAGTCGAACATGACTGGCATTGAAGCCATTATCATTCATCAACATCTTCAATGGACTGTTCACTCAGTTCAGATGTCTGATCAGCACCTTCCAAAACAGATTCCGTTTTCCGAATTGGAGGAAGGACAGAGGAGCATCGGGGGCCAGCAGAAGTGATATGAGGACATGCTGAAGGCACGCATGAAAAAGTGCAGCATCGGTGTTGACACTTGGGAGAACCTTGCCCAAGACTGTCCCCAGTGGAGAACAGTAATCTGTGAGGGGGTGGCACAATTTGAGAGGTCCTGCCACAGTGCAGATGAAGAAAGGTGGAAAAAAAGAAAAGAGCAGCAAAAACTCCCCTGTGCCCCTCCAACAGCTACAAACACGTGCTCCTTCTATGATAAGATCTGCAGCTCCAGAATCAGGCTGATCGGCCATCAACAGATTCACTAATAGGAGGATGACATGAAGATGTCCTACTTGTTATTGAGTGACCGCCAAGTTAAGACAGTAGTAAAGATGTTAACAAAACCAGCCCCAGAACCAATGCTTGGGGTACTCCACTTGATACCAACCACCATCCACGCAGAGCCATTGAGCCCAATGATCTAACCAGCTTTCTATCCATGTTACACTCCATTTATCCAACTCACAATTCTTTAACTTGCTGGCAAGAATACTGTGGGAGACAATATCAAAAGCTTTGCTAAACTCAAGGTATATTATGTCCACTGCCTTCCCCCATATCCATAGAGCCAGTTACCTCATCACAGAAGGCTGTCAGATTGGTCAGTTATGACTTGCCCTCGGTAAATCCATGTTGACTATTCCTGATCACTTACTGTGGGCAGCTCCTGGTTGGTGAGGCGGCAGGGTTAAGATAGGCTTCCTGCTTGCCCTGGATCTAGGCTGCTCCTGAAAGGGGCTAACATGCTCCTGTAGCCCTGAGGGCAGGGAGGGAGGCACAGGGCTCCACACACTGCCTCTCCTTGCTGGCACTGCACCTTCAGCTCCCACTGCCTGCAGTTCCCTGCTTCTGGCCAAGGGCAGATGTTGGGATGATGCTTGGCAGGAGTCATGTGCAGAGACCCCTCTGCCTGGACAAGGCCGTGCTGCTTAGCACCAGCCCCACCCCACTGCTGGTGCTCTTCAGTGACCGGGAAAGGGTGCAGCCAAAGAGCTGCGTGGAGTTTGGAAGCTGCAGAATGCTGAGCCCCTGAATTCGCCCAATATCACAACAAATCACTGGGCCTAAGAGGGCAAGTTATGGCCAATCCCTACTTTGGAAAGCTTATCCTTCTACTGCCACTAAACACGGACAGTGTGCTGGCACAGTACAAGAGACATAACGGACGGTCCCTGCCCCAGAGACTAAAAACCCAACAATTGCTATGACTGTAACGTAAGTGACCCAAAACACATACTCAACTGCACACTTGCATATTAGAACAGCCCTGCAGGTGACAGCTAGCTTGATTTTTAAATGGCCTGGGGGCCTGTGTTAATGAATCCACCGCCATGGTATGTGGTTGATACACTGTAGGACACAGTAGCACAACTGCTATTGAAGGCCTCCTGATGGGTATGATTAATTAAGGTCTGTAAAATCCACTGAGGTCCATAAGTAGAGGGTGCCAGAGATATGTGAGGTAATATTAATGCGTATATATGCCCATCAATGTATTTCACAGTAGCCACTGAACGGCTACCAACAGGTAGTTGCTCTCCCCTGGATCTGGATCCCAACTCATTATCCTAAACCTCAAAGGTATATTGACTTTCACATCTTATTTTTTGTGCTTTTACTATCCATAGTAGTGTCTGCTGCACATTTTGTAACAGGGCATTCCTATGGATGCACCATGGGTACCGTGTGCTGCTTGTCCTGCTACAGTGCTGACCTTCACGCCCAGTCCATGAAAAGGCACGATCCCAGACATGCAGTGGAAAGAAGCCATGCAGACGAGTAGCCAATGAAATGGTACCAAGAGAGATTAAAAATAAATCCCAAAATGCTCAGTCAGAGCAAAATGCTCTCCTCAAAAGCTCACTTCTGGGCTGGAAGCTGATTCAGTACGTAAATCCAGAGTGGTAACTTTTCTTTTGGACTTTTTTGCTCATGTGGTTAATCATCATTTGGAAACACTTCCTGGGCATTCCTGAGTGGTTACAGATGTGCAGGGATGCACACTACAGTCCCCCTGCTCAGCAGGATGACAGAATGCCACCTGCCAGTTTCAAAGGTAGCTCATTTCACATTGAACTTGCAGAGACAACAGTCTCATCCATACTGCGCATTGCTTTAAATTGATGGGATTAGCAAACAGCAGCTCGCAGCCCTCAGTTCCAAGCAAGCTCTCAGCATTGATTTCCCCCTTCTTTTTTTCCAAGAATTTGATCCATAATCTTTTATGCATTCCCTTTTGACATACTTTTCTCTCTGCTAGATAGATAGATAGGTAGATAGATAACACTAAACAAAAAATACAAGTTGATACTAAACTATGCAGAGGAGATGTATTTGCTCGATTAGCCAAAGTCAGTGCTGCCTTTGGAAAATTGACCAAATGCCTACGGAATGATCATGGTGTTAAACTCCATACCAAGGTAGCAGTTTATCAGGCTGTTGTCCTGAACATCCTGTTCCATGGCTCAGAATCATGCTGCCATGTTTGGAAACGCAATCAGTTCCATATGTGCTGTCTGAGGAGAACTGCCAATGTGAATTGGTGGGACAAAATTCCTAAAGCAGAGATTCTTCAGCTGTGTGGTGTCATGGGCATGGAGGCAATGCTTACGGACAAAAAGTTTTGCTGGATTGATCATGTTATGACAATGGATGATACACAGATACCAAAGATGGTCTTTGACAGTGGTTTGCTCATGGGAAGTGCTCTATTGGCGGTAAGTATATGTGCTATAAAGACATCTTAAAGGCCAATGTGAAGTCATGCGGCTTATCTCCCAGTGATCTGGAAAGTCTAACTGAGGACAGATTGTCCTGGAGGCAAACCATTGTACAGCTTTTCAAATGCTTTGAGAGTCAACATATCCAGGCACTAATGGAAAACAGTAGGATTCAAAAAGAAGGTACAACACCTGCAGTTGGCAGATTTTTATATGGCGTCTGTAATTGGCTCTGAAGATCAAAAATTGTTTTAGTCATTCACCAAGGGCGTCCTAGAAGACAAGACCCGTCGATGGACATCCCAATCCACACATATGCAGGCGACTGTTAAAAAGTGAGACACCAGGAATCACATGCCCATTGTATATATGTAACTGCAGTCATCATGTCTTTGTCATCATGTGCGCAAATCAAATATTTGTACCAAATGCCTAACTATGTATCATATACATATATGAAATTTGTATTTACATTTACTACTAGAAATAAACTAAAAGCTTCCACTGTTAAGCACTCAGTTTCAGGAAATGACGACATTAAGGTTACATATCCAACTCTTGCCTCTAGCGGATATGCATTACTGTTATTACAGCTACAGTACTACAGTAGCACTTACATGATATGTGCTTTCGAAACATACTAAGATAGCTCCTGCCCCCAAACAGCTCATAATCTAAACAGACAGCCAGTGGACTGAGAGGCCATATTGTCAAATGAACAGAGCACTGGACTGGGAATCAGAAGACCTCGGTTCTTTTCCTGTTCTTCTTCTGTCCTTCCTCGGGCCTTCAACACATGACTTAAACTAGCTGTCAGAGTTTTAGGATACCTGCACCTGCATGCCCCTCTGTAGTCCTGTGAGAGCACTCACATAAGGTTTTTGGATCCCAGCTGTCATTTCTCTTGTGAAGAAATCCATGTCTCTTCCTCCTGCCTGGGGTTTTAAGATTGCACAGCCTTACAGTAAGATATTTCAGCAAACCAGTTAATCTAAAGGCCACTCCCTGCGCTTTGCTTTCTCTGTGTGGGCCATGGACAGTGTATTACCAGATCTACAACACACACCTCTGCCTACGCAAGTATATTCAGCCTTAAGACAAAAACATTTAAGAGAAAACATACAATATCCCCCAAAACAGATTTAAACACATATTAAATACAAGAAGAGTCACTTGTCAGTCTCATGGGGCTTTAGAAAGCCAAAATCTTTCCCATTCTTCCATTAAGATTGGACAGAAAGTCCTGTCCATTTGCTGACAAATGGCCCAGAAACTGTTAACACTCTTCCTAAGCTGCAAGCATGTTCTTTGTTTTCCTAGTCTCTAGCTGTCAAGTTTGAATGTGCGTACACAGGTCTCGTCTGGGAGGAGGCCTCTCCGGAGGTGTGCACACAGTCAGTGATGCATGATGGTCAACCTCCACTGTTTTAGTTCCCAAAGGAACCCTAGTAATTCTCCCCTTGATCACTGACCCACAACGATATGTACATTTCACACAGTAAGTTCCCCCAAAGACACACCATATGGTTAGGTTCTCTCTAACACATTCTATTGCACATTCAGTGTCTGTTTCCAAATTGTCTGATCAGACTGGGAGCTCCTCAAGGCAGGGACTACGTTTCTCGGTGTGAGCTGTGTCACTAACATGCTGGGGTCCTATGCTTAGCTGGGGTCCCCAGCAGTGTTCTCTGTAATCTTTTCCATCCATGGAGGAATAAATATGGTCATGTGCACCAAGGCATGTGCGGATGTGCATCACCATAGCACCATATACTGATGGCTGTGGGTACTCTGCTAATCAGTTTGGTGGCAACTGACTCTCTCCCGGGTGGCTGCCCAAATGCTCAGCTTAACAGGAGTGGGGAACCACCATTGCCCAGATCCCATGTCCCAGACAGCTCCTTCACCCATCCAGACCCCCATCTGACCCCCTTCCTGCACCCTCACTCCCACTCCATCTGCCCACATGCACGCCCTCCCAGCTCCCACGGCCCCACCCTGACTCCTCTCTTCCAGACCCCATGCCCCAAACCTTCCTTGAGTCTTCCTCCCACCTAGACCCACACCCTCAGCCTGTTCTTGCAACCCTTCTGCCCAGACCTCCACCCGTCTCCTACAACCCCACTCCAGCCCAGATCACCTAGCCCAAGCCCACTCCTGCATCCTCCTTCCCACCCAGACCCCATAGCCTATAGTCAAGGACCACATAAGTGAGAGGGTTTTTTTGTTTCTCATCTATGTGGCCCAATTGATTTGTCTACAAGTCAGTGGCCCCTAACATGAAAAAGGTTCCCTACCCCATCTCACAGGGAACATTGGTCCCCAGAACCAAGTGTAATATAAATGGTAAAGGTAACTGAGACTGGCATCACTTGCAAAGCGAAGAGGGATGGTATGAAACAAGAGTAGATGAATGGGGAACGGCAGCTTTGTGAAGCGCCTTAAACTCAACAGAGCTGAAAATGGAGATACAGTAGGTGGATTCAAAGGGACGGGGTGAAATTACCAGCTGCCCTTTTAATAACTAGAAGGAGAGAAGGCCTGAGCGTCAAGGAAACTAAGCAGGATAGATGCCACATTCACAGTAGGAGCTAATGAAGATTGTGACTGTGTATGTGGGGAGAAAACAGAATTTACAGACATTAGGACGGAAAATGGCAACATTTTGACATACACAACATACAGAGCAAAGGCAAGGAAAGAGTCAATGATGTGCTCCTAGTCATGAGCCTAATGACCCAGAAGATAGTGGTGTTCCCAGCAGTGACATATAATAGTCCAGAGAGGGGATAGCTCAGGAGCAAACGTTGTGAGTTCAGTTTGGGTCATACTGAGTTTAACCTGACAGCGATATCTATAATAGGAAGCCTCAGAGAGACAGGCCCTTAGGTGGGACTCAAGAATAGTGACATGTCAGGAATGGAGTGGCTGATCTGTCGAGTCATTCGAATGAAGATGACAACTGAAACCATGTGAGTGGAAGAGAATATGCATGGAGATGGTGTGAAGTATGAAAAGGAAGAGCCAAACAAGTGGTTTTGAAAACCCACTGTAGAGGAATGGCAATGGGAGAGGAAGAAGAGTGGGACCTGACAAAAATTACTGAAGGAGCAGTTGGAGAGAAGAGGACCACCAAGAGAGGATGGAGTAATAAAAGCCAAAGTGTGCTGTGATTTCAAGGAGTGTATGATTTTCAGAGTCAAAAATGGCACAGAAATCAAGATGGATGGAATGGTGGCACTTAAATTTGACCAGGAGAAAGTCTCTGCAGAGTAGGGAGAGAACAGTGATGAGGGGAAGGAGTCAGAGGAAAGTGATGGGCTTAGGAGGAGAGCCACAGAGTGGATGAGACTGGTAGCAAGGAAGGTTTGGAGGCAGTAAAGTCTTCTGGAAGAGGGTTCTAGGGGAGAGTAGGTGAGACATCTCAGTGTTGTTGACAGAAAACAGGTAATAGAAAGTATGAATGAGGGAGGGAGGGAGCATTAGATCCTGTCATTTGTGTCATGGAAAGTTGGTAAAAACTTGCATTGTATTGTAATCATGTGGGAGTCAAAGGTGGCAGAGCAATGATTGAGTTTGTGGGCAGGGGTGTCAAGGAGGATGGAAAAGTAGTGCTGGTTGTCCAGGAACATGGCAGAATCATAGAACATTAGAACTGGAAGGGACCTCAAGAAGTCATCGAGTCCAGTTTCCTGCCCTCTTGGCAGGATCAAACAGCATCTAGATCATCCCCGATAGGTGTCTCTCTAACCTGCTCTTAAATATCTCCAGCAATGGAGACTCCACAACCTCCCTAGGTAACTTATCCCAGTGTTTAACCACCCTGACAGTTAGGAAGTTTTTTCTAATCTCTAATCTAAACCTCCCTTGCTTCAGTTTAAGCCCATTGCTCCTTGTCCTATCTTCAGAGGCTAAGGAGAACAATTTTTTCCCTCCTTCTTGTAACCCTCTTTCATGGACTCGAAAATTGCTGTCATATCATCTCTAAGTCTTCTCTTTTCTAACCTAAACATGCCCAGTTTTTTCAGTTTTGCCTCACAGCTCATGTTCTTTAGACCTTTAATCATTCCTATTGCTCTTCTCTGGACCTTCTCCAATCTCTCCACATTGTTCTTGAAATGTGGTACCCAGAACTGGACACAATACTCCAATTGAGGCCTAATGAGCGCAAAGTAGAGTGGAAGAATGACTTCTCATGTCTTGCTCTCAACACTCCTGTTATGCATCCCAGAATCATGTTTGCTTTTCTTGCAACACCATCACATTGTTGATTCATACTTACTTTGTGGTCCACTATGACTCCTAAATCCCTTTCTGCAGTACTCCTTCCTAGATAGTTGCTTCCCAATCTATATGTATGAAGCTGATTGTTCTTTCCTAAGTGGAGTACTTTGCATTTGTCCTTATTAAGCTTCATCCTGTTTATCTCAAACCATTTCTCTAGTTTGATTTATGAGCCTGTCCTTCAAAACAGTTGCAACCCCTTCCAGCTTGGTATCATCTGCAAATTTAATAACCATACTCTCTATGCCAATATCTAAATAGTTGATGAAGATACTGAATAGAATCGGTCCCCAAACAGATCCTTGCGGAACCCCACTTGTTATACCCTTCCAGCATCACTGTGAACCATTAATAACTACTCTCTGAGAATGTCCATCCAGTTAGTTATGCACCCACCTTATCATGGCCCATCTAAGTTGTATTTGCTTAGTTTATTGATAAGAAGATCATGAGAGACCGTGTCAAATGCCTCACTGAAGTCTAGGTATGTCATGTCCACCACGTCTCCCTTGTCCACAAGGCTTGTTATCCTGTCAAAAAAAGCTATCAGATTGGTCTGGCATAATTTGCTCTTTACAAATCCATGCTGGCTGTTACCTATCACCTTATTTTCTTCCTGATGTTTGCAGATGAATTCCTTGCTTATTTGCTCCATTACCTTTCCTGGTACAGAAGTTAAACTGACTGGTCTATAGTTTCCTGGGGTGTTCTTTTTTCCCTTTTTATAGATGGGCACTATGTTTGTCCTTTTCCAGTCTCTAGGATCAATCCCACTTTCAGGACTGTTCAAAGATGATAGCTAAAGGCTCCTTAAGTATTCTAGGCTGAATTTCATCAGGTCATGGTGACTTGCAGACATCTAATTTTTCTAAGTAATTTTTAACTTGTTCTTTTTGTATTTTATTTCTAAACCTACCCCCTTCCCACTAGCATGCATTATGTTAGGCATTTCTGCATCAGCCTTCTTGGTGAAGATGAGAGAGAAGAGACTATGCTAGCTCTGATTTTTGCAGTGTGGGCAGTGATGCAGGATCAGGCCCTGAATCTGTCATGGAGGAATCTGTCTGCTGTCTGGATTTCCATGCCATGCTTCATTATGTGATCATGTACCATTTTTCAGATGATACACCATATCATGCAGTCTTCTACAACTTCAGATTCACACATGGCCTCTTTTGATTTTTCGTTCTTCTCTATTTATTCTAA
The DNA here is from genome assembly GCF_033958435.1 of Carettochelys insculpta. NCBI lineage: Eukaryota > Metazoa > Chordata > Testudines > Carettochelyidae > Carettochelys > Carettochelys insculpta. The sequence goes on from NC_134137.1 coordinate 48,421,450, forward strand.
TCTCATTATCAGAATGAGCCAGTATATCTTTATTGAGTTAGACTTACATAACATATTCTCTTATCTCTAAGGTATGCATATCAATAATTTAGGCAGCACCTCTGTACCACATAATTTCTTTAAATTCATGGGATGATGCAGTTGACTACGAAGCTAATTCAGCTGCAAATCTAGACGGCCTTAAAATGACAGCAATTTTTCACTACCCTTCTATATTGTCATATTTAATCTGTGGTATATTTTATATTACTATTACTCTGTATTTTTCACATACAAGATGTCAAAGTATTCCTTGTCTTGCATATAATGCTATAAATAGCACTATGAAGTGTATATCTAAGATATTACAATGCATGTTAGGTTGATTGTAGAAGAAATTGTATAACATTACAATATATTATTTGAGAAGTAGTATGTGATTAAGTTACAGATTATATCATAAAGCATGAATACAGAGGCAGAGTTAAGGCTGTGTATGCAAACTTATACTAAGACATAGGATGGGTAATATTCAGTCTTGCACCAAGAACAGATTTAATGCCCCCATGCATTGGCTGAGCGTGGGAGCTGTGGGGATCGCATTGTGTTCATTTGGGATATCTGAACCATGCAGAGCTACAAATAGGAGACTTAAACTATTAGAATGGGCGGCTGTAGTGGGAAGGGCATCATTCTTCAAACAGGATACACAACTTTGAAAGGGTTGAAGATATTACACCTTAAAACCATGTCACTATATTTTTGCTCATTTTAGCGGTTTGTGAAATATATTCACCACCTTCATCTCCCTCTGAGTCCTGCAAAGTTGGACTCCTGGTAAAAAAGAGCCTTGTCTTTACGGGCAGAGAGATACAAAGTCCAGGCCTACTAAAAATGTTTCTTTACAAATTTTCTAATATCTCCTGTACCACATGTAACACATACAGACTATCTGATGATGTGGAATGATTAAAGGTTGTATCAACATAAATGTGAGATCAGCTGCAGAGAAACTCCCCATTCTCCACTGCTATAAAGTCCTGCTTCTAGCTCTATAGTCAAAAGTTATCAGATCTCATACCTGCCACTGGCCCACAACTGAACAATGCCTGTTCTGGGACTCTGGCCAGTGTAACTCGGGGGGAGAAAATTTCACATTTGGGGATGTTGGGGGCAATGGGGAGGAAATTCTTCTCTAGTTGGTTGATTCTACAAAATGGCTTTTGGAAGCAGGTCAGAGATTTGGAAGGTCACAAAAAGTCCTGGCAGGGATAAATTGAAAGGCAGAGGGAAAAGTGTGATGGCCAAAGGTTCACCCTAAATGCAATTTATTAAATAGCTTTGTAAATTCTAACAATTATCATCACACACACATCATATCAATACAGATGCATATGAGAATTTAAAGAAGACTTTTTTTAATGTAAAAAACTAAAATCTCTCAATGCTACATTTCCAAGCACTGGAGAAAAGGACTGAAAATTTAAAAATGTGTAACAGAACACACAAAAGGACAACAGCCATGAAACACGACAAGACATGTCTGGATCCATTATGGATTCTATTACGATCAGATTCTTTTCAGAGAGTTTGTGACTCTTGTCCTAGTTGTTTTTCTTTGGTGGAAAAAGGAAGGAATGAAGCACAATGTAAAGAATTGGCTGAAACCGACTGTTTAGGGTATTCTCTGTCATAGTGGCTCCAGGTCAAAATAGCATCCAGGCTACAGTAATACTCGTTAGCTGCACAGACACTCATTAATTAAGGTCGCTTTGGAAATTGCCCTTCAATTGTCTGCTGGGGCTGCTGGCCTGTTCACAAAATTACAGGTTTTATCCCCACATTCCTGCTAATCTTTTGAAGCCCTGCTGAAAGGAGTGCTACAGAGTTGGAGCAAGGAGGCTGCTTTCTGGGGAAAAGACTAGGTTGTTAAACAAAAAGCTGGGGCTTGCCAAAAGAGCGGGAAGGAAGCCAGGCATAACCACCACTCCTGCAGCATTTGGCCCTGCCAGGAGACCATACGAGAGGAAAGGAGCCACATAAGATGCTCCTCACTCTGCCTCTCTTACTCCAGGTGATGGATAACCCCAAAAGGTGTATGTGAGGTAGAAAGTGGGGTGAATTCCACTGACTGTGAGAAGGAAAGGGGCCCCAGTGGTGTGGAGATAGCAAAGGAGAGACAAAGAGGATGAAGAACCCCAAAGATGTGCGTTAAAGGAAGGAAGGAGAACGGTGAATGCCCACGGTCTGTGAGAGGAGGAAAAGGCTCCCCGGTGAACACCTGATGAGTCAGGAGGAGAGGGAGAATTGCAAGAGACAGGGGAGGGATGTGTGGGAGTGGATGGTGATTGTACAGGGCAAATCTCTTTTATCTGGTTCCCTTGGAACCTGACTGGTGCCAGATGAGAGAATTTGCTGGATGATGGGAAGTCAATATTTTCTAGCACATTACCAACACTTCCATTGCTAACTGGGCTCCTAAGACATTTAGGGGTGAATTACAGCTAAATAACAGCACAGAACATTGTGAGCCAGAACTGGTGGCCATAAACAATTTTATGGTACCACAGGAAACTTGGCCACACCCATGATAAGTGGTTGCCCAGCTAACTAAAATCACAATTGATTGCAGAGTTTGCCAGACAAAAGCGTTCCGGATCAGAAAGGTTCACCCTGTAATACAGATTTTATAATGGGGAAATCTCTTTTCTATGCCATGTACTGGAGTGAAACTAACATAAGCCAGAATTAAAACTAAACTAACTAACTTTTTCTGCAGGTAAGGCTTATAGCAATCCTAAAAGCCAGAGCACTTGTATTTGCTCAGAGGAAGGAACTCTCTAGCTAGTGGAGAACAGGAAAAAAGAATTATTAAAATTCAAGTTCTCCTAGATTGGTAAAAGCAGCCAGAGGCTACTGACCCAGAGGTAGCTATTGAAAGACAGCAGGTGTGCACAGACCTTGCAATTATTCTATTGCTAAATCTCCCATTAGAGACTGCTACAAGCAAGTAGTGTTGAAGAGGAGCTGGGCTCAGAGAAGAAAAGAAAGTGGATATACACAACAGCTTAAAAAAGGAGAATGAGAAATGAAATATGAGAACTCTAGACAGCTTGCGCCGAGTTTTACCCCACTCAGCCAGATTTCAGACTCTTCCATTCTAGGAAAAAAGAAACATATGACAAGTTTGTCATTAAAGTTTCTCAAGGACTAGTAAGTTCTCTCTTTTGTACCGTCCTGACACATTCATTTCACTTTCAACAACGTTATTTTTGGTTTTGTGTATGTTTCAAAATACACCTATGTAACAGGTTGGGCCTATTTCCTCAGCTCTCAGTTTTAGTGGCTTGCACCTCCATGCACTCTTTGGTGCTCCCACTTCAACAAAGCAAAATCTTTGTTCTGTTCACAAACTCAAGCCACCTCTCCAACAGTGAATGCTGCTACTGATGCATAGGGTGGTAGGGAAAACAGCTTTACTCTTCTGTTCTGAAATAGAAGCCCTGAAGCCCTGTGGAATTCATGGAACTGCTGTTCATGACTTTATAGTTACTTTGTCCATAGGGGCTTCGTATGAAACTCAACAAGAAATGTTATTGAAAACCTCTACTGTGTGAATGTTTCCAAGTGTAAGTTAGGAGGCCTACTTTAATTTTTTAAAGTATCTGCACTAAATTGTATGTTATATTTTTGGTACAGTCTGGCACATTCATTTTAAAATAAGTAAATAACACAGGTACACTGTACATAGCTTTTTATATATGAATACAGTAGAGACCACCAAAACACATATGTACTAAAGATCCAAATACTAGCATAGATTGAACCTCTTTAATCTAGAACTTTCTCGTTCGGCAACATCCGGCTTGATTTTAGTTAACTGGATGACCACTTATCACAGGTGTGGCCAAATTTCCCATGGTCCCATCATGTTTGTTTACAGCCACTAGTCTTGGCTTTCAGTGTTCTGTGCTGTTTCCCCAAAAAATGTCTTTTAAGAGCCCAGTAAGAGCAGAAGTGTTGGTAATGCTGCTAGACAATATTGATCTCCTGTGGTCTGGCAAATTCTCTCATTCAGCATTGGCCAGGTCCTGAAGGCTGAATGACAGAGGTTCAACCTGTACATATTTATAAATACGACCCATGATAAGCTCACTGTTTCTACTACTCACTATCCACTTCTACATTTTTGGCTTTGCTGTGATGCCGCATATTTGTTTAGGCCTCATCTTGAAAATACCTACACACATGCTTAACTGTAAGCACGTAAATATCCTCACTGAAGTCAATAGCACTAGACCCATGCTTAAAGTTAAATACTTGATTGTTAGCAGCATGGGAGCCTTATGCTTTAGGTTCTTCAGAGGAGGGAATTTTATAAATATATATATAACTGCTTCCTGTGTTTCAGGTGCTGCATAAATTATAAATATTAACAATGACTCATGACACCCCCTTTAAAATGCATTCTTAGTTTTAGTTGTAAAAAAGCAAGAGCATCAGAAATATTTTATTTATAGTTGCAATAGTTTAATGCTAGCCAAAACAAAGGCTTGCTTTGTTTTATTAAACTCAGGTTGAGAACTTATAGGCCAGGCTCAGGCGCACAACAATTACAACAAAACAACGTGCTGGTAGAAAAAAGCATTCGTACAAAGATCATGGAACAGTAAATCATAGGGTACATCCCACTTGGTTTTTTGTTGCAGCCAAATTCCCCTTTTCACATTTCTATTGTCCATTAGGGCTCTGTCCTGCAATCAAAGAATTGTTTGTGGACCCTGTGCCCAGGCAAAGCAACCAAGGGCTCCCATGGGTGCATAGGTCCCCTGGTTGGATCCAGTTTCAGGACAAGTGACTGTAAATTCTTTAAGCAGGGGATATTATTCTCTTGTTTATCTATAAAACAACCCCCCACACATTGCTGTAATGTAAGCTATAATAACGGTTCACAGCTCTAAAAACAGGGACTTCTCAGAGAATACTGACTGATAACTACAATGGTCCTGAACAGATATTGCTCTAGGACATTATTAAAAGGATTATACTTGATGTACCATATAGATAGTTGGAACTCAAATGCTTGCCATACAGGGGAAATCAGGTAAGCCGAGTATTTTTCAATAATTTAATTCTAGCCCATGCTAATTTTGCATCCAGTTCTATATGTCTGCTATGGGGCAGTTCTCAAATCTCCTTAAAATGATTACATCTTTTCAGTAAATATCACCATGATTGCTGCTTCTCCTGGCTGCAGAACTGCCTGCCTGCAACGGTCTACGTGTCCATTGGCCCCTGCATTCCTGCCAAAGCCCAGCAGAAATGAGAGCTGCTGCAGCTGCCAGGGTTTATTTACACACATTCCTCCCTCAAATTGAATTAATGAGCATAATTTAACTCAGGCAATGCCCTCCCCTGTTCTTGTTTCCCTTTGCCCACTTGACATTTCTCTCTCTCTCCTGCTCCTGCAGTCTTAAGGAGGAGTCTGAGGTGACCCTAGTGTAATATACTGTGATTACAAATGAACTGCAGTGCCCACTAGGGTCACATTAAGTAAATTTATACAGCTCTGCTAAAGGCACGTTTTATGAAATGTCTAGAAGCACCTTAATGAATACCCAGAAGGCTAACTAGAATTTATCTGCCCTATCTGATCAGTGTTTCTTGGCTTAATGATTAATATCAATCAGGCTAATCAATTAAAATATAAAATATCAACTCCTGCCATCTTGCAAGGCATCCTGGTCCACACAACATACCTATTACATATGCTTTTGATGCACTTGATAAATCCTCTCCAGGTGCAACTCTCAGTCCATTTCCAGTCTCAAAATAAACTCCAGAGAAACCATAGCCCCAGAGTTCCATGACTCAACATTGCATGAACAAACCAAAGGATTCAGCAAGGATTTGGTTCTGTGAATGAGGACAGGGGTTTACTGCCTTGAACAAACCAATTAGGAATTTCCTGCATATGATGTCAAAGGCAGAGTGCAAGACCATTTCTTTGAATTCTTTACAATGAAATCAACAGGTTTCCTGTGTATTATCACATTGTACATTTTTGGTTCAAACCTTGGAACAAAATTAGTATCTTCTACCAAAGATGGAAGAGGGAGGAAGAAAAAAATGAGAAAATAGAAACTGTTCTTATGAAGAGCAATGTACTGATGTCAACATTTTACTGGCTATACCGTAAACCCTTGAATTACGTGGAGATTGTATTCCAGCAACCCTGCATAACTCAAATTTTCATGCAAGTTGAGGAGAGATGGGAACCAGGTTCCCAGAGTGGTGGGGAGCCAGGAACCGGGAGAAGCCCAGTTCCAGTTTCCCTACCTCTTGCAGGACTGGGAAACTGACCAGATCATGGCTGGTCAGTTTCCCAGGTCCCACAAGCAGTGAGGACGGGGAAACCAAGCAGCAGCTTCATCTGTGGTTGCCACTGGGGGGCTGGGCTGGGAGCCCAACCATTTCCTAGCTGCGGGGTGGTGGGGTCTTTCCACTCACTCTCCAAGCTGGGGACCCTGCGGCTGGCTCTGCCATCTTCCAGCCACAGGGCTGAGGGTCTCCCCACCCCCCAGCTAGGGGCCACACAGCTGTCTCTGCCAGTTTCCAGCCGTGGGGCTGTGGGGTCTCTCCGCCCACCCCTGGCACTCCTCCCCCCACATCGCCTCTTGTGTAAACGTAAGATATCTGCATTTCGCATGTGTGTATCTTGAGGGATTCTGTACTCACCACAGGTGAGAATGCTCCAGTAACACTCTGAAATCTTAGATCCAGAAAGAGGCAGACCACTCAGCACATGACTGCTGAGCCTCCTGAGAAGAGAATGCCAAACAGGTGCAATCATATTGAATCAGGCAGAGGCTTTCGCTTCCCCCATATTTCATAGAGATCTCCAGTCAAACACGCAGGGACGGAGTCTGCAACTCTAATGCACACACATACTACTTGCCCACACATGTGGTTCCAGTGAAGTCAATAGCGCTGCCTGTTTGAGCAGGGGCAGCTTGCCATAAGTACAGGTTGCAGAGTCAAGGGCCTGTGAGCAAATCTTTGGGGCACTCTTGAAAGGCTCTGTTTTCTCATGGTCACACTACAAGTCCTTCTCTGCCTTAACTTTCTGCTGCCTTTCCTGTGGCCTTATGTGTTGTTTCTCCCTCACACACACATACAAAGAGACAAGCCTGAAGTTCAATGAGTCTCCTGACCCTTATGCTTCAAATCGACAGGGCCAGACAAATACCTAGAGACCAGATAATCCAAGATAGGCCCAAAAAGCCAAGAACAGAACACCACTGGTCATTATCTACAGCCCCCAACTCAAACCACTGCAACGCATTGTTAAAGACCTACAACCTATCCTTACTCAGGATGCCACACTCCAGAAGGCCCTAGGTGACAGGCCTGTTCTCTCCTACAGACAACCTCCCAATCTTATGAGGATTCTCACCTACAACCACAGTCTACACTGCAGGAACACCAGTCCTGGAACTTTTCCTTGCAACAAAGCCCATTGCCAACTTTGTCCACATATGTATTCTGGAGAGACCATCACTGGACCTAACGAGGTTATTCACAGAATCATGGGCACATTCTCATGCTCCTCCGCTAACATTATATATGTCATCATGTGCCAACAATGCCCAGATGCTTTGTATATTGGACAGACTTCAAACTGTCTTAGACAAAGAATTAATGGGCATAAAACAGACATAAAAACACTCCTGATCCACAAACTGGTTAGCCACCACTTTAATGGAGTGGGCCATTCTGTTAATGACCTGAAAGTTTGCATCTTACTGAAGAGGAATTTTCACAACACTTTGGAAAGAGAGGCCTCTGAACTCTCTTTTATATTCACATTCAACACATTAACACGTGGTTTGAACTGGGATGGGAATTTTTTAGGTAATTATAGGGGCTCTTTTGTATACTTGGCTTAATCTAATTTTTGACTCCCCCCGCCTTCTGCCCCTCTAGTCTCTGAGTTGCTCACCTTGATAATGTTTTTCTGATTTGTCAACCTTGATTACTATTTTTGGTTCTCTGTGCCTTAAATACTGAGTCTGTTCTGGTATGACTATGGTCTGAAGAAGTGGGTCTGTCCCACGAAAGCTCATCACCTAATAAACTATTTTGTTAGTCTTTAAAGTGCTACTGGACTGCTTTTTTGTTTTAAAACATTAAACGCTATTGTGGCAGCATTTTAAGCTGAAAGTATGACCATGGCTCTCCCAGTGCTCTGTGTAGAGCACTTGCAGGAGGTTTAGCTTCCAGTGCTGGAAGCCGGTTCATAAGGTGCTTTATAGTGCAGTAATTTGCTGCACTCAGAGGGGTGTTTTTCCCACACCCCCGAGGTAGAGAGTTGCAGTGTAGTAAAATGCCAGTGTAGACAAGCCTTCGTCTGGCCTTTCAGGTACATTCTCAGGATGCAGACTCCAGCTCTGGCACCTCTTCTTGGGATGTCCAGCTGGGACCTAGGCCCCCAAGATCAATGCTGACCTCTGCAATTCTTCCAAGTACATCCCCTCCAGAGCTCCACCTGCATGGGCACTGCAGCTTATAGATTAGCCATTTGGGAACTCTGTGTCAGTTTAAAGCAAGTAACACAGAGTCTTTGTGAAGGCATTTCTAAGCCATGTGCTTTACTCCTAGAGCTGGTCTACACTAGAGGCTGGATTGATGGGGCAGCAATTGATCCAGCAGTGGTTAATTTATTGTGTTTAGTTTAGACATGGTGAATCAACCACTGCTTGCTTTCCTGTCGATTCTGGTACTCCCCCTCAACAAGAAGCACTAGGGGAGTCAACAGATGAGTGCCTCCCACCCATACACAGCTGTGAAGACAGCAGGGTAAGGCGACGTAAATATATTGACTTCAGCTACACTATTCTCTTAGGCCATGTCTACACTAGGGAAAGTAAGTCGATTGTAGATATGCAGTTCTAGATTTGGCAACGTATCTGCAATCAATGTACCTGGCCGTCCTTACAGGGAACATGGCTCTGGAGGACTTACTTGGCTGCCAGGCTCTCTGCTTCTGAAGGACATTCATCCATCTCAACTCCATCTCATCATTATGGAGAGTATTTCCACTCCTTGGGGCCTTTGGGTCAAATTCTGCCTTCAAGTGCAGGTGTTTGCAAACTAAATGTGGAAGGAATATACGTCTTTAAAGGCAGGCATTTGAAATCAATTTGGAAAGATTTTTTCCAACTCAAAGGACTGGACCTGCCTGTCCACAGAGATGCAAAACACAATATTGTGGGAGGAATGATTAACCATAGTCAAAAAACAAGAAATCAGAGGACAAATTTAATAAACAAATACCCTACCCCCAGGAGTGGTGGGTGGACCCATGGCTTGGGAAGGCGCCTCTCCTCTCCCTCCGTTCCCACCCCTCCCATGCCCGCCACAGTCCAGCCCCCAGTGTAATTGTTAACCCTGCCCCACATCCCAGCTCCCTTCCAATTGTGGCTGCTGCTCCTTATCCCAGGCTATCCCCCCAGAGCACCAGTGGGTTGAGCAGTGCAGTCCCTGCCTTCCCAGCCCCAAAGCACTGAGCTGCTGGGCAAAGCCCCAGGCCTTTTTGGTCCTGAAGCAGAGTGGCCCCTAAATGAGTGCAAGCTAGGACATGGTGCTGCCTGGCAGCATGATAAACACCGAATGGCAGGCACGTCCTTTTATTGGGTCAGGGGCTATCCACATGATGTGGCTGAGTGCACGAAAGACCCTGACTTCATGGCACCTGTGGGGGAGAGAGGGGGATTCACACACAAATGTAAACCACTGAGAAGAAGTTTCTCGGTGTCTTATGCAAGCACGATCCCCACAACAGCCTTGCTGCCAGGTGGTGCCATGGGACAGTGGCTAGTGCCAGGCAGTACAGGAAAAATGAACAAGTATAGAGACAGAATTATGAACTCCTTGCAGGGGTATTTGTAATGGGTAGATGTGCTCACAATGCTAATTGCAAAGATAAAGAGACATTTCTTAGGCTCTCATACAAACATAAGCCCACAGCCACAGGGTTGCTGTTCCCGCTTTAAAATTCACAGTCTTCCTGTTACCTAATTCCTGTGCACCTAGACAGCAACGGCCAGAGCTGAGTGCTGATGGGCATTGTGGGGTACATACGGGACACCTCTGAAAGCTAATAAATTTGATTTTAAGATGTGGTGCTTACACACTGGCCTTTAATTGAACTTCTGAAATTGAGCTTGATGCTGTGTAGGTAGTCCGTCATGTCCAACGATGACGTCTTGAGCTTGCACAGGCTCATCGGTTGTGGACTCACATGTGGCTGAGGAGTCCAAGCTTTGAATGGCATGGGTGTTCACAGTGGGGGCAAGGGAATTGTCCTGGCTCTGTTGGTGCAGCTGCTGCTGTTGCTTTCTTCCTCTCACAAGCACCAATGAGGTATATGCACCGCTGCTCTTCAAAGTTGTCATATGCGTGTCGTACGAGAGCATGCCAGCCTGTTCAGTCTTTTGCATGCTGCTCCAGCTGATCTGGTTTTAAACCAGTATGAGCAATGTTGGCCTTCATGCAGTCCTTATACCTCTTGCAAGGCCTACCTTGATTCCTTTTGCCCTGGGAGAGTTCACCGTAGAGGAGTTGCGTAGAGATTCTTGACTCCTCTGTTCATATGACGTGCCCCTGTCCAGTGAAGCTGGGCTTTCAGAATCATGGCTTCAATGCTCATGGTTCCTGCTCTGCACAGGACTTCCAAGTTCGTAACTCTGTCCTGCCATCGCATGTGCAGTATCGACCTCAGGCTGCGTGTGTGGAAGTGCTCCAGCAGTTTTATATGTTTTTTGTACAAGGTCCAGGTTTCACAGCCATACAGGAGACTGGGCAGGACTACAGCCTTGTACACTTTCAGTTTAGTGGACTGTTGGATATTGTGCTGATTCAACACTCGTGCTCTCAGACAGCCTAGTGCCCGGCTGGCCTGGCAGATTCTGGCATTGATTTCTTTGTCAAGGGAGCCATCATTGGCTATCACACTGCCAAAGTACTTGAACTCCTCTACTGTTTTTAACTCTGTTCCTTCAATAAAGATTGAAGCGGGGAGAACAGCAGATCCTGGAGCAGGCTGAAACAGTACCTCGGTCCTTCCGAGGCTGATGGTCAAATCAAAGAGGCGAGTGGCATCAGCAAACTGGCTGACGATGAGCCGGAGATCAGATTTCTCGTGTGCCATAAGTGCAGTCATCAGCAAAAACGGCTTCACGGATGAGCCTCTCAAGCATCTTGGCTTTACTATTAAGACATTGAAGGTCGAAAAGTGACCCATCAAATCTGTATTTTATGTAGACTCCATGATCCAGGTCCCTAACTGCGTGGCTGAGGATGCACGTGAAAAAAAGGTTGAACAACACTGGGGCCAGCACACACCCTTGCTTCACACCATTGGATATCTCAAGTGGATCTAAGGACTTGCCATTGGAAAGAACAAAGCCAGTCATGTCATCGTGGAACAGGCATATGATGTCAACGAATCTTCTCGGGCAGCCAAGTTTTGACAGGATAATCCACAGGGCTTTTCTGTTGACAGCGTCAAATGCCTTGGTCAGGTCTATAAAGACAGCATACAGATCCAAGTTCCGCTCTCTGCACTTTTCCTGGACCTGATGAACAGCAAAGATCATGTCAATGGTGCTGCAGCCTGGGCGAAAACCACACTGTGCCTCTGGTAGGTTCTCCTCTGAGATTCTGGTGATCAGACGGTTGAGGATGACTCGAGCCAAGATCTTCCCAGCAGTACAGAGATGGCAGATGCCCCGGTAATTTCCACCATCAGCTTTGTTGCCCTTGTTCTTGAAGAGTGAGAGGATTGTGGCATCCTTAAAGTCTTTGGGCAGGTCTCTACTTCCAAGATGCTGATCAAGATGTTGTGAAAGGCTTCAAGTGACACTGGACCTCCCACTTTGAAAATTTCAGCAGGGATACCGTCCATCCCAGGGGCTTTGCCAGAGCTGGTCTGGCTTATTGCCTTTTTGACCTCATCCATTGTAAGGGGCAGGTCAAGACTGTCTATTGTGAGTTTCTGAGGGATCTGGTCTAGAGCCACAGGGTTGACAATGGAAGGTCTGTTGAGAAGGTTGCTGAAGTGCTCTCTCCACCTATTGTTGATGCTGTTCTTCTCCCTCAGAAGGGTCATGCCATCTGCAGACAGGAGAGGTGTAGTTCTTGGCTTTGAAGGTCCATATATAGCTTTGATAGCGCTAAAGAACATATTGGAGTTCCTGGTGTCAGCATAGTATTGGAGTTCATCAGCTTTACTCTCCCACCACTCATCTTGCATTTTGCCAAGTGCTGTTTGAGCCTGGCTCTGAAGGTGTTTGAAACAATCACATTTGGAGACTGAGGACTGATCGTTTCGCCATAGCAGAAATGCGTTCTGTTTTTCCACTAAGATCTTCATGATGGCTTCGTCATTTTCATCAAACCAGTCTTGACGAGCTCTCTTTTTCAGTCCTACTGTTGACTTGGCTGACTCTGTCACCAGGGTTTTGAACTGATCCCACTTTTGTGTTGGGTCTCCATTCAGAGGTCCATGGGACATCAGCATTTTGTCAAGGCAGGCTGCGAATTTCTTACGATGACCAGTACGTTGCAGCTTCCCGATGTCGAAGGAGGGTCTAACAACCTTGAGCTTCTTGCGGTGCAGTGCTGTGATGTGCAGCATAAGGACTGATCTGATGAGTCTATGATCAGTCCAGCACTCAGCTCCATGCATGTACCTGGTGATCTTAACATCTCGAATGTCCCGCCTGTGACTGATGACATAGTCAATCAGGCGCCACTGTTTTGATCTCGGGTGCATCCATGTGGTCGTGTATTTATCAGCTTGCCTGAAGGAGTGTTGGTAATTGTTAGGTCATTTTCTACGCACAAGCGCAGCAGAAGGTGGCCATGGGAATTCATGTTACCAACACCATGATGCCCCAGAACCCCTTTCCAGGTCCTACAGTCCTTGCCTACCCTGGCGTTGAAGTCACCCAACAGGAGAAGCTTGTCACTATGAGGAGTTGCTTTCACAAGATGGTCAAGGTCCTCACAGAAACCTTCTTTTGCTTCGTCGCTGCTAGTCAGTGTGGGGATGTAAGCGCTGATGACTGTAACATGGCGAGAGGTGTTGAGGAGGAAGCGGAGCTTGATCAGACACCCACTGATGCAAGTTGGTAGGTCAGGAAGCTGGTGCAGAAGTGATGTCTTGATGGCAAGTCCCACTCTGTGGATTCTGTCTTCATTTTCTGGCCTGCCTTTCCACAAGAAGGTGTAACCTCCTTTTGGTTCGCAGATGGATCCTTCCTCTGCCAGTCTGGTCTCACTCAGGGTGGCTATGTGAATGTTATAACGTGCCAGTTCTCTTGCTATGAGGGACGTTCTTCTCTTAGGCCTCATAGCATTCTCCCTGTCCAAGAGGGTGCAAAAGTTCCATGCTGCAAATATCATCTCTCTTTTCACTGTTTTTCGACCGCTGTGAGGGTAAAACCCCCAGCTGTGGCATGCTGGTCATTTTGGTTGGGACAAGCAATTTTTGGGACACCTTTTCTAGTCCCCTCCCTCATTTTGAGGGTGAGCAGTGCTGTTCATAAAAAGGCCTGCTCAGTCACCTGGGATGCTGCCAAACTCCTCTGTTGTTCCAGAGTCAGAGTTGAGCAACCAAAGTCCACAGGCTGCCTACATGCAGGTTTGGAGCTACGACTCCCAGTGGTCACCTCCACCTGTTTCTTCACCTCTCCGCCATCGCCATAGGCTTTGAGGTAGACAGAAGTGATGAGAATGTGCAAAGACCCTGTGCGAGAGAATGTTTAAAGTGGAAAAGCCGTTGCACAGGAGCAGTTCCACTCTCTCGAACTCAGAAGCCTGGTTCCCGTGGTACGAAAAGTACTTCCGGTCTATAAAGACAGCGTACAGATTCAAGTTCTGCTCTATGCACTTTTCCTGGACCTGGAACTTCCTAGGCTGCAGTGGATGGCCATGCCGTCTTTGGTGCCTGGTCATGCCCTTCACTCACCACAGAGTGTTGCAAAACCACCTTCCTGGTCTTTGGATCTTGCTGTTGATCTCATCCACCCAGTTCGCTGGGGCCAACTCTGCATGTTGGGATAAGCAATTCCCTATCTCACTGCAGGTTTCAGACCTGCCAGCTACCCTCACCTGGCTTAGCCCACCTGTCTAAGTGGTTTATCGGGGTGTGCCCACTGCATGCTACAGCTTCTTAGAGCCACAGGTGAGAGCTGGGTGCCAGGTGGGGACCAAAGGTGCACAAACTGCCCCAAAGAAACATGACAAGTCCCCACACCAGAGGTGTTAGCCCTCCCTGGACACCCCATACACCCCAACTTGATGCTGTACCCGTCAGATAACTGCGATGTTGTAATTTCGATATTAGTGCTCCCAAAATTGAGCTAATGGTATTTACAGTGAAGACAGTCACATGGTAATATTGTGCTAACTGCCTTAAATTCGAATTTATCTCAGAGTGTAGACACAGCCTTAGTCTCCTCCTTCCTCTGATCCCCACTGCCCATGCCAATCTCACACACACACAAACATATGGTAGCATCCTGTTCCCTTCTCCCTGTCAGCTCCTAACCACAGGAATGAATAAGAACAGGCATCTAAACAAAAACTTAGCAGCATCTCCTAACTACCCTCTCCTGTTTAGCTACTTTCCTAGGAGGGCCTGAGGAGGACTCAGGTGTGACCTGAAACAAGTTACCATTTAAATGCAGATTGCAGAAGTCAGAGGATGCCATCTGCTGCCCAGCCTCTGCTATAAAAGTGTTTCCAGTTTCCAGCTTGACCACAACATCCTGTTCTGGGCCTCAGACACACCTTTGAAAATCTCCCCACACAAGGACTTACCCTATAATACCCCACCCTCAGAACTCACGGAACTAACATGATGTTTGCCCCCACCTCACTGATCACCCTGTTATATCCTTTCCCCCTGTCCTTTGTTGGTTTAGACAGGATGCTCCTCTGGGTAGGGATCATCTACTAATGTATGTTTGTATTATATCTGATGGGACCCAAGCACTATCACAGTAAACATAACATTAGTAATGGGGCTCACACTGCAAAATCAATGGCGGTGAAAGGCATTAAATCTTTTCTGACTGTAGATCCTCTAGTGCGCTGATTTTCAACGTAAGGTCTATTAAGCTCTGGGATTCACAGACTATGTCTAAGGAGTCCACAAAAGGTTGTCGTTAGCATAGTGGTTTCCAAACAGTGCACGGAAGGTTTCCAGATGAGTTTGTGCCTCCATTCAACAATGTTTAATGAAAAAAGAAGACTGAAAACCAGTGCTCTAGCGCAGTCTTCCCCCCACTAGCAAACAGTGGCTATTATTTATTTGTTTAGGTTCCTTCTTACTCTCAGATTGACTAAGATAAATCAAAACAGCTCCTCAGGACAAATCCCAAGAAAACGAGAACTGGCAAATTCAACACTCACAAAAGGGTCTTTCTCACAAGGCACAATTTTTCACAAACACCACATTAATCCATGGAACCTATTACTGTAAGGTGACATTGAGCTTAGCAGTATTTATAAAAACTGGATAGGTGATAATCAGAGTTATAGTATTAAATATTAAACAAACAAGAGTTTTGGAATGGCTGTTCAACTACTCGTTTCAGGACAGAAACCACTCAGTGATCATTGTGGAGTTAGGTGGAAATTTCCCTGGTCACAAGTTATTACTGAGCTGCCTACCGCAGGGGTGTTTGCATCTTCTTTTGAAGCACTTGGGTTTGCCCATTCTCTCCCACAGGGTACTAACATAGCTGAACAATTCCTGGGCAATTGTTAATACTCCTAGGTTCCTTTCCTGTCACTATGGCTCCCAATGCTGCCAGATTTTCACAGAATCGTAGAACTAGAAGGGTCCTAGAGTGCTCATCTAGTTCAGCCCCCTGCACTTGTGGCAAGACTAAATATTATGCAGACCATCCCTGACAGCCATTTGCCTAACCTTCTCTTAAAATTCTCCCGTGATGGAGAGTCCATAACCCCGCTAAGCAATTTATTCCAGTGGTTAACCACCCCGAAAGTTAGGAACCTTTTTCTAATGTCCAACCCAAACCACCATTGCTTCTTGTTCTATCATGAAAGCTTAAGGAGAACAAATTTTCTCCCTCCTTTTTGTCCCTACCTTTATGTAATTGTCCTCCAAAGCACTTGCAACCCCTTCTAGCTTGGTATCACCCTGAAACTTTGTAAGCGTACTCTCTATGCCATTATCTAAATAATTGATGATATTGAACAGAACCTGACCTAGAATTGATTCCTACAGGACCTCACTCGTTATACCCTTCCAGCTTGATTGGGAATCACTGATAACTACTCTCTGGGAATGGTTTTCTAATCAGTTTCCAACTGATGGCAGCTCTATCTAGGTAGTATTTCCCTAGTTTTTTATGAGGACATCACATGAGATTGTATCAGAAGCTTTATTAAAATTAAGGCGTATCACGCCTACTGCTTCTTCCCTATCCTAAAGGCGTGGTACCTATAAAAAAAAACTACTAGTTTGGTGTGACTTGATTTGTTTCTGGCAAATCCATGCTGATTGTTACTAACTACCTTATTATCTTCTAGGTGTTTGCACACAGATAGTTTAATTATTTGCTCCATTATCTTTCTGAGTAATGAAGTCAAACTGACTGGTCCATAATTCCCTGGGTTGTTCTCATTTCACTTTTTATAGATTGGCACTATATTTGCCATCTTTCAGCTCTCTGGAATCTCTCCCATCTTCCCTGACTTTTTGAGGATAATAGCTAATGGCTCAGATAGCTCCTGAGTCAGCTCTTCGAGTATTCTAGGATGCATTACTAGTGTCAGTGCACATTGCCTTCAGTACGGTACAATTTAGGAGCTCCTTGTCTAAGTTTAAAAAGTCAGTTGGTTTTAATTAAGAATACATGTAATAGGACACCTTCAAACCAACTCTGCAAGAACAAAAAGCTTTCCTGCCCATCAAGAGAAATATCTAAATACAAGAATAATTTATTTGGAGAAATCTAAAAAGGATCTTAAGTAACTGCATATTCCAAACAGTGAATAATGACATGATTTTTGAGCCTAACCCATTACCATAGGACTATAATTTATTTTAGAGAGAAAGGCTAATTTCCTCTGTTTTCATGAGCAGAGAATGTTATTTTGAAGACAACAAATCTGGATATTCTGCCAAATATCTATAGGTGTAAAGGACCTTTATATACGCTGCTTTTTTAAATTAAGTTATAGGTACAGTATCTGGTTTCTACCCATGTTTTGACAAAACACTAGACGGGGACAGTCCATATTGGAACACTGTTACAAACCCGCAAACAAGTTACCTTTCAATAGTACCATGAATGTTTAATATGCTAAGCCCATAGCTAGAGTTCTTGCAAATGAGCTACACAGCCCCAACTAAGGCTACTCACTTCCTTTGTTCCACATAATTTTTCATAGATCCAATTAGCCACTTCTATCAAATATTCTAATAACCTTAAACATATCAAAATAGGAGAAGCACACTATCTTCCTTGTATATTAGCAACTTATTCATTATATAATTGGTCTGAAATCTTCCCTTCATGATCTTTTTCTAAGGTCCCTCTGTCGAGATACTAACATTTGCAACCTTATATTCAGGGGTGGCAGGTGAACTGTTGGCCCCAGAAGGCTAGCACCAGCCCTGACCCTTCCAACAGAAACCCCATCCCTTCCACCCCCTCCTAGATCCCTGAAACCCCCCTCCCCCAAGTTCTTGATGGAACTGTCCAAGTGTGGAGGGGAGGCCTGGGTGGGGCAGAAAGGAACACGGGGGGGGCAACCTATGTGACCCCCTGCCCATGCTTACATTAAAAAACAAAAATAAAAAGCCTAATCTGCTGACCTTTTTCAAATTTTATATAAAGAAAAATTGCTCTTGCTTGATCAGGTCAGCCGCATTTTCAAAAAGTGGCCTTAGATTTTGCACAAGCAAAATTTCAAGTTAGGTGAAGGCTGGCTTACTATTTGACTGTATCAAAACAAAAAGCAGCCAAGTGGCACTTTAAAGACTAGCAAAATAGTTTATTAGGTGAGCTTTCGTGGGACAGACCCACTTCTTCAGACCATAGCCAGACCAGAACAGACTCAATATTTAAGGCACAGAGAACCAAAAACAGTAAGCAAGGAGGACAAATCAGAAAAAGATAATCAAGGTGAGAAAATCAGAGAGTGGAGGGGTGGGGGGGAAGATCAAGAATTATATTGAGCCAAGTATGCAGACTAGCCCCTTTCATGACTCAGAAAGTTCCCATCACAATTTAAACCATGTGTTCATGTGCCGAATTTGAATATAAATGTCAGCTTGTCCACTTCTCTTTCTAAAACGGAGCGATAATTTCTCTTCAGTAACACACATACCTTGAGGTCATTGACAGAATGGCCCATTCCATTAAAATGTTGACTAACTGGTTTGTGGATCTGGAGTGTTTTGATGCCTGTTTTGTGCCCGTTGACCCTTTGTCTAAGGGAGTTAGAAGTCTGTCCAATATACAAAGCATCTGGGCATTGTTGGCACATGATGCCATATATGATGTTAGTAGAGGAGCATGAGAAAGTGCCCGTGATTCTGTGAGTAACCTGGTTAGGTCCAGTGATGGTATTTCCAGAGAAGATATGTGGACAAAGCTGGCAGTGGGCTTTGTTGCAGGGAAAGGTTCCAGGACTGGTGACATGCCTGTTCTCTCCTACAGACAACCTCCCAACCTCATGAGGATCCTTACTAACAGCCACAGTCTATACCCCAAGAACACCAGTCCTGGAACCTTTCCCTGCAACAAAGCCCGCTGCCAGCTTTGTCCACATATCTTCTCTGGAAATACCATCACTGGACCTAGCCAGGTTACTCACAGAATCACGGGCACTTTCTCATGCTCCTCTACTAACATCATATATGCCATCATGTGCCAACAATGCCCAGATGCTTTGTATATTGGACAGACTTCTAACTCCCTTAGACAAAGGGTCAATGGGCACAAAACAGACATCAAAACACTCCAGATCCACAAACCAGTTAGTCAACATTTTAATGGAATGCGCCATTCTGTCAATGACCTCAAGGTATGTGTGTTACTGAAGAGAAATTATCGCTCCGTTTTAGAAAGAGAAGTGGACGAGCTGACATTTATATTCAAATTCGGCACATTAACACATGGTTTAAATCGTGATGGGAACTTTCTGAGTCACGAAAGGGGCTAGTCTGCATACTTGGCTCAATATAATTCTTGATCTTCCCCCCCACCCCTCCACTCTCTGATTTGCTCACCTTGATTATCTTTTTCTGATTTATCCTCCTTGCTTACTGTTTTTGGTTCTCTGTGTCTTAAATATTGAGTCTGTTCTGGTCTGGCTATGGTCTGAAGAAGTGGGTCTGTCCCACGAAAGCTCACCTAATAAACTATTTTGCTAGTCTTTAAAGTGCTACTTGACTGCTTTTTGTTTTGATAGTGTATAGACTAGCACGGCTTCCTTTCTGTTACTATTTGACTGTATGTTGCCAATTCTGAGATCAAGGTGAATTTTTATAGAAAAGGTTCAAACCCCATGAAAATGGGTTCATATGAGAAAACCTGACATAACCTAAGGTACAGCTGCATAAATGCTTTAAGGTCTCCATAAGGATTAAATTCATAAGAGCAACCAATTTATATGACTTTAAAAAAATACTCAGGAGAGGTTTGCTGATGAGCTGCCAATGGGCAAAGAGATGTTCTTATTTAGAGGAGGCCTTTTCATGGTGCACACGTTTATTCAGATAATTTCACATTCACAGTATGCCCTTACAAAAATATATTGCTGTTTCATTTTATTGATCTTGTATTGTTTTGATTTTGACATGTCCTACAGCATGACAACATCTGAGACCTACATTGGCAGATTTGCTTATAAATATCATGCAGGGATCAAAAAAATGACCAAACCATTTCCTAAACAGACGTTTAAAAGAGGGATGCATGCTTCATTTCCTTTCTTTAATTTATCTGCTCAAAGCACTGGCCATAGCTCCAGAAAAGAAATAAGTTCCAAAACCACATCAAGTGTAATACAGACCCTTGCACATAATAATTATAAAAACCAGTAAGATCAGCAGCCATGTGGACTTCAGTCTTCAGACTGAAGTTTGAATTCTGACTAACATCTGAAGGAAGAGTTTTCACAGACTGAAACACTGACACCACCCCACAATGTAATTTGTGAATCATACAGGCACTGGGTGAACCTAGGACCAGAGGATGCAAGGCCCCAGTCCCACTCATTCACCCAGGACCTCATGGAATCCAAGTGTTCCTCCCTCCCCATCTCCCTCTGACTGTAGGGCAGGCCACCCCTCCCTCAGTTGGTGGTCCCAGCTTCATGTGAGGGGAGGACAAGGGGTGCAAGGCCCCAGCTTTTCCAAGCCCCAGGAATTTATTCCAGCTATTAACCACCATGACAGTTAGGAATTTTATTTTTTACTAATGTCCAGTCTCAAGCTTCCTTGCAGCAATTTAAACTCATTATTTCTTGTCCTATTTTCATAGGCTGTGGAGAATAATTTTTCTCTCTCCTTCTTGTAACCCCTTTTAGGTGCTTGAAAGCTGCTATCATGACCCCTCAGCCTTCTCCTTTCCAAACTAAACAAACCCAATTCTTTTTCATCCTCTCCCATATGTCATATTTTCTAGAACTTTAATCATTTTAGTTGCTCTTCTCTGGATCCCCTCCAATTTCTCTATCTTATTCCTAAAATGTGGGGCCACACTACTCCAATTGAAGGCTAATCAGTGAAGGGTGGAGTAGAAGAATTACATCTTGTGTCTTGCTCACAACACTCCTGTTAATGCATCCCAGAAACATGTTTGCTTTTTTTGAAAAAGCATCACACACTGTTAACTCATACTCAGCTTGTGGTCCACTATGACCTCTAGATCCCTTTCTGCAGTACTCCTTCCTAGGGAGTCCCTTCCCATTTTGTATGTGTGAAACTGATTGTTTCTCCCTAAGTGCAGTACTTCGTCTTTACTGAACTTCATCCTATTTACCTCAGACCATTTCTCCAGGTTGTCCAGATCATTTTGAATTCTCACCCTATCCTCCAAAGCACTTACAGCCCCTCCCAACTTGGTATGATCTGCAAACTTGATAAGTGGACTCTTTATTCCATTTTCTAAATCACTGATGAAGATATTGAACAGTCCTGGCCCCAAAACTGTCCCCTGTGGAACCCCACTTGTTATTCTCTTCTAGCATGACTGTGAACCATTAATAACTCTCTGTGAAAGTATGAGAGGGGTAGCTGAGTTAGTCTGTATCTTCAAAAACAATAAGAAGTCCGGTGGCACCTTATAAACGAAGAGATATATTGGAGCATAAGCTTTTGTGGGCAAAGACCCAGTTTTTCAGATGCATGCATCATGAAGTGGGTCTTTGCCCATGAATGCCTATGCTCCAAAATCTCTGTGAATGATTATCTAGCCAGTTACAAACCCACCTGGCAGTAACCACATCTAGGTTGCATTTCCCTAGTTTACTGATCAGAAGGTCATGTGATACTACATCAAAAGCTTTATTAAGATCTAGATATACCACATCCACCACTCCCCCTTCATTCACAAGGCTTGCCTTATCCCATTAAAAATAAAAAGCTATCAGGTTGGTCTGACATGATTTGTTTCTGACAAATCCATGCTGACTGTTCTTTGTCACTTTCCAGATGTTTGCAGGTAGATTCCTTAATTATTTGATCCATTATGTTCCCTGGCACTAAAATTAAATTGACTGGTCTATAACTTCCAGGGTTGTCCTTGTTTCTCTTTTTATAGATGGGCACTATATTTGCCCTTTTCCAGTTTTCTGGAATCTCTCCCGACTTCCATGACTTTTCACAGATCACAGCTTGTGGCTCAGATACCTCCTCTACCAGCTCCTGGAGTATTCTAGCATGCATTTCATCAGGTCCCGGTGACGTGAAGACATCTAACTTTTCTAAGCAATTTAACTTTTTCTTTCCCTATTTTAACTTCTTGACCTACCCAATTTCTACTACCATTCACCACATTAGACATCCAGTCTCCACTCCCCTGCCGTAAGCACTATCATTCCCCAGGCCTTAATTCTTGCAGTCACCACCCTGAAACTCTGACACCTCCCAACCTCTTGCCATGACTCCCAGTCCCCTGCTAGGACTCCTGCACCTCCCTCTGACACCCCAGCCTCTTGCCCTGACTCCTGCACCCTAAGCCTCCTGCACAGACTCCTGCATCTCTCTGGACTCACAACCTTCTGATCTGACTCCTGCATTCCTTCACACCCCAGCCCTCTGCCCTGAGCACTCAGCACTCCCCGTCTCGCTTACATTTCATACAAGTCATATCACAGTTCCTCCACCCCCAGCCTGGAGTGCTCCCCACCCATGAAGGGTTGTGATCGGACAGTACCTGTGAGAAATTCAAGTTACTTCCACCCCGGTCCCTACGTCAAGAATTTCTGTCAGATGGCTGTATGGTGCCTCCTCCTGGCCATTCTGGGGACTAGCTCATCAGATCAATACCCTTTCCTGTGGTTACATGTCATCAATCTGTCTCTCTTTGGTTTGCACTGTGTCTCCTCACTCAGAACCACAGCTGCCTCTTCATGACTCAGCTCTCTCGCCAGGTCTCGATGTGCTTCCCCCTTCCAGACAATCTTCCTGTTCACTGCCTCAGGTGCCCCTCCTCCAGCGGCTGGCAGAGGAACCCAGGCCTGGCCTCTACTCTGGGTTCCAGTCCATCAACCCTTGAGCCAGCACTTCTGGGCTTTACTCTTCTAGCTCTTCTACCCCTTCCCTGGGCTGCTTCCTAATCTTCTGGTAGCATCCCTCCTTCCCTGGGGATACCAGCTCCAAACCCTCCTCCCTCTTCCCAGGGAATGATGACTGTTTTCCAGCAGCAGCCCCATCCATTGCCAGCCTCCTGGATTTCTAGGTAGTGGCAGATTAGCCACTGGGCTGACAGGGGCCCAGCTAACTGGGGGTATCTGAAAAAAAAAAGAAAACCTCTACTGGGAAGCCAAAGCCCAGAGCCCCGGCTCCCAGGTAGAGCAGGGTGGGGAGGCCTCTGCACACCAACCCCATTGCCTGGTAGCAGCACTGGGCAGGCAGGCAAGGCAAGGGAAGCCCCAGTGGCTTCTAACGCCATCTCTACCATAAGCCACGGGTGAAGGAGTCAGGCCAGGGGGTTGTGGGGTGAGGTGAGGCTGAGGGCAGGGGATTGGGGTGGGGAGATGCTCAGAGCGTGGCCACTATCCTTGCCCAGCCGCCCACGCACCAGGGTGGTGGGGAACCATGCCTGTCCAGCTGTCCAAGCATGGGGCAGTAGAGGACTGTGTATGGTGCACTTTCCTGACCACCAGATTCTTGAGGTCACTAGATTCAGAGGGGACCTGGTTTGAACCTACTTCTGCTCCTCTTCTAACACTGATGCCCTGCTTGGATCTTCTGAAAACTGCTGATACAGATGTGATCAATCACGTTTTCTGACTGATGGTCTGGTGAAACCCAAGTGACAACAGGGATCTTTTTGTGTGGAAAAACACTACCACCTATCACCAATCCGTTGAAGGAACAAAAGTCACTGAAGTGCTTTGTTTTCATTCATGTTGCCTAGGCCTTCTTTTCCCATGGTCTGTTCTCTGCCTGTATTTATGCTTCCAATTTTCACACTGAGCTCGCCCATCAAAATCAAGATGTCTTTTTTTACTTTGTGGTTCACAACACTTTGTAGTTTCTCACTGAAGTCTGTTTTACATTCCTCAGCTGCTTCGTTGGTTGGTGCATACCACTGCACAATTAGCACCTTCTGCACTTTGGTGTAGAATCTGGCTGTGAAGATGCTGATGTGATGTGGTGATTCTGCTGTTCACACCATTAAAGCACCAGATGCCTGTCTTGATAACATGAAGTCCATGCCTTCTGTGTGTGGTGTGCCCTCTTCTTCATATCCCGAGCAGATGAATGTTTCACCTGTTGCCAGGCATAGCTGCTCAGACTGTGTCCGTCTTGTCTCACACAAGCACAAAACTGCAGGCTTGCGCTGTTTCATCTCCACTGCAATTTGTGCTGTCTTCCCCACTTGACACAGTCACCGAACACTCCACTTACAAAACTGGGTGGATGTCCTAGGTGAGAGAAGGGCCACCTACGGGGCAGCTCTCTTTTGGCTTTCTCTATCACACTTCATACTCAACCTGTGCAGATTGCCAACTCTTCCCAAGACTTGTGTAGTTGTAGGTTTCTTTGTAGATGTTTCTGTAACTTTTGGTGTTTCATGGATAGAATTGTTAACTCTAAGCCAACCCCTTTTACCTCAGGGAGAGGACAGCTTCAGGAAAGAGAAATAAAACTGGGCATCGGCCATAAGTGCTAGAAATCATCTCACAATTCATGCAGCAAATTCAGTGGACAGGCCCTGATCCTCTGCTTTTTTGATTAACTGAACGTAGGGCAGATGGTACAAAAATTACTTTGGTTAAAATATTAGTGAGTCTCATCTTGGCAAAAGAAAATGTATTAAAAGCTAGGAAGAGGCAAGAAGTATTAGAAACTGATCTGTACAAAAATAACTTGAATCTTAAGTTCAGTGCCAACTATGACTCTTCCAACTACTGGGAGGGCAAAAAAGCCTCAAGTGTGGAAGACATTAGTAATGCTAATCCGTCATCTAAATATTGTGGTCTAAGTCAAAACAATAGTTAAATCATAAGTCTTAGACATGACTGCATACAACATGTCACCCAGCAAAAAAACCAAAAACCCACTAACATCCCTCCAACCCATATAAATGTTTAACACTCCAGACTAACCACAGCACAGGAATTTTTTATTTCATTTTCTTTAAGGAAAAGAAAAAAGTGGACAATGGGGTTTGTCTCCGACACAAATTGCCTTTGCGCCTTCAGAACAAAATTATTGAGGCAAAGACCAACATAAGGTGCTTATATAGAGGGGGGGACACAGGAACTACCAAACCAGAACTGATCAGTGGCATCCTGTCTCTAATTCCAGATGTTTCAGAGAAAAGCATGAACCACCCATAAAGCATTTAATAATGCAAGACTACAATGTGGGAAGAGAGGGCAGGAGGATTCTCCCTGAGCCCAGCTGGTACTCAGATTCGGACTCGTGGCTCAATATATTTTTATATGTTCTTATTTATTCTTATTTACATATGGCTAAAGCCTGCCTTGACAATGTCTGGCACTCAATGAACAGAAAGATCAAAAACAGTCTCCTCACCCCACAAACTCATTTGTGTGGTCCAGCTAAGGGACAAGCAGAATTGTAGCCTAGTCCTATTCCTTTTATGTTAACGTGTACCCCTAAAGTGGCTGAAAGCAGGTAAGGCTATGGATCTGCACCCTGATGCACTGGCCAACAGAGCTGGTTGGCTACACAGAAGGGCTGCGTCTACACTACAGAGTTCTGTCGACAGAAGAGGCCTTCATGACTGTGCCTACACTAGACAGTTTTGTTGACAGAAGGGGCCTTCTGTCGACATAACTCAGGGAGTGCCTACACACGTAAAGCGTTCTGTCAACAGAATCTCGACAGAACTCTTCATTTGTCTCGACAGTGTTATCCCTCAAAATTTGAGCTACATCAACACTAGCATTCCTCTTTCGAAACAGGCATGCAAATGAGGGAAATAAAAAATGCAAATGAGGCGCAGATTTAAATAGACATCTCATTTGCATATTCTTTCAAAAAAAGAAAAGCAGTGTAGACACAAGTCTCTTGAAAATAAACCCCATTTTCAAAGAAACCCTTATTCTTAATTTTTTTTAGGAATAAGGGTTCTTTCAAAAACAGAGTTTATTTTCAAAAGAGACATATCTAAGCCACTTTTCTTCATTCAAAGGAATATGCAAATGAGGTGCCAGATATGTAAATCTGTGCCTCATTTGCATTTTCAATTTCCCCTATTTGTATGCCTCTTTCAAAAGAGGAATGCTAGTTGAGACGTAGATTTGAGCAATAACGCTTCTGTCAACAAAAGTGCAGTGAAGACACTTCTGTCAACCAAGAGGGCTTCTGGTTCACTGGGCAGCCTTGTTTGCAGAGCTTCTGGTCAGCTGTTCTGTAGAGGGAGGACAGGGCAGGCTGGCTGCTCTGTGTCGACAGAGCAATCTGCTCTGTCGATCTGCTTTTGTGTGTGGATGCAATCTGTCGATAGAGGTTTTGTCGAGACAACTCTGTTGACAGATGCTTCTAGTGTAGATGTAGCCAAGGTGATTAGCTGCTGCTCAAAAAGAAGTTCAGTAGCAGAAGAGCAGCCTTTCCCAGGGCTCTGTGACAGACCTTTGTAATGGCACATTTATGTATTTATGTGAAAAATGACTGGCTTCAAAAATATCTGGAGGCAGTGAGTTCCTAACAGGATACTAACAGGAAGAAGGGATGTGATTGGTACTCAGTGTTTGTAGTATGCCGGGCTGGCCTAAGGGTTTTTGGTGCTCTCTGCAAACTATGACTTTGGTGCCCCTTCTACTCAACACAGAGAACAAATTAGAAGTCTAGAATGAAATTTTACCTTTATATCCTTGGCATTCAAAATGGCAAGTATAATTAAAAATAATATCGTATTTGATTTTTCTGCTTTTCGTTAAACCTTATGCAATTATATTGTATAGGGCAAACTGCCAGTCAGTTGACACTTCAGGCATTTTAAGTTGTACACAGTGTTTCTGGTCAGCACCATAAACAGCTGCATTTCAAGCTACAACTGTCTTCCTTTCAAGGGAACTGATTTTTTGGAATCTATGAAAATCTTTATTCCTTGATACTGAATAACAGGGCTTTACTATAACTTTAACAGTAATAATCTACAAAAAATATACAATCTTAATCTAACAAGTACTTGTGATTCTCTTTTTACAATCTTAATAAAACCTCTTACCGAATTTGTCAAGTTTGACCCAATACAAATTCATTGTGTGCACAACGTCTTTGGGATCACAGCTTGTAAAACAGCAGGACAATTGTTGCGGGTCACTGACCAGCCTTCACTGAGCAGTGAACAACAGACTCAATTATATGACCAGCCAACACTAGGCTACTGAGAATGAGTGAACTGCCAGACCCTAGGCCAGGATAGAAAACCTTGGTAGCGCTCTTCTGAAGCTATGTCAGGACACGTTTTAACTGTATTTACATACATAGCCGTGCTATAAAATGTGAGATAAATAAGAGAACTCAACTTCTGACATGGTAATGAAGCTCTGTATTACAAGTACAATAGCTGATACTTTTGTTTGTAACAGATAAACTCATCTTTTTAAATAGAGGAAAAAATATTCACGTCAATGTAATTTGGCACCCATTAAAGCCTGGAACCATAGACAACCCCCTAGTTCTCCTATAAGGTTGGCAGTATGCTCTTTTTGCAGAAGCTTTCATTACCAAAAAAACCAGCCAGTCTAAACTGGCATATGTGCACTACTTGGACCATGCAGAGACAAGAATTAGAGATCACTTTCTTTCCTCCGTACTACCTCCCTGTGCAAAAAACAAGTTAAAAACCTAATGAGTCTGTAGAAAAAAAGGGGACCAGGGTAAGAACACTCCTGTTATAAAGAATATTAATGGCCTTTGGAGAGGTAGACTTCCACTACTGCTTCGGGAAAGAATGCCTGGGTTTAAAAAAAAAAGATCACCCAAAAAACCACCAAAGAATTTCTACTTAATTTCCAAAGTGTCAAATGTCTTTTATTATTGGAAAATTTCCATTAAGTTCCACTGGGATTTTATCACTGCTTTGTCTTATTATTACTGTTTCATTTATTGTATTATGAAATGCATTAAATGAAACAAAAGAAATACATTGTCGCTGACAGCAGTGAATAACTCATTAATTCCAGTAGTTACTTCCCTTTGCCCTCAAGGGAAAATCTGCATTTTTTCCCATGTAAGAATACTCAAAACAAGAGAAAGAAATACTTAGTCAATAGTTTAAGAAACCCCAGCCGAAACAATACATCTTTTCAGATGCTTAAATGTCTGAGACTCCATGCAGACATTTGGTGAATAGATGGAATAAAATGTGTTGCACAGCATATTTGACTTGTGGTGGGATGCACTGCTTGTTATAGACACTAACTAAGCACTATAATAACAAGGAACTAGTCTGCTTTTAAGTATTTTGGTGTTTTGTGTAGAAGTATTAAATTTTGAAAATTACTTAAACAATTAGAAACGTTCAAATGATGGAGAAGACTTAAAAAACAAACTTTAAACTTCACTGTCCTGCTTTGCTTTTAACACTTCTTGACTATTTACACTGTAAAAATGGAAAAGAGGTGGAACAAAGGAATATTTTAAACAGCCTGGAAGAAAAGAGGCAATTTATTTTACAGACTGTATCCTAGTATGGTCCCGTCTTATTTCAGCATGGTTTGGTGTTATGCAGAAAATTATTTCTTGCAAGTCTCTGTGCAAGTTAACACAAGTTGTACAGAAGTTTCCTCTGTCTTGGGGGGTCTTTCATCATTTTCCAGAGGTAGAAAAAACCCCACTCTTTCACCTCTCCTCTTCTCAAAGTATACAAACTAGAGAATAAAACTATGATAATACATGTTGAACCTCTCTAATCCAGCACTCTGTAATCCCCCATCATCCAGCATGATTTGAGTTAGCCAAATGTCCACATATTGTGGTTGTGGCCAAGTTTCCTGTGGTCCCATAAAGTTTGTTTACAGCTACCAGCCCTGGTTCTCAGAGTTCTGTGCTGTTATTTAGCTGTACTTTATCTCTAAATGTCTCCTAAGAGCACAGTTAGCAGCAAAAGTCTTGGTAATGCTGCTAGACGATACTGACCTCCCATAGTTTGGCAAATTCATTCATTCAGCACCAGTCAGGTCCTGAGGGTGCCAGACTAGAGAGGTTCAACCTGTACTACAGCATAGTGGTGCTGTTTAAACTAAGTTTTATGATGAAACCATACATTATTTTACATATGGACTCCCTTTCCCCAAAAAAACTCTTGTATTCTTGCTAAAATGATGAACAATTCTACAATGTCTTTGATAGCTGATTACTGATCCAGTACCAGCTATGCAAGTATCAGACTACATCAATAAGCTCTCTCAATCACTCACAAAGTAAATGTTGTGCTCTCCGCAAAGTATTGCTTTACCCTCAGCAAGGTATTAATGTCTTATCTCAAGCCATTGTTTGTTCCAGAAAACCAAAGAATATAAAGTAACATGGCTCAAGTAGAGAAAACCATCTCCTAGAAAATATTCAACCAAAAATAAAACGTGATTTAACATCAGTTACTTTACTCTGGGACCTCTGGTTTATAATGTGACTAACATACATGCCAATCACGGTCTTTTTTTGTTTTGTTTTGTTTTGTTATTTCAACAGAAAAAGTTCTAGAATACACTGAATTCTGGAATCAAACTCTACACTCCAAACCTGCTAATATGCAGGACAGTTGACTTTGACACTTGTGCATTAAATATACAGACACACTGCAAAAATGATTCATGGCTGGGTATAAAACTCAATCAAATTTCAGCCTGATTTATGGAAATGTGAATTAGAGTAGCTGATGTAAATGTGTAACACACTGAGGACATTATGAAATATCATATGAATCTGCTGTTGTCCTGGTCAGTCATATGATGGCTTATCCCTTCCTGTCAACTGTCACTGCTTTAAAAAGCTGTCCAAGACAACTGACTGTAAGATCCAGTATCCTTGGTATTGTACCACAATATAATAAAATATTTATTAAACCAGAACCATGCTAAAGCACAATGCCAGAATTACTTTTGTTTACTATATGAAGTTATATGATAAACAATCTTACAAATCATTAATTAAGTTCACTGGTGCTTCACGTTTCATTTTCTGATGTGCAAAAATGACTTCATAAAAATTAATATTCTTAGCTCCAATATTATAACCATTTACATTTTGCCTTTCCCTTCTCTATAAACAGTGGACTTTTTACAAGTGTAAAGGTAATTGCAAACTTGCTGTATGATCATCTTTTTCAGTAACTTACTCGGATGGCATTGGAATTTGTTTGGAGTATATTACAGTATTTTTATTAAGCACTCATTTCCAAAGTCTCCTGTTTCTAACTACTTTCACTGAGGAGGTTTTATCAGGCTCATTATGCTCTATGTTCACCACAGGTTGAAATAATGACACTGAAGGTTGAATTGCACCACTTACAACAACTAACATTGAAGGAACAAATCCAGAACTCTGCTAACATTGTCAGGGGACCTATAACAATAGAAGCTTCCCTTCTATTTCTGACCTTTCCCTCAACTGTTTTCAGTTACGTTCATTTTTAACTTATTAACAAGTTAGGAAAAAGGAATAGTAGAAATAGAGTATGTGAACAGCGGAAATACTCAACTCACATTTTAAAAATATATCATATTTTTGTCTGGTATTTGTCAAACCTTTAATATCCAGAAACTCTCCCAAAGACAGGATTAATGAAGAGCCCAGTCCCAGTCCCACCAGAGTCCACAGAGTATGTACAGCATGTGCAGTAACAGAGAACCAAGCTCATAGGTTTTAATTACTATATTAAATTTTCCCATTTGGAGGGATATTTTAACGAACACTCAGGAGCAGTCACTGAAGGCATTTCCTTTTCAGACATCATCCTGCTGCTGCATTGTGCTGCTGATAATATTACTTTCCTAAAGCACTGAAGACAAAAGGCTGCAAGCAGAAAGCACCTTTGCCATTCTTCCCCATATCAAACATGGAAACTAACCTGCCCAAGCATATCTGGTGCGATGGGAATGGTGGGCCAGATGGCAGAGTAGACTCCAAAGAACACCAACCAGAGCAGCATGCTTCCCCAAACAGCCAGGTGGCTAAACTGCAGTGGTGACAAAACGGAACACAGTACAGCTATCTTTGTACTTAACAATGTCCATATCAATATTGTTAATTAACACTGCTAATTAACTGGTGTGCCGTGAGAACTAAGCATGCCGTGGAAATTCCATCGATGCCGCCTTTCCCCAGCTCTCTGTAGAGCCAAGGGCAGGAGTTGGCAACCAAAATAGCAAGAAGAGCCGTTTTTTCCAATTTGGTAAAAAACTCTGTAATTCAAGAGCCACAATTCATGTGAGTAAGAGATGGTCCTTAATGAATAATGTCAAACCATACTTTTTGTAACCCCTATTTTAAGAACAGTGCACATGCAATGCTTTGTAATGTGGTACTTGTTTAGTGCACGTTTACTCATTAGCTTGGTTCAAATTGCCTCATTACCATGTCACCTCTGAAGGGAGGGGGCGAGTGTAGAAGCACCCTTAGACGACCCCCCCATCAGCTGGGAGCTCAAGCACAGCAAGGCTGCCTAATTCCCAGCTGGTGTGGGGTTGGTGAGTTTCCCCTCACAGAGGATTTGTAAAGCAGATGGAGGAAAATCGATGACCCTGTGGCAGCTCGGACTCAGGCAGCCTTGCTGTCTGAGCTCCCAGCTGGTGCAGGGTCACCAATTTCCCCTCCCCCCTGCAGTGGCGCTGCATTTATGAGCAATCTGGAAAAAGATGGAACTGTTTTGTCTCATTGAAGTGTGCTGTGTTACTGAAGAGGTTGGGAACCACTGGCTGAGACCACACTGCCTTCTATAGAAAGTGCTTGTAAATAACTCAACTTATTTGCTACTTAATTTTTTTACTCATGGTATTCAATATTTATTTCATTTTAAATTAATATAAATAATACAAAGGCAGCTTGTTCCTGCCAGAGTTGTGAGGGAGCCACCCACAGCTCACTATGGACTAAATTTTAAAAGGTGTTAGTGTCCTTATCTCCCACTGATTTAGTTTTGATTGAGAAAGGCAATTAAAACACTTGCCTCCGCCCTTTACTAAGCAGGGATGGACTTAAGCACATACAGCAGAGCTCTCTTGAATGAGAGTCTTCCATGGTAGCTGAGGATGCTGAACACCTCACAGCATTTGGCCCTTGTGGAGCTGCTACAGGATTTTTTTTTTTTTAAAGAGAATTTCACGAGGAAAACACCCTGTAAAATTCTTATTTTCAAAGCAGATTATGGCAGGAATTTCAAGCAAAAAGCCAGCAGACTTGGCACTGCTCAGGCTAAAGATCTGCTACAAGCTGAGAGAGGGATGACAAAAATGAGGAATAAGGGGCTGTCGATCAGGTGGGTTTTGGTTGACAGAACCCTGTCTACACTGCTTGTTTTGTGGTGACCAAAGCCTCTGCCGGGAGAGCGATCATGCAAGGGTATGTAAATGAGGCATGCGATTTGTAAATAAGCACCTCATTCACATAACCCTGGCGGCTGCAGCACGCCGTGTAGACGTAGCCCGTATGTGTCCTTTTTCCAGCTTTCAACTTTGTGCCTTCTTTCGTAATTCCTCTGCTTTGAACAATCTCCTACTTCATATACACTATGTGTCCACCCTTTCTGGCTTGTCATTCCTCCTCAAACACTTCATCTGGGTTACTGTCTTCTGTTGAGTTCACACTAATACGAACCATCTAATTATTCTGATGTGTGTAGTGTAACAAAGTTCTGAGCTGCTCTTTGTGGGTCCTGCGCTTTGTGGCAGTTAAAGAGATGCCTCAGAGGTTCGCCGTGTCCCTTTTGCTCTACCTCCCAGTTTTCCCAGGGGTGGGGCACAGCCTACTGAGCCCTTTTCTTCATCGGCACAGTCATAAATGGGGGAGGTCCCCCATGGATTTTGGGTCTCCTCCTGCCCCTCCTGCGCTGCCCCAGAGGGTGTGGGGCAGTTTGGGGGGAAGCTGGTCCCCTCCCACTCAATCCAGGTTCCGGCCCAGGGACCCCACATAGCTGCTGCTGGAGGGGCTGTCTCCCTCAGCCCAAAGTGCACCAGCTCCCTTCCCAGGGCTACTTCCCCAGTACCTTCTACTGGCTGCTGTACTTTCCTCTTGCAGGCTCTCCTCTGCAGTTCTTTCCTCCTTCCTGGTCTGTCCCCTTTCTTGCTCCCCCTCCTTACCTGCGGGAAACCTTTTGAAGGTTCCATGGGCCTTAATGGGTTGCAGGTGGTTGATTAGCCCCAGGTGCCGGATTAGCCTGCTGCTGCAGGCTGATCCTGGATGAGCCTCAGTCCCCAGGAAACATAAAGGCACTGACCCAACTGCCCACTTACTTGCCCTCCATAAGGTTAATACAATATGCTGTGGGCTGTGATCTCCCACAGTAGGTTTAAACCAGAAGTAGCCGTGGAAGGTTTAGAATTGATGCAAGTCAAAGGAAAATCAGGCCCACAGTGTCTCCAGTTTTCTCATGTTGCTCTGTATATCCTGTCCAACTTAAACTGTAAGTGCTTCTGAAGCAGGAAGCTGAGCTGCTGCATGCATTTTGTCAATAGCCTGTTGCAGTGCTGCATGTAACTATATCCAAGAGTACGTCATTCTGAACTGTGTGTCACTCTAAAGATTTAGCTGTACATCATGGAACTCCCCTTGTCAGACCATGCTCTCCACCCTGGTGACTGGGTAAGAGAGAATAAGCATCGCTGTGTATCTGTGTCAGTTCTATATTTAAATCTTTCAGTTTTACCTATTACATTCTCTCATGGGGCCAAGCATCTCTCTCACTCTTGACAATAAATCTCCTTGTAACCAGCCCACTCAATGATGGAGAAGAGGCTGACAGGCACACGCTCAATATTGTTTAAGTAATACGAATGTTCTCTGTGCATTGATTCACTCGTAACTGAAACAATGAGTGTTATCATCACCAGGCCCCCACGGAGAAGCACATCACCACAAGGGTCCAAGCCTGTGAGTGTGGAGTTATAAAGAAAAATTCCTCCTATTATTTTCACGTCAGACGAATTCATGTGATTAATAAATATATGAGAGGGAAAAAAACTTGTGCTGCTGACAGGGAAGATTTTTGGCACATGCTGACATTTTATTCACAAAATTCTAGTACCAAAATGCATAGTGATTTATTGACCAGTGTAAGTGCCTTTTTGGCTAAATTCAGAAAAAGGATGGTCAACAATTGGTATCTTTTTAGTGACATGGGGATAGTTATTCCGGAAAGAGGGATAAGAAACATCAAATTATTCTTACTGCAACATGATTTGAAGAGGCCCTGTATGTCTAAGGAGCAGATTTGGATGCGTCCACTCAGAGACCAGGGGAGTTCCTTTGTTTTAATAAATGCTTTTTACATTTTAAAATGGCACCAAGCTGTACATCATAAAAAATTAAGAACAAACAGCAACAAAAATAGCACGTAGGTTCTTTTATATTTTTCAAATCAGGGACTGAAGCACCACATTCAGATCAAAATAAAATGACATGATCCACTTTTTCATCTTCAAAATACTATGTAAACATTAACTAACACTCATGACTCCTTTGTGAGGTATGTAGTAAGTATTATCACATTTTAAGGCTGGAGGAGTGGAGGAAGTGAAATCAAAGGACTTGCCCAAGTCCACTGAGGGAGTCAGTGAGTCCTGAAGGGATATCAACACCAGAATCCCTAGATCCCATGTTTGTGCTGAGAACAGTAGGCCAAAAAGCCAACTAAAGTCAGTCAGTGGAGGCCAGGGCCTAATTGCCCATCAGTTGTTAGACAACTTTTGCTTGGTACTTCATGCATTACTTCCAAAGTGGCTATGTAGTGAAACTGGTAATGGAAAAGATGTGGATTACAAGCCAAATTCACAGACTTTGATAGAGTTACTCCAATGATGGCCATATCCAATAAATTAAATGAGACTATTTACATGAGCCAGGTTTATACAAGTTTTGAAGCCATATCCATGTCATTATATTATGCTCTATCATCTGCAGTTATCCCCTACTACAAACATACTCTATGAACTAAAAAGCAAGGAAAACACTGATGTAATTCCAGATGAGAGATAATTCTAACCCAAATGAAAATACATCTCCAGTACCTCCACCTCACACCTACATAAAAACAATTGTTAGTTTCCATATTAAAACATAACACACAATGAGGACCACTTACTTTAGTCCATGCTGTGGTTTCTAAACCAGCTTTCAAACAAACAGTAACCACAACATACTGTGAAAAGAAACAAACAGAGGAAATACATTATATTCAGCCCATCAACCCCACTCCAAGCTGTTTAACTTTCCCCTTTCTAAAATAACTATTTTTATTTATATGCTGCCCATCCCTAAAGGCCTCTCGGCACCTAAAACATCATTTAAAGCATAATTTTAGACATTATTTTTAGGAAATTTTTGATGAAGGGAATGAAAAGACAAAATAATTACACACACACACACACACACAAAGTTTTGATTTTACTCAAACACATATTGATTTTTATCAGTGTCTGACTGGAAGCAACTCTAGCATTCAGCAAAATTGCCAAGTTATAAATGCAAAGAACATACTGTATAAACGATGTTTCCAACAAATAAATAGTCTGGTCCTTGGCCATTTGTGAACACTGCATCTGAAAGAGAGATATCAAAGGTTATCCTCATATTTGATAATCAGTGTATCAACAAAATGGAATCAAAGGGGAGGTTTTCAAAGGCAAAGATTTTCAGTAACATGCTTGGAAAAAATCTCTCCAGAATTTGCCTTTGTAGAGTGTCTTTCATACCCTAAGATTCTCAAAGCACTTTAGAAAACCAATATGTTAGAAACTAGTAATGCAGTGTTGTGTTAGCCAAGATCTCTGCCTTTATATGCTCAGCAATAGCACAATCACAACCTCGGTTGTTAAAATCTATTTTAGTGAGATAATGAATGTTTGCCAGGCACTAACAATTTGTCTAGAACAGTCAAGGAATTTTCCATGTCACTCTACTGCATACTGATGCTTCAATCTTTTTTTTAAATTTGATATTCCTTAGAAGTAACAGTTTTAAAACATGAAGTGATTTGTAGCCAGATGACGTTGGTTTTAAAAAGAAAGATGTGTAGTGGACACATGTAACGCCTAAAACATATTAATGGCTGTTAATGTACCAACTGTCTAGCATTCAGTCTTAGACACACCCTTTCTCCTGGCAGAAAGTGTCCAGAAGGGTGAGTATATATTGATCTATCATCTGAAATTGCCAAGTTTGGCAATATTTCACATGTCCCTTCAGTCATTCATAACACTTGCCAACTTAAAATAGAGGCCTATGAAAGAATCACCTACCAATGTGGCTTGTAGTCTTAGGATAAAGAAACACTACAGCAGAGATCACTGCTCTGACGTCAATTCACTGTCAATCATTTAGTGGGTCTAGTGAAGCCCTACCAAATCGACTGCAGATTGCTCTCCAGTTGACCCTTTAACTCTGCCCTGGAAGGGTAAGGTATGTAGATGGGGAGTTTCTCCCATCAACACCTCCCCTCATGGTGTAGACCCCACAGCAGCTTGACCTAAGGTACGTCAATTCCAGCTACATTATTCATGTAGCTGCAGGAGTGTAACTGAGGTTGGCTATTTGCAGTAATGTATACGTGGGTTTACATTGATCTTGGATCATCATTCAAGCAGACACAGTGGCTCTTTCCAGTTTCCTTACAGAGTTCTGCCAATGCAGCTCTATCCTTCTCTTCAATCCCATTTTTAAACCCTTAACCCTCTCCCGACTAGGAGATGTCAATTGTGTCTACTTTAAATATTCCAAATTGTAGTTAGGTGGACAAATGTCCATTAAAGGCCTGTTTTCACTTCTGAGTTAAACAGCATTTGAACTTAGACCTTCGTAGGTAAAAGGACACTTGCAATCACCTCTTGTCCAACCAGTGTCATTATACCGACTACTCTTTTTGGATTTGCTGTTTAATCTTTGCATGGTAGTGGTACTGGACACAAGACAGGTGTCAGAATTGTCACACCCTTTCTCCCCTCTGAATCCTTTAACCTCAGTCTTGCCAGTTTAGCTTTCCTGGCGGCTGCGAGACATAAAAGGTATTTACTAAATGCATTCAGTGATTTAAAACTATTTACTAGCCAGTGTGGATGGGAGCTTGTTTGATTTCTTGTCACTGGAATCTGTAGTCACCTTATCTCTTCTTACTGAACACAGTGGTCCTGCTTTCCACTGCCTTTCATCCTGCGTAGTCTTTGACACTAGAGCAAGCTTGGCGTAAAATGTTACTAAATCAGAATGGGAGGACTCTAACTGCATGTTGCTCTATCTCTGCTCTGGTGTTAATGAAAACAAAAGGGAAAAGCTATGGAGAATCAGGCCTATGATCTCCAATGCATGTTGCTGATGCCAAGAGAGGCTCACTTTGGTATCTGTTGTATAGGCTGGTAGCAAAGGTTTGCCTATGTGTGGCCATATTGGTTGTCATGGATCCAGTAAAATCTAGCCCAGTTATTCTGATTATATTGAGTACAGTGTCATGGGAAATACTTCAGATAAAATGTCTAAGTAATTTTAATGTAATTGCTAGATTTGTAAAAATATTCTAACATTATACTGCATTTCTTTCCCTATGATCTCACTCTTAGGGAATCCGGAGGCCCTTCAAAGAACGTCTTTACTGTTAATAGAAAAAAAATCTGAAGATGTGCAGAAAACATCTGTCTTTAGAGTTATACAAATCTCTATTCACTGAATATACGCAGTCTTTGTCCGAAGCAACTCAAGACGGTAAAAAACGTCAGTGTGAATGAAACATTTTTGTTTGAACCTTTAAAGACACTTTTCTTATTCAAACAAAATGAGAGTTGGAAATTTTATATTCATCCCAAAGGTCTGTACTCACACATAGCGTAATTTTTCAGAAATGAAATTATTAATAGTGTAGAAGAATGAGCATCCTCATCTATTTTATTTATTGACACCTAAAAGGGCACTTTAAGACAATATTTGTATTTTAGATAATTGTTAGGGACATATCAAGAAGTTCACGAAAAATATACACAAACCAAAGTTCCTTAATTGTAACCTCTGGACCAGGGTGGGTAAAATACAGCCCATGGGCCAGATCCGGTCCTTCAAGCCACTGGATCTGGCACACAGCCTGGAGGAAGCCTCAGCCAGGCTCCCTGCCTGTCCCACACCTGCACACTGCTCACAGAAGCTGGCAGTGGGGGCATGTGCTTCTGTGAGTGTTGTGAGCCTGTGAGGAGAGGGAGGGAGAGGAGAGGCTCTGTGCATTGCAACCACCCCCAGCACAATCTTGCAGCTCCTATTGGCTGGTATCCCCTTTCCTTGCTCCAGACTTGCAGTATTCATAGAAGCACATGCCACCCAGAGCTGGCTGTTCTGAGCAGCGTGCTGGAGTGCGGCAGGCATGGAGCCCGGCTGAGGAATCTGTTGGGCTCCTGGCTGAGAGATGCCCGGTAATTGCCTCCTGGACAGAGCTTGCATCTGGGACCCTAGCCCCTCTCTCCTCCAAGCCTTTCCCCTGCTCCAACCCTACCCCTTCTCAGACTGTACACCACTTCCACAGGTCACAGTCCCCTCACTGACACTGTATCCTGTCCTACAACCTTCTTCAAAGACACAACCGCCTCCCAGATCCTGTGCCCCAATTCCCTACTCCCGGTCACAACCCAGATCCCTGTGTCTTCTCCTGCACTTGTGCTACAGACCCGGAACCCCCTCCTATATCCCTCCTCTAGGTCAGGATCCTCTCCTGCACCCATATCCACTTCTAGACCCTGCACCCACTCCTGCATCCCAATCCCTTGCTCCAGGTCACAATCCCCTCCTTCATCCAGACTCCCTTCCAGATCCCACACTCCCCCCTGCACCCCCATCCCTTACTCCAAGCTGCTTTCTGCACCCCATCTCCAACCCAGACGTCACACCTCCTCCGTCAATATCATGGAAGAGTACAGCCCTTGACTGTTTACCAAATTCTTGGAGTGTCCTGCATCAAAAATTAATGCCCACCCCAACTCTGGGACAGATCATCCTAAAACATTATTGAGAGAGGAGCTGTTTAGTTTAGCCCAGTATTAGCACTGGTTCTTATGCTTCTTATCATATCAGCAATCCTATCTTGTGAGTAAGGTAATAAGTTGATAGGCTTCAAGGATTTGCTCAACTACAACTGCATGGCTACAGGCTGAGATTTCTTATCTTTCTGTAAAGTACCCTGCAGATGCCATACCAGACTTCAGGATATCATGTGACATTTGATAGGGCAAATCCTGTTCTCCTAATTTTTCTAACTTTGTATCCAATCCAGCTCTCATTGAAGTGTCCGGAAACCCTTCCACCAACTTCACTTGAAGTTGGTTGGAACACTTGGGGTATTACCCTGCAAGTTGTAGGTAGTTTGGGAAGAGTCTCTTTAAAAATGTAGATTTTTAAACAAAATACCACAGCAAAAGTTTTCCCTGTTGGAAGGATATAAAACTCATGATCTGCACAAAGTACAAGACCTAATGAATGAAAATATTAGAAATTGAAAGACACCTGAAGGATTTTCTTGTGCGTGTTCAAACCTAGATATTATTTCAGAAAATTCAGAAGAGAGAAGTATATGACTGAAAAAGGATTTCTAAAAACCAGGTCTGGAAGTCACTATGTGGAAGATATCCATGTCAAATGCAAGAAGAGTGGCTTCCAAAGGTCAGCATCGAGAAATGGTCAAGCCTAGAAGCTGTAGCTGGCCTGACTGTCTGCCATCATTAGTTTTCTTGGAACATGTTGTGACCTCCAGCTCTGCAAACAGATAGGCACTGGGAAGACTGAATGCTACTTGCTGACATTTGAAATAATGAAGCAGTTACCATGTTCCAGCACTTTCAGTGGAAACCAGAAAAGAATGATGGAGTGGATCAAGGCGTTGATGCAGTGACCCCAGAAAACCTGCGGAAAAACAAACCAATGAAGTCAGGAATCTGCCAAAATTCTTGATCTCTCTCTAACGCTCAACAAATGCTTCATTGTGAAGTTTACTGGCAGAAAGTAAGGCTTCCCCTCAGCTACAATATTTGGGCTTTTCTAAAATATGTTTCCTCATCCACTTTTTATGTAATTTCTGTGCAACTAGTGGACAATTCTACTTCAGTTGAAGGATTTTTAAAATATAGTGGCCGTGTCTACACTAGCCCCAAACTTTGAAATGGCCATGCAATGGCCATTTCGAAGTTTACTAAGGAAGCGCTGAAATACATATTCAGTGCCTCATTAGCATGCGGGTGGTCGCAGCACTTCGAAATTGACGCGGCTCACCGCTGCACGGCTCGTCCAGACGGGGCTCCTTTTCGAAAGGACCTTGCCTACTTCAAAGTCCCCTTATCCCCATCTGCTCATAGGAATAAGGGGACTTCGAAGTAGCCAGGGTCCTTTTGAAAGGTAGCCCTGTCTGGACGAGCAGTGCAACGGCAAGCCATGTCAATTTCAAAGTGCCACAGCCGCCCGCATGCTAATGAGGCGCTGAATATGTGTTTCAACGCTTCATTAATAAACTTCGAAATGGACATTGGCATGGCAATTTTGAAGTTTTTGGCTAGTGTAGACGTAGCCAGTATGTCAGATTATACCAGGTAATTACTTATTACCTTCCAAAAGCTTCATCAGAATATGTACAGCAGGTGGATTCACCTTTGCATTATCGCTCAAATTATCATGGTGATAGACAGGACTTACTATTACTTTTACTACTTACTTTATTTTCTTTTAATTGAGAAAATTATTTTTATCCACCATAATGCTTGACTTAAGAGTCTTATGTTTCTCTTATGTCAAAGGTTTGCATATATTGCAGTTTTGTTCTTTGAAATCTTAGAATCTCTCTGACAAAAAAACCTAGGAATTTGCTTTGTTCCAAGAGTTGATTTAATTATTCATGAAAAAAAAAATCACAATCTTTAAATGCTGAAATAAATACTGACATTTCTTAGCACAAAGAGGTCTGTAAATCAATGAAACAGAAAGTGCGTGATAGTCTCCAACATACGAAAAGAAAATACAGCAAGAAAAATCATCCTAACTTAAGAAAAACTTTTAAAGGTACTTAGCAAATCTGCAGATAGGATTATGGCAGCATTTCAATACAAGACTCAAAAACAGCTCATCCAGATTCTCTGAAAGCCGCAGACAACATATCTATTGGTAGGGTGAGTTTGAGGCTGTGTCTACACCAAAAGATAAAATCGAATTTAAAGGAGTTAGTACGACACTAAAATGTCAGTGCCTTCACTGTAAATGTCATTAGCTCAATTTAGTCTGCTCTAATATCGATAATAAAATGTTGATATGAACGGATGGGTATAGAGTAACTCTCGAGTTTAAAATGTCAAATAAAGGCTTGTGTGGAAATGCCATTTCATTCATTCAAATTTATTAGCGCACATAAGTATCCTGTATGTATCCCACAAAGCTATGCACTGCACCTGGCTCCCAGCTCCCTGCTACCTGAGGGAGCTGGGAAACTGGTCAGGGCTGCTGCGCTGTCAGTTTCCCAGGTCCCACAGGCTGGGGGGGGCGGAGCTGGGAAACTGACCAGGGCTGGTGCTCTGTCAGTTTCCCATGTCCCCCAAGCTGCAGGGACCCAGGAAACTGACAGCACTGCTGCACCTACCTCCCAGCTCAGAATGAGGGGCTGAGGGAACTGTGGATTCAGTTCCCATAATGCACTGCTGCAACATTCGATGTTTGGTGATTGCAGTGTGGAAGCAATATGTCGAATTTGGTGGGAGCCTGTGGGAAGTGAGGATATTCAAAATCAAATTTAAAAACCCTGGCATCACAAAATCAATTTTTAATAAATTTGAATTTATCTTGTAGTGTAAAGGTAGCCTGAGTTGCAGATATTGTATTCAGATATGGACTTTAATCTTAACTTCTCCAAAATTTTGATAGACTTCAGGACTATTATTCTAGATCACATCTTTCTTCTGGTCTGTACTCAGAGACAGAAAATTATTCTGAAAAGAACAGCATTCTAAGAAGCTAGGACAGCCATGATTTCAAAGGAGTCATATTGGCAAAATTCTGTAGAAAAACTGAATGAGGCCTTTAAGACAGAAAAAAGGACTTAGAATATGCTAGCATTTTTCTTTAACTTTTTTTACAATTAAAATGTTTCTTATTACCCTTGTGTTGAACCCATCTGCATTTTGCGTAATTTTGTAGAGTTGGGGATATCTAAGCATGCTATCTTGAGTGCATGATCGTTCAAAGATTCCTAGTGTGAAGGGTGGTAATGCCGTGAAAATCTACAAAGAAAATGAACACTATTATACACCAGTAAAAAACATCTATAAATTTTGCAAGTAGGTTCAATCAAGATAACATGTGAGATCTAGGCTAAAGCCCAGAACCACTGAAGTCAATGGCATATCTCACACTGAGTTCAGTCAGGACAAAACCTCATCCCCACAATGCAATTTGAGGTAATGCGCAGTCAAGCCAAACCTGAAATTCAGTTATTCATAATTCTTATGACTGATTGTATTTAACCCACACATAAAAAGAAGCCACAAAGGGTAAATCTTACTCTTGCTGTTAACTAACAAGCTTAAGAGAAACAAGCTGAGCATAGATATTTCATATAACGCTATTAGCCAACTAATCCAGCTAAATTAAAATGTATCTAAAGCCTGAAAAAGAGAAGGTGGGCCACAGGCACAGATGGGCCTGAATGGGTCACCCACTTTGGATCCAGAACCAGTCCCCAATGGCTCTCCTCATGCCCCAGGGCTTGCGCCACTCCACCAGCCCACCCAGCACTCCAGCCAGGGAGCAGGACTGGAGTGTCAAGTGCTCCAGCCCAGGAGAAGGAAGGAGAGCTGGTCCTGCTGCGTCCAGCTCTGCAGCTGGGGAGCAGGGTTGGGGCTTACCCTGATCCAGCTGGTGTTCCAGCTAAGGAGTGGGGTCTGGAAACAGGGGCTTAGCTCATACTGCCTGGTGCTCTAGCTGGAGAGCAGGTTCAGGGAACAGGGCTAGAACCGGTTTGGGGATGCTGCTTCCAGGCTGACTCACTGGGAAGGTGGGCAGAACACGGCAAAACCCTGTGCGCAGACCCTGTTCTCTGGGTGCATCCCTGGGTCCCCTGGACAGCATGTCCATTCCTCACCAGGCCATCTGGGGGGTAGGCAGCCCCATCCCTCCTGTCCCCTCCCCATGCCCCTCATCATTGCACACCTACCTGAAGTCAGGACCCATTCAAGTGTCCCCTTCTGGCCACACCCCGGTACATTATTGAAAAGATTTGAGGTAATTTGGTTCAAACAGCTGCACATGCAGCCACAATGAAGCATTTCATGCACTCTGAGTTTGGGCTGTAGACTGAACTGTCAGGCCCAGTGGCCACATGGATTTTTTACACCCACAAGTTCCCTCTAAAGTTAAAATGGAATTTCCAGGCACTCCTGCTACTGAGGTGGCAAAGCTAGTTCACACCATCAGAA
This sequence comes from Carettochelys insculpta, assembly GCF_033958435.1. NCBI lineage: Eukaryota > Metazoa > Chordata > Testudines > Carettochelyidae > Carettochelys > Carettochelys insculpta. Next base: position 48,464,818 of record NC_134137.1, read on the forward strand.
CCAAGTGGCCAAGTTACAATGGGAAAACACCTTCCTGCACTCCCAGGTCACAGCAGTGCTGGGACCTTCTGCATCCTAATCCATAACTGCCTAAAACCTAAGCCCGAAGACTTACTAGCAGAGAGAGCTGATGGGAACTGCTGGAAGCTTCAGGAGTTTCTCAATGTTATCCATTGTTTTTGTAGCGTTTGGCGATGTACCTGACTGAGCAAACCAAATGACCAACGGTGCTGTTGAGGAGGATGAAAGTCTCATGGAGGGAAAGCATCACACTGGAATGATGGGAAACAATCCCACAGTTGGGAATCTTCTTTAAGATCATATTTGTGTATCACCTCACAGTGAGGGTACTGTCTTGGGGAGGGGACTCCCTCTTATTAGTCAGAGACAAGCAATAGTAATAGGGGATCTGATTATTAGGCACGCAGATAGTTGGCTTGTAATGACTGGGTGAATTGCCTATCAGCTATGAAGTTCAAGTCAAGGATGAGCTCCACCTAAACCAAAATGGAACCAGATTGTGGGCGTGCAAAATTAAAAAGTGACAGATTAAGGTGGAGGAAAAGCTGAAAAACTGAAAAGCATAGGCAACGCATGCGGGGGGTGCACACAGGATCACACGCACACTTCCCACACTCACCCTCAGCGCCATGCCACCTCTGATGGATGAGGGGGCAGTCCTGCCACTCCCCCAGAGCAGTGCTACTTCCAGGCCACGCCGCTCCAAGGGAGCGGGGAACTGCCTTGCACACACCAGAGGTGTGGCACTTCTGCAAGAAGAGGCAGGTGGAGAGTGGGGTAAGAACGGGACATAGGTAGAGCAGGGGCAGGACAGAGAGTGGCATGGGCAGGGCACGAGCAGGGAGGGGGTGGGCAAGGGGCAAATAGCTAGTGGTACGTCCTCTCCCTGCCACCAAAATCCCTACATCAGGTCATCTCTGCTGATATGTGCAGAGGAGAACATGGCTCAGCCAGACAAGTGTTTGCATACAAATGCAAGAAGTCTAAATACCAAGATGGAGAACCTGAGTGTCTGATACAAAATGAGGACACTGATAGTAAAAGCATAACGGAAACTTGGTGGAACAATGATAATCACTGAGACATAGCAGGATATGAAATATAAACAAATGACAAAGAAGGCTGCACTGTTGGGGGAGTGGCATTATGTGAAAAAAATAGTTAAAATACAGAAAAAATCTTACAACATCTCAAACAGTATCACAGAATCTGCATGGCCAGTAATTCTATGATAGAATAATGAGAGTCGAGAGCAGGAAATGCTCAGGGAGTATTTCAAAACCAAATAGGTGCAAAACCAAAAAAGAGTAGAGTAGGTACAAAACCAAAAAAAAATACAATAATAACTGGAGGATTTCTATTATCAGGATGGGATGCAGATAAAATTTCTAGACACCGTTAATATCTATTTCTTGGAGCAGCTAATCCTGAAGCTACAAAGGTGCAGGCAACTCTTGATTTAGTCCTAAACAGAGCATAGGATCTGGGCCAAAAGGTGAATGCAACTGAAGCGTTCAGTAATGGGGACTATCATATAAATTAAATTTGACATGCTGGCAGAGGAAAATACTAGAGAAACCCACCACTACAGAATTTAACTTAAAAAAGGGGAACCACACAAATATAAGGAGGGTAGTTGAGTGTAAAGTAAAAAAAACAAACAAAAAAACCCAAAAAAAAGAAGTCACAAGAGTGAAATATCTGCAAGCTGCATAGGAACTTAAAAAAAACAACAAAAACAGAGACTAAAGTGGTACATTTATTTCTTTCGGCAGGATGGGGTGGATATGTATAGGACAGAATAAAATGCCATCCTGAATAAATAAAGTAAAAGAGGTGGTTAGAAACAAAAAGGACATGCTTTGACATTTAATTCTAGCAAGGAAAACAGAAGGAAACAAACTCTGGCAAGTCAAAAGTGTAAAAGTGTAATTAAGTGGGCCAAAAAGGAATTTGAAGAGCAACTAACAATAGACACTAAAACTAACTAATATGTTCAATTATATCAGAAAGAGGAAGCCTATCAAACATCCAGTGGGGCCACTGGATGACTGAAGTTCTAAAAAGGAACTCAAAGAAGACAAGGCTGTAATTGCAGAGAGAGGCTAAATTAATTCTTGGAACTTTCCTTTGCCCGACAGTGATGACGAAGTCAATTCACAAGCCTCAGCTTGCTCCAGCCTAGCTGTTACCCCAACCGTTGCTTTGTTCCAAACATGCTCCTCACTTCACGTGTGACCTCAGACTTTGGATTCTGGCCAGATGCCATCACAGCAAGTGCTATGCCAGATTATCACTGCTTCAGTCCCAAGGTCTGATCCTCTGCATCTTGTTTTTTAAAAAAACAGTACCTCACTAAGGTGTTGTGAGGAAAAATATACTAAGAACTGTGAGGTGCTTCAGAAACTATGATGCTGGAGAACATATATACAGATAGTTTCTTATATATCAAAGGGTCTACAATCTAAGTAAAGGCAAGACTCTAGTGAGAGGAGGCAATAATCTGGGAGTGGGCATGAATGTCACAATTACATGGTCACACAGTTCCCTATGTTAATATTGTGCATTGCCTGATTCTTCTGAAGCATTTAAAGTATTGTTTTTTTAAATTATTCATTTAAAAAAATCCTATTAATTCAAAACCCTTTGTGCAGCTCCCTTAATATTTGCTTCTGCCACCACCCTGGTAGACCCAGATTTTGTCTACTGTTCATTTTGAAGGGCTTCATGTTGTCTACCCCAACTACCTGTTTACCTAGCATCATTAGTGCTTTTGAAAAACTGCAAACTCTTTCCTACTCTCCTTAGCATAACAACCCCTTTATCCTTACATTTTTCAGTTCTCTCAATTTCTAGAAATTACTTAAAAACTCCTGAAGAAAAGCTGTAGACACCTTTTAAATACCCATACAAACATCACATAAATTTGAGGACATGTGGGCTCAAAGACCACTAAGCCTCAAGGGTTATCCTATTCTCCCTGATGCATCCAGGGGCAGGGATGGGTCCATGCAGGAGTACACCACAGCTGAGAGTCCAGAATTGCTGACAGGATGGTGTTCCTGATGCTGCTGAGAGGAGTGGGTTTCTGGGGGCATGTGCACTGAAAAGTTTTGACTTTGTGGGGATGGGAACAAGATGGGCTCAGCTAGCTCCCCTCTCCAATTCCTTGTGCTAGAACCGTAGACTCACACAATCCTTGGGCTGGAAGGGAGCTCAGGAGGCCTTCAAGGCCAGCCACCTGACTAAAGCAGGATCAACCCCAACTAAATCATCCCAGTCATGACTATGTCAAACCAGGACGTAAAAACCTTTAGGGATGGAGATTCCACCACATCTCTTGGAAACGCATTCCATGCTCCACCACCCTCCTGGTGAAATAGTTTTTCCTCATATCCTCCCTACACCTCTCCTCAGTAACTTCAGACCATTGCTCCTTCTTCTGTCATCTGTCACGACTGAGAACAGTCTCTCTTCATCCTCTTTAGAGCCCCCTTTCAGGAAGTTGAAGGCGGCTATCAAATCACCCATCAGTCTTCTCTTCTGCAAGCTGAACCTCTCAGCCTCTTCTCATAGGTCATGTGCTCCAGCCCTTAACAATTTTTGGTGCTCTTTGCTGAATCCGATCCAATGCATCCACATGCTTTCTGTACTCAGAGGCCCAGAACTGGACACAATAGTCCAGATGTGGGCTCCCCAGTGCCGAGTAGAGTGGAATAATAACTTTTCTAGATCTGCTGGAAATACTTCTAATGCACCCCAATATGCCATTAGCTTTTTTGGCTACAAGGACACACCGTTCACCCATATCCAGCCTCTCATCCACTGTTATCCCGAGGTCCTTTTCTGCTGCACTACTACTTAGCCAGTCGGTCCCCAGCCTGTAAAAATGCTTGGGTTTCTTCCATCCCAAGTGCAGGACTCTGCACTTGTCCATATTGAACCTCATCAAAATTTCTTTTGGCCCAATCCTCCAATTTGTCTAGGTCACTCTGGACCCTATCTCTACCCTCCAATGTATCTACCTGACCCCCTAGCTTAGTGTCATCTGCATATCTGATGAGGGTGCAATCCACCCCCTCACCCAGGTCATTAATAAAGATGCTGAACATTACTGGTCCGAGAACTGATCCTTGGGACACTTGAGTTCTCCTAACACCTTCTCCCTTCATATCAGTTTCCCAAGGGATCCCGCCCACCAGTTCTCTCAGGCTACGTCTACGCTAGCCAAAAACTTCGAAATGGCCAAACAAATGGCCATTTCGAAGTTTACTAATGAGGCGCTGAAATACATATTCAGTGCCTCATTAGCATGCGGGCGGCCGCGGTACTTCGAAATTGACATGGCTGGCCGCCGCGCGGCTCGTCCAGACGGGGCTCCTTTTCGAAAGGCCCCTGGCTACTTCAAAGTCCCCTTATTCCCATCTGTTCATAGGCCTTTCGAAAAGGATCCCCGTCTGGATGAGACGTGTGGCGGCAAGCCATGTCAATTTCAAAGTGCCGTGGCCGCCCGCATGTTAATAAGGCGCTGAATATGTATTTCAGCACTTCATTAGTAAACTTCAAAATGCCCATTTGCATGGCCATTTCAAAGTTTTTGGCTAGCGTAGACACGGCCTCAGAGTCAAAGTCTGCTCTTCTGAAATCAAAGATCTGTATTTGACTGCTCACTTTTCTTCCTTTTGTCAGGATCCTGAAATCTACCATCTCATGGTCACTGCAGCCCAAGTTTCCACCCACTGCTATTTCTGCTACTAGTTCTTCCCTGTTTGTGAGCAGCAGGTCAAGCTGCGCATGGCCCCTGGTTGGTTCCTTCAGAACTTGTTCTCTCTCGGCATCCTTCAGTCTGTGTAGACTCTGGATCACGCCCTTCGTAACTCCATTTAAGATCGTCATTTGCAGCATTTACTGTGACTGTGGAGGCCCACATGAGAATAACAGTCCTTGCTACATCTGCTGCATATGTAGTGGGTGTCTGGCAGGTCCTTGTTGTCCTTTCTACAGGCTCGCTTCTCCTCTGCTAGCTGTCTGATCTTTATCTCGCCCTTCTGAAGACCTTTGTGTAGTTCCTGCTTCCAGCTGCTGCGGTTGTCTGCCAGTTCTTCCCAACTATCTGGGTCGATGTCTACCTCTTTGAGGTCCCTCTTACAAATGTCCTTGTAGTGCAACGGGGGGCATCCGGGAGGTCTTTTGCCAGAAGCTAGCTCGCCGTACAGGATTTCTTTTGGGATCCTTCCATCATTCATCTGGTGGATGTGGCCAAGCCAGCGGAGCCACCGCTGCCTGAGGAGGTTGGAATTCCAGCTTGCTCAAGGACGGTGTTGTTGGGCACTCTGTCCTTCCATGATATCCCAAGAATGCGCCTGAGGCAGCACAAGTGGAAGACATTCAGCCTCTTTTCCTGGCAGGCGTACAAGGTCCAAGACTCACTGTCATAGAGGAGGGTGCTGAGGATGCAGGCTCTGTAGACTTGCATTTTGGTGTTAGTGTACAGCTTGTTGTTATTCCACACTCTCTTGCTAAGTCTGAACAGAGTTATGGCTGCTTTTCTGATCCTCCTATTTAGCTCAGTCTCCAGTGACAGGGTGTCAGTATTGGTGGACCCGAGGTAAGTAAATTCGTGGATGACCTCTAGCGTGTAATTGTCAATGCTGATTGATGGAGGTTCAGCAACATCCTGACCAAGTATGTTTGTCTTCTCTAGGCCAATGGTAAGCCCGAAGTCCTTGCATGCTTTGGAGAACTGATCCAGCAGTTTTTGAAGCTGGCCTTCTACGTGTGTCACTATAGCAGTGTCGTCTGCGAACAGCATGTCTCTAATGAGCACTTACTGCACCTTAGACTTAGCCCTCAGCCTTGCAAGATTAAACAGTTTCCTGTCAGATCTTGTGTGCAAAAAGATGCCCTCTGTAGAGGATCCAAAGACATGCTTCAGGAGGAGTGTGAAGAAGATCCCGAACAATGTCGGAGCAAGCACGCATCCTTGTTTAACGCCACTCCTGATGCTAAAAGCATCTGATGATGTGCTGTCATATTGGATGGTTCCTCTCATGTCTTCGTGCAAAGAGTGGATCATCTTGAGTAGCTATGGTGGACAGCCTATCTTGTGGAGCAATTTAAACAGTCCATCCCCACTGATCAAGCTGAAAGCTTTGGTCAGGTCGATGAAGGCAATATAGAGTGGCTTCCTCTACTCCCTGCATTTCTCCTGCAGCTGCCTCAGGGAGAAGATCATGGCAATGGTAGATCTCTCAGCGCAGAATCCACACTGGGATTCAGGGTACACCCTCTCAGCGAGCTTCTGGAGTCTGCCGAGGATGACACGAGCGAACAATTTACCAGTGATACTTAGGAGGGAGATTCCACGGTAATTGCTGCAGTCGCTTCTGTCTCCTTTGTTCTTATACAAGGTTACTATGTGGGCGTCCCGCATACCCTGTGGAACGTCACCCTCTTTCCAGCACAGGCACTGCAGCTCATGTAGGGGTTCCAGGACTATGTCCAAGGCACACTTGATTACCTCTGGTGGTATACCATCCTGGCCTGGGGCCTTTCCTACTGCAGTGCTGTCAATAGCCTTCTTCAATTCGCCACAGTTGGTTCCTGATCCAGCTCGTCCATGACTGACAGGAGGTCGACGGCATTGAGGGCTGTATCCACCACAATGTTCTTGCATGAGTACAGCTCAGAGCAGTGCTCGACCCAGCGCTCCATCTGTTTGGCTTTGTCAGTGATGACTTCGCCAGATTTGGATTTCAGAGGTGCTATCTTATTCTGCATGGTTCCCATTGCCTTCTTTATGCCCTCGTCTATTTCCCTGAGATTACCAGAGTCAGCACAGGTCTGGATACTGCTGCATAGCTTAAGCCTGTAGTTGTTGGCACAGAACCTGGCTGTCTGCTGTACTATTTTTCTGACTACTTTGAGTGCTTGCTGGGTACTCTGACCTGGTGAGCATTTATACTCCAGAAGTGCAGCACACTTCTTTTTGATGACTAAAATCATCTCATCAGAGTTAGCTTCGAACCCGTCATTTGTGTTTCCAGCTCTTCTTCCAAACACTGACAAGGCAGTATTGTAGATTGTGTCCCTCAGATGCTGCCATCTGGATGTTGCATCAGCACCCCCAGGGCTGCTGCGCAGATTCTCCTCAAGGGTCTCTCTGAACATTTCAGCTTTTTCTGAGTTTGCCGTTTTTCTGGCATCAATGTGGGGCCTTCCAGTTGGTTTAGAATGGTGCAGCTTCTTGGGTCTCAGCTTGAGCTTGGAGCAGACTAGCGAATGATCTGTATCGCAGTTGGCACTATGGTAGCTGCATGTCAGGAGGATGTTTCTGAGGTTGTCGCATCTGGTGATAACCAAGTCTAATTGGTGCCAGTGTTTCGAGCGTGGATGTCTCCATGACACTCTGTGCTGTGGCTTGGTTTGGAAAAATGTGTTTGTGATGCACAGATTGTGATACATGCAAAGTTCGAGGAGACGCTGTCTGTTGTCATTCATTTTTCCCACACCCAAGTGACCTAGCCGAGAGGGCCATGAGTCACGATCGGCTCCAACTCTTGCACTGAAGTCACCCAAAAGGTACCTTTTGGGTGACTTCAGCACTTGTACCAGGAAGTTATCCCCCACATTCTCCAGAAACTTCCTGGATTGTCTGTGTGATGCTGTATTGGTCTCCCATGAGAACCAGAGCCTGTGATTTGGAAGCTTCTTTTAGTTGTCTGAAGAAATCTTCATCCACTCCAGTTGAAACCGACCACCAACCAGACACTAAGCCATTGATCACTACATGTTGGGCCCTTCTGTCAAGCCTGTCTTCTGAGATTTACAGTCCATGTATCCAATTCATACTTCTTAACTTATGGGCAAGAGTGTCATCCTAAATTGAAGTATAAGAACATAAGAATATAAGAACAGTCATACTGGGTCAGACCAAAGATCCATCTAGCCCAGTATCCTGTCTGCCAACAGTAGTCAAAGCCAACATCCATTGACTTCCCCATGTCCACAGAGCCAGTTACCTCATCATAGAAGCTAATCAGATTGGTTAGGCACAACTTGCCCTTGGTGAATCCATGTTGGATATTCTTGATCACTTTCCCCTCTTCCAAGTGCTCCAGAATGGATTGCTTGAGGATCCCCTCCATGATTTTTCAGGGGACTGAGGTAAGGCTGACTGGTCCACAATTCCCTGGAGTGTCCTTCTTTTCTTTTTTAAAGATGGGCACTTCATTTGCCTTTTTCTGGCTATCTGGGATCTCTCCTGATCTCCACAAGTTTTCAAAACATAATGGCTAAAGGCTCTGCAATAACATCTGCCAATTCCCTCAGCAACCTTTGATGTATTAAATCCGGACCCATGGATTTGTGTACCACTAGCTTTTCTAAGTAGCTCTTAACCTGTTCTTTCCCCACCGAGGGCTGCCCACCTCCTTCCCATACTGCATCGCCTGGTGCCGTAGGTTGGGAACTGATCTTGGCCATGAAGAGTGAAGAAAAAAAATTATCAAGTACTTCAGTTTTTCCTGCATCATCTGTCACTAGGTTACCTCCCTCATCCAGTAACAGCCCCACACCCTCCCTGATCATCCTCTTATTGTTAACGTGCCTGTACAAACCAGTCGTTACCCTTCACATTTCTTGTTAGCTGCAACTCCAGTTGTGCTTTCGCTTTTCTGATTACTCCCCAGCATTCTCCAGCAATATACTTATACTCCTTAGTCATCTGTCCAAGTTTCTACTTCTTATATGCACCTCTTTTGAGTTTGAGCTTGAGCTCGCCAAGGATTTCCCTGTTAAGCCAAGCTGGTTGCCTACTGTGTTTGCTTTTCTTACTGCGCCTCAGGATACTTTGTTCCTGTGCCTTCAATAAGACCTCTTAAAATACTGCCAATTCTCCTAACTCCTTCTCCCTCCATATCAATTTCCCAAGGGATCATGCCCATCAGTTCTCTCAGAGAGTCAAAGTCTGCTCTTCTGAAATCAAAGATCTGTGTTTGACTGCTCTCTTTTCTTCCTTTTGTCAGGATCCTAAAATCTACCATCTCATGGTCACTGCAGCCCAAGTTGCCACCCTGTGCTATTTCTGCTACTAGTTCTTCCTGGTTTGTGAGCAGCAGGTCAAGCTGCACACTGCCCCTGGTTGGTTCCTTCAGCGCTTGTACCAAGAAGTTATCCCCAACATTCTCCAGAAACTTCCTGGATTGTCTGTGTGCTGCTGTATTGGTCTCCCATGAGAACCAGAGCCTGTGATTTGGAAGCTTCTTTTAGTTGTCTGAAGAAATCCTCATCTACCTGATCAGGTGGTCTATAGCAGACACCAACCACAACATCACCTCTGTTGCCACTGCCTCTAAGCTTAACCCAAAGATTCCCAACTGACTTTATGACCTCCATATACTGGAGCTCTGAGCAATCATACTGTTCTCTCATATACAGCACCACTCCTCCTTTTCCCCCCTGCCTGTCCTTTCTGAACAGTTTATACCATTCCATGACAGTGTTCCAGTTATATGATTCATCCCACTAAGTCTCTGCTATTCCAGTCACCTAATACTCCTTTGACTGTGCCAGGGCCTCTAATTCTTCCTATTTGTTTCCCAAGCATCTTGCATTTATGTACAAACACCTTAGATAGTTAGCTGACTGGCCTACATTCTCCTTTTGAATCAGGGGTCCTCCTTTGTTGTTCCTTCTTCCTTTGCCACTTATCTCAGGGCTTGTGTCACTTTCTCCCCCAGCAAAACTAGTTTAAACCCCTCCTCACTAGGTTTGCAAGTACTAATGACAGTGATGGTTGTGGGCTATGCAGATGGGCCATTCCTTTCTGAAGGAGGCTGCCATCTTCTCGAAGGAACACTTACCTCCAGAAAAACTGTGCAGAGGTCAAACCCACATTGTGCTCCTGAGATGGGAGAGGGATTGCTAGGGCCATATGCCTTCAGACCCTGGCCTCTGTCAGAGGGCGAGGAGGGAAACTCTGAAGCACCTTGGGCAAATTGCTTTGAGCTTTATTCTGGCAACTCTTATTCCCAATGAAATGTATTCAGGCATTTGAGTAGTTCTACCCAAGTCAAAAAGATTACTTCCACGAGTATCTGCCATTCAGTGATAACAAGCAGTACCTTACAGACAAACAAATTTAGTAGGCCATGAACTTTCATGAGTAAAACCCAGTTCTTTAGATAAAGATGGACAATGAAAATGGTTATTCAATGGGGATAAATGTTACACAACCGGGCCCCTAATCTCCCTGTCCCTCAGCCTCCTCATCAGTACCATTGCAACAATCATACCTAATTTTCAGGGGTCCTCTGAGATTTAATCCATTTGATAAAAGAGTGAAAACCTTGGATGGAGATCAGATCAAAATATTAACATCATGTAGCCTAGAACTATAACTCTCACTCCCTCATCTTCACCCATCTTCTACACTTGACAGTTTCATGCTGGGAAATTAATTTCTAATCCAATTTTCTACAGTTTAACTCTGATCCTGCGAGAAAGCTCTGATTAGATGATGTTTTATTTATTATCTTTACAAAATTTTTTGTTTGCATGTTGGAGTATAGTTCCTGCCAGCAATGCATATTCTGTCTGGAGAGTACAGGTGAAGATTCAGCTTCAAACAGGGCTGGAGTTCTGCAGGGATCAGTAATTGCAAGCACATTTTTAACATAAATGATGTAATCTTTCAAATTAGTCATAAAGCAAATTGCCAGATGTTCACAATGGCAGCACTCTCATATGGGATATGAGAGCTAAAGCTAAGGCCACTAGTCTAATGTGCTCCGTAAACATTCCACAGCACAGGATGGATTCAGGATGGCTCCAGGGATTTTTGGTATTTCTCATTTTTTGCCGTGTTTACGTTTTTATTTAAAAAAAAAAGATCTTTTAGTCCACGTGGTCCAAGGTGAACCTGTGCAAGGCCAGAATTCTGGTCCTACCAACCTTACCCGCAGTGCAATGGGACTACATACATACGTACTGGAACTAGGTGAGCTGAAGATGCTGGTGCACTTCCCATCTTATTGTGGTTTCCATTATATGCAGGTTTACAGTTTTGTTCCATGGCCCTCAGCTTCCTCACTATATAAATTGTTCCAGCATGCTCATCTACTTATGAAGTAAAGGAATACCCAACACTGGTAACTGAGGCAGAACTGGGCCCGACAGCGCTCTCCTATAGCCTACTACCTGTCCGTTACTGAGTGCCTCCAGAACCCTGCAGGATTCGGTCTTTAGTGACTCTGAATATATGGACATGAAACAATAGCTTTAGCATTAGATCAAACTGCCCTGTTTATGTTTAGGTTGACTAGGAAAAAAATCAGAAAAATAAATACAAAAATAGTCTGAAATACTTTCTGAGAAGGGAACAATGAGCAATCTGAATTGCAGAAACACATACAGATTTAATAAAAGCATATTATTAAGATGTATGTGCTAATATTTTCAAGGGACTATCCAAATACATTTGCTGTGATTAAAAATAACCACCCTGATGTTTTGAATCCACAGTCTAGGGCAGATCAGCAAACACCCTAAAAATGTATTTGCACTTCGTGATATGTACGCAGATGGTTGGCTGAGATTAGTGTACAGACATAAACAACAAAGGAATGTCACTGAGGTTCTGCATGCTATCAAGTCCAGACATGGAACACTTACCACATTGTATAGGCCGATGCACCATCGCTCAAATAAAATCTGCCCAGAAAATCCATTAACAAATGCAAACCAAAGCTGAAACAGAAGAAATTTACACAAAACTTTAGATCAATATTGCAACAAATACTTCCACATATTGAAGAGGAGCCGTGTGGAATGTGGATCACAATCTGGAGACAGCTGCTTAATGTGCTCTAAAAATAATTATCAGCAGTGTCACACAGTTGTTTCTTTTAAAGTCCTGTGTTTTAAATAGCACTGCAGAATTGCTTATTTAAGTTAGCAATTTGTAATATTTGCACCATTACACAATACATACACACACACACCCGATTCATAAATCTATCTAAAGACTATTGACAAATTGTTGACGTGTCAAAAGTTAGAAGCTAACTTGGTTTCTATCACAGCTTGGCAAGAGTTAGAAATTTCACAGTAAACATGTTCTGAAGTTTGCAATGTCTCATTTGACACTATGTGTATAAAAGCAGCACTTCTATAATTCTAGGAAAGTTTTAGAAACTAGTGCAACCAGAATGCTATGATGCCTTGCAAGTTCTGTTTGAAAGATGGTGAGGAGCCAGCTTCCTTGACCTTATTTCTCACATTGCTCAGTCAGCTTCTTCCCATGTTTCAGTACACATCCCACAGCATGGGTAAAGGGAAAGGAAAAAAGGCAGATGACGAAGCATTAAAATTCCTAATTTCCATAAGCATCACCTTCATGCTATCAGAACTTCTACAAGCTAGTAGTTTCCTGGCCTCACCCTGAGAACCCAATGTGCACAAAATCAGAAGAAACACGCCTCTCCAAGAGCATTCCAGCATCAGAACTCACCCACTACTCGTTTGACTAAAGGATTGTGGGTTGAACTGAAAAGGACTGAAACTGTATTTCCAAGAAGAAATCTTAGCTGGTTTGGGTTTCTTAGCCAAGAAAGGCTGAGAAATTCTTCTCTTGAGATGAAATAAATACAGCTAATATAATCAAACATATTCCCAGATTTTTGGCAATGGAGACCCAGACGTCTTTTCTACAGTTCACTATGACTACAAATGAAGATGGTGATCTCAGAAACAATCAGTTCATAATACAGCAATTCATCTGTCTGCTCAGCGACACAAGCATCCCAGTCGTCTGCTCAGTTCTCTGGAACCCCAATAAACAGAGTCAACTTCAAGGCTTTAGTAGTACGACAAAGCTCTCCATTACATTGACCCAGACTACTTTAGGAATTATCATTGTCTGAGACTATAAAGAGTCCTTTTTAAAAATGGAAATGTCAGCAGCTCCTTGTGCAAACGAGATACCGGGCTTTCTCCGCAGCTGGCCCATGACTAAGGCCCTCACTTCTTGTGGGGGAAAAAATCAATAGCTCGTTTCTTTCATTTAGATTTCCCATAACAAAAATAATCTTACCAAAAAGGAGAGGAAGGAAAACATAAAATCCCATGGAATACTTAACTTGCAAGATACTACAGTACCATGAGGGCCAACAAGTATAGACATGCAAATTAAAAATAACAGATTTTTCCTTCAGAAGAACAGAGCCTTGCCTTTATTACGAAATGCTTCTGACCTATCAATTCTGGTCCATGCAAGACTTTTTAAAATCGTCACTGGAAGCTTTATGTAGTTGTGAGAGATTCCCTCCCCCCATGCTTTATGGAAAATGGGTTATGAATATAAATATGCATAACTTTGAAAAGCTTTGGACAAAATACTACTTGGAACCTGTCATTTTAATGTTATAATCCACTGGATTCATATATCTTACTTTGATGCGTGTATCATTTTTGTATTCGAAGTTATGAGATCGTTTGCATTGTTTTATTCCAAATATTTGCTTCTGTGAAAACCTTAACAGGTGTGGCTATTCTGTTGTGAGAGGACAGGATGGCTTGTGAGGGGATAGCAGTAGTTAACTGGCAAAGGTCCTTAATGGGTGCCAATTCACATGTAAGGAACTTTGCTGTGAAATCTCAGATGAGCAGTAGGCAATATTTGCAGCTTGAAAAGGGGCTGAATCATACATGGACAGGTGACTTGCTCATGTGAATCTCCATCTTGGAGTACACTTTTTCAAAAAGAGAACACTGGAATCTCTTCCACAGGAGAAAGGTATAAAGAGGACCATGAGGGCACTCCATCTTTGTCTTCAGCCTGCCTTGGAAATTGCCTGATACCCCATAAGTGGGAGAAAGAGTTTTACAGTGAACTGGAGACCCAAGTCAGGAAAAAATTATTTTTCACCTGAAGCTTTCACCTGACATAAGAACAGATATTTAGGGTAAGAACTCACATGTAACTGGATTCTTAGTAGAGCAGAACTAGCTATGAGTTTTATTTTAATTCGGTAATTCACTTTGATCTGCCTGTTTTACTTATAACCATTTAAACACTATTGTATTGCCTAACAAAACTGTTTTGTTTATAATCAAGTCCAGTGTAATACTTATTACCTGGGGAGGGCTGTGCATATCTGCCTTTCATCAACAAAGGAGGCTTACCTGATTAGTTCTCTCCACACAAATCTTTTGCACAGAGTGTTAAGGATTTATTTGGGGGTTTGATCCCCTGTGGGGGTTAAGTTCCAGGAAGCTGTGCCCTAAGGCTTCCTCCCAGAGCTGTGGTTAAACGTTGTCTGGATTACTATGCAGGGGGCAGTAACCCCGGCCCTGTGCCTCAGTGAGGGGTAGACCAGAGGATCTCTGGCTCAGAAGGATAAGACAGTGAGGAGCCCGAGGGACCAAGAAGGTGGGTGTCAGTGGCATGATCAGCACACCAAGGAACATCCCAAGGGGTCATCTATAACCACACCTTGTCACAATAGTATCACTGATGACAATTTAATAGAAGATTGAGATGGGATGTTTCTGATTCTTCCAAATATCATCTTCTTGAAAAGATTGTGTCTGACTTTGCTATATAAATAAAATTTGTAACCTTTTTATTAAGTTTCTTTTATTTTATGGGAAAAATTAAAATTCCCTGAAATCTATTTCAGACTCAAAAAAGCATCTTTTATTGAAATAATCATACATTAGATAATGAAATGTACTTGATTCCAGGGAAATACTTTTTAAATGGGTAAGAACAAACAAAAACACATTTTGAAAAAGCATTTTGGTACTTTCCAATCCAAAGTTTACTTAGTTTTCCTTTTACCAGGAACCATACACGTAAAACTGCAGCAAAATGAGAACATGCTGTATTTTCAATGCTGACACAAACTTACTTCTTTTACACTCTTTCTGAACATAAGACAGAGTTCTGCAGTTATGACGCACTATAAAATAATGGTTATGCTTATCTTTTGCAGGGTTTGACACCAGCAAATGCCAATCAAAACAACAAAGAATTCATGGCCAATTTCCTTAATATCTTAATGTTAAAGAATACAAATCATGGAGTCTCGTTGTACAATAATATACAAATATATTTATTCTGAAATTGACATAAGCCATAAATTGTCATGTGCGGTTTGTTAAATACTATTTGCTTTTACAGATTATGCATTAGTTTTTGAGGTTATGGGAAAAAAATCCTCTGTCCTAATGTCCTTGTTAACAAGAAAAATTAAATACAGTTGAAGTTGTGCAAGCCACAACTATCCATACTTGACTCAAACTTGGTGAGTTGCTTGAAAAACTTGCCAAGTCTGCCTGGCTTGCCAAGCTCTTGGGGTTTTCGGGGCTTGAGTATAGTCCTGCTATGAGGAAATGAACTGAAAATTATTAAATTAACTTTTCAGGGTTGGAAAAGAAACATTCTTCTCAATTTAACTATTGCTTGACTGCCAAAGCAATTGGAACACTTTATTTATAATTCAGCTATTAAAAAAATACCATCAGGGAAAATAAGAAGTCTGACTTTAATGCAAGGAAATTCAGACCTGAGAGCGAAAATACAGGCTGGCCACTATTATTAGCTTACCTTATTATGGCTAATACTGCAGAGATCTGAGATCAAGGTAATGTTACATATTGTCTTCTCCAATATCAAAGATGGAGTTCATTGGAAAGAAATGAAGCTTGTTAAAAACTGAGACACAGTCCATCTTTTCAGCCTTAAGGCACGCTTACATTCTTCAGATGTAATGACCCCCACTTCTGAAAACTCAGTGCCAACTCTATGTAGGCGTTTGCTCACTACAGAATCAGACAAGAACCTCACTACAAGATCACTGAATAGCTGACAGGTAGTAACAATTTTGTCAGTAGTGATTTGAGTTGAATGCAAGCTGGTGATTTAAACGGAAAATGTTCAATATTCCATTACCAATAGCAAGAGCCACACAGCCCATGCACCTGACTTAGGAGTCTATTTTATGAAAAAAAATGTTCTCACTCCAGTAAGTCTGAAGGCAATTTTAATGGCAATTTATTGCCTTATGCATAATTATTACTTTAACATTAATGCTTGAATTGTAGGAACTAATTTATTTAAATGCTCTAAGGCAATGTGATAGCAAATCAGCTATTCTAAACGTGTATATTTATGATGTCTTGATAATAGTCTGCTTTACAAGTTCTAGAAATGTTTTCCCAATCCTGCTAAAGGGCACGGAACGCTAATATGGTCAGAGTATCAACAACTGCCACAGGCACCAATTACAGATGGATGCTGTTATCATACAGAGATGAGTTAAAGTCTCAAAGTATCCTCTTAACATATGAATTTTGCCTGCTGTCACCAAATAAGCTCATTTACAGTTTGCCTAATAAAGCAGGTTTATGTATCTCATATGCAATTCATTAATAATGTATCCTGATTAAAATCTTCTTTGTTCCAGATGTATCCCTCAATGCAAGATTCTAATTCCTACTCAAGCGCACACAGCCCTAATATAATCCCTTCATTACAGTATATATGGTGCCAATTTTATAATATAGCTAAGGAGTCTCTCTAATAAGATTTGACAGAGTGGGCATGGATTCCTGAAAGTCACTTGGCTTCCTAAGGAATGTTTTCTTGCTCCTTTTATTTGCTTATTAACTGTTAAAAAGAGTAAGGAAATTATGTTTCTTTCAGTAGTGGAAAAAAACATTTTTTTCCAAACCCAACCCACCCTAAACAGCTATCATTTAAAGTCATCTCTAACCTTTTCTGCCAATATCCCAGTTACTCCACCTTTTAGTCTGATTTTTAATTTTAAATGACTAGGAATTAAACAGCAACAGCAAATCAGAAAAATACTTTAGAAGAAATCTCAATAGCAGATGTTCCTGAAATTTTAACAATAATACATTTAAGAAATCCTGAATATGTGTTACTCCTTCTATTGCTGACTTAATTTGAAGACCATAGTTGGTATTTTAATTTACTGCAATAACAAAAATGCATCATTTTGGTCTTTCATCATTTTTTAATTACACAGAAAATCCAGAAATCTATTATTTTCCCCCCAGATGTATTGCTTTTATGTCTTCTCTTCCACACATGAGCACTGAACACCATAAAGATGTGGGGCCATATCATCATGGAAAATGTTTACTAGACGCCCCACACCCCCCACCTCTCCAAAATCCCACAGAAATCAAAGGGCCACATACAATGAGATGATTAAGCCACAGAAGACAAATTTTGGGAGGTAGGCCAGTTCTTGCTTACAGACCAACCCCACCCACCAACCTGAAACCCACACTCACCACCAACCACATACCCCACAATGGAAACACTAAATCAGGAACCTATCCCTTCAACAAACCCCATTGCTACCTCTGTCCATGCATCTACCCTAGTGACACCATCACAGGACCTACCTACATCAGAAAAGCCACCAAAGCTTCTTTCACCTGCACGTCTACTAATGTGATATACACCATCACGTGCCAGCAATGTCCCTCTGCCACATACATTGGACAAATTGGACTGTCTCTATTCAACAAAATAAATGAACACAAATCAGACAAAAAGAATGGTAACATACAAAAACCAGAAGGAGGGCATTTTGACCTCCCTGAACTCACAGTTGAAGCCTGAAAAGTCACCATCCTCAAGCAAAAAAACCTTCAAAAACACACTGCAATGTGCAACTGAGGAGCTGGAATTCATATACAAATTTCACACCATCAGAATGGGTTTGAGTGGAGATTTGGAATGGCTTGTTTGTTAACATAAGTAATAAAAGCTTCTTTGATTCCAGCAATAAGCACCCTTTAGTGCGGTCATGGGTTAGATTTGGAGGCAATGTGATGACAATGGTGAAAAAAACAAAGCCAGGTATGTCAGTCAGTAACTTTTATTGGACCAGCTTCTGTTGGTGAGAAAAACAAGCTTTCAAGCTCCACAGAGTTCATTGTCAGATTTAGACAGCAGTTATTCACATTCCACAACTAACTGAATAAGAATCAATAAATCCTGTCTTCCACCAATCTCTGTATCCTAATGTCTCAACTTGTGAGGTGCTGACTACCTTCAACTTTCATTGATGCTAATGGGAGTTGAGGTTTCTCAGACATTCACAGGACCTTGTTCCACATGAGCAAGATTAACAATGGCATGTATTTTGCTTTTTTCTTCTATGTCCAGATGTCAGGCATCTTGTCCAGTAGCG
Source organism: Carettochelys insculpta (assembly GCF_033958435.1). Lineage (NCBI taxonomy): Eukaryota > Metazoa > Chordata > Testudines > Carettochelyidae > Carettochelys > Carettochelys insculpta. Next base: position 48,483,072 of record NC_134137.1, read on the forward strand.
GCAGCACTGATGAAGTTACAATGATATCTGGAATATGTGCTGCTGGGCTACGTCTACACTAAAGAGGTCTTTCGACAGAAGCCCTTCCAGAAGATCTCTTCCGAAAGAACATCTTTTGAAAGAGTGCATCCACACACACAAAAAAGCAGATCAAAAGAGTGATCTGCTCTTTTGAAAGAGAACATCCATACAGCTGCCATTCTTTCAAAAGAGTGGGCTAGGCATCGAAAAATCAGGCCCTTTGAAGTCTGCTCTTTCGAAAGAAGAGCCCTGCAGAGCATCAATGCACATTTTCGTTTGAAAGAAGCTTTCAAAAGAAGGCATTCTTCCTGAAACGGGAGTGGAAGAGCACTTTTGAAAGGAGCTCCGTATTCTTTCAATTTACTTTTGAAAGAATGCTTTTTGTGTGTAGACGCTCTGTGGGATCTTTTGAAAGAGTCCCCTTCTTATGAAAAATCTTTCAAAAGAACTTGCTAGTGTAGATGCAGCCCTGGAAAATGCTTTTCTGTGATGATATCAGCTTAGGAGTTGCATTGCTAAGTGGAGTAAGAAAGTAACAACAGGGGAAAATGTGTTATAGTTCTACATCTGTGTTCCTCTAAAACAGGATTACTTAGTATATTTCTGCTTCTTTGAGAAGTGAGAAAGATGCACTCTACTTACGTTTGGATTGCAGCAGGATAATTTTGCCCAGTATGATCCATACAGGGGCTTGGAGTCTATCTTCACAAACACTGCAGGATCACCTTCCCAGCGTCTGCATGTTGCTCAGAATGCCACAGTAGCAGCATAATGGTTCGTTAATGTATGGATCGATAAGCATGTGGCAGCCCTGCAAAGATCCAGCACTGAGATGTCACTTAACAATGTTGTGGATGTAGCTTGTGTTCTCTTAGAATTTGCTTGCACCTGCAGATGGGGTGTAGACATTTCATATACAGACTGGATGCCGTGAATCATCCACTTAGAGTTTGTCTGTGAGAAGATCACTTGTCGCTTCATATGGCCTACATACAACACCAAAAGATGAGGCAAAGCTGAAATGGTCTAGTCCAAAGTCCAGACATCTTCTGCATCCAACACGTGAAGATGTTGCTACTCTAGCAATGAATGCAGCTTGGGAAAAACACAGGCAAATATACCACCTGGTTTCAGTGAAAGAGAGATCACTTTAGACACAAAATTTGGTGCAGCTGAAGCATCATGAGGAATGCAATTATATACACAAGAAAGAAAAAGGGCAGGAAGCCAGAGTTTCGAACAGATGACCCACAAAAGCTGCTAAGATAATGCTCAAGCCCTGGAAGGGAATGGGTTCCCACACCAACGGACAGAGACATAAGATTCCTTTGCAAAATCTTGTCATCATGGCATTGAAAAACACTGATCTTCCACCAAAAGGTGGATGAAAGGAGGCTGAGATCACTTTGAGATGGGCCAACTAAAGATGCAGCAGGTACTCCAAGATGTCTTGGATACTAGCCAGTGTTTTCTGAACTCTGTGGGCCAATAACCACATTGAAAAATACTTCCACTTTGCTGACTAGCCCCCCGACCCAAGTAGAGGGGTTTCTGCTAATGATTAGGACCTGATTAACAGTCACCAAGCATTTTTCCTCCTCATTATTTGGCAATGGGAAAGCAACACATTGAGATTCAGAGAGCTAAATACAGGATACAGAGTAAGATCTTGATTCTGTGTGAGCAGGTCAAGATGGAGATGAAGGGATACAGGAGGCTGAATCAACAGAGCAAGGAGGTCAGAAAACCAGCACTGCCTTGGCTATGCAGGGGAGATGAGGATGAGCTTGGCCCATTGCACTTATAGCTTGAAGATGACCAATGGAATTTCTGAGATTGGAGAAAAAAGCATACTGGAGAGCCTGCTGCATCAGTCAGGGAGCCTGGACTTGGGCAGCCTGGAAGGCAGAAAAGCCGGCGTTTCCTGTCACCCCTTGGAGCGAACAGGTCAGCCACTGGGATGCAAAGTTGACTTGCAGAACACTGGGCTTTATCGACCCCTTGTGGTTCAGTGGAAAAATTCCTGATGAGAAGGTATGTGAGATGTGGTCAGCTGTTGGAGTGATATCGTCCTCGATGCAGAACTGCCACAACCCGATCACCTCATGGTGGAGCACTCTGGAGAGCGCCCCTCTTACCTGTTCACATTGTAGTGGTACTGTTGGCAAGAAAGGGAACTACTGAACCTTAGATGTGGTCTAGGAACATGAGATAAGCATCACAGATGGCCTGAAGTGCCAAGACACTGACATGCAGTGAAGTTTCCTACTCCAATCAAAGGCCCTGAACCTTCCGCAACCGCAGATGTACTGCCCAGTGAAGCATCAGCAACAGCATCCCTGGTTAATGATGTCTGGATGACGGGAACGCCTTCGACATACATTTCCTTGAACTAACCACATCTGCAAGGAGTACAGGATTGATGGAGACAGGCACACTACCCTACCTAAGGGGTGAAGAGTTGGATAGTAAACAGTCCTAAGTAGTGTTCCCTACAAGCCATGAGCTTGTGTAGCCACTCGGGACAGATTTCAATGCTGCCTAGCTGATTAGCATAGTGCCCAGGGGAGGGGGTGTTTCCTGGTGGTGCACATTCACACATGCCTTGGTGCATATAAAAATTGATTCTGCACATGGATGGAAAAATATGCACATGGATAGAAATGATTAGGCAGAACATTGGTCCTCAGCCACCTTTGCAGAGTGAGGGCACAACCTCGTGCACTGAAGCAGCTGCGTGCATGTAAACATGGGACCTCAGAAATACCTGAGCTGTCATGGAAAGTTGACCATGCAGATCGAGACAATGGTGGTAAATGGTTAGGAATCAGCTGACTGGCAGGAATACTTTCAAACTCAGAGTGATCTGTATTTTTGAATGAGGACCAGCATTGACTTTCCTGTGTTTGGAATGAGGCCCAGAGGGTCAAGTAAGTGCTGTGTAATGCGTTATGTGAGAAAGTATCACTCCCGAACAGGGTGGACAGTGTTTAAATCCCACTCAGGGCATCACTGGGGAGTACATAACTATACACAACTTACATTAATCTAAGTAGCTCTACCAGCTATAGACTTTGTTTGAACTAGCCCCCAACTTTGAAGGGGGGCATGGTAATTAGGATGTTGGGAGATTACTAATGAAGTGCTGTGGTGCATAGGCAGGACTTCATTAGGCTAAATCTCCCCCACGGCAACTTTGAAATGTCAAACTTTGCAATGCCAGCTTGTGTGTAGCCACGGGTCAACTGCAGGGACTTCGAAGTGCCCACGCTACATTGCAGTCCCTTTTCACAATTTGAAGTTGCCACGGGGGAGATTTTGACTAACAAAGTGCTGCATATGCACCGCAGCACTTCATTAGTAATTGAGGTTCGGGTCTAGTCTAGACACAGCCTATGGGTATTGCTACACAAAATTCTTCAGCTCTGTTGTGCTGGGCACCCACATACTTAAGTGGAATACGTGGCTGCATCTACTTCAAGAAGAGCTATGAGTGACCAGAAAGAGAAGTTACTCACTTGTAACTTGGTTCTTCGAGATGTGTCCCCGTGGGTGCTTCACAATAGGTGTCGGGCTCGCCCGGCGCCACAGATCGGAATTCTTCTAGCAGTTTCTATTGGATCGCGCATGTGCCGACGCGTGCCGCTCCCTTGAGCGCCCCCGGCCATGTGCGCGATCCGGTCCCCACCAGTTCCTTGACCAACCGCCTTGGATGCTCCTGAAAAACACCAGACAGAGATCTGAAGCGGGGAGGATGGGCGGGTGGTGGAGCACCCACGGGGACACATCTCGAAGAACCATCGTTACTACAGGTGAGTAACTTCTCTTTCTTCTTCGAGTGGTCCCCGTGGGTGCTCCACAATAGCTGACTACCCAGCAGTAACCCAAGTAAGGACGTGGGTAATCGATTTATGTGCAGCTTGCCCCCGAAAGGACTGCTGTCGACAGACGGGTATCCTCCTCGAATACCTGATGCAGGGCATAATGCTTGGCCAATGTGTCGTAGGATGACCAGGTCGCCGCTCTACAGATGTCTTTTAACGCGATGCCCTTGAAGAAGGCTGTTGACGCTGCCACCGCCCTGGTGGAGTGAGCCCTAGGCAGGGCCAGCAAAAGGGTCTTTCGAAGCTCGTAGCACATTTTTATACAGGACACAATGTGCTTTGAAATTCTCTGTGAAGAGAGGCCTTCCCCTTTTGACCTGGGAGCGAGAGACACCAGAAGCCTGTCCGTTTTCCGGAAGGACTTAGTTCTGTCTATGTAAAAGGCCAACGCCCTTCTCACATCTAGGAGATGTAGGCGCGTCTCCTTGCTGGAGCTGTGAGGCTTCGTGTAAAACGAGGGTAAAACTATTGGCTCGTTAAGATGGAACTCCGAGGAAACTTTTGGAACGAAGGCTGGGTGTAACCGTCAGGTTACTGCCTCCTTTGAGAATACTCTGCAGGGCGGCGTTGCCATCACTGCCACGAGCTCGCTCACCCTGCGGGCTGACGTAATCGCAAGGAGGAAGGTTGTTTTCATCATAAGGAGTCGGAGGGGTACTGTGGCTAATGGTTCGAAGGGTGGTCCCGATAGCGTGCTGAGCACCAAGTCCAAACTCCACGATGGCGGAAGCGGTTTTCGAGGGGGGTACAGGTTTACCAGCCCCTTCAAGAACCTTGGGATGATAGGTTGGGCGAATACAGTGGGCCCTTCCTCTGTATGTCAAAAAGCTGATATAGCAGCGAGGTGGACCTTTAGCGAGGATAGAGAAAGCCCATCTTGTTTGAGGTCCAATAGGTATTCTAGTATTACGGTTATAGGAACGTCAAGGGGAGCTAACTGGTGGAACACCAGTCTGTAAATCGAGTCCATTTCTGTTCACAAGTCCTCCTGGTGGAGGTCCTTCAGCTACACTCCAAGACTTGTTGTACTCCCTCCGTACACGTGCTCTCTAAGGCGCTGAGCCATGGATTAACCATGCTTGTAGGCTCAGTCCCTGAGGCTGTGGGTGCACTATGGACCCCTGAGCCCGCGTGAGTAAGTCCGGTGCCACCGGTAGGGGGAGTGGTGGACGATTCGACATGCGTAGAAGCAAGGGGAACCATTGTTGCCGGTCCCAAGTTGGAACTATGAGTATCATGAGAGCTCGCTCCCTTCTGGCTTTTTGCAGAACCTCGTGGATAAGTGTTGTGGGGGGAAACGCGTAGAGCAGAGGGCCCTTCCATGAAATCATGAATGCGTCCCCCAGCGACCCCACCCTATTCCTGCTCTGGAGCAGTACTGGGGACACTTCTTGTTGTACTGGGTGGCAAACAAATCGACTTGGGGAAACCCCCATGTATGAAATATACGCCGTAGCAGGTCAGAGTGGATCTGCCATTCGTGCGTGAGTGCGAAGCGCCTGCTCAGCTGATCTGCCTTCACGTTGTGGGCGCCGGGCAAGTACGAGGCTTTCAACGTTACGCTGTTGGCGATGCACCAGTTCCACAATCGGACTGCTTCCGCGCATAACGCATGGGATCGTGCCCCTCCTTGTCGATTGATGTAGAACATAGTGGAGGTATTGTCGGTATTGATCCCGACTACCTTGCCATGCAGGTATTCTTGAAAATGTCTGCATGCATTGAACACTGCTCTGAGCTCCAGTATGTTTATGTGCAGTGTCTGTTCCACAGGGGACCATAGCCCTTGCGTCACCTTGCTGCCAATGTGTGCCCCCCATCCTATGTGGGAGGCGTCGGTAGTAAGAAAAATAGAAATTTGTGGTTGGTGGAAAGGCACCCCCACTAGCAGATTCTCGGGGTTTTCCCACCACGCTAGGGATCTGCGCACCTCTGTCGTGGGTGACACTACCCTGTGGACAGTGTGGGATGCTGGTTTGTAAACACTCGCCAGCCAATGCTGCAGGCTTCGCATGTGTAACCTGGCATTCTGTACCACAAACGTCGCTGCTGCCATGTGCCCCAACAGTTGCAGACACGTTAGGACTGGCACCGTGGCGCTGTATGTCATGACTTGCACCAGGGAGTTGATGGTGCGGAAGCGGGTGTCGGGCAAGTACACTCTTGCTGTGATAGAGTTTATACGTGCCCTTATGAACTCTATATCTTGCGTGGGTTCGGTCTTTGACTTTGCGAGGTTGATAACTAGGCCCAGCGAAATAAACGTGTTCATGGTGACGCGTATCATGAGTAGGACCTCTGCCTTTGAGGCCCCTTTCAGTAGACAGTCGTCCAGATATGGGAAAATAAACACCCCTGTCTGTGCAGGTAGGCTGATACCACTGCAAGGGTCTTGGTAAAGACTGTGGGTGCCGAGGATAGGCCGAACGGAAGAACCCTGTACTGGAAATGTTCCCCGCCGACTGTGAAGCGGAGGAAGCGCCTGTGTGCCGGGTGGATTGTTATATGAAAGTAAGCATCTTGTAAATTGAGGGCTGCAAACCAGTCTCCATCGTCCAGTGCCCTAAGTATGGAGGCAACTGTGATCATCCGAAAGTGTTGCTTGCGCAAGTAACGGTTGAGGCCCCGTAGATCCAAAATCAGCCTCCAGCCTTCTGTTTTCTTCTCTGTTAGGAAGTAGCGTAAATAAAAACCTTTCCCTTGGAATTGTTCCGACACTCTTTTCACCACCCCTATGAACATGAGGTGATCTACCTCCTGCTTCAGCCTCACCTCGTGGGCAGCGTCCCTGAGATGAGGCCGGGTAGGAGGCTTCGTTGGTGGAAGTGACTGGAAGGGGATCGTGTAACCCGTGGCTATAATTTCTAGCACCCATTTGTCTGTGGTGATCTTTTGCCATTGGGAGTGGAACGGTTTGAGGCGATGATGGAACATGAGATGAGAATGGCATTGAGCGATGGTATTGAGAGTGCAGCCCCCGACATACCTGTCAAACTTGCTGTCTCTGGGCCTGTCCCGAGGGTGTACGGCTTTGTTGAGAATGTCGCCTGGGAGCCCTGTCCTGCTGCTGCTGTTGATGGCACCCTTGGTCGTAGCCTCGCTGATATTGAGCGCGCTGTGGTTGGTAAGCATAGCGTCTTTGCTGAGGATAAAATTTCTTTTTCTTGTATGGGGAGTATAAATACCCAAGGTCCTAAGTGTGGCCCTCGAGTCTTTGCTGGAGTGGAGGACCGAGTCGGTTGAGTCCGCAAACAGCTTTTGCTTATCAAAGGGAATATCCACGATCTTCGCCTGTAGGTCTCTGGGGATACGAGACATCTGGAGCCAGGATTCCCTACGCATTACCACTGCTGCGGCTGTTGAACGTGCCACTGTGTCTGCCACGTCCAGGGCAATCTGGACTCCCATCCGCGATGCCACATAGCCCTCTTGGACAATCGCCTTTAAGACTGGCTTCTTGTCCTCCGGGAGTGAATCCATGAAGGGAGTGAGTCTAGAGTAATTGTCAAAGTTATGGTTTGATAGATGTGCCACGTAATTTGCCATTCTCAATAATAGGGTAGAGGAGGAATAGACCTTCCTGCCAAACAGCTCTAGCTTCTTAGCATCTTTATCCGACCCCCCCGATTTGTACTGAGACGTCTTTGACCTCTGCTGGGACAATTTGACCACCACGGAATTGGGTTGCGGGTGACTAAAGAGGAACTCCATGCCCTTGGCTGGGACGAAGTACTTCTGATCCACTCTTGCTCATAGGCGGAATAGAGGCCAGAGTCTGCCATATGTTAGTGGCTGACTCCATCATGGCTTCGTCCAGCGGGATAGCAATTTTAGATGAAGCCAGGGGTCTCAAATTTTTCAGGAGTTTATGGTGCTTCTCCTGCACCTCTGCTATTTGAATGTCCTGCGTGAAAGCTACTCTTTTGAACAGCTCCTGGAATTGTTTAAGGTCATCCGGAGGGGAGACATCCCCGGGGGCCATGGCCTCATCTGGGGAGGATGAGGAGAAACCGCTAGGGTAAACCTCCCCCAAATCCTCTGGCTCCTGAGTTCGGTGATATACTTGCTCCCTGGAGGACTGTGAAGGGAAGTCTTGGGATTCTGGACCTAATTCCCCCTGGGACAACTGTGTTCCCATCCCAGAGCGAGAGTGTACACAGGAGTATTGACGAGTAGTAGGAGAGGACCTGCCCCTGGATCTAGACCTGCGGTGTCTGTGTTCAGCATGATAAGGACGACATAGATAGTGGTGAAGCCGGTTTGTGATAGTACTCAAGGGGATCCATGCCCAAAAATGGTGAAGGTGGCCCGAGCCACAGCGAAATTGGTTGGAGGAACAGAGAAGGAGGCCCGAGATAAGCCGGTGGAGTTACAGCCCAGCGGTGTGGCATGTGTATCTCGGGGGGTGGGGGGGGGCTGGGTGATAAGGGCAGTGCGGCCCTGCCTGGAGATGGACTAAGGTGCTGAGTTTTTGCTTTTGCCTTGCCCCTCCCCTGTGGGGTGGGTGCCACCCTCTCCCGTGCCGGGGATCTCGGCCCTGTTGTCGGCGCCGTGCATTGCACCGTCAGCGGCGGTGCCGCGCAGGTAGCTTCCTCCGGCGCCGATAGGCTCCGTGCCGGGTGCCCCTGCGTCGTCGGCGCCGCGGAAGCCGGTGCGGCATGAGTCGGTGCCACCGATTCCGGCGCTTGCCGTGCTGGCGCTCATGGCGCCTTCCGTGCTGTCTGTTGTGTAATCGGAGGCTCAGCCTCTGCCACATGCGCTGCTGCGCTGCCACTTTCATGAGCTTGCGGCTGGGGGCTCTGCGTTCCGCTCGTCCTGCTCGCTGGGCCCGCCAGCAAGGATTGAGCTGAGGAGAGTTTCCTCCTCTTCTGCACAGAGGAGGTCAAAGAGGCTGCCTTCCTTTTATGCGACCCAGAGGGCCCTTCTGTGTGAGGCTTCTCCGGCGGTTCCAGCTGGAGAGCCTTATCAAACAAGATCATTTTGAGCCTCATCTCTCTGTCTTTCCTGGCCCTGGCTGTAAGCTTAGCGCAGTGGGAACACTTCTGGGTAACGTGCGACTCTCCCAGGCAGCGAATGCATTCACTATGCCCATCAGAGGCCGGCATAGCCTCGCGGCATGACTCACACTTCTTAAACCCCAGAGAAGCCATCGCGGTGAGTCTTTACTGTTAATAGGGTACTTAGCCACTAATCAGTGCTTTCTAACCCAAAATAACATTCACGGCCTTCAGGGCAGCGGGCGGCTTAACAGCCTTCTTGCCCGCCCCTCTCTCCCTCGTTCCTCTTCTCTCTGCTGTCTAATATTCTCTCTCTTTCTCTTCTTTTTTTTTTTTTTTTAATAGTGACAAAACAAATGAACTACACGTAAAAACAAACTCTCTTATCTATCTCTGGCTTTAGGCGGAGCGGATTCCGTCTGCAGCCGATGGCGGTTGAGAAGGAACTGGCGGGGACCAGATCGCGCACATGGCCGGGGCATGCAAGGGAGTGGCGCATGTCGGTGCATGTGCGATCCAATAGAAACTGCTAGAAGAATTCCAATCTGTGGCACCGGGCGAGCCTGACACCTATTGTGGAGCACCCACGGGGACCACTCGAAGGAGAAGCAGTAGTTAGTGGATGAGTAAGACAAAAATAGTAACAAGAAAAAAGCCACTTTTCTACCAAAGCACTCTGCACGTCCAAGTCATGAGGTGGGATGATTGAGGCTTTTGTCCTTCTGAAGCAGGTAAGAGGAATTTTGTGGCGCTTACTCTGTGCATGGTAACATCTGTCAGATAAGATATTAAAAATGTAGGTCCTGCATGCTCTGAATGGCTGTTGATGACCATAAGTCATGTTTTGTAAAATGACAGACATGGGCCAGTGTCACTGGCAAAATTTTCCTTGCCTGGACTGTTGGGAAGTGTGCCAGTTGGTGGCTACCAGCCAGTGTAGATGTAGGTGCAATAAGAGAGAGGCCAATAATTGATTTTTCAGTTTGCTGGCAATTCTGAAAATAATTGGAAGAAACTGGATCAGGAGGAACTGAATCCAAAAATCAGTTCCAGGTTGTATCAATCAGTCAGAAAACAGATTTTTCTGGGAGGCACTGGACTCCCTTGTAATTTTCAGCATAGTGCCTATGGCACTCACTTGAATGCAGAAGAACTGGTTTCAATGCCTCTGTCATGGATGTGGAAAAGGGGTTTAAACCTGTATCTCCTACATGACATGACAGTACCGTAGCCATTGGGTTATAGGCTGCTGCAATACAGATTCCTCTCAATTGCCCATGGAAGCTACTTCACTGTGCATAAATAAGTGAACAGTCACAGCAGAAACTTGAACTTGGGACTCTAGACAAGGGGGCTAGGTGGCTGGCCATTGCCACCACATCATTCAATCATGCTTTCCTTAGCCCCATGACTATTAATTGACATGCATAGTGGCAAAACGTAATTGTTCATATTTGTAGTCAGTATCAGTATCAAATTCACCAATAGTTTCAGGTAGACCAAACTACATTTTCAGTGAATGAACCATTCAGCTGAGAAACTGCACTCAGATCTAGTTGCAGTTAGGTGGTAGGAGAATTTCTTCTCATAGTATGTAAGCATGTACTTGTATATACCTATATATATCCTAAAGTGCTCTGGGATCCTTTGCAATAAAAATTATACTGGGTATATAAGTGCAGAATGAATACTGATTTAATATGCCTTGAACAAAAATGAACAAAGATGATACACTATGGTATATTTGGATAACTTTATATTTAGATAATACATTATATTAATGGAGACTGCTATGTACCTTTTAACTTTATAAACAGATACAAATTATTGACCTAATTTCCCACAACTAACTGAGGAATCCGAGTCCTTGACTGCTGTAATCCAGCCACCCATCTCATTTAAACAGAACTTTGCAACCATTTCTCTCACTTGCTTTTTTGCAGATGTCCCTCATGTTACTATTATATACTCAAGTTCATAGCATTCACTATTCTTGTCATCACAGAAAGGAATCCTTCAGCAGCACTGCTGAATTAAGTCAAAAGGAGCAAGGTCATTTTAGGTCTGGAACAGCTGTCCCTCAGGATTCTGTATTATGGCAAAGTGAACTTCCAGTTTCCTCTTGAAAGTCTCAGCTATTTTTTTTTTTGTCAAATAAAGAAAAATTCTATTTGTGTAAGACCTTGGATTTAGGAGCTTTCACAGAAAGTTTATATAAAGTTATTTGACAGCTTGGAACCAGTGAAAATAGCAAAATTAGCAACAGATAAGCTAAATCAGCAAAGTGAGCCGGAGCTAGGATTTTCTATCACACTTGATAATCATAAACTCTTTCAGTAGTAATCTCAAGAACAGCCTATAATTTTCATTACCCATTGCTCTATTAACATCATAAACACCGAAACTCAACAGTCTGTCTCGAAGACATACAATCTGACTTAAAGGCTTACTAGCAATTTTTTGAATCTACTATGTACTGTAGTTTTATTTATGAATACGGTGCAACAGTTTTTTTTGTAGCAGGAATGCAATATAGTATAGGCAAAGCTCTCTCCTTTGCAACAGTTGTTTAAGAATTTCCTCCCTGCCAGCATTAATGAAACACCCCTCTCTTCAACACTCTTCCCCCAAAAATCATTCCAATGCAATGCTGGTAAAATACACCTATGTGTATTTTTGTATGCACTGGCAAAACCTAAAAGGACAGACACCAAACAAATCTCTTGCCAAAATACATAGTACACTGAAAGTCCACCTAGTCATTTCACCAGCAAAATATTTATTAATATACTTTTCACTGTAAAAATGATCTGTTTGAACTTGTTTTTGGAAAACGAATAGTTTTCTTTTGGTGCAACATATAAAAAGAAATTCTTAGTGGCCTGAACATTCCTTTTTGTGTGTGTGGTGGTTTCCAAAGGAGATCAGTTAAAAAAAATCCAAAAAACAGGCATTAGACAAAATGCCTCAGACAAATAAAAGAAAGCTAGAAGTTCAGATACACGATAAACACATTTACACACTCCATGAACTGTTGGTGCAAATCTGCCTTTTGGTATGTGTCTTTGAGAGCAGACTATTTAGTATAATATTCTGTAAGCAAATAAAACTGCATAGGTGCTGTTTAGAACTACTAAATGAATAAATTCCATCGAAAAGTCAGGGCTAATTAATAATTGTAAAATGACATAACATCAGTTTCCTATACCCAACTGTTCAAGTCTTACAGCATATTTCTGACAAGTTTTTACCATATTTAGTTTAAATATGCAACAGCCTCTGCATTTCTGCTTCTGTGTGCAAAATATTCTGTCTCTTCAGAAGGAGAAATACCTCACAGCAAATAATCAGCAAATTGCCTTAGAACTTAGGTCAAAAATATGCCCTCTGGTTTCCATTGCTTTTCATGAGGTTCTGTAGGAATACGTTAGTCTTAGTGTTTATTCATAATGTAAATCTGAGAAGGCATCTAAGTACATTTACAAGGAATGGGCTACTCAAGGCATGCTATTACTAATCTCATGTTTTAGTAATTACCATCACTGAGAACAGAGATGAATTTAATGTGTATTTTTTGAGGGATATCACTTGATAAACACAAGTCTACAAAACAAAAGTCAGACAGATGCTCATTTTTTATTTGATTTGATTTTTGGCACATGCATATAGAACTAGATAGATGTCTGTGTTAAACACCTGTGGCTATATTAAACAAGAAAACATATAAAAGATTTGTGTGCTAAGGTGAGTGTATGCACTGGATAGTGTTTACATATATATTGTAAGATGCACTAAGGGCTAGATTTTAGCCACCCCTTAGTAAGGTACTCAGTGAAGGGAAGTGAATACTCAGCCTTAAGCCCACACTTTCCCTGTGTGATGCCTGTATAAATGTTCCCAGAATTGCACGTCAGCAGCTGAGGAAACCAGAGCTGGTTTAGAGATGGCCCCTGTGGAGAGAACAGCCCCCTGCAAAGGATGCAAGGTGGCGTAGATAACTAGAGCTCAGTTTTCCTATCAGATAGCCAGCTGAACTGTTTGACTGTGCTGCAGGACCAGGGGGAGATGAGCATCAGAGGGGTAGCCAAGTTAGTCTGTGTCTTCAAAAACAAGAAGTCCTGTGGCACCTTATGGACTAACAGATATTTTGGAGCATAAGCTTTCATGGGCAAAGACCCACTTCGTCACATGCAGGATGGGAAACATGCTACATCTCTTAAAAGGTATTGCAGACTGTACTCACTTGAGACATGGGGGAGAACTACAAGACACTTTATTCTCTGAAGAATTGCTCTGTGTGTGCCTCCAGAGCACCCTCAAAGAAGCCTGCTTCTCAAAAGAATTACCTAGCCTGAAATGTTCCTACAAATTTTAGCCCTATTGATAAAATAAATATCATATACTGTTTTTATTTTAATGCTAGGGAATAGGGAGAGCACAGAATCATTAAAGATTAGGGTTTGAAAAGACCTCAGGAGGTCTTCTAGTCCAACCGTCTCCTCAAAGCTGGACCAACCCCAACTAAATAATTCCAGTCAGGGATTTGTCAAGCCTCACTTTAAAAACCACTACGGATGGAGAATCTACCTTCCCCAGGCAGCCCATTCCAGTACCTCATATTGATGTTCATGTTATATTCTCATCATGTTCCCAGATGGGGTGTGCAACTGAGTTCTAGCATTTAACCATTGCTAGAAATAATCACAATAAATTATTTTTCATTCATGCTTCAATTCAAATAGAGTGAAATAAGATTTATAGAGAATATTTCTACCTATGGTTTATTTTACCAGCATTCTGCAGCACATCTACTTTGGAAACCATTACAAAATCCTATGTGCTGTTGACATGTAAGCATACTTTGATCTCTTCAAAAACGTCCAGTCTGTGTGGAAATCATCACAGTATCAACCCCAATAACACTAATCATTAGTATGTTTATCTGGAAATAAAAACACTCAAATTTCCCTTGGCAATGCTACACACACAGTTGTAACTTCTATAAATACCAGACACTTAATAATGTACTTGTAAGGCTTCAATAAGGCCTTCCTGAACTTGAAGTTAAAAGCCTTTTTGATTTAATATAAAATTATTAAAGCTAACTTAAAATTATGTACCTTTACAATCACACATTACTTCCAAATGAATACTCAAACTAATTATTAGTAAAGTAAACATAGCCAATAATTCATTATTTTTGAAGTGCAATTTGATATTTTGGTATTGTACTCAAGCTTTCTTAAAATTAAAATGTCCACAATACCAGGGTATTAGACAGACCAAGTGGGGGAGGTAATATCTTTCATTAAGCCAACATCTGTAGGTGTGACAGAGAAAAGCTTTCAAGACATGCATAGCTCTTAATGAAGGCTCTCTGTGACTTGAGCAGAAGTTGGTTCAATAAAAGATATTATTTCAGCTCTGTCCAGTTAAAATTGTGTAAGCTACACAATATGTATGTCTACAAACTGACATACATTGCATTACTGAGGCTGAAGATATTTCTTGAGAGACAAAATTGGCCCTCTGGATTTCAGAGATCAGACTTCAGTCATATCTTTAAACAAAGCAACAATATAAGAAAATTTTGTTTGGACTATGTTTATGCTTACGAGAAAGATTTATTACATATAGACTGACCTCTGAATTTGGCCCTAAATTAGTTTTGTGATATTTTAGTGGGTTTACTTTTCACCTTCTTGTGGACCCTCCTTCAACAAGCCTTTCACACCAATATAGACTCCTTTTGACTCATGTTCTCTTAGGCCATGTCTACAGGGGAAGCATCTGTGGAGAGAAGTTACTGTTGGAAGGGATTTCCTGGCAAAACTTCCGTCGACAGATCACATCTACACATAAAAGCATATCAGAAGAGCAATGTGCTCTGTTGACAGAGCAGCCAGCCTGCGTGACCCTCTCTTGACAGAACAGCTGACCAGAAACTCGGCAAACAGGGCTGCCCGGTGAACCGGAAGCTCTGTGTGTTGATTAAAGGGCCCTGGAGCGTCTATACGGCTGTTTTCTCACCAGAACACTGTCAAGAAAGGCCTCATATCTGGATGGGAGTTGTATAATGCTGCTGGCAGATGTGCTGGGTTTTGCTGACAAAGTGCATTTACTGTGTAGATGCTCCGTGTTTTTTTCTGGTTTTGTTGGAAAAAGCCATTTGTGTAGATGGGGCCTTAAGGATTAATTATGCCCTTGGAGATGGACAGCTATTGCCTACTAGCTTCAGACTTATGCAGGTTTACAGGTGTGGGGGCTGAGTTTTGGGGCAGGATAAAGGGAGAGGGAGATTCAGATTATCACAGAAACTGAACTTATTCAAATGACAGTATTACAGTAATGCCTGAAATGCTACACCACAAAATTCATAACCTTAGTATTTGCAGCTTTTACTCATTTTTACACTACTTCGGAATGTAGTTCACCCATAGAAAGAAGTTCTGTGGCACTTTCGAGACTAACAAAAGTGTTCAGAAGAAAGAAGTGTAGTAAGCAAAAGCAATTATTTGTACCACCGTACACATCACTTTTTAACTTAGCTCATATTCTGCAGTTACATCACTGCGTTGTTCTTACCAAGGCACTGAGAGATTGTATTTCACATTTATATTTTCTACATGATGCATAGCATAGCAACATGTGTTTGCTGTAAGCTGCAGCCATTACTGTCTGTGCTCCCACCACCAGGCCAGAGCCTCATTTTACAACATGCAGATGACTCTTGGCTTCTAGACGTACATCCCACACCCTTACATAACATGGAACACTGCTCCACACCATCCTATATATTGTACTGCTTCAACCCCTCTAGTCTGACACCTTCCAGACCATTGCTGAATGAGAGAATTTGCCAGACCACAGAAGGTCAATTTTGTCTAGTAGCATTACCAACATTTCCACTGCTTACTGGGCTCTTAGAAGACATTTAGGGGTAAATTACCCCTAAATAACAGCACAGAACACTGAGAGCCAGGACTGGTGACTGTAAACCAACTTTATGAGATCACAGGAAACTTGTTCACACCCAGGAGAAGTGGTCATCTGGCTAACTAAAATCATGCCAGATTACAAATATTGCTGGATGAGAAAGTGCTGGACTAGTGTGGAAATCCAGACAAGATTAGAATTTGCATAAAAAAAGGCAATGGAAAGCATTTTGAATGGATAGTGATGGCAATTTTCAAGATAACTGGATTATTCCCTGGACTGAAGGTGAAGTGCTGAACAAAACAGAACATGCTTTTTACAAAGGATCTTTCATACCCAAGGTCTGGCTTAAGCAGAGACATCCCACATCCTTACGTAACATGGAACACTGCTCAACATATCACAAAATGTATTTGAACAATGACTAAGAAAACTCTGATAGATGAAAGGTTCTGCATCAAGTCTGAAAAACAATATAAATTATAGGGTTAAACAAATGGACTCCATCCCTTTATGTTACTTGCCAGCAGACTGGAGAGGTAACTGACGTTTGGCTGCATTCCTCTTTGTGCAGATTGGATTGAGATGGTTTTCATCGATCAAAGTCAATAAATAAGAGCGCTGCAAGGCAAGAATTTATATACTGTAATGTCACAGGCTTGCCCAGTGCTTCAGATACAGGGAGACATGGTGCCTTGAAATGGAAAAAGAACAGGCTACCAGGAAGAAGCAAACTACAAACAGCCATACAATGCTGTGATTCCTGGATACCAGAACTGAACAAGACAAAGAGAAGTCACATAAAAAGTGAGACCCAGAGGAGGCAGAGAGAGTATCTCACGTCCAGGGACTCCAGACTAAGCAATTCCTGTGACAGTCTCAGAAAAGATGTTGCAGCCCAGGAAATCAATTTGCTTCCAAATTGCTTCTGAAATATGTGAATACCCAGTCAGAAGACCACTTCTCTAGGAGAAAGAGCAAGAGCAGTAACTCAGAGAGACCTTATGGACCCAATTATGTCTTTCTTGTGGCAGAGCAATATTAGGGGTAGGGAAGGAGTGCCCTGCTGAAGAATGTGCTTGGAGCCATTCTACTGTGAAAGCCTGTTGGGGGTTCTGGGAAGAGGGAAGTTACACATGCTTTTCACTGTACTTTTAAAGAGATGTTGTAGCAAGTGCTCCCTACAGCAGACCAGAAGAGTAAGGCCGTGGCACCTCCTGAGTCTCAGCCAGAAACATTCCCTCTGAGGCTGGCCAGGACCACAGGCAGCACTAGCCTGTAAAAAGAGCGTCCTTCCTTCCTTAATGCCATGCCAACCAGCGCAGGCAACGACCATGGCACTCCACCTCTGTCTATTCTGAGTGCTTTCTAGCATTTTTACAGTGCTTCTGCACCGTAACCAGGAAGTAACACTCTCCCATAATTTCTTTCGCTGCCTACCCCTACCCCGTTTACCATCTAATTTCCCTGTTGTTACTAGGTGTTCAAGTCCTAATTTCTTCATTACATGTCCTTTAAATTTTGCTTGTCTTGTCCTTGGTCTTACTAGCAACCATCTCCTACACTGCTTCAATCAAAAGAGACTCATTCATCCTCTTAGCTGTCCATGGAATAAGTAACATCCTCCTTAAAAACCACATTTCTGTGGCTTCAATGGACTTCTCAACTTGCTTGCTCATTATCTAGACTTCAGACCCATATAATAATATTGGCTCAATATAACATCGCAAAACTCTTTTCCTCACTTCTAATGATAACGATTTGTTAGTGAGAATACTCCTCATTCTCTGGAATGCAGACTTCGCTTGTGCAATTCTGCATTTAACTTCTGTTGTACACCTACCATCTGATGTGATATAACACCCCAAGTATTTAAATTTAGTCACCTGATGTATATCTAGGCTACGTCTACACTAGCACACTACCTCGGAGTAGCCTATTTCAAAGTAAGGACATCGAAATAGGCTACTTCCATGTGTACCATCTACACGTCCTCCAGGGCTGGTGCCGTCAAAGTTCCACGTCGAAGTAGCGATCAGGAACATAGAAAGGAGCCGCCCTGGAAGGAAATGTGGAGCGTCCACACACACAAGTGCTCCCCGTCAAAATAAGGGGCCAGCAAAGCCCCAAGCCACTCCCTTAAAGGCCCCTCCCAGACACACTTGCCCTGCACATATATCTTCTCTGGAAATACCATCACTGGACCTAACCAGGTTACTCACAGAATCACGGGCACTTTCTCATGCTCCTCTACTAACATCATATATGCCATCATGTGGCAACAATGCCCAGATGCTTTGTATATTGGACAGACTTCTAACTCCCTGAGACAAAGGGTCAATGGGCACAAAACAGACATCAAAACACTCCAGATCCACAAACCAGTTAGTCAACATTTTAATGGAATGGGGCATTCTGTCAATGACCTAAAGGTATGTGTGTTACTGAAGAGAAATTATCGCTCCGTTTTAGAAAGAGAAGTGGACGAGCTGACATTTATATTCAAATTTGGCACATTAACACATGGTTTAAATTGTGATGGGAACTTTCTGAGTCACTATAGGGGCTCGTCTGCATACTTGGCTCAATATAATTCTTGACCTTCCCCCCCACCCCTCCACTCTCTGATTTGCTCACCTTGATTATCTTTTTCTGATTTGTCCTCCTTGCTTACTGTTTTTGGTTCTCTGTGCCTTAATTATTGAGTCTGTTCTGGTCTGGCTATGGTCTGAAGAAGTGGGTCTGTCCCACGAAAGCTCACCTAATAAACTATTTTGCTAGTCTTTAAAGTGCTACTTGACTGCTTTTTGTTTTGCCCTGCACAGCACGAGATCCACAGAGCTGACAACCAGTTGCAGACCCTGTGCACGCAGCACGGACCCCCAGCTGCTGCAGCAGCAGCCAGAAACCCTGGGCTAAGGGCTGCTGCCTGCGGTGACCATGGAGCCCCACAGGGGCTGGGCAGAGCATCTCTCAACCTCTCAGCTGACGGCCACTATGGAGGACCCCGCTATTTCGAAGTCGTGGGACGCGGATTGTCTACACATGCCCTACTTCGACGTTGAACATCGAAGTAGGGCGCTACTCCCATCTTCAGATGGGAATAGCGATTTCGATGTCTAGCCACCTAACGTCGATTTCAACATCGAAATAGCACATGGCACATGTAGACGCAACACGTGCTATTTCGACGTTGTGCCAGCTACTTCGCAGTAGCTGGCTAGTGTAGATGCACCCCTATTCTTTTCACACTTATGTTGCACCTTGGCATAACTATGCTTTTAGTTATTACCATTGATTCTGGTTTTGCAAGTTTTAACTTAAGTCTCTTCAGCTCACTTTCCCTATTAACTATGTTGACTAATTCTTGAAGATCCCTTTCATTTTCTGCATAGCCCTAACAGCATAGAAACAGCATAGCCTTAACTTTTCTAAAGACTAAAATGTTGTTGACCTAAAGCATTTCAGGGAAATAATTTAATGTTAGAGCCATAAAAATCCCCCAGGCCTTTACTAACAAATAGAGAAGCAAGACACTGTGCAGTGTGAACAAGAAGTGCATAGTCAGAGACTTGGGAAAACACAATAAGGAAAAACAGTTAAGCCTACCAGTAGAATTTGGGAAAGTGAAAAAACAACCAAGAGAGAAAGGAACTGCACTGGGGGAAGGCATGAGAATATACTACATGGAACTGAACTATTATGCCCTACCACAGTGGTAGATGGAGAAGCCCAGCAAAATTCTAGTTCCCTAATCAAGAGAGGAACCAGAAATGTTACTCCTCGTTCAGGTTGGATTGCTCTTTTTAAACCAGCTTTTATGCACCATAGAAAAATACTGCCGCCATGCACAAACAATTTCAGAGTTTGGATCTTGATTTATTCTTGTGGTAAAATTCTCATTGCAGTCTTTCATTACCTGGGTTGGCAGAAATAAGGAAAGCTATGATCATGCAGAATCTAATGAATCACGAGGGAGATGCTGAGGGAGTCCTTTACATCCTCACTGCAATGACCCCTCTGGATGAGTAACCAGTAGTGGCATAGGACTGCAAAAGGAGCTTCATTAGTTGCACTTAGATCAGAGCACTGATGGTGCAACAAACGTAAGACAGTCAAGGTGGTGCTACATATGATACCTGATGAAAAGCAAGGTGGAAGAAGTATTACATAGAGTGGCACAAAAAAAGATATGCTAGCAGATATTAGAAGAAATTTAGAAAACAAAATTTAGACTAAACATCAGGAAAATTCCTGTGACTGGAGCTTTTAGACTATGAAGTATCTCTCAAAAGAGGCAATGGAAGCCTGGGGATAACTGAAGTTAGGACATAAACTGCACAGATAAGGGGATGGATTGAATCAGTCAAATAACAAGTATGACTCACTAATCCTCATGGATGAGGGAAAAAATGGAGAAAACTGAAACACTGTTAAGATCTATAATGGAATGTAGAGGATGAAAGGGGACTTAAAAACAGTAAATAAAGGATCTCTTTACTGTGAGATGGACAATTAGCTAGCACAGAAGGGATTTTCTGCAATCATTTCGAAGAATGCCAAGGAATCATTACACTTCCATGTAAATCTGGTTTAAGTTTTTCATCTTATAGATGATGCCTTTGATACTGCAGCACAAAACTGGGTATAAATCCAAAATTGGAGTTTTACATTAATGTAGAGAAGTAAGTGGGAAAGGCAGTGTGGACTATTATTTCAATATACAGCAAACTCTTTCCTATCCAGTGTTCTATCATCAAGAACTCTCAAATAACCCGGTCCTTTGAAAGAAGGGACATGCGGCGCATCTACATACGTTTTCTTTGAAAAGAAGCTTTCGAAAGGGGAGAGCTCTTCCTGAAATGGGAAAAGAAGAGTGATTTTGAAAGGAGCACTGCATTCTTTCCATTTACTTTTGAAAGAATGCTTTTTGTGTGTAGATGCTCCACAGGATCTTTTGAAAGAGCTCCCTTCTTTCAAGAAATCTTTCGAAAGAACTTGCTAGTGGAGATGCAGCCTATAAGTTTACAGTGTACAATACTACTGTTGGTTGTAAATAAAGTATTCTGCACACATTTTGTTTGTTCCTTAATATCTAATCTTGTTTTTCTTTAGTGTCATACACTGCTAGATATACCTCTCTATTATCCAGAACATTTGAATATCCGGCAACCTCCCGGTCCAAGGGCTGACGGATATGAAAGAGTTTACTGCAAACCACACTTATTTTCAACCGTAGTAGGAGTGTTCAGAGAGTCTTTTGAACGAATTTCACTAAGTCAGTTTAAAATTCTTCTTTTAAGTTAAATCACTGTAACCTTCCCATGCAAACAAGCACCCAGCATGGCAGGCAAGTAGACATCTGTTTACATTTGTTCTGGACCATACAGAAGGCAAAAAGAAGTCAGAAGGCACCTTTGTTCAGCTACTTCAAGATTTCAGACCACAAACTCAAAAGACAACAATATTACTTTTAATTATATACTCCATTTAAAATATTATAAAGTATTTAAATTGTCTTCATCCTAGTCTCTGCTCCAGCTCCTCAGTACAAACAAACAATGGACAACATTGAACATGCATGTTCCAACAATACCTTGGAGACAGATACAACTTACTTTCCATGAAACTGAATGACGTTTCACATGGGAGTTATTTCATCCTTTGTAATTTCCATCTAAACGTTTGTGGAAAATTAAACTATCAAATACAATTAACACTCTTAATCTCTCTTTTTTGCTCCAGTCTAACTAAACTTCTCCTAATCCCTACAGGCGCTATCCAATTCACTTTTGCTGTCACTGTACTAACTACTCTGATAATTTAAAAAAGATGTCAAGTGCTTATTCGCATTAGTCATCTTGTCAGTCAAATGTTTTTCCTTCTGCCACTGATGTAAATAACATGCATAGTGTGACCTCTTGCCTTTGAGTTGCCATATATATGGTATAGCTAATCTCAGGATTTCAGTAGGCTGAAAGTTCACTGAAAGAAACTGACCCTAGAGAGCTGAATCCTCAGATCCTTCAGTTCATTCCCATGACACTATTCTCTGCCTTATTTGTCTTATTAATGACAGGCTTCAAAATTCCACAAGTTCCTTTTGTTCATATATTACAATGTCCAATTTGAGGGCTAATGAATATTTTATAGGAGAAAAGAATTATATAGATCACCCCTTTTCTGACAATTTAAGAAATATTTTCTAGAATTAAAGTTGTAGTAGCTGTATTCTAATTGTTTCATTGACAGCAAGGTATGGTATATTCATGGTCAGCTCTCCATTGTGGTCAAAATATTCTGCATCTTGTCAGTGCAAACAGCATGCACGTTGTTAAGTTACATTTAAAATACTTCTTTCCTCAAAGTGCAAACTGTTTATATATTTCGAGACTTAGAAACCTAAGATGTAGACAAAATGCTCTAAAGAAAAGGAACATTATGACATTCTGTAAAAGTCCTTTGTGTTATTAGTAAATTGCAGTAGATGGTCACACTTACAGAAACTGAGGTGTTTCCAAAATGACTCTTTGGTGATACTTTTCATAACGCAGGGAACCCATCCATCCACACACCCACCCATCCATCACTCCCCTATGTTGAGTATCTCCACAATAGATTAACAGCACGGCATATAAATGAGACAACTGAATTTTATTGATGAAGATCATTGTAAAATATGTATCTTAATTTTATTAAATCTTACATCAAGTAGTGAGTACTCTCATGAGCAAATCTATACTTTAGGTAGGTCACATTGAAAACAAACTGTCACACCAAACATTATTTTATGTTAAAATAGTAACTCTGTCCCAAAATTACTAGAACATGAAAAAGAAGAATTTTATTAAGTGTACTTTTAATCTGCATACTAAAACAGAAGGTCAATTGCACTTTGAAAATGTAACATAAAGCCTACAAAAATGTTATATTTATCTTATTGTGGCCATTCAGACTTTTTAACACAAAATTTTGAAAATATATTTATAGGTTATTTTCCCTGGAGTATGATGGCTTCTACATTGAGTGCTAAATGAAGAGAAGCTGCAAATAATTTCACTATTTTACAAAGATTACCTGTATGCCTTTCAGCAAAGCTGGACTCTAAAATTATTAAAAATGTGGGTAATTTAACAGCAGAAGTATGTCCATCAGTGGAAAGCTTCTTGCTAACTGTTTCTTTGTTACTGACAATCTTCTTGTCATGTCTTCCTGCCACTTCCCATTACAGAAATATTCCTTATTTAGATTGGTATACCCTTGCAATCAGCTTGTCAGAACCACAAATATTATAACCAAATCAGGTACATCCTAACATTTCAAGAAGCCACAAAAAGCAACTGCCAAAATGGAGCAAGGAATTCTTCTTTTTTGCGACCTTACTTGTATTTTTAGAAGAATCCTTCACATACCTGAGCTATTTTATTTTATTTTATTTTTGGAAAAAAAATTGTGTGTGGTAACATTTCATTTTATGCCTTCTTTAGTACATAGTATAATGGTAATTGTTTTTCTTATATTTCTGGAATTCTTAAAATATATTGTACTACTGAGAAGGTTGTCATAGCTATATGAAGACAAATTTAACTCACCTTAGAAAGCCCTAAGAAATATTTTACCATCTACGATAGCCAAAAACTATCATTTGACTTATTTAAAGTTACCACCAACACAACTTTCATCCAAAAAGTTTCATCTCTGTAACTTTCATCCAAGTTACCATAATACAACAGACATCATGATACAATGGATAGCACACGAGGCTGGGGCCTTGTCTTCACTGTTAAATGGTGTATTTTTTTTTTTTTTACATCAGAGTAGCTAGCACACCTGAGCTGTTCTAAGTTAAGAATACAAAAAAGATGAGGTACTCTAAGTGCTACTGCAAAATAAAAGTCAACAGTGGGATGGGATGGGATGGGGTGAGTATCAGTAACCTCAGCTAGTTTACCTCACAGGAAAATAAAGTGCCTTGTTTTCACTGTATTTTTACCTTGAGGCTACTCATGCATGTTAGTCACCCCAATATTTTTTAAAAAATACACCTTTGTTAGCAGTGATGACAAAGCCTGGGACTCAGTAAAGGCTTCTCCTGAATTATTATGGGACTTTGGGCAAGTCACCCAACTTCTCTTTATCTCCGTTATCCCATCTGTAAAATAGGTGACAGTGATTCTTAACTCATTATTATCAAGTGCTTTGAAATCTAGTGATGAAAATTCTAAGTGCTAAGCATTACTATGAACTTTGCAAAGAGATTCAGTTTTCTAATTCAATTAATTATATTACGTATTAACTGCATGCATCGTAGGTTATCACCAGACACCTTAACAGAGGACCAGATGTCTGGATTACTACCATTTCTATTCCCTTCTTGTTCAAAACACTGTATGGGGTTTTAGCTGCATGACTCCAATTGACTTTAATGGACGTCATGGAGCTATATCTGTGGGTATCACTTTGAAAAGATAGTGGTACTGTATTTGCTTTTGTTTTACTAATGCGCTTCATGGGGTGAATTAAATCAGCTTTTTCCTTCCAGTCTCTCCTCTAAGTACCTATACTTCAAACAATTATCATACTTGCCTTACCAAAAAAAAAAAAAAAAAAAGCAAGCTAAAAGAACTTCATTAATTTTCAGCCCAGTCAGTTACATGTTCAAATGCCCCTGAGCATTCAATGCACTTCTTAAGAGACTGTAACTTTTTTTAAAAAATTAACAGAACTGAAATAAACAGTCATTCACATTTTTAGTGATGGGTGCGCTTCACTCAATTTAACCATCCACAGCACAGTACCCTATGGCTACAGGTTTCTCCAAACGCGTTTCTCCACATCAGATTATCAATCCACTTTGCACACTTGCCTGGATGGGTTATAATCGTGTATCAGCATATCATATATACTATGACTGATTACATCTTATTGCAAACCATTTTAATACTCAGATGTGATTAAAAGGAATATAGGTGATTCATGCATGAATCAAAACTTGAGTCTGTATAGTAAAGTATATACCCCACAGACAAAAGCTATTTAGGAAAACAATGCAATAAGTTCTGTAATTTGAGAAGTAGGCACATACAAAGGAAATATATATACTTATTTACATACATATGCCATGAGCAACAGACAATTAGTTTAGACTGTATTTAAAGACCTGTCTAGCAGTTTCTGCA
This sequence comes from Carettochelys insculpta, assembly GCF_033958435.1. NCBI lineage: Eukaryota > Metazoa > Chordata > Testudines > Carettochelyidae > Carettochelys > Carettochelys insculpta. The sequence continues at coordinate 48,508,089 of NC_134137.1, forward strand.
TTGAAGTAACTACAGAAAAGTTTCAGACTATATTCCTACCACCTCTTATCTTTAAAATAATGTATTAAAAAGGGTTCTTCTAAATTTTTTTTCTCTCCCTTTTAAAATGTCTGAATCTCACATGATCTCAATAGCTCCCATAATCAGACGGTAAGCAGCAACAAGCCCTTCGGTTCCAAGCAGCAGTTCACTTTTTCTTTAAAAAAAGCTTGGACTTGAATTTTGTCCTGCAATAGTACAATAATTAAGTGGGGACAGCCAAAAGTGAAAAAAAAAAGATGCTTGAATAAGAGTAAGGTGGTATAAAGTGCTTAGCTATTACAGTTATTTACTATTAGTGCATCCACAGTGTGATAAATGCCATAAAACAAAATACATTAGATTAAGGGAGGAAAAAATGGGGACTGATCAGATCCAGGAGTCATTCATACAAGGTGACAGTGAAACACTGACACGGCAACAAAACTTCCTTCCATGCCAGGTTGCCAGGAGTGACTAAAGAAAAAATGCACACTAAGTGGTCCTTCCTTTAGCAGGAGAGCACCAAGACAAGACGGGTAGAGAATTATTTTGAATGGACGTGCTCTGCTGCTGCTAATTATACCACTCATGATTACTATACAGTGATAATTAATGGGGAATAAGCCACAAGTTTCAGTAAAATGCCCTACTGCATCCTTCTAAAGATTCTCATGATTCGGAGAGCAAATAAAGCAAGAAGAGTTTGCCACTATCAAGAATGAGATAAAATCCTGCCTCCCTGTAGGGTTTAGCCATCATGTCAGTTTTGTCTCACATTTCCCACATTTCTTAAGAACCCTGTGCTCAAAAGGGACTCAGTTCTAACTAAAAATACATACACAACACATCCTGTGTCACTCTGCTGACAATCTGTCATCCTGCAGGCACTCCACAGTTGTCACTTTTCGAATGGTATTGGAAAGGAGCTGGCTAAATGTTCTGTGCATGGGCATATACAGCAGGATAAACATCTCATATTCAAAAGCATCAGGTTTCGCACTGTTTGTGTAGGAAGTTTATTTAAAAGCAAATATTTAGAAATGGGGTAAAGCTAGAAAAGTTCTCAACATTTTCTAGAGACTATGAGCTTTTTGAGACAATGACAACTATCTCTTACAGCATGTGAATTGAATCTACCACACTGCGGGCACAAGAGCAAAACAAAGTAATAAAAATATTGCCTTCCAGCATGAGCATGCACCATATTTCATTAGAGACTGTTTTGCAACATTTCCATTACCATTTGTTATTTTATATCTAGAATAGAGATGGCTTGAAAATTAACCACCTTTTTCCGAGCACTCCTGAAATTCAGAACTGCAGCACTGGACTTTGTACCGTCTCCACAGTGGCATCAAACCAGAAATAGGGCCAAGATTTTTGAAAGTAACTAGTAATTTTGTATGCCTCAATTTGAATCATCAACATAAGACACCTTAAAGAGGCCAGATTTTCAGAGGAATGCTCTGAATTTTCTGAAAATCAAGTCCCTTGAAGGTTCTCAAGCTGCAAATTTGAAAATGGAGACCTATAAATCCACAAGTTACATTTAAAAATCTGGGCTTAAGTACCTAGCCATCCTTCACCCTGGAGAAAGTTTGTCTGAGTCTCAATTTCATGGATCAGATCTATTTCTCTCTCACCTGAAAGGAATCTCTCTGTTTCTTCAGATATATGTCATTGTAGTAGGCATCCTTCGATCCCGAGGGATCACGGGTTTGCGCCCCAGTTGGACTGATTCGAGCAGCGTCTTCTGTGGCTGTGCAATCCAATCTGGGAGTGGCAGTCCTTTCTGCACTGTTAGCAGCAGTAGGCAGATATTGCTCTGGTATCACAGGCACAGATCTTCCTGAGGGCTCTCCTGTCTTCCGCTTCCTTCACCAAGGTAGTTTCATACATAGGAAGAGCTTCCTTCACTCCCTTTTTCCAGGCATGCCTGTCTGAGGCGAGTGAATGCCAGGTGTTCACACTGATAGAGAGCGCGCTGAGGTCATGCTTGCGCGTGTCCTTGTAGCGCAATTTAGGTTGCCCTTTCGGCCTCTTTCCAGACGCCAGTTCCCCGAAGAGGAGGTCCTTTGGTATTTGGCCATCTGTCATGCGTGAGACCTGGCCCAGCCAGTGCATACGCCTCTGTTTGAGAAGGGTGAACATGGAGGCGGTGCCTGCCGTCTCAAGCACTGCACTATTGGGGACCTTGTCCTGCCATGAGATACCGAGTATGCCCTAAGGCAGTGCATGTGGAATGTGTTGAGCTGCTGCTCGTGTTTTGTGCGCAAAGTCCATGTTTTACTGGCGCACAGCAGTGTGCTCAAAACACAGGCTGTGTAGACCTGCACCTTGGTGTGTACAGTGAGCTTATTGTTAGCCCATACTCTCTTCGTCAGCCTGGAGAACGTTGTGGCGGCTTTTCCAATGAGCTTGTTGATCTCGCTATCAAGCGACAAGTTGTCCGAGATTGTCGAGCCTAGGTACACGAACTCATGGATGACTTCCAGTTCGTAGTCTAGCACACTGATAGATGGCTTGTTACCCACGTTTTGGCCCATCACCTGGGTCTTCTTTAAGCTGACTGTGAGGCCAAATTCCATGCATGCATCCGCAAAGCGAGTTATGAGTGACTGCAGTTCCTGCTGAGTGTGAGCAGCAATAGCTGCATTGTCAGCAAAAAGGAACTCCCTTAGATGCTTCATAAGCGCCCTGGTCTTCGCTCTAAGCCCCGACAGTTTGAAGAGGTTCTTGTCCGTTCTCGTGCGGAGAGAGATGCCCTCTGTAGCAGTTCCAAAGGCATATTTGAGCAAAACTGCAAAGAAGATGCCAAACAGTGCTGGAGCCAGCACACACCCCTGCTTCACTCCGCTGAGAATCTCAAAGAGTTCGGATGTGGATCTGTCGTATACGACGGTCCCCTTCATGCCTTCATGGAAGGCCCTAATAATGTTGAGGAGAGTTGAGGGACAGCCGATCTTAGCCAGAAGATCAAAGGTTGTCATAGCCAGGGGTGGAACTGGGGATAAGCACCCACTATCTATAAAATGCTCCCATAGCGTGCGTCTCCAATAGCCTCCGACAACCAAAGTCCAGCTCCTGGCCTTCACATGTGGCTTAGTTTCTAAGCCCGGCAAAACTGTTTGCACTGACAGGAGAAGGGGCGAAGGCAGGTGACTGGCACCTTAAAACCAGTTGCTTCGGGCAGATGGGGCTCGTCAGCCTGGGAAGGCTGCCCACCTAGGAGAAGGAAACTCTGATTTAAAACCTCCGCTGCCTTGTGGTGATACCTAGTCATGGGAAAGGCTTTGGGAGTAAACCCCAAGGAAAAATCCGGAGAGATGGAGCCCCTAAGGCAGTTTGAGGTTGTGCTCAGTCTCACTCTGGCAGCTCCTGCGACGACATTGGTGCCAAGTTGTACTGGCTTTTGCTTTTCCCTTAGATTACATCAGTGGCGTGGAGAGGGGGAATCTGCTGCTGGTCGTCAGCTGGTTCTTCAAACTTACTTGCCCAAGCCTGCACTGCTGATATATGCCATATATTAAAATTATCTAATGTGACTATCCAGGCACTTACAAAATGCTCATCCCCCATCAAAGCAGTTATATCAGTGAAATGTACACAGAAAGGGGTAGTAAATTGTGTATCAGGAGTTTAATTTTGGAGCAAAGTGATCATATTTTCAGTATTGTACATTTTCAATGGTTGGCATAGCCTGAGGTTTCCATGCTGTTCCAGCTGTCATGAGCAGAGTACTGACAATTTTTGACATGCTGGAGATTCCTGGGTTGAGTACAAAGTCTAGGTCTCCAAAGCTTCCCGAGGGAGTAGTAAATAGAACTGTCAAAGATTCAGCTAGCGGGCATCTTACCCTAACAAACAGACTTCTTCAAGAGTGGTAGTAGCATTAGCAGCACTTGCTTATAACTTAAGATTCCAAGTTATAGAGTTAGTCCTCTCAGTAACTTTATCTCGGCAAGCAGGGATGTGTCAGTGGGAGACACCTTGATGGCACTATCAGTTTCAACATAAACCGATGGCTCTGGAACACATAGCTCATAATAGACCTGGTCCCATGAGGAGGTTTTTACTTGTAAGCTCTATCACTAGCTGTTAGAATGAAGATGAACACAAATAAACAGGCAGAACGTGGACAAACCAGCATTCAACAGCAAACATGTTTCATTTTGTTAGTTGTGTGGACTCTAGTTCCTTGGTTCCTATAATGACAGGGTATGAACACCTGTTAGTATGCACTGCACTGACTACTACTGAACAGCTTTCATGGCATCAGCTGCAGGCATTGTTAGGTCATTTAAATTTACTCACAGTATCTCCTGGCACAGCCCTGTGCAGATGGTTGGCAGGGGACCACTGCTGAGATTAATAAACCACATCATTCTGTAATTCTGTCATTAAGCTCAAGAAAGACCTCAGGGTATGGAAGTGACTCCTGGATCATAATAAGGGGATATGATTACAGCATTCTGACTGTGCACAGCCTTTTGACTTGTAACTTTTTTCTGCTATTCTGCTATTTATTTGGAAGGCTTTTGAGGTCTAGCTTATCAGCCTCAGTAAAGGGTACAAATGGGTAGTATTTAGAAAATTGGGTGGGGAGGTGTTTTTTGAATTTATCACTTCATGGCAATTTTCGTTTGAGGGCATTAGCTAGTAAAAAACCAGGCTGTTTTAGTCAAGCAAACAAACATAATAAAGTTCAGAGAAAGTCTCTAGTCACAAATAGAAGACTGCTGCATGCAAACAGGCTATACAAAGGACACGCATATATAATACATATCTGAATTTGTTTTAAAAGATCTATACAAGCTACTATAGGTATATGTGACTATTGCAGAATTTTCTGTTTCAGTATTTACACAAAGAGCACATTCCACAATCACTCTTTCTTTGTTCAGGAGATGCTTTATGTGTATACAAGAATTAGACAAGCCCTAGTGGAAGCAAATGCTGAGGAAAAAAAGAGCTTTTCTACACATTAATGCTACAAGCTGGCAAAACAAGGATGTCTTTTAGGGTATTTTATTTGTCTGAAAGATAAAATATGTTATTACCTACCTATAAGCCTTGCTATTGAAGCTAAAGGCTGAACGTCTTGCACTTGCGCTGCCTCAGGCGCATCCTTGGAATATCATGGAAGGACAGCGTGTCCAACACCGCCGTCCTTGAGCAAGCTGGAATCCCAACCATGCACACCCTCCTCAGGCAGCGGCAGCTCTGCTGGCTTGGCCATGTCCACAGGATGAATGATGGAAGGATCCCAAAAGACATCCCATCCTGTATGGCGAGCTAGCCGCTGGCAAAAGACCTCCCGGACGCCCCCAGTTGCGCTACAAAGATGTTTGCAAGAGAGACCTCAGGGAAGTAGACATCAAGCCAGACAGCTGGGAGGAGCTGGCAGACAATCGCAGCAGATGGAGGCAGGAACTATACAAGGGCCTTCAGAAGGGTGAGTTGAGAATCAGACAGCTAGCAAAGGAGAAGCGAGCCCATAGAAAGCACAGCAAGGACCTGCCAGACACCCATTACATATGCAACAGATGCAGCAAGGACTGTCACTCTCATGTGGGTCTTCACCGTCACAGCCGACGCTGCAAATGAGGATGCCAAACGGAACTACGAAGGGCACGTTCCATAGTCTACGTAGACTGAAGGATGCTACTACTACTACTACTGAAGCTAAAGGAATAACCTGTTTGTAATAAAACTGGAGTTGCAATCACAAATATCTTAATCTGCCTCATTTTGTCTTCTATAAACTAGACAGGGGCCTGACTGCCTACAATAAGTCAATGTGAGCCCATTAGACTTGGTAAAAAAGTAGCTTCTCAACTTCAAGAGAAATTTCAGGAACAGTACTCCAACCTGTACATGAGTTTCATTCAGCTGACAAAAGAAGCTGACAGTCAGGAGGGTCTTTGGAAGATCACGGCAAAATTAGATGACTGGGTTAGGGATGACTCTGTGTCATCTGAACCATTCCCAGTCACTGGTGGAGGCAAGGGTGTTGGCTACAACTCTCTCCCCTGGCATCTTTTCTGTCACGCTTACAGAGGCTTTTAGTGACTCTCACGCCAGGACTGGCATCAGCTACTGGACTGACAGCAATCTGAGGTGACTACACACAATGACAAAAACACAGGAAGTGACTGTTCATGATCATCTGTTTGCTGATAACTTTTCCTTGAATGCTAATTCTGACCCCCTCGTGCAGTGGAGTGTGGACTATTTTTCTTCATTTTGTGACAATATGGTCTCATCATTAATTACAAGAAGACAGAAGTGGTGAAGCAGCTTGCACCAGGACAGCCGTGATCACACAGAGCCCACTATATATGCCCGATGATGAGGGGAGCAAAGGGGCAATAGTCCCAGGACTCAGCAATACAAATGAACCCGGAGCGCTGGGCTGCCACCAACACTGCTGTAGCAGTGGTGGTGGCCAGAACCTGAGGCCTTTTAAATCACGGCTGGAGTGCAGCATGCTGCCCTCTAGGCAGTGCTGACGACTGTCTCAGTCTGGGTGGTGCTAAGGGCTGGCCGGCCCCTGCCCTCTCCTTCCATAGCCCCCCTGCTTTGCCCATGTCGGCAATATGCTGTCATGTACAGTTCACACTGATGATGGAACTAACATTAGAATTACCAAAGCAAGAGCAACCTGTGACAGATGACATGCAAATGTGTGGGAGCACAGAAGCATCAGTCAAAAATCAAGACTGAAGGTCTACAAAGCTATCTTGCTGCCAACACTGATGCCTGCGTAACCCCTTTTTTCTCCTCCCTGGCTTACTCAGGAGCAGGGAGCACTCAGTTGTGTGTCAGTGTGCCTGATGGGTTCAATATTAAAGGAGATCCTGAGTGTCCCAGTGGTGATACTGGATAATTGGGAATCCCCTTTCCATCCCTGATTTCTGAAGTTCTGTAAAATGGTGGTGCCTCTACCTGGCTGGCCTCTGTACACACTTAATGGTGTGCCTTGGGAAACCTCCAGGAAACTTATTCCAGTTATAATCTGGATTTAACTCCCAAGCAGCAGTTTTAAATAGTATATGTCTAATAGACCACACAAGAATCAACTCACACCTTTACTTAACAACTTAAGGAGATGGGTACAGACTAAACATGAATGAAATCAATTAACAATATACACAGAAATAAATGAAACATAACTGGCCTGTGTCCTGCCCTCAGTTCTCCCACCCCAGAGTGCACACTCTTTAATTATCAAAGTTCCAGTTGCTTGTATGCATTGGCATGCGCCTGTTGTTTACTGGATTGCAGACAGCTTGGTCAGGGTTCTGCGTTTCAGTCCTGGCAAAGCAGCGAACAGACCAGGCCCTCTGACATGGAGCTGGCCTCTGCAGCACTCTAACAGACACAGATAAAGCTCCTTCCCTGCAGGGTCTCTCATTAGCAGTCTGCAGCTCACCAAAGCAATTCCTGGTTGGTAGAAAACTACACACTTGCCCTGAAGCAGTCTGTTCCATCAGCCTTAACTCTCCAACAACAGGAGACCACCATCTTCTTTTTCCAGCCTAGCCAAAAAGCCCCCCTCGCCTTCCCAAAGCCTCCTGGGAGTTGTTGTCTCTAGAGCCAGATTGCAGCACACAGCAACAGTCAGAGGCTCCTACATACAGAGGGGCCTACAGATGCATGCAAAATCGGGACAGTGTAGGATGCCATCCTATGAAGATGAATTACTTTCATGTGGCCTGAGGAAAGTGATGTGGAAAAGATGGCAAGACCTGGTTCCGCGTGTGAGGCTCTCACATGGCCAGGTATTCCAAGCATCCATACTCTGTTGATGAAATCACAGAATGGGCAGGTCCTGTCACCACTATGTCAGGGGACTGACTGCCAAAGATGTTTTTATGGTGAGCTAAAGGAGGGAAAGGGCTGTCAGGGAGGTCAGAAGAAGGCCATTTCAGGGACTCTGTCTTTCTTTGAGGGATTTCAGCATTGACCTAGAGTTCTGGGAAGATCTTGTGGCCCATCTTCCTTCATATTGGAGTCTACAAGCAGAAGCACCAGCAGCACAGATCTCACCACAGCAGCATGTCTGTTGTCAATCAAGTATCCATAACAGCATTGCTTGTTTCATGTGTCACAGACAATTCAAAGCTCAAACTGGCCAGATCAGCCACTCATATTCACTGAAACCAGACCATGACCTGCCTATCCCACCAGGGATGTCATGGCGATCTTTGAACTCAAAAGATGAACAGCAGCTTTCAGAACCTGTCTCATTTCGTCTTCTATAAACTCAGTGCTTTTTTGTGCTGGTACCTGCTGGTCCTGAGTACCGGGACCTCAGCAGCCTCAGCCGTGAGATTGCCTCGGGGAGGAAGGTGGGGAGCTGACTTAGTACCAGCTCCTCTTTCCCTTTCTTTTTTTTCCCCTTTCTTTCTTTGAAATGAAAAAGCACTGTATAAACTATTAGACAGAAACCTGATTGGCTGCTAATAATCACTGCAAGCCAATTAGGCTCGGTAAAAAGCAAACAGAGCATAATAAATCAAGCTGACTAAGCATTATCTATTTCACAGATGCTGCCCTACTCTATAATCTATTCAACATACGGACTCTCATACTCACTTTTTTTTTCAGGCACCCAGGTTCGCTGTGTGCAGCACTGCAACACACAACTGATGTAGGGACCTAAATATCATTCTCCCAAGTGCCTCAATTCCATCAGCTGATGAAGAGATTTTGGCTCTCCTCTTAGGCCTAAGTGATTGTTTCAGGGTGAAGTTTAAGGCTCCAGAACTTCAGTTGCAATGTGTGATACCACTGCCCTGAATGCAAACTGAGTTATTGTAATCATTAGTGCTGTGAAGACTATTGTGAAATAATGCTTGGCTAGGTTACTAACACTCTTCTAAGGTAAGGAAAGTGAACCAGCACAAAGCGCCGAATTCTGTTTTAATTTAAACGACGCACTTTAAGGAAGTTACTCCAGATATAAATGGCATAACTGCAAGTAAAAGTTGGCACTAAGAATGTTTGAATGAAGAAGAATTTGGAAGTTGACTGGAGGCCACCTAATATATCTGCTATGGCAGCCATTTTGTTGTGAATGGTAAAGTGCACCAATTCAAAAGACAAGCTGAGGCATGCTCAGCTCTAACCACTGTAGATGCCTTTTTAAGGGCCATGCCCTGAGAAGCTGAAGTGTGGTTACAGGAAGGCTGGTGCGTGGGGCAATTACCTCTTCTGCACATACAGGTAAGGCCTTGCGCAATGCTATTTTCATTTCATTTATCAGGTCTTTAAGGAGTATGAGGCATCATTATTGATCTTTACATTTCATTACAATTTTAAGCAGTAACATTATTACATACTGAAATGACAAAATTTACTAACTCGGTGGTGACAGAGATTAGACTTCTCACTCATCATGGAAAAATTTCAACTGTCCCTAGACAATGGATAATACAGGAACTTAGTGTTATTTAAGAGCTGGTATGAGATACATTTCCTTTACCACTGAAAAAGTATTCAACATACTGAAACATGGTTAATTACAAAAAAGCCATGTTTGATACAAGATTTAGCACTGGCCAATACAATCTTTAAAAGTGAATTTCAAAATCAAATACCAATATCATTATATATTGGGGAAATGGTTAAAATGGGTTTGGTTGACCAAAAGAATGTGATAGAGTGATAGCTCCATCCCCTTTAGTATAACCCTGTAGTGGCATTTAATAAAACTATCTGAGCATAACCCTGGGGTCGTCTCGCTAGTGTAAATTAAGGTAACAGCCCCCCACCTCTATATTTACCTGCACCTCCACAAGGCATCACAACTCGTGTAGGTCACAGATTGCTGTTTGCAGCCAAGGGGAATGTAGGGAAGCACAGCCCTGGACTGTGCCACTTCCTCCTACTCCCATTGGCCAAGAACAGCGATCCGTGGCCAAAGAGAGATGTGATTGTTTCATACCTGTGGAAGCCCAGGTAACTATAGCAGTGGTGGGCTGCTGCTTTTTTTTATTGCCCACCTCTGATGTACAGGTTACTCCCTGATAAGACTTATTTACACTTTCTCATGCTGATATGAATTTACAGTCTGTACGTGATTCTCAAAATCCTTTTTAATTCCACTATGGCCACTAAACTGACACTGGTGTAAGGGAAAGCAGACTGTCACCTGCCCTTTTGTTTTTACTGAAACAAAAAGACAAACAAAAATTACTGAATTGTCTTAAAAATTTTTAAACTAACAAAAATAGTTTCAAATTACCTATAATTTGGTAGCCTATAGTAGGCTATGTCTACAATACAGCAATCTTTGGAAAAAAGTTCTTCTGGAAGATCTCTTCCAAAAAACCTTCTTTCAAAAGAGCGCATCCACACATGAAAAACCAGATAAAAAAAATCAATCTGCTCTTTCAATAAAGAGCAGCCACGCAGCCCCCTGCTCTTTCAAAAGAACAGGCTGGGGATCAAAAATATCTGGTGCCATGAGGACTGCTCTTTTGAAAAAGGGGATCCTGGGTGTCTACACACTTTTTTTTCTGAAAGAATCTTTTGGGAAAAGATGCTTGTCCTCATCTGGGAAAGGAGTTGGTTAAAATACATGACTTAAAATTAAAAACAAAAAATTTAGTGCATGCACAAGACCTGATTTTGCTCCTCTTTTCGCACATATCCAAAGGTTGCAATTTCAGGTATAATTTTTTTTACAAAAACACTCCATTTCTACACTGAACTTCACTTAATCACTCCAGGATGTTGATTCTCGATCAGAGCTTACCTAGATTCCATATTCTTCCCTTTCAATGTTAAAAATGTATTTCTATTGTTGATAACAATTAATAAGAGACTGGAGATGGAGATGTGCGTGTGTATTTATTACATAGAATTCCTGCTTTGATAAAGCCCCAGCTGAAGAGCTTGATTACCGATATATTTCATGCACAATAACACCAGTTTTACAGAAGACCACCAACTCTTTTCTCTTTTTAACTTTCATGTGAGGATTAGAGCATTTCAAATAGAATAAAGCAAAAACTTCACACAGAAACCTATTCTTGTTTTTGTCATAGTCACCACATCCTACTAAGGTTTAAAAATCTAAGGGGTCTCTTAGCTCCAGGCATATTTCCCACAAATAAAGTATCAAAAGAGATCGTTTCCTGTGCTACAATCTTTTAAAGTATACACTGGTACTTGCAGATGTTGCACTGGGTACTTACAGATTTTGGGATCTAGACTTTGAGCTTAATTTGGTATTCAAATAATGGTACTTTGACTGTGGAAGAATTAACAACTATGCCATGTGCACGAGGTATTCCAGGGATGTAGCAGAAACAAACAAACCAGAAAGCAAATAAAAGTATGTGCTTGGTCATTTGTGGCTGAATGTGTGAAAAATGTTATCCTCTGTCAATCTAGCACTCAAAGCAAAATCTTTCAATAAAGATGGACACTCCCCTATTGATTCACATGCAGCACACATTACTGTAAGGAAAGGAAAAATACTATGGATTTATCTTTGTGACTGACTCCTTCAAAACTCATGGGATTAATATACTAAATTTGGAACCCAAAACCAAGAAGTCAGTCACGGCTTATAGTTGAGGAACAGACTAGCCTAACAGCAATTCAACCAATTTCTTTACACAGCAGGGGTTTGCAACATGCGATAAACTATCAGAAGCAATAGAGACTAGCTGTTGTGAACTGATTCAAGAGGAATTTGGATAGCTTTTAAAAGAAAAAAAAATCTAAGGTTATAGAGTCACTCCCTAGACAGTTTTGTCTTAGGGTGATGTGATATGCATAAATCATATCTCATTTTGTTTGAAACAACAACTTGGAATGCTATTTTATGCTTTATAGCCTCCATAATCATTAATAATAATTTTCCTGAACTAGCACATATTTTCTGGGTATTTGTTTAGTTGTATTTTATGCTGACCTAGATCTTCCACCAAAACTTTTCCGTTACTCCTGCATATGAAGCTGATAAAAAGAGAGCCCTTACAGAAAGGTAAGACTCTGAAATAAGGACTTTAAAAAAAGTATAAAAATATAAATGGCTGATTCCTATCAATATCCTGCATCCATCACCATGGTATCTGAGCTTCTTATGAGGATACGCTGCTTTCATTAGTTTGACTCATATTATTTGGATATTACTAATATATCCATGACACAGAATTGTTCAGTGCAACTATTCATTGAAAATAACATTTTCTATAATTAACAAGCAGTCCTGTTGCACCTTAGAGACCAATTTATTAGGTCATGAGCTTTCATGAATAAGAACCACTTCCTCAGAATCATTATAAATTTGTTATTCACTAAGGGGCTACAGACTATTTGCTGTTTGTGAAGCTACAGATTAACACAGCTATCCCTCAGACTATTTTCTACAGATGGACATTTATTGACATGAAGATATTTAAAAAACAAGTTTTTTAAAAGATATTTTAAAAAGATATTTAAACGCTAGATTTAAAAAACCTGAAACAGAAAGAGGTACACAAAAATGCGTGTGTATGATTATGCATAATTAGCAGGCACAAGTACTTCTACAAATACACACACAGACTAGATATTTGCATGTACAAACTTAAATTTCCTCACTGACTATTTGCATGGGTAAATAACTGATTTTTATGCCAACTCATTATAAGGAACCCATTTGTCTGCATACCTATGTATGTAGCTCTAGATTTTTTTTAAAAATTTGAAAGTTTGGTCCCATAATTGCATAGCCCAAGTATATCTATATTTTGGATATCTGATAAAATGCTGTATTATTTAGAAAACTGTGTTACAAAACAACTTCAGTTACAACAACTACTACTTGAAAGTGTCAGACCTGGGTACTGGGTAGTGTCCTAGACAGTCTCTTCACCATTTTAGATTCCAAGTATGAAATCATTATGGCTGCCTCCGATATAATGGAAGATTTTTAAAGAACTGTTTTTAATGTCAACAACAGCATTTTAAAAATGAAATGAAACTTTAACTGTTTCCAAAGTGACTTCAGGCCCCACATTTCTATTGGACAAGTCCAAAAAGGTGTTCACAAGGAGGTCAGGCATAATTCAATCTTGTGGGATTCTCACATCTCACACATTTAAAAAAATTATCTAAGTGGGAAATAACACATTTAGACTTTTCTTTGGGTTTAACTGAGTTCTAAATGGGAAAACCATGAGGCTGATGGCTTAGTGCCCTGTTCTCCTTTGGCTCCTTTGCTGACTTTTTTCCCATGCTGCCCTTACATATAAGAAAAAAGCCTTATTAAAATCTTTGAAGGCACCACCTTCAAATCTTGTCTTAAGACTTATATCTGTCATAACAACTCGAAAACTTGGCATCTGACAATGGCCAGGCAGATGGTGAGCTGAGAAAAGTGCTATTTATAACTCATTTCTCTTACTGACACCTCATACTCCATAAGTACCCCTTTTTCAGTTTCTTCCACTTGGTGAGTTTTGTCACTGTCCTAGATTATGATGCAAACACTGTCGTTTCTGTTTGTTTGTACAGTGCCAACTGCAGGACAGCCTTGATCCTTAATTGGGGCCATTGAATTTTATTGTGTTAACTAACTTAACTAATTTGTTCCAATGAAAGAACCAGCACTCTTTCACTGTGTAATCCTGCCTGACTGGACCACTGCCCTCCATATACTGATTACGGTATTACTCCCAAATGGTGTGAACTTTTCCCTGGCATTTCTGGTATCTCCTTTGATCTTGCCATGTTTCAACTTCTCTAAGAATTACGTGGAAGTACTGTGTCCTTTAACATTTGAAATCATATCTCTGATATCAGATATACCTGATATCTGTAGTGAAATATCTGTTTCATGTCCATTGGACAGATCTCTTATTTCACCAGCTGGTATAAAGCCAGGTAAAGAAATAACTTAATGAGATGGAGACTTGAAATGATGTCCAGTTATTTGTCTGATGAATCTGTTTGCTGACTTCCTGTTTCAGAGGGGATTCTGGGGCAGAAGAGAAGTGCAGAGTGAAGATTTAAAGTAGTCCGACCCTGCAGACGGACAACAGGAGTCTACAAGTGAACCCAGCAAAAAAGGCATTTTATTTGGATTCAGCTCTTCAAACCACCTTACACACTTTACAAACAGAGTTACCTGTCCACAGCTCAGGGAGAACAGGGAAGCTTACACTGCTCTGTGGAAAAAAAGGACCTATTTTCATTTACAGAAGGGTTTCTTTGCACTGTACTAGTGAGTGAAAATTATATTTACATCTTTTTAAGGCAACCGTATGTGATGCGACTGGGTTTTTAAAATAATTATGAAGCCATTTCGGTATCATTGTACTAGATTACACCAAATCTTGTGCCAAGTGGGCTGAGTGAGGTGTCTAATGAAAGACGGAAATGCCCCGAATCTGGTTATGCTACTCATATATCTGTGCCATTTTTGTTTGTAAAGTTATAGACATTGGCTCTAATTCTGAATTAGAAAGGTTTTAGAGCTAAGAGTTCACAACAGGAGGCGTGGTCTCCTCCCAGCAAGGACGGTGGACAGACTCAGACGTCAAATACACATCTCAGGAATTTGAGACATGTCATGTGGGATGAAGCCAATGGCAGAGTGCCACAGCAGGCCATCTGATCAGGTGACCCTCTGCTGCCTATGGAAGAAAGGACTTTTTGCCTCCCTGGCAATGACCATCACTGTTCTTCAGTTCTTAAGAACTAAGTCTATGTGTACTGAGGGCCCATCCCACAGAAGGATGTATTTTCAGAGACTCTCAAGAAAGTAGCATATAGCATCATCTGTATCCTGCATCAATAGCTTTAACTGATGCATGTAAGGTACCACTTCAACAATTTTTCTCTCTCTCCCTATTCTTTCTTTCTTTGTTAATAAACCTTTAGATTCTAGAGCCTAAAGGATTGGCACAGCATGCTGTTTTAGGTAACATCTAAGTATATACTGACTTGGGAATGTGGCTGGTCCCTTTGGGGGCTGGAAGAATCTGTGTGGATTTGGTGAAATAGGTTTTAATAACTGCTCACTTGAGTTAAGGAGGGTTACTAACTGGGCACTCGGAGCAGCTGGAGAATCTGTGGGTTTGATTGTGTACCTTCTGGCTGGCCACTGGGGCTGGCAGGGGTACTTTTGTGGCTGCTTGGTTTGCCTTACTGAGAAGGAGGTCACAGCGTGGGCTGTAAGTGGCCTCGTTTTAAGCAATTTGCTCAGGATTGGTTCTTTTAGCTGGGTCAAGAGTACCTCCCGCTCCGACCCACCATAATTTTGCACCTTATTCTGCTGTAATGGCACATAGGGGTCTTAAGGAAATGGAGAATCAGGCCCTAACACCTTGAATTTCCAGGACTGTCTCATTCTTTGAAGTGTCATAAGTATTAAAATTAATTTAATTTAAAAACAAAATGCACACATATTAAAGGACACCAATCCAAGTATGAAGAATATGAGGATTTAATTTTTCTTGATGTTTTCCCGAACTCCCTTTACTCTCAGAGCTTCATTTTCCATATTTTAGCATTCTTGTCACAGGAGGCACTCTCAATATGGGCATACATTCCAGCAGCAATGAAAGCAGCTAAACTGCAAGCTTTTGTATTTAAAAAGCTTCAGACAACCTGTACCCAGACAAAGTCTCCCCCTTACAAGCCAGCTTGCTCGCTGCTCCCCCGCCACTGAGAAGCACACAGGGCACGGAAACGGCTGCTGACAGCACAGTCTTTGATGCCCTCATTGAGGCCCAGATGTGCTAGCTCATCGTGACCCTGAGAAGCAGAAAGTACAGATAGAAGGCTAACAGGCCAAACTGTCAACATGAGGGGGGGGACCCTCAATAAATCACCCCAGCTGGCATTGATCAATATGATGCACACACACAACCATCCCAGAAGGGGAAGTGCCCTGCCCACACAAAAAGAATGTCCTGTACTCTCAAATTGCTTATCTCCTGTCTTACAAGTGCAAATTAAGTAAGAAATGCCCTTGTAACAAACTGGCGTCACAAAGACAGACCAGTATGATCTGGCACCATAGATAAGAAAGAGAATACGTAACCCAAAAGCGGTATAAAAGATGGGTCCAGCAGAACTCTAACTCTGAGTGCATTCCACCAACTACCTGCTGGTCGGGTCAGGTGATTGCCTCCCGAGGTCCACAACTGGGGACGCCCAACCTCGTATTCGTCTTTCCGCGGAATTGAGTGACCGATCCGGCTTGGCTACGCTGGTATCGAGAGACGCAGAGAGGGTAAGATACACCCATGCTAGGTCTCCGAATTTTTTGTGCACAGCTAAAGAATTAGAGCTCTGTAACTAGATGTCATTGTATCAAGATATCGTGTTAGATGGTAACAGATATCTTTGTATTGGATTGTAACGTAACTTGTTAACACCTGTACTTTGCTAGCATATAAGAAGTAAACAATGGCCTTTTGTAACCGCACGCTTATAACTGTAGCTTAATAAACTTGTAACTAGTTAAGCTCTGAGCCTGACTGCTGTTAACCCTTTTGTCACTGAAACACAGCCGGCACAACAAAAAGAACTTCAACCGTTTGGTTACTACAGCCTGGCCGTGGGTGAGAGTGCTAGGAGCTGCCTGCTCTAACAGTAAAAAAACTGGGTTGCTTAGGACCCAGGGGAGTACCTCACCGCACATTACCTGGCCACCGGCTGACACAACCCCATCACCCTATTCACAAAAATACCATTACACAACCACTGAACCTAAAGTGACCAGGGTGAACTCAGCAAGCCTTAGCACAAGTAATCTTAGACATTACTCCAGTCTACGCTTTTCTGCAGATTGGGCTACCACACTTGCCTTCCTGTCCATCAACCACCCTTTTCTCCAAATCTTCTCATTTCGTACTGAGGTCTTGATGTCACTCTGAACTGTTCATTTCCATGTTACACCCACAACGCAAAGAAGGTGAGTGCACCGAATATCTAGATCCAGAATTTTGTTCTGGAATAATTCCGGAAGTTGGAGGAATAATCAAAAGGGTGTGGAAAGTTACAGCATGTGAGACAGGATTGTTGGATTCTTTCTGGTGCTGTCACTAGGTGCACTTTTAGGACCAATTTTTAAATCTGCTACTGGTTTTGAGCTGTGTGATGATCCATGCACCCAGGGGCAGAGGACAATGAGCTCTTCAGACACTTCTTCGTTGTTTGTTTTACCTACATGTCCTAACTGAAGATTCGAGCAGGGGTTTGTACCAAATGACCTCCTGATGTCTCTTCAGAACCTAATCTATGATTCTAGGGTCTTATGGTCAGGAAGACCCCCTCCACCAAAACAAGAGGATTTAATGGAAACACCTCAGGCTTAAGGCCACGAAATTTTTCACCAGTCTTCAGCCTTTCCATGAGGGGCTTTTCAGCCTTTTCACATGTGAGGAGTTATTCAGCCCTATAATATTATTATACAATATTTTATTACGCTATAACCAGTAACTATTGAAGCAGAGCCATGTTATATAATAAACTATAAGAAATGCACTTTTAAAAAAGGTCTATGAAATGGAAATACACTCATCCCTCGCTATAGCTATGTCTACACATGAATGCTACATTGAAATAGCTTATTTCGATGTAGCGACATCGAAATAAGCTATTTCAATGAATAGCGTCTACACGTCCCCCAGGGATGGTGCCGTCGACGTTCAACGTTGACGTTGGGCAGCACCACATCGAAGTAGGTGCTGCAGGGGAGCGTCTACACGCCAAAGCGGCACACATCGAAATAAGGGTGCCAGGAACAGCTGCAGACAGGGTCACAGGGCGGACTAGCACTTCCGGGGCAACAGCTAGCCACTCCCTTAAAGGGCCCCTCCCAGGCACACTCAGCCTGCACAGCACGTGGTCTGCAGAGCCATAGGCACGCACACCTCGGCGAAGCAGTTATGGACCCCCAGCAGCAGCAGCAGCAGCAGCCGCAGCCGCCAGAGGTCCACCCAGCCACCCCTGCAGGAGCAGTGCTCACCCCGCTCAATGCCATACAGGAAGCAGCTGATCACCTTTTATTCATGGAACAGGAGCTGCCCCCAGGGGAGGAGGAAGCAACCCCAGACTCTGCTGTCCTCCGACTCTCCCCCCACCGCCGCACACGCCGCTGGCTGTGAAGCTACCACACGAGCACCGACTGGTGGGAGCGGCTGGTGCTCGGTGAGTGAGACGACGACCGCTGGCTCCAGAACTTTCATATGAGCCAGCAGACATTCCTGGAGCTCTGCCAGTGGCTCATCCCCGCACTGAGGCACCAGGCCACCACCATGCGGCGTGCCCTCAGCGTGGAGAAACAGGTCGGCATCACTGTCTGGAAGCTGGCTGCTCCAGACAGCTACCGTTCCGTGGGCCAGCAGTTTGGCGTTGGCAAGGCCACCATCGGGGCTGTCCTCATGGAGGTAAGAGGACCCACGGGGAGGGGGAGGCAGCCCTGGGGGTGGAGGGGAGCCCTGGGGGAGGGAGGGCCAGACACATGATGCACACCCCTCATTGGTGCTCTCCCATGTCCTTCCCCTGCAGGTCGTCTGTGCCATCAACACCCTGCTCCTCCACAGGCTCGTGTGGCTTGGGGACCTGGATGCCGCCATTGCGGGGTTTGCCACCCTGGGCTTCCCAAATTGCTTCGGGGCTCTGGATGGGACCCATATCCCCATCCGAGCTCCAGAGCACAGCGGAGGACGCTTCCTGAACAGGAACGGCTACCATTCGGTGGTCCTCCAGGCCTTGGTGGACAGCCGGGGCCGTTTCCTGGACATTTATGTTGGCTGGCCTGGCAGCACCCACAACGCCTGGGTATTCAAGAATTCAGGCCTGTGCCGCCGGCTGGAGGCAGGGACCTACATCCCCCAGTGGGAGATCCCTGTGGGGGACACCACCATGCCCCTCTGCGTCGTCACAGACGCGGCATACCCCATCCGGCCCTGGCTCATGCACCCTTACATGGGCCATCTCACAGCCAGCCAGGAGCACTTCAACACGCGCCTGAACCATGCGCGCGCGACAGGTGGTTGAGCGCACTTTTGGCTGCCTCAAAGGGCGCTGGAGGTGTCTCCTCCCCCGCCTTGATGCGGGCCCCACCAACATCCCTCAGATTGTGGGCACGTGCAGCGCACTCCACAACCTGGTGGAGAGCAAGGGGGAGGCATTCTTTCAGGGCTGGGCTGTGGAGGCTGGCAGGGCTGACGTGCAGCCACCTGCTGCCCCCAGTCACCAGGTGAACCCCAAGGGGACCTGAGTCCGGGAGGCCCTGCAGGCTCATTTTGACCAGGTTGCTGGGTGAACGCTGGCAGGCCCCCCACTGCACCCCCCCCATCCTCCACAACACTCCCTGCCCCCACGCCCACACCACAGAGCACCCAAGAGCACACCCCCCAACTTTTCTTGCAAATAAAAATAGACCTGTTGTTCTTGAAACCACAAAACAGTGAATTCTCTTATTATTACTACAAATATATATATATTATATGATAAATAGTGGAACACAAGGAAGGGGAGAACTATTTACATGGGGGGGCAGGTATCATAAAATAACAGGGGTCTAATACAAACTATATACAAAATAATGGGGATATGTACAAAGTGGGGGGGGGGGGGGGCCACGTCCTGGGCCCCGCACCCCCTACTGTCCAGCGCTTTGGGTTGGCGGGCGTGACCCTCGCCTCAGCCTCAGCCCTGGCCGAGGCTGGCTGGGGGCCGGGCGAACTGGCAGATACGGCCGGCGGGTGTCAGCAGGCCCCAGGTCCCCCTCAGCGGAAGGCCCCTCGGTGGCGGACGGTGGTGGGAGCAGTGGGTGGAGCAGGCAGGGTGGGCAGAGCGGCGTCCGGTGCGGCATGGAGGGCCAGGTAGTCTGCAATGTGCTCAAAAGTGCGCATAAAGGCCTCCCATGCCTCCTGGCGCCAGGCTAGCGCCCGCTCCTGCAATTGCAGGTGCTGCTTGTCCACCCGCAGGTGCTGCTCCAATACCTCCAGCTGTCACCGGAAGGTTGCCAGCAGCTGGGGGTCCGTCGCCGTCCAGTGGTGGTGCTGGGTCCGCCGTCGGCCCCGCCCTGGGGCTGGTCGGTGCTCCGCCGAGGGGCTGGCCTGCAGCGATGGCCCCGGTGGGCTCTCCGGGACCGCTGACACCTCGCTGGCGCTCTCCGGGCCCTCCGATGGTGCAGCTGCGGAACACAAGGGGGGAAGAAGAGTGGAGACATCCGTTAGTGTGGCCCCCGAGCCGTGGCCCTTGTCCCCCCACCCCTCTGCTTCTGGTTCCCCATCCCCGTCCCCGGGAGATGCTGCTGCTGATGATGGGTGTCCCACCCCTCCCCCCGGGGTACCCTAGGTTCCGCTCCCCCCATCCCCAGGGATGGGGCATGGCACTGTCCTGCTGGGGGGGGGGCAAGGGCTGATGCACTCTTCTGAGGGACATGCCACTGCTGTCCTTGGGGCCATGGTCATCTGGGCATATGGAGGGCCCATGTCATGTCTGTTGTCCCCGCCCCTCAACCCCGGGGTGTGCACTGGGGGGGTACATACCTGACAGTCTGCTCCCACGGTCAGGGGGCACCCGCTGGGCAGATGCCCTGCTGGAGCTCCGGGATGGCAGTGTGATGTGGAGCCCCCCAATCGCTGGAGGAGGATTCCCCCTCCTCCTCCTCCGGCATCCCAGGGTGGGCTCCTGGGGGGGGGCCCCTGGGGTGCGGGGCTTGCCTCTGGGGCGGACTCCACCTCCGGGGCCTACTGGGGCTTGTTGGCCGAGGTGTCAACAGTGGCCGGCGGGGAGGAGGTGTGCTGGGGGCCCAGGATTTCCCTGAGCTCCCTGTAAAAGGGGCAAGTGGCGGGGGCGGCCCCAGATTGGCTGGGCGCATCCCAGGCCCGGGCGTAACCCTGCTGCAGCTCCTTGACCTTACTCCTGACATGGTCAGGAGTGCGGGCAGGGTGATCCCGGGTGGCCAGGCCCTCGGCCAGCCGAGCAAATGCATCCGCGTTCCGCCTCTTGCTCCCCATTACCTGGAGCACCTCCTCCTTGCTCCAGAGCTCCAGCAGGTCCCGGATCTCAGCCTCTGTCCAGGAGGGGCCCCGCTGCCTCTTCCAGGGCTGGCTGCCAGGCTGGGAGCCCTGGCTCCCCTTGGGGGGGGGTGCCCTGGGGGCGCTTGGGGGGCTGTCAGGTGGCCATCACAGCGGGGGGGGGGTGTCTTTGGGCTGCAGGGAGGCGTGCAGGCTGGCCGCGTGTTACTGCTGCCACCTGCACGCTCTCTCAGCTTCCTGCACAGGAAGGCAGGGGGCGGGGAGCTTTAAGGGGCTGCTGTACGCGGCAACCATAGAGCTCAGGGGCTGGAGAGAGCGTCTCTCAACCCCTCAGCTGATGGCCACCATGGCGGACCCTGCTATTTCGATGTTGCGGGTCGCGGATTGGCTACACGTGCCCTACTTCAACATTCAACGTCAAAGTAGGGCACTATTCCCATCTCCTGATGGGCATAGCAACTTCGACGTCTCGCCGCCTTATGTCGATGTCAACTTCGAAATAGTGCTCGCCACGTATAGACGTGGCGGGCGCTATTTCGAAGTTGGCGCGGCTACTTCGAAGTAGCTGGCACGTGTAGACACGGCTTATATGAGCACAATTGGTTCCCAACTTTCTGCTCATAGGCGAAAACTCATAAGAGGGACATTAAATTACCATTAAAATACATGTAAAAGTGTCTGATTGGTTCCTAATAGTCCAAACTCAGTGGCAGCAGGTGGCACTGCTTTGGAAAGGTAAATGAACCTTGGGTTGGAGTGGGGGTTGGAGAGGGTTAAAGGCTGGGGGCAGTTTGGGGACATGAGTGGGAGGGAGGGTTAAAACCTGCAGGCAGCTCTGGTGGAGAAGGTGGTGGCTTCTTCCTCTGGCCTGCAGCAGAGGTACAGGGGAGGAGGGTGAAGCGGGCAGGAACGTTGGGAAGGGGAAGGGCTGGGTGTTGGGACCGGGCTGGAGCGGGGGATGCGCAGGTAGCTGTGGTCCGGGGGAATGTTGGGACCGGGCGGGGCGGGGCAGGGGGAGTGTTGGAATCAGGCTGGGTGGGACTGAGGATCTCCCGGCACCCTGGCCAGGGACCCCACGGCCGGCTCGTGTGAGCCGGGGAAGTTTACTTGGATAGTGAACAGTGGTGAGTATGTGCATCCCTCATTTTAGTGAGTACTCATAAGTAGAGTACTCGTTAAATGAGGGATGAGCGTAAAACTAGATACAAAAGCAATTGTGAAGCTGTTATGGGTATTCCAAATAAAGAGAGAAGGAAAAAAAAACCTACTAAAATTTGCAATGCCCTTTTAATTATACATATTTTGCTTCAGCACTAATTATTCTCTTCTCCAGCAACATTTACAGTCTTTTATTGAAAACTGTTTTGTAATTATGAACAAACACACTGGCTAGAAAAATACTCAAGAAGTAAGAACAACTCATGTTGGAACACTCCAATTTCCCAAATATCTTGTCTTAATTTGTCCAAAAAGTTTATGAAAAATTCTACGCTGCAATAAGACCCTGCCTGTGAAATATCAGTTACATGGACTCAAGTGTTGGAAAAGGCAGAGGACAATCAGAATCTGGCTTATAATGAAGCAGAATCTATAATCTTAACTAAGAGAAACTGGTCTCCTTCATACTATTGTGCAGAACTGAAATGACTGGGTATCACTCGTAGCTGCGCTGCTCTCACACAATGAAACAAAGTGCTTTGGTGCTGGAGGCTGAAAGAACTACTGCAATAGGCACAGTTGGAAATGACAGTTTGACTCTTCAATACCATGGCAGTTGTCCACATGTAGCAAATAGACTTTGAACTGTGTTGAAAATTATAAACTCTGAAAGTAGAGGTCATTCAGATACGTTTAAGAAAAAAGAGAACAAGTCTCCTGTTCTCCATGAGAATTTTACATGCATAAAAGATTATTAGATCCTGGGGGAGTCAGATATACACACCAAACATGGTATGATTTATTGAACAGTAAAACATTTCTGACTGACTGTCTCTTATAATCTACTCTAAGTAGCTGGCTAATTAGGAGATTCTCATTTGTTGTTTATTATCCCTCCCACTTAGCGCCTGTTTATTGGAAAGAATGAAGAAAAACCTTCAATGATTTTTTTGAACAGCATTTGAGTCATGGTACAGGAACACAGAATTTGCCACGTAATTCAGATGGTTGGTCTTTCAAATCTGGTATCTTTGTAATATACATGGCCAAATGTGCAATGAAGTGCATTCCTTCCTGAACACTGCTACACTCAGTTTGCACCCTGAAACAGGACGTTTGATTTCTCCTATCATCTCAACAGCCATAACTACACAAATTATTGAGTCATAAATGGATCCAACCTCTTAAAATCCCATTTCACTTTGTGACATCTGCTAGCAGTGAACTTCACACAATGGCTACATGTCATGTGAAGAGAGCATTTATTTTTGTTTCAAAATTAAATGTTACTAATTTAAATTTAATTTACTAATTACAACTGTTAGTCTGTCAAAACAATTTACCAATAGCTAAAGCCCATCCTCTTGATTGTTCTTACCTCAATAATATACAAGACCACGTTCTTGTAGAAGCAATACAGTATACACTTGGTCACACGATTGTAACTCCAGGCTCCATGGACTAATAATAGTTTCTCCAAGTAAGAAAACTAGAAAAAGATAAATGGACATAAGTAAAATAGCCTCACATTTTACAACAACAATTAGGTCAGCTATTAGATCCATTTTAAGAACTCCCTTTCCCCAAAAGTATTCTTGACAGATTACCACAAATAAAACATCTTTAAAAAAGTCACAGCGAAACAGTCCTTTTTGTTGCAGTAAGTCTTTTAAACATAATCCCATAAACTTGGACCTAATTTGGTTTAAAGAACAACAAGCTTTCAATTATTATTATTATTATCTTGATAGTAAAATGAAGCAAGGTTATCATAATAGAGCCTGCTGATTAAATATAAATGCGAACCCTTCATTGCATGGCAAGAGCACATCACTGTGTTTGAGGGTTTAATAGTTAAGTGTGTGGTACAAGGCTCTTTTCTGTGTTTTAAAAGGAGGAATGTGATAATTAGAAATGGTCTGGGAAAAAATGGAAACTCAGGACGCACAATGCTCAAAAGAGGGGAAGAAAGAACATTACCAGCTTTTGAAGGAAGATGGGAACAAATACATTTAGATTAACATTTACAGTTCACTAGATTATAATATATTTGGTCAAAATATGAGCATTTTAAAAGGTGTTTCCCTTCCTCTTCCTCCTGCCACCACACTTAAACACAACTAGAGGATGTATCTAATGTTTATGGAAATTGATGCCTAATCATACTAGCTTGAACCACTAAGATGATTCAATGCTAACCCTATTTAATTCAGTGGGATTTTTCACATTGTCTTCAACAAGAGCAGGATCAAGTGCTCAGTGTGGGCAGCAACTATGCAATTTTTGTCAAGGAACCACCTTGTGACTTCCAATATATTTTTTAGTTCACTCTCCGGCCTCCCATAAGCAGAGACTGAATTTCACTGTTTTGCATGGCGGTGGAACTAAAAGGATGCCAGACAACTCATTTCCACTCTTGGGCTAGTGAAATGTCACCTCAAAAGGTTTGGAGTTCAAGTTCACTGTTCATTCAAAGCCCATTTGAAACTTTGGGCTCTCCGAAGATGAGTTTGAAATTTCACAATATATAGCATCTCTCCCAAGATCTGCAGCACTTAGTTCCTTCACACTAAGAATAGGTGGTGGTGTTTCAGCAAAATAATAGAAAACAAAGAAAACCACATTGTAGTTCATTTTGCATTCAGTCTCTATCCAGTCTGAATCAGGATTGCAAAGTGGATAACCAAAATTGAATGGCTACTAAATGTACTAACCCATTAGCTACCTACCAATCCACCCTCTCTCGTCAGTCTTGCCACAACTTTCATGCATCCCAAGATTCATCCTTTGACACTGCCGCAGACAGTGTAAACTGATATATTGGAGAATAATCCAAAAAGGAAAAACTGCACAAATGATGTAGCCATCATTCATACCATTTTAATAATGCTTTACTCATTGGGTTTGTAATCTCTCAAGAAAAATTCAAAAGTGTTACCTCAAAAAACTAGGGAAATGATGCACGTGACAAAAAAAAAGTTTCTGATCTTTGAAACACGAGTTGTCCCCTTGAGTTGTGACAAGGAATTAAATGAAAGAAAGCCAGATTTTATTTTAAGTCAGCTCAGTGGAGACAATGAAATGCACTGAGTTACTTATACAAATATGTGTTTGCAGGAAAGTTGGGAGCGTCTAATAAGTGAGATACAGAGCAGACTTGGGTGCCAGGAGATTGATTTGTAAGTGGTAAGACCAAAAGGGACCATTATGGTCATCTGCTTTAACCTCCTCCATAACACTGGCCATAAAACTTCTTTCAGCAATTTGTGTATCACAGCATAATAACGTCCATGCTAGGTCAGACTAAAGGTCCATCTAGCCTAGTATCACGTCTTCTGACAGTGGGCAGTGCCAGTTGCCCCAGAGGCTGTGAACAGAACAGGTAATCATCAAGTGATCCAACTGCTGTTGTTCATTTCCAGTTTCTGACAAAGAGAGGCTAGGGATACCATCCCTGCCCTTACTGACTAATTGCCATTAATGGACGTATCCTTCATGAATTTATGTAGCTCTTTTTGGAGCTCTCTTATAGTCTTGGCCATTACAACATCCTCTGTCAAGGAGTTCTACAGATTGACTGTGTGTTATGTGAAGAAATACTTCCTTTTATTTTTTTAAACCTGCTGCCTATTAATTTAATTTGTTGATCTGTCATCCTTGTGTTATGAGGAGTAAAAAGGACTTCCTTATCTATTTTCTCTACACCAGTCATGATTTTATAGATCTCTATCATATTGCCACCTCACTCCATCCACCCAGACATCTCTTTTCCAAATTGAAAAGTCTGAGTCTTACTAATCTCTCCTCATATGGGCTACGTCTACACGTGAAGCCTACATCGAAATAGGCTATTTCGATGAATAACGTCTACACGTCCTCCAGAGCTGGCAACGTCGATGTTCAACTTCGACGTTACGCAGCACAACATCGAAATAGGCACTGCGAGGGAACGTCTACACGCCAAAGTAGCACACATCGAAATAAGGGTGCCAGGCACAGCTGCAGACAGGGTCACAGGGCGGACTCAACAGCAAGCCGCTCCCTTAAAGGGCCCCTCCCAGACACAGTTGCACTAAACAACACAAGATACACAGAGCCGACAACTGGTTGCAGACCCTGTGCCTGCAGCATGGATCCCCAGCTGCCGCAGCAGCAGCCAGAAGCCCTGGGCTAAGGGCTGCTGCCCACAGTGACCATAGAGCCCCGCAGGGGCTTGAGAGAGAGCGTCTCTCAACCCCTCAGCTGATGGCCGCCATGGCAGACCCCGCTATTTCGAAGTTGCGGGACGCGCAACGACTACACAGTCCCTACTTCGACGTTGAACGTCGAAGTAGGGCGCTATTCCTATCCCCTCATGGGGTTAGCGGCTTCGACGTCTCGCCGCCTAACATCGAAGTTAACTTCGAAATAGCGCCCGACGCGTGTAGCCGTGACGGGTGCTATTTCGAAGTTAGTGCCGCTACTTCGAAGTAGCCTGCACGTGTAGACACGGCTATGGTGTTCATTCCATGCCCCTACTAATTGTTGTTGCCCTTTTCTGTACCTCTTCAAATTCACACACACATATATATATATATATCTGGGCTATAATGTGATATCCAGTCTTGATCTAAAAACCAGAGGTGTGCTATAAACTAAGAAGACACTTTGGAGTGCTAATAGTCATTATTTACAGTAAACTCTTTCATAACCATGATTCTATTATCCAGAACTCTCAAATAACTGGCATTTTACCATAAGTAATTTTATGTTTTCCAAAAGTACAGTACAGTGAAAGTAAATAAAAATAAATATGGGAAACACATTATAAATTTACAGTGTACAATATTACTGTTGTTGGTAAATAAAGTACTCTGAATACATTTATGTTTGGGTCTTAATAACTAATCTTGTTTTTCTTCAGTGTTATGCATTGCTAGGTATTCATCTGTATTTTCCAGAACATTTCAATATCCGTCAACCTCCCAGTCCTGGGGCTGCTAGCTATGAAAGAGTTTACTGTAATACAACTGGTAAAATTTAGGAAGAAGAAAACATCTAGAATACAATCCAGGCTTTCCTAGGAACAAAACAGAACCATGAATCCAACATTTATTATAAAGGAAGAATTTCCCTGAGCAATTTTGCTCTTTAAAGGGTTCAAAAAAGCAGTGATTCCTAGAAAGTCCCAATTCCTCCTCTGGGTAAAAATTACCTTTGCTCAATAAAAAGCTTTATTACATGTTAGAATCATCTAAACTTTAGAACCTCAGTATTTTGGCTGAAGAATTATTTGAAAATGAATCACTGGGACAATAACGTTTTAAAATAGATGATTCAAACACGCTCTCTGTAATGATGGAAGTTATTCTTTGGGGCACTGGGTCAAAGGTAAGCTTCCTTTTTATTTATTTAGTGTATGATATTATTCCTCATGGAGTCTTTAATGGGTCTTCTTACAGAGCTTCATTTTTACATGTGTGCCTATTTCTGGAGTCACTGGATTGGAAATATTACTTGGGAACCAGATACTACATTGAAGAAGTCTACTTAAATTTTTCAGAAGAACATATTTACCCTTTAATGTGTGCATATAATTTCCATTAAACGTGTTACCATATATGTCTCCGTTGAGGAAGAATACACCATATGAAGCCAAAGTTTTCCTTTTGAAAACTATTTAGTGGTTCTTTAGCCTAGACGTTTCCTATTGCAAGAAACTCCATCTGACTTTACTAAACAGTGCACAACACAAATCTGATTCACCACAACATAGCAATATGCTGTAATCTTTCAGGTAATTAAAACACTCCTTTCCCCACAAAACACACAGTTCTATGTTATTTTAAATTTTGTTTCCAACATTAAAACTGCATGCTGTTCTTACCACCAAGAGCACCAGTTGGAGAGGGTTTCGGGCTGGGATGAGAATGCCTATAGACTCTCTAAAGACGGAACCCATGGAACTCATATCTGAAGTCTGCTTAAAGCACATTCCCTGGCTCCAAATATAGCTCTTAACTGCAACAGGTTGTGCTGTTTACAGCTTTGCCTTTGGGGCAGGGAATTTCTTTATAACCAAAGGGAGGCTGGGTGATTAAGACAACAAAAGGCTTGTAATTCAAATAACCAAAGGATCGTTAGATGATTATTAAAACTTTAGCAGGTACTCACCTTAAAATACAGGAAAAAAATAATAGGACTAAATAGTGGTATGCTCCAGAGGTCTGCATTTCAAAGAACACAAGAGCTGGAAGGGACCTAGAGAGGTCATCCTGACCAATCCCCTGCACTCACGGCAGGATCACATGCCATCTAGATAATCTCTGACAGATGTTTATCTACCCTGATCTTAAATATCTCCTGTGATGGAGATTCCACAACCCCCCTAGGCAATTTATTTCAGTGTTTAACCACTCCAAGAGTTAGGAACTTTTTCCAAATGTCCAACCTAAACCTCCCTTGAGGCAATGTAAGCCCATTACTTCTTGTCCTACTGACCAGGGTTTAAGAAGAATAATTTTTCTTCCTTCCCTTTTAACAACTTTTTAGGCATTTGAAAGCCGTTATGTCCCCTCTCAGTCTTCTCTTTTCCAACTACACAAACCTAATTCTTTCAATTGCCCCCATATATAATTTTTTCTAGACCTTTAATAATTTTTGTTGCTCGTCTTTGGACCTTCTTCAGTTTCTCCACATCTTTCTTGAAATTTGGTGCCCAGAATTTACACAATACTCCAACAAAACAAAGAAGCAGAAAAGTAGCGCTTTGAAGACTAACCAACACAATACTCCAGTTGAGTAACCTAATAAGTGCAAAGTGGAATGGAATAATTACTTCTCATGTCTTGCTTATGACACTCCCCTTAATTCCTCCCAGAATGACATTTGCCTTTCTTTGCAACATCATCACATTATTGACTCATTTAAGCTTGTGGTCCACTATGACCCCTAAATCCCTTCTTAGACAATCACTTATCATTTTGTATAGTGACAGAGAGATAGCCATGTTAGTCTGTACTCCACCATAACAAAACAAGCAGCCATGTAGCACTTTAAAGACTAACAAAATAATTTATTAGGTGATGAGCTTTTGTGGGACAGAACCACTTCTTCATATGATAGCCTCACCAGAATAGACTCAATACATAAAGCACAGAGGTCTGGTAAGGTATGATCTGAAGAAGTGGGTCTGTCCCACGAAAACTCATCACCTAATAAATTATTTTGTTAGTCTTTAAAGAGCTGCATGACTACTTTTTTCTCATTTTGTATGTGTGAAACTGATTGTTCTTTCCAAAGTGCAGTACTTTGCATTTGCCCTTATTGAACTCCATCCCATTTACATCATACTATTTCTCCAGTTTGTACAGATCATTTTGAATTATAACCCTAACCTCCAAAGCACTTGTAACCCCTCCCTGCTCTGTCTTACCCTCAAACTTTATAAGCATATTCTCTATGCCATTATTTAAATTGTCCATAAAGATACTGAAAAGAACTGGTCCCAAAACTGTTTCCTGCCGAACTCCATTTGTTATGTCGTTCCAGCATGACACTGATAACTACTCTCTAAGGACAGTTATCCAATCAGTTATGCATAAATGGATTTTGGAAAAGGGTAAACAGTGAGGTTGCAAAATTTGCATATGCCGCAAAATTACTTAAAATGGTTGAGTCCAAAGCTGTCTGCAAAGAGTTACAAAGTGATCTCACAAAACCAGGTGACTGGGCAACAAAAGGGCAGATGGAATTCAGTGTTGAGAAATGCATATTAATACACATGGAAAAATATAATCCCAAATACACAAACAAAAAATGATGGGGTCTAAAATAGCTGTTACCACTCAAGAAAGAGATCTTAGAATCATTGTGGAAAGTTCCCTGAACTTAACTTCTTTGTGCAGTAGCAATTTAAAAAGACACATTAGGAAAGGAAGATTATATATAACTCTTTCCTACTATGCATTAGTTTCCACTTATATATATATGTAGGATTTGAAAAAGGCACAGCAATGGCACCAGAAGTGGCAACGGCAATGGCAGCAAAGGTACAACAATGGCAGCAGAAATGATTGGGGTAAGGAACCGCTTCCCTATAAAAGATTAACAAGACTGACACTTTTCATCTTGGAAAAGTAACTATTAAAAGGTACATTAAGGGAGCTATATCAGAGGTCTAGAAAAGCATGATTAGTGTGAAAAGAAAATAAGGAAATGTTATTTACTGCTTTGCTAACATAACACATGAAACTCACCCAATGAAATTTACAGGCAGATTTAAAACAAACAAAAGAAATTTCTACTTCGCTGTCAACCTGTGGAATTCTTTGCCATGAGATCGTGGAAAGACCCAAACTATATAATGGTTCCAATAAGAACAAAGTAAGTTCAAGGAAGATGGGTCCATGGATGGCATAGCGGCCAGGATGGGCAGGGATGGTGTCCCTAATATCTGTTTACCAGAAGCTGGGACCTGGGGAGAGGGGATAGAACATTTGATGACTGCCTGTTCTGTTTGTGACTTCTGAAGCACCTGGCATTGGACACTGTTGAAAGACAGGACACTGTGTTGGACGGACCATTGATCGGACCCACTATTATATATTTTTATATAGAGCCCAAATGTATCTGCCTCCTGCTGTAACCCACTAGACTCGTCTCCGCTTCCAGAGCTGAGAGCGCTCAGGAGCCCTGACAGTGTCTCTTTTTTTCCACAGTTTTCCTCTCAGGTCTGCTCCAGAATCTGAAATATGTATATATATATATATGTCACAATGTATATAGATATGTGTGTGTGTGTCCCCTTAAGTGACTTGCCACAAGATGTTAGAGAATGTTAGTATAAGAGGCGAATGGGTCTAATATTTATTTAATTTTCCTTCTTTTATATAGGAATTAGATTAGATACATTACTCCTATTTGGTAGTAGCTAGTACTACTAGGAAGTGACACATGAATATCTAATGACTTAATCTGATTTAAAGTTATTAGAATAAATGACGAAGATGTTAGTAAAATGTGATAGACCATCTATGCACAAAACTCTGATTACTTATTCTTTTACACTGCCATTTTAATAAATAAATTTGAGTCTTATGAAGTTTCTGTAGAGACACATTTTTATATGAATGAATGAAGCCTCAAAAGTCATATGCACTAGAGGGAATAAACGTTAATAATGCTGAACAGTGTAACGACTGTGATCAAGGCAGTTAAAAGTTTGTCCTGCTGTATCTTCTTTGGTGTCATACTGTGTATGTCTACCTGCAGGTACAGTATACAGTAGAGCCATTCTGCAGCCAGGAACACCTGGAGCTCCTTTTGAAAGGAAAGTCCTGGGGTTGGTGGGGAGGGCAGCTGGGGAGGGTTAAGCCTGGCGGTGGCTTGGGGCCATAAGGTTAAACCTGGGGTGGGTTAGGGCTGCAGTGAGGTGGCGGGCGGGGTGAGCCAGAGATGCATGTGGGAGCAGTTGAACTGGGCTGGTGGCGGGTCGAGCTAGAGCCATCTGCAGGGCTGGCAAGCCAGAGCCAGGCTCAGGTGGTGAGCTGGGTAGCGGGGGGTGGGGGTTGTTGAGCCAGGATCAGGAGGAGTTGAGCCAGGGCTGCACATGGGGGTGGTGAGCTGGAGCTACATGCGGGAGGTTTGAACCAGGGTGGGAGGGGTTCAGCTGGAGCCATGCTCGGGTGGTAGTCTGGCAGGGGGCTGGGGTTGAGCTGGGACCGGGGTAGTTGAGCCAGAGCCGAGCATGAGGGGTGATGAGGCAGAACCAGAGCTGGGGGCAGGGGTGCGGGGGAGGGGGAGGGAGGCAACGCTGTGTGCAGGTGGTGAGCAGGGCTGGGGCAGGGTTGTACCGGGGCTTCGCAGGGCCAGGGGTGTTGAACCAGTGCCAGGGGAGCGGAATTTTGAGTTGCACGTAACTCGCATTAATGCGAGTTAAGCACAACTTGAAATAGTGCTTTTTGAGGGTTTACTGTACTACTGTCTATTGCTGAACTAATATTTGATGAGGCTTTTAACCTGAAATTTTAAAAGCACTATATAGCGCACATGAAAGTTCCTCAGATGATCACCCTTGACTACGGAGGACCTCTGCCAGACCATGGAACATACACAGCTTGGCAGCAGCAGTGACGGTTTCCCTCATTGCTGTCAATGGGCCAACTACCTTCAGGAGAAACAGGGAAGTCTGCCTTGCTGCCCTTCTAATCCATGCTGAAATTCCCAATCAGGGTGCCAGTTATGATCAGTTGTAAAGGAGGACTTCCTGGTGACTTCATCTGACAACTGCCTATGTGCCTGTGGCATGAAATCCCAACTTACAGGCAACCAAAGAGCCAATGGATTATAATGACTTTTAGTCATTACTCTGTTCCAGATTTGAATCTAACCTGCTTATACAGTTATCAAACTACTGAGACACACATATATTAAAGATTTTCATCTCACTAGTGATAAGGTGAACATATGATACTTTAGCTGTAAATAAGCAACATGCACAGCACATCAGCAAAAATTTCTGTTCTTTCTTGTGCTGCTTTCAAGATATTTACCATTTGATTTGTTCAATTAGACAAAGAGCCAGCCTAATTTGCATTACTGCTTCCCACTACCCCCTACAGATTCACTGCTGAATTTGATGAGATGAAACCTAGCATGTAACCTAGTCAACATATCGCTGTCTGAATTATCTCAATATATGGACCAACTCGTTTGCCTTTTAAAAACTGATTCTTTAGCAGTTTAAGAAAAAAAGGGTTAAAGAGGCTTCAGAATAAAAAGAATGACCCATCATCCTCTAACTCTTCTGGGCATTAATAAAGTTCACCAACAGGCATCACTGACAAGAGCACACTGCAGAAGATAAATTATAATTAGAAGGGAGTTAAATGTAACTGTCATAAATGTCACCTCTCCTTGATTACTGAACAGTCTGAATGTTCCACAGCTGGTTAAGAAGAAACCCAAGCCATTAGGAAAATGTAGATCATTGCCCCAAAGAGCACAACAAGATCAAAACTAAAATGATCCCAAATACATCTGAGGTATCAATTTTAAATGGCAGTCTCAAAGAGGGCACAAACAAATTTTCTTTCAGCTTGAAAGCCAGCATTGAAATGCTTATGCTACTTCACAGCTGATACCTCTCTCAACAGGACATAGCAGCTGCTTTTTAGTGCCTCTGACCTGTGCTATGGAGTAATCAGAGGAGTTAGTCGCCTGCATGCCCTCATTCCCGCTGATCCCAACTCCCACGTGCGCAGTCTGGATCATTCCCACATCGTTGGCACCATCTCCGATGGCTAGCGTGATGGCATTTACATGTTTCTTTACCATGTCTACTATTTCAGACTTCTGCAGAGGAGACACTCTGAAAAGGAGAAGAGAAAATGTCAGTTTCCCACACACTGAATTATGTCTGTGTTTCCAAAGGGACAGCTGTAATCTAGATTTAGATGTGTTGGAAGGGGGTTACTGGAAAATTGCCTAATTCAACACTTAGAGTTTAGAACATGTTCCATACGTTTTCAGAAAGAGAGATGCATTTGCAAATATTTTCCATTTTTTAAGGTAAAATGAATGTGAATAAAGAGAGATCATAAACAAGATCATAATATTGATTTTAGTGATTGTGTGTGTGTGTGTGTGTGTGTGTGTGTGTGTGTGTGTGTGTGTGTGTGTGTGTGAATTTAATGCTCATGAGACATGTCAGATTTAAAGCCTTGGAGACTGAAGTCTTCTCTTTATCTGCTACATCATGTGCATTCGCTGTGCAAGCCTCCTCACAGCCGCAGCTGGACAGGCCACCATTAGTTTGGGAGGATAAGTCAGTCCTATGATGCCTTCAAAACTTCACCTCTTTGCAGAGATTTCAAACAAGGAAGTCCAACTATAGTGGTGGTTTTTGATGTGGAAGTACAGGGCTGTAGGAAGAGAAGCAATTATCAAGAAAAAATAGGAAAAGCCCCTTCTTCTCACTTACCTTACTCCCTGCTGTGGGTTGCTTTTCCTGTGTTGCAACCCTACTTTCTACCTCTTCAGCTCGTAAGTTGCACCACCTTACTATGATCTTATGCTGGTTATTTACATGCATTAACGTACATCAACACTAAGATCACCTCATAACTTGTCATAATAGCTTAATCTGACAGCACGTGATTAACTGCTGCACCAATGTGCATCTTCTCCGTGCAGGATGAAGACTAAGGTTGCAGCCGCTCTGCCCGCCAAGCAGCCATGGACACCAATGTGAATTCTTCATGTGGGCCAGCTAAAGGATCTGACCTGAAGTGCTGAATAAAGGCTTTACTCCAATGACACATACTCCAGTTTGACACTTGTTTAACTCCAATGACTTCTGTAGAGTTGGGCTGCACGCATGTGACTATGGTTCCATTATACAGTCATCCTCATGCACACTCGTATCTATATTCTAGCATAGCTATGGGTGGGCATGAGTGGGCAGTGACCCAAGAACTTTACATCCAGCCCACCACTGCCCCCCAAGCCTGTCAAGTGCTGCAGCCGGGGAGCTCTGGGCTGGCAAGCAGGGCCTGGGGATTACCCACCCTCCTTCCTGTCCCATTCTCCCCAACACATTCTTGCCCACCCACATGAAACCTGGGCCTCCCCCAAGTAGGCCATTTTGGCTATGCTATTCCCTCTACGTAGATATTTTGAACCTGATTCTTCTCATTTACATCACATTCAATTTGACATACCTCCATAACATTCAATGGAAATACACTGATGTCAACCAGGAGTAAGAAGACCCAGAACATACATGTATTACATTGGGTCATCACACACTTAAATCAAAACCCAGATTGCCAAAATACACTTTAATAAGATGCACAACTAGCTAGTTGGAGTATTTTATTCTAGGCCCATCTGTACAAACAAACTTAATTCCTTTCTACAACAATTTTAGTCAAATGAACTCACCAATCTGCTCTAGGTAGCCTTCCTTAAAGCTTTAGACAAAGCTGTTTCACAGCTGAGGCAGGCATAGGCACTCACAAACAAAACATAATTGATACCCAAAGGCTTTACTATTAACATAAGGATTTTTATACACTATTTTTTTCATACCTCTGCACCCTGTGGAAGTGATTTATATTTATCCCTTTTATACATCTGGCTGGATTATAGCTGATAAGCAAAAAGAACATATTGCTTTTGGTGAGTCTTTTACTTTTAGAGCTTGATCCTACCTAGTGCTGAGCACCTTCTAGTATCAGGCCCAAAGAGTCATTTGAAAGAAAGGTTTTTTTGTTTTTGTTTTTTAAAGTTAGTAGGGTTGATCTTCATACATTAACAAAACATTTAGAAGTGCTAGCAGCTGTTGAGCTTCAAAAAAACTGAAAGCAAAGAAAAGCTGACTGAGCCATAAAAAACACTTAATCCCAATGACTTTGTCATGAAATTCTCATTGGACAGATTTATTAAACCCTCAATGGTGTAGCAAAGTACAACTGAACTTTAGCATTCCAGAGGCTCAACTGTACTGCCAACAGACAATATTGTTAATCTATCTTGCAACTGAGATGTTAGATTATGATTAATTATAAGCCATCTATGACCCTATCTTGAGTCAAATTCTAACTTTTATGTATGTCCATGGTGTAAAATACTAACGAGAACGTGCTCTATCTTGATCTCATATGAGAGTCTCTCTCTGGCTACGTCTACACTAGCCCCAAACTTCGAAATGGCCACGCAAATGGCCATTTTGAAGTTTGCTAATGAAGCGCTGAAATGCATCTTCAGCACTTCATTAGCATGCGGGCGGCCGTGGCACTTCGAAATTGGCGCGCCTCGCCGCCGCGCGGCTCATCCCAACGGGGCTCCTTTTAAAAGGACCCCGGCTACTTCGAAGTCCCCTTATTCCCATGAGCTGATGGGAATAAGGTGACTTCGAAGTAGGTGGGGTCCTTTCGAAAAGGAGCCCAGCGGGATGAGCCGCGCGGCGGCAAGGCGCATCAATTTTGAAGTGCCGTGGCCGCCCGCATGCTAATGAAGCGCTGAATATGCATTTCAGCGCTTCATTAGTAAACTTCGAAATGGCCATTTGCGTGGCCATTTCGAAGTTTGGGGCTACTGTAGACACGGCCTGTGTGTGTGCAGAGAATACCACTTGTATGCCTCAGATGCAATGGAGGCAAGATGCAAAGCCATAGACCTTTGGACACAAGAGGTGTAATTTCTTTCTCCACGACTGCACACCCTCATTCTTTTTGCTTACTTATAAAATGGCTTTGTTTGAGCAACATCCTGGGGTGCAGCAGGCAGGGAGCTTCTCCAAGGGTCTAACAGGGCTGCTGCCCAGGAAGCATCTTGGGTAAGCACCTCCCAGACAGAGCTTGCACCTGACACCCCACTCTCTCCCTCACCCCAACTCCCTGCCTCAGGTCACAACCCAAACCCTAAACTCTCTCCTGTACCCTGTCCCAGGTCAGAATCCAAACCTACAACCTCTCTCCTGGACCTCTGTTCCAGGTCTCAGCCCCATGCTCCAGGTCACAATCCAAACCCTTTGCCCCTCCTTCTGCAAGTCTGCCTCTGGACACAACGCCCTCCCAGACCCTGCACACCTCCTCCATTCCTCCTCCATGCCAGAATCCACTCCTGCACCCTAGCCCCCTCTAGGATCCCACACCCCCACCTCCACCACAATTGCCTGCCCCAGGTCACTACCCCCTCCTTCATTCAAACTCCCTCCCAGACCCTATACCCACACCCTCTCTTTCATCAGAATTCCCTGTCTTGAGTGTCTTTCTGCACCCAGCCTCCGTCCCAGGCTTCAAACTTCTCAATTAATATCACAGAAGAGAGTGGCCCTTGACCACTTACTAAATTATTTATGCGGCTCCCCATCAAAAGTTATTGCCCACCCCCTACTAAGCTGCATTCTAGTTTAACAAACAAATAAGGCTTTAATGTGGCTCTCTTTATTGTAAAACAGAGGCACTCAATTTCAAACTAGGGTCAATAATAAACGTATGCTTTATAACATACACCTTTTTTCCCCCTGAAAAGTACATTCTCTGGGTCCAGAGAGTATTTTGATGCATACAGTATATTAATTGTAGAAGTTACAACTTGAGATGGTCACTGATTTCCTGAGGAATTTTATGTATTTATTATAAACTTTTTTTCTCAGCTTCCAAACTGCCTCTAATTCCTTCTAATCTACCTTCCTGGATTGTGCTGTACTTGGTGGCTTTAATTCTCTTATAATTAGGAGAACCACGGTTCATTTCTGCATTTTCAAGCAACTACCCACCTGAATAAGCAGACAACTACAGAACAGATCACTCAAATCATCTGAAGTTCAGGTGATATCTTGGTCATTTCTGCCCCTTTTCCACGTTCTCAAAAATTTGTGGACAAATTAGCAGTTCAAAGTGTACTGGCAAAGGAACCAATTGCTTTGGAACAAAATTCCACAACGATGTGTAAAACTCCATAACTGCCACCTGGCAAAATGTGTCTGCTTTCATTACTTAGCTTAGCTCAAAACTGGAAAGGAAACTATGCCCTGAGATTAAGAGGAGTAGTGGTGAACAGAATGGCAGGACCATCAAAACCCACCTGCTCAGCAATGGTCCCTGTAATTTTTAACCTCCCTATGCAGAATAAATTTTGTAACATGCACTGAGACATGTGTAGATGTGCACCATGAATAGAAACACAGGCTCCTGGCTGTGGGCACTGGGGGTGCTTTGCTGATCACCTGGGCGGCATCTGAACCTCTCCTGGGCAGACACCCAAGCACACACCTTACAGGGAACACTGCTGCTCAGGTGCTCTCATATTGACAAAACTGGAGTGCATCTATAAAGGTTCTCCGCGTGTCTGTCCAGGGCATGTAGGGCATAGCTCCTCCTGGCCATTGCCCCAGGCCAGAGGGTCTTTGATTTCTCTGCAGTGCCAGCTCAGCCAGAGGCAGTGAGGGGAGGAAGGAACCTGCTGGCCAGGCTGTTGGCAAGCTGAGCATTCTGACCAGGGGCTGGTTCCATGCACAGCTTTGGGAACGGGATGCACCTCACCAGGGAGTGGAGATATGGAGGAGCAGCAGGCTGGGGTGAATAGAGGAAAGCAGGAAGAGGACAGCAAAAGTGGGAGCATATGAAGGGCTGATAAGTGGGCAGCAGAGGCAACATGTAACTGGCTGCCATCTGACACTTGCCTGCACTCAGCCAGTGCTGGCTGGGAACAGGATGGAGCAGGGCCCTGCTGGCCAAGAGCCTGCACACAGCAGGGATTGTGCTGATGGACCAACAAGGAGAGCACCTGCCCTGGTGTGCTGCAGCTTTGCCCCATCCCCCGTCTTGCACACACATCTCTACTATTGGCTACTGGACTCCTCCACAACTCACTGGTGGTGGGCAGGCTTACCAAGCACTTTGGGGAGAGGTGGGACTACCTCAGGCAACCATGCATTCGGAGTGTCTGTCGCTCATCTGTATAGCCTCCCAGCAAGAGAGGCACCATTTGTTGCTTGGCAAACTAGGCAAACACAATCAAGAGAAGACAAATCTGGCAGGAAAGAGAGAAAACATAGCTCCCTCACCTAAAACCAGATGCAGTTAAAAAGCTCATAGTTGGATCTTGTGATCCAGCTGGCAGTCTGCTGCGAGGCGAGCTACCGCCTGTCCCAGCCCCTGCCTCTTGGTATACCAACACCAGCAGCTCGCGAAGCTAACTAACTCTGATAGACAAAAGCTAAAGAGAAAAGGCCAAGAATACTCTAAGGGGCGAACATGCTAATATACCAGGTGGGGCCAATGATGGAGATTGTGTGGGTCGAATGGGCAGTGTTAGCTAGAAACCTCTCATCAGGGACTCAAACAGTGCATGCACATTTGAAGTCATTTCAAGAAGAAAGAAGCATTTCTGTTACAATTTATGCAGTTTCCCTCCTCACTGAAATCTACTTATGTTAGTGCATTTTCGTTCATGCTGTGTAGTCTTTAAAAATTCTCTGCGAAAAGAAGGCGGCAAGAGGGGAAGCTGTCTTTTAAATAAGTGATATTGTACCCTTGTTTCCATACGTCAACAGGGATCGAAATAACACATTTAAATACATTAATGTCTTTAACATGAAACACATTAATTTGATATTCTCCGTTTTTGAAATATTTTGTTAATGCATGCAAGAGTCTCTAAGGAGCCTAACTTTCATGAAATTAATGTAGATTTACCCTGTTCTACCACAAAGTGTGCTGGTATTTCAAAATGCCATGTCTGACCTCATCTGCAGGAAAGGTAGGATGGGAAACAGCCCAGAAAGAAAGCTGAACCATATTAAGGTTATTGACATTTAAGAGCTTGCTATGGCCCCTAGAGAACCAGGCAAGATGAACTAATATATCACTGAAATTAATTCTCGAAAACTTGTCAAATGGTGCTACCAAAACATCATACTTAACAGCTTTTTAATTTGACTTAGGCCTCCCTTGATACATGCCCTGGAAATCATAGCAACTAGCCATCATACTACCAGTTCAAAATAAGGGCTAGACTGTTATTTCACTCAGCAATACAAAGGCTGTTCTAAGAGACATCTTATCACAGATCTATAGCAAAACAAAGACCCCCACAGCAGACTAACTGACAAGAGTAATTGGCTAAAATATGGATATGTCTTGTTGAACTAAAGTGCGCATTGTATCCCTCCAATGTATTTTATGGAGTAAGTCTCTTTATATTTAATCTTATGACAACTACATATTCACTGGGCTCCGCTGTACTACTTTAAAGACTTTGCAATCAGCACTGAATCATCTCTTGGTGATCTGAGAATGTCTTCAATGGGTGCTGTGTTCTTTTGACAAATAAAAAAAACAGCCCCTAATATTTTCAAAGCAAACAAAAACAAAGCAGAGAATAAGAAAATGGTTTCCTTCTTAACAAATTTTTGTTTATTAATAATGATTTGCCAAGTTTTGGCAGAATAACTCCACTTCTTCCTCTCTTCTCCAATGGAGGGTGCTGAGTGAAACTTTCTCCAGTCCTGTCCTGGACAATGCTACAAATTATGTCTAGAATAGCGTACAAACCATACACAGTTCTTGCTGCATCTTCTTCCATAATGTGTTCAAGAGCCAGGCTCTTCTCTATACCCAGACAGGCAAAACTCTTACACAGGCCTTCACCGTCTCCCATCTGGACTATTTTAACCTTTCCTTTTCTGTGCATTCCAACACCTACCACACTTCCTATCTTTGTCCATATCTTTCCAGCCCACCACTCACGCCATATTGCCCTCAACGAATACCTCCACTATATCACACCCTTATCTACTACGTAAAATACAAGTTTCCTAGTCTTCAACTACAGCAGATATTTTTAAAAAAGGAGTTCAATTTCTCAGCTATTTTAGA
The DNA here is from genome assembly GCF_033958435.1 of Carettochelys insculpta. Lineage (NCBI taxonomy): Eukaryota > Metazoa > Chordata > Testudines > Carettochelyidae > Carettochelys > Carettochelys insculpta. The sequence goes on from NC_134137.1 coordinate 48,548,647, forward strand.
CTCACCATTAGTTTCATCTCCTTTTTCATTTATTAGTGGCCTCACTTTACCTCTCAGGCATAAATATGAAGACCTCATTTAACCCCTCTAATCTCTGACAACCTGTTCTGCTTTTTCTGACTTCTCTGCAAAACTTCAGCTCACTATATATAGCCTAGTTTGATGTGTCTACACTACTGGCTAGGATATCTTTATAATAGGGGGTACACATAATAAAGTTAATTACTTCCTGCCTCCTCTTTGTCCAGTGCATGACAATAAAAGTTTCCATTTCAACATCCCCTCACAGGGGCAGCCAATTATGAACCATTAGGACTATACCCAGGCTTCTGACTGATGAGCTGCATGTTGCACATAGTCATTTTCTTTCATACAAGCCAGAGGATTCTGATGGGGGGGAATCTTTTGCACAGAGACAAACAATTTATGTGGGGGACTGATCCCTTTTTGGGGTTGGTTTTCTGAGTGCTGTGCCCTATGGCATTTTCCCAGAGCTGAAGTGAGTCGGTGTCTCCATTGCTCTGCAACAGGGTGGGGGCGATGAGAGAAACTTGCCCAGCAGGACAGGGTGGTGGGGAGTCCCAGAGAGAAAGAAGGTGGGTGTCAGAGGCATGATCAGCACACCTAGGAACAATCCCAAAGGGGTTTCCATGACGACACCTCATCACATGTACCATTTGCCAAGATGTCATATTGACTGCTCATGGCAGAAATGAGAGACTGATTTAGAAAAAAAAAAGAATTTTAACATTTTGGAGTAGATTAAATAGATGTGTCATTGGCAAAATATGATATTAAAATCTATTGCATTTTAGAGATGCCTTTTGCAACCAGAACAGTTCTCCAAAAAAAAAAAAAAAAAAAAAAAAAAAGGCAGATGTCTTCAAAGCCAATGTTTTTAAATGGGTGCCTAATATTGGGATCTTCGTAGGAAGTGAACTTCAAAATCTGATGCATGCAAAAGATTCCATAGGTCAAGAGACTCTTAAGACTTTAAAAAAATTGGGTCATATGCTCAGTTGTTTTAATACGGAATTAGGAGTCTGACCTCAGGCAGACATTTTCTAAAATATTGGCCAAACTATGTAACTTATGCCAAACTGATGATACAATTAATAATAACCTGCCACTTAACACATATTCTATCAACACCTACAGCATGCTGAGAACAAATGATAGAACAAAAATGGATAGCCCTGAAGCATTTGCATTCTAAACTACATATGAGATGGACACCAAGGCCATGGCTACACTAGCCCCTGGCTTTCGAAAGGGGGATGCTAATAAGCCACTTCAGCAGATGACAATAAGGCTTTGCCATGAATATACAGTGCCTCCTCAGCATAATTGCGGCCACATGAGTTTTGAAAGTGCCGCTTTCGAAGCACACGCTGCTCATGTAGACAGGGGCCTTTCGAAAACACTTCCCAAAACCAAATGGGAAGAAGGGACTTTCGAAATCCAGGGGTCCTTTCAAAAGGCCCCTCTCTACACAAGCAGCGTGCATTTTGAAAGTGGCACTTTCGAAACATATGAGGCTGACATTATGCTAATGAGGAGCTGCATGTTCATGGAAGCGCCTCATTAGCATTAGCATCTCCAAAGTGGTACGTTAGCATCCCTATTTCAAAAGGTGGGGGCTAGTGTAGCCACAGCCCAATTGGTTATGTCTACACTTGCATTCCTCTTTCGAAAGAGGCATGCAAATGAGGGAAATTGAAAATGCAAATGATATACAGATTTACATATCTGGTGCCATATTTGCATATTCTTCTTTTGAAAGAGCTTCTTTCGAAAGAGGAAAAGATGCGGCTCTTTCAATAGTAAACCCCATCTTCGAAAGAACCCTTCTTCCCTTTTTATGGGAAGAAGGGTTCTTTTGAAGATGAGGTTTACTTTTGAAACAGTCTACACAGCTTTTCTTCTTTCAAAAGAATATGCAAATGAGGTGCCAGATATGTAAATCTGCATCTCATTTGCATGCTCAATTCCCCTCACTCGCATGCCTCTTTCGAAAGAGGAACGCAAGTGTAGACACAGCCAGTAGGAATGGAGAAGAAAGGCAGAGGTCACAGTAACAAGATCATGTTCAGTTATCACTTTCCTTGTAAGTTATTACATCTGAGGTAACATACCTCAAGCATGGCAACTTCTAAGTAACCTTTTTTATTTTAGTGCCCATATAGCAGTATTAATGCTGCCTGACAATATGCTTTGAAAAAAGGGGGAAGGCTGGTAGATTGCATTTAATAAATTTGAATTTGTCTTGTAGCGTAGACGTAGCCTCAGATTAAGTTTCTAGGCAGTGGCTACTCAATTTTGTAACGCTGGGTTTTATAAATTCAAATTTGAGTATCCTCACCTGCCCTGTTTAGGCTTTGTTTACTCATAAAAATTATACACTTTAATCCCCAACCCACCCACGCACTCCCATTGTGGACACAGGTTCATGAAAGCATCTCATTAGCATCTGATCTAGTTCCGTTTTGAGCTCATTCCCGGACAAGAAAAATAAGCACTCTGACACCCATCCTGAGAGTTACATCAGTATAACCATGTCAGCAAAAATATTAATTAAAATTGGGAAAAAATGTTGCAGTTTTATGTGACATACCATACCGTATCAACCTGCTAGCATTTGATAACTCCAAACCGCCTTTTCACTCCATTGAAATTAATTGAAACAGAGCTTTTAAGCAGGCAAGATGCAAAATTAATTATTTCCCCAAAAAGCGAACCTATAATTATCCTACCTCAGTAGAGAGCCTTAGGATGTCCACATTTAGGAGCTGATTCTTCATTGTCTTGTCCTTTGTGTAATTGTTTACAAAGAGTCAGTAAAATATTGCAGTGCTGATTTGGTAACTTTCTGAATGCGCTTTTCACAGATGTATATAACTGCAGATGATCACAGGCAATGAACAATCAGGCCACATAATTTTCACCATTGTCTAAAGAATTTTTTTTTAAGTGAAGATAACACAGAATCTAGTAGACCTCTGAGAATATTGCTGCAGCCCAATTAAAATCATGTCAGTGCTAATTCAGTTATGTGGTTGGATTTTCATGAACAAAGATGGTTGGGTATATTTTTAAAAAGTTAACCTTTTCCTAAAGGCAGGCAGAAGGATATTGCCTGAAGTACCCTGTGTCCTGGAGAGAAAATGGCTTTGAAAAGTTTAAGCAGGCAGCATGGTAATGAGACCATTTCTATTGACTTGTTATCTTCAAAGGTTGAACTCTTGGGCAGCAGAGAGGCAGCAGTCAGCCCCAGCCTATTTCTGCAAAAAAAAAAAAAAAAAAAAAAAAAAAAGAGTCCTCCTTGTCCATTTTTATACCAAGATGATTTATGCTATCAGACAGTCAAGCCTATTACTGCCACAGTGATTTAAAGCACCGCACAGTACAGACTGCTAGCACCACAGTGGTTTAAAATTTCAGTCAGGCCAGACTATTAGCACAAAGGTATCTAAAATACTAGCCATCCCACCTTGCTGATGCCAAGGTAATTAAAAATACCTATCAGTCTAGGCTACTGGCACACAGAGGTGGCCTAGACTGGCCTATCAGTCTAGGCTACTGGCACACAGAGGTGAAAGAGCTGCTATACTGTATAAAGCAGCTTTTTATAGTTACTCAGGAAAATGAAAGAAGGGTTGCCAAAAGTTTTACTTCATTCTTCAATACTCAACCTTCATGATTTGGACAAGGTTATAGGTAATATCCCTGTGAGGAAAAGGCTTGACTTGCCAGTTCTTGAACTACCCATTGACTTAGTGGAGGATCAATGTTTGCAGCTTTTAGACTTTTAGACAAGGCACCTTAAGCATGTGCAAGGGTATATGAACATGGCCAAATAGATTGTTGCTGATTTCTTTGGGGGGAGGGTAGCCATTTATAAAAAACAAAGTCAGGGCACAAACTTCTGTCTACACAACCTATCTACTCTTCCCAGGTTACTGAATAGCTATTGCAGCAACATGCAGCTTTCTACAAACCAGCCAATTGAATGAGAAATGTCAGTGTGCGTTAAGCCCAGGTTATCCCCCAAAGCACAGATCGTTAGTGAGGTATAAAACATATGAGCCTCACTTTCAAATATTTCCACCTCTTTGCCTTCAAGGCACACAGTAAACTTCTTGGGATGATGTGTTGCAAAACATGCTCTGGAAAATCCCTTGAAATGATGTGTGTTGCAATGTTCCCAATGCTAAGTGACATGGACGGTACTTCTCTTGAGGGGCTGTAAAAATTAATTTACAAGGCAAAATGAAAGCAGTGCCCAGAAGATTGCTCAGCAGCAAGCAGGGTCAGCTGTCTCAGAGAACAGTTATTGGAACTGTACATCAAGAAGCCAGACTGGTTCAGGCACTGATTAACTTTGTCATGCCTGCTGAATATATGGTTTCACAGTCAGATCTCTAACCAGCACTGCTCATTCAATGAGGGAGATTCTACCCAGAGATCTGGGCAGTCTGCAATACTGTTAATCTGACATCTTTAGAGAACACTGAATTGGCTTTAAGAAATTAAAGTAAATGCCTTAATGTACCACTCTCATACAGTTTCCTATAATCCTGTTGGTAGAATTTTATTATTTCTCCAAACAGTATTAATAAGGAAGGCTCAAAAATACTAGACATTGCACTGGCAGTGATGTGGAAAATGTAGTAATGTGTTTACCACTGCAGAGTTCCACTAGCGTTAGGAACCTTAATCTAAAAAGTAGTCAAAACACTGACTTCACAAAAAACAAGGAACTATATGAGCAGCCCTTCCCTGAGGGCTATACTTTTGGGAGGTATACGCTATACTTCCGGGAAGATTGACCCAGTCAAGGTCAATCTTTTGGAGTACGATTTTGCATATCTGGTAAAGATGCACAAAAATAGATCTCACTGGGGTTGGCAGTCGACCCCTGTACATAAGGGAAGTCAATGAGAGAAACACTCCTGTCAACTTTCCTTAGGACAGTCAGGTAAATCGATTTCCAATATGTTGATTCTACCTATGCACTTACCTTAGCTAGAACCGGGTACCTGAAATCACCTTATTTCTCTAGTATAGACTATCCCTCAGTACATTGAAAACAAGATTACAGTCTGCAAATAATAGTTTTACACTTAGGGTGTGTCTACACTTGCATTTCTCTTTCAAAAGAGGCATGCAAATGAAGTGCTGATTTGCATATTCTTATTTCAAAATAGCTGCTTTCAAAAGAAGAAAACCAGTGTAGACACTGCTCTTTCAAAACAAACCTCATCTTTGAAAGAATCCTTCTTCCCATAAGAAAAGGGAAGAAGGATTCTCTCAAAGATGGGGTTTACTTTCAAAAGAGCCGTGTCTACACTGGTTTTCTTCTTTTGAAAGAAGCTATTTCAAAATAAGAATATGCAAATGAGGTGCCAGATATGAAAATCTGCACCGCATTTGCATTTTTGATTTCCCTTATTTGCATATCTCTTGCAAAAGAGGAATGCAAGTGTAGACAAAGCCTTGGAGTTTTGTTAATAATCAAATTGCAAGCTAAAAAATACTGCAGTCTCAAAAATTCTGTGAAAGATAGGCTGAAGGCATCCAAAATAAATTATCAAGGCAAATATTCAAATGATCCCATTCAAAAGATCATCTTTCAAAAGAGCACATCCACACACAAAAAGCAGATCGAGCCTGCAATCCGCTTTTTTGAAAGACTGCTCATCTCTTCTAAAAGGGAGCATCCACATAGCTACAGACACTCTTTCAGAAGTGCTGAATGGGAAACGCCACGGACAGAGTGGCATGGCTGACAAGCCCTTCCCGGGCTCACAACCAGCTGCTTCCTTAAAGGGCCCCTTCCAAACTCCCCCACCCTGCATTTGCTCAGGCTCACAGAGCTTTTACAAGCCCCACAAAGCCTCTGCATAGACCACTTAGTGCTTGGAAGCCTGTGCCCGGTGGACCCCCAGCAGCAGCACCTTCTGTTGAAGCTAGACAACCTCCATACCCTTGCTGAATACCTAGCCATGGTGGTCACTGTTGTCCTGCAACTCCTCCTGTGGTCGATCCCCTATGCTGGGGGCCTGGAGCTGTTTGACCTGGGATGGCACTAGCGTTCCCCGAGTGCTCCGGTGGCACTGGAGCCACTGAAGCAGCTGCCACTGGTGGGAGCAACTGGTTTTGGGGGACTGGGACGATGCTTGATGGCTGCTGAATTTCAGAATGAGCAAGCAAATGTTCCAGGAGCTCTGCCACTGGCTTGCCCCCAGCTTGGCTCACCAAGACATTCGCATAACGCCCACCCTCCCCCTTGAAAAATGGGTAGAAATGGACATTTGTAAGCTGACCACCCCGGACAGCTACCAGTCCATGGGTCACCAGTTTGGAGTGGGCAAGGCCACCATTGGGGCTGTCAACATGGAGGTTAGGCATGTTCAGGTCATGCACTCACCACAGGGAGTATGGAGTTGGATCACTGGAAAGGGGGAACCATTGAGGAAAGGGGCAAGGAGGTAGGAGCACGGGGGCCGGGGGACAGGAACGCCCCCTGAAGACCTCATGAGACTGAGTGCCCTTTCTCCCATGCAGGTCATGCGTGCCATCAATGCAATGCTGCTGCACAGGGTCAACTGTGTGCAGGATGCGGACACAGCTGTCACGGGATTCACAGTGCTCGGCTTCCCAAACTGCTTTGGTGCCTTGCACTTCCCCTTCTGCACCTCGGAATATAGCGCCAGAACACACATCAATAGAAAAGGCTACCACTTGGTAGTGCTCCAGGTGCTGGGGGGCAGCAAGGGCCACTTCATGGACATTTATGTGGGATGGGCAGGATGGACACATCATGCCCATGTGTACCATAATTCTGGGCTCTGCCACTGCTTGGAGGCCAGGACATTTGTCCCCTCTCAGGAGTTCAGGGTCAAAGATGTGACCATGCCCCTCTGCACAGTGGTGGATACCGCCTACCTTCTGCTGCCCTGGCTGATGTGGCCCTACACGGGCCACCCTGACCCCTCCTAGGAGGCATTTAACACTCACCTCAACTGGGCCCAAAATGTGGTGGACTGGGCCTTCGAGCACCTGAAGGGCCAACAGAGGCGATTCCTCATGCACCTGGAAGTGGGGCTATGGGATGTCCCCTAGGTGGTGGGTGCCTGTTGCATCCTCCACAACACTGTGGAGGGAAAGGGAAAGGTGTTCCCCCCATGGTGGGTGGCAGAATACAGTCCTGGCCTTGAACAGCTGGTTCCCGCTCCAAGCCAACAGGTCCAATGGGATGGGGTCCAGATTTGGGGTGCTCTTCAGCAGCTATTCACCCATGAGCCACAGTTATTGTCACCCACAGTCAGCCTATGCAGGCCCCCCTGCACTTACAACTCTCGCCACCCCCCCAATGACCCCACCACACACCCACATCCACGCCCCACTGACTCCCCTATCAACATTATGGGACAATGGGATAGTTCAAAAATATTGATGTATGGTTGAATATAAACTGTTTGATCTAAAATTGTAAAAACATTCTGTATAAAACAACAGGGGGGAAACTATATATCGGTTGTTCTGTGCAGGAGGGGGTCGGTGGAAAAGGAGATGGGACTTCAAGACAGATTGCAAAGTGGGGAATCAAAACTTGGATTGGGGGGACTTCACCGGCAGTGTAGAGGGGGAGACCTCAACTGGGATGGGGGAATTTGGGACCTTAACTAGGAGGGGGGTAAAGGGAATATTATGCAGGGGAGGGGGCACCTTAACCAGAAGAGGGGAGATGGCACTACTCCAGGGTGGGGATGGATGGCCAAAAGCCCCATCAGCCCTGTGTTTCCCTCCCACCTCTGGTATGGAGCCCATGGCAGGGCTGTGAAGGGGTGGGCAGCATGGGGAGGTAGGGTCAGGTGAATGGTCAGGGGCATGGTCAGGGTGAGAGGAGGGTGCCTGCTCAGGAGGGTGTGCAGCGTGGGGGGCATGAGTGGGAGTGGAAGCATCAGGCGGGGCAGGATTTGTCTGAGGAGCCCAGGGTGCTTCTTCAGGACCTCAGTGACATTCCTAAGGTGCCCCACCAGATCTGCCCATGCCTCCCTGTGCCAGGTGTACTGGCCATGGTCCATTTGGAGGCACTGCTCAGCAACCTCCATGAGCCAACGGGGTGCTTCTGTGGCATCAGCCCATCCTCTCGACCTCTGGCCATGAGCCCCTCTTCTTGGTGCTGGGGATGGTGACTGTTCCCCCTCCTCCTCTTCCTGGATGCGGAGCAGTACGGTGTTGGGGGTCTCCCAGCCCTCCTCTGGCGTGTCTGCAAGGATGGATAGGAAGTCAGTAAGTCCCTTGTTGGTGGCATGAGGGCTGTGCTCTCCATCCCCCTGTGGACACCAGACCTCCTCCAGCACCAAGGCATCTGACGTGTTTCACAGGGGTTCCTGGCCACATGTTCCATTCCCAGTTCATGGTCCAGCCCCACACCCACCACCTGGCACACGTGGCTTGTGGCATTGTCCCAAGGGGACCTGTGTTGTGTTGGTGATGGGTGCACTGAGCATGTGGGTGGCCTGCTGGCTGCTGGGGTGTCACTGCCCAATGCGCTTGGGTGTGTGCCCCATTGAGTACTTACCGGAGGGACCCTCTGCATGGTCTGCTGATGCCCAGCTGGTAGTCACCCAGCTGGAGGATCAGGACGGAATGTCAATTATAAGGTCCCCCTCGTCACTGGAGTCCTCAGTGGCTGGTTCTGTCCCAGGTTCCATCAGGCAGCTGTCTGGTCCAGACTCCTCCTCTTCAGCAGGGTGTGGCTTGTCTCCCACTGTCCAGGAGGGCTGTTGTGGGGGAGCTTTCCCTGGGCCCCAGGAGGCAGTGGAGCTACCTATAATAGGGACAGGTCGCAGGACCTGTGCCTCCTTGGCCTTGGCATACCCCTGCTATAGCTTTTACTTTACTATGCTCCTGGTCAGGGATGCAGACAGGGTGGCCTCTGATGGCAAGTTCTTTCGATAGATGGGCGAACGCAGCCACATTTTGTTGCTTGCCTCCATCTCTTCCAAAATCTTCCAGAGCCCGAGTAGGCATCTCAGCTCGGGCTCGTCCACGAAGGCACCCTTTTCTCTGGGGCTGTCTGAGTCCTATGAGCCCTGAGAAGTGGGGGGGTACGGAGGCTTGGGCTCCTGTAGAGGCTGCCAGCTGGCCAATACTTTTGTGGGGGGGGGGGGCTATCCATGGGGCACGCTGCTAGAGCTCATGCTTGAGCCGTCAGCATGGAGTACTCCTCTTTTAAAAGAGTGGACAGTGGAGTGTCTACACACACTCTCTTTTGAAAGGGGGCATTCTTCCTAATACAGGAACGGAGGAGTGAATTCAAAAGCTGCTCCGTGTTCCTCCGATTTCCTTTCAAAAGAGCATGTTATGCGTGTAGACGCTCCATGCACGCATTTGAAAGAGAGACAAATTTTTGAAATTTAAGTGCTAGTGTAGACGTAGTTCATATGAACACATGCCACAGCAACGTAAAGGCATTTTAGTGCTCAAGAGTATCAGACCCTATAGAATTATTTTTGGAGTCAGATGAATTCCTAATGAATCTAGGACAAAATTCTCTCCAGTTTCAAGCGAGAAGGCTACAGCTTAGAGGAGAAAAATGTACAGGGTGTCATCTCATCTCCGCTTATAGCAGCTGATCTAGATTCTGCAAGGGTGCCCATCTTGAGACACAGCTATGTCGGGAAACCTCCCCAAGTGAGGCTGCAGTGTGAACTGCCAGTTCTCCTTCTGGCATAGCCACCCCAGTCTCCCAACATTATTGACTGTGTTGACAGACACACTGTTTGGCAGCACAACTGTATTTACTCTGTACACTTTGATAACAATGACTAGGTTGGTCGAGGTACACGTACCTATGGTGGCAAAACCGTACAGCGTAAACTAGGCCTCAACAAGCAATGGTTCACCTGTGCAAGGTCTGGCTGGATCTGATGGAGCCTTCCTTAGTGTGGAGCCTTTATCCCCACACAGTGAGGCAGAACACTGGCCTGCTGGACGAGAAAGGCCCAGGCATAGATCGATAGTGGGCAACCTGTGCCATGTGTTGTTCTATGTGTGGCCTATGAGACATTTTGTCTACTGATGCCCTTATGTAGGGTTGCCAAATTCTGTTGGTTTCCTTCTGCATTTTTTCCCCTTCTGATATTACTAGAGAGACACACACACACAGAGCAAGAACATGTGAAGTGAGGCACATGCTGATTGCTCATAACATTGGACTGTGAGAGCTGTGCGCATCCCCTGCATCCAATCAAAGCACTGCTATGGTTCAACAGGCCCACACTGCAAATCTAGGTACTCACGCACAGATAGCAAATCTACCCTATCCCGGGAGACTGTCTTGATTATGACAATCTGTGGCCCACTGAGATGAAGGAGGGCCACTCACACAACCCACTCACTAGTCTGGGTCGCCCCTCTCTGGCATCCATCTTTCCATCATCACAACCCTGTGCATGGGTGATGCTTTGGCACAGCACGACCAGTGGACCCACGGCAGATCAGCAAACCGGCTGAGGATATTCCTTCCTCGAGTCTTGTCAACCCACTCCTCACTCATGATCCCTGCTCAGTGTCAGAAGTGCTTCCCATAACTTCCACCTGTCATGTCTTTAGTGTGTGCGCTTGTTTTTATTTTAACGACGTGTGTAATTCTGGATCTCGAACGGAATTGCACTTGGTAACTTTAATGATAAGTTAACAATGTGCGTGTGTGTGGGAATAATTATCTTTTTTATTGTTTTGCCTTTTTAAACAGCTGTGGGATAAAAATTAAGTAAAATTTGTTCCCAATCCACTATAAGTGTAGCCCTCTTGGATTAGCATGCCACCTGAAAGCAATAAAAAACCAATGCAGGCTCAACAGAAATAGAGTGGTCTGATCCTACAGTACATACACAGGCTCAACTTCCTCACTAGACAATAGATTTGACTATAAAGAGAATGAAAAATCAGTCCTACCTGCACGTCTAATCTATGTTTAAAAAAGCACTTTTAACAATTACCACAGAACATTTCAAATCTATCAAAATGCATATTTTAGCCCTGTCACTAGTGCATAAAGTCTGAATAGATCTTTTCTTAATTCAAGAGGAAATCAACATTTGTTGAACATGTTAACACATTTTTAGCTTCCTTCCCTCAACTCTGCTGGAGAATGGGAAATTGAAATCTAAACCTAATTCTCCTAATTACAGAACATCCATCAGGAGCAGCAGAAAACAGGTTCAGGAAATTGATCATTAGTCTCATTTCTACTTCACAGCTGCTGACACACACACACACACACACACACACACACACACACAAAACTGGAATCTTTTAAAACTTAATTCCATGGCCTGACTTGATCAACGTGAGACAATGAAGCACTAATAATAAATGAAAGTAAAGCAATTTTCAGGCATGTGTGATCATAAATACGAAGAATATCACTGAATTCTAGGGCAGGGATCCTCAGGATTCTATAATGTGAACTATAGCTTGACACCCACGTTGCTCTATGAACACCTCCCCTCCTACTCATGATCTTGCAACATCCTTGTGGCATCAACAGTGACGTCTTACTTGGAAAAGTAGTATTAGGGAGGTATTAGGTACATTTAATGAAGTTTAACAGCTGAAAAACAAAAAGCTATCATCACATGACTGACCAGAGCCCACTGATTTCAATGGGAATACGCTAATGGGCTTGAATCAGGCCATTGTGACCAGCCAGATCTTCACAGACCACAGGTTGAAAAAAAAGACAGGTACCTCTTCTGTAACTGGTGCTCTTCAAGAGGTGTTGCACGTGTCTATTCAACTTGGGGTGGGGGGGTGTGCTCACCTTATGCACTGGTGCAAAAAGAATTTCCCTCAGCAATATCTATAGGGGACCAGCTCTGGTGCCCTCTGGAGTGGTGTGCAAATGCTGTGGTATATAGGGCACCACTGCCCCCCAATACACCCTCAGTTCCCTGTCGCTGGAAATTCTGATGGTGGGGAAGGAAGGCAGATTTGCAATAGGCATGAGCAACACATCCTGAAGAACACCAGACATGGGAAAAGGTAGCTAACTTCTTCTTTGAGTACTTGTTCAGATCCATGCAACTTAGGTAACTCCCAAGCAGTGACAATGGACATTGGTAGGAGTTCAAGGCATATAGACAGGTCTGCTGAACTTAGAATCATCTCTGGCCTCTGAGTGATGGCATAGCAGGCCAGGAATTTGTGTACCAAAGAGCATGTGGCTGCTTGACAGATGTCCTGGATTGGGATGTACACCAGGAAGGCAATCAAAGATGAGTGGGCTCTGATCAAATTGGCTCTGACAAATCAGCAGCAGATGGACTCTCATCAACTTACAACATACCTGAAAGCAAGAGGTGATTGTGACACTGTGCCCATATATTTTATGGAAATATGTTTTTGAATATAGATATGCATAACTAAAATGTACTTTATGCAAAATGAGGCAAATAATCTATCATTCAAGAGCTTCCAATCAATCAAGAACTGAATGTGTACATTCTATTTGTGTGTACGTATCCTTCTTGTGTGTGCAGTTAGAAATATGAAGTGTAAACATGTTTATTAATCTAGATCTTCTGGTGAAAGCCATTAATGGTACTTGAGGAAGTTAATGCTCTGATGCTCAACACAAGGATCTGTTTTGTTTTTCCTGTAAGCTTGAACTATGGTTGGTCCCACAAAGACATATGACTATGCCACCTACTGCTGGAATCCATCCTGAATTTGGTATTTTTGCACAGGGGTGACGGAATGGAACAAACATTACCCACCCTGGGGAAATTCCTTTTAAGGGCTGGGATACAAACAATGATGGTCTTCAGCTGTCTTCACAGACTGCTCCTTACCACAAGAGGAGACATGAAGAAACTTAGGGGAAAAAAAGATCTCTAACAAGGGATGGAGGGGGAAGCAGCTGGACCCAGGTCAGAAGAAAGATAAGCTGTGGCCTAAAGAACTTCATCTGAAATGAGGACTGGGGGAGAAATTATGATTTGTAACAATTTCTCTTTGTACATTATACCTAGTGGACATATTTTGCACTTAGTAACTTCTTTTGATCTGGCTTGTAACCATTGAAATCCTACTTTTGATACTCAATAGAAACACTTTTGTTTATTATGTAAATAACTGTTACCAGAAATGGGGCGGGGGACAACAGCTGTGTTCTCTTTCATTGGTAAAGGAAACAAACATGATTTTTTTTTCTGTATAAAACTTTTATACCGAGTAAGATGGATTTATTTGGGGCTTTAGTCCCATTGGGGTTGTGCTTCTGGGTGTAGTCAAGGCCCTGTAACTGAGCCCTCCCAGAGCTGAGTTATTCTCAGTGTCTGGGTTACTCTACTGGGAGGCTGTTAACCCAGCTCTGTGTCTTTACTGGAATAGCCCAGAGCTACTGGTTTTGCAGCACACGGAAGTGGGGCACTACAGAGGGCAGGCTGGTGGGCTCAGTGGTTTGATCAGCCCATGAAATGATAGTCTCAAGTGGATCTCTCTTCACTAGTCTCCTGAGCTATGTCTACACTACAGAGATCTTTCGAAAGAAGCCCTTCCAGAAGATCTCTTCCAAAAGAACTTCTTTTGAAAGAATGCGTCCACACACAAAAAAGCAAATCAAAAGAGCGATCTGCTCTTTTGAAAGAGAGCGTCCGCACAGCCCCTGCTCTTTCAAAAAGAATGGGACAGGGATTGAAAAATCAGGTGCCATGAAGAGTGCTCTTTCGAAAGAAGGGCCCTGTGGAATGTCTAATGTGAAGCTTTCCAAAGAAGGCATTCTTCCTGAAACAGGAAAGGAAGAGTGATTACGAAAGGAGCACTGTGTTCTTTCAATTTACTTTTGAAAGAACACTTCGTGTGTAGATGCTCCAGGGAATCTTTCGAATGAGCCCCCTTCTTTTGAAAAAAACTTGCTTATGTAGACACAGCCCTGGAGTTTGGGACAGAAGATGCTTTGGTTCATGCGGAAAGCAGACTTCCTTCTACCACCTCAGGAAGGAAAGTTGGAGAGGGCTGGAGCTGAAACTTGTCCTTATAGAAGACTATGCACAGTGGCTTCAAGTTTAAAGCTTGAAGCTTAGAAACTCATCACACTGACATCAACACCACCAGGAACCTGACCATCACGACATGTGAGAACAACGGCTGACCCTGGATGGGCGGATGACAGATGGACTCTGACAGAAGAGCATGCCAGGCCATGGTTTTTCAGATGAAGCAGATAGTCCAAAATCAACTGAAGGACCTAAAGGGGAGACGCTTGTTCAGCTGCCCGGTGCGAGATCCTCATCCACTTGGCCATATAAGCTTGTCTAGTCAAGGGCTTTCTGACCCCCCCCACCCCCCAGATGAATCTACTGGACCACTATGGCAACAGTTGAGTCAACCACTGCTCCAATGAACTCTATCCTCTGAACAGGAACTACACTGCTCAGCTAGAGCTGGGGCCCAAGTTCCCTCTGGAGGTGAAGAGCCACCGGCCTGGGGCCTTGCTTGTTCCTAGTTTTGTGCTTTCCCTTATGCAGACAATGGAGAAAGCCCTGGCACTGTCTTCCTAGGGTTCTTGGCCAGAGCCATGGATGAGGACTGGTGCCAGGCAGCAGACAATACCAGTGGGGCACTGCACACCGAGGCCATAGGAGTCAGTGCTGCAACAAAGCACTACACCAGTGCCAGGATGAAAGACAACTGTGGAAGAGGTGCTCTGAAGTGAATGCCGCACTCCTTTTTCACACTGGGCTTGAAGAACTTGCAAATTTTGCACTCATCATTAATGTGGCCTTTGTTCAAGTACTGTAAATAGTGATTGTGTGGACCACTAATGGGCATGGACCTCTTACAGCAATCACAGGACTTGATGCCTGGGGATTGAGGCACATCCTGTCCTGAGGCAGAGTCCCATACGGGACCTATGAAATCTCTATTGATTTGCTGGGGATACTACTAACAGGAAAACTAACACAGCATAATACAGGGGTTTCAAAATCATGGCCCGCAAGCCAGTTTCACAGTCTGGTCTGTGTGTAGTTGCTGGCGTGTGAGTTCCTGGGGGCGGGGGGCTGTCCCCTTCCCCTCAAGCCCAGCTTCTGCTCCACCCCTGCCCTGCCTCCTCCTGTGTTAGCTCCACCCTCTCCCTCCCCCATTGGACCCCTTCCTCCAAGCCCCATCCCCCTGATGAGTGAGGCCTTGAGAATTACTAGAGGGCCTAGTGTGGGGCAGCAGCAGGGGTCAGGCTCTCCCACACAAATAAGTGGTGGCAGGAGCTGCAGGGAAGCAGAGTGATCTCCCAGGCCAGCCCAGTTGCTCCCCTTCACTGCAGCTCCTGCCACGGCAGTGAGGGTGAGAGGCCTACCCTGTTGCTGTCCTTAGTTGCCCAGGGCCCCACTGGTAACCTGAGTATGGGGGACTATTGTATCCATAGTATTGTTGGGGGCAGCTACTGCATGGCCTCTCCAAAGCACCAGGCTCATGGTGTCTGCCTCAAACCAGCCTATGGACAGGATGGCTCTGCACACACCTCTCCCAGGCCACAGAAAGCTGCTCTAGCCCTGCTGCGCTCGTGGTGGCGAGGAACTCCGAGAAGGTTTAACTCTCCCCTCAGAGCAGCAGGTGGGGCTAGGGATACACGAGGAGGAGTGCATGGAGACCCTGCGCTGCCAGGGCTCTGTCAGCAGATTTGAGGACTGGAATTGGCCCTCTGGTAAACTGAGTTTGAATCCCTGCTATAAGAGAAAAGCTAAATGAATTCAAATGAACAAGAAACAACCGTGCTTGCTGAAGCAGCAACAGTTCCAGGACTGGTGGTAAGAAGGAACTGGAGGTTGTGGGGAGCCAGCGGCGGTGCCCTATACACAGCAGCATGTACACACCACTCCAGAAGATTGCCAGAGTCAGACCCATACAGATACCACTGAGGGCAAAGAGCTTCTGGCATCAGGGCATGTGGCAAGCACCCCCTCCCCTCCACCAAGGTGAATGGACATGACAAGCATTCAAATAAGAACTCCTGTTCCATAGATTAATTATGTGTAAGAAACAGTTTCCAAGGCAAGTCATTTCTGAAGGTCATATAAGCACACTTTGTACACTTGCAATCAGCAACATAAAACTTTCTCACTGCATTACTTTTCCCAGCACAGGACATGGCAGCTGAGAAAGAAATCAACTCAAATCAACTTGTGTTGGACAATGAATGAAACAAATCTATAGCAGCCTTTTGATAACAAAAAGCCTGAGTAATGAGATACTTGCCTCAACTATCAATGAAAAAGGTAAAAGGGGAAATGGTCTTTTGTCTCTTAAGCAATATTCTAAGTGCTGCTCACTCAGGTGAAATCTATAAAGAACTCTGTTTAACTTTTTTAATCTTTAGGTTTCAGTGGCACATAAAGGGGAACAGGCACATTAGTTCTTGCCCAAAGTGTAAGCTTTGTAACAGTTTACTAGTATAGTACCAAAGCTGAAAACTACAGAAATGCTTCTATCATTTTCCTATTATTTTACTTTCTAATACAGTCTCTTTAACCAAATAAACTTCCCTCTGCAGCATCTACAACATAAACTTTACTGCTTTGTGTTAGAGCAGGAGAATCTAAAAATGAAACTGACTCGAAAAAATCTAATCTTGACCAATATTGAAAGAAAGGTAAAAAATTAGAAGCTCTGGCCCCAACATACTCCACTCAGTCCCTGCCTAACTAAAGTACTCATTTTATGTCCTTTATTATAGCATGAGAGTATCTCACAATTTTTCATGTATTCATTCTCAGGGCACCCCTAAACAGTAAGGAATACCGTTTATCCCTTCATTACAGATAGGGAATGGACTTCCAGAAAAGCTGAAATTGACTCATCCAAGGTCACACAGGAAATCAAGCAGGTACTTGAATTCAGTTCTTTGTGCTTTGAGGCTAATAGTCTAACCACTGGACCATCCTCCTTCTTTTGCCTGAAGACTTCCTACTGGGGACTCTTCTAGTTACAGTCTGCTTCAAGTAGGTACCTCCATGGATAAAATACAGCTCTCGGACATGCATCACCTCTGTTCTGCTGCTCCATCCCATGGCTTATCCAGCAGCCAACCCTTCTCTTGGAGCAAATTCCAGATACTGTGCATTTTCTAGAGGGACTAAAGGAGAAAGAGGCTATGTCTAAACTAGCAAGTTTTTTCGAAAAAGCGGGGGCTCTTTCAAAAAAAACGCCATGGCATGTCTTTTGACATTAACTGGGATAACATGGCAGTTTTTCTGGCAGCGATGACTTCACCAGATTTGGATTTCAGAGGTGCCATCTTGTTCTGGGTGGGTCCTAATGCCTTCTTCATACCCTCGTACATTCCTCTGAGATTACCAAAGTTGGCACATGTCTGGATGCTGCTGCACAACTGGAGCCAGTGGTTGTTGGCACAGCGCCTGGCTGTCTGCTGTACTGTTCTTCTGGCCTCTCTAAGTGCTTGCTGGGTACTCTGGCTCGGTGAGCGTTTGTACTCCAGGAGTGCAGCATGCTTCTTTTCAATGACTGGAATCATCTCATCAGAGTTAGCTTCGAACCAGTCATTCGTGTTTCTAGCTCTTCTTCCAAACACCGACAAGGCCGTGTTGTAAACTGTATCCCTCAGATGTTGCCATTTGGATGTCGCATCGACGCCCCCATGGCTGCTGAGCAGATTTTCCTGGAGGGTCTCTCTGAACTTTTCAGCTTTCTCCGAGTTTGCCGTCTTTCTGGCGTCAATGCGGGGCCTTCCAGCAGGTTTACAGCGGTACAGCTTCTTGGGTCTCAGCTTGAGTTTGGAGCAAACTAGCGAGTGATCTGTATCGCAGTCAGCACTACGATAGCTGCATGTCAGAAGGACGTTTTAGAGGTTGTTACGCCTAGTGATGACCACATCTAGTTGATGCCAGTGCTTCGAGCGTGGGTGTCTCCACGACACTCTGTGCTGTGGCTTCGTTCGGAAGAATGTGTTTGTGATGCAGATGATTGTGGTACGTGCACAGTTCAAGGAGACACTGTCCATTTCCATTCATTTTTCCCACCCGAAGAGTCCTAAGCAGGAAGGCCATGAGGCCCAATCAGCTCCAACTCTTGCATTGAAGTCACCCAAGATGTACAGTTGTTCATGAGCAGGTATTTGCGCTACAGCAGCACTAAGCACGTCATAGAACTTGTCTTTTACTTCTGGTGTGGCGTACAGGGTTGGGGCATAAGCGCTGATCAGGTGGACAGGACCGGCGCACGTTTGAAGCATGATCTGAAGAAGTCTTTCTGATCCGCCCATGACTAAATGAACCATTTGTAGAAGGGTGTTTCTGACAGCGAAGCCAACACCATGCTCTCTGGGTTCTTCTTGGGCTTTACCCTGCCAGAAAAAGATGTAGTCCTTTTCCTTTAGAGATCCCGAATCTGCAAGTCGCGTCTCTTGCAGTGCAGCGATATCAACTCGGAGCCTTTTCAGTTCCTCATTGATGACAGCGGTCTTGCGGGTGTCACTGATGGCCTGAAGATCTTCAGTCAAGCCGGTCAGCATGGTCCGCACATTCCAGCAAGCAAGCTTGAATTGTTGATGTTCCTCATTTCTTGTTGATTTTCTTATTGGTTTGCCTGGTGCCCAAATTTCAGTCACTTGTCCGGTTCAGGAACCTTAAGCCTCACGCACCCAGCGAGGCAGGTGAACTGTGGCGGGACAGTACACTATTGGCTGGGGGCTGCCCAGCTTGAGGCGGGCAGTGACTGTCCAGTGAGATGCGAGGATCCCTCCCACCGTCGAAGGCAACCCCTGGCACTCGTTCTCTACGCCAATCAGCAAGAGCTTATAACCGGTAACTGTTGCCTCCCGTGTTGATGCAACGCTGTTCAGCGATGCCAGAGTACCTCTCTGGGCACGAGCCTGGGCATTTGTTATGGAGACTCTGGGCTGCCCAGACACCAGTGTCCCCCTCTTGGCTTTACTGATATAGTCCAAAGGAGAGGATAACCTCCACGTCTGGTACCAGCTCAGCTGCAGGAGTTGCCGGGACAGTGCCAGAAGTTGACACTGAACCGCCTTCGGATTCCACTCTGGGTTTTCTGTCAGGGTTTACTCCCTTAGCCTTCCTCCTTCCCAGGATAACCCACAAGGCAGTGGGGGGTGGAGTTGTGGAGAATGTGGTTAAGGAACATACTACTTCATACCTCCCTGTCAGCATGAGTCACCATAGCTCCCTGTGGAGCCATGACTCTTGTCCCTACCTTTTGCCCCTCCCCCCAGCTACCATCACCATAGGACCCTCCCCAACCCACTACCCCCATCTGCTCCCATGTCTACCCTCCTCACTGCACTGGCCCCTCTCCCCCCAGCTGCTCTCAGTGCCCCCAGGTCCACCTTCCCCTATGAAGTCATCGCTGACAAAGCCAAACAGATGGAGCGCTGGGTCAAGCACTACTCCGAGCTGTACTCATGCGAGAATGTTGTGGTTGACGCAGCCCTTGATGCTGCTGAGCTCCTACCAGTAATGGACAAACTGGATCAAGAACCGACTGTGGATGAACTGAAGAGAGCCATCGACAGCATTGCAGCAGGAAAGGCCCCTGGTCAGGATGGTATACCACCAGAGGTAATCAAATGTGCCACGGACACACTCCTGGAACCCCTGCATGAGCTGCTGTGCCTGTGCTGGAAAGAGGGTGAGGTTCCACAGGATATGCATGACGCTAACACTGTAACGTTGTATAAGAACAAAGGAGACAGAAGCGACTGCAACAGCTATCGTGGAATCTCCCTCCTAAGCGTCACTGGTAAACTGTTCGCTTGCGTCATCCTTGGCAGACTCCAGAAGATTGCTGAGAGGGTGTACCCTGAATTGCAGTGCGGATTCCGTGCAGAGAGGTCTACCGTTGACATGGTCGTCTCTCTAAGGCAGCTGCAGGAGAAGTGCAGGGAGCAGAGAAAGCCACTCTACATAGCCTTCATCGACTTGACCAAGGCTTTTGACTTGGTCAGCAGGGATGGTCTGTTCAAACTGCTCCACAAGATAGGCTGTCCTCCACGGTTACTCAAGATGATCCAGTCATTCCACGAAGACATGAGAGGAACC
Source organism: Carettochelys insculpta (assembly GCF_033958435.1). Classification (NCBI taxonomy): domain Eukaryota; kingdom Metazoa; phylum Chordata; order Testudines; family Carettochelyidae; genus Carettochelys; species Carettochelys insculpta. The sequence goes on from NC_134137.1 coordinate 48,568,737, forward strand.
ATCCAATATGACGGCGCATTATCGGATGCTTTCAGAATCAGGAGCGGCGTCAAACAAGGATGCGTGCTTGCTCCAACATTGTTCGGGATCTTCTTCGCACTCCTCCTGAAGCATGCCTTTGGATCTTCAACAGAGGGCATCTTGCTGCACACGAGATCTGATGGGAAACTGTTTAACCTTGCAATGCTGAGAGCTAAGACTAAGGTGCAAGAAGTCCTCATCAGAGACATGCTGTTCGCAGACGATGCTGCTGTAGTGTCTCACACAGAAGACCAGCTTCAAAAACTGCTGGATCGGTTCTCCAAAGCGTGCAAGGACTTTGGGCTTACCATCAGCCTAAAGAAGACAAACGTACTTGGTCAAGATGTTGCTGAATCCCCATCAATCAGCATTGACAACTATACGTTAGAGGTTGTCCACGAGTTCGTTTACCTTGGGTCCACCATCACCGACACCCTGTCGTTGGACACTGAGCTAAATAGGAGGATCGGAAAAGCGGCCACAACTCTGTCCAGACTCAGCAAGAGAGTGTGGAACAACAACAAGCTGTACACTCACACCAAAATGCAAGTCTACAGAGCCTGCATCCTCAGCACCCTCCTTTATGGCAGCGAGACTTGGACCCTGTATGCCCGCCAGGAGAAGAGGCTGAACGTCTTCCACTTGCGCTGCCTCAGGCGCATCCTCGGAATATCATGGAAGGACAGAGTTACCAACACAGCCGTCCTCGAGCAAGCTGGAATCCCAACCATGCACACCCTCCTCAGGCAGCGTCGGCTCCGCTGGCTTGGCCACGTCCACAGGATGAATGATGGAAGGATTCCAAAAGACATCCTGTATGGTGAGCTAGCCTCTGGCAAAAGACCCCCCGGACGCCCCCAGTTGCGCTACAAAGATGTCTGCAAGAGAGACCTCAGAGAGGTAGACATCGAGCTGGACAACTGGGAAGAACTAGCAGACGACCGCGGCAGATGGAGGCAGGGGTTACACAAGGGCCTTCAGAAGGGCGAGTTGAAGATCAGACAGCTAGCAGAGGAGAAGCAAGCACACAGAAAGCACAATAAGGACTTGCCAGACACCCACTACATCTGTAAGAGATGCAGCAAGGACTGTCACTCTCGTCTGGGTCTTTATAGTCACAATAGACGCTGTAAATGAAGTCTTAAATTGAAACTTTAAAGGGCGCGATCCATAGTCTGTGCAGACTGTAGGATGCCTACTTTCTGGCAGCCCTCTTCTGCTCCTGGATGAGGAAGAGAGCCTTTTTCTGAAAGAGTCTTTCAGAAAAAAACAAACAAACGAAAAAAAAGAAAACACATAAATGTCCTGGAGGCCCTTTTTTCAAAAGAGCTGCCCTCCATGGCACCAGATTTTTGATCTGTGGCATTTACTGGCCCATTCTTTCAAAAAAGCAGCTGGGATGTGGTCGTTCTCTATCAAAAGAATGGATTGATTTTTGATCCACTTTTTTGTGTGTGCTAGCGATCTTTCGAAGAAAGTTTTTTTCAGAAGAGATCTTCCAAAAGAACTTCTTTCGAAGGACCGTTGTAGTGTAAGTATAGCCAGAAGGACAATGCCACAGTAGAAATTTAGCCCAGCCTGACGCAGAGAGGGGAAATTTGAGCACTCACAGATCTTAGGTAGCATAGGGAAAGCATCGTTGAGAGCTAAAAACCAAATCGTTGAGAAGTTGAGAGCTAAAAACCAAAGTAACCCATATTCAGTAATGTATGTTCATGAGAATACTTGTGAAGCAAAGGAGCTTCATTAATCATAAGCTAACAGTCACGAGTTCCTTGGCAGCCAGTTAGGACCTTACAATAAATGTATTTTAATTGGCTTTCTAGATAGAGAAAGCAGTGCACTATTTTTTATTTTTTTTTAAAATGTTGTGGTCTGGCAGAGTCCATTCTCAAACACAGCTACAGGTAATTTCCAGTGGCAGGAAGTTTCACTAAGGAAGCAAGTACATTCTTTGCTGATTGTGGCAGTTGAGGATCGCTAGTGAACTATAGCATTTTTAAAGGGAAAAGTCAAACTCCATCTTTTAGTTTTACTTGTAACTGATCATCACCATGAAAGCTACTAAAATTTCTCTCTCGCCATCTATACTGTTCCTTTGGTTGCCAAAGATGCTGAAGGCAAAGGATTCAAATAAAAAGGAGAGAAGAGAAAAAACTTACCATATACTTTAAATTAGAATAACAGCTAACACAAACAGGCTCATTCCCAAATGTAAGTGGGTCAGAAGTAACAGTCCACCTCAAAGCAGCTGCACCATTTTATTCTGTCTCTCTCTCTCTCTCTCTCTCTTTTAATTTTAGCTTAAAAATATTTTCCTCTGAGCAGATCCTGAAGCAGGAATATCTAAATGCATGCTAACAGCCAGCAGAGCAATAACTTCTTTTGATTGATGCAACAGTACTGAAAGATCAAACCACTTATTATACAAACAAGCTAAGTCTTCAACGTGGTACATATCTGCATGAAAGCTGGAAGGAAATGAACAAACTAGCTACTAATGTCTTACATAGATCTGAAAGTGAAAACATTTTTAAATGCATACAGGTAAAATTGCAATTTTCTTAAATTGTCACATCAAGTTATAAAGTTTGGGAAAACAGGTCATTTCACTGCTGAAGGAATGAACTCGTAAGATTTATGAAAGGAAAGCACTTCTAGGAGCTTCAGGAAAACCATGAAAGTTTAAAATAAACACAGCATAATTAGGTAATTTTCCAGTCAGTCAATCTCCTGAAATAGGGTTCAGTCCGTACTGGAACATTACATGAATTCATATGAAGTAAATGACCGTCTAGTGCAGATCAATAACCTCTACATCTTTAGCTGTAGCAGACTAATAAACCTCTTACATGGACCTGTCACTTGAGGACAACAAAGACCCCTACCGGTGATATCTTGCCCACATATAAAAACATTATATTTTATCGAAACTACAATACCCAATAGCCTAATAGGGAAAAGCTAAAGTGCAGTTCATGTATTTATCCCCTAGAACTCAGTAAAATCTACAGTTGTCTCCACAGTGGCACTGCAGAATCATGGAACATTGTGCAGCCAAGTGCTATGTAAGCATCCTCCTAAATCTTTGCAAGTGAATCTGAAGCCTGAGAGCAGTTTTCTTGATGTGCTACTCATGGGATTCTCTTGAGCATAGACTGTCACTTGTCCTGAATTATGACACTTCATGATGCAGATAGAGTCTACCAGAGAAGGAATGAAATTATCACATGCATTTTAACTCTGATTTCCAGTGGCATATAGCGATTGTGTTTTTAATGTAGTCATCTACCGCTCACAATTTAAAAAGTACATGCTGCAATATTTTAATATATATGGAGATACACAGCTCATAGAGCTGAAAAGGACCTCAGGAGGTTACTGAGTCCAGTCCCAGGGCAAGAACAAGCACCGTATGTGTATTTTAATCTATTTGCCCCAAACCCCTAAATGGCCCCCTTAAGGATTGGGCTCATAACCCTGGGTTTAGCTGGCCAATGCTCAAACCACTGAGCTCTCTAACAGTAGATTTGTTTGCTTTAAAACTGTGCAATCAGAGGGATATATCTCATTGGATTATCTTGATGGTTGCATATTCTTATTTCACACAGGTTTCAGTAATTGGAATTCCTCCAAGAGATTCTTTTTTGGGATAAGACAGTCCCTCAAAATAAATTATGTGTTTATGACTACTTTCAAAGGCTCACTTCTACTGCTACCCTTGCTGATTTATCAGCTTCATATAACAATGCAAGTTTAGCTCTTAAACTTTGGCATATACTGCCATGTTTCTGATTCTCTTCCTACCTCTCTGAATGATTTTCTTGGGCTAGTGATCAGACTCTCTCAGATCCTTCTCTATTATCCTCTGCTGTTGAGTTCTTCAGTGCTCTATTTTTGATCCCCTATTCCCCTCTGTGTTTATACTTGCCTTCTTGCAATGTGTTTGATCACAGTTCACAATGTCATATTCATACTGAAAATACCAGATATGTTTCTGTTTTTCTGTCATTTTCTTACACATTCCTGACTGCCTTCTTTGATGAGAGCCAGCTATCTCAAATAAATCCTTTTATTGCAGGATCTGCATCAAGAATAAAATTTAGTAATGAGAAAGATGTTCAAGAGGTGCTTTGAACAGGATATCATTTTTTATCTCTCACCATTGAATACACACACACACACACTCTCTCTCTCTCTCAAGTTAATACCTTAGGTTAGAGATTCTTTTTGCCACCCACATATTCCAACATGCTAAATCCTGATCATATCAACTCTTGAACATACTTGTTGTCACTCAACTTTATTCTTGATGCAGACCCTACTATTACTGTAATCCTATGCTGGCCTGCTTGACTCTACCCTTTGGCAGCTCCCATTTGCTAAAAAAGCAGTGACATCACTTCTGAATTTTCCTCTCAAAACAAAAAAGCAGTCAAGTAGCACTTTAAAGACTAACAAAATAATTTATTAGGTGATGAGCTTTCGTGGGACAGACCCACTTCTTCAGATCATAGCCACACCAGAACAGACTCAATATTTAAGGCACAGAGAACCAAAATAGTAATTAAGGTGGACAAATCAGAAAAAAAATTATCAAGGTGAGCAAATCAGAGGGTAGAGGGGTAGAACAGGGCTGGGGGAGGAAGGGGAGTCAAGAATTAGATTAAACAAAGTATGCAGAAGAGCCCTTATAATGACCCGGAAAATTCCCATCCTGGTTCAAACCATGTGTTAATGTGTCGAGTTTGAATATAAAAAAGAGAGTTCAGCAGCCTCTCTTTCAAGAGTGTTGTGAAAATTCCTCTTCAGTATGACGCAAACTTTTAAGTCATTAACAGAATGGCCCGCTCCATTAAAATGCTGGCTGACCATTTTGTGGATCAGGAGTGTTTTTATGTCTGTTTTGTGCCCATTAACTCTTTGAATTTTGCTCTGTAATTCTCACTTCCTTCCCTTGATGTCTCCCTCACATGGCTACTTGGTTACCTACACTGATGTCTTCAAATTCTAATACAGTGTTTCCCAAACTAATTTGGCCATGGAACGCTTTTGGGCTTGGAATATATTGACGGAACACATCTATGCTGGTCTGAAAGTGGCAGTGTATGTTGGGGGGGGGGAGGGGGTGTTCATACTGAAAAATTGCCAGACTTAATGCTCAAAAATTAATTTTAAGAGGTATAGTTTTTAGATGTCTTATTTTACAAAGAACAAAAAACAACAACATGAATAAACAACTAATGTCCTTCTGATAGGAGGATGGTTAGCAACCCTGTCATTAAATATACAAATAAAAATTAAGTACAAACCCCAAACAAAACATCAATATAATAGCTGAAAGAAGAATGGTTAGTGTCATTCTTTGGTACAAAAATAAAGGACAATATTGTTCAAAAAAGGGCTGTCCTTCCTTAAAGCTTAAAAAACATTTATGAAAAAAAATTTGGTAAGGAAAAATATTTTAAAATTTTGTATTTTTCCAAATGTGTTATTTTTACAGAAGACTACTGGAAAATAAGTAACATCTGCCTTTTTTACTGCGAAGCGTGTTTTTGCACCTCTGTTTCGGCATGAGTTGTATAAAAACTATACTATCATGAAGCATTATGAATATTAATATACCTACAGTCTAAACACTAGTTAAACACCTTAGTATTTTTGATACACCTTATTTATTTAATATTTTAGAAAGAAAAATATTGGTAGCATCAAAATTTTTTATGGAATACCTATTCACATCGCATGGAACACCATAAGGCAGGGGTGAGCAAACTTTTTACATCAGACCCCACTTTTCATCCCTGCAATTAACAGCTCCTCTCCCCCAAACTATCTAATGTAATCCAGACCGACAGAGGTTTCAGTTATGTTCATATGGAAAAAGAAAAAAAACCCTTTCAGCACATGTAAGAAAAGAATCAGAGGTAGCCATTTTAGTCTGCATCTTCACAAAACAAAAAAGCAGTCATGTAGCACTTTAAAGACTAACAAAATAATTTATTAGGTGGTGAACTTTTGTGGGACAGACCCATTTTTTCAGAGCTGGAAAAAATTCTAATTAATGATAACGGAGATGAAGAGAATTTAACAGAAAGATAGAAAAACATGAAATAAAAACTGACGAATCAGCTATGTAGGACAGAAGGGAGTGGGAAGGGAGAAGAAAAATAGTTTCTGCTGGTATCTGTTAAGTTAAGTGGGCTGCCAGGGATCACTACGGATATCAAAGGTGGGGAAACTGTCCTTGTAATGTGTAAGATAATTGATATCTCTGTTGAGTCTGAGGTGAAAAGTATTAAAGTTGAGAATGAACTCCAATTCAGATGTCTCCCTTTGTAATCTGGTGTTAAAGTCCCTTTGTTTTAGAATGAAGATTTAAGTTTTGAATGCTATGATCTGCTAGATTGAAATGCTCACTGACAGGTTAATGTGTATTCAGATTCCTAATGTCGGAATTGTGTCCATTCATTCTTTAGCAAAGTGACTGTCCAGTTTGTCCAATATACATAGCAGAAGGACATTGCTAAAACATGATGACATATATCATATTGATGTATTATTATTAGGGAGGAATACAGAGAGTCTATAAGGAATGGGGAAAAGCGGTTGATCAGGAAAGAAAGCTGCACTGTGGAAGTTAGAAAATGTAGGAATAAAGTTATAGTGGTTAAAGATAAAGATGAGTAAGCTCTTACCAAGGAAAACTAAAAAATAGAAGTTTTTAAATTATATAAATAAAAAGAGGATAAAGGATTTAGTTGAGCCCTATGCAATGCGGATGGGAAGGAGACTAAATATAATCTAGATATGGTCCAAAAACTAAATTAAAATTTTGTCTTGGTTTTCATTTACAAAGATAATATGGAACATATGAATGGAGGAAATCTGGCTGATGGAAATGAGTGTCTAAAAATGGAAGTTACCAAATCTGAAGTGGAAGAGCTTAATGTGCTCAAATAAGGGCAACCAGACAACTTCCACCCCAGCTTACTGACAGAACCTGCATGGGAGTGTTATAAAAAAAAATCTTTGCTACCTGACTCCAATTTTATCCATTTGGAAGTAGTACTGTATAACTGGAGAAAAGCTTATGTTGTACCTATCTTTAGGAGAGGGAATAAAAGTGATCCAGGCAGTTACTGAACCGTGAATCTTACTTTAGTAATATATAAGGTTTTAGAATAAGAGAAAAAATAGTGACATTCATTGAAATAATAAAGGGGATGTAATATTACATGGGTCTACCAATAGTAAATCAATTCCATTTTTGAGAAGATAACTGAATTTTAGATAAGGAAGTGGGTAGTAGATCTAATATGTTTGGCTTTTAATAAAGCATTTGATATGGGATCAAATGGGAAATTAGTTAATTTAGGGAAGATGAGGATTAATGCAAGCATTGTAAAGTGGATAAGGAATTGGCTACAGGGAAGAAAGCAATGGATTGTGCAAAAAATGAATTATCAACTAGAGGAGGATATTTGTAGCGTTTCTCAAAGATCATATCAAGTCTTAGATTTCTTGTTGGGAAAATATTACTCAAAGTTCTTATTAATGATTTTGGCACAAACAGCAGGTGCACTAATGAACTTTGTTAATGTTACTAAGTTGGCATCATAAATACAGAGGAGGATAAGAGGTTACTCTTCTCTTAACGGTTGTTCTTTGAGATGTGTTGCTCATGTCTATTTCAGTTAGGTGTGTGCACACCATGTGCACAGCTGTCAGAAAGTTTTGCCCTAGCAACTGTTGGGTCGGCTGTAAAATACCCTGGGGTGGTGTCAGCGTGGCTCTCTGTGTATGACCCTGACAATCTGAACTCATCTCCGTTCCTTCTCGCCAGCTACTCCAGAAGAGAGGAAAGAAGATGTGTATGGAATCAATATGAGTAACACATCTTGAAGAACAAGTTACAAGACGGGGAGTAACCATCTTTTCTTCTTCGAATGCTTGCTCATGTCAATTCCTTTTAGGGAACTCCTAAGCCATGTCTAGGTGGAAATAACTGCAGTTAATGAGTCACTGACTGCAGTACTGCTATGCCAAAACCAACATCCTCTCTAGCCTGATCACTATGATATAGTGTGACGTGAATGTATGAATGGATGACAAGGTTGCTACTCTGCAAATCTCCTGAATGAGGACATGAACTAGGAATGCAGCTGAGAAGCCCTGCTGTTGCGTGGAGTGTGCGGTGATGGTAGGTGGAGGGACCTCAGCCAGATCAGAGCACGTATGGATGAACACTGTGATCCAGGAGGTAATATGATGCAAGGAGACTGGTAACCCTTTTATATGTTAGACTACTGTCACAAACAGTTGCATTGACTTTCTGAAGGGTTTCATATAGTCAGGGGAGAAGGCGAGCACTGTTCGAACATTGAGAGAGTACAGCTTCTGTTCTTGTGGGCTTTTGTGAGGCTTTGGATAGACTACTGGCAAAAAGATATCCTGACTGGCATGGAAGTGAGAAACCACATTAGATGGAAAGGCTGAGAGGAGCCTAAGTTGAATGCTGTCTTTATGAAAAATCACATAGGGTGGTTCTGAAGTTAGGGCCCAGTGCTCTGACACATGGCAAGCTGAGGTAATAGCCACGAGAGGCATGGAAGGGAGCAGGTTGCTGGGAGTTTGAAGGGAGGTCCCATGAGTGAAGAAAGGATCATGAGGACAAAAGAGAGGGCCATGTGGGTACAAGATGCTTAATAAGTGGGTGTAGTCTGTCTAGGCCAAGGGTGCACAAAGTGGGGGGCAGGCCCCCAAGAGGGGCGTAAAATTTCATACAGGGGCCAAAGCATGATCAGCTCCTGGATGTCAGGCTCATCCTTCTTAGCAAAATGTTGAAATATGTTACTCTTTTTATATATGTGTATTCACATTTATACACCAATAAAGTTTTTACATTCTACATATTTATTTTCTTACACGTGCTGGAAGGGGATTTTTTCATATGAACATAACTGAAATTTGTTGGCGTGGATGACATTAGACAGACTGGCGGGCCCTGCTAATTGCAGGGATGAAAAGTGGGGCCTGATGTAAAAAAGTTTGCTCACTCCTGGTTTAGGCCCTTCAAGAACTCTAACCAACTAGGGGCTTGTGAACATTGACTGGCCTGCTTTGTCCAGGTGGAAAGTGGAAATGCTGCCAAGTATAAGTTGAACGATAAGGTTGCCATCTCCTGTTGCTTGAGTGACATGAGGTACTCCAATATGCCTGGAATAGAGGCATTGGTAGGGTCTCTATGTTGCTGGGAGCACCAGCATGTGAATCTATTTCATTTTGCTAGGTATGTGGCCCTATAGGAAGCCTTACAGCTACCGATGGGAACATGTCAGACTTGCTCCGAGCTGCCATGCTCTGCTGCATACTATCACAAAGCCTCAGACTGTAAGTTGGAGAGGTTGCAGCTCCAGGTGGCAACAATGACCATGATCCTGCATGATGATATGGGGCAGGAGGAAGAGCTGTACGGGTGGTTGGACTGATAAGTTTAATAGGGTGGGATACTAAGGCTGGGGGGGGGGGGCAGACTGGGGCCACCAGAATTATGTCTGCTCTGTCTCTGCAAATGTTGGAGGAGTATCCTGTGTACAGTGGGAACACTGGGAATGCATACAGCAAGCATCTGCTACACTGGATCAGGAATGTGTCTGCCAATGACCACAGGCTGTGGTTCCTCAAGAAGCACAACTGGGGGCCTTTCTGGCTGTTGAGAGTGGTAAAGAGGTTAACCATGGGAAATTGCCAGCCCAGGAGAGAGTGTGGATGATATCTGGGAAAACTGACCACTCATGGGTGAAGAAGTGCCTGCTGAGGTTGTCCACCTGCTCATTTTGAACCTCTGAAAGATATGAGATGGATTGAGGGGGCTGTACATAGTTCTCACAGCTACACGGATTCCTGACATAGAGGTGATGACTGAAGGGGAACAAGGACAGACTTGTCGGTGTTGAGCAGTAGGATTAGCTGAGCTAACATGGTATGGACCATTTGAATTTGAGATTTCTCCTACTGGCAGGATTAGTGTCTGAGTAACCAGCTGTCCAGGTAGGGGCAGATCTGAATTCAATGGCAACCAAGAAAGGCTAACACCACTGTCATGCATTTGGTGAATATGTGGGGAGCCAGGGAGAGCCAAAATGGGAGGACTGTAAATTGATCTTTCATATCATTCATTATAAAATGGAGATATTGCCTGTGGGCTGGTCGGACAGCGTTGTTGAAGAAAGCGTCCTTCATGAGATTGGCATACCAATCTCCTTGATCTAGAGGAGATAATGGAGCTGAAGGTGACCATATGGAACTCCCAATTGGAAACAAACTTGTTGAGTTCTCTGAGGTCCAAGATGAGTCTGAGGCTGCCCTTTTTTCTTTGGGATAAGGAAATAGTGGATGTAAAAACCTTTGCCTCTTTGTTCCCGAGGAACCTCCTCCAATGCTCCCAAAGCTAGGAGCACCTGTGTTTTCTGTAGGAGAAGGGTTCTTGGAGAGAGATTCACAAAAGGGGGTGGGTGGGAAGCAGGGTTGAAGCAGAACCGAACAGAATATTATGTGCAACACTTAACAATCCGAGGTGACTGGGGCCTAAGCATAGTAGAAATGAGACAGATGTTTCAGGAATCGAAGGAAAAGATCTGGAGGGTTGATTGGTAATCTATCCTCAAGGGCACCTTCTAAAGGATTGTTTAGGCCCTGAAGGAGATTTTAGTGGGCCCTGGTTTTGCCCAGGCTGTGGCTGAAAGGACTGTGCTGGGCACATTGTGGGCATCTATGAGCATAGCCAAGTTTGGCCCTCGAGGAATATGACCTCTGATGCATGGCCTGTGGCTTGAAAGTTTTCCAACGGGTAGATGGGGTGTGCATACCTGGGGATTTCATGGTGTTCTCAGCAGCCCAGAGTTGCTTTGCTCCACAAAGAGGCTGACACCACTGAATGGAAGGTCCTGAATAGCTTATTGTACCTCCAGAGGCAACCCAAAAGGGCTGGAGTCAGGTGTTGCAATGCATGGCTATCCCCAAAGAGAGGACTTGGGCCATGGAATCTGCTGCATCTAGGGAGACCTGGAGGGAGGTCCTGCAATTGACTTGCCATCTTGCACCAAAGCACGAGACTCCAACTGGAAGAGTTTTTTTTAACTTCAAGAGAAAGGCCCAGGGGTTGCAGCTGTGGTGACACAGGGTGGTCTGATGATTTGCCATCTGGAGCAGTAAGCCTCCAATGGAGTACATCCTGTGCCCAAAACAGAATGATTAGCATCCCTCAACTTGGGTGCTGGAGCCTGGTGACCCTCCTTCATGTTCTCATTCACTGACTCCACTGCTAAGCAAGGGCAGGTGAGTAAATACTCAAAGCCCTTTCAGGGATGAAACATTTTCATTCTACCCCGTTGGCTATTGGGGAAATGGAGGCAGGGTCTGCTAAATAGTTTTGGTATTGATCTGAAAGTTTTGATTATCAAGAACGATCACCCAGACAGACCCTCCAATGCCAGTAAGTCCACCATCGGGTCCTCCTGCACACACACCCCCACTTTATTAGGGGACCAGGAGGAGGAGACAGCTACTGGTAGATCAGTGTCTGGTATGTCCTCTTGCTGGGGATCTGTGGTCGGAGCCACCAGAGCTTCTAGAGTAGCTATTGATAATCGGGAAGATGGGGATGCCCTGAAAAAGGGTAGATGACCACCATCTCCAGGGCTTGGGATTCCGATGGTTCTGATGGGGTTCTTTTGAGAAAGGTTCCTTGACCTTGGTGGAAGGCCTATGGGGTCCAAAATTGTCACTGGGGAGGCCGCAAGAGAGAGGCATCATCAGAATGTGATGAAGGCAATGTGGGGTGGGTTAATCAGAGGATGATTATGAGCCACCATGTGATTTGGCTGTGAAAAAGATAAACATGATCCTAGAATATACCAGACAAGGCACTTCCAGTAAAGATTGCAAAGAAATGCCATAGGTGCAAGGCATCAGTGAGGTGTCATTTGGAACATTGTGTACTATTCTCGTTACCCTTGTTCAAGAAAAATAATCTAAACTGGAACATGAGCAGAGAGGGATTACTAGGATGATCAGGAGAATGCAGGCATCTATTTTGGGAAAAGATATAGGAAAAGCTCGGCCCATTTAGTACAGCAAAAAGAAAGCTGGGGGAAAAATGTAATTGCTTTCTATAAATAGGTTGCAGAAGGAGGATCATGTAAATATCAGGGAGGGTGAAGACTTGTTTAAGTTAATGGACAATGTTGGCAAAAAATAAGTGCATATAAAGTGGTCACAAACAAATTCAGTGTGGAAATTAGATGGTTTCTAATAATCAGATGGGTCAGGATGCAGAGCAGTCTCCCAAAAGGAATTACGGTGGCAAATGACAAATCAGCTTTAAGAGAGAGTCGAACAAATTTGTAAGTGCAGGTGCATGACAGGATTGCTTGTGATGGTAGGGGCAGAGATCAACATCCCTGCGGCTCATCGTTGGTGCATTTCCCTTGCTCCTAAAGCTCAAGATTCAGGGCTTCTGCTGGCCACTGGCCGGGGTCCAGAAGGGATGTCACCATCCAATGTTTTCTGGGAGGATTTCTTTTTTAATTTTGTTCCTCAGCTAGAGATGAGACACTGAGGAAGGTAGTGGGCTTGGAGATGGCACTTAGCATTCTCTCTCTCAGATGCTTGGCTGGCTGGTTCTTGCTCAAGTTCTGAGGTGGGACTAAATAGCTACTACAGATGGGGCTGGGAAGTAATTTTCCTTGCAGCTGGATTGGGTTTTTCACCTTCCTTGGGAGCATGTGAATGTCGTTCACTTTCTACAACTATCTGTATATACCGCAATCATTTCCAGGTCATTGTGGGAGCCTCAAGCACTGGGGAATCTCAGTCCCTCCTATTCTCTGCTGAGGGCTGTAATACACTGGCATCATTTCAGTTGTTGGCTTTGGTGTATAGATGCTGGTTGGTGCTAGTGGCCTGCAATACATGGGAGGTCAGACTAGCTGATCTAGCCTTAAGCCCTATGACTCTTAGAAGAGGTGATTATTCCACTATAGGCTATTTAAACTCCAGATTTCTGTTGACTGTACACAAGTGTCACTTTAATTCACAAACTATAACTATATCTGTATAAGTGTTGGAGTTTGTACCTGTAACTGAAATTCCTCAAGAATTAAACAGAGGTTTACAATGGGTCACTGAGAAAGAAAGAGAAGCCTTCTCTACTAGACAGTGGACTCTCACAAAGATGCAGGGTTCGGCGAGATTGACCTAAGCTGGAAGCACGTTAATACACAGTCAGCTTCCTTCTCAGCATCCTGTCAAATGCCGCAAGGGTCTGATCTTATTTCATTTAGATATGCCATAAAAACTTTTCCCAAAGAAGAATATTGCATTGCCATATGCAGATTTTTAAACAGGAAACTGAACTTGAGGACAGCACTCAGGAGAATCAGCTCTAAGAAAACAAATCTTGTAGACAAGAAAAAAGGAACAAGAAGCAGTTAAGCTGATGGCATTAATTCTTCTACCGAACTTTCACTTGTTTTTTCACAAAGAACTAGCAAATACCTGCATGGAGGGAGAAAAAGACATTTAGAAATCTCGACTTGGACTAATTTTTAATTTGATGGATGAATAATCTTTAATTTGATAGATGATAATCACAATGAACAATATTCTTCACTGAATCATAATTTTGTGATGCTGATAGCAGCCTTGCTAGTACAGTAATCTCAGCTCTGAATGGATGTGAAAGTTAGACTGATTCCTAGCTAGTTCAGGCCTGGGTTCCTATTGAAAAGAGCTTGCCAAAGATGCCAAGTTTTGCTAAATTATATGAAGTGTTTTTTTGTCTTTTCTCAGCTAAAACTAATAGTTTTCTGATACTACTTCTTTGTCAGAACTCCAGATGAAACAACTGAATAACCAAGACAGCAACTAAGTGTCTGCATAGCCCGTCTGGAAAAGATTCAACACGATTCTGAATAAAATTCCATAAAGAAGACGTATGTGTTTCCCATTTCCTAATGTGCAGTATCTGTGGACACCAAGACTGCATGTTTGGACAGCAGAATTAGCCTCCGATACACTGCTGCCGCTCAACTCAGTCTTCTGGCACAGTGATTTATACAGCAAATATCAGAATGTTCATTATCCCAAGAGAGTTAAGCTTAATGAACACCTACCCTTGGGCTTGAGTGAACGCAAATTAAAGTTACACAGAGACAGAACATAAAACTCGGCATGAAAAGGAGTGAAGAGAAAGGCTGAAGAGATACAAGCCCATGCAGATACTTACAAGCAGAAACAGACATCTACAACTTCACTATTTCTAAACAGGAATGAGAGACTTAGGCTATGTCTGCATGGTGCATGAACCTTGAAATAAGCTAAGCAATTTATTTAGAGTAGATTGTGAAATTGGCTATTACGGCACATGGCACTGTTTAAATGATGCCACATGCCGAAATAGTGCTTTGGTGTGAAATAGTGCTTTGGTGATGAGGTGTACAGGGATGCCGGAATAGCACGACTGTTATCTCAAAAACTGTTTTGAGACAATGGGTGCATTTCTTACATGCAGGCAGCTGTTTTGGGATACTGCCGTATTCCAAAATAGCGCCCACCATGTAGACATAGCTTTAGGGATCTGTGAAAAAAGAAAAGTAACAAGTGTGGCAGAGTCAGGCCAGAGGGCTATGGGACAGTAGTAGAAGGGAAATGTATTAGGCCCAAATTAAACAGGTCTCTGTTTCCAGGGCAAACTATAGAGGCCAATCTAGAAATAGCAGAAATATGCCAGACTCAGTCAGGGCAATCAAGCCAATTAAAGCATCTGGAGCCAAGTAGGAGGTTTCCAGAGTCAAGTGAGTCAGGTAATCAGAACACCTTGGGCCAGCTAAGAACCAGCTGAGACTGGTCAAGAAGGGCTTCTCTTCTGTTAGCTTAGTTCACTCAAAGAGCTGAGGAAAGAAGGTGCAGTGGAGGATCTGGAGGAAGCAAGTGCAAGCATGTATGAGAAAAAAGAACCTGTGGGTGAAAGAGATGCTTGGGAGGGCTGTGGGGAAAAGGCCCAGGGAATCGTGCTGTCATACAGATGTCACTGGAGACATTTGCAAGCAGCTGCTTTCATAGGGTCCCTCTGCTCTAATGCAGACAGGAGGGCAGGTTCCATCTACCACAATCTCCCCATTTAAACATGGGACAAGGACTGGTTGTGGTGAAGGGGCTTGTCCTGCCTTATACCTCTTGACTTGGAGGGGCCACAGAGATTTCAGAATTTGGTTTCTCCTCTTTTCCCCATGCTGGCCAATGATGAGAGTAGCTGAATAAAGAGCAAGCTAGTGCCCTAGAGAAAATGCCTGAACTGAGGCAAGCAATCTGCCAAGACGGAGGAGGAGCTGTGCCACACAAGATACTGAAAGGTCATGTCATGAGGCACTGAAGTATTTAAACACAGGCCAAAGCTATTTCCCATTTTAAAATGAAGATAAAGTATCAAATAGGAAGAAAAAGAGACTGATTTATGGTAATGTGCATATATATTGTGATATTTTAGATCTTCATCTATTGCTCCTATTTGATCCTTTAACTTCATTTTAAAATGAGAAATGGCCTTGGTCTGTGTTTAACACTGCAGTGCCCATATCATAAGCTAACGGATATATATCGTGTTTTCGGGAGTTTGTTACATTACTTTCCAGGATTTCTCTGATGTTACTGTTTTAATATTTGATTTACATATCTAGACTCAGTTGCCAGTTTTGGTCTCCTAAACAGAAATGCAAGCTCCATGTTTCATCTGGTATAACTGAAATTCCACACTAATGCTTTGAGAACTCCAACTTGCCAATCTCCACCAGTCAATTGCCACAATTTTGACAAGGCTACAGGGGGGCTGCTGCACTAGAAAGGAGTGGATCTTTGCCCACGAACACTTATGCTCATACTTTTCTGTTAGTCTATACGGTGCCACAGGACCCCTCGTTGCTTTTGCAGATCCAGACTAACATGGTTACCCCTCTGATACTAGAAAGGAGCGTACGTCTGCAGCCACCAGGAGACAAAAAGATGAGACTATTGCAGTAAGTCTTTCCTAAACTTTCCTAAACAGTAAGTCCTCCTCCTCCTCACTCGGCTGCTCCTCTGAGTTAGAGCTTTCTCCTCATGCTGCCAGGTTTCACTGTTTCCAGCCAAAGAAGCAGTAGATAGGAAGCAGCATCTACCTGTTTCATAGATGGATATCCTAACACAGTGGGCAAAGCTGTTCCATGCTCGAGAGCAGAACAGATGTTAAACAGCCTGGAGATCCTAGTAACCCGCTTGGTGTAGGAACTCAACAGCCAGTGAGGCAGGTGTGTGCAAAGTGGAGGGTGGACCCCCTCGGGGCGAGCGGGGGGGCAGGCATGACTTTCCGTAAGGGGGGTGCAGCATGATTGGCTGCTGGGTGTCAGGTTCCTCCATCTCATTAAAGATGCTGAAACATGTTTCTCTGTGTGTGTGTGTGCGTGCGTGCGTGCGTGTATTTACATACCAATTCACACCATTTTTACATTCTACTTACTTACTTTTTTACACGTGCCAACGGGTTGGTTTTTTTTTTTTTCTCATATGAGCATAACTAAAATTTCAGAAGTTTCGGTCAGCATAAGTTACATTAGACAGATGGGGTTGCCCTACTAGTTGCAGGGATGAAAAGTAGGGCCATATATAAAAAGTTTGCTTACCCCTGGCTTAAGTGATAGGGAAAGACAAAGGGCTACAACCCCTGATTTGAGAGGTTCAGAGTGGCTTTCAAGAGGCACAGCACACCTTCAATCATCCTTTGGGTCCTCAAGGATAATAGTGTTTCTCCACAGATCGAATGACCATTGTTCTTGGTAACTAAACTTCAGAGTTAGCATTCCATTGCTTGGAGTCCCAGAAGCCAAAGTGCTGCATGTGGGACTATATGTCTACAAACCCCACTGCTGGGAACAATTCTTATTAAAGCCCTAAACTTGAGATACCCCACAAAATGCAACACAGGAAAAATTACTAATCAAAGGGTTTTTTTTTATAATGATTTGCAAATGAAAGATTGGGCTTTGAATGAGTCTCTGAAAACCCATGTTTAAAGAAGCTTAAGAAAATACTGACATTCTGAGGTCATGCCCTCCTCCTATGTGTGTATCATAATACACACATTGAACATGGTGCTGAAATATAAAGATGAAGAGTGGCTAAATGCAAGATTAACAGCTTTATTAGTTATCCTTTAATAATGTACAATTATTGATAGGGAAATGATAAAGATGAGGTTAACACAGGCTAAGTCTTAGCCTACTTTGCCTGGCTTTGGCCAACTCTCCTTTAAGATTGAATTGCTAATATATTGCATATATTACTAAAAACAGGATGAAGGTAACGTTGTGCTAGAAGATTTTAGAAAAAAAGTACACAAATGTGTAAGGACAAGAAGCCCCTTTCCTGAGAAAATTCAGGAGCAAGATCACACAAAACCAAATGACAATCAGCAGACTTTGTGGAAACTGAAGATTGCATGTGAGTAGCATATCCACTGCCTGAAATGAATGCTTAATGTGCTCAATGCTGCTGACTGGAGAAAGATTAAGAAATATAAAAGGAGGAAATACATAGAAAGACCCAAATGGGCAAGGCACAAATTGGAGAAACACCAGACGAGAAACTGAAAGAAAAGGACAGAACCCAGTGGTGTCCAACAGGAATTCAAAAATTGCCACGCTTGTGGTTGTCATCGTTCCATATCTGTCACATTTGCCCCCACCCCTGCTCTAAATAAATGCCCTCCCCCACCCCATCCCCCAGAGCCAGGCACTCCCAGCCCTGCCTCCATTCTAAATTAAAGCCCTCCCCCAGGAGCCAAGCACCCTGGCATCCCCCCCCCATGCTAACTGAATGCCTTCCCCCAGAGCCAGGGTCCTCCAGCCCCCCATTCTAATTTAAGGCTGGCGAATCACCAGACTGGCCGCTGGATCCGCAGCCGGGGCTGCTATGCACTTCTCCCGCCAAGCAGCGGGGCACATACGCACAGCAGGCACACAGCACTCCGTCCCACGGGTGGCTCTCAGGAGGAGCCACGTGTGAAGGCTCCAAGAGTCACATGTGGCTTGAGAGCGGCATTTGCCACAAGGCAATGTCCTATTCGCCACATGTAGCAAGTGGCGAACATACTGGACACACCGCAATATTAGACCAGAGGTCAGTGGCAGCATTAGGCTTTAATAAGGTACAGTAGAACTTTCAAGTGCAGTAACCAGGGCCTCTTACTTCTTCCATCTCATATGTGTATCATTAAAGCATATACTTACTGGACACTACAAGTGGCAATTGTCAGAAACTGTACAACAAAAGGCAATGACTGATTATGGCCTGGATGGATGCGTGACTCAGTTTCCTCACTGACACGTCCCACACTGGCATCCTGGTGTTAGCAGGAGTCCAAGAAATCTTATTGTCACTTTCAGGTCTTTGGGATCATGACCTAAGACTTCTAGTGTTAATAAAAGCCAGGTGATTAAAGGGAGCTCCTAGATATCAAACTGGAAAACACCCAGATAAGAAGTCAAGAAAGGTATTAGAGAGGTAGCCAGGTTAGTCCATCTCTTAAAACAATAAGACGTCCTGTGGCACCTTATAGACTAACAGACATTTTGGAGGCTTGATGAAGCAGGTCTTTGCCCACTAAAATTTATGCTCCAAAATATCTGTTAGTCTATTAGGTGCCACAGTACTTCCAGATGAGAAGGTAAATTTTCAATAATAATAGAGCAATATGTTAAACAATTTATAATTTCTGATGGGTGAATTAGGCTTTTATAGGAAAATCTTAATCAGTGGATACCCTGAAAAGCAGTACAAAAAGATTTTTAAAATATTTTTAACAATAAGACATAAACATAAGAAGATGTTGTAGATGAAGGATTATATTTTATAATACTGGGATTGCAGAATTGGTTAAAAGGAATTAGAGAGACTCCTCCAGAAAGTTAAAAAGTAGAATGCAAAGACTTCAAGGCAAACTATGAGGACACAGAGAATAAACTGAAAGAGACTGCTGCTGCAAGACAAATAGTAGCACTTATGGTGGGCATTCTCAAAGACAAGACACTATCAGCTGAGGAAGAAAATGTTAGTCATTCCAGAAAAAAAGTCTTTGTCTCCTGGGTGAAATTCAGTTATAAGTGCGGTTATTAGCTTGGGGTTTTTTTTTTCTTTTAGGAATCAAATGTTGGTTACTATCAGCTTGTATATCCTTTTCACCACCAATTAACCCCAATAACCTTTCTATCCTCCTCACCCAGCTTAATAAGTTAAATGATTCATTGTTTGTGCTTTAGGAACACTAATTCTTCTTGTCTATCCTATTCCTTTTATATGTTGTACATTCTATGTCATGTGACCTTCTTGCTTTTTAATTTTCCTTTTAACTTTTCCTTGCGGGTTCATTTTTATTGCAACAAAATTAATTTTGTGCATAACTGTACAAATATTTTGTGTGTGATTTCACACATTTTCAGTTTAAGGTAAAGACATTTATTAAGTTTACAAATTGCAAGGTTATCATATTATATATATTTAATAGGTTCCTTTGCTTTGGCACTTATCAACATGATAGAGTTTTAGTAATCTCAATGTCAAATATTCAGGAAGAATAACAAATACAGGGAACCTCTTGCAAGTAATATGATTTCCCTCAGGAAAAGTTCAGATGGTTCATCCTTCAAATGAATATAATATGAGTTTATATATAGACATGTCATCACTTGCCAAGTGATGGGCATCAAAAATCTAAAAATACACATTAGTGTTAAAACCATAATATTATTAATATTTGGCAAATTGATTTCCTTACAGGAACATTTTCTAAAATGATTGCTAGATCATTAATTTAGACTGTATTGAAACAGACAGAGCAATTTCTGGAAATGCCAGCATTTTCCTCAGGCATTTGTACCTAAATATGCTGAAATAGCTGCTCTTCTCATGCACTTTTCTAAATAAAGGAAACAGTTGGAAATGAAACCCACACTTCACTGAAGCAGTCATTAACTGAAACAGACAATAGCCTCAGCAGCTCCTGTATTTGTTCAACCTGATTATTTACAACCATTGTGTTACAACTAGGGAATACAGTGATATCCTGAGCAGCCACCTGAGGTCATCACAGAAATTCAAAACTGAGATCAATTGCTTATGCATGTCAGGTACTGACTCTGGTAGAACAAAAATATTCTAGATGTGGAAAAAAAAAAAAAGTGTCAGCTGCAGTTCAGGATGTTAAACATTTTGATTATGTTGTGGGCTGGTCAACTGTGATTACCAATGAGAATTGTATTAGGCTGTGTGAGGTTATCATCATGACAAGGGAAGGAAGTATATCCAAGGCACAATTAACCCACTAACCATAATTCTTACAAGACAGAGATGATGGAGTAAAATGGACACCTGGCATGTGGATTGTTGATTGAGTTAGACTGATGCTAACGGCACAGGGACTGTTCCTTGAAGGAAAAATGTATGAATGTCCTTTGCCAGTTACCCAATACAACAAGTCTTCATTCAGAGCAATTATGTGACAGACAGAAACATAGCCAGGTACTATAGTTTTCATAAATGGGTCAGCGTATTATAAACAAGCTCTCCCAGAGACGGGCTTACTATTGCAAGTCCCAACTTGAAACAAGCAGATCAGTACACTGTGGAAACCAAGTCAGTTCAGTCTGCTGAATTAGCAGCAGTACCCAATTGTAGAAATTTTCCTCGATCAGTTATTTATTTGGATTCACAACAAATATGTGAGGCATCGATTGAATTACTGTGACACTGGATTTATCACAGATTTGAACCTGGGCCTGATAAACCTATACCCTATGCGTGCCAACTACAGTGTATTTATCACAGGTGCTGACTTCCTCTATAGATGGCAGGTGTTTGGCCCTCACCCCCCTTAAGTCCTAAAGATGCATTGTGCGCTAGAGCCCAGGGAACCTGACAGCTGGGTTTGCAGTAAACCGAATCATACATATGGCTAGGGGACAGAGCAGCCCCATGCCACCTGGAGGCAGGGGAGGATGCCGAAGAGACAGAGCAGCCCCAGGCTACCTGGAGGCAAGACCCCATGTGGGTGAAGAAGGTGCTATGTCCCTGCCCCAGGGCTTTAGAGCCTGCAGTTTGTGGCACAAACAGACTGGAAATCATTCTTACCACCACCTCTCTAGAACATGGCTGAGGGGAAGAGAGGCTCCCCTGAGCCAGCACTTTGTGGGGCTTTGGAACATGCAGGGCTTGGCCCCATTGGCCATTGCCCTAGACCAGAAAGAATCCAAGCCACTGGTGAGCTGAATGCTCTGATCAGGGGTGGCTCTCTGCACAATGCTGGGCGGGCTATGGAGGAACAGTGGGGATAGGATGTGAAGGGGCAACGTTGAGAAAGGGAGTGTTAAAAGGGCCAGTGAGCGGGCAAAGATATTATGTAACTGGCCACCACCTGACTGTACTCACCAGCCACTGCAGCCCACAGCCAGTGCTGGCTGGAAAAGGGCTTGGAGAGGAAATCCTTCTGGCCAAGAACTGGCACACACTGATGGACCAGCGGGGGAGTGGCTGGCCTGCTGCCAGTCTTTCACACCCACCCCCATCATTCGCCACTGGAGTCCCCACAGTCCCCACTGACCACAGCAGGGTACTGATGGGGAGGGAGACAGAAAATATGAGACAATATGCCCATATTTAAGAAAAATTTGGGATACCTGTTGAAGGAGGGTGCTTAAAAATGAGACTGTCCTTTTAAAAAGC
Source organism: Carettochelys insculpta (assembly GCF_033958435.1). Taxonomy (NCBI): domain Eukaryota; kingdom Metazoa; phylum Chordata; order Testudines; family Carettochelyidae; genus Carettochelys; species Carettochelys insculpta. The sequence goes on from NC_134137.1 coordinate 48,590,568, forward strand.
AGATGTCTAGTCACCTTAGCAGGGAGTCTAATTGCAAACACCATAACTGAGGCTGAGACTAAATGCATACCCCAAATATTTACATAATAAAATGCACAACAGCTGCAAGGGGACAAAAAATGTCACTGTGGCTAAAGAGCAGGGTGAGTGAGGCATAGGCAAAAAGGCACTCTGTGAAAACTGGAAGTCCAATTCCACTGAGGAAAACAGAAAAGAGCAAAATCACTGGCAAGTAATGTGTCAAACTATAATTAGGCGGGCCACAAAAATAACTGCAACTGGCAGAGACACTAAAACTAACAGCATGTTTTTAAAAAGAACATCAGAAGCAGGAAACCTGCCAAAACAATCAGTGGGCACGCTGGTGTGCTGGCTCCTGTCTTTGTGCTTCGGTACCATTGACTCTGTGCCTATGCTCATTGGGTTCTTAGGCATGTCAATGGCAGCTGCTGAGCCAGATTTTCTTGAGCCCTGGGTACCAGGCTGGGACTGTCTTTGTGGCAATGGTACCAAGGATACTGAGCACATTAGAGATCTTTTACAGCTAGCTCAGGGCTCACTCTGGGGACTTTCTTCTCTCTCTGCCTGATGACCTATGTCTGTGGCCCATTTCTTTGACCCACAATTCTTGGATGGTGAAAGCAGTGAGGAAGACTCAGATCTGCCAGGAGAGACTCTTGTTCCAGTTCCAAGGAGGGTCAGAGGCATTCCTCTGTGAAGATTATCTTCTGGCTCAAATACCTGCCTTTATGTAACATGGGTCTGAGTCACAGGCGCTGGCTCTGGGGGGTACTATACCCACTGGCATCCAGCTCTCCCCCTGCCTCATCAGTGCCTTCTGTCTGTAGGCAACCTGCCAATCAATTCCTCCTCCTTCCTCTCAGAGCCTCTTGCCTGTATGCAAAGGTCAGCTGTTTCATGGCATGCAGAAGGTGCCGGGGGGGGGGCGGGGGGGTGTTGGTTATGGGAGGAAGAAGAACAGGGTGAGCTGCACTCAGAGGAGGATGCAGGAAGAGGGGGTCGGAGGTTTGGGGGAAGAGGTGGGGGTGGACTGGAGCAGGGCAGGAGGTTGAGCATCCCAGGGCTGAAGAGGATGTGGTCTGAGTTGCTGGCAGAGACACATTCCACAGAAGTGTTGGATTCCCCATGGCAGCGTGTACAGCGAGAGTGCCCGTCTGCCAAAAGGGATGGCCTCTTTGCAAGAGAGAGACACTTCTAGGAGCCGGGTGAACCTGGCATACTTGTTGGGGGGTATGGTTCCTAATGAAAAAGGGGAGCTGGGGGTTGAGCAGAAGAAAGTTGTTTTTTGGTTGCTTGGGAAGAAAGTAAGAAGAACTACAACTAAGACTGGAGTGATTAATGAACTATAGAAACGTTAACAAAGATGATGCGTGTAACTAGATTGCTAATAGTTTCATCTCTAGCCAGGGTAGGTTGAGAAGGGAGTTCAACCCTGCACTGGCTAGCCTTGTCATGAGGAACTAGGAGAGACGGTGAATATGCAGGCCTGAAAGCCACTGCTAAAGAAGTTCTCTGATCAGCAGTGAATGGATGTAAGCACACCTACAGTGGAGCACCCATAGGGACAGTACTGAAAGAAGAAAATAATGTTATTACTGACCCAAATAAGGTAAAATGTTGTCCTGCAAGATTTTAGATAGAAAGTACATAAGCATCTCATGACAAGAAACCTCTTTTCTGGGAAAACCCATGAGGAAGCTCACACAAACAAAATTAAATAAGAATTGTGTAAACTGAAGGTTCGGTATGAACATCTGACAGTTACCTAAAACAGATTCTTATAGAGCTAAATGCTGGTTGGAGAATAGTTAAAAATATGCAATAAGGAAATGTATAAACACACCCAAGTAGACAAGGACCAATTGGAGAACGCACAAACAGAAACAAAGAGCAAGACAGAAAGACCAGACGAGAGGCAGTGACAATCATCATGAAGTACAAGAGAACGTTCTGGTGTCTGGAAATGCGGTTACTTGGGCCCCCTACCTATTCCATCTTACCTCTTTGTGGTCTGTGACAAAAAACTGTTCAGACACTTTAAATGACAATAATTCTGCTTGAAATTGTATAAATAAAAGGCAAGACTTGATTAAGGCTAAAAATTGTGATTCAGTTTCCTATCTTACACTTCCAGCACTACAAGGCAACTGTGCTTCCATTTGTATTGGTAAAGTTATCTTTGCAAGCAGAAGGAGAGGAAACCTTTATTATTTTTTTTAAAAAAGTGAAAGCTTGTATCTCGAGAATTCAACAAAATTTGCCTGCATGCCCTAATTCCTTGACTTCATCCATATTTCCATGAACGCAAAGTAACTCTGTCCCTGATTATCATGTAAACTTTTATCAGTTTTCTAGGCGAGAATATTAAGTGTTACTTTCAAAAAAGTATTCCAGACTCTGTTCAATTGAAGATGTTATTCATACTTAAAGAAGACAAGTGAATAACACAGACCAGCTCAATAATAATCTGACTTGAAGATCTGAATACAAAGTAAGTGCAAATTCAAATATTGTATGATAACTAGATTTATAGAGCAATTTCAGATGCCTCCAACAACTCAGAATGGTAGCTGGTAGTGTCCCTGCCATGACCACTGACATTTCTTTCTAATTATCATAACACACTGCAGAACAGCAAGAGCTTGTTTTTCCTTGCTTTTTTCATCCCCAGGAAAAAATATGTGACGCTATTCTAAAGCCTTTGAGCATTAGGGGTGGAAACAGTTGTTTATTATAAAATTAGAGCAAAATTTATACAGTAAACCCCTGATATGCGTGATTTCAAATTGCACTTAACTTGAGTTAATTGAGTTGTGAGTTAAGCGCAAGTCAAAATCATGGGGTTCCCAGAGGCTGGGGAGAGCAGCCGCTCCGCCTGCTCTCCTCTCCAGCCCCCCAGTTCCCACAGCTGGAGGAAGCCAGGGGACAGACAGCTGTGGCAGTATGGCTTCTCCTCAGCTTCACCCAGCTGGGAGAAGCCGTGACGCTGAGGCTGTCTACCCAACCAGCATCCCTCAGCTGCCACCTGGTCTCTGGCTTTCCTCCACTTGCTGGAGCCAGGAAACTGTCCAGGCCTGGTTCCCTCTTCAGTTTCCTGACTCCCCCAAGTTGCATGGGAAATTTGACTTATGTGGGGGTTGTGAGAACGCAACCCCCACGTAAGTTGGGGGGTCTACTGTACTTTATAATTTGGTAGTGTGCTACTAAAGGGCAGGTCTACACTGTTGTTTAAGTCGATCTAACTGGGGTGTGAAACAGCCCCCCTGAGCAACACAAGTTTTGCACTGTCCACACTGGCACTTGTTGGCAGGAGGCACTTTCCTGCCTCCATAGCTTCTGGCTGAGACGCAATACTTAGACCAATGGTAGAATGCTTCCTTGTTGACATAGCACATCTTTACCAGCCACCAGGGTAGGCAGGGGGAACACAAGGGAGAACATGACCCCAAGTGCTGTGGGTGGGAGGGGCAAGGGGCAGCCTGCAGTCAGCAGGGGGAGGGGGACTAGCGGCACAGGGCCTGGGGCCCACAATAGGGGTCTGCTCCCCCCTCACTCGCCAGCAGTAGCAGGGAAAGGCAATGCAGCTCCACTTCACAGAGCAACGTGGCTTGGGGAGCAGAGGGAGCTGGGACCACATTGCTCTGCTTCCTCTGCTGCTGCTAGTGAGCAGGGGGCAGAGGAGGACCCCTGCTGTCAGTGCTAATCCCGAGCCCTGCTGCTCCCCTGAGCCACATTGCTTGGGGAAAGAGGCCAGGTGAGGACAGAGCAAGGGTGGGGAAAAGGCAGGGAGGGAGGAAGAGCAGGGGTGGAGAAGGAGACGTCCCAGCCCTTTCCTGGGTGCGGGAGGGGGACACATGTGCTAGTGGCCTCCCATGTGCCCCCTCATCAATTGTCCTGGCAGACACACTAGAATGGCAATTACATCGGTGCTGCTGCACCAGTGTAGCATAGACTTCCTCTAAGCTTTTCATGCAATCAATTAGAAATGGGGCATAACTGACCTAGCAAATAAACAGAGCTGGAAGAGATCCATTTTGCCCCTTCTCTCCTTGCACTATGTTGACCTACGTGTGGGGTTTTTTGATTTTTAAACACTGTTATCCACATTTGTCACTAGCCACTATTACGCCATAACATTCCCATTTCTAAATTCCACAGAATCTTGCTGTGTGTCAACGGGTCTGAAGATAATTGTCTCCCACAGGTGTCACTTCTCACATTTCTCAAAATTTGCTGAAGGCCCCGAGCACCTCTTCCTTTCTCTCTGCTAGGTATCTCTCCACCAGCGTCCAACTGAAAAAAGCCTAGACAGAACCTCCCATGTCTGAGAATGTGACGGTCATAACCAGGGCAGAAGACAGATTTTAGGTTACTTTGTCTAAGTAAAAATCAAATTAAAAATCCGTTGGGGGTTATCTCCCAAAAGCGAGCAGTACAACTTCCACATTCCAATAGTAGTTTAAATCTCTCTGGACCACATCTAAAAACAGACACATACAGTTCTGTTCCAAGGATGCGCCTGAGGCAGCGCAAGTGGAAGACGTTCAGCCTCTTTTCCTGGCGGGCATACAGGGTCCAAGTCTCGCTGCCATAAAGGAGGGTGCTGAGGATGCAGGCTCTGTACACTTGCATTTTGGTGTGAGTGTACAGCTTGTTGTTATTCCACATTCTCTTGCTGAGTCTGAACAGAGTTGTGGCTGCTTTTCCGATCCTCCTGTTTAGCTCAGTGTCCAACGACAGGGTGTCCGTGATGGTGGACCCGAGGTAAACGAACTCGTGGACAACCTCTAACGTACAGTTGTCAATGCTGATTGACGGGGATTCAGCAACATCCTGACCGAGTACGTTTGTCTTCTTTAGGCTAATGGTAAGCCCAAAGTCCTTGCACGCTTTGGAGAACTGATCCAGTAGTTTTTGAAGCTGGTCTTCTGTGTGAGACACTACAGCAGCATCGTCTGCGAACAGCATGTCTCTGATGAGGACTTCTCGCACCTTAGACTTAGCTTTCAGCCTTGCAAGGTTAAACAGTTTCCCATCAGATCTTGTGTGCAGCAAGATGCCCTCTGTTGAAGATCCAAAGGCATGCTTCAGGAGGAGTGCGAAGAAGATCCCGAACAGTGTCGGTGCAAGCACGCATCCTTGTTTGACGCCGCTCCTGATTCTGAAAGCATCTGATAATGCGCCGTCATAGCATCCTTGGAATATCATGGAAGGACAGAGTGACCAACACCGCCGTCCTTGAGCAAGCTGGAATCCCAACCATGCACACCCTCCTCAGGCAGCGTCGACTCCGCTGGCTTGGCCACGTCCATAGGATGAATGATGGAAGGATTCCAAAAGACATCCTGTATGGTGAGCTAGCCTCTGGCAAAAGACCTCCCGGACGCCCCCAGTTGCGCTACAAAGATGTCTGCAAGAGAGACCTCAGAGAGGTAGACATCGAGCTGGACAACTGGGAAGAACTAGCAGATAACCACAGCAGATGGAGGCAGGGGTTACACAAGGGCCTTCAGAAGGGTGAGATGAAGATCAGAGAGCTAGCAGAGGAGAAGCGAGTGCACAGAAAGCACAATATGGACTTGCCAGACACCCACTACATCTGCAAGAGATGCAGCAAGGACTGTCACTCTCGTCTGGGTCTTCAAAGTCACAATAGACGCTGTAAATGAAGTCCTCAATTGAAACTTTAAAGAGCGTGATCCATAGTCTATCCAGACTGAAGGATGCCTACTACAGTTCTGTTATAAATGCAGACTGCAAAGTTTGTTTTCAAGAATTAAAAGGCATAGGGTTGGTCTACGCTAAAACTTACAGTTGACTGCAGATATGCAATTGTGGCTACAGCAGTTGCGTACCTGCAGTTGACTGTAAGGTCTGTCCTAATGGAAGGAGGTTGACAGGAGCATTTCTCTTGCAGACCGCCCTTACTCCTCGTGATAGTGACAATTATGGGGGTTGACCGCCGACCCCCAGAGTGATGGATTTCATGCGTCTTTACCAGATGTGCAAAATTGAACTCTGGATGATCGACCCTGAACAGGCTGATTCTCCGGTAACTATGGACAAGCCTTCAGAGACGTAGCCGTGTTAGCCTGTAGATTCATAAAAAACAAGCAATCCTGCAGCACCTTAAAGATTAACAAATTTTATTTATTAGGTAATGAGCTTTCATGGTCTTACCCACAAAAGGCTCATTACCTAATAAATAAAAGTGTTCATCTTTAACATGCTACAGGACTAATTGCTTTTTGAATTAAAAGAAAAAAAACTCTGGAATGTCAGATTCTGGTGTACACTCCAAACTGCACCTGAAAAAGAAAAGTATTCCCTTCATCAAAGCCACCGTTGCAAGAAAATCCAAGTGAGAGCTCTACATTTAGTTAGAGAGCACAGCATTCAGCTGTCCCTACTGCACAGGCATGGAATTCAGTGTCTTCCTTCCCACACAATCCAGATGTTCGAAGAATGAGAAGTATTCCCAGTATGCAGTGACATGGGTGGGGAGCTCTGGTTAAGCTCAGAGGTGGTCTTTTGCATCAATGGAAATTGGTCAGATAAATACCATCTCACCTACCTTTTTCTCAGATATTCAAAGTGCTAATTGAAAAGCCTACAGTACATGAATTTACTGAGGAACCCTAAGCTTCTTCTTAATATAAAGAGAAGACAGCATATATTTGCTCCATCCCTGAGAAATGTGTGCTCCAGGCAGGATCCATTTACTGTATATTACAAAACACTCCACGAACTCTTGTCCTTTGATGTAGTACAACTTAGCCAATTCCAACAATGAATAAATCAACTACTAAGAAAGAATTATGACCCACCAGTATCACACTCCACCTCATTAGTGAATACATTGTTTCATAACCAGTTAACATTGTTATTGGTAAAAAAGTAAAGCAACAGGTGAAAATGATCAATCCATTATTGAAAACTGCAGAGCAAATTCACTGAGTGGGCCTGTGATTGTTCTCAAGTCACTTATGCACAACATTTCTCTCACCCCCTCAGTCAAGCCAAGCACATTCTGGGCTACAATTTACGAACATTTATGGAAAGTGATGAAAAGCACAAGTATTAGAGGCCCATTCACAAAACCCACTAACTAGATTTGTTTGCTTCAATTTGTAGGTATTACTTCACCATTTCATTACTGTAATAGTAAATCTGGGGAATTAACAATGCATATAATGTTGGGATGAAACAATTTTGTGGTAAATAATGGGGAATATTTCAATCATGTACGTTTTTACAGAGTTGACCACAATGAAACTCTGAAGCATTCTCTATCTGCTAAGACAATTTAAATGTTAAATAAATAAATAATGAAGCCTTTGCAGTGTGTTGAAAGTTAAGGAAAGTCAGTTCTGCTGTGGCTGTAAATTAAACTTTTATAACAAGCTTTACCTGAAATTCTTTTATGTCCCCTAGACTCTCAAGCTTTTCTCCTATATACCACATAGAACCTTGTTCTAACCAAGTTAGGCTGTATGATATTTTATTTCGTAAGAACTGCGTAAGAGTGTTTCTGCCTGGGACAAGTTCTTTGATGAGGCTTTGAGAATTGTAACTGTTTACACCACTCACATTTCCTCATTTTCTGTCAATGTCATTTATTTCCTAACTACATTGGGACAGTCTCTTTATTTTTATGTATAAACTCAGTCAGACATTGAAACCAGCACCTCTCCTGGAGATTACCACACTTGGGTGGTTGCAGTCACTTGGCCTGTGGCCTAATCTCTTACAAATACCTGCCAGGGCATACTATAAATGCACAGAAATGCCTATGCCTATTCTACTTGTACACTTACTTGGGCAGTAAGTAAAACACCCCTATACTTTTACTAATTGGTTGTGTTTGTTTAAGCTGAATCACAACAGGAAGCCTATTCTTTAAGCCAATTAAAATGAAGATATTCGATAATGGTGAATTGAGGAACTGTCATGCTGTTTTACAAAGCTACAACAGCAATACCAACTCTGAGAAACAACGGATCCAATCCTGCAAGGTGCTGAGCAGACTCACTGCCTACAGAAATCAGTAGCTATTGAGCATGCTCCGTTCCTTTCAAAGGTTCCTTACCAGTAGGCATGATCAGGCCCAATGACCCTAGACTAGAATGCTGTCAGCTATGTCTCAGGCATTTTCTAAACACACATATGGGATTTCTTTCACTGTTACTGCTTTAATACAAACCTTGGATTTTCTCAGACTTTTATTCAGAAGATCACTATCCGTTTGCTCTGATTCTACACCATACTATAAAGCCAAGTCTCTCAGCCAATCAGATTATTCAGACCCATTCTGATTTCCTGATAAGTTAATTCCAATTCAATTTGTGAACAACTTATTTGAAAAATGTAGAGTAGTGCACAGGTGCTACTTTATGAATTGCTAATATAGTAGTGGTGGCATCACAGCAACCTATACATTCACACATGTAAATTTCACTTAAGAACCTAATCTCAGAAGATGCTAAACCCTTAGCATCTAGGAGCAGCTACCCCAGCACCTTGCAGAATAAATCCACACATTAACTAAGATGCCTTCCTATTTGTTAAACCACACTTTCAGCCCAGCTGTGTTCTAGTTGTGCATGGGTATCTCACAGTGACCCCAACAAGAGTAGCAATAAAGTATAGAAACACACAACTTGGCTCTTACCATTACTGGAGCTTATACAATAGTATCAGCCAACCAAACATTTGTTGTTATATGAATGAGGCCTTTTTTCAGTAATTTACAAGAGTCTCCAAAGTTCTCCTCAAATAGAATAAAGACAATAGAAAGCAGTTGTGCTATATGTCAACACTAGGCCAGTTCCTTTGCTTTGATTATGTACTAAGGCTTGGTCTCAACAGTTTATCTACTTGGGGACTAGATTATTGCCCCAAACAAGGTAGCTAATCCAATAGTCTTCACAGAATCACCCAGAATCACAGAATAACAGGGCTGGAAGGGACCTCAGGAGGTCATCTAGTCCAGCCCCCTGCTTCAAACAGGATCAACCCCCACTAAGTCATCCCAGCCAGGACCTTGTCCAGCCGCGACTTAAAAACCTCGGGGGATGGAGAATCCACCACCTCTCTAGGCAACACATTCCAATGCTTCACCACACGCCTGGTGAAGTAGTTTTTCCTAATATCTAACCTACACCTCTCCCTCTTCAACTTCAGACCATTACTCCTTATTCTGCTATCTGACACCACTGAGAACAGTTTCTCACCCTCCTTGTTAGAGCTCCCCTTCAGGAAGTTGAAGGCTGCTATTAAATCACCTCTAAGTCTTCTCTTCTGTAAACTAAACGAGCCCAAATCCTTCAGCCTATCCTCATAGGTCTTGTGCTCCAGACCTTTAATCATTTTTGTTGCCATCTGCATGCTTCCCAGTGGGAATACCAAACAGCCCCAGAGTTGGAGCAGTAACTAATCTGTATCACTCCTTATGACGTAAAGCATATTTTTCATTTTTGCAGCCGTACACCTCTGCTTGCTAGCATGCTCCATGCCTTACTGGCCTCAGTAAGAGAGCCTCTGGTGCAAGGCCCATGTGCTGCTCTGAGCTCCTGGAGTTGTGGTATGAGTAGCACGTACACAGCCAGGTACGCAAGCAGATCATCATCCATATGCCCTCCAACATACTTTCAAGGAGGCATAGAATCTAGGCATTCTCCAGCCCTGAGTAAGAGCTGCCACCAACTGCCCACTACCCATGGTAAATATTTAAAAGCATGTGTGCACCCAAATAAGCAAAATGCTTTTTGTTCTAATGTAGCAAATAGTTCCTCTGGAGTCTTTTCAGATTCCTAAAACTACAGCATTTTAATATGCAACCTCATGGTAAAATACTGAAGTTTAGTTTTATGCGACTCTACTGAGATAAATCAGAAAGTTAGAATGGGTCAGGACTCTGAGCACAACATTAAATGTTATGTAAATCATCATGCAGCTCTTCTCTGTTCTACATTTTCTTAATCAGTATTTCCAAGCTGATTTTATATTTTGTTTGTGCTCGTTTCATAAAGTAATCATTCCAGATTACTACATATTTAACTCACTGGAACAAAAAACATTTAAAATTAATCAGTCGCAAAGCCTTAGTATACTCATAACAATGTCCAAGAGCTTGCTTTTAGAAAAAGGGAACACTAAGGCACTTTGTGTTATTACCATAACAGTAGACATGTTTATGAAATTTCACCAACTTTAAAAATATGTTTCCAAATATTTTATTCATCCAAAGGATTGTATATCTTATGAAGGTACTGATTTTGCTGAAGGGTTCCCTTAAAACCAGTTAAACAGAAGTAAAAGAAAGGGAAACTCATTTATCTAGCTGTCTGGAAGAAAAGGGATGTTGTTCCTTTAGGAGCTCTCTTCACCAGGGACTGAACAGGGAAGATTACAGAAATGGGGAGAAAGGACAGGAAGACTTTGGAAGCAAGTTCTTTGTACTATAGTAATTAAAGTTAAAATGCATAACTTGTCCTCTGAAGGAATTATTTAAAAAAATCTATGTCTGAAGATCCAAGCATTTAAGAGTAAAAAATAGGTGGGAAGCCCAGAACTAGTGACTTAGGGGTTGTTGTACCCAGGGCAGTGGGGCAAAGTGGCCTCCCACTGAGCTAGAAGGGCAGGAACCCTTCCGGGAGGCTGAACTGATTACACATACAAACCCAATTAACTTTTTCTTTTGAGGTAACTGAGGAAGTGTCTTGTCTGGCACCTGTGCAATCGCTGGCCAATTTATAAAAATTGGGCGTGACTAAAATTAGATATTTAAATTCATGGCCTGACTTTCAGAAGTCCTGGAAATCCACAACTCCCCCTAAGGGTTAGTAAGTTCCTCACAGCAAGACTCTACCTTTATTATATATGGATCTGTCTTCTTCATTGTGGGTTCGCACCTCTAGGGAGTACTATTGTACAAATAAATAAAACATTTTTGCCTGTTAGTCATCAGCTCAACCAAAATGGAGCTCTTTCAGATTCTGTCCAGCTTCCAAATGCACATGGAATACGCTATTTTGTAGAACAAAGGCACATACTCCAGTCAGTATAACTTCACTCACCAGACACGTGAGGCCATGCCATATGGATTGGTGCTTTGTGCAACATCAATAAAAAGATGTAAGTGTAGAACTGAACACATTAGGCTTAGATGGGGGCTTGTCATTAATTGTTAGCCAGACATCGCACCTGTGTACATTTCTGGCAGATAATTATATTAAGTGCATTATAGAAGTTTAACACAGCTTTGACGTTTGCATTCTGATACCAAAATTTCACACAAACAGATAACATCAGTTAGATTATAGCTACAGGGAAACACAGAATCCTGGAGGTGAATCAATTTAGCGCATTTTTGTATGGAGGAATAAAGGTATGCAAGAGTAAAATTGAACCATTCATTTCAGAGCAGAACTAGTAGTGCAAATGCTTAATCAAAATGTTAATTTATTGCAAAACTGATTCATTCTTTCATTTAGTGAAAGACTATATGTTTGGTGTATTAATCACTACATACCAGTTAAAAGATTTTTTTAAAAAATCTGTTAACTACTTACAGAGAGGGAGCTGTGCTAGTCTATATACTATCAAAACAAAAAAAGTAGTCAAGTAGCACTTTAAAGACTAACAAAATAATTTATCACCTAATACTACTACTACTACTACTACTTTAGGTGATAAATTATTTTGTTAGTCTTTAAAGTGCTACTTGACTGCTTTTTTGTTTTGATGTTAACTACTAAGTGGTTGTGTGCCTTACATTTTGTCTACATTGCCAAGTTTTGCCAACAAAAGTCAGCTTTCAATGACAAAATGCCAGCGGTGCACATACATGACTTTTGCCTACAAAAGTTCCCTTTGCCAACAATACCACACCATCTTGATGAGAAGCATAGATCTTTTTGTGGCAAAGTTAGACAAGCAAACTGGCAGCAGAAACACAATGCTTGGTTTTGTTGCTGCCAAAGGCCTTCACAAGATGATCCATGATGCCTGTCCTATTTGGTCTGATGGGCTGTTCTAACTCTGCTGCCCCACACCCAGGTACACAGAAGTCCTCCCATTCCCTTTTAAAGGAATGGGAGTTTTTAAAATTCCACTGGAGAGCCAATGTCACATCTTTCAAGATGACCATGGGGACTTCATGAAGCAAATGTGCTCTCACACAGAGCTCACCCAAGTTGTTGTATCTGCTGAGTACAGTAGTGCCTCGATTTATGCAAGTATCTTGTTCCCACGCATCCTCGCATAACTCAAATTTAGCATAAGTCGAGGACAACTTTTCCCCCAGAGGAACGCACGTTCTGCAACCGGGGAAGCAGCAGGAGCATCTGGAGCTTGTTTTGAAAGGTGAGTCCTGGAGCTGGGGGGGGTGCTGCTGGGGAGGGTTAAGCCTGGTGGTGGGGTGGGGCCATGGGAGGGGGGCAGGGGATCTAAGCTTGGGGTGGGTTAGGGCTGCAGGGGGGCAGGGGATGGAGTTAAGCCAGAGTCACATACGGGGGGAGGGGTGCAGTTGAACCACGGTGGGGCGGGGTCTGAGCTAGAGCCACGTGAGGGGGTGGTGAGCCAGAGCTGTGCTCAGCTGGTGAGCCAGGCCATGGGGGACTTCAACTGGGGCTGAGGAGGGTTTGAACTGGGGCTGCACGTTGGAGGGGGGGTTTGAGCTGGGATGGAGGGCACGGTGAGCTGGAGCTGCGCACGGAAGTGGGGGTTGAGCTGGAGCCATGCATGGGTGTGAGTGGGGCTAGGGGGGCTGAATCGGGGCCATGTGGGGTCGAGCTGAGTAGAAGCAGGATTTTGAGTTGTGCTTAACTCACGCATTTTGAGGGTTTACTGTGTATGGGAAGAGGGAACTATCCCATCCCAGCTGTGGTTCAACCACAGGCACTTTGATACCTATAAGCAGATTTCTCATGGTTTGTGTGTTAAGGGCTTTAAATGGGACAAAATGCAGTGAAATAAAGGCACTGAGGCAAGTCATAACAGAAGACAAGGTTGGGGCAAGGAGGCCAAGTAGGTTGATGTGGAGAATGCAGCTGGGCTGTTTGGTGGCACAGCAAATTGGGACCCCTTTTCCATTCTGGAGGGATCTAACCTCATCCATCTCTGGCATGCATGAGGCAGTAGAGGAGAGCCCTAGTAGGAACCTTTTTAGTTGGTGCTGCTCAATAGTAGGAACTAAAGATGTCCTTTACTTTGTTTACTGGAGAAGTGGGCGAAAGGATAGAAATGTGCAAGCTTTGTTTCAGCATGCTCCACATTCCCTAGTAGAAGCATGGCAGAACACTGAGATGTCACAGCAATACCATAATGAGATCTCCAGGAAACTTTCTTGGATACTGGTCAATCCTCTGCTAAAGATTCTTTGGCTGAGCTGATTTGTTCCTTCCCGCATGGTAGGTCTGCTTAGCAATCACTTCTGCAGGGCCCAAAGCAGCACTGTGAGCAGCACAGGGATCAAGTCTAAAACTGCATACATGCAGTAGATTCACCCTTGGGTGCAAGATATCAGATTCAGTGACCTGCATCAATGGAAAAGGGGCGGGGTGTAAAATTTACAATATTGTCTCTAGTTTCCTTCACTGAACCGCTGAAAGTATCACCATTTGCCCCTTCTTGAAACTCACCTCCCACCCAGGCCAAACTCCCCATATTTAGGGTGTTGCCAAGGTAAGGTAAGGTAAGGTCACAATATGCTTTGAGATTCTCTGTGGAGAGAGACCTTCTCCTTTTGACCTGGGAGTGAGAGAGACTAGAAGCCTGTCCGTTTTCCGGAAGAGCTTAGTTCTGTCTATGTAGAAGGCCAACGCCCTCCTCACATCCAGGAGATGCAGGCGTGCCTCCTTGTTGGAGCTGTGAGGCTTCGGGTAAAACGAGGGTAAAACTATTGGTTCGTTAAGATGGAACTCTGAAGAAACTTTTGGAACAAAGGCTGGGTGCAGCCTTAAGGTTACCGCCTCCTTTGAGAATACTGTGCAGAGCGGCATCGCCATCACTGCTGCAAGCTCACTCACCCTGCGGGCTGACGTAATTGCAAGGAGGAAGGTTGTTTTTATCGTAAGGAGACGTAGGGGAACTGTGGCTAATGGTTCAAAAGGTGGACCCGTTAGCGTGCTGAGCACCAAGTCCAAATTCCACGATGGTGGAAGCGGTTTCCAAGGGGGGTACAGGTTTACCAGCCCCTTCAAGAACCTGGCAACGATAGGATGGGCGAATACCAGGGGGCCCTTCCTCTGTATGCCAAAAGGCTGATATAGCGGCAAGGTGGACCTTTAGCGAGGATAGAGAAAGCCCGCCTCTCTTGAGGTCCAATAAGTATTCTACTATTACAGGTATAGGAACGTCAAGGGGAGCTAACTGCTTGGCGGAACACCATGCTGTGAATCAAGTCCATTTCTGCTTGTAAGTCTTCCTAGTGGAGGTCCTTCAGCTACATTCCAGGACCTGTTGTACTCCCTCCGTACACGTGCTCTCTAAGGAGCTGAGCCATGGATTAGCCATGCTTGTAGACGGAGACCCTGAGGGTGTGGGTGCACTATGGAACCCTGAGCCTGAGTGAGTAAGTCCGGCACCACCGGAAGAGGGAGCAGTGGGCAGTCCAACATGCGCAGAAGCAAGGGAAACCATTGCTGCCGATCCCACATTGGGCCTATGAGTATCATGCGAGCTCTCACCCTTCTGGCTTTCTGCAAGACCTTGTGGATAAGCGCTGTGGGGGAAAACGCATAAAGTAGGGGGCCCCTCCATGAGATCATGAATGCGTCCCCCAGGGACCCCCGCCTCACTCCTGCCCTGGAGCAGTACTGGGGACACTTCTTGTTGTGCGGGGTGGCAAACAGATTGATCTGGGGAAAACCCCCATGTACGAAAAATGCGCTGTAGCAGATCGGATCGGATCTGCCATTCGTGCGTGAGTGCGAAGCGCCTGCTCAGCTGATCTGCTTTCACGTTGTGAGTGCCCAGCAAGTACGAGGCTCTCAACGTTATGTTGTTGGCGATGCACCAGTTCCACAATTGGACTGCTTCCGCACATAGGGCACGGGATCGTGCACCTCCTTGTCGATTGATGTAAAACATAGTGGAGGTATTGTCGGTATTGATCCCGACTACTTTGCCATGTAGGTAATCTCAAAAATGTTTGCAGGTGTTGAACACTGCTCTGAGCTCCAGTATGTTCATGTGCAGTGTCTGTTCCGCAGGGGACCATAGCCCTTGCATTACCTTGTCGCTGATGTGCGCTCCCCATCCTATGTGGGAGGCGTCGGTAGTAAGAAAAATAGAAATTTGTGGTTGGTGAAAGGGCACCCCTACTAGCAGATTCTTGGGGTTTTCCCACCACGCCAGTGATCTGCGCACCTCTGTCGTGGGTGACACCACCCTGTGGACAGTGTGGGATACCGGTTTGTAAACACTCGCCAGCCAATGCTGCAGGCTTCGCATGTGCAATCTGGCATTCTGTACCACAAACGTCACTGCCGCCATGTGGCCCAGCAGCTGTAAGCACGTTAAGACCGGCACCGTGGGGCTGTATATGATGACTTGCACCAGCGAACTGATGGTGTGGAAGCGGGCGTCGGGTAGGTACATCCTTGCTGTGATAGAGTTTATGCGCGCCCCATGAACTCTATATCTTGTGTGGGGTCGCTCTTTGACTTTGCGAGGTTGATGACTAGGCCCAGCGAAGAAAACGTGTCCGCTGTGACGCGTATCATGCGTAAGACCTCTGCCTTCGAGGCCCCTTTCAGCAGGCAGTCGTCCAGATATGGGAAAATAAACACTCCCTGTCTGTGCAGGTAGGCTGATACCACTGCCAGGGTTTTGGTAAAGACTCTGGGGGCCGAGGAGAGGCCAAATGGAAGGACCCTGTACTGGAAGTGTTCCTTGCCGACCATGAAGCGGAGGAAGCATCTGTGTGCCGGCTGGATTGTTACGTGAAAGTAAGCATCTTGTAAGTCGAGGGCTGCAAACCAATCTCCATCGTCCAGTGCCGTGAGTATTGAGGCGACTGTGATCATCCGAAAACGTTGCTTGCGCAAGTAGTGATTGAGGCCCCGAAGATCTAGGATGGGCCTCCAGCCTCCTGTTTTCTTCTCTGTTAGGAAGTAGCGTGAATAAAAACCTTTCCTCTGGAATTTTTCCGGCACTCTTTCCACCGCCCCTATGAACATAAGGTGATCCACCTCCTGCTTGAGCCTCGCCTCGTGGGCAGCGTCCCGGAGGTGAGGCCTGGAGGGAGGCTTCGTCGGTGGGAGCGACTGGAAGGGGATCGCGTAACCCGTGGCTATGATCTCCAGTACCCATTTGTCTGTGGTGATCTTTTGCCATTGGGAGTGGAACGGTCTGAGGCGATGATGGAACATGAGATGAGAGTGGCACTGAGTGATGGTAGTGATAGTGCAGCCCCCGACATACCCGTCAAACTTGTTGCCTTTGGGCCTGTCCTGATGGCGTACGGCTTTGTTGAGAATGTTGCCTGGGAGTTCTGTACTGTTGCTGCTGTTGATGGCGCCCTTGGTTGTTGCCCCGTTGATACTGGGCACACTGTGGTTGGTACGGGTAGCGTCTTTGCTGAGGGTAATATTTTTTCTTCCTGTACGGAGGAGTGTAAATACCCAAGGTTCTAAGTGTAGCTCTCGAGTCCTTACTGGAGTGAAGGACCGAGTCGGTTGAGTCTGCAAACAGGTTTTGTGTATCAAAGGGAAGGTCCACGATCTTTGCCTGTAGGTCCCTCGGGATACCCGATGTCTGGAGCCAGGATTCTCTACTCATGACCACTGCCGTAGCCATTGAACATGCTGCCGTATCCGCCACGTCCAGGGCAATCTGGACTCCCGTCCGCGACGCTGCATAGCCCTCTTGCACAATCGCCTTTAACACCGGCTTTTTGTCTTCCGGAAGTGAATCCATGAGGGGAGTAAGCCTGGAGTAATTATCAAAATTATGGTTTGCTAGGTGTGCCGCATAATTTGCCACTCTCATTAGCAGGGTAGAAGAGGAATATACTTTCCTGCCAAACAGCTCTAGCTTCTTAGCATCTTTGTCCGATCCCCCCCAATTTGTACTGAGAAGCCTTTGACCTCTGCTGGGACGATTCGACCACCAACGAATTTGGTTGTGAGTGACTGAATAGGAACTCCATGCCCTTTGCCGGGATGAAGTACTTCTTATCCGCTCTCTTGTTCGTAGGTGGAACAGAGGCCGGAGTCTGCCATATGGTAGTGGGTGACTCCATAATGGCTTCGTCCAGCTGAATAGCAATTTTGGATGAAGCCGGGGGTCTCAAATTTTTCAGGAGTTTGTGATGTTTCTCCTGCACCTCTGCCGTTTGGATGTCTTGCATGAAAGCCACCCTTTTAAACAGCTCCTGAAACTGTTTGAGGTCATCCGGGGGAGAGACATCCCCGGGGGCCATGGCCTCATCTGGGGAGGATGAGGAGGAACCACTAAGGTAAACCTCCCTGGAACCCTCGGGCTCCTGCGGTCGATGATACACTTGCCCGCTGGAGGATTGTGAAGGAAAGTCTCGGGGTTCTACAAATAACTCCCCTTGAGACAACTGTGTTTCCATCCCCGATCGGGAGTGTCCACGGGGGTATTGAGCGGCCTGGGGGGACCTGCCCCTGGGCGTAGGTCTGCAGTATCTGTGTCCAGCATGATAAGGACGACCATGGCAGCACGGGCAAGGGTCCAGGGATGGAGACCTAGACCACTCGGGTGTGTGTACCCCCAATGTCTGGGAGAGCGAGACCTCCACGACGACACAGATAGAGGTGAAACTGGTTTGTGATAGTACTCCAGGGGATCCAATCCCAGAAAAGGTGAAGGTGGCCCAAGCCATGGTGACATTGGTTGGAGGAACGGAGAAGGAGGCTCTGGATAGGCTGGTGGAGACCCAGGCCTTCGGTGCAGCGTGTGTAGCACAGGGGGAGGGCTTGTTGCTAAGAGCAGCGCAGCCCTGTCCAGAGATGGGCTGCGGTGCCGGGCTTTTGCCTTCCCCCTTCCCTCCGGGGCTGGCACCGCCCCCTCCCGTGCCGGGGATCTCGGCCCCGCTGTCGGCGCTGCGCTCGGCACACTCAGCTGCGGTGCCGCGCAGGTAACTTCCTCCAGTGCCTGCAGGCTCCGTGCCTGGCGCCCCTGCACCGTTGGTGCCATGGGGGCCGGTGCCACCTGTGGCGGTGCCGCCAGGTCCGGCGCTTGCCTCGCTGATGCTCTAGGTACCACGCATGCTGGCTGTTGTGTAACCGGAGGCTCAGCCTCTATCACGTGCGCTGCCGCTTGTCTGAGTATGCGGCTGGGGGGCTGTGTGCTCTACTCGTCCCGCTCATTGAAACTGCCAGCAAGGATCGAGCTGGGGAGAGTTTCCTCCGTTTCTGCACCGAAGGGGTCAGAGAAGCTGCCTTCCTCTTATGCAACCCAGAGGGCCCTTCTGGGTGAGGCTTCTCCGGCAACTCCGGCTGAAGAGCCTTATCAACAAGAGCATTTTAAGCCTCATTTCTCTGTCTTTCCTGGCCCTGGCTGTGAGCTTAGCACAGTGAGAACACTTCTGGGTAACGTGATTCCCCCAGGCAGCGGATGCATTCACTATGCCCATCGGAGGCTGGCATAGCTTCACGGCAGGACTCACACTTTTTAAAACCTGAAGAGGCCATCGCGGTGAGTCCTTTGCTGTTAATAGAGTACTTATCACTTAATCCGTGCCTTTTTACCCGAATCGCGGTCACCGGCCTGCGGTGCAGCGGGCGGCCTAACTGGCCTTCACGTCCACTCTTCTCTTCTCCGCTCCCCTCTCTCTGTTTTTTTTTTTTTTTTAAATATTCTCTTTGTCTCTCTCTTTTTCTTTTTTTTTTGTAAACGAAAAAACCAACAATTTACATGTAGAAAAACACTATCTAATCTGACTCTGGCCTTAGCCTGAGCGGATTCCATCTGCAGCCGATGGCAGTTGAGAAGGAACTGGCAGGGACTGGATCGCGCACGTGGCCGGGGGCGTGCAGGGGAGCGGTGCGCGCCGGCGCATGCGCGATCCAGGAGAAACTGCTGGAAGATTTCCGATCTGCGGCGCCGGGCGAGCCCGCCACCTATTGTGGAGCACTCACGGGGATCACTCGAAGAACAAGGAGCTTAAGAACTCTCTCACATCAGATGTGCATTTTAACAGAGTTTGACAGGAATGCAAAGTACAGTAAACACATTAACTTAGATACTTAATGTGACAGTTGGAAGGTTTGAAAAAATCCCTTAAATGCCTCTTTGAAGGAGGAAAGTAATGGATATTTTTGCACATCTCTGCTACATACTGCATGTAAAAGTTCAAGCCAAAAACAACAGTGTGGAATTTGGATAAACCTTTGTGTCTCAGACTTTCCGTTAGAAAACTTCAGAGTAATCAGTTTCCTCTACAATGCACAAAACTGGTATTCAAAATTTCTTAAAGTAAGAAACCTTCATAACAACATATGTTGTTAATGTAATTTGTAAAACAATAGGTTTTCCCCAAATTGTAATAATATCAAGCACTAGTTACAGCAACATCTAATAAATGAGTTTTTGGCAGTGCTTTTGAATATAGCACTTTCAGACCCAAAATTGCCCCACTCCCTGCAAGCTAATTAAGTTTAGAATATAATGTATCTATTCAAAGAATATCATACCTGCAAGCTTTACTCAAAGCAGTGTTACAGCAGAAAGGATGTTGATGTCAGCTACTTCTTGCCTACATGGCTAAAAAAATGTTTTAATCTAAAAATAACTGGTGGCCTTCCACTTGCTTCTTCCTGAAAGATGTCATGGGCAGCAGCAACGGCAGCAGCACACAACATTAAAACACTGATTTCCTGGGAGCAGTTGCAGGGATAAAACTGAAGTCTCGAGCTCTCTCAATGAGTGGTCTACTTACAGAACTGGATAAGTTGTTCTCATTGACTGAGTTACTACTGAACATTTCATGACAGTAATTTGTATCCCTATCACTTAACAGTCACTTATGATACAGTATAGCTGAGGCCCTGTAAGCTGTGTGATAGCTATACATCTCTAATGTGAGATCATTTTAAAAAAAACACTTGGTCTGATCTTCTGAAGTGCTGCGTGCCCTCATTTCTCATATACCCAGAGAGCTGACATACCTCAGGAGCTAACAGAATTATACATATTGTTTGCAGGGCAGAAGGCATACAGTTTTAAAATTGCATGGGACTGAAGTCTTATTACTGGAACAGCCAGTACTAATCCACATACTTACTGTGGGTTTTTATTAATAATAAAAATTCAGCAGTGATTCGCTCCAAAACCATTCCCATTAATATTGCACAGTACTGGGTGTCCATTTGACTTCTCTTTCAGGTAATTTATCACAGAACTATAGAAGGGACATTGCGAGATCTCCTAGTCAGGTCCCCAGCACTCAAGGCAGGACTAAGTATTATCCTGTATGAGGAAGATGTGTAATAGAAAACCACATCTAACACTTAACTGTTGCCTCCCCATTGCAGCTGCTGTCAAGATACTGTCATTTACCTGTATGTCAGAACTTTTTCACCCCAGGTAACCTCTAATACAAATTGATTTTTCAGGTAAAATTTCACACGTAATTCTTGAATTGCTTTCTACAATCTAACTGTAGTGTATTTACAGTATTCCCTTAGTCTACTAACACTGTTAATTGATTAGAAAAAGGAAAAAATCGAGGGTGAAACTCTCGCAGGACCTAACTGATGCCGAACGAGAGAATTTGCTAGACCACAGGAAGTCAATATTGTCTAGCAGCTTTACTAACATTCCCACTGCTCACTGGGCTCTTAGAAGACATTTAGGGGTAAGTTACAGCCAAATAACAGCACAGAATACTAAGAGCCAGGACTGGTGGCTGCAAACAAACTTCATAGGACAATGGAAAACTTGGCCACACCAGTGGTCATCCAGCTAACTAAAATCATGCTGGATTACGGATGTTGCCAGACAAGACACATTCAACCTTTAGCTGGTTTTCCCCGATTTATCCTTTACAAACCCATGTTTATTACTTATGGCTCCATTATCTTCTAAATAATTACCAATGTTTTTTCTAACATTACAAACAAAGTCAGAACTGCTGTTCACTAACTTTCACGACTATCCTTTTCTTGCCACTGGTACCTCATTTTAAACTTCTGTCCATTAACTACTCATTCTTCTATGACTTTTAAAAAATTGTTATGGGTTTGACCTCTGTAATCCAGATTTCTATAGTCTGGTAACATCTGTGGTACAACATCCCCTTGGGTGCTTCCAGGCTGGAGCATCACAAATAGCTCCTCCGTGGCACTCAGACACAGGGATGGTGGGTGGGGAAAGTGGGGATGGGAGACATTCAGGCGAGGAGGCAGGGTGGCTGTGGAGGGAGAGGCTTGGGGCTGGGAGCACAGCCCCCAGCTGTGGGCTCTGAAGCTACCCTGCCTCTTTCTTAATTGTCCGCACAAATCCCTGCTCTGTCAATGCCACCTCCTCTGCTGCCACCAGAGCAGAGCCCCACAGCCAGCAGCAGCAGACAGGCCAGCACTGACCTCCCCTGGTCTGGCAAATTCTTTGGTTCAGGACCCTTGAGATGCTGAGGGTGCCGGATGAGGGAGATACAACTTCAAGTAGCTTTATAAATTCTACTAAATCACTTCATGATGCCAGGACATAAGTAATCTTATTTTTATAAGAAATGTTCACCATTATACATACTGTAGAGTAAATGGATTTCCAGCCTCAGACTGTGCTGAGCTATCTAAATGCTGATGTGGCCTCTCTTAATGTAGTATCTGAATATTGGAAAAGCACTAATGAATCTATTCCCATAGCTACTCTATTACCCCCATTTTACAGATGGAGAACTGAGTTTACAGTGAGACGTCAAGTATCCCAAGATTCCATGAGAAGTCTACAGCCACTGCTTAATTTGTGTCAGGGCTGAACACCAGCACCCCAGAGCTTGTCATGTTGGTAATGAAAGTAAAAAAAAATGCTTGAGCCCTCTGCACCTAATTGTTTGAGCCCCAATATTTCTTTCATTCAATATGAAGCATTGTCTATATCAGAGTCAGGAACTGAACCCAGATTTCCTGAGTCTCCATTTAGCATTCCTTTCCTTCTTTTAGACGTCCCTCAGAAAAGTCTCCTGTAATGCATGACAGTTCAACGGCCCAAAAACGTTCTCAAAACTGCTGGCCTTTCAGGATAACAGCTTTAATTACCTGAGGCCTGGACAATTGCAGCAATAAAATTTTCTGGATTTCAACCTGTGTATCTAACTACACTATGCACAGGTCATGGTCTCACTCATACAAACAGTAACTCTACTGATTTCAACAGTTATACTGATATTAGTGCAGTGCTTTTTTTGTGCCTGTGCTTGCATCATGGCAGCCTCAGCCATGGCATTGGGTGGAGGAGGAGGGTGGGTATCCAGCTAAGTACTGGCTCCTCTTTTTTAAAAAAACAAAACACAAAAGGCGGCACTGGATTAGTGTAACTGAGGGCAATATGTAACCCCCAACATGGACACCCCCATTAGTGATCAGAAATATAAATTTCTGTTTTGTGTCTACATGCAGAGTTAATTATCAAAATAAAAGATTTAAGGGCCTAGTTTAAGAACTCAGTGGTTTGAACATTGGCCTGCTAAACCCAGGGTTGTGAGTTCAATCCTTGAGGAAGTCATTTAGGGATCTGGGGCAAACAGATTATTTTTTTTTAATCTGCCAGGGATGGTGCTTGGCCCTGCCAAGAGGGTAGGGGATTGGACTCAGTGACCTCCTGAGGTCTCTTCCAGTTCTATGAGATGTAATGTGTGTGTGTAAGAAGCCTAGCTTGCAAACTGAGAGTTCACAGAGATGATATTTACAGCAAAGTTAGTGTTTACCCACAATATGGAGGCTGGTCCTGATAAAATTAAGACTCTACTACTGCTGCTACTGTTGGAGCCCCAAGAATGTCTCAAGTGATATAGGATCCAATTTAGTAAAGAACATGCAGGGTAAAAGCCTCAGTGAATACCAGAGTTCACAGCTGTTATAAATGCAGTAAAATCTGAGGCCTTTTGTCCAGATTTCTCATCTCATGTACATCAGCATTGACATGGAGTAACTCCATTCACTTCAAGGATATTCCATGGCATTTATGCTTGTGTAACTGAGATCAAAGAGTAAGATGAATCAGATTGTTTGTCAACTCCTTTTACTTGAATATTCTTCCACTTTTGTTTGTTTTTATGGTTGAAGGGAGGATAAAATTACCCACCAGTAAACAGTCTAGATTTTATTTTTGGATTCATACTTGGATATGAAGATGGATTCAGGGGGATTTTAATCTCAACTAAGCCTGTAGTTAAGGATCAATTCATCTGAGCCCTGTTTATGTGATCCTAAGAAAGTCAGAAATCTCATTTATTTTAACCACTAAAATGTACAGTAGTCACCTTTTGTTTGCTGCTCTCCATTCAATATGATTCCCCATTTGTCTCTCATGTCTCCTCACTCCCACCTGAGACTCCTTTCCCTTTTTAATCAGTGACAGCCACCAATCAGGACTGAAAATACCAGAAAGTCTTATGATTCAGTCACCACGATATAAAAACACTCTACACTTCCTTCCCATTCATTTTTTTAACAGTACCTTAAAATAATTTGCTGGTGTTTTAATTGTATTGTTGGGCCCCAGAAATTCTTTACAATTTCTCTCGTTCTGGGCTCAGCCTGTTAATGCTGAGCACGTACATTTGTTTAGTTGGCGGCAGCTTCTGCTAAATTATGGCTGCTGCCACCATTCCTGCTCTCTACCAGCTGGTAAAATATTGATTTCCACAGCACACATTAGGAAAAAAAAAATCAATATGTCCCTAGACACAGCAGATTGGCAACAACATAATAGAGATCAGGCTGTCAGCCTGGTGTGCAAGACTAGCATCCAAAAATGAAGTGAAGCAGGAAAAAGGAGGTTTGTGAAAACAGAAAATGCAAGCGATGAGGGGAAGGAGGCCATGGGGAATGGAGACAAGGAGTAAAATAGGGATTGTGAAAGGGAATCTACCAGCAGGGTTTGTTGTGCTTTTTAAAATTGCTGTTACAAAGCTTCTTATTGCGCCAGCATTTCCCTACAATATTAAGCTACCAAGTCCATATAATGCAGCCACACCAGTCTGGGGTGAGCACACAAGGCTTCCGCCCTGTGTATTTTTGTTGCCCCTCTGCCCCCCCAAGAAAAAACAAAACAAAACACTGGTTTAAGCTGATTTGATGCTTCTTTCATCTGCAGTGGTGAAAAGGGAAAAGAACACACACTTCAGAGGTAGAGATCTTTTTACTCTTAGAAATTCCTTTGACTGTAAAAAAAACCACAAAAAAACACCATGTTGTGTGGCATGACAAGAGCGGGTAAGGGCAGGAGGGCTACTATATGTACCAGTGTCCATCAGCTACTCAAAGATTCCCACCAGAAATCCATAAAAACACACACTACTGATCAAATTAGCATCTGTCTACAAGCACATGCTGCAGGTCAGAATGGCTTGATAATTCCCGCCATGTGAACAAGGGATACTGAGACACTCAATTGTAGAAACTGTAGCTTGAACCATTAGGTGCGTGAAAGATACAAGAAGCGTGCAAAGTAGCAGCAATAACTATACTCTTTACAACAGTGCTCCCCAAAACACAGAGCCTCACTAGGAGCTCACAAAGGAACATTTGTAGGGGCATGGCAGGGCCTGGAAGCGTTACCCAGCCCTGATCTGCTCTGGGTTTTCTCCAGTCCAACCTCAGCCTGCAGCTCCACTTCTGACCCTGCCCCCATCTGCAATCCTGACCTTGTCCCTGGCTTTTAACTCAGCCATGACCCTGGCTGCCAGCCCAGACTGTGGCACCACTGTGGCTAGGGCCAGGAGCAATGACCTCAGCTTTGGATCCGAGCCCTGACCACAGTCCCACTGCCAGCTGCAACCCCAGCCCTGACTGTGGTCCTTTTCCCAGGCTCCAATGACAATTTGGGGATGGGCAAACGGGGCAAAATCGGGGGCGAGGGGGAGAGGAGGGACATGAAGTCAACAGTTAGGGAAGGGCTTTGAAAGGCATTTGCTTTTTCTACATTGCTGGTCATTAAAGAGAAGGCAAGGCTCTTGCCCCATCCCAATTAAGATGTCTAGGATTACTAACCCCCTTGAACTGAAGGAGTGCAATTAATACTGATTGTTTCCCACGGAGGGGAATTTGTCAGGATGAGCTTCCTGAATGCTCTTCCTTTTTCCCTCCGAAGACGCAGCAGCCAGAATCTGACCCTTTGACAGCCATGCTTCAGTTAGCATGAACGTGCATTAATAATTTGGTTCCAAACCAGTGGGCCTTTGCAGACATTGTAACTGGCCCCAACTGTATAAAAATATAACGTGTTACTGTACTCCTAGAGCTGCACAGTGCTGCAGATATCCAAAGATATGGTATTGGGTCCAGAACACACATTTTTAAAAGGCCCCTAAATACACATTGTTTTAATAAATCGCAGATGCTCCAAAAAGCTGTTATCATCTGTTCTGCTGCCTTTCAGGCACTTCCGTAGGACTCTCCCTCTCACCCATATTCATGTTCTTCTCCTCTTTTTCCTAAAATACTGTCATACAAGGGGAGAGGAAAAGCACAGGGAATGAAAATGAAAGAGCTGAGACCTTAAACCACAACACTGCAGCTGGGTATTCTAGGAACTTCTAAAGTGTGAGTAACCTTGTGTGTCATAAGAGCAACAATAAAAAAACGGGTTGTGAAAGAGTCCCATCTTTAACTCAAAATGTCCTTGCTTTTCCCATATAAATCAGACCCATAACTTTTTAGTATGCAGTTATTTTGTGGTTTAACACACATTCATTCACTACATCTAATTTGAAACAGACTTTTATAGCCCCCTGTTTTAAACCTAAGGTGTGTTTTTAAAGGATGTCTAACTAAATTTTCCTTTAAACTGTTCCTCAGTTCTTCATTTAACAGATGCGGTGGCAATGGCGCACACTAATCCTGCTTCCTCCCCACCACCGCTGATGCTAAAACATTACCATGTCACATGCTATGCCAAACCAAGGTTTAAATAATTTCTGTTGTGTGCTAAATGGAAAAAATCTGCACCACTGCAGCTTAACTGTAACTGCAAATATATGATTAGAATGAAGCCATTTTCAAGCACCTTCCATTAACTCCAGAAAATACTTGGATTCATTGTTCAGTAGTAAAATCTGAAAGCAAAGGTGGGGTGGGGGGCACAGGTGAGACTGGGTGAAAAGTTGAACCTAAGAAACTGAGATGTTGAGTGGATATATTATAAACTCAGTTCTGAGAACAACAAGAAGTCTTGTGGCACCTTATAGACTAACAGATATTTTGGAGCATAAGCTTTCGTGGGCAAAGACCCGCTTCATCAGATGCATGAGTTGGGGTGGTTTCAGAGGGGTATTTAAAGAGTGGGGTCCCAGTAACAGGGAGGGACAGAGCTGACAAGGTCTCACTCAAATGTTCATTCAGAGGCAGACTATGGCTGGCCCTTATGTAGCCGCACTGTGCATGAGGAGGGAGGAAGAAGCCTTCTTCCTCCTCCTATGGGGCTTGCTTAATGGCCAGCTGAGTTCAAGGAACATAGAAACTACTAGTAAACTGCAGTTTCATGTGTATCCTCACAACAACTTGCTCAAAGGGGGGCAGAAAGAGGCAAAGTGATGGCTCTTCTTCTTTGCACAGAGCTGGGCTTGTTGTGTTGGGCTGGGAAGTGAGGGAACCACACTACAACCTTTAAGAGTGTGGTGCCTCTTGCATGTGGATCCTGGGATAGAAATGCTCCACACTGCTTCTAACTATAGGCTATGGCTAAAAAGACCATATCTAACAGTTTGAATAAGCACTGAATGATTTTCAGAACAGGTTTTCAATCTTGTTGGGGCATTCAGCATGGACAGGGCCAAACAATGTTCAAAGAGAACCTGGAAACTTTTCTAACCTATGTTTTAAAGCAGATCACTAACACTGGTTCCTGGCCCACAAATCAAGTTGCACAACTCAAGCCATTTAACTTTGCCTCTCTTTTCTGCGGCTTAATATCACTTTCTATTCCAGGAGAAAGTGTCCCAAGTAGAATTTTGAGTATGAAGTCTCTTTTCTACTTTTCTGAGTAGACCAACACATATTCGAAAAAAAAAAGGACTGGCTGATGGAAACGAGTTCAGGAGATGCCACCTAATGTGCTGTGACCCAATAAAACTGTGTTTTCTTGGATTAAGAAATGAGATAGACCAGTAAGTTCTGAATTTTGGTACCCTTTCATTACACTCAGGCATCTTTTCAAGTGTGGTGAGCATCTTTTTTAACAGAGGAAATGAGTCCCCCATTCATCATAGGTAAATATTTTGATATTTAGATTACAGTTAGGGATAACTTTGAAAATGTCAGGTAAGCAAAATGCACAAATAACTGGGAACATAATTAACGTGAACATGCATATAAATCAGGTAACTGTATGCAAATGAATTATTATAATTAGCCCACAGTTTGCAGTCACTAAGGTAGGTAGGCATGTAATATGACATCAAAAAATAAGAATGGCCATGCTGGGTCATACTAAAGGATCATCTAACCCAGCGACCTTCCTTCCAACAACAATCAATGCCAGATGCCCTAGAGGGAGTGAACAAAACAGGCAATCATTGAGTGAGCCCTCTTCCATCGTCCATTGCCAGCCTCTGACAAACAGAGGCTAAGGACACCATTTCTATTCATCCTAGCTAATAAGTATCAATGGACCTAACCTACATGAATTTATCTAGTTCTCTTTTGAGCCCTGATAATGTCCTGGTCTTCACTACATCATCTGGCAAGGAGTTCCACAGGTTGTCCGTGCATTGTGCAAAGAAAAACTTCCTTTTGTTTGTTTTAAACTTGCTATCTATTCATTTGGCAACCCCGAGTTCTTATGTTATGGGAATTTTTTTCCTTATTCATTTTATCCATACCTGTCATTATTTTATAGACATATATTATATCTATCATATTTCAATTTAGCCTTCTCTTTTCTAAGAAGAAAAGTCCCAGTCTTTTCAATTTCTCCTCATATGGCACACATTCCAAACCCCTACTCATTTTGTTTGCCCTTTTCTGAACCTTTTCCAATGCCAACAGATCTTTCTTGAGATGAAGCAACCACATTTGCATACAGTATTGAAGATGCAGGCATACCATGGATTTACAGAGTCAATAAGATATTCTCTGTCTTATTCTCTACCTCCTTATTTTTTCTAATGTGAATTACTTGGCATTTATCAACATTAAAATTCATTTGCCATTTTGTTGCACAGTGGCAGTTACCTAGTTTTGTGAGATCCTTTTGAAGCTCTTCACAGTCCGCTTTGTTCTTAACTTGCTTGAGTAGTTTAGCGTCAGTTGGACAAATATATCCCTTTTTTAAAACAGACATTAAATATACTAAGCACAAATATAAAAAAATATTCACCCCAGAATGCACAGGAAGCTTTCGATACCATTCTACAAACATGTGTACAACTACACACCAAGCCTTTCTGAAAATCAGATCCTTAATGTGGCTGGATAGCAGCACCTCTGAAAATAAGCTTTATAACTTCTGTAGTGTGCAGTATCAGCAACATGTTGCTGCTCATTATCCCTCAAAGTACTGCACCAGCATCTAGTAGTTGTACTTCTGTAAACGATGTTAGCAGGTTTCCAGACAAGCAAGCATTCTTCAGAGGCCTGTGGTTAGATGAGGGTACTGACTAATAGTTCCCTCTGCCATTTATAAGCATAGCTTTTTGACTTCTAGCAAAATAATTAAACAGGATGCTAACTGAACAAGTGTGATAGTCAGGCTTCTAAAGATGTTTTTGCCTTCTCAAACTGAGACATCATTACGTGCGCTAAAGTAGCATCTAATTTTCCTTTTATAATCCCCTTCCCCTACCCCAATATCTCTACCTATCCATCTATCCCAGAAGAAAACTGAAAGATCCCCCCCAAGACAGGAATAATTGTTGAAATGTTTACAAAATTCTTACACTTAGCCAGGATAAAATTCAGTTCTCCATCTCCAGCACTGAAGAAACACATCCAGGACATCAGTTTTAGCTAACCACAGCCAGTCTCACACACACAAGATACACACTCAGTCATTTTGGCCCTGGCACAATCTGGATTCTGTCCAGGCCATGAAACTGAAGTGAATTTTGTGACACTGATAGAAGATCTTCTGCCGTCATTGGCTAGAGGACAGACAACCATTCTCACTCTCCTGAGCCTCTCAGCAGCATTCAGCACTGTTAGCCATCATCTATTCCCGTCCTGCCAGAGAGAGTGGTGGCAGATGTACTAGGGAATAAGATAACATGCTTTGAATCTTTCCTGTTGGGACATATTCAACAAGTCTTGATGGGAAAATGCATCCTGACTATTAAATCCTGGCTTGTGGCACCCCACAAGAATCAGTTCCATCTCTACAGTGTCATTGAACATCTACATGCCAGCTTCAGATCAACTGATCAGATGAGACAGACTCAAGTGCAAACAATTCATAGCTCTGCCTATCCATCAATATATACAATTGTGACATTGCCGCCAACGTGGCTCAATGCTTGGATGAGATCAGCTCATGAACAAAGATGGTTGAAGCTGATCCTTCAACACGGAGATTATGCTTGAGGGGAGCAGTGTGGTGGTGGAATTTTGAAGAGTTTACCACTGATCAAAGGAGACTGCACTGTGACTGCATATACCCAACAACTGGTCAGTGCAGGCCATAGTTTAGGAGTGCTCCTAGATTCCAGCAGCATCCACAAGTAACACTTCCTATCATTTCCACTTGACTAGGAGACTCTGTCCCATCCTGGTGAACAATAGCCAGGTCTCAGTTATTCCTTCCTTTGTCATCTTTTTGCTGGGTTAGAGCAATGGAACATATCTGAGCACAAAGCCTTCAGAACTTCAGACATGCCAATTCTGCAGCTTTCCCCTTCAACAATGCAGACCACAACAAACACGTTGTCCCTGCTTTCCGTTCTTTGAGCTGGTTTCCCATAGAATACTGAAACAAATACAAATTCTCAGTCCTTATTTTCAAGGGTACGCAATTGTCTGGGCCCCCAAGATGTTTCAAAGACATGAATGATGGGTAGCATTCATAGCGTGTGGTAGACAACTTCCTCAGGCCCTGCCCCAGACTATGGAATGGGCTCTTAATGGAATGAAGGACTATCACAAACCTCACATCTGCTTCAATTGTCTCATGAATTTCTTTGACCATGCCTCTTTCTTTAAGATACTAAAACTACCTATGTTACGTAAAAGCTACCAACACAATACATTCTATTCCACATGCCTCTTTCCTCTAGGGGAGAGGATAAGAAAACTAACAACATAGGACAGATGTTGATCGTATCACTTAATGTCCTGGAAGTACTCAACAGGTTGGGAAGTATGGTATACAGACTTACCATGAATTAAATTGCACCTTTCCCTGGGACTGAGGCTATGGGTTTCAATCAGCTTGTATGGCATTCAGGACTCATTGCGCCTTACTCTAGTCTAAACTCAGTTTGCACTTATCCCTCAATTTCATACAAGTGGTTAGTGACCTAAATGCTATTTAGCCCCTTCTTTTATCTGTATCCATAGTTGATTGTTCTAGCAAAACTGTATATGCAGAAAAACTGGTGAATTTTTAGTTCTGGTTAAAAAGAGGTTTTTCTAAAGTTCCCAGTAAGCACTTTTGCAACTGTATACATTGTATGTAAATTAATATATAGCACATTATAAATATACTTGTGCATACATATTCACAACATTTTATAACGTGAGTCACCTCTCAGGAGATCTGTGAGATGGAAGCACCTGCAATCTAAATGTTGGAAATGACACAATGGCTGTGGGTAGACTAGCCCCGAACTTTGAAGGGGACATGGTAATTAGGGTGTCAGGAGATTACTAATGAAGTGCTGCGGTGCATGTGCAGCACTTCATTAATCAAAATCTCCCCCGCAGCAACTTCGAAGTGTGAAACTTCGAAGTGCAGGCTTGTGTGTAGCCATGGGTCAGCCGTGGGTACTTCAAAGTGTTCGGAGTAGCGCACGCACTTCGAAGTACCCATGGCTACACGCAAGCCAGCACTTCAAAGTTTCACACTTCGAAGTTGCCGCGGGGGAGATTCTGACTAATGAAGTGCTGCACATGCACCGCAGCACTTCATTAGTAATCTCCTGACACCCTAATTACTGTGCCCCCTTCCAAGTTTGGGGTTAGTCTTGACACAGCCAATAAGAGAGAAAAAGAAACACTAGAAGGAAAGCAAGGAAAGACAAGGGCAGCAGCATTACATGTGCTAAGTTATTCAGTAGAGTAATATACAAGTTGGTAGATCACCAGGTTTCGGCAAAAAAAAAAAAAAAAAATCTAAATTAGTGACTACATTGAATCATTTAATGTAGGTATTGTACAAGGAATGAATTTCTAGCAAGGCTTTAAATTAGAGGACAGTGACATACTTGAAGTCTTTTTGCTTAATAGCTGCAAATATCCTCTCATGGTTATTGTATGTTTCAGCAGTCGAGAAAGTCTATTAGTCTCATAATTAAAACTGGTACTAAAACCTAAGGCATGCAGGCAGTGAAAAGTTACAATATAAGATCAGCTTCTCTGAGCCATGCCACTGCTAGGAGGGAGGTGCTAAAACTGAAATTTTAGACAAGGTGCCAGAAAAGCCTAAGGCCAATACTGAAACTAACTAGCTGCCACCAATTCATAAATTCTTACTGTTTTTACCCTAATGGTTTTCTGATATATTTCCTTAGAAAGATGGGCTGTCTTCAGCTGAATGACAGTGTGTGCTGTGCATTCTAAGTCAAGCTAACTCTTCCGACGCATCCCAGTGTGCACTTCTGAACCTAATGTGGCAGACATTTCAAAAAACATTTGTTACCATGTGCATTTCCTGGAGAAAGAAGACTGCTATGTTTTTGTGGGCAATAGTGCCTCAGCATGACCAGCAAAAGGATGTTTTTCAGTGGCAGGCCTGAGCGTTACTCCTCATGTACATGAGAGTAAGATTGCCTGTTCAGTACCGTCACCTGTTGCTTGCCTGTGGATAGCCCAGAACCCTACTTGCATGTGAAGAACGTTAATCTCCCACTCTCTCAACAAACACAGGACAGCTAAGACAAGGAATCCATTTTCTAACAGAGTTACCACTTAGCTGATGCTGCTGACATCACACAATTGACGAATGAGTGATAACGATTTACAAAAATAGAAAAGCAGTCTGGTAACAACCTTAAGACTAACAATTTTATTTATTAGGCAATGAGCTTTCATGGGTAAGACTCACTTCTTCAGATTCTGGCGTAGAAAAAGTAGAAAAGATTTTGAAGAAGTGGGTCTTACCCATGAAAGCTCATTACCTAATAAATAAAATTGTTAGTCTTTAAGACGCTACAGGTCTGCTTGGGGTTTTTCTTGTTTGACTTTTTTTTTGTGAAGCTACAGACTAACACAGTTACCCGCCTGATAATCCTAACCAAAACTTTCCCCAAAAATTAATGTGGTGGCAGCACAACAGTGCTTCATATTAGCTGTCCGAAAAGCTGTATTTAACAAAAGGAATGCAAATCACTAGATTTTGCCACGCTCCTGCCACATTGTAAAAGTCTGCCAGAAAGATCACAGAGTACCAATTTTGTTGGAACATTGTTAATTGCAAGATTCTGATGTTGCACCTCAGAAAGGTGGTAGGTGCCCAGGGGAATGTGCTAAAATGGTTTGCGAGTCCTTCCTTCCAAAAAGTAGTGATGGGAAACTCCATTGGATCAATTCTCTTTCCTGTCCTTTTCAACATCTATATGCAACCACTAGGTGAGCTGATCAGACAACATGGACTGAAGTACTAGCCAACAGCAGATGTTACACATTTATCTACCTTTTACCACTTACGACCACACCACTGCCACCAAGACAGCCCAAGGCTTGGACAAGATCAGGTCTTGGATGGAGAGCAGCTATAGTCAAGCAAGGAAGAAGAGATGCTGGTTGGCAGAGGAAATTACTTTGAAGAACGTGCAGACACCATGCAGTTTGTTCGTTGAAAATACACACCCAGAGCTTGTCAATTCCATCCTTAGTCCAGGAGTACTCTTGGATTCTTCAAATGATTCTGAACTTCCTGCTCAGGAGAATCTGAGTGAGCTTTATCCATCATGTCTGCTTGATTAGGAAACTCATTCTGATTCTGGCAGACACAGATCTGAGCTCAGTTATTCATGCCTTCATCACATCTCAGCTTGCTTATGGCAGTGCATTGGATATGAAGCCTTCAATGCTTCAGAGACTGCAACTATTTCAGAATGCTTTTGCTTGTCTTTCAAGCCACAGAGACTATCCTCCACTCTCTGCACTGGCTTCCCACTGAATTTTCAATCAAGCTCAAGATTTCATGGTTTAGGCCCAGAGTATCTAAAAGAATGACTAAAACTCTGGGACAAAGATGGTGGCTGTTATCACTATATTCCTCCAACAACATGGAGTTCCGTGATGGAGTGTGTGCTCCACACTAAGGCTATGTCTATGCTAGAGAGGTTTGTAGTCAAAACTGGGGTTTTGCCAACAAAACTCGTGGTGCTTCTACACACAAAGTGTGTTTTCTCAACAGAAACTGTTAACAGAAATGCTGTGTAGATGCTGGGGGGGGGGGCCCTTTTGTCGACAAAGGAGATCAAAAGATCAATCAGCTTTTATGTGTAGAAGTTTTAAACGAACATCTCTTCCGAGAGTAACTTCTGTAGACAGATGCATCTATTGTACACACAGCCTACAGGTTTAAATAGAGCCTTAGGGAGACTGCACAGGAGGGAGACTGCACAGGAGTCAACCAATTAGAGAGCACCTGCAAGGAACAGCCCGTAAGGCCTGGCCTGGCCTATATAGGAAGGGCTGCAGAATAAAGAAGCTTCAGTTGTTCCCTAGAGCTTGACGAGGGAGAACTGGCTGCCTGGTGAGTGAAAGAAGGCTAAGACCCAGGACAAAAGAGTGATGGGCAGGGTCAGGGGAGTAAGAGTGAGCCCTGGGCTGGCTCCCGCAACAGGCATGCTGAAGCTCTGAGGTAAAGGTGAGGAGGAAGCTAGGTCTGTGGGGGAGTTTCCCACAGAAATAGAATGAGTGGTTGGAGGGGACACAGCAAGTGACTGCTAGCTACCAAGTCCCTGGGTCAAGACCCAGATCAGTGGGCAGGGCCAGGTTCCCCCCATACCTCATCACTGGGCAAGTGGCTAAATGGTAAACTGTAGTCACCATGAGAATAGTGGCTGCACAAGGACTACAGCAATGTGCCCTAGAAGCAGGCGCAGCAAGTGTTGCATTGTGGGCATGGAGGACATCACCATCTCTGGAGGGATGTGTCTCTTCCATCGAACAGCCACCCCCATCTCCACTTGGTCAATGTCAACCCCACTGCTGCCACTGGCTGGAGGCTCCACTCTGGTAGCTCCAGAGGGGCTGCCATTGACTGAGTGGGCGCGGAGAACACTTGGAGGAAGAGGCAGGGTAAATGCAGATGCACCATGGGAATGCACCAAGTCCTGTGGCAGCTGGGCTGCAATCCTAGCCCCCGCTGATGTGGCAGGGCTGTACTCCTGGCCCGTGGTCTTGGGTGATGCAGCCACCCTGCTTCTTCCCGAAAGTGTTTCCCCATCCTCGCTTCTCCCCTTCCCTCCTCCCTCGCTCTCTCCTTGAGCTTGCAGCACACCAGAAGATCTGGGAGGGCACCAAAAGAGTTGCTGACCATGGGGCCATCTCTTCCCTGGGAACATTCTAGCCTGGGAGCACCCACAGAGATTCCAGACCACAGATAGTGCTGGGACTATAGAAGTCCAGATCACAGAAGTGGAACATGTATCCACCTATAAATATTTATATTTAATAATTGGGCCATGCTCTTTGCAAAGTGTAAATTTAACTTCACCCTCTTCCCTCTTTTGGCTTTATTAAAACATTCAGATCCTTCCTTGTGTTCTGAAACATATTCTGATACAGATTTTTGTTTTCAGCGTTATCTGCTAACAGCTTGAAATATGTCTGTGGTGGGCTTGGGGTTAATGAGTCCATTCAGATGCGCACACACTTCAATGCGTGCATGAGTACGTCTGTCTGTATCCTCTAGACTAGCATGTAGCCTTCAAGAGGCAGCTTTACATAGACACGCCAACTAATGTGGTATTGTAATACATATATCTTTATGTAATCTATTGCATTTTTCTAATAAAACAATGTTTAAAATATATTTGAAGGATACAAAACTAGGGTACAAAAATCAGAAAAAAAGTCACTTTTTGTAAAACTTGGAATTTTTTCTGTAAAAACAGGTTTAAACTGAAAATTAAAAGGCTTGCACATACAGAATATTTATATTAAACTCATCACATATCTGAGACTATCTAGTCACTAAATCAGCACAAACTACCTTACACTTCCATAAGTATCTAGTAGCCATCAACATAATCTCTTTCTCTACACTGGGCCCCAAGTCCCATCCTCAGATCTATGCTGCAACCACAAATTAATCAAATTTCTCTAGCCATTTTTCCTCCCTGTGGGATGTTAGTGTCCAAACTTCCTCAGATATTAAGTTATCTAGTCAAGAAGACATGGTTAAATATATATATATGTTAAAAATGGACAGGACCATTATAAACATCCACTTTATCACCGTTTATAGAATTTCACCCAGTGAGTCCTGCATGTAGCTTAGTGACTTGTGGTTCAACTGAAGATAATCACCTGTAGGTAGGGATTCTGATTTTTGGTACTAATCACTAATCACTCCCCATATGGAAGATACTTATCCATAAAAACGCAGGAAGTGATTAGACACGAGGGCTTGTTTATAGGGAGAAGGACATGGAGAGTACTAACTGGTCTGTACAGACGATGCTGGTACATGCTAGAGATTCCCTAGTGCACTTCAAAACAACACCAAGTTAAAAAGCATTCGGCAATATTACAAAGACATTACTCAATAGTCTATGCTATTGCAATGATTATATATAATGCACATTACAGTACATGACTTCATTTTAGTTTTTTGGGGCATTTTTATGTATCCAAAACTCAAAACCTGCAAAAACCTACCTATCGATTGCTTTTGTATGAGCACAGGTGCTCCTGCTAACCCTTTAGAGACATGCTTTTTATTTCATCTATCATTTCTTATATAACACATACTGAGTCTTGTTGTGGTACAGTTCTTTATGCAGTGGTGCCCTGACCCTGGTTGGATTTACTGTAATAAAATAAGTATTAGAGAGGAAGTCAAGCTAGTCTGTATCTTCAAAAACAACAAGAAGTCCTGTGGCACCATATAGACTAACAGATATTTTGGAGCATAAGCTTTTGTGGGCAAAGACCCGCTTCATCAGATGCATGAGTGGGGGAGGGGGCATTTCAGAGGAGGATTACCACCCCCACAAACTTGATAAAGTTCTGTGGGGATCTGTAAGCCTATTTTTGCCATCTCCGACGCAAGGAATACTTCCAACACAAAACTGAACAAGTACACTGACCCACAGGTACCCTCCCACCCTACAGTACAAGAAAAAGAATTCTTCATGGACTCCCCGATGGTCGAAATGACAAACTGGATCTACACACAGAGTGCTTCTGTCGATGTGCACAGGCAGAAACTGTGGAAAAGCAGCATCACTTACCCCATAACCTCAGCCATAAAGAATGCAACACCATCAACAACCTCAGAAACAACTCTGACATTCTCATCCAAGACCTGACAAAGGAGGTGCTGTTGTCATCAGGAATAGGACAGGCGACCAAAAGGAGACTGCCAGACAACTCTCCAATACCACATTTTACAAGCCACTGTCTCAGGATCCCACTGAGAAGTACACAAAGAAACAACCGCATCTGCTCAAGACTCTCCCTATAAAAACACAGGAACAAATCTACACAGTCACACCCCTAGAACCCCAACCAGGTTTATTCTACCTACCACCTAAGATCCATAAACCTGGGAATCCTGGACATCCCATCATCTCAGGCATTGGCACTTTCACTACAAGATTGACTGATATGTGGACTCTACTCAGACCCTACGCTCCCAGCTTTCCTCGAGATACGACTGACTTCCTTAGGAAACTACAATTAATTGGTGACCTTCCTGAAAACACCATCCTGGCCACAATGATGTACAGGCCCTTTATACCTATATCCCACATGAAGATGGACTCCAAGCTCTTAGGAACATTATCCCTGATGAGACCAAGGCACAAATGGTGGCAGAGCTTTGTGACTTTGTCCTCATGCACAACTATTTCAGATTTGAGGACAACTTATCCCTTCAAATCAGTGACACTGCTAGGGAAACAAGAATGGACCCACAGTATGCTAACATTTTTATGGCTGACCTGGAACAAGGCTTCCTCAGCTCTCGTCTCCTAGCACCCCTCCTCCACTTGCGCTGCATTGATGACATCTTTATCATTTGGATCCATGGGAAAGAGGCTCTTGAAGAGTTCCACCATGATTTCAACAGTTGCCACCCCACCATCAACCTCAGCCTGGACCAGTCCACATAAGAGATCCACTTCCTAGACTCTACTGTGCAAATAAGTGATGGTCACATAAATACCACCCTATACCGAAAACTCATAGACTGCTATGCTTACTTAGATGCCTCCAGCTTCCATCTGAGGCACACTACACGATCCATTTCATACAGCCAGGCACTAAGGTACAACTGCATTTGCTCCAATCCCTCAGACAGAGACAAACATCTACAAGACCTTTACCAAGTTTCCCTGAAATGACAATACCCACCTAAGGAAGTGAGGAAACAGATTGACAGAGCCAGACGGGTACCCAGAAGCCACCTGCTACAAGACAGGCCCAACAAGGAAAACAAGAGAACACCACTGGCCATAACATACAGCCCTGCAGCTAAAGCCTCTCCAGCACATCATCAGTGATCTACAACCCATCCCGGACAACAATCCTTCACTCTCACAGACCTTGGGAGGCAGGCCAGTCCTCACCTACAGACAGCCCGCCAACCTTAAACAAATTCTCAGCAGCAACTATACATCACAACACAGGAACTCTAAACTTGGAACCAATCCCTGCAACAAACCTTCCTGGCAACTCTACTCAGATATCTACACCAGCGCTATCATCACAGGACTTAACACCAACCACACCATCAGAGGCTCTTTCCCCTGCATATCTACTAATATAATATATCCCATCATGTGCCAGCAATGCCTAACCGCAATTTACATTGGCCAAACTGGACAGTCTTTAAGTAACAGAATAAATGGACATAAATCAGACATCAGGAACAGTAACATACAAAAACCTGTAGGAGAACACTTCCATCTCCCTGGACACGGAGTAACAGATTTAAAAGTAGCAGTCCTACAAACAAAAATTTTTCAAATATAAAATGCAAAGAGAAATTTCAGAACTGCAATTCATTTGCAATTTGACTCCATCAACCAAGGATTGAACAGAGACTGGGAGCGGTTGGCCCATTACAAAAGCAGTTTCTCTGCCCTTGATGTTCACACCTCCACATTAGCAACTAACAATGCACCACATCCCCCTACTGATCTGACTTGATTTCTCCTCTCTTGATTCTCCACACCTCTGCATTAACTGCTGATAATGGGCCACATCCACCCTGACTGAATAGACCTTGTCAGCTCTGGCCCTCCCCTTTACTGAGACTCCCTCTTTAAATCCTCCTCTGAAACTCCCCCAGCTGATGCATCTGATGAAGTGGATCTTTGCCCACAAAAGGTTGCGCTCCAAAATATCTGTTAATCTGTAAGGTGCCACAGGACTTCTTGCTGTTTATAATAAAATAACTTACTCTAGCATCTTCCACTGGAAGATCTCAAATCACTTTTATAAATACAATGAATTGCACCTCACAATGCCCCTTTGAGCCTCTTTACTACCTCTAAACAAAGGCAAAGATAATTTAAGTGCTGTGGCCAAGGTCACACAGCAATCCTACAACAGAATCAAGAGTAAACCTTGAGTGTCTTATTTCCAGGCCTGTGACTTAATTGTTAGACATTATTTCTAGATATTTTGTAGTTTCCTTGTAAAAAGTAGTAAAATGCTGAAAGGAAATTTGAAAAAAAAAAAATGGACATTTGAGCTGAATGCATCTATTGATTAGTTCTGCTCTGACAAATACAGAATGTACAAAAGATTGAAAAGCCAATATATAACCTTTCCATAAGCAAAAAGTTTGTATAAGCAGAAAACAGGCTTTACACAAATTATTTGAGTTACATTTAGATTGTTTGCATACAACATTGGCTTGCTTATTTACATTGTAAGTCTTTGAAGCCATTGTCTGGCCAGGTACTTAAAAGTGTTCAACACACAAACCATAAATATGCAGTTGAAGTTATAGCCATGTAATTTACAGACCCAAACTAGCATATGAAAAAGATTAATCTCAGTTTCAAGGCACAAAAATTTTATAGCTGAGAAAACTGCATCATAGATCAAGCCCGAATCATTCAAGGAGGAACCTCTCCACTGACAACCAAGAACAGTTCAGTAAAATCTTTTAACTAGCCCCGAAGTACTGCAAAGCCAAACATAAGTGACTTTGAGAGACCGCTGAGCAGTGGGGCTACATCTAGATTGCATTTCCATCTCGAAATAATGCGTACAATTTGCTCAACACAAATTGTGTAAATTATTTTAAGATACCTTCTTTCAAACTCCGTGCTGTCGAAATGGCACTGAAGTTCAAAATAAGGGCCTAATTCAATGGCTCCATTATCCCTCTCGTGAAGAAGGGCAGTGGAACCAGAATACCGTGCTCGAAATAGCTGCTAGATCTGCTATTTTGAGTGTGTGGAAAAAGCCATGGCATTGTCATTTTGGGATACATCTGTATCCCAAAGAGCACACGCAGTCTAAACACAGCCTGGGGAAAGAGGAGAGAACATCAACTACTGCTTCAAAACATCTGAAAAAGGGTGGCACTTAATGCACTGTTTTCCTCTGTCCATTTAAGAGCATGGGAGTTGGAAGCAGAACACATTCTCTCATATATGGCCCTCAAAGTATTCAGGACACAGCAGCAAAAGAATGGTGTGTGAGAAATAACTAAATCTCAGTTACCTTAGAAGCAGGCTAGATGAAAATAACCTTTTACCCCATATAGCATTTTATATTAGAGTGCTGCAAACAAGCCAGTTGAAATAGCATGCACTGCAACTATATGCAAACATACAAATACCATACAGCAAACATTCTCAGCAAAGCTCACAATCTCTGCCTATCACATGCACAGGTTATAGATAAAAAAATTAAAAGGAAGTGGAAGACCTTTTTCTTAAATTATATTAGGGGAAATGGTTACAAACACTGATGGAGTGGATTAACATTACAACCCCCTGGATTTTAAGAAGTTTATTCCAGGTTAGAGTAATTTTCTTAGAAAACCTGTGCGATGGACCCCCCCACCCCCACGCTTTAACGAAAATGGGTTCTGAATATAAATATACATAACTCTAAGATGTTTTGAACAAAATGTGTCTTGTAACCTGTCACTTTTACTGTTATAACCTGCTAAATCCATGTATCATTTTTGCACATATTCTTCCATGTGAAGCTGGAAATATGGAATGAACTTCTGTTTATAATTTTAAAGCTACTAACAACAGCCATTACTAGTGCTCCTGAAACAACCCAAAGAAATGGGGTGTCCACCCTAAGGACTGGGCAATCAGCCTGATGGTTTGTAAATGACTTAATTGTCCTCTAGATCTGAGAGGTGGTTGATCTAGAAAGGTATGTGACCATGCCACCTGGTACAGGCCTCCATTTTGGAATTTAGTTTTTTTTCCATCCGGGGGAAATGTAAAACAAAGGATTCCCTGTCCCCTCGCCCCCAACAGGGAAAGCCTATTTAAGCAACAGAAATCTTTCAGCTCCTTTGTGTTTCAGCCTGGCTTGGAAATTGCCTGCCACACCCTAAGAGATACAGAAGTACTTTACGTTCACTGAAGACAGGCCTTTAAGCTTTCACCTCATACAAAGGCAGCTGTTTAGGGTAAGAACTCATAAGTAACTAGATTCTTAAGAATTAGCTAAGCATTTTCTCTTGTTTTAACTTGGTAATTCATTTTCATCTGCCTGTTTTCCTAATAATCACTTAAATCCTACTGTTTTGCTTAATAAAACTTTCTTGCTTACATTCAAACCCAGGGTAAATCATTACCACCTGGGGAGAGTTACCACTGTGCATGTTTCCCTTTCATTGACAAAGGGGTCTCAGCTAATGAGCCTTCCCTGTGCAAATCTTTTGCATAGGAAGAGATTTATTTGGGGGTTTTATTCCCTCTGGGGGTTGATTTCCTGGGTGCTGTTCCCCAGAACTGCGGTTAATCACTGTCTGCACTGCTCTGCAGGGGGGCAGGAACCCTACATCTGTGCCTTGGCTGGGGGAGACCAGAGGATCTGGCCCAGCAGGACAGGGAAGTGGAGAGCCCCAGACAGCAAGAAGTCAGGTGCCAGTGGCCTGACCAACACAGTAGGGAACATCCCAAGGGGTCTTCTGTGACTACACCCCATCACAATATTTTCCCAGATTACACCAACTAATTCTACAATTTTTTTGAAGCCCCAGTCAGCAAATACTGGCACAACCTGATAGTAAGGAAGTTGTATCTGTTACTCACCTGAACAGAGGTTAACTAAGCTTCAACTGCCACTGCTTCACCTCCATCTTTCTGCCCTTCTTCCCCATCATCTCATACATAAACTCAAAGTCCTAGGCTATATGTACACTAGAGAGTTTTCACGACAAAACCCACAGAGCATCCACACATAAAATGCATTGTTGACATAAGGTCAACAAAACTCAGCACTTTTGTTGACAGCCCTCTGTCTCTTCCCCATAAGGCAGAACGCCTTTGTTGACAGAATCTGTTGACGAAAAAGCCACGTGGACACACTGGGGGTGGGAAGGCTCTGTTCACCAGGCAGCCCTCATTGCTGAGCTTCTGGGTGGCCGTTCTGCAGAGGGAGCAGCTGGGCAGTCTGGCTGCTCTCTGTTGACAGAGCGGATTGCTTTTCCAATCTGCTTTTGTGTATGGATGTGATCTGCCCACAGAAGTTTTGTCAGATCTCTTCCGACAGTAACTTCTGTCAACATATTACTATAATGTCGCCGTAGCCCTATTCAGTATCCAGGAAGAATATTGCTCAGAAGTGTGGTTCATTAGCTCCTTTCAGGTACTGTATATATTTTTAAATGACCATGATTTGAAAAAGATAAACAATAGGGAAAACATGAAAACAAGAGCTTGTGAAATATGTAGGGCGGAATTTCTGAAGTGCTTAACAATGGGCCTGTATTTCCACTGAAGTCAACTATAGTACTCCCATTAGCTTCAATGTCACGGTTAACATATGTTTGGGTTTCCCCAGAAACTTTTTGTGCCTCTTTTTGTTGGTCAGGGAAATAACAGGAAATGCCCAGTGCTTCTACAGAGCAGACATGCTGCCACTTAGAAAAAGACCTAGACTGGCCTCAAGTATCAAAGGGGGTAGCCAAGTTAGTCTGTATCTGCAAAAACAACAAGAATTCCTGTGGCACATTACAGGCTAACAGATTTTTTGGAGCATAAGCTTTTCTGGGCAAAAACACAGCACAATTCATCTTCAAGGAACTCAAAGCACTTTACTGATGCACAAGATACATTGTGTCAAAATTGAGAGGTAACTGAACCTGTATTTTCCAATCCATGGTCACTCACAGGCACTCACTTAAAGGCTTCCTGCTCAACCATCACCTTTGCTGGCCAGAGAGACCTGCATCTCACTCACTCCTGATGTGAAGAGATTAAGGCTGTGTTACCTGGATTACAATGAGATATCCACTGCAAGCCAGACTGCCTAAAGTGGCCAGTGCCTCTAATTTACTCTCTCTCGGAGGGCTATAAAAAGCATAATTAGCAGCAGCTACAAGATATGTGGTCGTTGTATACAAGCATTATTCTTCAGATAAAAGCATTATACAGAAAACATAAGAGAACTAAGAAGTGTCCCTTGACATATGCAAACAGGCTGCCAGAGGTCACTCAACAGTCTCTGGAACCCACAGGACCCAACCTGCCAAAGTTCTTCATCCCTGTTAAAAGGATTAGGGTACCCCATGGACAAGAGGTCTTGCCCAGACAGGGGACACTGAGACATTTTAAATTCAGGCTATTTATCCAGAAGTCCTCTCTTTGCCTGTTGGCCTCTGGAGCAGCCAGTTTAGTATTGCATATGTAAGCTTCTCCAGGTGGCGGTATTTCTCTGGAGGAGTTACAACCGGAATTAATATGTCTTGTCTTCTTCCCCTTGCCCAGCACTGTTACTTCCTGGGAGTTATGCTTACGCTATCTCATGAATTACATACAATCCCTGCTCACAATGATACTTAAATCCAATACCACAAAACCTTCCACAGCTATAACAAGAAATTGCCAGATCTGTCATACAGTATCCAGAAAATAACTTCATCATTAATCATCATTAATGAGCAGGAAAAGATTCATATAAACCCCTTGATAACATATATGAGTTCTAGGCACTGGGAAGGAGAATTTTTTATTTAATATATAAACTTTTTCCAGCCTTTTTACTTGCAATGATAACCTTGAATTGAAAATGTAAAGCTCATAGGAACAAGCAGCTGGGCTTCATTTCTGCAGCTGGTGTGGAAGTCATACCTAAAAAAAAAAAAAAAACATACCCGAACACACTTTGGGTGAAACAAGTCAGTTAAGCTGATGGTGTCCTAAAGAACCGCATAATAATCCTATGCAAATCTTTAGCCAAGTCAGTTCATTCTGATGTGGGAATGATGAGCAAGAAGGCTGTCTCTCCACCATTGGGCACCACATTTGCATATTCTTCTTTCAAAATAAGAAAAGCAGTGTAGACGTGGCACCTTCAAAAGTAAACCCCATCTTCGAAAGAACCCTTCTTCCCTTTTTTTATGGGAAGAAGGGTTCTTTCAAAGATGGGATTTACTTTCGAAAGAGCCACATCTACATTATTTTTCTTCTTTCGAAAGAAGAATGAATGAACGAGGCACCAGATATGTAAATCTGCACCTCATTTGCATGCCTCTTTCGAAAGTGCAATGCTCGTGTAGACAGCCCAAATGAATATGTTGCACAGGAAAATCAGCACTGGAGGGGAAAGGTTCCAAGGTTGTGACAGGGTTCCAAGGTTCCAAGGTTGTGACAACAACATATCCACCTCTTCCACAAACAGACTGCTCTAAGAGCTGCTAAGAATCAGGCTGTGGATCATCTTGGCTACACGTCAGTGTGGGACACTTGCCTCATGGCCAGGGCAGAAGTGACCAGGCATAGTGGCCAGAGCCCCAGTCAAGAGCTGAGCTACTAATGCCCAAGGAGAACAGTCACAGAGAGGTTTATATTTATCCGAATTTTCCAGGTCTGAAGAAGTGGGTCT
The DNA here is from genome assembly GCF_033958435.1 of Carettochelys insculpta. Classification (NCBI taxonomy): domain Eukaryota; kingdom Metazoa; phylum Chordata; order Testudines; family Carettochelyidae; genus Carettochelys; species Carettochelys insculpta. Next base: position 48,635,150 of record NC_134137.1, read on the forward strand.
GTTCCACAAAAGCTCAAACACCTAATAAATTACTGTTTGTCTTTGAAGTGCTACAGGACTGCTTTCATGTTTTGTTTTGTTTTGTAATGCCCAAGGAGTGAGCCAGCCCCAGTATGCAGAAGCAAAGGCTCCAGTCAGTCAGAAGCTACATACCAAGTCCAGAGAGCAATCCAGAACCAACGGCCAGGAGCAGAGCCAGAGCACAGCACAGGAGTGAGACCAGGAACAGATAAGCATGGAAAGCTAGTGAGGAGCCAAAGACGCAGATCTCCTGCATGTTTTCAAAATAGCCCTGGTGGAATCTTCAGCCAGTGTTCAATAGATGAATTAGGGGCCAGGTTCATCAGATGCATTAGGCGAGTGCAAGGAACTGCATCTAGGTTCAGCTGTGGCTCCCTGACATTAACTGGATTTAAAACAGCAGCATGTATCTTATTTACAATTTCTCAACCTCTCCAGCACTACTCACCTGTCCATCCCCACCTTTGTGCTCTTTTCCAGCTTTCTGGCTCCATCTCTCAGGGGGGCAGGGTCTGAGGCATCTCTCCTTAGAGGAGCCAAACGTTCATTCACTCATGCCTGCCTGTCCTAGGCACAGCCTTGCTGTGCTCACTGTAGAAGAGTTGCCTCCTAATGATCTAATTAGCTCGTTAATTCCTAAACCTAGTCTGACTTGGCAATCAGGTACACCCATGGCCAATTAGGCTGTCCCCAGAGAAAGCTAATTAGTGCTAATCGTGGCCAGAGTGCTGGCTCACGATCCATGTCTCAGCACTACCACGGAGGCCTACACCATAACGCTGAGGATGGCTCAGCTTGTGCACATTGTCATTTCCAGTGCAGCTGGGACAGAGCTGGCTGTAGTTTAAGCAATCACCATTCTGTAATATCTCCATTCAGGGAGGCCCTGCACCCTGTTATCAATCTGAGGGATGGGAGCATATTTTACCAAGGTTACACGTATTGGCAATGTGGGCAGAAACTTTTCAAGAGAGTTCATTGCTGAAATGCTTGCAGCCTATTACTGAATTGGGCTGAATCCTCACAACTGTTCGAGTCCAGGATGACACTCCACAACAGTTTAAAGCAAGAAGAGAAGAATACTAAATCCAACTGAGAAGTCAGGGAAATTTGAGTGGGAAGAATCTAATTGTCCAAACACCAGTTTGGCCATCACATTGAGATTAACATACCACCTCTTGTGGAACTATCTCACCCATCACTATGGGGTTTTCAGTCATCACAGGGGGTTCCACTTCACAGTTTTAATGGCTATTAGCCAGGATCAGAATGGTGTCCCTACCCTCTGTCAGAGGCTGGAGATGGATGACAGGAGAGAGATTGTTACCTATTCAATACTCCCTCTGGGGCACCTGGCATTGGCTACAGTTGATAGACAGGATACTGGGCTGGATGGACCTTTGGTCTGACCAAGTATGGCCATTCTTATGTCTCTTCTGAAATCCAGGACTCTCAACAGTGGGATGCCTAATTTCACATTTAAGAGGACAATGGAAGTTTTACTTTAAATACAATCTGGGAAGTATCCTAAAGATAGATATTCAATGAAGAACAAAGCATTGACACTAAAAAACAGGCAGAAGTGACTGCATACACCAGCTGTTGTGAAATATGAAGAATAAAAAATGAACACCATTGTAAACTGCACACACAGGTAGCACATAAAAGACAATGAGGTGACAGACCCTTTTTATAAAGCACTAGTGAGAATATAGGTGCTGACTTCTGTTCTATCTGGGAGATGATCCACCCCTCCTACCCTCTGTCCTAGGCCCTGTCCCCGCTCCACCCTATCTCCCACATCCCCACCACCACTCTTCCTGCTCCACCTCTGCCCTGGAGTCAGTGCCTATGAGTGAGAACATACCGAAAATACGGCTCATGATTTGGAGCATCTCAGTTCCAGAAAGATTACACATTGAGGGAATTCAAAGGACAGTAACAAAACTACTAAGTAGCTGGATGAAGTGACTTAAAAAGAAAGCTTTAAAAATAGTATCTTTTGCCCAGATCTACATAAGTAGAAATGTGATAAATATCAACTGATATTTGAAGTACGTACCTTCAATATTTTTCCTTTCAATGATGTTTCAAATTTTAAAAGATTACAAGTTGAACCTCTCTTGTGCTGCACCCTCAGGACCTGACTGGTGCTGGATGAGAGAACTGGCCAGACAACGGGAGGTCGATATTGTCTAACACATTACCAATATTTTCACTGATTACTGGCTCTTAGACATATAGGAATAAATTACAGCTAAATAACAGCACAGAACACTGAGAGCCAGGACTGGCGGCTGTAAACAGACTTTATGGGACCATAGAAAACTTGGCCACACTCATGTTAAGTGGTCATCCAGCTAACTAAAATCATGCTGGATTAAGGATGTTGCTGGATGAGAGTGTTCTGTATTAGAGAGGTTCAACTTGTAGTGTGTTTTAGCTCTGTTAGCGCCATTTAAAAAATTCTTATTTCTGGCAAGAATGTTCACAGAAACAGGGAATTTTAAACTAATATTGCAAAATATTTGATGAAAATAAATATGTAATCACACATATTTGCATGAAAAAATATTTTAAAAGTTAACTTATCCAGTAAGGAAACAATGTAATGCATTCTGTGTATTCAATCAAGATTGAACAACACATTGTGAATTTCAAATGTGTGCAATAAATTATGTGTGATTAGACTACAGATTTGTTAATATATTCCAGTATTATTAACCAAAAGTACATATTGAATAATTTCAAAAAGCATATAACTTCTGCAAATTGTAAGCAGTTTTGTGAATATGAAAAGTGGCTGAATTCATCATAAAATTTTTTACAAATTATTCATTTGGCTTTCAGATAAAGGTCAAGGAAAAGGAAGAATTATTTAAAAAGTATATTTATGGCTATAATAATTGGATGAAATTAAGCCAAGGAAACATTTAACCAAATGGAAATATTTGCCATATGTGTGGCTTAAAAGGCTAAATTTAAACAACAACTCATGTCTGCAAAAGTTATGTCACTTCGGGGGGTGAATATTCCACTACCCCACCTATGAAACATACATGACACTGGCATAAACTTCACCCCACAACATACCTACTGCCACTTGCTGGGAGTGGATTAATGATGCTGATGGGAAAAGCTGTCTTTCAGCAGCATGCAATGGTTACACCCAGGATCTTACAGTGGTGTAGCTGCATGGGTACAGCTGCACAATGATATGCTCTCTAGTGTAGACATTAGACTTCAGAATGGTTACCCGAAGGAAATAGTTAAATCCTCTCTGCTAACTAAACAACTCACTTGAAAATATGCTGTATCGAACAATTACTTCACTGAGAGATGGACACTGTCATGGAATAGGTATTTTCTCTAATTTCTTTGAACTCATAGGAATATGTGGATTGTGTTATACTGCATATAAAACATGTTTACTGATCTATTGTTCGGTTGCACAGCACTGTTCACAGGTTATTACAAATCAGACATTTTGTGGTCAGACGAGGACTTTGAAAATAGTGACTTTTTGTAACACATAAGAGATAATGAATTAACACTATTCAACTTTTCTCGATTTTCAATGACTTTATGGGTCCTAACCTCACTTTTATAGCCATCTCATCTCATCTCATTGCAGACTCTTCAATTTATACGTAAGAACAGTTCAGCTCCATTTGGTAAGGTAGTCAAGCTGTACGCCCAGATTTAAAAGAAGAGAAAAAAGGCATCATTCACGATAGTTTTACTACAAGACACACACACACCTCCAGAAGTGTGTGCTGCTATTATTTGACGCAAAGATAGCAGTTATAAAATACATTGCTTAAAAACATTGTGTTATTCAATTGTGTAACAACTGTGTGTAAATGTCCATTAGTGTCTTTAAACAAAGGTTTTTCCAGTAAAACTGTAAAAATAAATTCTAGAAGAGTGACTAAATGGAGCACAGATGTTTTTGACTTGATAAATATGGATTTCTTTGTAAGAGGATTATTCTAAAAGTGGGATATTTACCTTGGCCCTCCTTGGTTAACACATCCAAATGATACAGCAACATCATTGAAAACCATTAATACCACATACTATGCAACTAAATGTTCACTCACAAGGTTCTCAGATGACCCAGACAGGTGACTGTAATTTATGGTAATTTTTTTCTTTAAACACTAGCTATTGTGGCAGAATGAGCTAAACCACTTGAGACAGTGAGGCTCTGGTGCTCTGTCATAGTTCAGGAAGCTGATTAACAAGAATGAACACAAGCCAGATCATTCAACAGAAACTCACTCTCTCTGTTGACCCTACAAAGCTTTGCAGATGACAAGGATAATAAAGCTTAGAAATCACCAATCATAAAACTCAAACACAAACCCAGTTTTTTTCCTAAAGATTAGCTATATGTGAGTCAAACAGAATATTTTCTGTTTTTCAGCTTCACCTATCTCTCTGAAATGCAGTCAGTAGAGCTCCTAAAGGCTAGATTGTAAAATATAAATAGCTAGAATGGTTACTCACACACAGACTCACTCTGTTATACTCATTTTGGACTGATCTGTCTGGAAGGCTATTTCCAATGATGCATGTATATGTGCACATGAGCTTTAGTACACAGATATTCCAAGTCTCACTGCAACTCCAAACATTCGTCCCATTTCAATTATCTGTGAACATTAAAGCTGCCAAAATGATGAGTGCTCAGCTGTCATGAATTGTCAGAGGTAGACCAAGAGAATATGCATTGATAATTCAGTAGGTGATAGATGAGGAAAAATGTCAGATGTATATACAGGAAAATGGAGCACATACATAATTTTCTTTGGGACCAATTAATGTTAGAACTGGTTTGCATATTCTTAATAAAAATGTGTTGTAATTTTCTTGTCACAGGAACGGGTATCTTTTCTAATGAGAGTCAACAGGACACTTTTTTTTTTGTTTTAATAAATACATTCTGAACTACACCACTACATAATCACTTTGTCTAGTACTAACTCCAGCAACAATATGGGACTTAAAGGCATAAACATTTAAGATCTGTTCCAGATGTTCATTTTCTGAATTCCATTATTGATGTTTCTTCTGTGTGGGGATGGAAGACTGTAGGCCTGTACCTTAGCACTCTGGGCTTCTTCCGCCCCCTGCCTCCAACCTACATTTCCATTGTTTAGCTGAAAAACTGTATTACAGATTAACCAGCAGAATGCAGGAAATAGGGAAACGAGAAAAAAAGCAATTTCTGCAGAGTGGTATTGCTAAAACTCTTCTTCCAATACTGCAACACGCCACCCTGTGTATTTGTCCATATTGCAACATTCAATAGCTGTTTTCTAGGAAAGGTGTTAATATAATTTAGGCATTTTTATCATTCTATTATGAAGTCCTATAAAATTTATGGTCTATTTCGGTCAATTGCATGGGCATAGGGTTTTAAAAATCAGACATTTCGTGATTTCAGCTGTTTAAATTTGAAATTTCATAGTGTTGTAACTATAAGGATCTTGACCCAAAAGGAGTTGGGGGGAGTCACAAGGCTATTATGGCGGGCTCATGGCATTTCCACTCTTACTTCTGCATTGCCATTGGCAGTGCTACCTTCACAGCTGCCAGCAGGAAGCTAGCTCTGAAGACAGTGCTGCCAGCAACAACAGTGCAGAAGTAAGGATGGCATAGTATGGTATTGACACCCTTACTTCTGTATTGCTCCTTTCAGTACTGGGTGCTCAGCCAATAGCCACTGGTCTCTAGCCACCCAGCTCTGAAGGCAGCACAGAAATAAGAATGGTAATAATGAGATCCTCCTACAATAACCTTGCAACTAATTCCCCGTGGCACCCTTGTGGGTCAGGACCATCAATGTAAGAACTGCTGGTCTCCTCTATGAAATCTGTATAGTCTAGGGCAAAAGCACACAAAACACCAGCTTTCACAAGGGAGACCAATTTCATAGTGCACAACACATTTTTCAAGGACATGAATATGGTAGAGCTCCACCTACCACAAATAACTCCAAAATTGCTGGAAAATATGTACCCCTCCCCCAACACAGACCTATATAAAACACAGAGTAGTGTAGCACCCTGGACTTCTACACTAGATTTACTTTTTTCTTAAAATGTTTTGCTTTCCCTATGAAACATTGATATGAACACTGGTGTTAACAGCTGTGGGCAGACACCAACTTTCTAATAGCTGTGTTATCTGGATCTTCTTTGAACAGCATTAGATGATGGAGTATGATGTAACAGCTGGTCTACATTAGCACATTTAGCATTGGTACAACTGGTGGAGCGGCACTGGTAGTAGCAACAATAGCTATTTATACATAAAAACAGAATAGGTGTTCCAATGGGAACAACAGACTGATTGTGAATTGTTAATCTTATTAATCTTGCAATGTGTGCAATGACCACATTTTTACAGCCCTCTGGCAAAACAAGCAGGTTGATGGGATCGAGATATGGTGGGTTTGTTGATGGTTTAGCTGTTAATGAGAAAACAGTTTCATCGTTATTTCTGCAGAGAGTCAGTTAAGTGTGCTATATGGCAGTGGTTCTCAGTCGGAGTACGTATATCCTTGGGAATACACAGAAGTCTTCCAGGGTGTCAACTCATCTGGATATTTTCCTAGTTTTACAACAGGCTACATAAAAAGCTTTAGCAAAGTCAATACAAACTGAAATTCACAGAATAACTTGTTTGCACTGCTGTTTATATTACATACTAAAATATAAGTACAATATTTATACATCAACTGATTTGTTTTATAATTTTATGTTGCAATATGAGAAAGTCAGCAATTTTTCAGCAATAATATGCTGTGACACTTTTGTATTTTTATAGTCTCAGGATTCAGTTACACTTGGGAGTTTTGCCGACAAAACCCCGATGTTGTTGACAAAACTGGTGAATGTCCACAAACAAAATGTGTTTTGTTGACAGTTTATCAACAAAACTCAGCACTTTTGCCGGCAGCATTCTGCCTCTCAGCCATGAGGCACAACACTGCTGTCATTAGAGTCTGCCAACGAAAAAAAAGGTGTGTGGATGCTCTGGGGAAGGGGTGCGGCAGTCTTCTCTCAGCAGACAGGGCATCCACAATGGGCAGCCCTGTCTGCTGTGCTTCCAGGTGCCTCTTTTGTCAACAGGGCAGCCAGACAGGCTAGCCACTGTGTCCCGAGGGGAGCCTTCTTCCAACTGACTTTTGTGTGTGGCCGCACTCTGTCAACAGAAGTTTTGCTTGGAAATCTCTTCTGACTTGGACTTCTGTCGACAGATCTCTGCAGTGTAACTCTAGCCTCAGAGAGGTAGCCGTATTAGTCTGTATCTTCAAAAAACAAATCTAGCAGTCCTGTAGCACCTTAAAGACTAACACTATTATTAGGTAATGAACTTTCAAGGAAAAGACCCACTTCTTCAGATTATGAAGCAGTATTAACAGGGCTATTCTTTCCTACAGACAGCCAACCAACCTCTAGGAAATTCTCACTAGCAGCCACACACCATGCCACAGAAATTCTAACCCTGGAACACTTCCTTGCAACAAACCCCACTGCCAGCTCTGTACATATATCTACACTGCAGACACATCACTGGACCCAACCACATCAGTCACACAATCGGGGCTTAATATTCCTGCACTTTCGTAATCTGATATATGCCATCATTGGCCAACAGTGACCCTCTTCTCTATATATTGGACAAACTGGACAATCCCTTCACCAAAGGATGAATAGACACAAATCAGACATTAGGAATCTGAATACGCATAAACCTGTAAGTGAGCACCTTAACTTGGCAGGACACTCAATTAATGACTTTAGGGTTTGTGTATTACTCGAAAGAGATTTTAATACCAGATTACAAAGGGAGACATCTGAATTGGAATTCATTTGCAAGTTTGACACATATCACCATAGACTCAACAAAGATCTCAATTACCTTATGCATTACACAGACAATTTCCCCACCTTTGATATTTGCAGGGATGGTAGATATCTCACTTAACTTAATTGACACTTCATAGACATTTTTCTCTCTCCTCCTTTCTCCTTCCCCCTCCTTACTTTTCAATTTTTATATTTAACTGATTCCTCTGTTTTCTCTCATTTTTCTCCCTCAGTACTGCTCCAGAAACTGAAGAAGTGAGCCTTTCCCACAAAAACTCATTACCTAATAAATAATATTGTTAGTCTTTAAGGTGCTACAGGACTGCTTGCTTTGTTTTATATTTTTATGTCTCATTTTGTAAGCCATCTAGTTTTTTCAGTGAGGTGAAAGTTTGGTGTATGCAACACAAATCAGATTCCTGAGAAGGGCAGAGTATTCTGGAAAGGTTGAGAGCCACTGATCACAAGTGTTTTGTTTTGCGTAAACAGACTAGAAACAATCGTGGCACTAATATAACAAAACCAAAATAAAGAAACTGGTTGCAATGGAGATAGTTCATGAATTTACAAACAAAAGATTATGAGGCAAATCTTCTGCAAGTATGTATCACCACAGCTCCATTTGCTCAAATAGCAGGTCTACATTCTGGGCATGACAGTGAGAGAGCTAAAACACTCTAGTTATGTCACTGTAGTGCTGCTGTTTAGATACTTCCTACACCCAAAGCCTGCTTCCAGCACCCAAACTCCCTCCCAGAGCCCGTACCCCAGAACCTCAACCCACCCAAACTCCAAAAGTTCTAGGCAGGCAGGGAGGAAGTGGAATTTGGTTGGGTGCAAAACAGGGGTGCTGGGCATTCTAGGCGCCATCAAAATTCCTACAAACTTGATGCCCTGGTATTTGGATTATGTTTTCCAGTGTGCATTACTTTACACTGATCAATGTTGAATTTCACCTGACATTTTCTTTCCTAGTCATCCAGTTTTGTGAGATTCCTTATAACTCTTGACAGCCTACTTTGGACTTACCTGCCTTGAGTAATTTTATATAGTCCACAAACCTTGCCGCCTCACTGTTTATCTATTTTTGAAGATCATTAATAAATATGTTGGACAGCAGGGTCCCCCAGTAATCTGGGTTTTCAGAAATTTTTGACAAGGTTCTTCACTAGAGACTGTTAAGCAAAGTAAGCTATCATGGCATAAAAGGGAAAGGCTTTGCATGGATCTGTAACTGATTTAAAAATAGGGGAAAAGGGTAGTAATAAATTGTCCATTTTCAGTATGAAGAGTTAAATAGTGGTGTCTCCCAAGAGCACCAGCCCTATTCAACATATTCATAAATGATCTGGAAGACAAGGTAAACAATGAGTTGGCAAAATCTGCAGATGATACAAAGGTACTTAAGATATTGAAGCACAAAGCAGACTACAAAGAGTTATGATTTCACAAAATTGAGGGACTGGACAACAAAATGGAAGATGAAATTCAGTGTTGAGAAAAGCAAAGAAATCCACATTGGAAAACACAATCTCAAATACATATATATAAAATGCTGGGTTCTGAATTAGCCATTACCACTCAAGGAAGATATCGCAGAATCACTGTGGATAGCTCTCTGAAAACATCCAGCAGGCAACTGCAATCAAAAAATCTAACAGAATGTTCTGAATAGTTAGAAAAGGGACAGATAAAAATATCATATTGTTTGTACATAAAAGCGTGGTATGTTCCGTCTTGATTCCTGCAGGTTGTCCATCCCAAAAAAGATATATTGGAAGAAAAGGTACAGAAAAGGGAAACAAATATGATTGGGGTGTGGAACAGATTCCATATGAGGAGAAATGAATGACTGGGATTCTTCAGCTTGGAAAAGAGATGACTGATCAATAAAGGTCAATAAAATCATAACTGGTGAGGAGTAAGTAAATAAATTAGTATTATTTACTCCTTCTCAGAACAGAAGGATTGGGGGGGGTCACAAAATAAAAACTAATAGGCAGCATATTTAAAACAAACCATAAAAAAAGGATTTCTTCACACAACACACTCAACCCATGGAACTCTTTGCCAGAGAATGCCAAGAGTATAAAAGCGTTCAAAAAAGAACTAGGTAAGTTTATGGAAGACTGGTCAATTCATGCCTATTAGCCAGGATGGACAGGGATACAAACCCTTGTTCTGAATCGTCCCTAGCCTTTGTGTGGCAGAGGTTTGAAATGAGTGATGGATCATTTGACAACTACCTCATACATTTGGCCACTGTCAGAAGTCAGCATGACAGGCTAGATGGACACGTGGGCTTGGTCTACACTAGACCTCATAGTTGACTGAAGATTCACAATTCTAGCTACGGCAATTTTGTAACTAGAATTGATATATCTGCAGTCGACTGTAAGGTCTGTCCTCACTGAGGGAGGTTGACAGGAGCATTTCTCTTTGTGACAGCAGGGCCGTGTCTACACGTGCCCCAAACTTCGAAATGGCCATGCAAATGGCCATTTCGAAGTTTACTAATGAAGCGCTGAAATGCATATTCAGCGCTTCATTAGCATGCGGGCGGCAGCGGCGCTTCGAAATTGACGCGCCTTGCCGCTGCGCGGCACGTCCCGACGGGGCTCCTTTTCGAAAGGGCCCCGCCTACTTCGAAGTCCCCTTATTCCCATGAGCTCATGGGAATAAGGGGACGTCGAAGTAGGTGGTGTCCTTTCGAAAAGAAGCCCCGTCGGGACGCGCCGCACAGCGGCAAGGCGCGTCAATTTCGAAGCGCCGCTGCCGCCCGCATGCTAATGAAGCGCTGAATATGCATTTCAGCGCTTCATTAGTAAACTTCGAAATGGCCATTTGCATGGCCATTTCAAAGTTTGGGGCACGTGTAGACGTAGCCCAGGAGTACAGGGGATTGACTGTGGATCCCAGAGAGACTGATTTCACAAATCTTTATCAAACGCATGAAATCAAACTCCGGAAGATCAATCATGACCAGGTCCATCTTCCCACAAGTGTAGACAAGCACTTGGTTTCATCCAATATGACTGTTCTTATATTTTTAAAACGTTTCCATTCAGCTTGCAGGCATTACATTCTTGAGGCTTTTCCTTTTAATTCCAATTTAACTACCCTCCTAATTTTATGTAGTTCCCATTTTTGAGTCACAGAATAGCAGAACTGGAAGGAAACTCAAGAGATCATCATGTCCAGTCTCCTGTTCCCATGACAGGGCAAAGCACCATCTAGACCATCCCAAACAGATGTCTGTCTAACCAGCTCTTAAAAATCTCCAGAGATGGAGATTCCACAACCTCCCAAAGCAATTTATTCCTATGCTTAACCACTCTAGGGCCATGTCTACACTAGCTCCAAACTTCGAAATGGCCATTTGAATGGCCATTTCGAAGTTTCCTAATGAAGCACTGAAATGCATATTCAGCGCTTCATTAGCATGCAGGCGGCTGCAGCACTTCGAAATTGATGCGGCTCGCCACCGCGTGGCTCGTCCAGATGGGGCTCCTTTTCAAGAGGACCCCGCCTACTTCAAAGTCCCCTTATTCCCATCTGCTCATGGGAATAAGGGGACTTCGAAGTAGGCGGGGTCCTTTCGAAAAGGAGCCCCGTCGGGATGAGCCGCGCGGTGGCGAGCCACGTCAATTTCGAAGCGCCACAGCCGCCTGCATGTTAATGAAGCGCTGAATATGCATTTCAGCACTTCATCAGTAAACTTCGAAATGGCCATTTGAATGGCCATTTCGAATTTTGGGGCTAATGTAGACATGGCCTAGCAGTTACAAAGTTTTTCGTCATGTCCAAACTAAACCTCCCTTATTGTAACTTAAGCCCATTGCTCCTTGTGCTGTCATCAGAAGTTAAGAGAAATATTTTTCTACCTCCTCATTTCAACCTTTTAGCTACTTGAAAATTATCTTGCTTCCTCTCAGCTTTCTCTTTCACTAACTCAACAAACCTTAAGAAACTCCTGTTACTACATCCCAGAATGATGTTTGATTTTTTTTGCAGCCAAGTCACACTACTGAGTCACATTTAGCTTGTTGTCCTCTCTGAGCCCTAGATTGCCATAGATTGCTTTCTGAAGTACTCCTTCCTAGATAGTCATTTCCCATTTTGTATGTGTGAAATTGATGGTTCCTTCTTAAGTGGAGTACTTTACATTTCTCCCTATTGAATTTCATCGTATTTACCTCAAACCTTTTCTCCAGTTTGTCCAAATAATTTTGAATGATAATCATATCTTCCAAAACACCTGCAAACCCTCAAAGCTTCGTATCATTCACAAACTTTATAAGTGTACTTTCTATTCCATTATCTAAATCATTGATGAAGATACTCAACACAACCAGTCCCAAAGAAGAACCCTGATCCCTGAAGAACCTCACTTCTTATGCCCTTCCAGCATGATGGTGAACCATCAATAACTACTTTCTGGGAATGGTTATCCAACCATTTGTGCTCCAACCTTGTAGTAGCCCTGTTGAGGTTTTATTTCCCTAGTTTATTTATAAGAAGATCATGCAAGACTATATCAAATGCTTTACTCAAGTCTAGGTATGCCACACCTACGCTTTCCCCTTATCCACAAGCCTTGTTACCCAGCCTATAGAGAAAGTTATCAGGTTGGTTTGACATGATTTGTACTTTACAAATTCCTGTTGTCTGTTATTTAACTCCTTATTATCTTCCAGGTGTTTGCAAATAGATTATTTAATTATTTGCTCACACAAGTTAAGTTGCCAGGTCTGTAATTTCTTCGATTGGCCTTTTTTATAGATGGGTATATCTTTGCCACTTTTCCAGTGTTCAGGAATATCTCCCATCTTCTGGCTACATCTATGCTATGAGATAAATTCAAATTTATTAAAATCGACTTTGCAACACTGTGTTTTATAAATTCAGATTGGAGTATCGTCACCGCCTCACAGGTTCCCCCCAAAGTCAACTTATTGCTTCCACACTCAAATAGCTGAACATCAACTGCTGCACCAGTGCATTATGGGAACCTATCCCACAGTTCCCTCAGCCCCATAGCATTTTGGATATTATCACAGGTTCAGTATGGGAAAAAAATTGGCCCACAAGTGGTTGTGGGTATGTGATGTCATCTTTCCACATTGCACTGCCCTCATTCCGCTCCTGTGGAAAGCAAAACAGCCATTTTTCAAGGAGGAAGGAAGGAAAAGTAGGGCATCAACAAAGGTTGCCACATTAACTGAAATCTCTTGCTTCTATATCTGAATTGTTCGTTATGACTGTAGCTGTAACTGAATTATCAAAGATTTTACAGAAAGGAGCAGGTGTTTGAGTCTTCTCAACTGGCTCTCCAGCCACTGTTCCCCCTCCCTTGATTACATATGATCCCAGCAAATAATGCAGGAACAATGCAAAGCTTGATGAGAGAGTAAGGTAGTAAAGATTTTGAAAAAAGAGATTTTGTGAAGCAGGGTTTTTGGCTTCCCTGTCCATTACACAGACTCTATGCCCTGGGATCACCCAGCAGCCTGTGTCTTCTCAGCTGGCCCTCCACCCACTCTTCCCTGTGTTAAGGGAGCCAAAGTTTGAAGAAAGAAGATAGAAAAGGTTAGGAAAGATACTTTTGGCTTCCCGCTGCATACACAGAGGTGTCCAACACAGGGGATGAGGCTTGCAAATTTCAACCAGCAGTGGTGCTCAGGTGGGGGGGGGGGCAACACCGACTGACTGCCTGGGTGCTGGACCCCCTCATCCCATGGGGGAGGGTTGGGTGGATCAGAGGATGATGAGCCAGTTGACATGGTCCCCGAAAGTCTTTTTTGTGTGGGTGAGTGTGGGGACCATGGCTGCAGAGCCAGTTGAAACAGTCCCCACTGTGGCTGCAAGCCCCCGAAAATATTTTTCAGTGGGGAGATGTGAGGTCTGTGGCTGCAGAGCCAACTGAAATGGTCCACAGGATAGTAGCAAGCCCCCAAAATATTTTGGTGGGGGTGAGGGAACCAGTTGAAGTACTCCCTCTGGTGGCAGAAAGCACCCACAAATCTTTCCCATCCTTGGAGCCCTCACCACATGCAAGCCAGGACAGGTGCTGCTTGGCAGCATGGTCCACACTGAACAGCAGGCATGTCCTTTTATTGGGTTGGTGGCTAGCCACGAGATGTGGTTGGGCATGGGAAGGACCCCAGCTGCAAGGCACCCGTGGGGGAGAGTGTGTGGGGCCCCTGCACAAGCGTAAAGCAGACAAAAGAAGTTTCTTGGCCTCTCTTTCATGCACGACCCCCCTCCCCCCCAACAGCCTAGCTGCCACATGGTGCAGCAGGGCAAGGGCTGGCGCCAGCACTGGAAAAAAAAAATCTAAATGCTCAGCTTGCAGAGGTAGAGATAGAACTGTGCCCTTCATGCTGGGGCTATTTTTAATGGGTAGATGTGCTCACAGTTCTGATACCAAAAAAGGTTTCTCAGCCTCTCATACAAGCAGGACCCCACAGCCACGGTTTTCCTGGTGCCGAATTCAAATTCACGGGTTTCCTGTTACCTATTTCCTGTGCACCTTGAGAGCAGCAGGGATCAAAATGGCCGGAGTGGAGTACTGTGTGGGCATTTTGGGATACATATGGGACACTTCTGGAGGCTAATGAATTCAGTTTTAAGATGTGGCATTTCCACACTGGCCTTCATTCGGACTTTTAAATTCAAATTTGATGCTACACCCAGCTGGTTTTGATGATGTTATGATATCAACATTAGTGCTCCCTAAACTGAGCTAATGGTATTTACAGTGAAGACACTGGTGTTGTAATAGCAAGCTTACTGCTATAAATTTGAATTTATCTCATAGTGTAGATGTAGCCTTAGACTTTTTGAAGATAATAGCTAATGGCTCAGACATCTCCTTTTTCAGCTCCTTCATCAGGTCTTGGTGACTTGAAGACAAATGCTACTGTGGTGGATTTCTTTGGTATTTCTCTCCACAAGGATGTTTTCTGTTTGCTATCTGAATACAAACAAAATAGCAATAAAAGGAAGGGAAAGAAGTCTGTCTGTATGACCTGAAACAACAACATTATTACTTTTAAATTTAATGTTTCTCAATTTTCAAGGAAGCACTAGTGTGCCACTTAATGACTGAGGTGACAGAGCTAAAGAATTTCGGTAGGAAAACATAAAGCAGTTTTGTGGACTCACTTTGAAAATATTACTAAAACCCAAAATTGCCATTGCATCAGGCATACGTGGTGGGTTTATGAGGTGGGTTGTTCCCTGATACTGGCAGGAACTTTTCATTGCAGAGCACAGGGTAGCCTTAAATTGTTAGTAGCTCTGAAGCTGAAAAGCCAGTTCTTTGGTCCCCAGATCACCAATGTCCTTTCTAACTAAGGTCCTGTGCTGTCATTTGTCATTCACAGTAGTGCAGAGTAAATACAAAATCTTCCAATTCTGAAGCATAAGAGGATTGTGGGTCCACACCCCAAAATGTACTGTTTAGAGCAAATAGGTACACTGCCTAATATTCCTAGCACCGCTGTCTCCTATTATGCTCCCAGAATGCACTGGACAGGGATGTTTTCCACATCTGCACAAAAAGCATAGTCAGTTCTCCACCCAGCGCAGCTCAGCAGGAATCCAAGGGGTGTGGGAGGCTCCTGGCCCCCACGTTCAAGATGCCAAGACATTATTCTTCGGAGTTACTTGTGCTGCCAGCGCCTATATACATCCACAAATTAGATATCTACCAACCAGAGGTACATGGGAAGGGTCACAGAAAGGGCTCTTTGTGTTCTCTAATGTCCCTTCTCCCAGACACCTATGGTAAAGCAGCAATCAGTTACTCAGAAAATTACTTAAAAAGTGCTACAGAAGTTGCTTTCTTCAGCTGAGCTTCTCTCTACCCTAAATGCTACAACCCAAAGACTAGGGGGACCAACTTCAACATAAACCTGAACAGAAGTTCTGCAAAACAAACAACAAAGAACTGCATGCATTGCACAAGTCTGATTTCAAACCCATGAAATATGATGCCCATGCATCATGATGTTTGTATAAAATACCTTGGTACTTGTTGGCACTGCAGTGTGTTTAATGGCTTTCACATTATACCATTCCATGTGCAATTTTCATGAATCAAAGCATGCCTCATGTTCACCTTTCCCACAGATCAATTTGCAACAGTGGGTACAGCACAAGACCAGTAAGCCAAGTCTTACAGTACAAATCCTGACAAAAAGTGGGCCTGTAGGAGAAGGTACTTCTAAATACTCACTTCTTCTGGCAAATGTCGCTCCCAAAATAAAATGTTCTAGCAAAATCTGGACTATGGTTAAAATAACAAAGTAAAATAAATAAAATAAACATCCTGGAAATACAGTCCACTCAATGGTGAATTTCTGTTGAACATCTCTGCAACTCATTTTTGAACAAATATTACCTCATTAAATAGCACTTTGCTCCATGAGTAACCCCATTTACTTCAATGGGCTACTTGGAGAGCAGTGTGCTGTTCGGTATTGAGTGAGAGTATCAGGTTTTGATCTTAAGCCTGCAGAATGGTATTTCTTGCCAAGCCTCCTCTTTAAGTTTAGAGTTGCTAACTCTCTGGTTTTGCAAGTTTTACCTAGTCTGAAGTGGTGCATTTTACAACTAATCCTTTTCTTGGAAACACCAATAGTGCACAATTTAGTTGTCAGATGATACCATCTTCCTCTTTCTTCCTACAAAACCAGGGCAAATTCATTGTAGTTTCATTTTAAAAGTTTACTCCCGAGAGCCAAGTTCAACTACAGTTTACATCTAAAGCCTACAGTATATCTTAAATATGTTTTAAAATGTCACTGAATGGGAAATGCATCTGAAATGCCCCAGTAGGGATGAAAAGCTTATACTGAATTTACGTTATATTAAGTCCCATGAATTTATGCTATGTAAAGTTGAGAACAGCAATGTAATTCCTTCTAGAGTATACCGTTAAGAAAACCAAAAAAACAGATTCCCTCCCAATTAATGTTTTGTTTGAAGGCTGTAACTCTATTTAATTTGAAATTTCCTCTAGCTGTGCCAATTACATTTTAAACTTCTTCCTGTGAAGTTTTAAAGTGTACTGTCTTATTTGACACACACAGTACTATTAAAGCAGCCCAGAGCGGGATAAAAATGTTTTTCTTTCTTTGGTATCAAGCACCTGGCAAGTAAATGGAACGTTTCTGTAAAGCCTTAAAGGCTATTAAAGGCATTCCTCATTTTCCCTGGGGATTCAAAACCCACTTATTTTTATTTCCTGTTTTAAACCTATGAAATTACATCACTTTCTTCCTTTGATTTGACATTTTGCAGTATTTTTCCACATTGTTGCTCAGTTTTTAACCCACTAATAATTAAAACTGCCGTTCTGCTAGACCACCAGAGATAGTGGGAGAGAAGATGACTCATATTAAATTAGTCTTGGCAATGGGGGAAGATAACTGACTGACAACTTACAGTAAGTCATATGACTTAGGGTAATTTAAGGTTTTGCTGATGTGAATTGTTTTGGGTCTATAGGTCTTTGGTCTAGCTCTCCAACCCCTCCAAACCCAGAGGGGCGAGGAAAGAGGAGTGGAGCAATCAGGGCTGAATTATGGGTTTACAGGATCCATGTATTCAAAACATTGTGCCAAGTATCAAACTTTATTGAAATAAATTCTGATGTGTAAACCCACATACGTTTAATTCTTAAGTGAGATGAGAATTTATGGTGGAATAACATGCCATCAGAATGGATAAACTGTAAACATACAGAGGGCATATGAGACCTTAGGTCTAATTCATCCCTTGTGTAATCCCACTGGCTTCATGATGAATTTGGTCTTTTGTCTTTAGGAGGCAGGAGCATTACATTTGAGAGGTTTTCCTGTTGTGTTGCAAAACACCTACAAAAAAACCTATCCCCTTCCACAACTCCTAGAGCCATATGAATAAAGCATGCTCAGCATTTAGAAGGATTACAAAAACATCATAGGATGCACAAGGGATGGCTTAAGACTGAAAGCTTTACAATTGAGAAGCATTTGGAAGAAGCACAAAGAGAATACTGTCTGGATGGAAAACTGAGAAAATTCTGCTTTCTGCAATACTGAGGGCAGCTACACTTTGGAATAAGAATCAAACCGCAGAAGGAAAAGACATACAGGTCATCTTCCTCCAAAGCAAGGCACTGCTGTTGCTTTTGCCATCCATTCATACCTCTAAACAAGTATGTAAGCAGCAACAGACTAACTTATATTATTCTGATGTTTGTAGCTTTCATTTCTCTTACCAAGCAAATCTCACTCCTGGAATCCTAATACATTTTCTTCTCCACTCAGAAACTAACACAATCTTTTTGCACCCTCACTTGCCTCCATAGGCCAACGTACACCAATAAAAACAACCAAGTGGTCTCTGTTCAGGAAGTAAAATAATGCAGTCCCTGGGGCCTGAAATGCAGCCTTACATGCCAAACCACATAAGTGCATGTGGCCATGTACCCCAGTAGCTTAAGGCAAACACAGGCTGCCGTAGTTGGGAGGGTCATGACCTTGGATATCAAGTCTGACAAAGTCTGGAATCGGGCCTCCAGATGCAAGGCTCTGGATTTGGTTGAGCCAAGCACTGCCCCAATAAATTCTCTTCTCTGAATTGGAACAAAAGTCAACTTTGCTTGTTCATCAACAGGCACAGAGTTCAGAAAGTCCCAGGCAGAAAAAGTATTTGGAACTGGGCCTCTCACATTGTAACTGAGTGCTCTAACTCCTGGGAGAGGTGTTGTATGGAGGGTAATCACAGACATCCCTCTTGACGCACCCAGGGCAGAGCCTGGTTTAGGAGGCATAATCTAAGAGGGCCTCTGGGAATGTCATGAGATTGCATCCTGCAGGCAAGATAGGTGGGAGAATGCCTAGGTTGAGGATCACACTGGCTCTTAGGTGGTATGCATTTAAGTGGCGGTAAGTGGCACAAGCAAATACATTTGGGTGCCTGAAGTATTTTATCAGTGGAAAAGTTGCCTACAGGGCTAGGCAGCAAGTAGGAGTTTCCAAGGGTTTAAATTTTAGACATAGGCCCTTAACACCCTTCGTGGATCTGGTTCAGTGTGTCAAAAGTTAGCAACTTGGAAACAAAAGCACCCCAAAATTAGAGACCAATTCAATTTTGCTTTTTTTTTTTTCTACCTATAAAACAGGGAAGTACTTTCCTAGTTGCTAACAGTATTGCGGGAATTAGTTAGCTGATATTTGTGGATTGCTTGGAATATATGGCCGTTTCTACATTTGCCATGTTCTCCGAAAGTGGCAAAAGTGGCATGCTAATATATGGCCCGAAATATGCTAATGAGACACAGATGTAAATTCCTGGCACCTCATTAGCATAAGGTCACATGATTTGGAGTCTGGAAGAAGCTCTTCCAGACTCCAAAACAGCAGGTAGAAGAGCAGCCCCTGGGGGATCTTCCAGAAGGAAGTCCTCCTCCTGGAGGACCCTTCTTCCCAAAAATTTTCAGGAAGAAGGGGCCTCCGGAAGGAGGACTTCCTTTTGTAAGATCCCTCAGGGGCTGCACTTCTATACACTGTTTTGGAATCCAGAAGAGCTTTTTCTGGACTCCAAATCACGTGACCTTATACTAATGAGGTGCTGTAAATTAACATCCATGCCTCATTAGCATATTTCAGAACATTTATTAGCATGCCACTTTCGGAGAAAGTGGCATGTGTAGAAACGGCCTATGTGTGTACAGCATGCCTATCAAGTAGTCAGACGCTGCCCCCTACTTACAATGAAAATGTTAACAAATATTACCATTGCTACTTCTACAAGGTATTAACTGAAGTATTCTTTGTATTAATCTTCCAGACAGTAAGTGGGAAATTCTTTCATTGCTCAGTCTTCTGAGTGCCCCTCTTCTCCCAAAAAAGACCCAATGAAAGCAGCCTTGTAGTACAATAATCTCCGCAACTCTTCTATTTTCATAAAAAGATGTGAACTCAACAGTGTCATTGTCAAAGAGTTCTGTGATTATAACACAGGAAAATGCTGAACACTAAACCATGTCAGAGCTCCAAGCCATCACAGGAGTGAGCTCAGCAACAGAATATCATAGATGACTACCCTCTAGGGAAGGCCACACCCATGAATTACAATCTATACTATTGGGTTTCCATACCTGCTGACAGAAGAAGTCATATTCTTTCTTTGCCTCTCTGTACAAGTCAGCTTAATGAAGAAGTGCCATATCAAGTGGAGACAATCTCTGGCTATTTAATTCCCACTGCTTAAGCATGATCATAGGTATAACATCACAACTCTTGTTCTTCAATGTCTCCTATAGTCAAGGGGTCAGAGAAGCCTGTTTCCTCATTATCTCCTATTACTTTATAAAAAGCTATCAGGCTCAATTTGGGGAAAATGCTGCATAATTAAAAAACACTTCAATTTTTAAACAGGGGAGACTCCTGCCTGTTTGTCTGTAGCTATGACATTTTCTGTCTTTTAATAGTGTGCTCAATGCCATAGTAGGGTTCTTGAGACCCAGCATAGTTCCATTGCTGGCACGGATGCAAGACGCAGAGTCCCTAAAAAGAGAGAAGTCCACTGATCTGCCACTCACCCACACACTTCTGCACAATGGGGAGAAGAGAGGCATAGCTACCGCAGCTGTAGTAAACAAAGCAACCACTAGAGAGGAAAGACTCCTTGCACACAGCCCTTGTGAGATATTCCCAGTATGCAGCCCTCCTTCCCAACAATTGCCCCATAACAGAAAACTCACAACTGTGCTTCAATAAATAATCGACAAACAGCAGACAAATCAGCTCCTCTTAAATATTAACCTGCAAGTTTCCTTCTTTTTACATGTCTTGCATGTGCTGCAAGCCTGAAAGGGCTAAATGGCAAGGAAAGAGGAAGAATTACACCAACTCCCACCAGTTTCTCACTAGAGAATATCCTGACTTTTCTTACCTGCAACAGATGACTGCCTTACAGGAGAGTGCTAGGTCCAGGAAGGACTTCCGGACTTCAAACGAGAGGGCATACTTCAGAGTCTGGCCATCAATAATGAAAGCAATATCATTTTCTTTGCCCAGTGAATCTCCCAGGTTTGTACAGTGATGGGTCAGAGTTGCTCTTGTTGCCTAAAGTACAAACATGCACAAAAAAAGAAGAAATGTTTCTTTCCACTGCACTTTAACTGTCTCTCTAAATCAGAGTTAGCATCCCTGACACTGCTTCCCCCTCAAAACATTAAGGATTCTTTGAACTTCCTTCTCAGTGCCTACTCCTGAAGAATTTCCTTTTAGAAAATGTTTTGAGATCCACTGTTGAAAAGAGATATGTGTTATTATTGTTTCACCATCTCCCCAAATGACTCAGTCTTCAGCTCTCAACCTTCTCCTCAAAATCTTAAGGTAGGAGTTGCAAAAGTGCTTATGCAGTTCTCTTTTCCCACTGAAGTCTGAGTTTTATTATTGACTTTGGTGGAAACAGAACTAAGCCAGTGCTGAATATTTTTGAAAACGTTAGTGTCTTGAGACCAAATTTTCAAACACGCCCATGGAAACTGTGTGTGTTCTTTTGCGACTGCAGAAATACATGCAGAGCTTAAAAAAAAACATTGCCCTCGCTGAGTCACACCTGGTCTACGTGCTCTCAGGCCATCCAAATTGGGTAAAAAAGACTTTAATTAACCCCTGCTCAAGCATGGTATTTTGATCAAGAAAATGCTCATTAATTGACCACTTATTAATCTATTATCAGATTTAAAGTTGTCTTCTGTTCTGTTTTCTCTTTTTGACAATCAGTGTTATGAATTGAAACTCAGGGTTTGTTGTTTCACATTTAACCTAAGAAAAAAGCTCTCCAAAATTGTGTCTACATTCCCTTCTTGTTTGTTCAAGTTTTGGGGGATAAACTTTTCTGACGTGTTCACAAAGGAAAAGGATAAAAACTGGTCATGAATCTTGAAAAACTGTGTATGGGGAAGAGGGAGGAGGATGACTCTTCTGAGGCTGGGGCAATCTGCTGGAGTGGTGCTTGCCTACTCACTTCTCCACTAGGGTCTCCTTTAGAAGCAAAGCTGTTTTCCACCTTGCTTCCCAGGAACATGGCTCACAGCATACTGGATCTAACCAGGTTCACAGCTAAGAGGATGATCTTCTAAAGGACACAGATGGCAAAACAGAGAGCTGCAGTGTGCAGCACTGTTGTTGATTTTTTTGAGAACAGGATGGGGCTTCCTTTGAAGTCTGTGAACTGGAAGGAAAGACTCGCAGTTGCCAGCTCGCATGATTTTGTCACTTGTTTCATGATAGCTATTGCTCTTCTTGAAGCCCCAGCTCCTGGAATCAAGTGGCTTTGTGATTATTTCCACTGTCATTGTGAAATAAAAAGTACTTTTCTAGCTTTTGTGTCTGCAGAGAAAACTTTCAAATGTAATCCTAGTGAACTCTAAGGCAGAGGTGAGGAACTTTTGTTCAGTCAGGGGCCACTGACTGGTAGAAAAGGGCAACACATAAGCAAAAAAAAATAATAAAACCCCCTCACTACTCACTTGCTCCCAATGCCTCTACAGCGGGAATTAAAAAAAATAAAAAAGTCAGAAAACCAAAAACCAGCTTCCTCCCTCAGTGAAGTGAACTGGTGCTTATGCTCTAGGCCCATGAGGGGACAGGTGCCATGTCTTGGGTCTTTCTGCCCACAGTGAGGAGATTTGTTGTGGGCCAGATCAAATTAAGCCAGGGCCCTGACCCAGCCCCCTGGGCAAAGGTTCCCCACCTCTGCGCTAAAGGCTCAAAAAGATGATGGCAAATGAAAAGAACATTAAATCTATTATCAGGACATAATTTCATGATTTTAAAGCCAATCTCATTATCTTTGGTGAGGCTGACACAGGATTTTTGAAAATGGGGCTGACATTACTTGTGGACGGCTGCCTCCATTTCCTCCGGGGGGATTTCTAGCACCCATCACGTTTCCTGTAAGTAATGCCCATTCTGGTATGATCTTCAGTACACATGGCTGCAAAACAAAGTATCCTTTTTGACTCCTCTTATGTGCCAATTTAAGTGTCAAATATATGTCTCGGTGTATTCGTGATTAGATGTGCTTCCTTTCTTTCTTTATATGCTGGTCCACAGGAAACAGGCACCATTTCACTTTATCTAATATGAAATAATACTGGAGCAGGATTATATCTGTCAAATGAAAATACTATATTTATGTCTCATTGTAATCCATTCATTGTGTTATGAACCCACATTTCTCTAGGGAGAGCTACAAATCCACAAGCTGTTGCGGAGTGCTGCATTTGCAGTTTGTATCTCTGATTTAACAGACAGATGTGAAAAAAAATACTGCAGCCACATTACTCCCTGCAGACTACACATCTGCAGGTACTGAAGAACACAAATTACTCCAGTTAAATTCAGTATTAACAGACAGTCAGGATTTTCCCTATACATTCACCTTACGGGATAATATGATTTTGTAGTCGGTATTAACCAAAACATATGAAGACCAGAACATACAGACCTTTTGCAAGAAAGAGACATACCAGCAGACCAATTTACCACAATGGAAATCAATAAGGCTCCTTCTATGCTACCTACATAACTGAGGGTGCAATCAGACATGTGACTCTAGCACATGTAGATATATGCAAGCTAACTCTGGACAACAGCAAAGGTCCCCCAGTAGCATGGGCATCAGTATCGGCAGTTGAGTACATACCCAGGTTCTGGTCTGATTTGCATTAACTCCTACTGCCTATGCAAGTTGCTGCCACAACTTCACCATTATTATTCACCAAGCTAATTAAATCACTAGTAGCTCAAAGTAGCTAATTAAATCAAAATGCTACAATTACACTGGTTGCAGTGTAAACACACACTGGCCGTGTCTACCGTAGCAAGTTCTTTCGGAAAAATCAAGCCCTTTTTCAAAAGAACACACGATGCAGCCACACACAAAATGTGCTCCTTCAATCGGAAATCAAAAGAATGAGGCTCTTTTTCCAGAAGCTCTCTTCCACTCCCAGATCCAGAAGTGCGCCTCCTTTTGAAAGCTTCTTTTGAAAAAAAAAAAGCACATGTAGACTCTCTGCAGGCCCTTCTTTCAAAAGAGCAGTCCTCACAGTGCCAGATTTTTCAATCCCTGACCCATTCTTTCATAAGAGTATGGGCCATGTGAACACTTTCTATCAAAAAAGCAGATCGATCTTTAGATCCACTTTTCTGTGTGTGGACGCACTCTTTTGAAAGATGATCTTCTGGAAGATTTCTTTGAAAGATCTCTATAGTGTAGACACATCCTCTGAGTCAGGGATCCAAGCACATGAGGCGGCATCTTCTACTCCTGTTGTACATACTGCAATGTTTTCTCATGCATCTCCAAATACATAGAAAACAATAACAGAGGTATGATGATTTTTTTTAAATGTATTATGGATTCTTCATGTCTTATCCCACATTGTTGCCAAGCTTCTGTGTCCTATGAAAACAGTTGATAAACTTCACCTTAAAGGCTGGTATCTTTTAGAGATGAATGAGAGATTTAGGTGTTTAATTTATACATAAATTTATTGTAGAATGCAGACAGAGCCTCTTGGATGAAAGGTGAAAAAGAATATACGCTAGACAGGCATCATACAGTATACATATACTGGCAACCACTACAATTTTCCATGAGATTGTTGAGATCTTCACGTTCCCAACTAGACAAATAGACTGAAAATGTAAATTTCTTCAATATTTTGAAATATCACATAAATCACCTTCTATAGGGATTTCATTTTCCATCTGAAAGCCATTCTATATTTACACAAACACACTCATTCCCACACAGTGTGCCAGACTGCTAACAATCCTACGGAGGAGGGAAATGCCTGCAATGCACTTTAGAACAATTTGATGTGAAAAGGAGATGTTTTTTATTTATTTCACAGATCTTGCCATGGGGTCAAATATGCTTGTAACACAGGTTTTTGGGGCCAGTATAGGAATCACATGTTTAACTAAACAGGACAAAAAGGTTATTTCCACAGTAATCTAAAACAGAAACAGGCATGCTATGTTAACTCGTGAAAATATAATCTTTTTTTTTTGTTTGTTTTGTTTTGTTGCAATAAATACACCGAAACACTAAATTTCAGGATATTTGGGGCGTTGGCACAATTTATAGCTAAAGCCTGTACCATGCTGGGTTTAAGCCCTTCTAATATATATTTACACTATGAAGATTATATGCAAGAGCAATGGGGAAAATGAGCATTGTGTTTATTTTTCTATGGAGCTGTTTACTATTTACAGTCCATTATTTTGAGTTAAAATGTTTACAAATTATCAACAGTTTCCATTACATCACCTTTTGTTCAAAGGTTTCTAAGTCCTTTAAGAACGCATTTGTCACTTTGAACAGAAAATATTACTTGTTCATTCATCTTACATAAGATTGGCCTTTAGAAGGAAGAAAATACACCAACGTTTCAAGCTCTGTACTCTCACCAACTGATTATTTTCATTCACAACACTGAGAGACCTTAATATGACCTTCCATGGAGACAGACAGCAACTACACTAGACTTAGTAGTAAGAGAGACATAGATGTTACTTGCTGTTGCTTGACATGTGAGGAATTAATTCTGTCTGAAAATTAAGGCAATATATTGAGTCATCTCAAGTTCACCAACTGTCTGTTTAGACAGCTCCTAAATGTCAGTCAACAATTTATATAATAAAAATTACCTGAAGCATAAACATTTCCAGAAAACTAACCAAATGGTACCAGCTGATTTTCTGAGGCAGTCTTACCAAGGGACAGAGAAATCTGTCTCAAGCAATTTCTGAAGCTTAACTTAAAGCAGTCTGAGCCCTAATAAAAACTGCAGTCAGTAATTGCAGTATTAACACATTTATATTTCTTTTTGTGTACACCTTTAATTGAGTTTGAAAAGTGAGGGAGAATGCTATTTCACAACGCAAAGGCCCTGCTGTAACGGTCCTAAAGTTAGTGCTGACAGTGAAATTACAGTAGGAAAAATTTGATCTTATGCTATGAATGAACTTCTTGGTGGTTGTTAAGACAGATAGGTAAGAACAGTCTGTGACGGCATGTAGACAGACATCCTTACTCAAAAGCCATGTCTACACTAGCTGACTATTTCAAAGTACTCAGCCCAACTTTGAAGTAGCACGTGTCAAGTCTACACATACCATGCGCTACTTAAAAGTTAAAACTGATGTTAGGCAGCAAGATGTCAAAATTGCTATCCCCATCAGATGATGAGAATAGAGCCCTATCTGGACGCTGGACGTCGAAGTACGGTGTCTGTAGACTATCTGCGTCCTGCTACTTCGAAATAGCAGGGTCCTCTTGGTGGCAATAAACTGATGGGTTGAGATGTGCCATCCAGCCCCTGCAGGGCTCTATGATCACCATGTGCAGCAACCCTTAAAGCACCACAGACCCAGACTTCCTGTGGCAGGAAGCTGAGAGCATGCAGCCTATCCTAAGTAGAGAGGATGAAATGCTGCAATAAAGTTGGAATGCTATAATAAAACATCCCTGAATTGAGCATGAGAGCTAACATTCAAATCAAGGCCCTGATACAAAAAAAGAATTTGTGCAGTAGAAATATTTAATTCTAAGGGCTGGTTTACATTAATGCTGATCTAAGTTATGCTAGTTTGTTATGTAAATTACATAACTGAAGTTGATGTAATTTAGGTTGACTTATAGCAGTGTCCACCTCTCAGGAAGGTGGAGTATAGACATTGACAGGAGACTTCTCTGCCATTGACTTTGCTTGTCTTCACAAGACCTGCTAAATCTACACCACTGCATCTATTGCAAGAGGGCTGATTTAGCTGTAAATACAGATAAGCCCATAGACACTTAGTCTGCATCTACACTCCCCCCATTTCGTAAGGGGTATGTAAATACCACAGATCAAAAATGCTAATGAGGCATTGATATGAATATTCAGCTCTTCATTCGCATAATGGCAGCCACCTGGAGCATCCAAAGTGATGCTTTCAAATTGGGAAGAAGGGTGCTTTTGAAATCAGGGTTTCCTTTTGAAGGAACCCCGTCTACATGGCTAGTCTTCAATTTAAAAGCAGCACTTTTGATGCTCGGGTGACTTATTATGCAAATGAGGCACTGAATACTCACATCAGTGCCTTATTATCATTTCTAATCTGTGATATTTACATACCCCTCCAAAAAGAGAGGGGTAGTGTAGATGTGGCCCTAATGAAGTTGATGGGACAGCACACAAAAGAAAGGGTTCCCTTCCACCACAAGCTCCTGATTTAACAAACCTAACTTCAGTGGTACATAAGGAAATTCTTAACTGTTTTGTTAAACACCTGCAAATCTCACACATAAAAAAGTTATACATATATAGTAGTGGAAGCTAACTTTGGTGGCGCAATCTTCTTTATAATTATTTACTGTTTATTCTGCTTCTATTGGTGCTATGCACATAGAAAAGATGATTTAAACATCTAAATAAATCAGACGGAAACAACATGTAAGTTTCACACTTTAGTTTCACTCTTGGGAGTCTATGTATATGATTTCCATAATTCCTCCTGTGGATTATTCCCCTCCATAACAAGTCTATTCTGCAAACATTTTTTACACATTTTAATTTCCCCACTCCTATTCCCCATTTTAATAAATTGATTGCTAAAACTCTTGGTAGACCATCTAGTTCCAATGCTGCTTTTAATATTTTATTTACCAAGAAGAAACGTCACAAGTTTTGTACCCTGTGCAAATGCAGCTTCATTCTGCAGATCACCATATGCTGAGGAACACTAGAGCACTGTTATAAATCTTAGCAGCATAGTATAATTTATTGACAGGCAGACAATTAGAATATCCCAAAACTGAGTTCATGTGTGGTCTTCGCTCTAGACCACATCCTGTAATTCTGTACGAAACCCTGTAATAGCTTGTTTGTATTTTATCACTATCTAAAGCCTCACAGAATGACACTCCCACACCAGCCTGACTCAGTATCTTAAGGATAAAGCAGGCACATTAAGAACCCATAGGTTCTACACAGATTATTAAAAAGAAAACAGCATTCCATTTTGGAATTCACCACAAAAGGAATGCCATAACAAATTTCACACAAACTCCTCCATGGACCAAATTCAGACTTGATGTAAGTGGACACACTGCCATTGATTTCAATGGAGTGATATGAAATTATGCCAAATTTGAAGCTGGCTCATTACCTCAAATTTTAGAAAACCAAATAACAGAAAAATTAGAAAAACTGATAAAAAAGTTTCAAAAAGGAAATGACAAGGACTTTGTGGAATGGGAATTTTTATCAGCATTTTGTTCACCATAAATGACAGTACAGAAAACATGGTTCTGTCTTCAGAGACTATATTCAGTTTGCACATGCAGTTTGAAGCTCAGCTTTGCCCAGGTAAAGCTAAAGATATGGATAACAAAGGACATGTTGAAATAGACTGGTTAAGGTGGGCATCAGACAGCAAATATCCTTTTTCTAGTTAAGACAGACAAAGAAACACTGAATGCCACCATCTGAGGACTCCCTCATCAGGCACACCTACTTACTAAAGACGAAAGCAAGTATAGACTGCATTTTGGCCATTCCTGCTTTAATATTTTGGATACCATTATCACGTATTCTTTTCTCTATTTCAACAGAGTTAACGTAGACTTCATTTTCCAGGATGAACCTCTATCATAGTTACTAAACTTGAGTTCCTACAATATCACTACTTGTTTGTAACACTGCCTGTTCACATACCACATATATTATGTGCCTTGGAAGTATTGTTCAGTTGTTGTAATATGAAGATTAAATGGTTTCTAAATTCTAATGAATTTTTCTATCATTAGATAATTTCCTCTCAGAACCATTATAATTTTTGTGAGATTATACAAATCACACAGAATCTGCTAGCTCATTGTTCTGAAACATACTAAACTGCCAACTGGATATATTTTACCAGCATGATCGATTTATTTTTTAGTGCAGTTGCTGTTTACTTCCTACATCTGGACAGTGTGAACAGTTAAAATTAGATACAGTTATTTGAATTTATCGGAAAAGTGAATTTTTTAAAGGGGAATGAGTCTTGCACACAGTGCTGTGAAGAACAGGGGACTAAACTACAGAACCATATTGAGAGACACTTTGCTGCCAATTTGGAAACACTTTCCATTGCACCTTAACCGTGGTTTAAAGGGTTCACCATCTGTCTGGTGAAGAGCATTTCAACTGAAGCTAGCTCCTGAGCCCATGGGGCCTGTAGACATCTGGCATAATGGAGTATAGAGTAGGGAAGGGATCATGAAAATAACAAAGGAAAGACTGAATAATGTTTAAACCAAAACTAACTGAAAAAGAATATAAGTAGTCAGGGAAGCACCTGTTGTACTGTGGATGAAGGGGAAGTATTTCTTATAATAAACAGCATGTCTCAATAGCTGTGTCTACACGTGCACGCTACTTCGAAGTAGCCGCACTAACTTCGAAATAGCACCCGTCGCAGCTACACGCGTCGGGCGCTATTTCGAAGTTAACTTCGACGTTAGGCGGCGAGACATCGAAGTTGCTAACCTCATGAGGGGATCGGAATAGCGCCCTACTTCGACGTTCAACGTCCCGCAATGTCGAAATTGTGGGGTCCTCCATGGCAGCCATCAGCTGAGGGGTTGAGAGACGCTGTCTCTCCAGCCCGTGTGGGGCTCTATGGTCACCGTGTGCAGCAGCCCTTAGCCCAGGGCTTCTGGCTGCTGCTGCTGCAGCGGGGGATTCATGCTGCATGCACAGGGTCTGCAACTCGTTGTCGGCTCCGTGTATCTTGTGCTGTTTAGTGCAACTGTGTCTGGGAGGGGCCCTTTAAGGGAGCGGCTGGCTGTTGAGTCTGCCCTGTGACCCTGTCTGCAGCTGTGCCTGGCACCCTTATTTCGATGTGTGCTACTGTGGCATGTAGACGTTCCCTCGCTGCGCCTATTTCGATGTGGTGCTGCGCAACGTCGATGTTGAACATTGACGTTGCCAGCCTTGGAGGACGTGTAGACGTTATTCATCGAAATAGCCTATTTCGATGTCGCCACATCGAAATAGGCTACTTCGATGTAGGCTTCACGTGTAGACGTAGCCAATATGAGCCCAGAAATAACACCTCCATAAAACTGAAGCACAGTTAACTGTAGATAAAAATGACCCTACTTGATTCACAAAAGTAATCAAACCATTAGCTGTTTAAGTTCTACAGTTCCTGCTTGGCAATTACCATATGTTTGTGAAAGCCAAATTGTAGGCAAATTTCCAAAGTGTGGTCTTAAATTTTGGCCAATAGAGGGTGAAATTCACATCTCTGCAACGCCTGAGTAATGCTTGGAATAGGCCTCTCCCTTATGCCTGAACACAGGCCACAGGACCACAAGGTCCATTAGCCATACTTTTCTGCTCCCCTTTCTTATAATCTCTCACAGAGGCCGTTTCTACACATGCCGTTTTCTCCAAAAGTGACATGCTAATAAAGTCCTGAAATATGCTAATGAGGCATGGATGCAAATTCCCTGTGCCTCATTAGCATAAGATCACAGATTTGGAGTCCGGAAGATGCTCTTCCGGACTCCAAAACAATGTGTAGAAGCACGGCCCACAGGGAGTCTTCCGGAAGGAAGTCTTCCTTCGAGAAGCCCCTTCTTACCAAAACTGCTGAAATGCCTTATTATCTTGCCTCTTCTAAAAGCAGGGAGCTCGTGTAGATGCAGCCCTTGTTTGTTTGTAATCAGTTGTCAGCCCATCTGAATCTGTTTACTCTCATTCTTAAACACTTAGAGTGCAAGCTCTCTAGGACAGGAATTCTTTTTTTGTTCTGTGTTTGCACAGCACCTAGCACACTGTACCTGAATGCCAGTTGAAATACTTATTTCTTTCCCCCTCCATCCTCAGGTTAGCTGGAATTTTCCCAACCATATAAGATACACACTAATTATCTCAGAGGGGTAGCTCTGTTAAACTCTATTGTCACAAAAACCAACGCGTCCTGTAGCATCTTAAAGACTAACAACATATTTATTAGGTAATGAGCTTTCATGGCTAAGGCTCACTTCATCAGATCTGCAGCAGAAATAAGAATCCAGGGTTTACATAAACCCCGACACTAATTATCAGACAGCAATAATTTACAATGATGATTGCATTACACAACTATCCAGAAGCACCAGCTGGGATCAAAGCCTCATTATGATGGGCTCTTTACAGGCCTGACGATAGCGGAGGGACAAAGGGGGCAACTGCCCTGGGGCCTGGCAATTCAAAAGGGTCCAGGGCTCCCAGCTGCTGCTGCTTCCACTACTGTAGTAACAGCAGTGCCACAGCACTTCAGATGGCATTATTGCCTGGCTGGGAGTGGGAGGCCATGGTCTGGGCAGCGCTAAGGGCTAGAAGCCTCCAGCCCTGCCCCTTCTTCCCAAGACCCTGCACCTTCCTGGAATGTGGATTTGAGCTCACGCCCACCTGGGGCCCAGCAGTTTCTTGCCTCTCCCGCCCCCGCACCTCCAACTCCGTATGAACACAACACAAAGGACATTCCCTGCCCCACAGAGTTTAAAGACCAGTACTTCAGCCCTGGGAAGATTTATGCTGACTAGAGAGTACAGAGAGATGAATAACCCATTGATGTTGGTAGTCCCATGAGATCCTTAAACTGAAAAAAGATATCAGTATTCAGATTTGACTTTCACAAGCAGGACTTTCATATTGTGATAATTTAAATGGGTGAATGAAAAGAATTTGGAGTCAGCTTTGAAATCTCAGTGAAACACACTGCAAAACTCTTTAGCAGGAGAGAGCAGGAAAGAGAAAGGGAGCGAGAACAGAAAATTTCTAACTGATGATTTCCCTCCTGCTAGCAAGAATTCTGGGCAGCTCACGACTCTCTGCAGTTTCATGGAGGCAGCTTCAGTATTTTTATGCCACCTCTTTGGCGGGTACGAGGCATCTCTTCTTCAGCTCCTTGCAAGTTGAGGTGCATGAGGAAAAGGTGTTGCAGATCTCTTAGGCTCTCTCTGAAGTGGCCTCTCTAAGTGAGAGTGCCCACTTCCTCACACCAGATGGCTGCAGAGAAGGGGCTACCAGCATGATCTCAGGACTGGAAAACCAATCGTACAAGAGGAGACTCAAAGAGCCTGGTTTGTTTAGCCCAACCAAAAGCAGGCTGAGGGGAGATATAATTGCACTCTATAAATACATCAGAGGGATAAACATCAGGAAGGGTGAGGATTTATTTAAATACCAATGAGGCCTTCAGAACAAATGGATATAGACTGCCCATCAACAAATTTAGGCTTGAAGTTAGGTGAAGGTTTCTAGATTTCTTCCTAATCAGAAAAGTAACGTTCTGGAACAGCCTTCCCGGGGAGCAACTGGGCAAAAAAATCTAACTGGCATGATAAGATTACGGTGGGGATGGTATGATGGGCCTGCCTACAATGGCATGTGCCCCATTGGCAACTGCCAGTAGTGAAAGAAAACCCCAACACCTGGAGACAGAACACCAGATGGGGAGTGTCTGGGTTACTACAGAGAATTTTTTCCCATGTTATCTGCCTGGTCAGTCTTCTCCACACACTCCTGCTCTAACTGATCAGCATATTTGGGGTTGGGAAGGAATTTTTCATTGGTAGAGATACTGGGTGGGGCTCGTCTTCCTCAGCAGCATGGGACCCAGGTCATTTGCAGGTTCAAACCAGTGTAAATGGGGAATTCTCCATAACTTGAAATCCTTAAGCCAGGATTTGTGGGTTTCAGTAACTCAGCCGGTCATTAAAGTTTTATTTCAGCCATGGGTAGGTGAGAATCTGTGGCAGGAGGTCTAACTACAGGATCATGATGCTCCTTTCTGACCTTGCTATTATGAGAATATCCAGGAGGCAACATATGGAGTCCAGCACCAACTCCACTGGTATTGGAGATCACTGGCAGTTCTTGAAGCAGCTCCTGCTACTCCCTATAGTTATCCAGTGTAGATGGTGAGGATGGAGTGACAGTTTCAGATGTAAAGATGAGATACCTGATGGTAGCTGCCAATACAGACCTATGTCCTCCTCCTCATACTCTGTTGGATCCACTGAGTGCCTAGTAGAAGAGGTGTGGTAAGATTCATCAATGGATCCAAGGCAACTTGCATGGGAATTCCAGGGGATCGAACAAGGACAAAGGGAAGGACTGGCCAGACAGGAGGAACCCCATGTCACAGGGCACCAGAGGGTCCTTGGGGAAGTCATACCAGTAAGTGTGGGCAGCAGATGAAGCTACCCCCTGGGAAGGCTAGCCCCCTGCCCTGCCTCCTCTGGCTGAGACTACATTCCTGCTTGCTGCTGCTAGCCCCTTGCCTCCATCAGGGCAATGGAAGGTTGAAAGTTCAGCCCCCCTCCCCACAGCCCTGACTGGAGTCAAGCTCTCAACCTCAGCTGGAAGTGCAGTGGAGGCCCTGCCTGGAGCTCTTAGCTCAGAGCAGCTCCCCTGTTCCACTCACAGCCCCACCCCACTCCAACCACAGCCCCTTCCCACCTTTTCCACTGCTGACCCACACCCTGCTCACTACCGCCCTGAGACTGGAAAAGGTCTGTGCCCCCGCTGAGGCCCCAGGTCCATGGTGGGATGCAAGCACTCCTCCAGACCAGGAACTCAGGGAGGGTGGGTGTAGAATTTTTTCCAGGGGGCCCAAATGTGCCACAGCCTCCCCCGCAACAGCAGCGTGGAGGCTTAGCCTCCCCCAGCCTCCATTACACACCACCTAAGCCTGGGAAACTATCACTCTGAGCTCCTTGACCATCTATCAGAGCTCAGTTTTCTATGTAGAGACAACAGACTGGTCAAAGCACCTAATCCACCCAAGTCTGAGAACTGCTCGATCACTCCAGGGGGTAGAGCAGTGGGCAAAAGTACCAGAGGGTGGATACTCCTGCACAAGGCTTAGATAGCTGAAGCTCTAGTGACACAGATGCTGTTTTGTCCTCCAGTGTAGTTATGTCTCAGAAGGCCCAAGCCAGAAAGGAGACGAGACTGAGGGTAACGAAGAAAATAACCTCCAGTGTAGTATAAGTGTCTCTGTGCTGCACTGTTCAAGGCATTCTGGCAGTCAGGATTGACTGATTGGACACATCCCAGGAAAGCTGGGTCCTTGCAAGTACAGGATGATACCAAGAAAGAATCAGGTCCAGCTCTTCTAGATGGACCTGCAGCTGATCCAGGGAGGAAAAAACAATTACCCCAACTAACTGTGCTAATATGAACAGCAAAATATTTAAACATGTGTTTGAAGTGTCATAATGATAAGAGTGGGACAAATTTGTGGACACTGGTATTCCAGCCCAAGCCTTGTGGCAGTGAGAAAGGAGAGGAACTGGCCTTCTCTGCCTCTTATGCACGTGGGTCTGGTGCCTGAAGTGAAGCACTGTGTGTGCATGAGCCAATGATCACTGCTTGTTAGAATGTCTAGACTCAGTAACATGGCACACACACACACACACACACCCATGTGGAATACCCATAGAGACTAGCATGCAAAGTAGACTGTGCAATGGCACAGTGTGACTGGGATGTGGTGAAATCCATCTGCCAGTTCCACTGAAGTCAGCAAATAAGCTTGGGACAGGGATGAAGCCGCAGATGTTAGGGTCTCCATCTGGAACATCATTTCCTTCAGCCATTTGCTGAGCCTTTGGAGATTTAGGAAAGGCTCCAATTCCTGCAGTACACTTCTGAATGATAAAGAGATGGAGCAGAGCCCTAAGAATCTTTCTTCTGAGGGAACATTTATACCACTCTCCTATCCAGGTGATGAAAAATATTATTGTGAATTAGAAAATGTCTTACAGGATATTTCCAGATAGGGGACTGAATGAAAAAAATGAATGGCGTGGGGCCAATAACTCAAGGGAATATCCGGAACTCACTGTCTCACTGACCCACTAATCTGTGGCTTAAGCAGGATGTACCTCCAGAAAATGGGAAATTCTTTCCCAAAAGCTTCAGCGTCAGGTAGAAACTTTTGTGGTTTTTGTCATAAAGAGTGCCTGTGAGTGGCAGGATTCCCTCAGGACTTTGCTCACAAGCCATGGTTACATGGCACTTTAATGGAGAACCTGTTGTTCCTTCTCTAGTATTGCTGCAAGGCTGAGGGCCAAAAGGAACACCTTTGTCTATAGGCCATCCTATACACTCTTTTAAAGACATGGCGTGGTGTGGTGTCAGAAGGAACTATTTAAATTTTATAGCACTGTCTCCACTACCACATTTGGGTCCTCTCTGAAAAGCAGGATTCGTGTAAATCTAACAGACTACACTTTCTGCTCTGAGTGACCACCTACCTTCCAGGGGCAGACTCATAGACAGCAGCTGGTCACTAAGCTGGAGGCAATGGCATTGGCTGAGAAGCCCATCAAACCCACTAAGGTATCAGAAATGAATGCCACTTTGAGGAAAATTTTCTTCAAAATAGAACCCAAGTCAGGATGATCTCTATTCTTGAGGGCTCTGAAATCTCCTAGCCAGGAGAGCGATGCCTTGGAACACAGACAAAGGCCCCTCTTACAGAGCCTGAGGAGGTCTCAAAGTCTTTTTTGAGAGCAGCTTCCATCTTTCCATTTGTGCAGTACTTAGGATAGAACTCTCGAGTCTCAGGAAATAACCACATCTTGAGCCAGGGAAATGAACAGCACAACTGACCTTTGTTAACTCTGTAATTATAATCTTTATTTCCTGCATTGGATGGAATTTAAGATTGTTTCTGTTAATGAGCTGGCCCTTGTCTGGTTCATTCCATTCATCCTTGATTATGTCCTGGAAGGAGGGTAGGGTGGGGCAAACAAATCACAGAATCAGAGTGGGATTTTGAAGGAAGATAATTGCTCAATGGTTACCTTTAAGTGTTCTGTTCAGATGGAATCCAAATAGTGGATACAACGTATTTGCACCTGGTTACATCACTCAGATCTTTACTACATCTTTCTCTGGTTCTAACCAGAGTCAGAGCCCAGTAATTCACCATCCTCCATGGAGGAAGACAAGTTAGAGGACTCAGATCTCCTACAACTTTATTTGCTGTTTCTTCCCTCTCTCTGCTTTGATTTTTGAGCAGATAATTTGCTTGTTTGAGTGTATGAACTCTATTGCAGCTCTGGTAAAGGCTTTCACAGCTAGACATGCTGAGGGCCTGAAATCCTCTGACAAGATCTCTGACTGAGTCCTTGCCTGCAGAGTTCCATCTCCCCATGCACTGGGGAGAGGACATGCTTTCAGCACCCTCCTTGTCAAATTGAGAAGACAGGGGGACTGTGTATGAACTCTGTTTCTTTTCCCAAAGTGCTCAGGATGCATTTTAGGACTTGGGGTTGGGGGACAGGGGGTTGGGGGACAGGGGGTTGGGGGACAAGGGGTTGGGACCCAGCCAGCAGAGCTGTCCCATCCATAGGATGAGGTGGGGTGTCCCACTCCAGTCTCTGCTTTGGGGGACCCTGTGGCAGCTGCCCCAGGCATCCTGTGCATGGGACAAGAGAGGATTACCTCAGGCAGGGTGGTGGCAGCAGCAGGGGTCGCCTCTCCCCCACTCCGGCACTCAGCACATGGTACCAGCAGCAGCCTTCTCCACTTCACTCTGCCATGCCACACACTCCTGCCCCTGATCCCCACTTCCCTGGGGCAGTGGAAAGCAGACTCTGCTCCCCACTGCCTGCAGAGAAGCAGGGCTCAGCATGCTGGGAGGGCATGATGGAGCAGTCTACTACTTATACTGCATGGTGAATGCAGGCCGGGGAGCGGGGAGGGAGGCGATCTCTTGATGGTGCTGCTATTGTCCTGCCCCAGGTAATCCCTGACCCGGTTGGTCAGGGAGGGGGCAAAGGGGCAAGGTGGGGATGGAATGCAGGTTGGGTGGCCCTGCGGCACAGGGGGTTGTCTGTGGCCCCACACCTGGGGCATTGATGGGGGTGTGTGCCCCAGGCCCTGCCAGCCAGTCTGCCCTCTGTTTTCCAGAGGCCCTTTAGCACGTGCCCCTGACTTGGCTGACTCACATCCCCTTTGTCCCTGAAGACTTTGTTTGCTTCCCCCAGACTCTCGGTTCATTGTACCAGCTGTTCCGGTTGCTACAGTATCCCATGTACCTATACGACTCCTAGTCCTGGGACTTAACATATATAGGAACTTTTTAGACTGTTTTGACATACCTGAAAGATGCAGAGGTGCAAACAAGGAGGCACTGTGGCTGAAGCTCTGGGGAGTCCAACAACCAGCTAATGCTGACCCTGTGGGGAGGAAGGACTGGGAGGGAGATGAGTGCTTACCACTTGCCCAAAATTTTAACCCCCAAAACTGCAAAAAACCCTTGGGCAGATGATGGCAGGAGCCTTCATATTATTGTTCTCATTTGCCATTCAGGCAGAGAAAAGTGGCTTCAAGCAAGTGCAGAGGGGGTCCCAAAAAGGAATCAAGAGTTATGGGAGATCCTGGGATGCAGAAAGAGGCTTTATCAGTGTCTTAAATAAGTGAATTTCATATTCAATATATGGCTTCTGAGATCTGCAGAAAGGATACATTTTGAGTGGGGTCGGTTCCAATGTAGTTTAATGTTCAATTGCTCATCTAATGATTTTATTTATAAACTATCTATTCAACTATCCAATATATTTTACAATGATATAGAAATTATATGAATAAAAAATTGTAAGAACAAAGTAATTAACCACAGATCACAAACAAAACGATGGAGAGTCCTTGGCTACGTCTACACGTGAAGCCAACATCAAAATAGCTTATTTTGATGTAGCAACATCGAAATTATTTCGATGAATAACGTCTACACGTCCTCCAGGGCTGGCAACGTCGATGTTCAACTTCGACGTTGTGCGGCACCACATTGAGATAGGCGCTGCGAGGGTACGTCTACACGCCAAAGTAGCACACATCGAAATAAGGGTGCCAGGCACAGCTGCAGACAAGGTCACAGGGCGGACTCAACAGCAAGCCGCTCCCTTAAAGGGCCCCTTCCAGACACAGTTGCACTAAACAACACAAGATACACAGAGCCGACAACTGGTTGCAGACCCTGTGCCTGCAGCATGGATCCCCAGCTGCCGCAGCAGCAGCCAGAAGCCCTGGGCTAAGGGCTGCTGCCCACGGTGACCATAGAGCCCCGCAGGGGCTGGAGAGAGAGCATCTCTCAACCCCCCAGCTGATGGCCGCCATGGAGGACCCGCCAATTTCGACGTTGCGGGACGCGGATCGTCTACACGGTCCCTACTTCGACGATGAACGTCGAAGTAGGGCGCTATTCCGATCCCCTCATGAGGTTAGCGACTTCGACGTCTCGCCGCCTAACGTCAAAGTTAACTTCGAAATAGCGCTCGACGCGTGTAGCCACAACGGGCGCTATTTCGAAGTTAGTGCCGCTACTTCGAAATAGCATGCACGTGTAGACACAGCTCTTGAGAAGTAAAATGTTTTTGAAAACTTGATTTTTAAAATGGCTGGTGCTGTTGTCATCCTTAAACCAAAAGGGACTAACATAAAAAAACAGAAACAAAAACCAGAACTTTTTCCAGCTCCAAAAGTACAGAAAAGCTACAAGGAGCTCCCTTGCCTCTGAAACCTGCACACTCCAACCACAGACTTTGGGTCTGGGAGAACCCCCCATAAACAGATACTCAGAAAGGCATTCAGAATCCTATCTGTTGAGGGCCTTACAAGATAAAAGTCAATATGTTAAATTCATTCCATATGCACCAATGGAATGGTGCAGCCAATGAAGGGAATGTACACAGCATGGGAATGTATTGCCCCTTTGTCCATCCTTAACAATATCCGAGCTGTGACATTTTTTACTAGCTTCAGGCAATGAATCAGACACTTGGGTAGAACCATGGTAGG
The DNA here is from genome assembly GCF_033958435.1 of Carettochelys insculpta. Lineage (NCBI taxonomy): Eukaryota > Metazoa > Chordata > Testudines > Carettochelyidae > Carettochelys > Carettochelys insculpta. Next base: position 48,673,976 of record NC_134137.1, read on the forward strand.
CAGCATTCCAATAGGCATCCAACTTCACAGCTCTCAAAGACAGACATTATGACAACAGGACATATGGACATTAGGTAGGCTTTTCATAGCTTTAAATCTGAAACTACCCTGAAATGTTTTCACAGAAAGCCAAGTAATGAGAGACCTCAAGGTGCAGCGAAAACTCCTTAATCTGAGACATACTATGCAGATTATCACATATGGACCAAATCTTGCCTTCGGAAAATTAGATAAATAGATCATATTTTTATCCTGATGTCTGCAGTGGCTGCTGAAAGTCCAGATGAATCAGACCATCAAAAACTTAATGAGAGCTGTGAACAATTATTGAAGGATGCTTTATCAGTCCTAAAACATAAGCTCATTATGCAGAGGTCATAATATTCTGCTGATAGGAAAAATATACCCTCAAGGCAACTCTGCCCTATATGCAATGTATTATCTGCACCTGTGTTCTAATCCACTTCAGGCTAAAACAAACACCTCCAATAAAATTACATACAATTCTGTGGAAAGTTTTATCTTCTTTTAAGACAGTGTTTGAATTATCATCTGAAAAAATATCTGTCAAGGTCTCCACACTGATCTCTGGCAGATAGTTTGTAAAGTCAAAAAAGTCACTATAAAGAACTGCTTTTGATACTTGAAATTTCAATCCAAAAGAGGTTACTTTCCTTTAAATGTAGGTTCTTCATGTTGTGTGGCCCCTAACGATATTACACTGGGGTTATGGATGTGCACCAGGCACCTGAAGTTGAAGAATTTGGAAGTAGCATCTGTGGGTCCATAGATTAACCCTGACTCATTTTGTGCTTGCATCTGAGGCAATAAAGTGTGGGGAAGACTCGTGCTGTGTCCAATTCCTTCTCCACTCTGAATCTGAGAGATCCAAAGGAGGAAAGAGAATGGAATACACTGAAGGACCACCCTTTTCAAGGAACCTGCAGTTACAGGTAAGTAATCTCTTCTCTGTCAAGTGATGGTCCCTGTTGTATTCCACTACGGGTAATTGACAGGGAGCGACTAAATAGGAAAAGAGTACGAGGCATGAGAATTGAAGGGTTTTGCAGAGAACCTCCATGCTAAAGGAGGTGTCCGTGCCAAGACCTGCTCCAGAGCATAGTGTGTTGCAAACATATCGACAAAACTCTACCCACTCCACATACACTTAGAAGAGACATCTTGAAGATATACTGGGGTTGTTGCTCATGCTCTAGTAGAGAGAGCCTGTACTCCAGCGTGTGTGTAAGAGGGGAGGTTGGTTTGACAGGTCGTGGCAGTGTGATGAAGCAAGGAATCCATCTGAAAATTCTCCAGGTGGAATGCTCTGACTCTCTCTCAGCTACCATAATAAAGAGTCTCAAGGACTTCATGATTGTTCTGGTTCTCTGAAGGTAAAAGGCCTTGGCTTGTCAAAAACCTAAAGAATGAAGTCTATGTTCTTCTGCAGAGGCATATGGTTTCAAGAAGAAAACAGGAAAACGAATGGATTGGGTGAGATAAAACTAAGAGACCATCTTCGGTAAAATATGTGTGTGTAATCTAATCTTAGCCTTGAGGGATATCATAAATGGTGGATCTGACATCATAATACCAAGTTCACTGACCATTCTTACTGAGGAGCTGGCTACATGAAAGGCACCCGTCACAGAGAGGAAGAATAGAAACAGTTCACCAATATTTTGAAGGTAGAGCTGTTAATACTGAGAGTAGCAGATTCAGATTCCAGTGGGAGAGGTGTTTTGGAGAAATGAGAAAGTTCCTAGGAGGCCTTTCCAAAATCTGGTGATTAATGGTTGCATAAATATAAAGGATGAATCATGCTAATTGCTAGTAGATGGATCTGCAAAGAGCAGAGGGCAAGTCCTAATGTCTTCAAAATAGAAGGTAGTCCAGAAAGTCAGGAATTTTACATAGTTTCCAATATAGCACCTTTTTGTTGTTCCCAAGAGAAAAGGCATTTCCTGTAAGCCTGGTAACATTGCCTAGTGCAAGGGCTGGCAACCAAAATAGGAAGAAGAAACATTTTTTCCAATTCAGTAAAAAACTCAATAGTTCAAAAGCCACAATGCACGTAAACACAAGATAGTCCTGAATAAAGAAGGTCAAAGTGAACTTTTTGTAACCCCTACACAATGATTTGTAATGTGATACATGTTTACTGCAGGATGTTCACAAAGTTTTTACATATTCTATTTCCTCATGCTTCACAAGAGTGTTTGTACCACTGTCTTCCTGACTTTTACTCCTAACTTTCTCTCTCTGGAGGATGCTAGAGGAAGTTATCCAATGTTTCAAGATCACATATGGTTTGCTATTTAGATATCAGTTCATTGTTGGGCTTTTAGACATTCACTGTTTATTGAAAATGATGTGGTAGGTGGTAGGGTTTTGTTTCTTTGTGTGTTTTTAACTTTGCAATTATACCATCAGGAGCCACAAAGACGTCCTTAGAGAGCTGCATGCGGCTCCAGAGCCACAGGTTACACACCACTGGTTTAGTGGAATCTCTCCTGCTGTCAGAGACTGTCCTATATAGCCAAGGAACCTGCCCATTTTAAGAAGGATGATCATCCAAATATCACACTTTGATGTGGAGTGGTTGTGGATTGGAATATTTGATACCACCATTGCAAGTGTGTCAGAAGATTGGGGAAGTTTGGGATAGTAATCGGTAGACAGCCTGACGTGCTCTAGGTTGGGAAATGAGAACTGTCTGGGCTAGAAGGGAGTGATCAGGATGACCATCATTTTATCTCACAGATCTTATGGCACTCTCAAGGTAGGAGCAATAGTGGGGGAGAAGGCATAGTTAAGCTGATCCATCCAAGAGGGGAAATCACTGACCTAAGAGACGTAACTGAGTGTAAGCAGGGTCTAAATTGAATGAATTCTCCCCTGCTAGCAACTGGGAGCGGGGTAGAATTCTTTCAAGAGCAAACTGTATTGACATGAACACCCTGCATAGATATCCAGCAGACAGAGCAGTACTGCTCAAAATACTCAACTGTGGCTGGTGTTGGGCTGCAAATCACTTTATTGCTGGATGCAGGAGTAATGAAATGTGGTTACCAATGTTGTTGTCATTATTTTATAAATACTTGGAAATAGGACTGTGCTTAACCTGTCCTAAAGGAGGGGGAGACCAATGTCAGCTGAAAGGACCTTGTTAAGCTAGGGATTCAAAAGCTAGCGCCCTGCGAAAGTAAAAGGGATATGTACAAGTGTCCCATCCACAAGCCCCTGGTCTGGTTTAACCTGTTTCTCCCAACTGTTCAAAGAAAAGGACTAAATGGGCTGCAGTAGGCGTCTTTGTCACTTTAAATACCCAATCAGAGCTCAAATCAGTTGTGGTGAGGCCATGTTTCTGCCCAGCCTGCTAAGAACTGAAAAATCAGCCAGCTAAAATCACTTGCGGCAGGAGTGTTTCTGCCCAGCTTGCTAAGTGCTGAAAACTACTCAGAGTCTGACTCGCTGAGGTCACAGCAGAGAGGCAGGTGAGCAAGAGGTTAATAGGTGCAGCCAGTGAGAGAGGTGAACAAGTGGTAGACATGGTGATCAAGCAGCTTGCAGAAACCCAGACAGGGGAGCGTGCTTGCTGGCTTTTACCCCACATACATCTGTGTGAATTCCACCATGAGTATAACTCTGTGTCTGCCCTGACCAGGGACAGCAATTGTGAGTGCAGGGGTGGTAAGCCAGGCGGTGGGGGGTTGAACCAGAGCCACACTTGGGGGGTGATGAGCTGCAGCCACGGGGAGGGGGGTTGAACCAGGGCTGGGGGGCGGGGGCGGTGAGCCAGAGTCACGCATGAGGTGGTGAGCTGGAGCCACAGCCAGAAGCAGGGATTGGGGGTGAGCCAGAGCTGTGCATGGGTGGTGAGCGGGGCTGGGGAAGTTGAACCAGGGCTGGGGTGGAGCGAGATTCTGAATTGTGTTTAACTTGCATTAATGCAAGTAAAGCGCACCTCAGAATCACACATTTCAAGCGTTTACTGTATTGCTTGGCAAAGGCACCCTGTTGTTGTGTGTAATTTTCCCAGGTTACTGGATGGGGGTCAAGCTGGTTCTGTGCTACATTGTTGAAAAGGAACCCATAGGTATTGAACCTGGCCCTGGTTGCTGCTAGCTCAACCTGGCAGAAAGGCTACGTGAGGGCTCCCCTGGAGCAATATCTGGCACATTTGTTATGAGCCTCAGCAGCAAACTGGTTTCTGGTTGGGCTTGAGGTGTAAAAGACCATAGATGGGGGTGGCTGACAGCCTGACAGCAACAGGGAGGCCCTCTGGCTTCTAGTAGGGGGTGGGGGCTCAGTCAGATGTTGGGCAGGGACAAGTTAACAACTAGGCTCCCCAAGTCTAGGGTTAACCCTTCACCTATGCACTCCAGAAGCATGATGTGCATGTATAACCACAGTGGACTACATCATTCGAAGAAGAAGATATATGTTTAAGGGCTTATTTAAAACTGAGTCAGGGTTATTTTCAGGAAGTCTAGTAGGTCTGCCACATACGTGTAAAGGTCCCCATGCTGCACTTCTTTCACATGCAAAACTCCCATTGAAGTAGTCTACTGGCTGTTTGGGAGCATAAAGAACGTAGGATTGCCTCCAAAGCAAGGGGTGCTTCACTCCTCCTTTAGTTAGAAATGATAATTTGTTCAATTTTTCTTTAGCCAATGTGCATTCAGTTTAACAATACTGAACCTATCAGTGATGTAAGTGCCGGAAGATGTGCACTCGTGATAAGGCTCTTTAGGGTATAGGGCATGAAGTACAGATTCAAAATTAGTCTGAGTTTGCCTCTGTTTCACAAGAACTAAAAAAAACAGAAGAAAAGAGTAAAAGGCAGGAGTCAATCACTCAATTTAAAACTCAAACATAACTTGCTACCTTTCGCCCGGGTCAACAAAGTGTAGTGCTTCAGATGGGGCCTAACCTCAGTGCTTACGGCTCCAGACTACCAAACCAAACCTGGCAACTTTGTGCATTAGAAGTTTGCCCACAGAAAAGTTTATGATGCATACCATGAAATATTTTATAATATCTACCAAGGAATGAGCATTTCAAAAAAAACCCACTGGTTCTGGAAGCATGAACATGTCTGTCAATGTAATCATAGAAAGCAATGGTACTGTAGCCAAGAGGAAATGATCCACATTAGTTTTGCTAATGAGCTGGAATGCCTCAACATATTTAGATTTGATTATATACATAAAATATGGTTTGGATTGGTTTTTACTTTTCCTTGTTTTTATCTGAAAGAAACATTTAAAATGTCTTTCACTTATTTGCAGTACTGTCAGTTTGACTTCATTTAACACTGTATTATTGACATGGTACACCAGCCTGCCTGCAGTGGGAACAAATCATTGCTTAGAACTCCATAGTCATTTTACATCTCTGCCAATTAATTTCTCCAACTAAAGATAAAACTAACATTTCTTCAGCCATCTGACTGGAATGTTGGCAGAGTACTTCTGTGTGGAGCCAGAAATACCATCAGGGCTCCTTATTGCTCCAGTTCATGGACATTTAGGTTCCTGCTCATCAATATTTTATTTACTCAAACATATCTGTCTAGTTAGGAAATTTTAGCACATGCAGATGGCCATGTAATCTGGATGACAGGAAGAAGGAAATTCTGCATGTGGTCACACACTGGTTTATTCTGATTCTTTGTTCTCTGAAATAAGAATTTTCTCTTATTATGCATCTATATGATCCTTTTGGGATCCTGTTCTTGGTTAGGGCCCCCAGAGACCAGTAATTGACCAGCTTGAGAAAAACACTTACATGCTTTACCTTAAGTGTACACTTAACTCACATTGACTTTAGTGGAAGTTAATCACACACTTAAGTAAAACAAAAAGCAGTCAAGTAGCACTTTAAAGACTAGCAAAATAGTTTATTAGGTGAGCTTTCATGGGACAGACCCACTTCTTCAGACCATAGCCAGACCAGAACAGACTCAATATTTAAGGCACAGAGAACCAAAAACAGTAAGCAAGGAGGACAAATCAGAAAAAGATAATCAAGGTGAGCAAATCAGAGAATGGAGGGGTGCGGGGGAAGGTCAAGAATTAGACTGAGCCAAGTATGCAGACGAGCCCCTATAGTGACTCAGAAAGTTCCCATCACAATTTAAACCATGTGTTAATGTGCCGAATTTGAATATAAAAGCCAGCTCGGCTGCTTCCCTTTCCAGAACGGTGAGATAATTCTTCTTCAGTACCACACATGCCTTTAGGTCATTGACAGAATGCCCCATTCCATTAAAATGTTGACTAACTGGTTTGTGGATCTGGAGTGTTTTGATGTCTGTTTTGTGCCCATTGACCCTTTGTCTCAGGGAGTTAGAAGTCTGTCCAATATACAAAGCATCTGGGCATTGTTGGCACATGATGGCATATATGATGTTAGTAGAGGAGCATGAGAAAGTGCCCGTGATTCCATGAGTAACCTGGTTAGGTCCAGTGATGGTATTTCCAGAGAACATATGCGGACAAAGCTGGCAGCAGGCTTTGTTGCAGGGAAAGGTTCCAGGACTTGTGTTCCTGGGGTATAGACTGTGGCTGTTAGTGAGGATCCTCATGAGGCTGGGAGGTTGTCTGTAGGAGAGAACAGGCATGTCACCCAGGGTCTTCTGGAGTGTAGCATCCTGATTAAGGATAGGTTGTAGGTCTTTAATAATTGGTTGCAGTGGTCTGAGATGGGGGCTGTAGGTGATGACCAGTGGTGTTCTGTTCTTGGCTTTTTTGGGCCGATCTTGGAGTAGCTGGTCTCTGGGTATTTGTCTGGCCCTGTCGATTTGTTTTTTTACTTCTCCTGGTGGGTAATTCAGGTTAATGAATATTTGGTAAAGTTCTTGTAGTTTTTGGTCTCTGTCAGTTGGATCAGAGCAAATGGGATTGTACCTAAGAGCTTGACTGTAAACAATGGATCTAGTCACGTGTGCAGGATGGAAACTAGAAGGGTGTCGATAACTACAGCGATCAGTAGGTTTTCGGTACAGTGTGGTACTGATCAGGCCATCATTGATTAGTACTGTAGTGTCCAGGAAATATATCTCTTGCATGTTGTAATCGAGGCATAAGTTGATGGTGGGGTGTAGATTGTTAAAGTCTCTGTGGAATTCTTCTAGAGCCTCTGTACCATGGGTCCAAATCATAAAGATGTCATCAATGTATCTTAAGTAGAGGAGTGGTAATAGGGGATGAGAGCTGAGGAATCGCTGTTCCAGGTCAGCCATAAATATATTAGGATATTGTGGGGCCATGCGGGTGCCCATAGCAGTTCCACTAATCTGGAGGTATAAATTGTCCCCAAAAGGGAAATGATTGTGTGTGAGAACAAAGCTACAGAGGTCAGGCACCAGATTGGCCGTGGTGGCATCAGGGATGGTATTCCTGATTGCTTGTAATCTGTCTTTATGTGGAATATTAGTGTACAGAGCCTCTACATCCATTGTGGCAAGGATGGCGTTATCAGGAACTTTTCCGATGTTTTGTAATTTCCTCAGGAAGTCGGTGGTATCTCGGATATAGCTGGGAGCGTTGGTGGCATAGGGTTTGAGGAGGGAGTCCACGTAACTGGACGCCCTATCATTTCAGGTATTGGCACCCTTACCACCGGACTATCCAGTTACGTGGACTAATATTCCACATAAAGATTTGGCACTTTCTCATGCTCCTCTACTAACATCATATATGCCATCATGTGCCAACAATGCCCAGATGCTTTGTATATTGGACAGACTTCTAACTCCCTGAGACAAAGGGTCAATGGGCACAAAACAGACATCAAAACACTCCAGATCCACAAACCAGTTAGCCAACATTTTAATGGAATAGGGCATTCTGTCAATGACCTAAAGGTATGTGTGTTACTGAAGAAGAATTATCACACCGTTCTGGAAAGGGAAACAGCCGAGCTGGCTTTTATATTCAAATTCGGCACATGAACACATGGTTTAAATTGTGATGGGAACTTTCTGAGTCACTATAGGGGTTCGTCTGCATACTTGGCTCAGTCTAATTCTTGACCTTCCCCCCCACCCCTCCACTCTCTGATTTGCTCACCTTGATTATCTTTTTCTGATTTGTCCTCCTTGCTTCCTGTTTTTGGTTCTCTGTGCCTTAAATATTGAGTCTGTTCTGGTCTGGCTATGGTCTGAAGAAGTGGGTCTGTCCCACGAAAGCTCACCTAATAAACTATTTTGCTAGTCTTTAAAGTGCTACTTGACTGCTTTTTGTTTTGATAGTGTATAGACTAGCACGGCTTCCTCTCTGTTACTATTCAACACACTTAAGCGTTTTCTTTGAGAGCAGGAGCAGGCAACTGCATATTTGCAGGAGTTAATCAGTGCTAACAGGTAAATACATTTCCTTAGCTTGAAAAAGTAACTGCATAACAAGTTAACACTAATCACTGTGATTCCTGCAGTATAGATAAGTAAATGCATCATTACTGAAAATAAAAGAACTGCATATGGGAAACATGTACAGATTAGTTTAATGCCAGGCAGCAACAAGGCTGCTTCAACATGGATTCCTCATGCAGCAGTACTCTAATGAGCACTTTAGAAATTCAAAACAGAAAACCTTGTTTGGAAAATAGCATTAAGGTTGATAAGTGAAAACAGTGTAGTCATTTGCAAAACTTAGACACTCAAAAATCAAAGAAATGGATAATTGAGGACAGTGTGATAGGGTTTTTAAATCCTAAGTAGTAAACCCTCGAGTTACGCAGTGGTTGCATTTCTGCAACCCCCACGTAACTCAAATTTTCGTGTAAGTTGAAGGGAAATGGGAACCTGTCTGCTGCCTGGTTCCCAGCTCCCCTGGGCTTGTGGGGGCCAGGAACCAGGGGGCAGCCTGGCTCCTGGCTCCCCTCTGCTTACAGAGAGGGGAAACTGACCAGGGTAGCAGCCTTGGTCAGTTTCCTGCCTCCAGCCAGTGGAGGGGAGCAGGGAACCAGGGGCAGCCTGGCTCCCATCTCCCCTCCACTCCTTGGAGCCAGGAAACTAACCAGGGCTGCTGCCCTGCTCAGTTTCCCAGCTCTGTAAGTGGAGAGGAGCTGGAAGCCAGGATGCCGCCTGGTTCCCAGCTCCCCACCACTTTGGCGACCAGGAAACCACTCCTGTCAGGGGCAGCAGTCTGACTCACAGCTGCCGCCCTTGACATGAGCAGGAAACCACTCCTGTCAGGGGCAGCATAAGGCAGGCTGCTGCCCCTGACAGGAGAGGTTTCCCCACTCCTGTCAGGGGTGGCAGTCGCGTTAACCCGAAACACAAGCAACTTGACTATGCATATCTTGAGGGTTTACTGTACAGATCAGAGGCAGAAGAGGGAGACAGTTTTCCCTGCTTATGGGCAATCAGGCTGATCACACCCCAACAGAGCTGCCAATCGTGGAGATACACAGCCACAACCGAGAGACCAATAAGAAAAACAAACCCAACAAAAAACAGTAAGAGCACTGACAGAAGGCAGTACAAAGGCTGGGATCAGCAGAGACAAAGGGAGACTGAGAGTCCCAGGCTACATCTACACTAGAGGGTTTTGTCGACAAAACTCATGGGGCATCTAAACACAAAATGTGTTTTGTTGACAGTCTGTCAACAAAACTTGGCACTTCTGCCGACATCTAGCCCTGTCTCGTCTCTACAGCCACGTCTGGGACATGGAGAAAACGTAAGGGTCTGGCTCAGTTTGGGCCCGACTGGTGAAAGGAAAGGAACCGGCTGCCTCTCTAAATGAGGGGAAGGTATCAGAGGGATAGCCATGGTAATCTGCATACACAAAAACAATGATGAAGTGGGGTTTTGCCCACAAAAGCTTATAGACGAACAGATTTTTTGGACCATAAGGTGCCACAGGACTTCTCATTGTTTTTGAGGGGAAGGATTACTAACCTGGCCTGGCAAGGCAGCCATCTGGGTGTAAGTACATGCTCCCTACACAAGAGAGACAGTGGAGGAGACTTAGGAACTTGCAGCTGCAGAGGCAACTGAGAGGGTGAAGCCCAGGGACACTGTGGGGCTCAGGCTTTCCATCTTGCAGCCACCTCCCGTAGGAGCCTGCAATCATGACAAGACCCACAAGAAGGACCCTGCAGGAAGCAGACTACCCAACTAGGTGGGCTAAAGGGACCACACCCCAAAGGAAGTAGCACAAGCCAGTGAATTTAGACTCCATGCTGCTAGGGTTTACCCTGGGGTCAGGGGTTCACAAACACTTGACCTTGTGTTACCTATCAGCTCTGTGTTCTTGGGAAGCCCGGGCTCAGTCGTACGTCTGACTCATAAATGGCCTCATTCCCAAGCTTCTGCTTGAACCAAAGCCAATCAGAAGAAAGACTTACCAAAAGCAATGAAAATGTGTGGGAAGACACATTTACACCCCTCCAGACAAGGGTGACAGGATTAAGGAATCTCCCCTAGCCTCATCTTCATCAAAGATGGGACAGGAAGGCATCTCCATTAGCATACAGAACAGAGAACAGATTCCAAGGCAAGAACCGCATTGCACATTGGCACCAGAAAAGCAAGGAAGCACTGCATGAGGGAGACCCTCTGCTCCAGATGTTAATGAACCCATACATGCACACCCTCAGCTCAGTAGTTAACATAGACTCATAGAATTACAGAGCTAGAAGGGACCTCAAGAGGCCAACGAGTCCAGCCCCCTGCCTGAAGCAGGATCAACCCCAACTAAGTCACCCTAGTCATGACTATGTCAAGCCGAGACTTAAAAAGCTCCATGGATGGAGATTCCACCACCTCCCTAGGCAACACATTCCAGTGTTTCACCACCCTCCTTGTAAAGTAGTTTTTCCTAATACCCAACCTACTCCCCTCCGTCTGTAACTCAGACCATTACCCCTTGTTCTGCTGCCTGTCACCATTGAGAACAGTCACTCTCTATCCTTTTCAGAGCAACCCTTCAGGAAGTTGAAGGCTGCTATTAAATCACCCCTCAGTCTTCTCTTCTGCAGACTAAATAAGCCCATATCGCTCAGCCTATCCTCTTAGGTCATGTGTTCCAGATCAACTCTAGTAATAAATCCTTTATTGGTATCTAAAATTCAGAAGTTGCCTAATTGCACTGTGAACATCCTTGAAGGAACAGTACTCTTTAGCCTGGACAAAACAACTTTGGTGTACTCCCTTAAGCCATTAATTTATCCATACAGAAATCTAGTGCTCTCCTTTGAACCACTGTTCTTCCCTACAAAATCACCTACTCCTACTCAAGTAAGTGCTCTGATGGTTTCTGTATCTGCCTCTGTTTCTTTGGGTCTTCACCTTCTCCTGACAAATCATGCTAGAGAGTCTCCCTGTCTCCAGTACTCTGGAGTCTCAGCTATCACCACCACCTGGGAGCCCCAACTGATTCAAGCTTCACAGAGTGGTGAGAACTAACACCCACCCACCCCCTCACCCAGTAACCTCCTAACCCTGCCTTACATAACCAGCTATAGTTTTCTAATCAATTTTGTAATCAAATTTAAGTTAGATTTAATACTGTAACTTTTGTTTGTTCAGCTCCCATTGTCTGACAATACCTGGCAATAAATACCATTTATGGTTAAGCAGGTTGCTTCCCCGGATCTCCTGTGCCCTCCTCGTGGGTGTTTCTTGCTTCCCCATTTGCTCTGCAGCAACACTCCTCATACCTAAGCAAAAGATGCCTGCAGCACCCCAAAATCCTGTGGGTCTTGCTCATCATGCGTAAGTACCAGAACTGTAATGTGAGACTGGGGAGAGGGATATGCTGAATCTGGGGCATATGAAGGAGGAGGCTTGGAAAAGCTGTTTGACCCAGCCTGCTGAGTCCTCAGACCTATGGGGGTGGCAGCTGGAAAGTTCTGCTTGACTCAGACTGCTTGGGCATACTCCGTTCTGGTGTAGTACCCTTGGCATATGAGGTTGACAGACTGAAAGACTCTGTCACTCCTGTCAGAGATCAGGCACAATGCCTCTAGGAGTTCCTGCTGGGACAATTAACCTTTGAACCTACTGGCATTGGCCAAAGTGCCACAGTTTAGCCTGAAGTGGCTCAATAATACGTAATAGGTAAGAAAATGGGGAAAAGGAAAAAAATCTTTCGGCCTTTAGCTTATGCAGGAGTGGGCACTGAGCTGGGAGCAGAATGAACTGGCACCTACTAGTACAACTCATCAGTACTATCTGTCCACATACATTCTACACAGCTGGATGGAGAGATGTGAATGTTACCCAGAAGCCTACTGCTGACAATGGGAAAAGAGTTCAGATCTCTGTCAGCAATGACTGACAAACTCACTAAACCCAACGTGTTGCTTCATAGTATGTATCCAAAGTGTGACAGGCTTATGTCATACTGATCTTCATAACTGTTGTGAGCTAATTGTGCAGATGACAGCAGGTGTGTTGTGAACAAGACACGAGAAATCATTCTTCCGCTCTACTCTGCGCTGGTTAGGACTCAGCTGGAATATTGTGTCCAGTTCTGGGCACCCCAATTCAAGAAAGATGTGGAGAAATTAGAGAAGGTCCAGAGAAGAGCAACTAGAATGATAAAAGGTCTGGAGAACATGACTTATGAAGAAAGGCTGAAAGAATTGGGCTTGTTTAGCTTGGAAAAGAGAAGATTGAGGGGGGACATGATAGAGATTTTCAGATATCTTAAAGGGTGTCATAAGGAGGAGGGAGAAAACTTGTTCTTCTTGGCCTCTGAGGAGAGAACAAGAGGCAATGGACTTAAGCTGCAGCAAGGGAAGTTTAGGTTGGACATTAGGAAAAAGTTCGTAACTGTCAGGGTGGTCAAGTACTGGAATAAGTTGCCAAGGGAGGTTGTGGAATCTCCCTCGCTGGAGATATTTAAGAACAGATTAGATAGATGTTTATCAGGGATGGTGCAGATAGTGGTCGGTCCTGCCGTCAGGGCAGGGGACTGGACTCGATGGCCTCTCGAGGCCCCTTCCGGTCCTAGTGTTCTATGATTCTATGATATTTAAAGAGCTGGGTCTATGTGCTGAAAATATGCCATTAAAGCCTGCAGCAGGGCAGACCTGACAAACAGCTTTCCTGCCAGACCAGAGAGATTTATCCATCTGTCAAATGTACATTACGCCCTGTAAGAGAGCAGAAGACCCATCCACATACCAAATCAGACACACACAAAGTTAACAGTGACAGAGAATGTTAACAGGAAAGGAGCACACATGAAAAATAAGCAAAGAGGACAGGGTCTTATCTGGGAGCACATATCAAAGATTTCCTGACCTGTACCTGGGGCACAAGTAAGGCATTCTTCTATCTGAGGAAACCTCTTAAATTGTGGTGGGTGTTCACGAATGACTGGATCCTGATTTGACTGAACGCCAACTAGCTCTGCAAAAGATTTAACCCTTGGGGGAGAAATCTAGTGTATTAAATCGGAAAGATAACAACCATTAAAAAGTGTAGACCATTTGTATTTTATATTTTTTCTTTTATATGTGACCAGTCTGTTTCCATTATCCTTATTAACCATCTCTTAATGCTCAGCTTTTGATAATACACTTAATGATTGTTTTCATTATAAACATATCTCAGGGCTGTGCTTATATTTAGGAGCTGAGCCAAGCAAGCTGGTTTGCACACTGTTTCTTTGGAAACAGCTTATTTGTTAATTTCTGTGACCCAGTCTGGGCTAGAGAGTGCAGGGAGTGCTCCAAGGACTCGGATGCTGGTTTGTGCCTACCACTAGCCAGCACAGACAGAGCATGACCTGTGGAGACCTGAAAAGCCGTGCTTGTATGGCAGAGGCTGTTGGTTTGAGGAAGCTGAGCTTCAGAATGCAGACACAAAACTGCTTCATGCCAATGGCTGGTAGAGGCAAGTTGCCTAACTACCTGTGTACTGCTGGGGACCATCAGAGTGAAAGTAACTAACAGCCCTGAAGCACCTTAGCACCACACTTCCAAGTTAGTTTACTGACTCCCTTGCTTGCTCTACTTCTCCTGGGCAGAGAGCTAAGCACTCTTGCAACCACCCCTTTCTGCTGATGCTTATCGCCATTTAACACATGCATACTCAGCTTCCACTAGGTTGTGGGAAAAATGGGAGCCAGGGATACAAGGGCAGCAGCACAAGCCGACGAGAAGACATAGGTGGAAGATGTGAAACAACAACATAAGTAGACAAGTGAGAAACACAGAATAAAGAAAAAAGAAAGCAAGTGGGAAGAAAGCTGTGATGTAGAACAAGGACTAAGTGTGCACCATGAGAAGTAGGAGAAAGAGCGTCATCTGAAAGGGGTTAAAATGACAAACAAAAACGCTATTTTCCCTATAATAAAGATGTCAGTTATATATTTTAATTTATCTGGCACAGAATCATATTTGTAATACACATGAACAATCTCAAAAATTCAACACTTCATAAATAAAAAAATGATAATATCAAGAGCCTACTGCTGAAGTCAACAGCAGCTTTGACATAGACTTCAACAGTCGTCTTAAATACAAAATAATAATGTCCAAATCTTAAACATGTAATGATGAGTTTTGTAGCTGTGTGTGCAGAATTTTGCACACGTGGGGTGCCTGACTGTAATATCACTACTTTCTCCACCCTCAGCTGTACTAAGTACTACTTAATCATCTGTCCATTCTACTGGAAGATTATCTACTGCTTTAAAATCTATAAGAATCCACAGTGTTAAGAGGCAGCACCCTAAAGATTTGCTTCTTCTCTCATCAGTATTGAGAAATACACAGTAAAAGAAAGCCAGGCATCACAAGTCCAGGAATAAACTATTCATCTTTAAATCATATAGGTTGCCTGTTCTTACTACGTGAACCGAAATCCCATCAGCTGGGAGTTAGGGACGCAACCATGCACTGAACATGGAAATTAACTGTTGCAGAACATCGACTTTTAGAGTTCCTGAACTGGCAGGGCTGTGTAGCAGAGTTCCTGGACTTACATGAAGTATAATAATCATATAACCAGTGGCTTGGCCAGTGGTCTTCATTTCTGCAGTTACTACATCTATACTTTTCTGCTCTGAGCTTCCTTCAGACCCTAGTTAACCTTTGCTCATAAAACATCATGTGTTCCAGAACTGTTTAATGGGGAAGAATCTTGCAGCCAGTACTTGGTACATGAGAACCCAAATTGCAGGAGGTTACTGAATTTATTAGACAGTAGATAGCTTAAAACCACACTGACAGCTTTTCAGCAACATTTTTTGTTTCCCCAGGTTTAAGACACTTGATACGACAGCGAAACTTTGATTATTTCAGTCTATTTCCTTAGTCTGGTCTTCTGAAATGCAAGTTTCCATGCCAAAATTCCTCCTAATTTGAACTGCTACAGTAATACAAGAAGAGACATAAGTTACTCATAAAATTACTATTACTAATAATAAAGAAGCATTTAAATGCCCAATTAATATTAGACCCCTCTGTGCTAGGTTCCATACAAACTCAGAGACAGTCACTCCCTTGTAAGTCCATTGGTTAGCTAAACATCATGAACTAATTACACCATTGCATTATTGTTTATACAAATGTCACAGCTGATATTTGTCATCCCTTACATTTCAATATTAAGGTATATGGGATTCTTCTGAAATAAAATTTTAATTCCAGTTTCAGCTGAACTGTGAAATAACTAGCATGCCTGACAAGTGAGCACCATGAACATAAACTTGTATTACAACATGAAGAGCTTTAAGGAACCTAATAATAAAACTTCTGCATGATGCAGCCTTTGCTCCTGGTAAGCCCATCACACTATGAAGGTGCACTGGTTACAGCAACAGCAACTCTGCCTTCCCTCAGCTCAGCTATCTCTGAAACAACACTAAATAATTTTTATTGACTTAAAGTTGAATTACTCATATTCTTGTAAGACAAGGGCCCATAATGTTTTCCCCAGAATTAGCCCTCAGTTATGCAGACTCGTCTGTATTTTGGTTCTCCCTTTTTATCCCAAAGATTCTTCCATTATTTTATCCATAGTGGAACAGTTTCAACAGGAGAATTTGAAACAGTCCTGCCTCAGATGGTGATGCAGCTTCATCATTCTGGCACTCACCTCAGAGGCAGTAGAGGCCTGCACAAAACCCTTCTCCCATTAGGCAAGTAGGTGAGGGGGTTGTGCTCGGGTTGTCTCCTACATTCTAGATGAGTATCCCAACCATTGGACTAAAATAGATGAGAATCTGTCTCCTTTATCTCACCAGTCATTTGGTATAAGAGCATCAACAGAGGTCTGATCTGGTAGGTAAGCTCTGAGTGTGGCTACTGGTATTCCTATCCTTCCCTAGTTTGTGAACTGCACTGGAGCTTAGGCTTCCAAATACCTGGCATGGAGCAGTAGCATGCATGCCCAATGGCAGAAGCATAGTCACTGAGCAATTCAGGGAAAAAAAAAATTATGTGCTGAGTGAGTTTAGGCACCCACAGGATTTGGTGGTAGCTTAGCCAAGGTTTTGTGAATTCCAGCTGCAGTTAGGCACATAAGTCCCTTTGTGAATCTAGCCTACTGGCTCTTCCCTTTCTCCATTCCTCACTGCTCTGCACAAGCCTTTCTTTCCCACTCCATACATTCTACTCCCCCAGGTCTCTATGGCTATGGTTACACTAGTGAGTTTTGTTGATGAAACCCAAAAATGCATTTTGTTGACAGATTCTCAACAAAACTCAGCACTTTTGCCTGCAGCGTTCTGCCTCTCAGCCATGAGGCATAATGCTGCTGTCGACAGATTCTGTCAAAAAAAAAAAAGCTGTGTGGACACTTTAGGGGGCCTTCTCTCAACAGACAGGGCATCCAGAACCATGGGTGGCATTGTCTGCTGTGCTTCCAGGTTCCTGTTTTGTTGAGAGAGTGGCTGGGCAGTCCAGCTGCTCTGTTGACAGAGCAGAGCATTCTCCCGATTGGCTTGTGTGTGGCTGCTCTGTTGATGGACATTGTGTTGGGATATCTCTTGAACAGTGACTTCTGTTGACAGATGGCTCTAGTGTAACTGTAGCCTATGCCTTTAACCTTCCATCTCCTCTGCCTGCAACAGATATGTTCACCCCATCAATCCTAGATACAGGGACTGTACAAAGAAAAGTACAAAGATTAACAAAAGTTGTTTAGAGCCATTCACTGATGACCTGCCAATAACAGCAAGCTAGTTTATACAATATCAACAACAGAATAATGGAGGAAATAATTATAGCTATAGTTCTTTAGTTAGGCTTGATTATTTTACATTAAAAGAATTAGAACTGTGTTTACAAAGATGGAACTGGAATGTTGGAGGAGCTGGGATAAACCTTTTGTTTATGCTAACCCTAACAATTTAGAATGGCTTTCATGAGCGACCAGGTAGCAGATATAAGCTGGCATTTAAGCCTAACATTCTTGAGGTACTAGGGAAGCAATGTTGACCCTTTGGACTGATAGCTCTGTACCCATAGGTTTATTTGTTTGTTGACTATGTTTGCCTCTGTTAATACTTTTTTTTTTAAACAGTAGAACTATTCAGACAACTTTAAATCATTATATAGACAACAAACCCATTTAGGCAACTATTTTGGGTTTTCAGAAATAAAACTGGGGTTTTACAGCAATCTAGTCACAGAAACACTGTTACTATTCATGCTAATAGAAGGAGATGGACTCACTTGTTCCTCTTCCATCCTGACAATTTCCTGTACTTTCTGGCTATGAATTGTGGAGTATTTCAAAACAGTATATCCTGAAAAAAATCTATCTTCCCTTTTCTAGTCAAATAAATGCATTACTTGACATGGTCCCTAGCTTTTAGAAAGTCTTTTGTTGTAAAATAAAGCAAAAACATTTAATTTCATATTAATTTTCATATTAATTCCAGCTGCAGTTAGGCACATAAGTCCCTTTGTGAATCTAGCCTACTGGCTCTTCCCGTTATACAATACCAACAACAGAATAATGGACGAAATAATCATAGCTATAGTTCTTTAGTTAGGCTTGATTATTTTACATTAAAAGAATTAGAAGTGTGTTTACAAAGATGGAATTGGAATGTTGCAGGAGCTGGGATAAACCATTAATTTACTTAAATGTCTGTCTTAGAATGTTTTTATTAAAATTAACCTAATGAATGTGATAGCCACATCAATTACTGACAATAAATTTTTAATAAGAAAAAACAAAACCCTCAAGATCAAATTTAATTTTAAAATTAAACTACTGAAGTAATTTCCCTAAAGACTAGAGATTTACAATAGCTTTCTTTATTAATATTTACTAAATCTATTAACTCCATCCACTGAACTATGAAGTATTATAATTTCTCCACCCACAGCATGACCACATAACTCCTTGGAACTTGACAATATTACAGTTCTTGGACAGTAAATCTAATAAACCTGGCAATTAAATTCTAATAACTTTAAAAGCTCAGTGAAAGTTTTCCAAAGCCAACCTCTTATTCCTTTGACCCAAGTCTCTCTTCCTTATTATAGTAATGGATATGTCCCAATTTATCTGTGAAATAATCATTGCATCATAATATTTTTCATTACAGTACAAACTTCATTCACTTAAAAAAACTCTTTTTTTCTTTTATCCACCAAAGTTACGCTGACTAGATATTTGCTCCCACGAAACTACCAATCTCCATAGAATAAATGAAATGCCCTGATGACCCCTTCTTATAATGAGACAGGTAGATTGCTGAAACCAAATAATTTTGGTCTCAGTCAGCCAGTAATATGAACAGCCCCTCATGTTTTTGTGAAATTGGATAACTTGGGTTTCTACACACGGTGAAGCTTAATAACTCTACACTTCAACTTTGAGACCCGAAGTGACAACAAGAGCCATATTCTGCCATCTTGAATCCTACAAAATTCCCAGTGACTCAAATTGGAGTTCTGCTCAATTACGGACCACAGAAATGACTTGAGTGTTTACTTAGGTAAACATACATCACAACAACAGACACCTTCCAGCATTTCTAATTATTGACATTGGTTTTCTAAGACATTATCACGTCTTGCAAAATGACACCCAAGCATTATTTCCTTAGCAAATCATTGATTGTAAAAGAAACTTATTAACACCAAATCTTGGAAATGCAGGAAGGCTGGAAGGTTGATGTGAGCATCCTGGCAGCCAAACCTGTCATATCAGGCCATCAGTAAGCCTCCCCAGGACACCACCATGCCTTCACTCACCAACACAGTGAACTGTTGGGCCTAATCCTTGGAGGAAGACTTCTGCGAACTTATTATGGGAGTCTCACAAGTTAAATTTATAATGTCCCAGTAGGGCCTGGTGATTGGGACTCTGAACTGTAGGCTGTCTGTCACATAAAATTTTCTCTTTTATAATCTGGGTCTCTTGGTATCACTGTTCTTGGGTATTGCTGTGTTGGCCCTGCCTGTTCTTTCATTCACCCATGGACATGACCAGATATTCCACAGAGAGATAATAAAGGGATACTCAAAACCATTTGCAGGGACATTGCATTTCTCTTCTGCTTTTTCTGGAGGTAAGCAAAATGGGTAATATGAGTTGCCACACAGACGTAGCTATTTGAGCACCCCTGGGTGGAAGGATAGCATGATCTTTGCCATTGTGGTGGCTGAGATAACACTAAAAAGGTCATCTTTCATAGATAACACTGAAAAGTACTCTGACTAACCACCACAAATGGTGAGAAGGAAATGAGAGGCTGTAGAGGCAGTGGCACCTAATATACTACTGCATGAGAGCATCGCTTCAGAGGGTACCACATCTGGCCGTATGGATACCACCAACGCAGAAATCTGCAGATGAGCATGTGGGCATGCATACAGCTAAAATGGAATCAATGCAAACAAATACTAGAAGAACAATACCTTCCACAACACACTGTCACAATCCACAAATCTCAAACCCAGGAGTACTGAAACAATAAGAGCAGCCATTCTATAGCCTTCCACAACAGCTCATCCAGGAATCATGAAGTCCAGCTCCAGTTTGAGGCACCATCCCTAATATACCATGGGCAATCTCAGAGCAGATGATTGCCCACTGGCCCTACGTAGGCCAGCAATAGCAACAGAATGCTGTCTGAAAAACTGAAATTGCTGACACATAGGACTGGAAGAGATCTCAAGAGGTCTTCTAGCCCTGTCTGCTGCACTTAAGGCAGGATTATTTAGATATACAAAATGTAAAATGATTGCCTATGAAGGAATATTGCTGGAGGCATAATAGACTACAAAGTAAATACAAGTAAACAGTGTAACTCATGCAAAAAAGGCAAAACATTCTGGGATGTATTAGTAGGAATGTTGTAAGCAAGATACAAAAAGTAATTCTTCCATTTTCAGAAAATATGTGGTCAAATTGGAGAAAGTCTAGAAAAGAGCAACAAAAATTATTAGAGTTCTAGAAAACATGCCCTATGAGGGAAGATTGAAAAAAAATGGTTTGTTTAGTCTGGAGAGGAGTAGTCTGAGGGGACATGATAAACTTTTTCAAACACATAAAAGGTTGTTACAAGGAAGAGACAGGTATATTGTTCTCATTAGTCTTTCAGAGCACTAAGGAAGCAATAGACTTACATTTCAGGAAGGCTGAAGCAGGTGGGACTTTGGGAAAAACTCCAGTCAGGGTAGTCAAACACAGAGCCCCAGGCAGGAGTGCATTAGCTGCCACTTCACTGGTGCTCCAGGTAAATATTTGTGAAATTCAACATTCGCAAGGGTTCTCAACACCAAACCCTCGCAAATGTTGTGACCCTACTGTACAGGGGACTGGACTAGAAGACCTCTCAAGGTCCCTTCCAGACCTGCTATTTCACGATGCTATCTGTCAAAATAAAATCTAGAACAGCTTCTATCTTAGCAGCTTTCTCCACCTTCTGAAACACAACATTGTCCCCAGGACATTTCAAGAACTTATTGGATAATCTGTACCCACCCCACCCCACTCCCTGAATATCCCTTCCACCCCATCCTAGGCCCGAAGACCCCCACCCCAACCCTCCTCAGACAGACACTCCCACACACAATACAGTAACATCTCCACATACCAAACACAGCCCCTCCTCAGCCCAAACATCCCAGCCCACCCCTGTTCAGCCTAAACCCCCCTCACCTCTGCTCTGCCTCAACACCCCCCACTGCAAGGCTCCAACATCTCCTTCACCAAACACAGCTCCCCAACTCTGCTCAAACACCTCACCTCAGTTTGAGGACCCCCCCCATCCCACCCCTGCTCCACCCAACCCCCCATTTGGCCCTTGAGGGGGAAGATTACCTGGGACAGAGGGCAGGTGGTGGTGGCAGAAGCAGGTCCCTTCCAGACCTAATATCTCCACAGCCCCTCTTCCCCTACCCTAGCCCTTACCAGATGGAGCTCTGCCTCAGACTCCTCAGCCACTGAGCCCCACTTCTCTGGGGGCAGCTGAGAAGCTTCTAGCTTCCCAGCAGGGCACAGAAGGCTGGGAGGCAGCAATAAAGCACCAAGCAGTGAGTGCGGGGTGGGGGGAGAGGGAAGCCATGGGGAGGTGGATTCCCTGTAGCTGCCACTGCCTGCCCTACCCCCTACCCCAGTAATCCCTGGCCAGGCTGGTTGTAAAAGGAGCCAGGAATGAGGGGACAGTCAAGCAGGGAAGGAGTGGGCCATTGTGGGGGAAGGGTTTGCACCTCTCACACACACACACCCCCACTTACGGGCCTGTATTTCCATCTCATCCTCAGTCCAAGTGTATGTATTTTGATATATAAGACAACACCTCCTACCTTTTTCCTCTGCTCCATCCTGCTCTGGACTGTGTACCCTGTGGCTCCTGCTCTCCCATCCCGACTTCCCAGTGTCCTGATCTGGCTTGGTCCCAGACCTCTGACTTGTGGTCTGATCTCCGGTTTGTCTCCTGCTTTTGACCTCCTGCTATCTCATAACCCTATGAGAATGAGCCCATTGTGAGAAAGATGGACTGACCCCTACTGCCACCTCCGCTCTCTCCCTCCAAGTGGATAATCAAACTCTGCAGCCCCGTTATGCAGCTGACTGATGACTCCTCACTATCTTCAGGTCCAGCAGTGGAGTAGACTTCTCTCCTGGAGTTCATTATTCAGGGACACAGAGAGATAATTCATCTCGGTTTCATCCATTCCTTACATTTTTTGTCTGATCCTTAATATCTCCTGATTAGCTTTTACAATTCCAGTGTTCACTGGAAAGAACAGACCATTTTTCCCACTAGAATCCTGCCAGTGGCATTACAAGGGACCAGTGAAGGTTGCACCAATGCTCAAGAAGGGCCAGGCAGATCTAATCACCCACACTGAAATCCCCATCAAAGGGACTACTGAACTGCATCTCTCTCTTCCCAAGTACTGCAACTATGATGACATCTTTGAAAAAGAATGCAGAGAGTCCCACCCACATCAAAACTATGACTGTCCCATAGAACTCCAGCCAGAGGTGAAGGTGGATCTAGGCAATTTCAGAGCCTGGATTAGCATTGTTGTGGGAATAACTTTAGGAGAATCTGGCCCAGAGTTTCATCCGCAGATTCAGCTCACCAGCCGGTGCCCCAGCACTCTTCATAAAAATGAAACCTTCATCTCTGCATCAAATTACCAAGACTTAAACCAAGGGATAATCTGCAAACACTGCCCACTAACCCTAGTCCCTCACATTATTGGACAGCATAGACGGCCATCCACATATTCAATAAACTGGGCCTCTGGGGAGCTTTCAAACTCATCTGCATTTGAATGGGTAAGAGGGGTGCACTAGACCAAACCTCAGCTTTTTTCTTGGGTTTCAGCCTGTCTCCAGAAAGAATCACGATTGACCCATGCAAGGTCCAGGCTGATCGTGAGTGAGCAGCCCTGCACAATATATACAACCTACAATATTTTCTAAACCTTGCAAACTTTTAATAGGAGGTTCTTCTAAAATTTTTCAAAATAAACCCAAGCACTCCCTGCCCTACACCAGAATAATTCACAGTTCCATGGGTTGCCCGAGGCCCAACATGCATGCGAACATCTGAAGCTTGCCTTCACTATTGTTCCAGTATTGGCCCACATGGGCAGAGAGTATCATGGGCCAGGAGAGTGAGCCTTCCTAAATAGCTCCATATGGCTCCACCCATGCTTTGTCCCCAAGCCTCTTCCTGTTTGTTTCCAGTTCCTACGCTTCTGATGGAGCTTGGTTTGGATTGGATCTGGACTGCAGCTAGGATACCAGGCAGCTGGGGCTGATGAATGTGCCAGCCTGTGATTGGGACTCAGGGTGACTGAGGCTTTCTTGCCCACTTGACAGTCCTGGACTGGGGTTGCTTGGGTCATACTGTCCACCCAGTGCTTCAGGACTGGAAGCAATCCTCTCTTAGGGTAACAAACTGAAGCAAGTACCTCAGCACATGGTCTACTACAGTGTTTCTCAGCCTTTTTTTATGAAGTATGCCTTTTAAAAAAAAATTATAAGTACCCCCAGACTTCTCTCACATACCACATAGGGTACACATACCACCAGCTAAGAAACATGGTCCTAAGGTAATCTGAGGTCTTGAAATAAGTGCCATTCAACCTTTTCAGATTACTGTACCCTCAAGAGTCAGATTTGCTTTGCATACCACCAAGTTACATCTCACTTAAAAACTACTTACAAAAACATGCAAAAATAGCACAAAATAATAATGAAAACTTGCTGACTTTCTACTATCTTATTATCAAATAAATGAGCAGGAATAGAAATACCTTACTTACATTTCAGCATAAGACATGAAGCAGTAGAAACAAATCAGTCTGAATCTTTAGACTGTACCAACTTTACTAATGTTTTTATGTAGTCTGTTGTAAAACTAGACAAATATCTAGATGAGCTGATGAACCCCCTGGAAGACCTGAGTGTACCTACAAGGGTACATGTACCCTGGTTGAGAAAGACTGGTCTACTAAATGAGGTATCCTGTGGCACCTTATAGACTAACAGAAAAGTTTAGAGCATGAGCTTTCGTGAGTTAACTCACTTCAGCATCTGAAGAAGTGAGTTAACTCACGAAAGCTCATGCTCTAAACTTTTCTGTTAGTCTATAAGGTGCCACACGACCCTTCGTTGCTGCTACAGATCCAGACTAACACGGCTACCCCTCTGATAAATGAGGTATCTTACCCTTCTGATCAAAATGATGAAATCTTAGACAAAGAGCTCTTGACTATCAAGACTGCCTTTGAAGAATGGTGACACTACTTAGAAGTGATCCTTCAACAAGTCCAAATACTTATTGATCACAAGAATCTAGAGTACCAGCATAGGGCCAAGAAAAAGTGATAGAAAAGACCAAAAATATCATATTGCCTCTACATAAGTCCATGTTATGCCCACATCTTGAATATTGCATGCAGTCATGGTTGTCTTATCTTAAAATCATGTGAAAAAGTTTCAGACACAGAAAACAAAAATTATTAGGGATATGGAATGGCTACCACATGAGGAGAGATTAATAACAATGGGATTTTTCAGCTCAGAAAAGAGATGACTACTGGGGATGTGACAGAGGTCTAGAAAACCATGACTGATATTTACTCCTTACCATTACACAAGAACTAGGGGTCATCAAAAGAAACTAATAAACAGCAGGTTTAAAAAACAAAAGGAAATATTTCTTCACACAATGCACAATTGATCTATAGAACTCCTTGACAGAGGATGTTGTGAAGGCCAAGACCATATCAAGATTCAAAAAGAGCCAAATAAGTTAATAGAAGATCTGTCTATCTGTGACTATTAACCAGGATGGACAGGGATTGTCTCCTTAGCCTCTGTCTGCCAGGCGTTGGGAGTGGGCAAGAGAGGATGGATCACTCGATGATTACTTTTTCTGTTCATTTCCTCTGAGCCACCTGGCATTCACCACTGTGAGAAGAAAGGATAATGGGCTATATGGACCTTTGGTCTGACCCAGTATGGCTGTCCTTATACCCTTATGTTCTTAGAACCTGCTTAGAGACCAACTCTGAGGAGAGGCCACCTGTCATAAGTGACTATTTGCAGATGTCAAGGAATTCGCTGATATCTGCTGTCCAAATCTTTCAAGAAACTACATCTCTTACAAGAAACCCCTAATGCTAACTTACATAAATGGTTGGTTTTGGCCCATTTTACTGTACATTATTCACATTCCATGTTTTATGAGCCCTGTGCTGCACCCACTGAAGTTAACAGCAAAAAACTTATTCTTAGAGACTTTTAAAATTAACTTTATGTAGACAGTTCTTATTGCGGTTTACTATCAGTTGTCTAAAACTGTCAAACAGCGAAGCTATGAGGTGTATACAATAAAGTATTTACTTATGCCTATACTCAAATTTATATTTCAAAATATCATATGTGGCAGGGCTAGCCTCGCTCCTGGGCTCCAGGCCTCTGTTTAGTCTACTAACCCCACAGCCAGGACACCGTTGCCCTTCTTGAGATGGGGGTGGGAGGGGGAGATGCTGGTCTGGGGGGAACCCTGGCCCCACCCACTCATTCCGGGGTCTGGTCCAGGAACCCTCTGTGGCTGCTAGTGGTGGGGAAAGGCTCCCCTCATCATGAACAACGCAGCTCTTCCCTGGGCCACTTCCCCAGATGATTCCTCCCCCCGTACTCCCTCCAGGTAGTGGCAGTGGCAGCAGCAACAGCAGCCTGTTCTCCCTCCTGGTTTGGCTCCTCCTGTGTGATCAGCCTGCTTGGCCTTACACCAAATCTCAGGGCCTCCTGGGAAGGGGCCTTATCCCCTTGCCGCTGAGCACTCCTCTCCTCCTCTGGTGCCTCTAGGAAAAACTCAACTCAACTCCTCTCTCCCCCCTGCCTACTGGGCAAAGGGCTCTTTTAAAAGCAGGCTTAAGCGGGACCAGCTGGCCCCAACTGGCCCAGGGCAGCTTCCTCCCCAGCTGCTCACACTCTGCTTGTTTGCCTGCCCCGCTTTTCCCTCTTGTTCTTACCCCGTCCGAGCCTTACCTTGTCACACATTTAAAAATAATCAGTTAATTAGGTTAATCAGTTATCAGTTAATTAAGCATCATATTTACAAATAAGTTAAAGAAATTATTTTCTTTTTCCCTTACCAATACATTTTAAAAAAGACACTTTCGTACCATGTAGCAACAAGAAACATTAAGTGTGTACATAATGCTGAAGTTTTAAGTAGTCATTCTCCAGAAATCCAAGAATAACCTTGGATGAATCATCCTCTGGTGCATTTCACCTTTAGCTGTAATTATTTCCTGTGTTTCAATAATACTCATTGTATGTGTCTGAGAAGCCTCCAGTAGTCTCCAGTCAAAACAGTAGTTGTATTGGTATTCTGCTACCCTCCAAAAGGTCCATTGTGGCATGGCCTACATGTGCTGTATGGCTGTTTGCATGAAAAAAGGGAGAGTGGATGTTGTTTAAAAATTGAAAGTTTTAGCCCTATACCCCAATTATTTCCCTAATCCTGTCTGAGCTAGCTCACCTAGGTCACATTCACAGAGCTTGTACTTGCTCAAATAAATAACTTACATGAGCTGCCCCAAAATATATTCAGTAGGGAACAGTCTGCCTACATGTGATTTTTTCCCTTTTTTCAAAAAGAGTCAGAGGTTAAAATGCAAAACCCAAAACTTGCAGACATCACACGGATTGGTGTTATTTTTTTAGAGTACTATATCTTCATAAAATAATGAATGGATTACAGTTTTCCACAAGGGTAGTCTTCCACCTATGGCTGTAAAATACACAACACAAATAACAGTTTTTATTTATAACAAGTAATCCCAAGATAATTCATCACAAGTTACCAAAATACATGAGCACAGTTTTTCACTTGATTTAACTACTACACAACACCATTATTAGGAGAACAGAAATAAATGAAAATTGACCATACAAAATGTGGAGTAGAGGCTGACCCTTCTGGACCACGCAGAGTGTCTCAAGGTGAAGTGAAAAGTATGAAACATGACACACTAACTTTATGACTGAAGACTGCTTCCGAAGCTGCACTGTGTCAGGTTCAAAAATCCATTTCATAATGTGCCTTTCACTTCACTGGAAGGGAAATTATGAAATGCTGATTCCCTCACATCAACCTATTTGTAGTACACATCGGTGAGGTACATAATATTGCATGGTTATAGGAGTTTACAGTCTATTCTTCCCTCATGAAAAAAAAAAGCAAGGAAGATGAAAAAGTAGTCAAGAACATTCAAGGACACATGAGCCACAGAAATCCTGGGAGAGTCCCTCTTCTGGGAGGGGAGGTTAGCAATGGTGCAGTGGGGATAACGGCATGGCTCTCTAATTTAGCACATTACACTTGTCCCAAATCTCCGGTGGGGGAGGGGACAGAAATGTCTGTATTAATACTGGTCAGATGGTGCTTCCTCACTACTCTGCTAACGTAGTGTTTGTGTGAAGCCCCAAGAAGATGAAGGAAAGACAAGGTAAGTAGGTGGCTTCACTCTGATGTGCTGGTGAGCAAGCTGCACAAAAAGAGAGTACAGGCACGATTTTAGTTACCTGGACAACCACTTAAAATGGGTGTGACTAAGTTTCCCATGGTCCCATAAAGTTTGTTTACAGCTACCTGTCCTGGCTCTCAGAGTTCTGTGCTGTTATTTAGCTCTAATTTACCGCTAACTGTCTTCTATGAGCTCAGTAAGCAATGCAAGTGTTGGTAACGTGCTAGAAAATGTTGTCCGACAAATTCTCTTGTCCAGCACCGGTCAGGTCCCAAAGGTGCTGGCCAAGAGAGGTTCAACCTGTATTTGACAAGGGGTGCAACAGCACAAATACTTATTTCCCCTGAACTGTGGGGAATCTTCAGGATGCCTTCGGTCTCCCTGAGTTTCCTTGTGATACTCCGGAAAC
Source organism: Carettochelys insculpta (assembly GCF_033958435.1). NCBI lineage: Eukaryota > Metazoa > Chordata > Testudines > Carettochelyidae > Carettochelys > Carettochelys insculpta. The sequence goes on from NC_134137.1 coordinate 48,701,829, forward strand.
AAGGTTGTGGCTCAAAAACATGACTAAAGCCTTATGTATGTCTATACAATGCGCCCTCTTTCTAGAAGACTGAAGTATTGTTTAATCATGTTTTACAGTAACATCAACCCCCTAACAGGCTAAAAAGCCTCTTGAAACCTAGGAAAATTTTCTGGTCTACAAACAGAATTAAAATGTCAGCTTGTTCTAAATTCCTGTGTGTAAAGAAATTAATTCCTTCCTGGCTGGTGGAACAAGGAGGTTTGAAGCTGTAATTAGCTTTTAGCTAATGCAGAAAGGTGACCCCACTCTAAGATTTGAGAATTTCCTCTTCAAAGAGGAAAATACAGGGCCGATCTGCCAGAAAGAGAGAGCACGTGTAAATGTGCAGATCTCTAGTTTTGTCTCTCTGAAGGCGCAGACAGCCTGAAAACCTGCAAGACCTTGTGGCCCCAAATCACATGCCAAATCCCACAAGATCTCAAGCCCAGCTCTGAAGTACTGTGGGAGCAGGATATCTTGCAGGACCAGGCCCATCCTGTTCTTTTTGCCCTCTCCAGTCATGGGAACCACCTCATTTCTTGCAAAGTTACACCAGTTTTCTGCTGAATAAAGCGCTCTAGCAGAGCAAATGAACCATGCTAACTTAGCTTCTGATTGGCCTTGCTAGGCCTGAATCTAGGGAACCTTGTGAAATTCAAGCCAGCAAACCTCAATTCTCAAACAGGCTTTCATACAATATACGGAAGAAAAAGAAAAAAAAAAACCTAATGTATGCAACGGAATCCGGTATCAGAATAAAGCTATCCTGATACAATGAAAAGTCATTAGCCAGTGCATTTGAGGTTTCTTCCCTTCCCTGTAGAACAAATATTTGAGTTGTTACATATCAGCTGTAAAAACAATTCAGCTCCAACCAACAGGTGCTGTACCCATAATTCAGTTGACATTCTGATAGTAGAGACAAACTGACATTCTCTTGGTAACGTTTCAATAGATGTACTTTTCCAAACATAGCAACATTTAAGAGCATGAATTTTTGTAGTGCCAGCCATTCTTAATGAAGGTAAACCTACTTTAAGTTGATTACATGTCCCAAGTACCTTTTGCATGTACTTACTATGAACTAAACTGTTGCTTTGTTTGTCATTTGGTATCAGTACAAAAAAGATACCTTTTTTGTCCAATTGTAGGTAGTCCGTCATATCCAACAATGATGTCTTGAGCTTGCACAGGCTCATCGGTTGTGGACTCGCATGTGGCTGAGGAGTCCAAGCTTTGAACGGCATGGGCGTTCACAGTGGGGGCAAGGGAATTGTCCTGGATCTGTTGGTGCAGCTGCTGCTGTTGCTTTCTTCCTCTCACAAGCATCAACGAGGCATACGCGTCTCTGCTCTTCAAAGTTGTCATACGCGTGTCGTATGAGAGCACGCCAGCCTGTTCGGTCTTTTGCATGCTGCTCTAGCTGATCTGGTTTTAAACCAATATGAGCAATGTTGGCCTTCACATAGTCTTTACACCTCTTGCAAGGCCTACCTTGATTCCTTTTGCCCTGTTAGAGTTCACCGCAGAGGAGTTTCTTAGGGATTCCCGATTCCTCCATTCGTATGACTTGCCCTGTCCAGCGAAGCCGGGCTTTCAGAATCATGGCTTAGATGCTTGTGATTCCTGCTCTGTCCAGGACTTCCAGGTTTGTAACTCCGTCCTGCCATAGGATGTGCAGGATAGACCTCAGGCTGTGCACATGGAAGCGCTCCAGCAGTTTTATATGTTTTCTGTACAAGGTCCAGGTTTCACAGCCATACAGAAGACTGGTCAGGACTACAGCCTTGTACACTTTCAGTTTAGTGGACTGTCGGATATTGTGCTGATTCAACACTCATGCTCTCAGACGTCTTAGTGCCCGGCTGGCCTAGCAGATTCTGTTATTGATTTCTTTGTCAAGGGAGCCATTATTGGCTATCACACTGCCAAGGTATTTGAACCCCTCTACCATTTTTAACTCTGTTCCTTCCATAAAGATTGAAGCGGGGAGAACAGCAGATCCTGGGAGCAGGTTGAAACAGTACCTTGGTCTTTCCTAGGCTGATGGTCAAACCAAAGAGGCGAGTGGCATCAGCAAACTTGTTGACGATGAGCTGAAAATCAGATTCCTTGTGTGCCATAAGTGCACAGTCGTCAGCAAAAAAGGCACCTTCTTTGTCCAATTAGAGACCTTTTTATTTTTGTTAGTTACTCAAAGTAAATTAAAGTAAACCAAACCCAAGGTAATCTATTAATGGTAAGCATTCATGTGCATAAGTGTCACTTATATGTTTGTTTTCTCAAAAATATCAATGAATTATTCTGCTATTGCACATCAAATTTGTTACAAAAACCACTAGATTTCAAATGGAATTTAAACAATGCAAACTATTCACTTCCATTTCTTAGATTTGATCAATTCAGTCATACAAAAAGATGAAAGATGAAAATGGCATCCATCCTGCTGATGTTTTAGTAATATGAGATAGAAATCTATGGCATAAACCTAAAAAAAAATCTTTCAGTCGATGCATGGCCTTTTCCTAAATTTGATCACTGACATTAAAGCTAAAACAATAAAGGCAACAAAACCACCTGTCATAATTTCTTTATATCTCCAGGTACGTTACAATTTTTATTTTGCTGTTCTTTCCTGCAACAGAACTCTAACTTCTTTGCAGAGTAGCTTTTGAAGTGTTAGAAGTCTTTGCTTTCAGAGGACAACTGACTCCCTTCTCTACTCAGACAAATATTGAAATCTATATTGTCATCTTGCAATAAAAGTACAGTAGCTAAAGAAGACTGATGTATTAAAAGCATGAATAAGATAAACAAGCAACCAAACCAAAACTCACTCACATCCATAATTCACAGTTCAAATCTACTGATATTATTTCCTCAAAGAAATGGCAACTTAAATATGCAAATTATCCATTATAGTGTATATTTAAACCTGGAGGCCCAATTAGCTGCTAGGCAATGGCTTCAGACTGAAAAGAAACTTTATCAATTAGAGAGCTGTATATTTTATACCAGATTTGCACTATTATTTTCCTATACACATTAATGAATAGCTAACTAAAAGCTACAACTGTTCTACAAAAAGAGAGTAACAAAGGAAAAGATTTTTCTCTCCCTTTAAAAACACATCTCACATTTCATCTGATTATTGGACACAGCTTCTTTTGCAGCTACTCATTAGTCTGATGTCTCCTGAGTCGCCCTATGATTGGAAAACCTAAAATCCTAGAGCAATGCATACTGACAGTGGATTTGACCCCAAATGTATTCTTTCTCACCAATTTTCCTAATTAGTTTCCTTTGCTAACTCCGACTGTTGCATGCAATAATGGATCTCAATTCCTGCCTGGCTGGTTATTAAGATAACAACTCAGCCATAAGATACTGCTAGAACAGTCTTGCTGCCTCCCTCAAGAGTTGAAGGCTTTCAAAAGCTGAGTCTATACTCTACTTTTCTCATGTATTTATATCACCATCATCCCAATCAGAGTCGTACGTTAAATTGTGTATGCAGCTTATGGAAGATGGGAGGACAATGACATCATTTGCGTCCTGCCTCCTCTTTCCCACATGCAAAGCACAAGATATCAGCACTAACATATTACCTGATACATAGTAAGTTGCTAAGGTGCTAAGCGTCGGAGGTTAGAAAAGCTGAAAAGCAAAAGAAAACTGGAGGGGAAAAAACCTCCAATAGCATAATTGTACAAACCACAGCTTATGAATAAAACAAATTAATGTTTTCTGAAAAGTTAGCTGCATAAACCAGACTAGCCCAGGGCAAATCTAACTTAAAGAGACAGAAGTCACTCAACAGATATGTAAACCTCACACTAATTTTATAAACATAATAATGCATACAACTGAATGCAGAGAAATTTTGGTGACAGAGAATACAGCTAAAATAAACATCTTTGTTGTGATCAATGCAAGAATATATCCTTTCTGGCTGAATTTCTCCTGGCCCATTTTCTGTACAAAATTACAGGGCATTAAAGTAATACAGAATTCTTCCTCCTCCTGCCAGTCCACTGCTGTGCCTTTTCAGCTTGACTTCAAAGCTCCACTGACACCAATAGTTCAAAGCTGTACGCAGTGTTGTGGTACTGATGATCCCAGGATATCAGAGAGACACTTAAAGTGCAATGGCCCATTAACAACTCTCCAGTGACAGGGAGGAAAGTTGGAAAAAAACAACCACAGCACAACACCCAACACCTTGAAGAGAGACACCTGCGTGGAGCTGAATAATCTGCCCTCTCCAAAGGATTCAACTTTTGCCTCACCTCAGTACCTAATGTCTTATTAACAGGGTGAGCTACAAGAATTCATCTGATAAAGCAGGTCTTTGCCCACAAAAGCTTATGCTCCAAAATATTTGTTAGTCGATATGGTGCCACAGGACTTCTTGTTGTTTTGGAAGATACAGACAAACTCAGCTACCTCTCTGATAAGAATTCTTCTGATGACTCCGCCTCAGAGAATTCTTTCACAAATAAGGGCACTCCTGCCAAACAAATAGCATGTCCCAACCAAACAGTTATAAGAAAAAAAAAAAAAGATTCATCTGAATGGCTGTCCCACAGCAGAGAAATGAAACCTTTTACCACTAGATTTCAGTGCTTCAGGACAAAAATTGACTATAGAATCCTTAACAAATAACACATCCACCACAGTATCTCAACCATCAAGACAATAGCTATATAGTCCCTGAAATCCAACTACCAAAATGATCAAACCAAGACACAAAGGGAAAACTGTCAGAATCTTCAACTGTGATGACTACGTTAAAGAGGCTGACCGACACCCCTCCAACTTCACCTCCTGTAAAGAACTCAGAGAAGACTCTACACGCCCACACCATAAATTTACTCAGGAATTTAAGGATATCAACAAATTCTTCCACAAATAACTCCATGAGACGTCCACCCCCCACAAAATCATCTCAGGAACCTTTTATATGCTTCAGGACACATGAACAAGAGAAACTAGGTGGAACCATCATAACTGGCCAGAACACTTTTATTGAAGGAATAGCAGATTCATAGAAAACAACTATAAACCACTCACCACACAATGGGCCAACTTCCACCAGGAAACATCCCACTTTCTCTGGAAATTCTGCAAAATTAACAACATCTCTCTGAACACCATCCTTGCTGCAAAGGATGTCGCCTCCATAGACACAAAACGTCCCTCACAATGATGGAATGGCTGCATACCTCCAATGTTTATGACATAATGGAAAACCCTTACAAATCAACCCCAACACTCAACCAAACTCATTCATTGCATCTTCACCCATTATAATTTTACATTCCACACCAAACCACTGAGCACTCATAGGTAGTAGAATGGCAACTTAATACCAACCTCTGTATGGGCAACCTTGAAGAGAATTTCTGGACAAAAATGTACCGGACTTCAAAGTCAATGACAAAACTGAGATACATGGATTTCATATCACAACTGCAACAATGATCACCCTTCATTAAAGTCTCTCTCGAACACTCTCACACTAAAATTAACTTTGTGGTCACCACAATCAGCTTCAGCAACAGAACCCTATAGATAACAATATACAAGAAACCCATGGATTACAACACCTACCTTCACAAATCTAGTAATCGCTCTGAACACACCAAGAAATCTGTCGTCTACAACAAAGACTGAAATACCACAGAATATGCTCCAAAGCGAAAACCCAGGATGTACACCCTTAACATGCTCAAAATTGCCCTCACCAAACAAGGACACTATATCAGAGAAACAGACGGCATCATGGAATGGGCTGCCTAAATATCCCAATAGAAACCACTTCAATACAGAAATAACTCCCCCAACACAATTTCACATCTCTCATTGTCACCTACCACCCCACATTTGGACCCATGAAAGATATCATGAAGTAGTCACATCCCAGACTCAGTGGGGACCATATCCTGAAAAAACTCTTTCCCAATCCCCTTCTGCTGGCCTCTCCAACAACCCCTTGCCCACCAAGCTAATGATCAGAACCAAACTCCACATAGACCAGGACACTCAAACGCAAAGTGACACCAAAGCTTGTTGGCAGAAGCAGCTGGTGACAGAGGTTCTGATGGGGCACCGGCTACATACCCCCTCCAGCCCAGGGAAGGGACCCTCCACCTCAAACCCTGCTTCTTCCTGACCCCACTCCACCCTTCCCCACCCGTGCTCTGCCCCGTCCTACCTCTCCCCCTAGCCAAAGCCACCCAGAGATCTAGTGAGGCTGGAGAGGCAGCACCAGCAGAAGGGACCCATGCCCCTCTCCTGCACTTACCGGCAGTGGACAGGGAGCAAGAAGCACAGCAAGGTGAATGGCTCCACCTCCAGGGAGTGCTGGGGTGATTCCTGCCCCCCTCCCTCAAAGCAGCACGGCCTGAGCTCAGCACAAGCTGGGGCCATTTTGCTGCACTTTCCCTGCCTCTACCGCTGAGTGTGGGGCGGCGCAGACTCCAGCTGCTGGCACTGACCTCGGGCCTCACTAGTGGCCCCTTTGGCTGCTGGCTGGCCCTTTGGGGATCCACACCACTCCCCCTATGTGCTCCCCGGAAGTGGCGCAGTGTGGCTGGAGAGCCGCACTAGCTGGGGCCGCCCTGCTGCGCTTCCACCCTCCCCGCCGCCGGTGAGTGCAGGGTGGGGACACAGACCCCCGCTGCCAGCACTGGCTCTCCAGCCCCACTGGCCCCTCCTACTTACAGCTGCTGGCCGACTTCTCCTGCCTGTGGGGAGGTGTATAGGACCCCTCACACGCTCCCGTACATTGCCCCTGCTTGTCAGAACAAACCTGTAAACATCTCTACTGGTCAGATGATCAGTCCCCTCCATCACATACCTTTTGACATCCCTGGGGCCCACAGATGCCTATCTCAGCACATTGTGTACCTCAGCCAGCAATGCCCCAATGACAACTATGTGGGTGAAACCAGACAATCATCACATTCAGTGGAGACTGGTGGGGGCATCTCTGGGAGTGGGGGGCACCAGCCAGGTGCCTCCTTGGCCCCTGTCTGTCCCAGTCCCCCTCTCCCCTTGTCCCGCTGCTGCCCTGCCCCTCCTCCACTCCCATTTACCTCTTCCAGTGAGTTTGGGGAAGTCCTGCTGCTCCCCGCACAGCCGCATAGCCTGAAAGCAGAGCTCAGGCTGCTCCAGCTCATGCTGCTCTTTGGTCACACAGCTCCCAGGGCGGGGCAGGTGAGTGTGGGAGGAAGGTTCCGGAGGATGCACACCCACACATCATCCCCAACTGCACTTTCAAATGAACTCACACAGAAAAGGACAAAAAACCCATCACCTGTCAGTGAACATTTTTCACAGGGTGATCGTTCTGTACCTGACCGCCGAGTCCCGACCCTTAAAGGAATCCTGCACAACACCTTCAGAAGATGAGCCTGGGAACTTGAATTCATAACTCTGATACTAAACTAGACCAGATTCAAGACTAGATGGAATAGAGATGCTGCATTAATAGTTTATTACCACAATCTATAAACCAATCGATCCACCCTTATATTCTCCCCGCACCGCCCCTTGCCTGGAAAAGTGTTAAAAGGCCACTTCCCCTTGAGCAGTCTCTTGAAAGACATATTAGCTACTTATGCTAAACAATCTGTTCCAACTTCTACTTAGGTGTGATACCCTGAATATATTTCCCAGGCATGAAGGGCTCTGTATAAGCTCAAAAGCTTGTCTCTTTCACCAACATAAATTCATCCAATAAAACATATTGCCTCACCTGCCTTTTCTCCCCAGCAGTTCACAGTTTATTAACTCATATTGGACAGTGCAGGGGGGTTAGCTTATGAAAAACTGGAAGGTGCTTTCCACCTACTTCTCATGTCTATGAAGTGATGCCAGCAAAAGATGGAAGACTCATTTTTTTTCTTCCAACAGCAGCAAATCACCTAATGTTACCCAGGACTCAACACTATTATGCCCAGCAGCTCGTACAGACATAGTGCAGTATTTGAAATGCTTATTGAAACTAAGACAAGGAAATACTAGGCTGATGAGTACAAAAGAAATTCCTATAGTAAATTGACTATATATGTTTTGGAAATCTTAACCAGATAAGTATGTAGCTCATAAGTCAAATTTTCATAGAATCATAGAATCATAGAAGAGTAGGACTGGAAGGGACCTCGAGAGGCCATCGAGTTCAGCCCCCTGCCCTCACGGCAGGACCAAGCACTTTCTAGACCATCCCTGAAAGCCATCTATCTAACCTCCTCTTAAATATCTCCAGTGACAGAGATTCTACCACCTCCCTTGGCAATTCGTTCCAGTGTTTGATCACCCTGACAGTTACGAACTTTTTCCTAATGTCCAACCTGAACCCCCCCTGCTGCAATTTAAGTTCATTGCCTCTTGTTCTATCCTCAGAGGCAAGGAAGAACAAGTTCCCTCCCTCTGCCTTATGACACCCTTTTAGATACCTGAAAACTGCTATCATGTCCCCCCTCAATCTTCTCTTTTCCAAACTAAACAAGCCCAACTCTTTCAGCCTTTCTTCATAGGTCTTGTTCTCTAGACCTTTGATCATTCTCGTTGCTCTCCTCTAGACCCTCTCCAATTTCTCCACATCCTTCCTGAACTGTGGTGCCCAGAACTGGACACAATACTCCAGCTGAGGCCTAACCAGCGCAGAATAGAGCGGGAGAATGACTTCTCATGTCTTGTTCACAACACACCTGTTGATGCATCCTAGAATCATGTTTGCTTTTTTTGCAACAGCATCACACTGTTGACTCATATTTAGCTTGTGGTCCACTATAACCCCTAGATCCCTTTCTGCTGTACTCATTCCTAGGCAGTCCTTTCCCATTCTGTATGTGTGACACTGATTGTTCCTTCCTAAGTGGAGCACTTTGCATTTGTCCTTATTAAACTTCATCCTGTTTACCTCAGCTCATTTCTCCAGTTTATCCAGATCCTTTTGAATTATGACCCTATCCTCCAAAGAGGTTGCAACCCCTCCCAGCTTGGTATCATCTGCAAACTTAATAAGTGTACTTTCTATGTCAATATCTAAATCGTTAAAGATATTGAACAGAACCGGTCCTAAAACAGAATTTTGTACTCTCCAAACAATATCCTCTGAAAAAGGAACTCCACAGAAGATAATTTCAAAACAACTGAGAAGAAATAATATTTGCTTAGCTTTTAAATTGATTCTTTTGTTCATTTTCCTCCTTTCGACACCTTCACAAAGATTATGTCTATGCCACGTAGCTTTTAGCAACACTACTGTGTCGACACAGCCGTGTCACTACACTTCTGGCAGTAGAAACATTGTAGACTTGCATTCTACAAGCAGCAGATTGCTTTGTGCTGGCAAAGCACTGTTTTGTTGCTCAATTGCCAATTTAGACAAAGTCTAATTTCTCCAGTAGTCATTAGCATAAAAGGTTTTGAAACAAAGAATTTGGGATTTTCACCCTACAGGCTCCAATCCAAAAAAGGCATGTTAGTTTTCTCCAGGTGACTTCCATGGGAAAACTGGATCAGAGACTTAAACCCCTATTTAAGATTCTTCCAGAAGACGGCACTCTTCCTGGTTCCACAGCAGAGTACAGAATCCAGAAGATGAGGCACCCTCTTCCAGATTCCTTCCAGAAGATCCTGCATGTGTAGAAGCAGCCATAGTGTTTAAGACCAGAAGGGGCTATTAGATTATCGAACCAGACTTCTTGTGACAAATTTTACACAGATACCTTTATATTAGTGCAACTTCTCCTCTGCGACTAAACTGTTGTGTGCCACAGACAGTGAAGACTAAAGACTGAAATGCCACCAATAATCAATGCATTAGATGGAATATACCAAGATGAGATGATCCATGTACCATGCTGAGAAGGAAGGTGAAAAAAAACAAACAAACAAACAAAAAAACAAGATTCTTGCCAGCCTTGAGGAGAATTCCTTTTTAGACCCCAGATCTGGTAAACAAGAAAATCCTGGGCATTTGAGCAAGGCACACCAGCCAATCTTCTGAGAAAGATTCACTCATCAGTATTAAACTGAGGTTTTCCACAAATATACAGCATGTGCTTGTGGTCCCTCACTTGTGTGAGAATATAAGCATTTACTACGCTCAGGCCAACCTAAAGAGGCTTGCTCTTTACTCACATGTAAATATCAACGTGAGCAAAGAAAACGTCATACTTGTGAATAATCTTTACTTGAATTAGTAGTCCTTCTCAGGCTATTTGAACTAATGGCATAACAAAGGACTACTCATGTGAGCAATGGTTGCAGGATTGGGCTTTTCAAGTTTGCTCCTCCAGTCAGTGTTCTCTCCTTTCTTTATGGCTCAACTGTTTTAATATAGTACTTCAAATTAACATATAATCTCCTGTCCCATACTCCTCAGACAGGCAAAGCTATTGAAATCAAGGTGAATTCTGCCTGAATAATGAGTGCAAGACTAGGTCTGGAATACCTTTACACCCATAAATGAAAACATTACTTCACTCATACCTAATTATACACTCCCTAACCCAAGAACTGATGGATGTCATTTCCAGCTGTCTCTTCTGCAGCTTTTAACAGTGGAAAACTATGCTGTATTTCTTCCCAACAATCTCATGTATCCACATCATGGGTTTTTCAGAGCCTTTACTTTGGTCAAATGATAGACTTATTCATTTTTTCCCCTACTCTCCCACACAATGCATTGTCTGCAAGGAGACACTAATAAAGGAGGTTTTTCCAGACAAAAGCACCAAAATAAGATTATTTTTTACCATGAATTTACTTTCTAATTATACAGGAAATACAGAATCTAAAAGAGACCCCAAAGGGCCTAGTGCCTGAAAGATGTTATTGAAGCAAATATTTCAAACATAGCTATACAAGATACAAGATAAAAATAAAGGCATTGTGAATCCAGGGTCAGGTTTGTGTTGTGGGGGAATACAAGGTGAGTAACACAGGTACCTGGCTACATAACAAGCATAACCCACCATGATTAAGGAAGGTGGGTTTTTCAAGAATCAGTGAATATGCCCTGGGATGCCCCCACTGTCTATGGTGGTGAAGCAAATACATGCAGGGGTGAAAAACTCAATTGGGAGAGTGTGAAAGAAAGTGAAATGTGAATGTGAACAGGCTCACTGACGGAGGCAGAGATAGATGGGGGTGGAAAAGGGGCAACTACCCAGTGGGTTATTTAAAAGGGTCTGAGGACCCCAGCCACTACTGCTGCCACAGTAGTGGTACCCAGAAGGTTTAGACCCTTTTAAATTAAATGGGCACAGGAGCAAAACAGAGCCCCTATTTTTGGGGAAGTCAGCCCCCAGCTCCTCCCCTTCATTATTAGTCAAGTGTGCATTAAATGTTTGTACTGGATGCATTTCAGTAGTCCTTCTTGACTGAAAATACAACCAGGTCACTGGAAAAGTTTTATACGTAATGAATCTAACTCATAGATAGCTGTCCTTGGAAACCTGACCACCGAATAAACCTTATCAATGAAGAAATTCAACAGATTTAAGCATCTGATGTAATGATAGTTACTTTGATATATTGCTTCAGTAGCTCTGCAACAACAAACTCACTAGCTTATGGTGGAGAAGCTCGTTATCAGAGCTCAAGCATCACAACCACCAAAGACATTAGATATTTCTCATGTTATATATTCATGACATACCATGTAATCACCAGTTTTCTTCACTCAGGAGGCTAGCAGCTATAAATCAACAAGTTCTTGAGTTGTCTGACAAGCTATGGCTCTTTCTCAGTTTATCTCTCTGCATGCGCTTAATGTTTTCAGGGTTCCCATTAGTTCTGCTATTTATGAGAGATGTCTGATGTCTTTTCCCTCTATGTGTCACTGCATAGCTGCTTTTCATAACTTTCCAAACTCAGCAAAACACAAAAATCAATTGAATATGAAACAATTGATTATTTTTTGCAATATCTGAGGACAACAGTGGATAGCAGAGCACTGCATGCTGTCTCTACAAAAACATCTGCATTTTCAAGAAATTCTAAGCAAACAAAATAGGAATAATATTAAGTGTTAGATTTACATACAGATTTACATACAGATTTAGATGACCATTTCAAGGCTTTTTGTAGAAAAGACTTGCTCTCATTAAACAAATTGTTATTGAGAAATATTCATTGACTTAAAAGTGTCAACAATAGGTACATTTGATGGTTTCTTCGAAGTATAAAACTTGCACTTAACACTTAAATACTCTGAGAATATTAATAAGTGGGGTCTCCAAACTAAATTCTTCACTAATCATGGTAAATGTTTGACAGAAATGACTATCATCCTCCAAACTTTAATCACTTGAAGAGCTATTACAATCCCATTCTTAGGCTCTGGACAGTAAACATCTACAATTGAAGATTTAGTTTGTTATTTCTAAGTCTGATTTATCTAATGTTACAGGCCAGGAAAAGGTAGAGGTCAATCACATCCACGAAAATTTATAATTATGAAGAATTGTTTTAAAGCAGCAGGGATGGGGGAAAGAAAAGCACAAGGATGAAGGCACTGACCTTTCACATCTTTAAAACTACAGCAGTCTCTTTGTCCATATATATATTTTAAGGCTCATGACAGTACGAGCCAGCATAACTGTCTGACACTAGCAGAAGATAAGCAGCTGCTCTGAAATCATTCCTCCACTGCCCTGCCATGGAATGACAAAAATGGGCATCTCTTGCTATGAATTTAACTCTGCCAAAAGATTTTTTTTTGCCTTGCCTTCATCACCTAGACATAGATTCTGCAAATTTTTACATCACGTGAGATACAGAGGGCCCTCAAATTCAATGGGATTGGAGGTGATGCCACATTTTGCAAGATTTAAGTCCTTAACCAAGATCACTGCATGCAGGCAAACCAATGATCAAGAGCCAAAACCTCACACCTTCTTTCAGTGGACTGAGGTCAGACATTGTACCTATCCAAATGTCCTTTGGCACCTGAGATAACTGGGTGGGCTAGAGGAACATCAGTGTACTCTACAATATTTTCTCTCTTATTGCCTAATATTTTAATTAATTACAAATTAATGACCAGCAAAATAAAAATAAAGGATCTACAGTAGCCAAAGGATAACCAAAAATTTCAGCATTTACTCAATTTCTCTTTAATTTTATTTCCAGATTTCAGGACAATTTACAAAACAATAAAGCTCCCCAGACATCTTCACCGCAAAAATACCCAATAACCTTTAAGCAAAAGAGCCACTACAGCTTGTCTACATGGTCAACACACTCATGTTATGACAGAGCACTGGAAGCAGGGGATGACCATCCTTCAGAACGATACCATTTAAACTTCAACTGCGGTAGATGGAGTTTCCAGGTCATTTTCAGATATAGCATGCATTATAACAACCCAATTTCAAGGTGATAAAGGCAAGAACACCATGGAGGAGATTGCTACCTTTTGTCAGGTGACAATCTCTTTCCAGGGGTGTTGGAACAACTTGTACAGCAAAGGTACTCAGAGCTACTAAACCAAACTGCAAATCCCAGAAATAGCAGAAACCACTTCAAGCCAGGAGGTACAGCAGCAATCCTAGTTTCAGCACCTATTGCCCAATTGCAGTGGAGATAAAAAATAGCAGAAGAAATATGACCTCAAAATGATCTCCAGATTGCCCTAATATTTGAATTGATACATCTATAGCAATTGATATTTATAAAAGAATAAAATTAGGAAAAATTGCTTTTTTACCCTGAGGCAGAGGTAAAACACACATCAGTAAAACAAACCCCACAAAGGTTCTTTTAAATAAACTAAAAGTGTAAAAATGTGTAAGTGTATTTTTCTTTCTCAAACACTGAAAGGCACACTTGCAAATGAAATGCTTCAAATTATGTATGTAAAAAAAGATCACCATCATCAAGTCCCTGGTCATTTTAGCAGATAGGCCTACAATGCTTGTTTTTGCCCTTAACCAGCAATATAGCTTTTTCCAACTAGTCTGTGATATAAAGGGTATTATGAAGTTTTGCCCAACTCAAACCATTACAGTTATGTCTTACTGTCAGTGACCTGGCTAAAAAGGAGTGCAGGACTTGTAACAAATTCTGAATTGAATTATCTTGGGGTTTCAGAGGTTTTTTTGTTTGTTGTTTTATTTTGTTTTCTTTGTTTGTAATTTTAATGCTAGAATTTACTACTATTTTAAAGCAACAAACTGACATCTCCTTTGCAAAACACAGATTTGGGACAGAACGTCAGTTGTAAGTGGTATAAGAGATGGAGGAGAGCTCAACACATTTAATCAGCTCGATTTCAACCTATTTTTTTCTACTATGTATCAGACTCGTGATCTTTGTAACTCACATTAGTCATGATGGTTAAGTAGCAGGAAAGTTCTAGGGCTTTTTGAATATTTTTCTTAATTTTGTCCTTGTGTGGTTCCAGTTCATGTTGCTAATTACATCACGCCAGCATTCCAAAGAGACTGCTGTAGCAGTGACATCAGTGTGTCATCTGTCTAATTCCTTTGAAATCTCCTTTAACTGCTTTTTTGTGATTTTAGTCCCTTTCCAAAAGAGTTTCTGTGTAAAAAGCGTGCAATGTTTTCATCGAAATCCTCCTTGTAACATTTTAGGGGTTGTGGGATACAAATGCAGAGTCACAATTTTTTGAGAAATGCCCTTGATTGGTGTGAGAAGATGGATATCAATCTTCCTTTTTCAGAAATATCTTTCAGCTTCCAAAATTGGTGTTACAACTGTTAGTTGAGACTCTTTTTTGGTGTGCTTTAAACAAATACTGCTGAATACCCACATCAGGGTTGCAATTCTGGCTCTACGGAAGTTCCATGGCAGAAGTCCTACTGATTCCATATGGAGCCAGAATTTCATCTCAGAAATTTACACGTATTTGTCAAAAAAAACAGTTCCCGCCTTTCTATTTTATTCACCTTTGTCTACAGAAATGCTTAGTAGCTGTGATTTACAACAGTTGGAATGAGAAAAATCCATCTATTGAACTCAACACAGTGAAGGAGATCTTAGCCAATTTTATCAAGAACCATATTATCAGATAACCTGTCTACCAGCCAGAAGTCTGAAGGTGCTAGAGAACTCCACTCACTCCCATCTTCAAACCCAGTGTCAACTGATTCTCTTTCTAGTCTACAGTGACTCCTCTCATTTCTCCTTCAGGCTCATACAGAGACCTGTGAGTGTCCTTACTATTTTCAAAAAGGAAGACAAAAACTTTAATGGCCTTATCACTTTTCTTTGAAGATGTAAAATACTTCATTCACGGCTTAAAATTCCTAACCAGATCAGCCACACCATCGTGGGTTCATTCAGCTGCACACCTACCAATATAATTTATGCCATCATGTGCCAGCAATGCCCCTCTGCTCTATACATCGGACAAACTGGACAGTCTCTACATAAAAGAATAAATGCACACAAATCAGATATCAGAAATGGCAATATACAAAAACCTGTAGGAGAGCACTTCAGTCTCCCAGGCCACACAGTAGCAGACTTAAAAGTAGCTATCCGACAGCAAAGAAATTTCAGGACCAGACTCCAAAGAGAAATTTCTGAGCTACAATTCATCTGCAAATTCGACGCCCTCAGCTCTGGCTTAAACAAAGACTGCGAATGGCTGGCTAAATACAGAAGCAGCTTCCCCTCCCTTGGTGTTCACACCTCCAGATCAACTGCTGGTAGTAAGACTCACCCTTGATGACTGAGCTAAACTTGTTATCCCCACCCTTGCTCTGGCTTATTTATACTCGGCCCTGCAGATTTCCAAGACCAGCATCTGATGAAGTGAGTCTGTGCTCATGAAAGCTCATGCTCAAAACTTTTCTGTTAGTCTGTAAGGTGCCACAGGACCCTTCGTTGCTGTTACAGATCCAGACTAACACAGCTACCCCTCCCAGGCTTAAAATTAGGGACTCACGTTTCAAAGATAAACAACTTCCATATTTCTGCAATGTTCAAGTAACTACTTTTGAGTAACATAAGTTAAAAAGAAAAAGAAAAACGTATTTAGCTCACCGGGATTGAAGATTTTTTCAAAATGCAAAAAAAAAAAAAAAAAAAAAAAAAGTCAAAGACTTTCTCACAAACCCAAACTGTAACCAGATTTGATAAAGTTGTAAACACCTTAAATCAGAGGAGCATACAGCTGTTATTTCCTCCAGATGTGTCCCCTTCCCTTCTCTGGGTTGAACCCTGCCCACCAACCCCTCTTCAGTTCTAATGTTCAGTTAGTCAATGGCAAAGCCAGAATAGTGCACTATGTAATTCCAAAGAAAAAAGAGCACTGACGCTCTGCTGATTTGAATCTTTTGGTCTCTGTATAAATATGGAATTATATATGCACATAGACTCTAGAATGGGCATATTTCAGTCATTTAATAATGAAATAAAATCAAACCAATGTAAATTATTTTTTCATGTACAGACAGGATGATTCAGACATTACACCTCCTTATAATGTATGGTCAGACAGGGTTCAATGCTCTCCACTAGAGATAATTTACAGAAAAGATCATGTAACCAGAAGATATGATGAAAACATGTCAACTTTAGTGTTGCAATCCATACATTGCTAATAACAAGCTAGTGGAGCGCTTGGCTCTGGAAACCAACTGTTTTTACCCACTTACAGATTCGCTTGGTCCCATCCAAGCATAAGGTGACAGCTCATCTGACAGCAAGTGCATGTGGGATCAACTCATGTAAGTCCTTATGCGGTTTGGGATAGAATGCAGGTAAGGGTACAGGTTGGTTAATACCAATACAGGCTGGAAAGATGTGGCCACCTTAGGCAAGAAGTTGGGATTCGATTGCAGCATGATTTTGTCATTAGTGAACACTTGTAAGGCGTACAGGCAGCAGTGCTCCTAACTTGTCTAACCAATATGATTGCTATCAAAAATGCAACCTTCATCAATATAAGTAATAGAGAGCATGTGGCTAGTGATTCAAAGGGTGGTTGTGTAAAACTTCTGAATATGTGGTTAAGGACCTATTGCCATGTGGGTTGATGGATTTATGGGTAAATGTTCTGGATACCCATGATAAAGTGCCTCATGGCTGGGTGAACAAAGACTGACCTAAAAATCAGCATTGACACAGAAATCCAGAGTCATCTGAGCTGTGCAACTCTGCTTTTGCTCACTGAGACAAAGGGTCTTTGAAAACTGGGACATCTATCCCAAGACAAATCTTGTATATCACGCAGTGGTTATTCCAACGCTACTATATGCATGAGGAACATGAAAAAGCATACAAACATCATATGAAGGCACTTGAACAATTTCACCAATGCTGCCTCAGAAGAATCCTAAATTTCTCCTGAGAGGATAGGTGCACAAACACTAATGTCCTGGGAGAGTCAAACATGATCAGCAGTGAAGCCATTATCATTCATCAACAACTTCATTGGATGGGTCACATGGTTCAGATGTCTGATCAGCATCTTCCACAATAGATTGTTTTCACAGTTGAAGGAAGGACGAAGGAGCATCGGGGGCCAGAGGAAGCGATGTAAGGATGTGCTAAAGGCACACATGAAAAAGTGTTGCAGCCGTGTCTACACTTGGGAGAACCTTGTCCAGGACCTTCCCCAGTGGAGCGTGGTAAGCCAGCAGGGGGTGGCACAATGTGAGAGGTCCTGCCGCAATACAGACAATGAGAGGTGGAGAAGAAGAAAAGAGTGGCAAAAACTGTCTCACTTCCCTCCAACAACTACCAAGACCTACAGCTTCAGAATCAACAAATCACAAATAGGAGGGTGACATGAAGACATCCTACTCATTATCAAGTGACTGCCAAGATTCCAGATGAGATTTTCCAGAATAGCTTATTTCAGAATAGCACATCTACACACAAAATGTGTATTGTAATGGTGCTCAGGTATTTCAAAATAGAGCATCCAGACACAATAGAACCTATTTTGGATTAGAGCCTTTGGACGCCCTGTAACTTATTTCAAAATAGCCGCTATTCCCTGTCTACACAGCTGTTATTCCAAAATATCTATTTCAGAATAGGTGCTATTCCTTACAGAATGAGGTTTCATAAGCCATCTGCTATTTCGAAATTATTTCCAAATAGTGCCTGCATTGTGTAGATGCTCACCGTTATTCCAAAATAGATTTCTTAGGATGTGTCTACACAGCCAAGTTATTTAGAGAGTGAACAAAAAAACTACTGTTGTTGTCTTTCAGAAAGGTGAAGAGGCAGCACTGCCAGCGAGCTCTGTCTTCAGCCTTGGATGGCAGAGATGGAACTGAGCGGTTCACATTGTGCACGCTACATTAGACACCAATGGCACCAAAAGATGGCTACTGTGCATGCATGACGTGACCGAGCACTGCTGTGAAAAATCTCCCATCTC
Organism: Carettochelys insculpta; assembly: GCF_033958435.1. Classification (NCBI taxonomy): domain Eukaryota; kingdom Metazoa; phylum Chordata; order Testudines; family Carettochelyidae; genus Carettochelys; species Carettochelys insculpta. Next base: position 48,720,232 of record NC_134137.1, read on the forward strand.
CAGAGCAGGGACGCGCTAGCAGCCAGAGTGGAGCACTCACAGGAAGACCACTGGAAGAACAAGTCATGATTATGGTATCATGACAAAGTCCCTTGTCAGCCCCTGTGGGTCCCTGCGCTTCCTGGCGGTTCTCTGTTGCCTCAGAGACTCAGGGGGGCTCCTTATCTGCCCAGGCCTTTCCAAAGGCAGCAGTCTCCACTTTGCGAGCCATCCTCATCATAGGCAAGTCCAGAATAGGGAGAATAAAGCCAGTCCCCTTGCAGGCCCGTGCCTGCTCCAGTGGAGTAATCCCTGTGGGGAAGGGTGGGGGGAGGCCAGACCCACCCTCTACCCTGGAATCCGGCCCAGAGTCCCTACAAGGACAAGAGGCAACTGGCAGGGCCTTCACCCCTGCCCCAAAGTAGCAACCTCACCCTGGGCCACTTTGCCCACCGCTTCCCCATGGTACCTTCTCGCTCGCTCACTCACTCACTCGGCTCGGCTCGGCTCGGCTCTGCTCTGCTCTGCTCCTCCAGTGCGCCTTCTAAAACCTTCCCCCCTGCTACCAAATGGGGAGCCTTTTATAGGGAGCGCAGGGCCCTGCTGACCAATGAGGGCTTGGGCCTAGTCAGGGAACAAAAAAGCATTGGCCCACCATCCAGTATACCGTCCTTCTAGAAGGTTCCTGAAGCTTCCAGGTAGGGGTCTGCCACAGTATGCACAAGTATTTGCAAGCTTTACCTCTCTACTACGCAGTCAGACAGGATGAATTGCTCATTCCCAAAGTTAAAATCAATGAACGTGTAGGAGAGAAGGAGACTTTCTGTCTGGCTTTGTCTATCCTGGTGGCATGTAGGAGACAGACAGCATGTAATGGAGATGTGGGGAAGCCTCCCCAAACTTCATACCACCGGGGAGCTGTGGCCAGTTTGGGGCCTCCAGAAAAATCTCCCCACCATGGCCACAGAGCCTTTCTGGTGTCAGGGCTGCCATGGGAGCAGGTTATTTCTAAATAGATGGAAATGAGTGAGGGGGCAGGGCCTCGGGGGAAAGAGGTGGAGTGGAGGAGGAACAGGATCAAAGCCACAGGCGAAAGGGCTCCAGGCTTGGAGCTCCACCACTGTGGGCACCAGTAGGTGGAGAGTGGGGAACCAATGTTCTGAACTCCGGCCAGAGCCAAGAGCTCTATCTACCACAGTCACAGCTGGGGCTGATGGTTCAAATCTTGCTTACATCTCAAAATGGTACGCAGTGCACAGTGAATTTATGTCTCTGTATTTGCCCCACCTATTTCCAACCACGTTGCCCAAAACATCTAACATCATGTACAGCTTTAAGAGAACAAGAAACATTTTAATTAACTTGCTTTTCCCCCAGGAGGAAGGCTACTCTTAGTGGAATGGAGATGTGTACAACCAATGTTATTTGAAGCCCTGCAGCTCTGCTGAACATTGCACGGACATGGTCAGTTTCAAATGAAAAAGCAAAACCACGGGCATAATGAGCCAATGATCAAGAACTCCGTGTTTTAGTGAAATAATTCTACAGATCTATGATAAACGACCACAGAAACACAGCTTAGCACACTCCAGCCCTCCTTCCCGTAGCCTAAAATGAGCTCCAGTTTTAAACTGTTCTTGAAGCAGAATGAGAAAATGAAACAAATGTAACAAAAGGACTGAACCAAGAATTTCCATGGAAAGAATTACTTACATCCAACGAATCTTCATTCACTAAGATAAGAGACATATTCTGAGAAATAAGCCGGCAGGAATACCCTGTAGAAGACAAAACAAGGAGTTCCTTATAAAGATTACAAACATTGTAATTTAATTTGTAATATAGCGTCCTGCGTTTCAGGATCTCTAAGGTCTAAAGTATGAGCTAGTACATTTTATAGGAGTTATTGAAGGGTGTCATATGAATGAATCACCTTAACTGACACCTGAAATGCAGCCTTGCCTTGGGTGGCAAATACCAGCAGGTAAGCAGCATATAGCTATACTGTGCAACACTGATGGCAGAAAGTAAAGAAGAATTTTGAAAATTGCAATTATTATTGCCAAGAATGTTTCTGCCTAATGCTCTTCATAACATACATTAAATATAATTATGGTCCATAATCATACAGCTTTGCAATAAAATGTTGAGGAATATTTTGCAACAAATACATTTGCATTGACCAGATAAGAATTACTTTCTGCAAATAAGAGAGGAGGGTGCCAGCGGTGAGCTGCATGCATCTCTTAAGACAATGATGAAGCACAGCTCGTAAAAGAGAGTTTATAATATGAAAACTACACAGGGCATAATTCTCTGTGCTATTTCACCAAAAGAGACTCACTATCAGAAAGCATAATTAAAATCTCTCAATAGGTAATGACAAACAAAAAGCAGACCTCACAAGAAAACACACATAAGGATTCTTTTGGCTCCAGTGTAATTCCAGCCTCCTACTTCCATTAAGGCGGGGGGGAAAAAGACCCATATGCTGAATTTAAGGGAGAAAAAAAATTGGAATTCTTAAATTAGCCCAAGATTCAAGAGCTACATTTTTTTATTTTCACTAAAAAAATGGGACATTACAACTTTAATCATTTCCCTCCATTTCAGGCTTATTCTTTCCCCAGGGAATAGCTGCAGCTTTATGCAGTAGACTGTTACAAATTCAGTATAACTAATTCAAAAGGATCTTCTAGTAGTTTTTGATTGGAACAACAGCTGCAACAGTGAGCAGTAATTTTGAAACTGCTGCTCACTGTTTTATTTTACATCTCTCAAATCAAGCAAGACGCCATTTGACAGCTGGAGCAGAATGAAGAAGTTCTGGAGAAAACGTTAGGCAGTTTCTGCAGTATGTCTTGGCAATTATGGAGTCAAGAGGGCCCAATCCCACTAGTGAAGTCAACTGGACTTCTACAAGTGATCTCAATAGGAACAGGACAGGGCTTGGAAAGAGGATGTGAAACACAAATCTATCACCGTTTCATAAGATAATTGCATATTATGCATAATTTCAGCACTTGAACATCTTAAAATACAATGACAGTGTGTTAAAAGTAGAGTAATTGGCAATAAAGTTGCTAAATTAACTTGGGGGGTAGCCACGCTCGTCTGTAGTGCCACAAAAAACTAGCAGTCCTGTACACCTTAATGACTAACAATTTTATTTGATTAGATAATGAACTTTCATGGGTAAGACCCACTTCTTCAGATTTTAATTTATATCTATTTTCTATATAAATAGTTAATATAATTACTTCTGGCAAGTGCTAATATGGCACATTAAAACTAAAAGTTCAGACACTTCAGTTTGGTAAAATGAGATCAACTTCTGGATCAAAGCTATGTCTGAAATGTCAATCCACACTTGTAAATTGTATTTAGATCCTTAATCCAAAAATTTAACTAAATCCATAAAATGGCTGAGACAGGCACTTCTGGGACTTTTATTTACCTGAAATTAACTATTAAATTAAAACTAGAAGGATGCCAGAAGTTCTGCATAGTGAATGTAAACCTTTGTACTTACAAGGAAAATTTATAATGTACTTTAAAAAAAACTTTTGCAAACATGAATCAAACAGTATGCAGAATGTTATTGCTTAATATTAACTACAATGATCATTTATAGGCACAGTTTTTAAAAAGTATCCCTCTGTATCCCAATATATACTTTATTTTGAGCATGTGTACAAATTTCATACAATATATGAATTAGTAAAAACCAATGCTCTTCTCACTCAGGTCAGATAGAAGTGGGCCTGTCCCATGAAAGCTCATCACCTAATAAATTATTTTGTTAGTCTTTAAAGTGCTACTGGACTACTTTTTTGTCTTCATAGTATATATACTAGCACAGCTTTCTCTCTGTTACAGGTCAGATATGGTTCAGTCAGTCACAAAACAAGCCTATATAAATGATCTGACCTCACTAATGAGCATAGCCACTACTCTGAAAGGTGTATAGTGAAACCCATTGTTTCATTTTACTAGCTATGCAAAAAAAATGCTTTTGTTGTTATTGAGTATTGTTCTTTGAGAAACAAGCTAAGATCAACAAACTGATCTTACAGAAGAGTCACACCAAATGCAGTGGTAAAGGAACCTGACCAATATTTAAATATTAAGTCACCCACTTTATTTCTACTAGAAATGCTAATATTTCAGAAAGTTCTGTTTAATCCATTTTGCTGCCTTTGAACTGTTCAGGTACTCTGAGATCTTATACATTTCCAATAAGCAAACAATAACTATATGAGTCATGCAGACTTCATCTGAAATTTCACTTAGACTAACTGAAGCCAAATTTAAAGCTAAATAATGAAAATTACTGAGTGTCTGAAACTTTGCTAAAGTAATGCAAGCTCTGCCACAGAGGTCCAGAATTTTGGCAAGAGGCCACTTGGAAACTTACTCAGACTACCTGCAGTTCCGTATGGTTCATAGGCCACTTTTGTTCAAACTCCTAAATGCCTTAAAGTCAGAGCCAATTTGGGGATGCTTACAAAAGAAAAAGAAAGAAAAAGGGGGCAGGGGAAGCAGCATGATATTAGGACAGATACTTCCTAAAGGAAAAAAAGCTAATGGCTGTCGATGAAGCTTTGTGAACCTGAAAAGAAAGCAAGTCAAGTGTAAGTGATGCTTTATACAGGCTAGCTGTAGCTTTCTTTGATAACTTTTCGGTAAGGATGATGGTGCAGATTTTCAGAAGCTAATACTGGGACTATGTATGTAGGCTACAGTTACACTACAGTGAACTGTCAGCAAAACTCACTGTTGGAAGTTCCCAAGAAAACTTCCGTCGACAGAGTGAGGCCACATGTAAAAGCCAATTGGAAGAGTGCTCCACTCTGCCCAGCTGTTCTCTCGACAAAACAGACATCCGGAAGCACAGCAGACAGGGCTGCACATTGTTGTGGACACCCAGTCTGTTTAGAGAAGGGCCCCCCAGAGCATCCACACAGCTTTTTTGTTGACAGAATCTGCCAACAGCAGCGTTATGCCTCATGGCTGAGAGGCAGAATGCTGCTGGCAAAAGTGCTGAGTCTTGTCGACAAACTGTCAATACAACACATTTTGCGTGTTGATGTTCCATGAGTTTTGTCAGCAAAACTCATCGGTGCAACCGTAGCTGTATAGTATATACGTACATGATATTCACAAGGCCAGAGAGACTGAATCTTTGCTTCTCACTGTCTCATAAGAAGGGCTAAAGGACTTTAGGATTAAGTAGATTGGCACTTTTGCACTTGCTTGCCTTGTATGTCATGGCAGCACATCCATAAGCATGGGAGACAAGCAGTGTCCCCTAAAACAAGTAAATGTGGGCACAAGTTCCACAGAACAGCAGATATCTGCTAGGGACAGATATCCAAAATAGGAAACTTGGTTCCAATTCTGCTGTCTTTCACTGAGCTTCCCAAAGCTGTCTGGTAGATCAGGATCAGGGTTGAGGTACACGCATTTTTCATCAGCATTATCAAGAAAATAATTAAAGATCTGGAGAGCTGGATTTCCATTTGTTTCAGACTCATAGACTATGTTTTCAAAGTTACCTCTAAATGTGCACCTAAAATATTTTCAAAATAAAATCCACATTTGCAATGCAAACAGAGACAATCAGAAGTATTTACTCCAGCATCTAATATGTCTCGCTGCAGAACGTTTCTCTTGATATTTATTGTACATTCCTCCTTCTCTAATTTCATATCATTACTTCAAGTAGTTCCCCTTTGTATCAGTCTGAAAAATTCTCCTCCTCCTTAGAGCCCACACTCTTAAAATTTGTAGGCAGTTATGTCCCACGTAGTCATGACTTAGCCAAGATTCAGAGATTTAGGGTGAAACCCTGGCTCCACTGAAGTCAATGGCAAAATTCCCACTGACTTCAGTGGGACCAGGATTTAACTCATAGTTCCTTTAATCTTTTCTCATATGTCAATCCTTCAGACACTTAATCTTTTTTATTTTTTGGTCTCCTCTGAACTCTCTCCAGTTTGTCTGTATCATTCTGGAAATAAGATACACTGGACTGGATGATATATTATATAGCAACCTTTCCTCAGTAGAAATCAATATAGTATTTTTATATACGCTACCCAGGAAAAACTACAATTAAAAAAAGAATATAGACTAAGATGACTATCTCTCTGTTACTATACAATAAAAAAGCATTAAGGTTGCAAAGCAAAGCATTCAGATGATAAGAAATGCCAAAATGAAGGCTCTCTGAGCAACCTTATTTCAGCCTTAATTGTTCATATACATTATCAAGCACCCTCCAATTAAATCCCAGTTTATCACAAGAGCCCCTGCCTTAAGATGGACAGTGCTTACTTAATGATCAACCATTTTCCTTCTCATTGCAGTGCCATAACTAGCTAATTTTGCACCTGAGGCAAGAATATAAACTTGTACCCCCTCATGTTTTTATATTCACAGTCATTATTTCATAGGAAAAGGGAAAATACATTAATAATAAAATAATAAGACAATTATCATGCGTTATAGTTAATTATTATTTTATGATTATAGTTAATCTGAATTGTGGTGGGGAAGGGCACTCATCCCCAAACCGCCCCCTCCCCACCTGCAGTTAAACCCCACACCCTCAGAGGCTGGAGGGGGTCACACATGGGTGCTGGGGAGTCACACATGGAGGATGAAGTGGAGTAATAAAGGTTTGAAGAGGTCACACATGGAGGCTGGGGAGTCATACACAGAGGATGGTGTGGAGTAACAGAGGGGTCAGAGGGTCACACACATAGGATGGGGTAGAGTAACATGGGGCGGGGGGTCACACACGGGGCTGTGAGGTGGGGTGACACAGGGGGTGAGGGGGGTCACACATGGAGGGGGTGGGGGGGACAGCTGCAGGTACCAGGGCAGGCTGCATGGCAGGAAGCAGGAGGATGGGTGCCAGGAGTTGCTCCTCTCCTGATTGCACCTCTGCTCTGTTTGCTGCCCCAGTGCTAACCCTGTCCCCTGCCTCCCAGCGCAATGGAGACATGCAGCCAGCAGGCAGTGTGGCCAAGGCGAAAGGGAAGGAGACCAGGAACCGACTCCAAGCCCCATGCCCACTACCGATTACCGTGGACCCCGCACTCCAGTGCTATGTCCCCAGACCCACCCCCTGTCTAAAACCCCACATTCCCCCAAGCCACCTCTCCTCGCCCCTACACCCCACCTGCAGTGCGTTCCCATTGCCGCTGCTGCTGCCTCCTCCTCCTCCTCCTCCTCTGCACAGCTCCCACTGCAGCACGGTCAGTTCCCACCTTGCCGCACTGCCTGAAATGGAACTCAGTTTAATTGGTTTAACTGTCAGACGTTAAACCAATTAAACTGAGTTTCATTTCAGGCAGTGCGGCAAGGCAAGGCCGGGTGGGGAGGCGGCAGAGCAGGAATCAGCCGGAAGGAGCAGTGTAACGAGCCGCAAATGGGTCTTCATGAGACACATGCAGGTTGGTCGGAGCTGCCCAGATGGCTAACTGCACTCCTGAGCTGTGGCACCTCGGGTGAGTGCCTCCATCACCTCACCCTTGTTAGGGTCCTGCTTCATTATTCAGTATATGGCCCTATTCCTTAGTTCAAGGCTAGGGAACCTACAGCCTGTGGACTGGATACAGCCAGTGGCTTTCTTTGATCTGGCTCCTGAAACTCTAGCTTCCCATTCCCTCCCCCACAGCAGGACAAACCAGCGCAGGGGCTCCAGCCATGCGGGCAGGGGGCACGGAGGTTTGGCATTCCCTGTGTGGCTGGAGAGCCAGTGGTAGCTCCCCACTGCTGAGGGAGGGAAACCCGAGACTTGCAAGCCAGATCGGGACATGCCACTGGCCACATCTGGCCCTCAGGTGCTGCCTGGTGGAAGGAGGAAGTGACACTGTGCAGGGAACTCCCGCACAAGGAAACTCCACCCCTGTCACTCCAGATACATGCCTCCAACCCCTATTCCCTCCCACACTCTCTGCCTGCCCAGCCCCCAGCCCTCTCTTGCACCCATCTCCTGCCCAGCCCTTTCAGCCCCAAGCCTTGTGGGGACCATAAAATCTACTAGCCCTGGGCCCCCAGAATATTTAATCCAGCCCTGGTGGGAGCCCTCAGCCTTGGCATGCCCTCATCAAGGCTGAAGTGTGAGGGGAATCCTGGTCCTGAACTGCATGTATGAGATGAGTGTCTCTTTTTTTTCTGCTTATCAGTTGGGGACCATGTCTGTGAGGTTTTTTTTTTTCCTTCTCATTCACATGCGGCCCCCAGCTGATTTTTCTGTGGGTCAAGGGGCCTGACCCAACCCTGACCTAGGTACTACAAACTATTCAAACCCTGCTCTTCTGAAAGAAAATTAATTCCCCGCATTCCCAGGATTTTTTTATAGTGCTTATCATTGTAATATACGTGTGTTTCAATTTATTTTCAGAACACCTCTGAGACAAAGAGGTATTTATTACAGATGGGGAACTGAGGCACAGAGAGATTCAGATCAAACGTATCCACTAATTTTGAGTGTGATACCTAGGATCTGATTTTTCAGAGTATGTAGCATCAGATAACACATTATATTCACGAGCACAGCTTCTGCTGTCTTTCATTTGCAGCTTTGGGTAATCAGTGTGTAGTGAGTCAGTATGGCCTCCTGCTCATATTGGTGTTACTGGGGGGTGGGGTGGGCAGGCATGGCCTGCCCATGGCTAAAAGGCCCCTCTCACAGTGAGGGGGGGCCCACTAAAAAACACCCAGTCACCAAACGAATACGGGGGACAACAAAGGAAAAAACAGGGACGGGAGTGAGGGTCAAAGGTTTAGAACGAGGGAGCCGGAAGGGGATACCGAGCAGAGGACCCCGGACAGCGCCCACCGCTCCTCGAAGGTATCCAGGGAGTTGGTGGATGCCGCCCAGAGGAACTCTGTTCGGATTCGTGAGCGAAGGGAGGAACAGAAGTAGGCCTCACAGTCGCAGGTCGCCCCCTCTGCCAGCCTCCTCTCCCTGGTTTTGTAGATGGCCATTTTGGCCATGGCCAGGAGGAGGCAGACGAGGAGGTCCCACGACTTTGTGGGGCCGCGGATGGGGTGTGACAAGATAAGGAGGTGCGGGGAAAAGTGCAGCCAGAACCTCAAGAGGAGGTTCTGGAGGAGCCGGAAGAGGGGCTGCAGCCTGGCGCACTCAACATAGATGTGCGCCAGGTTCTCCCTCATGCCGCAGAAGGTGCAGGTGTCTGGGATGGGGGTGAACCGCGCCAGGTACACGCCCATGCTCACCGCTCCATGGAGGATTCTCCAGCTGATGACCCGGCGGGCCGCGGGACCAGGGTGGAATAGAGGCTGGCCCACCGGGGCTCCCCACCCTCCGATGGCGGCAAGAGGTCCCGCCACTTGTGGTCGGGGCGGGACACGAGGGTGGGGAAGTGGAGCGTGTGAAGCACGAGCGCGTACAGAAGATGTCTAGGCGCGGTTCGGAAGGGGACCGGCTGCAAGGTATACAGCTGGCTGAGGTGGTGGAGGCTGCGGGGCGGGCAGGATCGCGAAGCCGGGGGCCCACGGAGAGGTCCGGAGGGCTAGGAGTGAGAGGGGGGCAGGGTGCACCCTCTCGCAGGACCCGGCCGAGGTAGACGTGAGCAGTGGGCGGCAGGGCGGCCTTCACCTCCTTGAGTACGCGACGGGGGGAGCGTAGGTTGGAGAGCCCCATGCGCTGGGCGAGCGACGGGGCCTCCATCCAGTCTCCCCGGTCGTAGTCCAGGAGGTCTCCGACCCTGGTGATTCCACCTAGGACCAACCTCCGGCGCACCTCGGGAGACTCCGCCGCCTGCACACGAAGGTGGGGGTTGTGTAGCAGGGGCTCCGTGAGGAGGTCTTCCCCCGTGGTGGCCCCTAAGGACCTGGAGGCTGCGAGCAGCCGCCAAGTGCGGAGGAGGTCCTGGTAGAAGGCCGGCAGCTCCGAGAGGCCTTGCGGACGGTCTCTCCAGGATAAATAAAAGAGCTGCCGGTCATATCGGAGCCCTCGGTAACGGCGGAGGAAAGCGTGCGCCAGCGTACTCCATGCTGGACTATCTGCACTGTTGGTGTTGGTGTTGAGGAGTCCCTGCAGGGCCCGGAGGCGGAAGACATGGACCTGAGTGCGCATGCAAGTCAGGCCCTGTCCCTCCTCCTCCGGGGGTAGGTGGAGTACCCCTGCAGAGACCCAGTGCAGTCCTGGCCAGAAAAACTCCAGGATTAACTTCTGGAGCTGGTCCAGGAACTTTGGGGGTGGGACCAGGGTGCTGAGGCGGTACCAGAGCATGGACAGGACTAGTTGGTTCAGCACCAGTGCTCTCCCCCATAGGGAGAGACACTGGAGCAGCCCTGCCCACCTCCGCAACCGCTCAGCGACCCTGCCCTCTAAACCCTGCCAGTTTTCCGGCGGAGAGGGATGCGTGGCGGATAGAAAGACGCCTAGATAGAGCAGCGGACCCGCGCTCCACCGGATGGCCTGAAGCGCGGGCGGGAGGCGGCTAGTCTGCCATCCAGTCCCGACCACCAGGCCAGAGCTCTTGACCCAGCTGACCCGGGCGGATGAGGCTGCCGAGTAGATGGCTTGGCAAGCCTCCAGACGCGCCAGGTCTCCCGGGTCCTGAACCACGAGAAGCACGTCGTCGGCATACGCCGACAGGACCAGCCACAGCCCTGCCTCTGGAAGCACCAACCCCATCAACCTTCGACGAAGGAGACAGAGGAAGGGCTCGATGGCCAGGGCGTAGAGCTGTCCTGAGAGCGGGCAGCCTTGTCGTACTCCCCGTCCGAAGCTGACCGGAGCGGTCAGGGTCCAGTTGAGCTTGACCATGCACTCCGAGGCAGCGTACAGCACCCGGAGAAACCCGACGAAGCGGGGTCCGAACCCGAAGGCCTGCAGGGTGCCCAGGAGATACCCGTGGTCCACCCTGTCGAACGCCTTCTCCTGATCCAAGGACAGGAGGGCGAACGACAGGCCATCCCTACACCCAAACTCTAGGAGATCCCGGACCAAGGACAGATTATGGAGGATGGTGCGGCCCGGGACAGTGTAGGTCTGGTCGGGGTGGACCACGTCCTGCAGCACGGACCCCAAGCGACGGGAGATGGCTTTAGCAATGATCTTGTAGTCCGTGCTGAGGAGCGAGATGGGACGCCAGTTCCTGAGGTCGCGGGGGTCCCCCTTCTTGGGCAGCAGGGTGAGGACGGCACGCCTGCATGACAGGGGGAGGACCCCGCTTTGCAAGGCCTCGGCCCAGACACTGAGCAGGTCTGGGCCGAGGACGTCCCAAAACACGCGGTAAAACTCCACGGTCAGCCCGTCCATGCCCGGGGATTTATTGGTGGGCATGAGGCGGAGGGCTTCCGAGAGCTCGGCCAGAGTGAGAGGGAGCTCTAGCCGGTCCCGGTCGCCCGTGCTGACCGACGGCAGTTGGTCCCAGAGCACCCTGCAGGCATCAGCGTCGGTCGGATCCGGGGAGAAAAGGGTGGCGTAGAAGGCGCGAGCCCTCTCACGCATCTCCACCGGATCCGTAAGAGGGGTGCCATCCTCCGCAAGGAGGCAGAGGATGTGTTTTTTGGCACCCCTCTTTTTCTCCAGGGCGTAGAAGAAGCGGGAGCCGCGGTCCATCTCCCGGAGGAGTTGGATTCGCGACCTCACCAAGGCCCCCTGTGGCCGGAGGGCGTCGAGGGCCCTGAGCTCGTCCCTCTTCTCCTGGTACATGCTGCAGAGGGATGGATCTCTGGGGCTGGCGGCTAAACGCCTCTCCAGCTCAAGAACCTCCCGTTCCAGCTGCCCTATCAGCGCATCCCGCCGCCGGCTGGCCCCCCGAGTATAGTCACGGCAGAAGAGCCGCGCGCGCACCTTTCCCAGATCCCACCACCGCTGTGCCAAGGGAAAGGCACGCCGTTGCTCACGCCAGGCCAGCCAGAACTCCCGGAAGGATGCCACGAAGCCCACGTCCTCCAGCAGGCTGTTATTGAAGTGCCAGTAGGCCGACCCCCGCTTCCCCAGCGAGAGGGAAGCCTTCACGGCCACCAGGTGGTGGTCCGAGAAGGGGGCCGGTCGCACGCTGGAGGCGTGGGCCCGGGAGAGATGGTGCCGCGAGATGTAAATGCGGTCCAACCGGGAGTGTACGGATTTATGGCCCACCACTCGGACGTAGGTAAAACCAGTGTCCTCGTCCGGGTGGTGGCTGCGCCAGACGTCCACCAGGGAGCGATGGATGAGAAGCTCCCTGAGGACGCCCGCAGAGGCCTGGCAATGCTCGGTCCCCGTGCGGTCCCGCTCCTTGAGGGTGCAGTTGAAATCCCCGCCGAGGACCAGGCACTCGCGAGGATCGATGGTGTCGAGGAAGGCTGCTGCCTGCCAGAAGAAGGGTGTTCTCTCCGGGCCAAGTGTCAGGGCATAGACATTGACGAGATGGAGAGGCAGCCCCTCCACCCGCACCCGGAGATACAGCAGGCGGCCGGGCACAACCTCGACGCTCCCCAGCACCTCGGGCTGCAGGTCTGGGGAGAACAGGGTCGCCACCCCGGCCCAGTGGGCCGAGAGGTGACTAAAGTGGACCCCGTCTCCCCACTCCAGCCGCCACTTAGCTTCGGCAGCTGGGGTAGTGTAGGTCTCCTGTAGGAAGGTGACCGAGTACCCCCACTCCCGAAGGAAGGAGAGCACTTGGCACCTACGGAGACCTGACCCGCAGCCCCTGGCAAAGATGATCGGCGCCATTTGGAGGGCTGGGGAGGATCCTCGCCAGAGGGAGTACCGACGGTTCCCGTGGGGCCGCGCAGCAAACCGTGACCAACCCCGAAGGTGACGAAGGCGTCACGGAAGCTGCGGGCCCGTTGGTAAGCTGTGGCGTCCCTCCTCCCGGTCCCCTTGCCCTCCTTGAGAAGGGCCCTCACGGATTCCAAGATGGTATGAAAGTCCCCCCAGCGCTGGAGGGCGAGAGCAACCTTGTTCTTGGAGCCACGAATGTCCTCCAAGAACCGGCGCATCTCTCCCACCAGCGCATGGGGTGCCGAGGCCTCGGGGTCTCCAGTACCCGTCGGCCTTGTGTTCCTTTGGGCCCCACGGCCACAGAAAAGATTGGGGTGGGGACTGGGGTCTGGTTTTGGGGGGGATGAGGGCGGCAGAGGGAGAGCAGCCCCGGAAGTGCTGGGAGAGGGCGATGTAGGGGGGGCCTCCCGAGGGATTACGGTCTCGGGGGCAGGTATGAGTGGGCAGGGATCAAAGGGAGGGGTAGGAGGAGGAGGGGTGGGGGTGGGGGCAGGGGGGATGAGACTCATCAGGGGAAGGGAAGGTTCATGAGGGGGAGGGAGAGGGGGTAGTGGGGGAGGGGGAGGAGGAAAAGGAGGGAGTGGAAGGAGAGGAGGGTCTGGAGGGGGTAGGATTGCAAGTTCTGGGGCGGGGCGTTAGCTGGGAGAAGGTACGGGGATGATGGCAGGTGATGGGGCTAAGATGGGAGCAGGGGCGGGGATATGGACAGAAGGTGTCTCGGGAGGAGGGGCTTCCTCAGATGGGGGGCGGGGGAGGGGGGGAGGGGCGAGGTGCCGACATGCTCGGCAGGAGGTGCCAACTGGTCGAGGGGGTGGGTGTCAGGGTCTTTAGTTTCGGGGCCGAAGGCGGGGGACATGGGAAACTCTGCTTCCCCCAGGGTGCCCAGGGGCTGGCCGACTCCCGCGGGGAGGTCATCCCTAATTAAGGGGGGGGTCGCCTCCTAGGACGTCCCAAGGCAGAGGGAGGTGGTAATTGAGGGGTCGCTGGTAGATGGGGAGGGGGAGAGTGAAGGGGGTGGGGGTGAGTGGATGGACGGCCCACAGGCCTCCAGTAGGAGGCTGTCCACGTCCAGGGCCACTGGGGTGAGGCCTAGGGCCTCGACCTCCTGCGAGAGGAGGGCGAGGCCGGGGCTCACCTCCTCCGGATGCTCCGCAGCGGCAGTCTGGGTGGCGGCTGGAGGGGTGTCGGGGGAGGGCACGGGCGCAGAAAAGGCCTTCTCAGCCTCCTCAGGCTCTGGCTCCGGGGCAGAGGGGATGTTACCTTTCTTAGGCGCCACCGCGGCAGCCCCCGTCGCCCCCGGCAGATGATCAGTAGCCGGGGGTTCGGCAGGTGGGTCTGGGCTGGCAGTTCTTTTTAGTGCTTTGCGCGGTGCCTCCACCCTGTCCTCCGACAGGGTGGGGTGCCGGGTGCGCGCACTTTTTTTCTTTCGTTTCCCCCCCACCAGCACCCAGCCCTCCGAGGAGGCGGGCTGGGCAGTAGAGGAGGAGGGACGACCCGCCCCGGGACAGGCCCTCTTCTGGTCCTGCCGCTGGCCCCGCCTCCCTCTCCTCCGCAGGCCCGGCTCTTGTGCCCGCTCGGGCGCCAGCGCCTGCTTCTTCTTGCCCGGCACCATGCGGCCGGGCATCCTCCGACGCCCAAGCGGCGATGGATCTGTCCGGGACGAGAGGAGGAGGGTCGGTCCCAGGGCCTGTCGCGGTCGGGGTGCCGCCGATCTCGTGGCTGACGCCCCCTGGGTCGGAGGAGGTCCCGGGCTCCCCTTCATGCCGGGCCAGGGGGCAATCCCTCTGGACGTGCCGTGCCGCCCGGCATATAAAGCACCGGGCCTCCCCCAGGGTATAGAAGACCCGGTACTGGGCCCCTTGATAGGGCACCAGTATAGTCCCCTCCTGGGCCACCCCGCCCTGTGCTGCCACCGGCGGCAGTTGGACCCGGGCCTGCCGGCGGAAGGAGAGCACGTGCCGTAGGGCGGGGTCTTTACAGCCTAGGGGGAGGGGACTCAGGACCGTCAAAGGCCGGCCCAGGGCGGTGAGGAAGGGCAGAAGGGCGGAGTTGGGAAGGAAGGGTGGAACAGATGAAAAAACCACCCGCACGCCCAGGTCTTCCAGCGGCTCCAGGTGCACGTGCACGCCCCCAACCGCCAGGCCCCTCCACCGCCTCCTGGGTGGCGGCCTCCGAAGCCAGGAAGAAGACGATCTTCCCGAACATCCGGGAGGCCGCCACCACGGCCGCGGGCCCCACCACCCGTGCCAACGCCCGCACGTAGGTCTCCACGTGGGGCGAGGCAGCCACCAGGAGGCAGCGGACTCCGTGCCTCCTGGTGAGCGCAGGGAAGGGGCCGCGACCGTTGGGGATGGTAGTCCCGGCAGGGGCGGAAGGAGTAGGGTGCGGGGCACCGGCCGCCGCCTGGGCGTACAACCTGGGGGCCGAGAGGTAGGGGCCCCCAGGAGCGGTGGAGGGAGCAGGGGGAAGGGAAGAAGGGGAGGCTGCACTAGGTGTTTGGGCAGCCTGGGGGAGAGTCCCCGCCACGGGAGGTTTGGCCTTCCGGGCGGGGCTCTTGCCCTTTCTTTTCCCCTGGCCCTTCCTGCCCTTTTGGGGGGGAGGGTTTGGGGCTGGGTCGCCAGGGGGCGCTGCGGCGGAGGCAGTAGGAGCCCCGGAGCCTGCGCCCGCACCCTCAGCCAACATGGTGGTAGAATTCTGGGCAGCCCTGGACAAGTGGGCCGCCGTTTCAGGGATAGGAGGGGTGACAGTGGAGGGGAGAGGGAGGGAGGGGTCACCAGATGACCCTCCAGTGGGTGTGGGGGTCATGGTGGTGGGTTTTTAAGATGGGGGAAGTTTGTTGGGGGTGGGGGCCTTTAAGAAAGAGCGGGGGAGGGGGAGGAGAGTGGAAGGGAAGGAAGGAGTGAGGCGTGGCTGCGCCTCCCCCACTGGCCGGGCTGAGGACCCAGTCAGATGGGGGAAGGGCAGAGCAAGGGGAGTGAGGTCAGGGAAAGGGAGACACAAAAAAGGCCACAACTCCCAGCACAAGATGGTAAGATGGCTCCTGTTTCTGCACTGGGATGTGGAGGGAATCAAAGTTTGTGTGGGTGGGTGGGGGGCTCGGCTCAGGCGCTTAAATAAACAAAAAAAGGGGGGGAAGGGGCGTGGGCATGTGGGGGGGCGAAGGAGGAGGCACAGCCAACTTAGGGGGGATGGCGGGGTTAATGGGGGGAGGGGTTGCCCACGTGCGCCTGAGGGGTGGGCCCGTAGCAGCTGCTGCAGAGCCTCGAGATGACAGGGGGAGAAGGAAGGGGCAGCTGATTGGAGGGGCCCAGGTGGAGGGGGCCCCAGCGGCAGCTGGGTGTGGGAGGGGCAGTAGGGGAGGGGGTGGCTGCAGGGGTGGGGCAGGGACCACGCCCTAACACCCCACCCCTGGCTATGCAGCCCCCCCCCCGGAGCCCCAGTGGAGAGGGGCCCTGCCCAAACTCACCCCTCCCCAAGCCACTCCACAGGAGGCTGTGTGGAGGGAGCCCAACCGCCGCTTTGAGGAAGCCCCCTACCTTCTCCAGGTGGTGAGGATGCAGCAGCTGCTAGATGGAAGGTGGGCCCAAATGGGGGGCCACCAGTTTCTCCCCCAGAAGATGGAAAAAGGGGGGGGGCCCTGCTGTAGGGCAGGGGGCAAGAGTCCCCCACCCTCCACCCACCCAGCAGCTCCTAAAAGAACTGGGTGGGGGTGGGGGGGAGAAAGATAGAGCCTGCCTGCCCGAGGCAGGAGGGAGGCTGACCCCAGAAGCGGGGGCGGCGGGGAAGGCAGCCCTGCGGGGGCTTCAGGCAGCCAAGGCCGGCCAGCCCCCGGTAGCTCGCCTTCCGGCCATGGGATGGGGGTCCCACGGCAGCAACAGCCCTGCAGGAACACCCACAGCAGGCCTCCTGCTGACTCAGAGGCAGAGGAGCCTGCGCAGAGGCCCTGGTGGGCAGGTCCGGAGCCAGAACACCAGAGGCTCGCCCCTCAGAGGGCAGGGCCCAGGGCTAGAAAGCCCAAGGGCAGGGCTCGGGACCCATTAAAGCCTGGGCCTCTGGGCAGGGAGGAGGCTCCTGCACGAGCTTCCTGGCGCCAAGGGCAGAGGGCCTGTTGCTGCCCAGCCCTGCCAGAGGAGCAAGCCCCCAGCAGCCCTGAACAACCACGGATCCAGATGCCCCAGGGGGACTACCCAGACCTGCCAGGACCCTCACGCCGGAAGAGACCCCCCGCCTTGGAGGAAGCCCCAGACGCGGCCAGATCGGCGAGGGTGAGCGACTCTGAGGTCCCAGGAGCAGCCTGCCCCAGAGTCCCAGTGAACCGCTGCAGCTCTCAGGCCCAGGATCGCCTCGAGCCCACCACACTACCGCCGCCAGACTACCCCAATGACATCGACATGAGCAACTGGCCGGAGCCCCTGAAGGTGGACGAGTTGGAGGAGACCGACCCTGCGGGACGCCCTGACCAGATGGACTGGGACCTTCCGCCGGTGGAGGTAGAGGTAGGAAGTGGCCCGGGGAACAATGCTCCCGAACCCATGGCAGTGTGTTGCGGCCTGGATCCCCACCGCCATGGTCATGAGTGAGCGACCCCAGGGCCCCGGGCCGGGTCGCAGTGGAGTGGGAGGGCCTGCGACCCCCTACCCCCTCCCTTGACAGGGCCAGCCCATGCTGGGCCTGTGCTCAAACCCTTGGGCTGCTGCCCCGCCCCAAACTGAGGGCTGGGCCTGTGCTCAAACCCTTGGGCTGCTGCCCCGCCCCGAACTGAGGGCTGGGCCTGTGCTCAGATGGGTGTGATGCTGCCCCACCCCGAACTGAGGGCTGGGCCTGTGCTCAGATCGGTGTGCTGCTGCCCCGCCCTGGACTGAGGGCTGGGCCTGTATTGTATTACACTGGTGAACTGCTGCCCTGCCCTGAACTGAGGGCTGGGCCTGGGTTGTATTGCAACGGTGTTATAACCCTTTTTTGATTGCCGCCCCGCCCCTAGGCCAAGGGCTGGGCGTCCCAGGACTCCTACACAGTGCTTCTGAAAAATCAGACCCCAGGATGTCTAGCCAGGCACCTAGAAAATGAGGAACACACAGCTGGGGAGTCGGGAATGGAAAGGAACCTTAACAGGCCATCAAGTCAAGTCCCCTGAGCTCATGGCAGAACAAAGCACCATCTAGGCCATCCCTTACAGGTGTTTGGAGATTTTTAAGAGAGGGATAAGACAATAATGGAGATTTCACAACCTCCCTAGGCAATTTATTATGATAGTTAATCACAATGACAGTTAGAAAGTGCCTTCCTCATGTCCAACTTACACCTTCCTGGCTACAGTTTAAGCCCATAACTTTTTGTCCCATCATCAGGATTAAGAACATTTTTTACTCCCTCCTCCTTGTAACAACTTTTTAGGTATTTGAAAACTGTTACCACATCCCCTCTTAGTCTTCTCTTCCCCAGACTAAACAAACCAAATTCTTTCAACCCTCCCTCATAGGTCATGTTTTCCAGATCTTTAATCATTTTTGTTGCTTTTTTCTGGACTTCTAATTTTGTCCACATCTTTCCTGAAATGCGGCACCCAGAACTGGACACAATACTCCAGCTGAGGCTAATCAGCACACAGTAGAGCGGAAGAACTACTTCTTGTGTCTTGCTTGCAATACTTCTGGCTAATGCATCCCAGAATGATGTTTGCTTTTTCTGAAACCGTGCTACACTGTGGACTCTTATTTAGCTTGTAGTCCACTTTGACCCTTAAATCCTCTTTTTCATTACTATTTCCTGGACAGTCATTTTCCACTTTGTATGTCTGCAACTGATTCTTCCTTCCTGAGTGCTTTGCATTTGCCCTCAATGAATTCATCCCATTTACTTAAACCATTTCTCCAATTTGTCCAGAACATTTTGAATTATAATCCTATCAAAACATTTGCAACCCCTCTGAGCCTGGTATCATGCATGTTTAGTTAGCTTTTCTTTTTACCTTATAGCGGACTTGAAGGTGGGGGAGAGAAGCAAATGGTAGGCAGTGACCTAGGGAGAGTAACTCAGGGCAGACTCTAGAGTGACACCATTGTTGCCCTGTTAGGGCCCAGGGTCAGAGCCTGGTGGAGGGGGAAGATCCATGCACCCCTAACAACTGTCTCTTGTGTAAGTGGTACATAAATCTCATGTCCACTTCACTCTCCCTCTGATAAGAGAGGGACTGGACTGAAAGGCCTTTTCACCAGGAGGTGGCACAAGGTGTGCTACTCACTAGGCTTATTACACAGTCATTACCGAAGATGCTAAAAAGGACCTAGCCCTTGCTGAGATGGAGGTATTCAGAGGAATACCTGGCTTGGGTGGTGCAATTTCTAACATGTGCCCATGACGACAGCAAAGTTCACAGATTTTCCTACTGTCAAGAAAAGACAGGTCACAATTTTGTACCATGGTTTCATATGGGACTGGGAAATAACTGTACAGTTCTATGAATCTGTCATCCAAGCAGGCTTATGTACATTAGAAAAATGGTTTAGAAGAGGGTTTAGGGTATGTAACTATGGCTTTTTTCCTACAGCAGATGCCTCTTTCTTCAAGTAAGCAAGTTAAAGTATACCTATATTTCCCATAGTTCCATTCTATGGTGCTTCTCTCTGTAATTTATTTTTCGTATCTCTGGGCGGAATCTTTTATCTCGATATTTAGTATTGTGGCGCTGATACATCACTATAACCTAATAGGCCAAATTCTCCTTAGATAAGTTCCATGGATATCAATTCAGATAATCTGTTCTTCCTCTCTTTGCACAGAACTGCATGCAGAACGGAGAGATTTTTGCTGTGAGAAATCATGATACAGTCCTAAGCTATTAACTTCGAGAATATTTTCTTACAAGCTGACTTCACCCAACTGCTGGAATGCTATTTTCACTTTCAAATATACAAACTAGATTGTATCTTAAAAACGAAAGCATTTTTTTCATCAATGGAGGTTACAATGGCTTCTTAATCATGACTATTACCAGTTACCTTAGAGCACAGATTTGCTACATATCTTCACAGTTCTGTCTCAAGTGAATTCAAAGCAAAATACAACATGAAGAATACTACCTATGTTGAGGGCTGTTTCTTGTTTGTCCCCTGTCAGGATCCATATCTTGATTTCTGCTTTCAAAAGTGTTGCTATAGTTTCTGGAACTCCGGCTTGAAGGCGGTCCTCAATGGCTGTAGCTCCAAGGAGCAATAAATCCTAAAACAAACACAAGAATTTGAGGGGGTTTTTTCTTTAGGCTTGAAACACACTCAGAAAAGGTCATTAATGACTGTGTGCTGTGCCTCATCACTAATGCAGTATTTTGACAAGACACAAAGAATATACTCATCTACTGATGTAACAATGGGTCTTGGAGATGTGCATTCCTATGTAAGTGTATCTGCACTGCTGATCAGAGAACTTTGGTAGCAGTGTCCGTTAAGCTCACACATGTTCTGTTTCTCCTCTTGCTGCACCCAAAGCTAGTCAGTGTGTGGGGGCAAATCCCCCTCAGTTTCATATCTGCTACAGAGTCATTGACAAAAACTCTGAAGCAGAGGGGAAAAGGGTAGGTTTTGGAGTACCCACAGGGACACACAGCTTGAAGAACTAGCATTATTGCACAAGCGAGTAACTTCTTTGAGTAGTGTCCCTATGGCTGCTCCATTGCTCCTTCTGGCGGGCTGGGGGTCAGAGCAGGGTCTAATACAAACCACATTGCTGTGGAGTCAAAGATGGTGTTGGCGATGGAGTCCCTGGTGATTACATAATGTTCTGTGAAAGTGTGGATTGATACCCGTGTCTCCACTCTACAGATCTCTAAGACAAGGACATTCTTAATGAAGGTGATAGATGAGGAAGTCAACCTAGAGCCTGTATGAACAATCCAGAGCACACAGTCATACTGAAAACTTGGTAACACTATCCGATGTAAGTTGAGACCCACTTGTAAAGCCTTTGGGCTGATATTGCTGAGCCAATGTATTTTTCTTCATCAGAGGGGAAAAGCCTAGGGGACTTCCTGAAAACCCTAGTCCTGTCAAGATAGAAGGCAGGCCTCTCCTGACATCCAGGCATGCAATATGCCCCCCCCCCTTTTGTGTTAGTGAAGCTTGCGGTAAAAGACTGGAAGGTGAATCAACTGATTAATGTGAGACAGGGAGGTCAACTGTGGATGAATTCTGGATGCAGTCTAAGGGTAACCTTGCCTAGGGAGAATACAGTGTAGGGAGGGATGTGCCATCAAAGCAGTTCTCTCTACTATTCTCAAATATCTGTACTGTATTTACATATACCATATTCCTGGAAAGAAACAGACTGTCTATACAACTAGTTAGTGCTACAAACCTGTGCATATTTTTCTGAAATTTTAGGACCACTTCAGGAAAGGGTTTGGACATGTTACAGAAAATCTGGCAGACAAAATACTGCAGAAGTAAAAGCAGCAAACTTTGCCAAATAAAGCCACAGTCTATTTACTAGTATTAACCATAAAAGCATTTTAGTAATTCATTAGCCAAAAGAGAGGGGATTTTTCATACATTTATAATCATTTAACTTAGTCATTTGTAACTTTACAGATAATGTACAGGAAAAAATTCTGTGACAGACCAAATTGTCTTGTGGATTGAGAATTAGAAAAATAAATCTGAAAACTAGAGTGGATACAAAAGGAGAAAAGTGAGAGGGAGTGAGTGAGAGCGAGAGAGAGCAAATGTGTATGTAATATATACATATATTCCAGTAGATTTATTTATTAATTCAACATGTGAAACATTTAGCAAAATAATCAGGTTTGAAGTCTATGGAACTATTCACATGAATAAGGTAAGCCGAATTTTGTCCTCAGCAGCACAAATGTCTGCAGTTTTTACCTTTTCAATGATCTCATAGCACTCCTCCAATTTTTGAGTTCTGTCTTTCAGAATTGTGCTGGCTTCATTATAAACATTTAGCCACTCTTGATAAGAATCTTCTGACAGGTCTGCATATGCGATGCACAGAGTCCTCAAACCTAACAAACAAAATGAAGAGGTTGCACACATTAACCTAATGACAGGGAGGATCAGAGCATTCAAATCCTTCCACTGAATGAACCAGATGATGCTAAACACCCAGCCGGCTCACTGGAGTCAATGATAGTTTTGCATTCATAAAGAAAGCAGAGTCAACCCATAGAAAGGCAAGACAGCTTCCCAGTACAGTTTGGAAATATTTGAATTTTTCCACTAACATAACCTAAATGGGGCAGATTATGAATTAATTCACTCTGGCATAACTCTAACCATGTCCACTGACTACACTGGATTTACACGAGTGTAACCAAGATCAATAGCTGGCTTAACAATCACAAATCTCTCCCTACATTTCAGTATTGCAGTTTAGTAATACAGGAGCAACAACAGGGAGGAGGGATAGCTTAGTGTTTAGAACAGTGTTTCCCAAATGGTGGTCTGCAGGATCCCAGGGTTCTGCGAAGTGAAAATAAAGGATGTGAAAAAATTCTATTACAATAGCTGACTTCTCTTTGGCTCCCTGCCCTGCCGCCGCTGAAACAGTAAAACTAAATTTAATTGGTTTAAGGGCCAGCAGAGGGATCCAGCCATTAAATCAACTGGATTTAGTTCCATTATTTCAGCAGCAGCAGGGCAGGGAGCCACAGAGAGCACTTCACTCATCCCACAACCTAAGTGACCACACTCCTCTGGTGGGTATGGCTTGGCTCACCCCTTCCAGTGGAATACCTCCATACCAGCTTTCCTTCTCTGGGAGCACAAGAGCACCCAAGTAGGCTCCCCAGCCAGTGCCATGAATGGATTAGTCCTGAGGGCGCATTTGGGGCTGAGAAGGTTTAAGTCTGGGGATGGGGGAGTAAGTTTGCAGAGCAAGCTTGGGCACAGGGGTGTAGGCTTGGGGGTCAAGGGGGAACAGAGTCTGGGAAGGGGGTTCCACAAAATTCTTTTGAATTTTGACGGGTTCTGTGGCCAAAGAAAATTGGAAAACACTGGGTTAGAGCATTGGCCTATTAAACCGGGGGTTGTGAGTTCAATCCTTGAGGGGGTCTTTCAAGTGCCTGGGACAGGTTTTAAAAAAGAGAAAACTACCAGGGATAGTGATAGGTCCTGCTGTGAGTGCAGGGGACTAGATGCAATGACCTCTGGAGGTCTCCCTTCCAGTTTTATGAGACATGTATGTCTCATCTAATTTTCCATTTGAGGCTTAAAGCCATCAATGTAAATATTAATTACTGTAAGGCACACAATGCCAATGAAGTTATATATTATCATTATTATATTTCAACAGCAAATACTCATCCCACATTATTGCTCACCCCAACACTTCCTTTCAGAGAAGAGGATGTATTCTCCGCCTTCATGGATGCATATTGCTCACAGCTATGTGAATAAATGGAGAAGAGGCCCCACCAAACATGAACCAGACATTTTATTTACATATATGACACCACGTCTACACTATAAAATAAGTCAACCTAACTTACACAGGCATATACACCCTAGTGTTGTTAAATTGCTTGTGTATGCACACAGGCCCAAGTTGAACCTCTCTAATCCAGAACTCTCTTGTCTGGCAACATCCATAATCCAGCATGATTTTAGCCACTTGGACAACCACTAAATTATGAGTGTGGCCAAGTTTCCCACAGTCCCATTACCGCCACCAGTCCTGGCTCTCAGTGCTCTGTGTTGTTATTTGACTGTAATTTACTCCTAAATGTCTTCTAAGAAACCACTAAGCAGTCGAAGTGTTGATAATACTGCTACACAGTATTGACCTCCCATAGTCCAGCAAAATTTCTCATCCAGCAGTGGTCAGGTCCTGAGGGTACCAGATTGGAAAGGTTCATCCTGTAGCTTTTTGTGTCAGTGATGCACAATATCAGCAAGAGTTCTTGTGCCAGTTGTACCATCAGTGTGAGGCATTGTGGCACAGCTTTGGGAATCCAGCAGTCAGCGTAAACATAGACAATTACAGTATATAGGACTCCGTGCTACTCAGGGACATAGGCAACGTGTGGGGGGGCGCACAGGGAGCCACCCCCAGCGACACTCCTCTCCCTGCATTTACTGTGAGCATTGTGCCATTTCCAATGTGTGTAGGGGTGGTCCCTTCCTTCGGAGTGGAATGGCCTGAAGCAGTGCAAGCTTCCTAACTCGTGCTACTCCTATGGTGCACTGCTCTGGGGGAGGAGTGGGGCTCCCCCACACCCGCCAGAAGTGAAATGACACTTCCACAGGAAGAAGCAGGTGGGGCAAAGCACAGGCTGGGAGAGGGTGGGGCATGGATGGAACAGGGGCAGGAGGAGAAGAAGGGGCAAGGAGGTGCAGGGGCGCAGAAGGATAGAGATGGAGCAGGGACAGGGAGTGGGTAGGGCAGGGGCTTATGGCCAGTGCACCCCCTCTACAATTCCCACATCAGTCACCTCTGCTTAGGGAGGTGGTGCTACTAAATTGGTATAGAGAAATGTTTCTCACACTTCTGGAGACCACGGAACACCAAATAATAATATCTTTTTATGCGGAACACCTACCAACACTTTCTTAAATTTTTGGTCAAACAAAAAAAACAAACAAAAAACCCCAAACAAACAGCACCTTATCCAGCAAAATCAACATGAAATCATTTAATCAGGTATCATCTGGTTTTACTAACAGAGCCTATATATCATCGATGTGTTTTTCTAAATGCTCACAGCACACCTGAAAGTTGGTTACAGAACATCAGTGTTCTGCAGAACATAGTTTAAGAAACGCTGGTAGAGAGAGGCACTTAGGTCAGCAGGAGCTAAAGTGAAGTGAAGACTCTTCCGCAGCTAGGTCTATGCAAGAAAGCTTACGTTAACTTAACTGTGTAGCATGGACTGGGTGTAAGCAGTGATTTTTATTCTGGCATTGGTCAGCTAGCAAAAAGAAGACGTGCCATATAAAACAGAAAGGCTTTATTACTGTGGTTAGGGGAGTTCACAGAACAAACTAGAAAAACATATTTAAAGTCTGACAAATAACTTCAGACGTAGGAAGAAATATCCATCAATTCAAGCTTTTGCAGTAAGAGGTATAAAAAGGGCCAAAGCCAATAACCCTTATCGCACTTCCTTGTGAATGAATGTGTTATGAATTTGTCACCAGTGAAATACCAAGTTGGCGTATTTTATTTTAGAAAGCAAACTCCGAGGCGTAGCACCAGTGAGCCAGATTCAGACACGAATCTACACACAAATGAAGTTGCAATGCACGTTGTTTCCCCACCTCTCTCAGTTTGTACCAGCTTAGACTCTTAGGGCCTAATTCTCAAATCTTCTGATTTTACACTGCTGTAATTCCACTGAGTTCAGCTTAAGTTACTCCTGATTTGCAGTTGGAAAACATGAGATCAGAATCAAATCCCCATCTCCCCTATTCTTAGACAAGACTGAGTACTGCTCCCACTGAAATCGGCTTCACCCTTGATGCACTATCAGCAGATAGACTTCTTTTTATAGGCTTATTACACATCCATGAGTTTATCTTACTTACACTGCACATCACCTATAAATTACATTCCGTGTCTTTATCTTGTTCAGTACTGAACAATTTGTTGCCATTTAAAAATTAATACATAAAATAATATTAATAATTTGAAAATTTGATTCATACTTGCATGCTGTTTTGCTTACCTTCTGTGGCAAAGTATTCAAGATGCAACAGTGTTTGCTCCATATACTGGGAATCTTTTGAGAGTCTCTCAAAAATAACATTATCCTATCAAAACCAAAGAGTAAATTCACTTGTCTATAATCGCATAAGTGTTCAACCTCACTAGAGCTAGCTTATGTAAGGTGCCTAAAGAGGACATGAAAATACTTGTACATGGAAATATATACAGCAATGAATTTTGGTTTACCCATTAAATTAATCTAGCTCTACACAGAAAACCAAAGATGGAATGCCAGTTCTTTTATCATCATTTATATACTCTAAAACAGCAGCAAAAAAGGGTAGAATACAGTAATTGTTTTGCACACACTCATGGTTCTTTAGATATTTCTTCTGTTACCCCAAATGTGTTACATTGTTATTTAAATATAGAAAAAAGTACAGCAAAAATAGAATGCTCCTTTTTGAATTATTAAACTAAGACTGCATTTTCCCAGAACAGACAAGTCCTGAACAATAAAACACACAGTTCCTGCAGAAACCCATTTTTAAAATCTTATCTTGCAATTCTGACTCCTGTAAAACTCCCACTTTTGCCTAATTAAGACATGTAGTCATAACAATATGCAACATAAGCTGAGTTCCATTGCTGGAAATTATGTTAGAAGCACTGGCGATTACTGCCTGTGGGTATTTCTGTGACCAATTAAAGTGGGGGTGGAGAAAGAGAGGGCAGCTGGAAGGAGAAAGTCTTGCCTGAAAAATTCAGGAACCAACAAAGGTGTAAAAGACATAAAAGAACAGGAACATCTTTTTTTTTTAATATCTAGATGAACTTCTGATATCACAGTATATAAATATATAATTTATAATACCACCTTCATTATTTTATCATACCAAGGGAAGAATATATTCAGGATTCTGCCTAATAAATACAAACATACTTTTAAAAAGTTATGGCAACTACTTTACTTAAAACAAAACAAGCTGATTTTTAGCATCATTCCTGCTGCCCCAGATCTTGCAATTGTTATGGCCCATTTGTGGCTGCGAGAGGGCCTACCCTGTCTCCACTGAAGTCAATGGAAAAACTTCCACTAATATCAGTGGAGCAAGATCAGACTCACAATGCTTCTTCTCTTTCTTTTTCCCAATGCTAGTTCTCTAACACAAATCTGACAGTGAGAGGAAGAAAGAGCACAGCAGTGTGATAGCTGAAATGGTAAGAACAACAATGAGACAGGAAATGCAGAGGTCAGACATGGTCGTTTCTCATGGGTCCAGATTTGTGTGTGTGACTTTTAGAAGTCTGAAGTAATATGTAATTACAGTGGGCTTGATTCACTTGATGCAACTTTCATGCTGGCATAACTTCACTGAAATGCGTGAAGCTATACTAGAGAGCTATCCAGACCTGTTTTTCAAATGATTTTAAAAAGTGCACTCATGCACACAGTGGTAAATCAGAGCTTTAATGGAAAGAGTCACAGAAGTAGCACTGTTAAAATAAACAGAGATTAATTTCACATGATAAAACTGAGCCCCATTCCATCATCAGCCATTGAATTTAAAGCCACACCCTTGCTGTAGTTTGCTGATGCTTCTCAATTTTTTATACGTATTGAATTTTGGCCCCCTAGCCCTCCTGTTGGTGAAAGTAGAAGCACAGCATTTACGAGCAGGGACAAACTAGTAGCAGCAGATAAAGAGATGGGAGAAACGGAAAGATCAAGAGACAGACAGAGCTAAATGCTTAGGAACAAACTCCACTTTTGAAAATTCAGAGCACAGTGTTTAGGATGTCTAACTTTCTGACTGTACCTGTATCTCAGGGGAGAAATCCTGCCTGCAGTGAAGTCATTGGCAAAACTCTCTTTGACTTCAATGCAGGCAGGACTGCAGTTCAGGCACTGAGGGTGCGTCTATACTTAGCAGAAGATCTACTCATTCAGGTCAATCTTCCAGGGTTCAGTTTAGCGTGCCTAATGGGGATGCACTAAATCAAACCATCAGGGCTCTACAGTCTGCCCTGGTACTCCTCAGTCTCGTGAGGAGTAAAGGACGTCAGCCTCCCTCTGCGTGGATGACCTGATAAATGGATCTTCAGGACGCTGACTCCAGCTACATAATTGTCATAGCTGGAACTGAGTATCTAACATTGATTTTCAGGTCTAGCATAGACCTGCCCTCAGAAACAGAATAAGGCCCCTTGAAACATTTGGCCGCTGGTACATGCTGCTAACAGACATTCATTAAAAGAGACAAAACTTCAATCTTTTACGAACAATGTGACTGCTGCTGCAACAACTCACAGCATTTCCACCATTCTCTGTTGGTAGTAATGGATTACTTACAGCCCCTTTGCAGTATAGACGTAGTTGCCCAGTTGGAGTTCGAACTATTACGGACATTCTCTTTCTGTTACTAAGAGAAAACAAACAAAGTCCTGTAAAATTGTTTTCCGATCAGATATATGGCTCTAGGAGTGAAAGCACAGTCTGATCCACAATTTTTCTTCTATACACACGGCACATTTAAAACCAGGTCATACAAAGCACTACTAATTGTACAATGCACAGCAATCTTACAGATGCAGGGAAATGGACTAGACAGTATTTTTGCCTTCCGATACTATTGGTCTTTAATGAATGTGAACATAAATGGCCTGATTTATAGTAGTTCACGGCATACAGATCCACACCAAGGCTACACATGAATTTGCACACCTAACGTACACAGGCAATTACTGTGACTGCCTAGACTAATCTGGTATTCCTGCGGTTGGTAACCTACATACACAGATATTGGATCATGCAAATAATGTAACTACACACACAAATTAGGCATTAGGTGTTATACTGTTAAACTACCACTCATCTGAATCTTTCATAAGGAACAAAACTAATGTTAGGAAACTGACATTTGGGATATAAGATGGCAGAAGAGCCTGATAGGACATGGTGGTGAATACCTGAATAATTTTTAAACGGAGACTCAAAATTATACTGTAAGATAAAAATTCTGTGCTGGCAGGGTATCAGTTAGATGACTGAATGGGTGTTTTTCACTTCTAAGTATTACGCATTTTATTAAGAAACTTAGGAACTATGCCCATAGATAAAGCAAGAGGGCTGAGTTCATAAACCCTGGCACAATGCCAATAAAAAATGAAGACTATCAACACACTGTAAACTGCAAACATACTGCCTGCTTTAGGAGAAATTATGCAACAAATGAATACAGGATTCTTCAAAATATACAAAGGGTTGAACAATGGGGATTTTCACAATCCTCTTAAAAACATTATTTTTGCCTTACCAGTAAATTAAATTTTGTGAATTTTTCCCCCAGTTTCCAAAAAACAGGTTGGTTCATCTGATATTCTGTAATGCTAGGCAGAATATCCCACCAGATGGAGTTTTGTGCCTCTTTCCAGTAGCAATCTGTGTACTGAAGATTCAGGCAATCTTTCCTAGTAAATAATTAGCTTTCTGCTTACAGCCAAAACAAAGCACTCTGTGTAAAAAGGATACTAGCGTTTCAAAGCCAACCATATGTAAGTTAAGAAATGTCAAAGTACAAACTTAACTCTTTCCCTGAAACTTTAACTCTGCCCTGGTCCACACACACTTAGGCTACGTTTACACTAGCATTCCTATTTCGAAAGAGGCATGCAAATGAAGGAAATAAAAATGCAAATGAGGCACATATTTACATATCTGGCACTCATTTGCATATTCACATTTCAAAAGAACTTCTTTCAAAAAAAGAAAAGCAGTGTAGATGTGGCTCTTTCAAAAATAAACCCCGTTTTCGAAAGAACCTGTATTCCTTAAAAAAAGGATAAGGGTTCCTTCAAAAACGGGGCTTATTTTCGAAAAAGCCACGTCTACACGGCTTTTCTTCTTTCAAAAGCTCTTTTGAAAGGAGAATATGTAAATGAGGTGCCAGATATGTAAATCTGAATCTCATTTGCATTTTCTCCCTCATTTGCATAACTCTTTCAAAAGAGGAATGCTACTGTAGACATTGCTTCAGTACCAAGTCAGAGTCTCCACTACTCTAACAGAATTTTAGTTTTCAAGCCCCATTAAAATCAAACAAGTTAGACGGGTTTATTTAAACCACAGCCTAGAACTGGGTCCTGTGAATGAGATACAGATCTTAGTTCAGAGCCTCAGTTTGGTTGAAATTCTGAGGATATTTTGGAAAAAACAGAATACAATGACGGAATTAAGGTATATACAGAAGAACCACAATTATCCAACCTAAATGGGACCGAATGATGGTCGGATAAAGGATATGTCAGATAATATGGGGCCAGCTGCCATGGAGCTGGTTGCTGTGGGACTGGCAGAGCAGGGTCAGTTGCTTTGGGGCTGGCAGAGCATGTCAGATAAAACAGAATGTTGGATAATCGACAGTCAGATAATTAGGGTGCTACTGTACAAAATACACAGGCACAAGTGGACAGAGTAAAGAGTTTTTGAGCAATCTGAGCCATGGCATGTCCTGCCTTTACAGTACTTTGCAACCTTAATTTAAAAAAAATTGTTTTTGTAGAACTTTGCTTCCTTTTGTGTCCACCTTTAATCATCTTATGGAATGAAGCAGGACTCCTGGAAGTCTGATAAGATAAAGTACATGGGAAAGTATTTGTTTTCCTTGTCTCTTGGACTGAACTTTCTCCTGACAGACTCTGCACTGCTGAGTCTCCTACTCATAGCGTATATGTAAGACACTGTTTTATTAAAAAGAGAGTCTAAAAGCTCAGCAGCAATCTAATGGGCCAGGGCATTGACCTGAAATTGAGTAAACAGCCTCATCCTCTTTGCTGGAGTAAGAAGCTACTATGGATGAGGGAAGGACAGGATAACAAGGGAGACTTCTATGTGTTGGCCCAAAGAGAATCCACAAAGGGCCAGAAAAGAAACAACACACAAACAAACCAGTAGTCAAAAGATACAGGGAATAATTGTGAATAGAAACTGTTCTAAGCCCAGGATGACAACTCCTCTCCTTTTATGGAGGTTGCAAAGCAAGTCCAGACATCCACAGGACTGAGAATGGGCAATGAGGGCTCATCTGAGGAACATTCAGAGAAGGCAAGGAAGAAGGAAACACAACCTAGCCAAACCTTCCCCTTCACCATCCTCATCCTCTTCAGCAGACCAGGTCAGCTTGCCACAGAATTAGACAACAGAGAAAACCCAAGGAAGAACAGAGTCAAATCTGGCCTTAGTCCACTGAACAGTGGGGAGGAGGGGTGGGCAGGCAGAGTAAGTGACCCATCTGACTGGTACAGCCCAAAGCCAGGCATAAAGTCCCTCTTCCTTGTTACCTTCTCTTCTCTTCTCTGAAGGAGAACCATCTCCTTCTCCTCAGCAGAGTGAGAGTCTCGGGGCCTGTCCACGTCATGCTCAGGTTCTCTTACACAGCCAGAATAGTGCAAAGGAGCCTAGTGTAAATGAGAATTAGGCCTGAAGTCTCTCCTGATGGGAAGCAGAAGGGAGACTGTAACTTGGGTGATCAGACTGCTCCCAACAAGGGCATGACATTTCCCTCAAGCAGGAGATTCCACCCACTTGTGTAGAAAGTATGAATTACATTTTGCAAGTATACCATGCTTTTCATTTTACAATCTCAAAGCATTCTATGAAGACAAGATGAGCTTCATTATCCCCAATTCACAGGTGAGGAAATTTAGGTCCAGAGAAGTGAAGTGATCTGCCCACACAGGCAAACTGCAAGTATCTGACAGAGCTAGAACCAGAGACGATATCTAATGACTCCCACTTCCACATCTGACCATGAGACCTCTAACTCCCATTTGGAAGAAGGAACAACTCATTCACTCCACATTGAAGGGAATGGCAAATCTAAAAGAAAAAGCAAGATTTAACTAGCCAATCAACTACAATTTCTTTAAAGTCCATTGAATCTGATGGTTATTGTTACTTGTGCATTTTCACTTATCTGATGCTTGAGTTTATTCAGTATCTGAAGTAACTTACCTAGAAAATTCCAACACATTAAGAATTTCAAACGATTCCTCTTTCCCCAGCTGCAGAAAAATACATTGTACAGAAAATTAAGATAATGCATATCTGTATAGAACCATCATGATCTTCAAATACCCATGCTGTCATATGTTTGGAAATGTGATGTGATGCTAGCTCCCTCTTCTGGTTAAAAAGGTGTAGTTTCCTATTTCATACTAACTGAAGTTGCAAATTCAGTCCTCATTTGCACTAGTACAATTCCAGTGACTTTCAATTATTCTCTTACCTTATGACAGTGGTGTGCAAGCGGGGGGTAAGCCCCTTCAAGAGGGTGTGTGTGAAATTTTGTAAGGGGGGCACAGCATGATCTGCTGGGTCTCAGACTCATCCATCTCATTTCCATCAGTTTGGATTACATTAGATAGGTCTGAGGGGCCCTGCTAATTGCAGGGATGAAAAGTGGGACCCAACATAAAAATTTTGCCCACTCCTGCTTTGCGAGCCTACAGTCACTGATGTAGTGGGGCTGCACCTATAATAACAGAAGAAAATCTAGCTCCCAATCTTCGCAAGCATATAAGTATGCTTTTAAAAAAGACTAGGCCGTGTCTACACTTGGCCAAAATTTTGA
Source organism: Carettochelys insculpta (assembly GCF_033958435.1). Taxonomy (NCBI): domain Eukaryota; kingdom Metazoa; phylum Chordata; order Testudines; family Carettochelyidae; genus Carettochelys; species Carettochelys insculpta. The sequence continues at coordinate 48,752,260 of NC_134137.1, forward strand.
AAGGGCCATGTTAATGCCCAAATCAGAGAATACCAATGAGGTGCTGAAATGAATATTCAGTGCCTCATTAGCATGGTGCCAGCCACGGCACTTCGATTTCAACGTTTGCAGGGCCCTTTCAAAAAGGGTCCCATGTAGACGAGCCGCACGCGATCAAACACAGCTCTTTCGAAGTGCCACAGCCAGCTGCATGGTAATGAGGAGCTGAATATTCATTTCAGTGCCTCTTTAGCATTCTCCGATTTGGCCATTAACATGGCCCTTTTGAAATTTTGGCCAAGTGCAGACACGGCCTAAAAGTTTAAACCTGCTAAATAAACACCACTGACATAAGAAAAGGATTCAAATATGGTCACAAACATAATGGATAAAAAATTGCACTTCCTGGATAAGCATTTGCACAGCAGAAACAGGATTCTTACTGTGGTAGCAAACCTGAAGAGGCCTAATAATCAGGACTCCCCAAAAAGCACCTTCTTTTATTTTGTGTATTAGATTGTGATGTGTAGGAACAATATGCAAAAGAAACACGTTGTCCAGTAAAAACTGCTGCATTTAGGAGCAAATCAAGTTACTACCAAAAACCCTCCTCTGCACAAGCACAACCCTCCACAGTTTCAGTGAAACCTGTTTGATTCCACTGCACTTGGAAGCAAGTGCCGGGGGAGCCAATGAAGCGACTGGTGGGGATGAGGGAAGAGAAGAGAGGGATTCGTGGATCTGAAAACAGTTCTGTAGCACAGCAGAGGTTAAAGGCCTCATGGTGCTATGGCCTCAGAGAGCTTGTCTAGGGGAGGGAGGATTCCCCACCCAAGCCCCACAGAAGCAGCATCACACAGCCCAGATACAATACTCAAGCTATGCATTGGAGGCAGAACTTGCCTTGGCTCTACCCACCACTGCCCTTAGAACCAGACAGCAGAGGCACGTCATGCACATATCCTTGAAAACTATTGTACTCGGCACGTGCACTACTTACTGCATCAATGATAACTGAATGTGGAGTTCTTCCTGTGAAGACATAGCCAAGCTTTTTCGCTCCTTTCACTAATGCCCCTTCATCTGTAAATACAAGGAGCTTTGCTTTATTGGCAACTAATCAGAACTACAATCAGACCTCAGAGGGGGGAAAAAAAGCAGCAGCACTGGGTAAGCGATCTCCGTACAAAGGGGAGCTCGGGGAGAGAGCATGCCCCCTACCCAAGCTGCTGTCATGAAGGCCCCATAACACCCATTATTAGCGATACAGGAAAGGAGATTTTATTCAGTTTTTAAACATGTTTGCTAATTTAAAACTATCTTTTATAAAGCATTTTACTCCCCTCTCCAACACCAGAAAAGGAGAAAAGGACAAACCTGGTGAGGAGGCCTGGTAAATTATCGTATTTCCATCTCTCTCAGGAACAACAGTGTGACACACAGCCAGCAGAGTAAGGAACTCCTGTATATGAGCAGCTGTGGGCTACGAAGAACATTACCAAGTTAGTCTAGTACTTTCGTTGCATGGATATTAAATGCACAGACACATTCTGGATTTTAAAACAGAACTCACAGATTATTTAACTCTGCAATACCCACCTCTCTAACTCAGTGTATTACCTCCCTCACCTCTAGCCATGTTAGCATATTGGAATTATCAAGGGCCAGTGCAAATGTACTCACATCCTGTGTGCAGCACACAGTCTATAGATAAATCATGCAAACTCATACTGGTCTGGACTTTATTCTGCTTGCACTGTATAAATGCAATCAAGTCATGATCACACGTTGCTAGACTACCATTCACTTTTAATTCCATGATTAGTCTCTCTGAATCTGTTAGGAAGAGGTCTAATATAGAATTGGCTGCAACACTTTTTACAGTAGGAAACTGTAACATTTAGGTATTCCAAGGATGCTTTATTACTGGCACCATGAGACCTCAGCATATGTCATTCCAACTTAAGTCCTCCACAGGCCACCACACGTGGTTAAGGAGAAAATCTTTTTGGCGTTAGTCACAGTCACAGATTCAGATTTCAAGGTGGAAAGCCCTATTAGTCCATCACCATACCAGTACTGGAGATAAGCACCTCAGAAGTGAGTTGAATGATGAAGAGTAAGACTGTCAAGGGCTACGTCTACACGTGCCCCAAACTTCGAAATGGCCACACAAATGGCCATTTTGAAGTTTACTAATGAAGCGCTGAAATGCTGATGGGCATAAGGGGACTTCAAAGTAGGCGGGGTCCTTTCAAAAAGGAGCCCCAGCTGGACGAGCCGCGCAGCCGCAAGCAGCGTCAATTTCAAAGCGCCGCTGCCGCCCGCATGCTAATGAAGCGCTGAATATGCATTTCAGTGCTTCATTAGTAAACTTCGAAATGGCCATTTGCGTGGCCATTTCAAAGTTTGGGGCATGTGTAGACACGGCCAAGAGCATTCAAATGGCTTTAGGTCTTATTGAAAGTCTCCCTCATTCACTGATTTTCAATGGCACATGTACTTCTAAGTCACATAAGCAACACTGACAATCCCACTCTACCTCCCTGCATAGTAGAGATTATTAAGTATGTGTTTGAACACATTCTGCCCTGACACACAGCCCACCAATCCCAGTGAAGTCAGTAGGATTGTAAAAGAAGTCACTGAAAAATCTGCTCAAAGCACACTAATACTATACTATGCCTTCATAAGGATTGCATTAAAAAAAACCCACAAAGGCAATCCCACATCATATTGTAAAATTTCACCTTAATCTGTGTAATTCTGGTTACGCAGGACTTTCATGTTCTCTTTACTCATGTAGTCAACAAATATCAAATAATCTACTGTGTATATACTATAATCATTTTGAAAGCAAAAATATAAAGGCTACAGACATAGAAGCAGATCCTTTTCAAATAAAAATGGACCATTTCTCCTTGCATAATCCCTGCTACCACAACATTTCTTGCACATGAAAAATATTTTATAATTTTGTTCCAAACTTTCCTTTTTAAATACTGAAGACATCAAATTGAGATGATAACCCTTGTCATTATAGGGTGTATTTCATAAACAAAGTGCTTTACAAATAGATAACTCCCCCACTTACCATCCTGACTCTACAGATAATTTGCATGCAAGGACTGCATTGGTTGTATGAGGGAGAGTACACAGATGGTGGCACACATGGCTCAGCTGCCACAGTTCTTCAAAACCACCCACACAGGACTAAGCCCAGTATACACAACAACCCCAAATACACAAAGCCCCTGATGGCAGCATGCATCATTCATTCCTCACCAGCACAACTCCATGCAGTCTCCCAGCACAACCCAGTCCACACACAAATCCACACATCCGTTCACTTGGAAATATAGCCAGGCGCACATAACGCCACAAACGTGTGAATCCTAGGCTGCTTTGCGGCAGCACGTAGTGATAGAGAGAGCTACAAGCAAGCATGGCTGTGAGCACTTTTTGTTTAGAATATGGCCAGGTTCAATCCTCAGCCTGTTATTGTCCAACTTTTAAGTTCTCAGTCATTTTCGGCTTTTATTTTAAAAGCCACATGTGTCTTTACTAATTATACCTATTCAAAATTGTTGGGAAGCAGGTGTTTCAGAAAAAGAAAACAGCATACCTAGGACATTTATGATTAGTTTATTTTGTATAACTCTTTTATCATGAGAATATTATAATATTTCGTACACAGTTAAGAAGGGAATTTGGCTCTCATAGTTAGACCCTATAGGAGTGCATAAATGCATCCTGAGCAGAATTTAGACACATCCTGAGCAAATAATCATTTTACTTATTATTACACCGGAGAGCAGAGAGTACATTTAAGGACATGAACAGATGGTATATCATCAAAAAGAAATATGAGAAATGGAAATTTTATTGTCAGGAAGGTTATTTGCAGTTGCTGTGTTATTTCTAATGAAAACGGTGAAACATATCCCCATTGACACAAAACATACAGCCTGCTAGATTCTCATTTCAGCATCTGTTGCTGTCGGCCTTTGATGTCCATGTAATATATATATTACCTAGCCTATTATGCACTTTCACAGTTTCTTTCCCTCTGAACCTGCCTTCCCCTGCCTCATAGGTTTTAAATGCTACCCCTCCTCTATTTGTCTTCTATGAAGCCAATAATTTAATTTGTTGCAGTCTTTATGTTTTTACAGTTAACACATGATTACACAGCAGTCTCCCAATTCTATATGCTTCAGCTGTTTCACACAGCTGTCATTTGTTTTCTTGCTATATTGTTCCAGCACTGACGGAGAATGTTCACAATATTACATAAGCATTACGTGCAAAACAATCATCCTGTTCATTAATGTCTGTGGTTATAATTCTGATTTTCCATTTGATGGACATCACGCTGATCACAGGCTTTCTGATCCTGCTTTATTAGTTATGGTTTTCCATTAACTGTAGTTAACTCATTGATTAACTCAAAAAATGAATTGTGATTTTAAAAATTAATCATGATTAATTACAGCTTTAATCACGCTGTAATGTATTACATATTTTGGATATTTTTCTATATTTTAAAATATATTGATTTTAATTACAACACAGAATAGAAAGTGTACAGTGCTCAATTTATATTATTTTTATTACACATGCAAGTCTGGATTTTTAAAAACATGTAGAAACATGCTCACAAAAATCCAAATTTGCAAGTATGAGGAGATCTTGATCGTTTTATTTGTGGGGAACTGAACACAGCACCCTGTGATCTAAAACCAGAAACCTTTACTGCATGAGATAAAGGACGGGGTCCATTAAATCAGAAGACAGAGGGAGACTAACGAAACCTCATTATGTGGTCTGGCCACTAGAGGGGGCACATGCTTGATTAATACTGGGTCCTTTCCACCAGTGGAGTGGGTAAAATGCACAATCACAAGTACATACTTTAATTGTCATGGATTTGGAAATCTCCACCTATGTGCCACACAGCAAGAAGCAGCACTACTGTTCCTATCCACAAGAATCTGCAAACAGTACCAATGACAAAAAATATTAACAGAAAAATGACTTTAAAATGCATCTCTACTTTTTGGAAGTGACATTTAATATTAGATCAGCTCCATGGTTTGTAACACTTCCAGAAAGGAAGGGGATTGATTTAATTTTTAGTCAGTTTGTTCATAAAAACTTACTAAACATTTTGCAGGGTCACGTGACTTGTATTTTTTACCCACTACAAGTTAATATTTCTGCCACCAGCACAGCAAGCAAAATAATTATCTATATTATCCCCAGGTGGGCTTGGGTCTCATAACTGCTCAACAATTTTAAATCCAGTGGTTTTCAAGCTTCTATTCATTTGCAGACCTCTAAAAATTTCAAATGGAGGTGCAGACCACTTTGGAAATCTTAGCCTGCAGACACATGGGGGGTCCACAGGCCACATGTTGAAAAGCACTGTTCTAAATGCAACTTGAGAAAAACAAGCACCACTTCTCATGTCCACTGAACCTCTCTGAAGCTCAGTACTGTGAAATGCTGGGCAATCCTGAAACAGTAGGAGCTGAAGGTGTTCAGCATTCACAAAGCACAAAGAAAGAACATATCTACCTCTCTCAACATCCAGACAAAATTCATTGTCCTCTATCAGGGTCTGAAGATCCCACAAACATGGGAAAAGTTGGCTTCTTTGTTTAACAAATTGCCAGCCATTACCAAATATCCATTTTCAATTGCACATACTAATGCAATGGAAGTGAAGCAGGTGTGCAGAAAACCAGCATTTTTGAAAAGTGTTCTTTTCTTTTCTCCCAAGTTATGACAATTTCTTATTGTTTGTGTGCTGAGGAGTGGGTAAAGTTTGGGCTGAAGCAGTTATTTCCTGAAAAGTGCCACAACCCCCTGAGGCCTCCGACAGACTCCCCGAAACAGCAGCATATCCACACATGAGTATTTTACTGAGATGAAAATCCAGAAGCATAGAAAATGATGCAGTATTTTTATGTCGGTGATAAAGCAGAACAGAAGCAGGGCAAGGGGGCTTGTTTTCAGCTGACTGACATGCGTATTTACTGTGCCTGCACAACTTTGAAGTTCCATCAATCAATTGTACATGGTTTATAAACAGTTTAACATACTCAGCAAACATTTTTGTAAGCCCTTCAAAAGACAGCTAATTACATTTTAATAAGAATTTAGAGCTTTCTTCCTAAGGATACAGCCTGTGAAATCTCATTGAAGTTGTGGTAAAAAACATCCAATGGAAGCAGCTGTGAAAGGCAAATATTAGCATTCTCTCTTCCCCGAAAACCTGATGAAGAGATTATGAGGGTCTCTCCATCTATGCCAAGTTACAGAGAATTATTTCTCCCAGAAAACTTTCTGCAGAATAATGTCTCTTTGGCTGACGGTCAAAATTGAATTTGTCCAGTCAATATTTAGAGTTAACAAAATAGCTAAGAAGTTTCAAGAAAACGCAGGTGAACAACAATACCTCCAGAAGATGCAGAACGTTATCCTAAAATACACGCTAGATACATTTAATTTTTGAAATGTCACAATGCCAAAGAGACACTTGCAACCTTGGGCTGGGAAGGGAAATCTCTGGGAAATCATGTGCTATGCTAGTGAATACGCATATGTGTATATTTAGTGTTTGTGAAAAGCAGTCTCAGATTGCTGTAGAGACCCAGGCCCTCAGTGTATGTACAAAACACATACAGCACAAGCATACAGTACAAACTTCCCTAGAAGGTTCTGCCTGTGTTCCTCAATCCTTAGCTTCTGGGGCTGAGAAAGTAATTCAGTCTCCCCATTCCATTTGAACTGGCCTTTTCCCAGGGACTACAAATAAGGTGGCAATTAATGTAAATTGTGGCATCTACTGAACAATACATTTATCACAGACCATTGAGCTGCCATTAGATCTTAACTTACACTCATTCCTTACCTATGCCACATCTATACTACAAAATTAAGTTGATCTAACTTCTACTGGCATATGGCTGCTGCCATAATTATGCAGGTGTGCTTGTATATGATTGGAGGTCATCTAGTCCAGTCCCTTGCTCTCATGGCAGGACCAAGCACCACCCCTGGCATCTATTTGCCTCAATCCCTAAATGGCCTCTTTGAGGATTGAGCTCACAACCCTGGCTTTGGCAGGCCATGGAGCTATCCCTCCCCCCAGGTATATAGCTGCTCCTTCACCATCTGTGCATGTCCTCACCAGGATCACTTGTGTCCATTATACTGTCACTGTGGGGCATTGTGGGACAACTCCTGGAAGCCAGTAATTTGGAAGTTCAACCAGACCCCTACCATAGAAATCTTCTCATGAAAATGGATGGAACAGAATTCAGCTATAAATTTTGCATGTACTCAGCATGGCATTTGATACACTGTGAAAAAGGGTACTAAAATGTAGGCTTCTATGGTAACAACAATTCTGGGTTGTTGACCCCCTGTAGTTTTGGGATGGTCATGGACTTTTAATTGACAAAAAAAATAATGGTTTTCTGGGGTCTGAAGTTTTATTTTCATAGCCATCTTTCGTGGATCCCTTAAACACAGTCTGTAAACTTCCAGGGGACCGCAGATTGAAGGCTGAAAACCACTGATTTAACAAGTAAAAATCAATAGACTGTGACAATAACTTCTTGATGCAGTTTACTACAGTGCAGGGTTAAGTAAAAGAATAAAATACACTCTGATGACTGAACTACCTCTTCGATGAATAGATGGAAACTGAAATCATCAAACATCTGCAGACTCCATGACCTTGAGCAGTACATTATGCCTCAGACTATCATTAATTCAGTAAGCCTTCAGGCATTCATATTATGTTATAATTATAGTTCTGAAGCATTAGAAGGTGTAAAAGAGAAGAGAAAGCATATAATTGTGCCGAATGTCTCCGTAGAGCTCCTTTTAATAAAAAGATTCCTCCTCAGATAGCACTTCAAAACCAGTAATTATATAATTACTAACGCTAATCTGACCGTTTTTTATTTTAAACTTGGCACCCATTAGTTTACGAAGCCAAACTCTGAGTTAAGACTGGTGGCAGTCTTTGAGATACTAAAGAAAAGGCAGCCACCAATACTTTCAAAAGTTCATTTGGGTATCTTAGTTTTTTGGTGCTCAAACAGGAGGAATTTTAAATTTCAGAAAGTGTTGAGCTCCTGCCCCAGCTAAACAAGCCCCCTTTAAAACACCTCGGCTGCCTCTACACTACAGCAAACTTTTGAAAGAAGTTCTTCTAGAAGATCTCTTCCAGGAGATCTTTTTTTCAAAAGAGCGTGTCCACACACAAAAAAGCGGATCAAAAGACCAATCCACTCTTTCAACAGAGAGCATCCACACAGCCCACAACTCTTTCAAAAGAATGGGCAGGGACAGAAAAATCCAGTGTCATGAGGACTGTTCTTTAGAAAAAAGGGCCCATGGAGTGTTTATAGGGGCTTTTTGTTGACAAAAGCTTTTGAAAGGAGGCTCTCTTCCTGATCTGGAAGTGGAAGAGGGCTTCCAGAAGAACAGCCATGTTCTTTTGACTTTGGATCGAAAGAGAGCATTTTGTGTGTGGCTGCTCCATGTGTTCCTTTAAAAAGGAGCCTGATTTTCCAAAAGAACTTGCTAGTGTAGGCACGGCCCTAGAATAAAGCACCCAAATCTGGGCCATCTAAAATCACTAATCACTTTAAAAAAAGTCTTTGCTCAAGAACATTTTGTTATTAAACTTCCTCTCACACAGGGTCCATATATGTTAATTTCAGAGTCTGCCTCTGGGATATTGCAATATTTAGTCAGACCTTCTGCAGAAAGTACCATGTTGCAAATACCAAGGACCAGTATTACAAGTGTAAGCCAGAGGCACTGAGAAAGGGAGGTTGAAATCTGCTTTACAACCTTAACTAAGGGTCAGTTGGTTTTCAGTTCATTTGGTACAGGCACATGACTTTAGCCCATGGGTGGGCAATAATTTTTGAAGGGGGCCACTCTAGGATCCTGTGGTCAAGGAAGGGCCACACTTTTCTATGAAGGCATGGGGTCCGGGAGAGAGGATGGGTGCAGAAGGGAGCTCGGAGTAGGAGATGAGGGTGTGTCCAAGAGGGTGTTTAGGTGAAGGAGGGGGTTGTGCTCTGGGGCAGCTGCTTGGGAGGCAGGGGCTGGGAGGGTGTATGGGTGCATGAGAGGATTCTGGCCTGGGGAAAGGGTGTAGGAGAGGGTGCAGGATCTGGAAGGCAGTTTTGATGGGGGTGTGCAGAGGGTTTGGGTGGTGTCCTGGGGCAGGGAGTTAGGGGAAGGGAGGAGCTAGGGTGCCAGAGGCCAAAGGGCGCTGAAAGATTTTGCTAGTGGCAGGGGCAGCATGTGAAGCCTCCCCTTCCCTCAGCATCTGGAGCATTTAAGAATCAGGAAGCCACTTAAAGTAGGATGAGGTTGCTCTGAAATTTCTTGCTGTTCCGTGCCTGAGGGTCCCAGTGGGGCCATCTATGGGTCAGATCCAGCAGCCTGGTGGGCAGGATCCAGCCTGTAGGCCAAATCTTGCTCACTTCTGCTTTAGCCCCTAAGGTCCCAGCTTCAATCACTCCAGCTGACTACCAGTGTCCATCAGCTTTACAACAAGCATCAACACTTCTTTCAATGGAATTAAATTGTTTCTGATAGCACAAAGTCTACGGACTGTCTCTGAAAAATCTAACATTACTGAACCTGTAAAATCTCTCTCTCAGGTGATTAGCAGTCCTACCACCCCAAGTTATAGAACTACATCTCTTAACAGAAACTAGCTGATACTGATATAAAACATAACAGAGTTCAGCATCAGAAGGATCACTCCCACCTCCCTTTTTGTCTTCCCCTTCAGTTCTCCATTTCTTCTCCCTTCTCAGATCTATTCAACTGCTTGTCTCTCCCACTTCCTTTCTTGAGTGTTTCTATTCTCTGTAGAATGCCCCAGTAATAACAGGTGAGCAAATCTGCCAGTGGACCTTCCACCCCACAGAGAACAGACAGAAAGATCTAGCATATTTTTGAGACACCTAAGTTCAATAATACTTGAGAACTAGCCTTACATGGTCATTTTCAATATTCTGCAGCAGCCTTGGGTCATCAAATTCACACGATTCACTGGTGGAAGGAGGTAACTGGCTGTGGATCAAGAAAAGGGATAATTACATTTGACACTGCGATGCAAATGTTTTCCTTTTGATTATTAACATAGAGCATCTCAGGAAACAGAGGCACAGAATCAATTAAAATCATAATTCTATCTAAAAACATATTATTTACTATTGTTATAAGTGGCACGTAATATTACTGTCAAGGAAAAGGAGAACCAGGGCAAAATACTCTTTTTTAATTTCAGTTTATTTTGTTAATTTTACAACAATTTGTCTATCAACATTTTCACTCTTTCTCCTATATAGTCAGTGCTCCCTACCTTGGGGTCTTTCACACATCAACAGAAGAAAGAAAAATGTTCTTACAAAAATTTTAAAACGGCTGTAAAACCACGGAAATTGGTAGGAGACCCAGGGTCCGAGTAATATCAAATACTATTTTAAAATTTATGTGAGATTACTAGATTGGGGGTGAAACAGACTAGATTTCAAGGTGATTGTGTTCCTTTGTTTTGGGTTGCTCTGTTCTATTTAAAAGTTTTGACTTCCAGAGAGAGGAACGACGCATTTCGGTACCGTCAATCTCTACTCCTCATAATATTTCCTACAAACTGTCTCTTCAGGGATCTTTCATATCGATACATTTGTCCCTCAAGTTATGTGAGGGTAGCATTCCCACACATCCTCACATAACTTGAATTTTGCATAAGTTGGAGGGGTGGCTTTTTCCCCCAGGCGGAACACACATTCTGCAGCTGGGGAAGCAAAAGGAGCACCTGGAGCTCCTTTTGAAAGGTGAGTCCTGGCATGGGGGGCTGGCAGTTGGGGAGGGTTAAGCCTGGCAGCGGGTTGAGCCCATGAGCGGAGGGCAGGGGAGTTAAGCCTGGGGTGGCTTAGGGCTGCAGGGGGTTGGAGTTGAATCGGGGCCATGCGGCTCTATGGGGGGGAGGGGGAGCTGGGGCCATGTGGCGCGTCGTGGGGGGGAGGGGTGAGATGGAGCTGCACCCAGGGGCGGTGAGCCAGTGTCACGCACAGAAAGGGAGAGTTGAGCCAGAACCATCACAGGAGTGAGGGCGTGTCAGCCGGAGCTGCGTGCCGGGGTGGGGATAGGGGTGAGCCAGAGCCACGTGCAGGGTAGTTTAACCAGGGTATAGTACCCAGAGGCATTGAGACCTCATCTGGGGCGAGTGAATTCTATGCTCTACAGCCTCAGCTGAGAGCCAGCTGGCCTTTAGCTAACATGGCAGTGTGCAGGGCTTTAGACCCTATGCTCACAGGTTCTATCCCTGGTGCCGGCAACCTGGGTCTGTTGGTGTTACAAGGGCTATGGGGGGTTGAGCCAGGGCTGGTGGGAGTAGATTCTGAGTTGTGCTTAACTCATGTTAATGCCAGTTAAGTGCAACTTGCAGTAGTGCCTTTTGAGGGATTACTGTAACACCATCCTAAACTTTTCAAGGTACCCTGTAGGCTCTTGCTTCTGCAGTTGAATGATACAGAGATAGTATAGCATTTTCCAGCACACTTTTGGTAAAGAACCCTACAAGGTACTGTAGAGATCAGAGGCTGCAAAGCACTGTACTGAGTCACGATGTAGCATTCCATCCTCTCTTGCAGATAACTGTGTTTAGAAAGTTGTCAAGGGCCAACCTCTTCTACTAGGTTAGTACTAACAGTGGGTATATCAGAGAGATGGAAGGGATCAGCTGCAAGGGGGAGCGGAGAAAAGAAGAGCAAAAAGGGGGCGGAGGGGAAAAAACTTGCAGCGCAAAGGGGAAAAGACACAAGAGGAAGGCAGAAATAGAAATCATGAGGGAGGCGGAAAGAAACAAGGACAGAAATAGGAAGTGAGCAAGAAGACCAGCAAGATGGAGGGAATAATGATGACAAAAAGTGTAGAGAGGTAGAAATGGAAGAAAGAACAGAAAGGGTACATCTACACGAGAAGCATCTGCCAACAGAAGTGACTGTGGGAAGGGATTCTCCAGGAAAACTTCTGTCCATAGACTGTGTCTACACATAAAAGCAGATTGAAAATGCAATCTACTCTGTCGACGGAGAGCAGCCAGAGTGCCCGGACCTCTCTCGACAGAGCAGCTGACCGAAATTGCTGCAAACAGGGCTGCCCTATGAACTGGAAGCCCTGTCTGTCAACAAAAGGGCCCCAGAGTGTCTACACAGCTGTTTTGTGAACAGCAAACTATTGAGAAAGGCATTATACCTGAACTCGGAGAGGTATAACACTGCCGGTGGATATGCCAAGTTTGGTAGACAGACTGTCAACAAAGTATATTTTGGGTGTAGATGCTCCATGGTTTTTCATGACAAAAGTCCAGTTTTGACAGAAGAAACCTCTCACGTAGACATACCCAAAATGGAGAAGCAGAGACTGAAAATCCACCTCACCAACAGTAGCACCACACGCCATTATTTCAAAGTAATTTTGCTAGCATCTACGCAATTCAACCACTATTTCGGAAGAAAGGTTGGCTTATTTCAAAGTAGGTAAACCTCATTCCATGAGGAATAGTACCTACTTTGAAATATGGTCTCTGTTAACTGGGAATAGAGTCTATTTCAAAATAAACTATTATGCATCCAATGGCGCTATTTTGAAATAGACTCTATTGTGTGTAGATTGTTTACTTCGAACTAGCTGAGCACTATTTCAAAAGCATTTTGTGTGTAGCAGCATTATTTCAAAATAAGCTATTCTGGAAAATCTATTCCACAACAACTTATTTCAAATAATGCTGCTGTGCAGACACAGCCCTAAACAGGAATTATTTCTTCTTTCCTTCACTACTCCTGCACCTATGGAGGTAGATGTACTATTAGGAACCTTCAACCGAATTGTGGCCATGGCTTCATATGCCATGTAGGAGTAGCACTGAGTTACCATGTCATACTCAGTTTGATGCAACTCACGCCCAGGTTAGTCCTTCCCCCTTTTGGGACTATACTGACTGGTTTAAAGGACTCAGATAAAAACTAAGTTCCACCTCTGTACCCTAATTGTAAGTGGAAATCACCCACACGGGACAGACAACCTATGATGACTGTCTGCCTTGGGCTCTTCTGTTCTAAAATTTGAACAAACAACAGCTCTAAAATTTGAACAAACACCAATCTTTCATTTGTAACACAGAGGAAACTGTGCTAGTCTATACTATACTAGCACAATAGTTTATTAGGTGAGCTTTTGTGGGACAGACCCACTTCTTCAGACCATGTGTTAGCTATATGCTGACTCTCTTCTTCTGTATACTGCAAACCATCTCCCATCAGTGATAATTACCTGAAGTCTTCTGATGAACGTTCTCTTTCCAACTCTGGAAAGTGACTACAAGAAGGAAAAATACATAATTATTGGCTAGTATGATAAGTGGTTAAAAAAAATCAGGTATGATCACCAATATCCTTGAAAATATTCTGCAATATGTAGCATTGATTTACCCTCCCTCCTTCTAAATATTTACATGAAAATACCATCTAATGTATCCTGAAAGGGTATTTTGGATAGGACTTTAAACACTGAGGACACTTCCTTCTTTCTACTGATATTAAAGAGCAGATTTTTAAGAAATCAGAAGGTTAGTGACAAGTCCCAAAAATATACCAATAAACAGTGGGTCTAATTTTACAAGCAATTACCATGACAACATGTGCAAATGGCCAGACCGGCAACTCATACACTTTCACAAGAGCTTTACAAACTGGCAGACCATATAATCAATTTTTAGGAGAATCAAAATACAAGACATATAATGTATGTTGTAAAAACTTGGCCGCAAAAGATTCCGTACTGGGGAATAGCCATTCCTGCACAGATTTCCAGGAGCTGAAAACCAAACTGATATTTTGTATTACATTTTAAAAAAAATAAAACAAACAGCATAAAAATGAGAAGTGGTTACCCTTTTTGGTGGAGTTTTAATGGAAAAAAGAATGAAGAACCAGTTACTATGGGCTAAGTCCTAGTTCAGATGAAATCAGTGAGTTTAGTTGAATAAGTTATTTACCCAAAACTGGGTTCCCCAAAGGAAAACTCTGTGGTGAAAGGCCTAAACCTCATTAAGAAACATTTGTTTCATTCTGATCATTTAGGTAAGAAGAAGAGAACACCTTATTCAAAGAAACCCACGAGCACATTTAAACTATGGGGTTTATAGAAATCTTACCTACCCGTATGTCACTCCAGCAATACTACATTTCTTGAAGTTCATAATATTGCATGTTAGAGTGCCCGTTTTATCAGAAAACAGGTATTTTACCTAGAATACAAATGAAAGAACTGTAGGAAATTCATAGGATTAACTTGCATTGCAACACAGGATAAACCAAAGGAAAATATACATAAAATCAGAAAGAAAAAAAATCACAAGAAAGTATGCATGTTTAGAAAATGGTATCAGCCAGTGCAGACTTATTACAGTTTGTCAGAGATGATTAGTTCTATTTTGTAAAAGTTACAGGCACATTCTCAAGAAAAAAAAATTTCAAATAAAAGTTAATGTTGGTAATATGTTCCCTCTAAAAGCAAGTAAGAACCAGTGAGTATAAATTGTCAGAGCTTCACTATAATCAGAGGCGCTATGTTGATCTACACCTGCTGAAAATATAGAGCTAGAAGTTTAAATGAGCAAAATGCTAAAAAGAGTCTGCAAATTTTCAGTTAAGGTTCCACAACCAAGTTTAATTTAAACAAAAAAAAAATCTGCACGAGGTCCTGTGAACTGTCCTATGCATGCTTATGGCTGAAGACCAATACTCTTCACATTCCTCCTATGAGTCAGAAAACACAATATTCTATTGATCATTTTTCAAATATCTGATTGATATTTGCCCCAGTCTTGTTTGCCACCTGGCTAAGAAAGTCTCCACTGACACGCCTCCACTTTTTCAGTACTACCTGGACATACCACTCTATTCTACCCACCCTCCAAATGTATGTTAACATCCGTATCTTCCAGTTGCAAGCCGGGCATCTACACGTGTATCAGATATAGCCTGAAAGGATCATACTTTCGTACAAAAAAAGTCTTGTGCTGTTGTGACTCACACATTCAACAAGGCAAAAAAGCAGTCCTGTTGCACTTTAAATACTAAAAATACAGTTTAAGTGATGAGCTTTCATGGGATAGACCCACTTCTTCAGATCTGAAAAATCCTGATAAATGATAAGTGAGATGTAGCAAATTTAACAGAATGAAAAAAAATGAAACGAAAACTGACGAATAATCTAGCCACACCATAGGAATACGAATCCTTGAACTCTTCCAAGCAACAAACACTGTTGCCAACTCTGTGCACATATTTACACCGGAGACACCATCACTGGACCTAACCACATCAGTTACATGATCAGGGGTTCATATTCCTGCACTTTCACCAAAGTTATATATGCCATCTTGTGCCAGCAATGCCCCTCTTCTGGGGGATTAGCTTGGTAGCCCACAGTCAGCATCAAACAGGCAAGTCTGTGGAGCAAAGGGCAGCTTGACCCAGGCTACGGGTTAGATGGGGGATTATGGGTTTGGAGGAGTCCCAGGAAGAATGGGGGACAGGGCTCAGGAAGGAACACAGATTCAAAGACAGGGACAAGGGAAGGTGAATCATGGAGAAAGGCTGATAGGGCTGGATTAATTCTTCTGGAGGCCAGGGCTAGTAGACTTTGTGGGGCCCACTCAGATCTGGGATGACCACAAAAACAATGTGTTCAGAATATGCGAGGGGGTGCGCCAGGCTGGTCCAGAAGGCTGGGGTCTGAGAAGGGTTGTGGGTGCTCCAGCTAGAAGTGCCTGTTCTGAGGTACAGCCTCTGAAGGGCTTGGGGTGTAGCAGGAGGGGGCTCCAAGGGTTTGGAGTGTGGGGGGGCGCTCAGCCTGGCCTACTGATGGGTGGAGGGCAAAGGGGGCAAACGCCCAGGACCCCAGGCAATTTAAAAGGGTCTGGGAGCCCCAACCCTTTAAATTGCTCAGGCAGGTGTGGCAGGTGGAAACTCCTTTGGGAAGGTTAACCCCCTGCTGCATTCTTTCTGCCTGTGCCCCTCCTCAAAGGCCAGAGCCACAGCCCCTCACCCTTCAAGAGGAGGGGAGAAAAGGTGGGGTAATGGGAGGAACAGGGTGGGGGTAGGGAGTTTGGCTGCCTTGGTTTGCATAGGTGTTAGTGGTTTAGAAGGGAAAACATTCTTTTTACAACATAATTCTTTTGGAGTTTTGTAACTATCTGAAAAAAAAAAAACTGACCAAAATTTTTTTTTAAAAATATCCTGTGTTACTTTACTAATTGATACATGGTAAAATAAAAACTGGAAGAACTTTACCATAGATCCTGTTTGTTTGACTTTTCAATTAGAGTTGGATTTCCAGATAAGTGATTTCCATCAAGCTGCAACATTTGTTTGGGAAGGGGTATTTGAACTATTAGACTGCAGCCCTTACCTTAATCTGGTCCTGTCCTGGGAAATGAGGGAAGTAGCTAGGCCAGGAAGGTGTAGGGAGCCCACAGACAACAGCAAGGGAACAAACAGGCACCACAAGTTATCTGTTGTAAATCCACTGACTCCAGTGAAATTTAAATGGGATGTGGGGAGGGGGACAGTTAAAGTTGTACTACTAGGTTTCATTCTCTTTTTATACTGCTGCAAAAAAATCAAATGGCTTACACTGTTCCACAGCCCAGCCCCTGAGGTCCTCCCTGCTCCCATTCTCCTGCCTCCTATCCTTGACTCCTGCCCTCCTGCACACACACCCAGCCCTGATTACCAGCAGCTCACTTACATACCCCAGCCCTCCCCCACATATCCCAGCCCTGCTCTGGCTCCTGCAACACTCTCTCTCTCTCTCTCTCTCTCACTACCAGCCCACACTCTGGAGGAGAGCAAGAGGAGGACAAGGCAGGCACTTCTATTAGGCCATAACCACTTAATTGTAGGTCTATATTTGGAATTTTTACCTATTTTTGTTATAATAATGCAGTATATTGTTTAAATAGGTGCTCAGTCAACTTAATGGTATTTGGAATGTTTATTCTGCATGGTTCTAATGCCTCTCCACTGAACTCACTGAACTCCACGCAATTTGACCAGATGTCCCATATTTCACATAGGGAAATATGGTCACCCTAGTATGTAGATGCTCCACAGGCCGCTCTTTTGAAAGAGAAGCATTCCACTGCACCGGCCAGGTCCCTGCAGCCAGCTGCCTGCATGTTTAAAGCTGCATGGACCCAGAAACCCCCTGGCAGGAGGGTGAGAGCATGTTGACAGCAAAGACATGAGCTGCTTGCAGCATGCCCTCACGGCCACCCCCTCAACTGCAGAAGAGCGCCATGGCCAGCAGCCAGCTGCCACAGGAGCCTCAGGGTCCCCCCCTCCACACACACACACACAAAACAAGCCCTCACAGAGCTTGGAGGAGCTCAGGCAGCCACCAAAAAAAGGGCATCCTCCTGGACCAAGCCAGAGCTCAGGGACTTCCTCAGCCTGTGGAAAGAGGAGGTGGTCCTCCAGGGGATTGGTGTCAAGCAGCGTAATACGGCTGCCTTCACCCACCTTGTGAGCAGACCAGCCACCCAGAGATGCCCTGCCCGCACAGAGGCAAGTGTGGAGCAAATTAAGTAGCTCCAGCAGGGCTATGACCAGGCCTAGTATGAAGCCAGCCGATCAGGGTCAGGTCCCACAACCTGCCCTTACTACCAGGAGTTCCAGAGCCTCCTGGGGCCCCAGGACATCTCGCCACCACCTGCAGTCCTGGACACTGCAGCAGATGAGCCACACCCCGAGGCCGAGAAGGAGCCGGGATGTCAAAGCAGCACCACCCTGCTGTACACGGAGGTGGAGACATCTTCCAAGGGCTCCAGTGACAGGGACCTGGTTATCAACCTGCCATCTCAATTGTCAAGCCAGGTGACAGCCAGCAGGGCATCACTGGACATCAATGAGGGACCCTCCGGTAAGTACCCGGCAGGGTACACCCCCAGGTCGCAGGGCAGGGGACCACAGCTGCCAGTGGGCCACCCGCACACCCAGCAGACCCAGGCCGGACACAAACCAGATGACCATGGCTCCCAGCACGTCTTAACAGCTGCTGGCAACACTCAGCACCCACCCCTGTGGACAGTGGGTGGGGACTCCCTCAGTGCTTGCGATACCCCATGGCCGGGGAGGTGGTGCCCGTAGGGGTGGGGGGGGGCTGGTGCCTTGAGGGAGGTGGGGGGCACAGCCCTCAGTCCATCTCTTCCTCTCTATCCTGGCATCCATGCCTCAAGAGGGCTAGGAGAGCCCCGTCCCACCCATTGTCCTGGACAGCCCAAAAGAAGCAGAGAAGAGGGCCCAGTCACTCCTCACCACCAGCAACATGACAGGCCCACAGCAGATGGGCACAGCAGCAGTCGGGGGGGCAACAACACCATCCACCACCAGGGGAGGTGGCCAAGTGGTGCCTCCGCATAGAGGAGGCAGACCAGGCCTGGCAGAGAGTAGCCTGGGAGGACCTCAAGGTTAACCTCAGGGACATAGCTACAGTCCTGTGGGAGCACCTAGCCCACCTATTCCCCCCCTGCTGCTGCATCCCCTAATGCCCTCACTGCTGAGCCTGACCCTGCCCCTGCCAAAGCCCTCCCATGGCCCTAACTCCCTCTGCTTCTCGCCCCATCCCAGCCCCACGGAGGATGCTGAACCAGGGTTGGGAAGGGATCCCGGAGCCAATGGAGCTCATGGCCGTCCACACTGCCCTAGACTAATGACCCTCCAGGTTGAGTCGCCCTTCCCTTCCACTCTCCAGTTTGAGTTCCATCACCAGGTTGAGCTGCCACGCTTCCCCAGCTCCCTGATGTATATAGTTTACCCCTATTCCCCACTGTAAATAATTCTGTGCACTGTTTGTAACAATCACAGAGTTAATAGTTTTCATTAAACAGTTTATTTTTCCACCATCCCTGTCTCCTGTGCTCATAGTGGGGGGACAGTGAAGGGTGGATGGCAGGGGGCGGGTTCTGGGGGGGGAATACTGGGGCCCGTGAGCAAACCTCTCATAGAGGGCCTCCCTAATCTGGACCCCATCCCAGTGCACCTGGCAACTCGGAGCAGCAGCCGGCTGTTCATAGCAGAGGCCAGACTCGGCTGCGCACCCCTGTATGAATGCCTCGACCTTTCCCTCCACAATCTTGTGGGGGGCGGAGCAGATGCACACAACCTGGGGCACGTTCTGCAGTGCAACCTCCAGGTGCATGAGGAGGCACCTGAACCAGCCGTTCAGGCACCCGAACGCTCGCTCGACTACATTGTAAGCCTGGTTGAGACAGGTGTTAAAAAGCTCCTGGATGGGATCCAAGTGGCCAGTATATGGCTGCATTAGCCGGGGCTGCAGAAGGCAGTCAACATCTGCCACCATGCAGAGCGGCATGGTGATATCTCTGACCAGGAGCTCCTGCTGGGGAATGTACGCCATGACCTCCATGCACCAGCACAGGCTGGAGTTACGGAACACATAAGTGTCATGTGTCTGGCCCACCCAGCCCAGATAGATGTCCATGAAACAGCCTTTTGAGTCCAGCAGTGCCTGGAGCACCACCAAGTGGCAGCCTCCGTGGTTTATATAGCAGCTGGCGCTGTGTTCTTGGGCACAGATGGGGATATGGGTCCTGTCGAGGGCACTGAAGCAATTCTGGAATCTGAATGCGGTGGATCCTGCAACAGCCATGTCCAGATCCCCAACGTGGATGACCCTGTGGAGCAGCATGGCGTTGATGGTGCAGAGGAACTCACTCAGATTGAAGTGACATTAGAGGAGGTTTTGGAGTTAATTGATAAGCTGAATAGTAACAAGTCTCCAGGACCGGATGGTATTCACCCAAGGGTTCTGAAAGAACTCAAATGTGAAATTGTGGAGTTATTAACAGTGGTTTGTAACCTATCCTTTAAATCCACTTTGGTACCAAATGACTGGAAGACGGCCAATATAACGCCAATATTTAAAAAAGGCTCTAGAGGAGACCCTGGCAATTATAGACCAATAAGTTTAACATCAGTACCAGGCAAATTAGTAGAAACACTAGTAAAGAATAAAATTGCAAGGCACGTAGAAGAGCACGAATTGTTGGGCAAAAGTCAGCATGGTTTCTGCTGAGGGAAGTCGTGTCTAACTAATCTATTAGAATTCTTTGAAGGGGTTAATAAACATGCGGACAAGGGGCACCCAGTGGACATAATATACCTAGATTTCCAGAAAGCCTTTGACACGGTCCCACACCAAAGGCTTTTATGTAAATTAGGTGGTCATGGGATAGGAGGAAAGATCCTTTCATGGATTGGGAATTGGTTAAAAGACAGAAAACAAAGGGTGGGAATAAATGGTAAATTTTCACAATGGAGGAGGGTAACTAGTGGTGTTCCCCAGGGGTCAGTCCTGGGACTGATCCTGTTCAACTTGTTCATCAATGATCTAGAAAATGAGGTAAGCAGTGAGGTGGCAAAGTTTGCAGATGACACCAAGTTGTTCAGGACAGTCAAAACCAAAACAGATTGTGAAGAACTACAAAAAGATCTCAGCAAACTGAGTGATTGGGCAGCAAAATGGCAAATGAAATTTAATGTGGGTAAGTGTAAGGTAATGCATGTAGGAAAAAATAACCCAAATTACACGTACTACATGATGGGGTCAAATTTAGCTACGACAGATCAGGAAAGGGATCTTGGAGTTATAGTGGATAGTTCTCTGAAGACATCCACGCAGTGTGCAGCGGCAGTTAGTAAGGCAAATAGGATGTTAGGAATTATTAAAAAAGGGATAGATAATAAGACAAAAGATATCATACTTCCCCTATATAAAACTATGGTACGCCCACATCTTGAGTACTGCATGCAGATGTGGTCTCCTCACCTCAAAAAAGATATATTGGCATTAGAAAAGGTTCAGAAAAGGGCGACTAAGATGATTAGGGGCTTGGAACGGGTCCCATATGGGGAGAGGCTAGAGAGACTGGGACTTTTCAGTTTGGAAAAGAGGCGATTGAGGGGCGATATGATAGAGGTATATAAAATCATGAATGGTGTGGAGAAAGTGAATATAGAAAAATTAATTTACCTTTTCCCTTAATACAAGAACTAGGGGACACCAAATGAAATTGATGGGTAGTAGGTTCAAAACTAATAAAAGGAAATTTTTCTTCACACAGCGCACAGTCAACCTGTGGAACTCCTTGCCTGAGGAGGCTGTGAAGGCCAGGACTCTATTAGGGTTTAAAAAAGAGCTTGATAAATTTTTGCAGGTTAGGTCCATAAATGGCTATTAGCCAGGGATAAAGTATGGTGCTCTAGCCTTCAGAACAAGGGCAGGAGATGGATGGCAGGAGATAAATCACTTGATCATTGTCTTCTGTTCCCCTTCTCTGGGGCACCTGGCATTGGCCACCGTCGGCAGATGGGATGCTGGGCTGGATGGACCTTTGGTCTGACCCAGTATGGCCATTCTTATGTTCTTATGTTCAGATTACCTGTACTGGAGGGAGGGCATTCGCTCTCGTCAGGGCATGAGGGGGTGTGCCCTGCCCCATACTCCCTCCCCCATGCCCACTGCTGCCAAGGGTCCCCCTTGCCCAGGAGTCCCTTCACTTGCTGTGGCAGGTTTGTGACCCAAGCATGCCTAACCTCCATGAGGACAGCCCCGATGGTGGTCTTGCCCACCCCAAAATGATGCCCTACAGATTGGTAGCTGTCCAGGTTGGCCAGCTTCCAGACAGAGATGGCAAGCCACTTCTTGAAGGGGAGAGTAGGCCGCATCCAGGTGTCCTGGGGTCTGAGGGCGGGGGCAAGCCAGCAGCAGAGCTCCAGAAAGGTCCACTTGCTCATCCTGAAATTCTGAAACCATTCGGCATCGTCCCACTCCCCCATCACAAGCTGTTCCCACCAGCTGGAGTTGCTGGGGTTAGTCCAGAGGTGCTGGGGCACTCAGGGTGTAGATGCTTTGTTCTTTTGAGAGAGCACCTGCAGCCGTATGGATACTCTCTTTTGAAAGCATGGAGTAGTCTTTCAAAAGAGCAAATTGGAAGCCTGATCTGCTTTTTGTGTGTAGACATGCTCTTTTGAAAGACGATCTTTCGGGGGACATCTTCCAGAAGCTTGTCTTTTAAAAGAGCGCTGTAGTGTAGACGTAGCTAGAGACTAACACCAGAGTACAAAGGAAGACATCTGAATTGGAGTTCATTCTCCCAAATGATATTTCTCACCTTGGACTCAACAAAGATAACAATTAACTTACGCATTACAAAGACAAAAGGCAGTCAAGTAGCACTTTAAAGACTAGCAAAATAGTTTATTAGGTGAGCTTTCGTGGGACAGACCCACTTCTTCAGACCATAGCCAGACCAGAACAGACTCAATATTTAAGGGTCTGGCTTGACTGCTTTTTGTTTTGATAGTGTATAGACTAGCACGGCTTCCTCTCTGTTACTATTACAAAGACAGTTTCCCCACTTTTGATATTCATAGTGATCCTTGGCAGCCCACTTAATAGACACTTGCAGAAACTATTTTTCTTCTTCCCTCCCCCAAGCCTTCTGTCCTCTATAGCTGATTTGTCAGTTTTTATTTCATTTATTTCTATCTTTCTGATAAATTCTCTTCATTTACGTTAACATTTATCAGGATTTTCCAGATCTGAAGAAGTGGGTCTCTCCCATGAAAGCTCATCACCCAATACATTATATTGTTAGTGTTTGAAGTGCTACAGGACTCCTTGTTTGTTCTGTGAAGATACAATAACATAGCTACCTCTCTAAGTCATTCAATAAGGCAAACAACTTTCTTTCATATGCAGAAAATCCAGATTTTTTTTAAGAATTCCTTATTTTAATTTTCCTATGAACCTTGTTTTAAGGAAGATCTGTTCTCAGCCTTAAATCTATTTTAGTAGTGTTTTTGTACTAGGATTTGCTTAGGTTTATGTAAAATGTATTTATTTAATGTACCAATCATTTTATACTTATCTTCATAAGGCTTCAAAAGGGGCCTCCAGAACAGATTTGGGCTAATGAAGAAAATATATTAATCATATTAATAACATTTATTCAAATTTAATTTAAATGTAATTTAAATTTCTTGCCTATTCTAGAATTGTCATTAAAAGCACGAAAATTATTCTACAAATATTATCTAATTGGCCCTAGTTATATGGTCGGCAGTCACAACTTGTACTTTATGCAACTCTCTTTGACTTTGAACAACTTAGTAAACATTAAAAACCAGAAATCAGATATGCACATTTGTAAGGAGTCCTAGTACATACAAAAGACCCATCTGTAGATAAGTCAAGCTGTTGAGTTAAACAAATTATAACTTGTCCCTAAAAAGAAAAAAATTCATAAGTGGAGGGCTGGAAGGAACCACAAATCAGCTACTCTATCCTAGCACAGTGAGACAGAAATAAATATCCCTAGACTGTCTGTCTAACCTGTTCTTAAAAGTCCCCAATGACAGCAATTTGACAACCAATTTACATAACCTCATTATTTTTGAAGATGCTCAACTCAAAAATTAACCTCTTCAATCAGCAAAACATGAAGGCCTACATGTTCAAACATGACTAGTGACTTTAGCGCCTCAACCGTTAACTGTCCAATTTGAGTCAGCTAATGAGTGCTTAAAAATTCAGACAAAAGACATGCATCATTTCTGCAAACTGGTATCTTAAATTCACGTCCTGTCATGGTTAGCCAAAAGCTGCGGCACTCAAAATTCCATGTCAGAGAGGTTGTCTAAAATGGGTCTTAAAAATGAAACTGTCCTCATTATGGCAGTTTCAATCTTATGACAGACTATAAGATGGCTTTGAGATTTCCTAATGTATTCAGCACTGATAATCATTTTAGACTGAACATTTGCAATCCAGTTTTTAAGCTAAAAATGCAAAATAAATCAAGACAGATTATCTATTTACCTCAGGCAAACAATAATAAAAATCAATGATTGATTGATACAGTAAGATGTATGCAAATTAGATATATGCTAGTCTAATTACACTGTATGTTTAATTAAGAGATATGAAAGCCCTGAGGATACAAAGGATTTCAGATTAAAATCTGAATTTCCATGGCTCAAGTTCTTGGCCTGGGAGAAAGACCAATCATCTTCTAAGAAGTAAAAATGGTGCCAGGAACTGTTAAAAATTATGCTTATAGGCACAAGCTGAGGACACTACTGGGAAGGTGCTTTATAAAAAAAGGTCCATTACAAATTTTCACTGTAAAGATTTGGCATTTTAAAAGTACATAATTAATATATCTAAAAGCAATGAACATTTTTGAATATTATCAAAAAAATTCTGGCTGATAATCTCCACATTTGCTGGAATTCTATTTTGGGAAAATTGATTGGAAAGTTCCTTAACTCTGAAAAATATTCTATTTGTTATTGAGAATTTTACAAAAAATCAACTACATATTTTATTCTTTAACTAGAACAGGATGAGATGTTGCTAATATAAGGAATGTGGCAGCACCAGTTGAAGGAATTTGAGGAATGTGTTCTTTACAGATCATTTACATGTTAATAGGAAGACTTCAAGGTGCGTATATGTAAATAACTGTTTCGTTTGCAAGAACTGCTGGACGGCAGGAAAAAAGCAGCGGTGTTTCATCTATTATAAACAACTTCTTGTTATAAAGTCACAAATTAAGCTATTACGCAGTGTAGGAAATGTGGAATATCAACAATGCTTGAAATTATTGTGGGAAGAGAGGCCAGTCACCACTGCTGTGTAAGATGAGGCTCACACAGGGCTCCCCCCTCAGCAGAGCACTGTGGTGTAGGAGTAGGGAGGGCATACTGGTTGGACCAGCTGGCTGGGAGCCTTTTGGTCATACAGCCATAACTCTGGTTTGACTATATTTGACATCCACTATTCAAAGATAGAACTAAAGTCCAGACCAATGCTGGGGTCTGTAGTTATTCTGTGAGAATCCAGCCTGGTGGATACTGAGTATCTTGGGGCTAGACCCAGAGCTGAAAGCACTGAGAGCTGAAATCACTGGCAGCTCAAGCCACAGAGAGCTAAAATCACAGGGTTTTGCCTAGAGCCAAGCCCACAAAGCGGCAGAGCAGCAGCCAGCAGGAGTGGAGCACCGTGAACAAGCAGCCATTGGGACAGCCAGCAGAGCACAGTGGGGAGGCTGGCAGAGCACAGCAGGGTGGCCAGCAGAGCGCAGTGGCCAAGCACCCAGAAGGGGCAGCCAGCAGAGTACAGTGGGCAAGTGGTCAGGAGGGTAGCCGGCAGGATGGGAGGCAAGCAGCCAGCAGGAGTGGCCAACAAAGTGCAATGGGCAAGCAGCCGGCAGGTGATCCTGCCCCTGTGTGGCAAGAGACTCTGTGCTGATGTACCTGTGAACTCTGGGTTAGTATAGATCAGCCTGTGCTGGGAGTGGAGGGATGAGGCAGAGGCACACTTTATAAGTGGGAATGTACGGATAAAGAGCTCTAAGCAAAGGACTTGGCTCAGCAGACTCTGGGGGCATTGTCTTGTTTAATGGTCTTTTCATTTCCTATGCTTAGGAATACTGCATCTGTCACTGTGTAAATTCACGTTGGGCTACTGTTATTAAACAAGCTGTTTCTATCTCAGACTTTGTGATTGTGAGAGGAGAACTGCCTTTACAGGCACCCAGCAGGTTGAGTGAGATTGTCTTAGGCTACTGAGTGAGGGTCGAGACAATTTGGTTCCATTATTGACAGAGTACCCTAGGAACTAAACCTGGTCCTTCTGATGGTCACCTTCCATTAACTGAAGGGTTACTCTAATTATTTGCTTTACTGTAGCACTGAGGAGTCCCAGCCATAGACCAGTATCCAAGTCAGCTAGCTCCAGTACAAACAGAGAATAAACAAGATGGTCCATGCCCAAGGGCATGCAATAACAATGCAAGCTAATGGCTCCATGAATTTCAAGCTTAGCCAGCAAGGTTCATGGAAGCAGCTATATGCCAGCTCTTCAAATGGCAGTTACTGGCAACAACTTATCTGAGATCCTTGAACCTCAGCCCCAATAAGAGTCTCCATCATTCCTCCAGGAAGCCATCTGAACAAGCAGGCTCTGCCCTGATTATACTATGGCCTTGTGCTTCCTGATATCAGCTCCACCTGTTTGCTCATGCTTCCCTTGCTTCCTTCCCCAGCATTCTGACCTGCCTTGACTGGTGGCATCTAACTTGTGGTTTCTGACTTCCAGTTTGTTACCGACCTTTGACCCACTCGTATCTTGACCTTACCTGTCTCTTGTTTGATTACCAGTTTGTCTTCTAATTCTGAACTCCCAGTATCCCAACCCAACTGACTCTTGACTCCTACCTCATAACTGTGGACTTTGGCTCCTACTGTTAGGTTTGGCTGCCCATGAGCCAATCTTGACAGTGACTTGCTCTTCATCCAGTTCAGCAATAACTGGATTGGACTAAGAGAGATTCACTAATGTGTTTCTATTTTCCTTGTGCAAAATGAAGAGTACGATATTTGCAGTTGGTGGTACAGAGAGTTGGAAGGTACAGTTAGAACTGAATGAGCAATTTACTCAGTGATCCAAAATCCTGAATTAGTATGAACATTCTGGGATAAAATCTTGCATCTACTAACCTGAGAGAAAGCATCACCATTTTTCTAAAAAGATATGCTGTTGCTCACCTGCAAGTTATGGTGCTTAATGAAGAAATGATTGGGCGGAATTCTATAATCTGTGTTACACAGGAGATGGGACTAATATAAACAAAATTGTTCCTCCTGGCATTAAATCTATGAATTTCTCATTGCTGGCAAATAATCTGTGCAGAGGTCAATGAGATAAGAAACAGCCCCGCTCCCAACTCCCTTTCCAAAACTGAGAGATGTTAACCACACTTTCTAGTCTTCAATATCCCATATCTCAACAGACTTCATGCAATCCTCTGTGGCTGTGGGACAATGAGGGCACATGTGCTAGCCTGGCAGACTCAGAGTGAGTTTATGATTTTCTAAAATGGACCTTAATAAAAACTCAGGCAAAACTTTAGACCAAGCTGTGCATTCAAATACTCTGAAGCAGCTCCAAAGAAATTAATGGGAAGAACACCATGACTGAATGCATCTCTGTATTAAAACTCTTCAAGCTACTGTAATAATTGTACAAAATATGATTTGACAGATAGGTATCATTTGAAAACCAATAACTCATGGGTCAATCTCATGGTGAAATGCAAGTAGCAACAATATATGTAACGTTATGAACATAAGTTAAAATGATGATGGAAATGGGTTTACGAGACAAGTTAATGGCGCAGGGGTAAGCCCGTTTATCAAAAATATACAACAAATGGACACCACTAACCAGGTGTCATCAAAGTTAGCCACCAGTCAAATGGCCTTTCTTTTCAACAAACGCAGGTAGGGACAGATCACTCTGCATGTTAACAAACAAAAACATGGACTTTCTTTCACCATCAGATTCCATGTCTCCATCCTCCTAATGGGAAAGAGTGTTTTAGAGATAACCCTCAGGAAAGTGTATTTTGAAAAATGACTGAACTATAAAAGCGAGGGCCAAAAACACCCTACGTATCATCTTGTGAGATCTCTTTCTTTCTTTCTTTCTCCTAGGATGACAAAAGCACTAGCCTTTTGACTTCGAGGGAGGATAGTAGCATGAAAAGTTAGCAAACAATGTTACTGGAAACACAATACAGATTTTACTTAGAACCAAGAATATCTTGTTAAGTTTTAGATGTTAGAAAACATTTTAACTTTTTTTCTCTTGTAACCATTTATGACTTTACTGCTTCCAGGAAAGGGTTGGCCAGTGTAGAACACATGTTTTTGGAACTATTCAGGACAACGTGTTTTTGAGTCATCCTGCAAGCAGTAATCAAGGCTAGTGTGAGCCAGAGTTTGACTGGAGTGTCGATATCCGGCTGCAGCTATACAGAGATACTTAGAATGTGACCTGCATGATGCTTCACTCTTTTAAAGGACCCTGGGTGGGAGTTACAGCAGCAAAGAACAGGGAGGGACCCAAGGCTGTAGGGCAGGTGGTGACACAACCCCTCAGCAAGATGGAATGCAACCCAGAATATGACAAACATACATTTTCCAGAGCAGAATTTGGCCCCTCAGGTGGGAAAGATGACTACATTGAGGCTGATCAGAGAAAAGCCCATAAATATTGTTAGAAAATAGTTGTCTTTGATAGTACCTGTTCATGTGTTTCTTTTAAGTTATATGACAATTATGACATTCCCAATGAGGTTCTCTCACCTGCCCAAGCTCCTCATTAAGGTTCGAAGTTCTGGCCATTGCAGGCGTATCGGTTTCTTGATAATACATATCTATGTCCTGAAAGAAAAGTGAAAACAGACCTATGATATACAGTTTATTCAACAGTGTAAGTCTCTTCAGACAACATACTGAATTTGCTGCTCACATGACTTTCAGTCACATCAGCGGGAGTGCTGCTGCAGAGGAAAAGCAGAATATGGTCCTTTAGAGAACAACAGTTTGTCTCTTAATTAAAACAAAAGGCAGTCAAGTAGCACTTTAAAGACTAGCAAAATAGTGTATTAGGTGAGCTTTCATGGGACAGACCCACTTCTTCAGACCATTTCGTGGGTCTGTCCCACGAAAGCTCACCTAATAAACTATTTTGCTAGTCTTTACAGTGCTACTTGACTGCCTTTTGTTTTGATAGTGTATAGACTAGCACGGCTTACTCTGTTACTTGTCTCTTAATTATGTTTTTGTGTTAGACAGATTGTAAAGGACACATTTAAAAAGCCACTGGCATTTCCTTTGCTGCATGTTCAGCCCCATGAGCAAAAAAGTGTTAGGAGCCCTAACACAGAGAAAATTCTTTTAACAGGCATGAATAATTCTGCCCAGAAGACAAATACTTAAAAGTCATGAAACTACTGTAGTCCAATCCTCACATCTGAACAGAAAAACTGCTCACCTACATTACAGACAGTTCTGTTATACCATTGCATTTAATCGGAATGCATTGCAAAAATAACTACTGCATGTGCCAGTAAACCACAAAGTAATTTTCCAGATGACTCAGCTTGAAAATGATTCAGTTTCATGTACATAAAAATCTCACAGACAAAATATATGTAACTCCACCTGGAGTTATCTTTTTCAAGTGCCTTCAACAGCCATGTTAAAGCCCCGAGGCTGGACACATGCACACACCCAAGCAGATGCACAAGATACATTTTCCCTAACCTTACACCCTCCAGGAACATCACAGCCATCATCCCTATGGACAAAAGTACTGGATGGAAACCCAAATGAAAACTACCAGTTCAGTTCCTTACATGAGCACAGAAGTCATTATTTAGTGACATGAGCCACCTGCAAACAGCATTGCTTCTATATTTTAACATCCATGGGCAAAAAAAAAAACAAAAACATGTTCACCAAAGCATACATGGATGTGCCCCACGAACAGCAACAAACACATGCTGCCAGCTGTAGGTGGCTGTGAGCATTCTGACTGTCTGCTGGGCAGCACCTGAATCTCTGCTGGGTGGGAGCCCAAGTGCTGAGCTTACAGGGAACATTGCCCACGACTGGCATTCTAGCTCAAGCATCAGCAGTGGGAAAGTGACAGGACCATGTTTCCCCCTGTGGAAGGAAGGGGTCTGCATAGGGATCGTCGAATCACAAAGGTAAACGCATGGCTGTGTAGATCGGGTAGTAGGGAAGGAGTTGGTTTCTTTGACCATGGGATTCTCTTTCGTGAACAGGAATTGCTGGGAAGAGATGGGATCCACCTAATGAAGAGAGGAAGGAACATCTTTGCGGGCAGGCTTGCAAACCTAGTGAGGAGGGTTTTAAACTAGGTTCATTGGGGGAAGGTGACACAAGCCCTGAGGTAAGTGGGGAAGGAGGAGGGAACAATCAAGCAGGCTTCCTGGGTGAAGAGGAGAAAGTGGGCCAATCAGTCACTTCTCTAAGATGCTTGTACACTAATGCCAGAAGCCTAGGGAACAAACAGGAAGAATTAGAGGCCCTGGCACAGTCAAAGTAGTATGAGATGGTTGGAATAACGGAGATTGGGTGGGATGATTCGCATAGCTGGAACAGTCCTGGAAGGGTATAAACTGTTTAGAAGGACAGACAGGGGAGAAAAGGAGGAGGAGTTGTGCTCTATGTGAGGGAGAAGTATGATTGCTCAGAGCTCCAGTATAAAGAGGGAGAAAATACAGTTGAGTGTCTTTGGGTTAAGCTTAGAGGTGGAAGTAACAGAGGTGATGTTGTAGTTCGTGTCTGCTATAGACTGCCAGATCAGGGAGATGAGATAGATGAGGCTTTCTTCAGGCAGCTAAGTGAAGCTTCCAAATCACAGGCTCTGGTTCTCATGAGAGACTTTAATCATCTGGACATTTGTTGGGAGACCAATACAGCAGCGCACAGACAATCCAGGAAGCTTTTGGAGAATGTTGTGAATAACTTCTTGCTACAAGTGCTGAAGGAACCAACCAGGGGCCCTGTGCAACTTGACCTGGTGCTCACAAACAGGGAAGAACTAGCAGGAGAAATAGACGTGGGTGGAAACCTGGGATCCAGCAACCATGAGATCATAGATTTCAGGATCCGGACAAAAGGAAGAAGGGTGAGCAGTAACATACAGACCCTTGATTTCAAAAGAGCAGACTTTGACTCCCTGAGAGAACTGATAAGCAGGATCCCTTGGGAAATGAAGATGAAAGGGAAAAGAGTTCAAGAGAACTGGCAGTATTTTAAAGAAGTCTTGCTGAAGGCACAGGAACACACCATCCCACCACATAGTAAGAAATGCAAACATGGTAGGCAACCAGCTTGGCTTAACAGGGAAATCCTTAGGCAGCTTAAATTCAAAACGGATGAGTACAAGAAATGGAAACATCGACAGTTGACTAAAGTGAAGTATAAACATATGGCTGGAGAATGCTGGGGAGTGATCAGGAAAGCAGAAGCACAAATGGAACTGCAGCTGGCAAGGGATGTGAAGAGTAACAAGAAGGGTTTCTATAGGCATGTTAACAATAAATGGGTTATCGGAGAAGGTGTGGAGCCGTTACTGGATGAGAGAGGTAACCAAGCAACAGATGATGTAGGAAAAGCTGAAGTACAAAATGCTTTTTTTTGTCTCACTCTTCGTGGACAAAGTCAACTCCCACATGACGGTCCTAGACAATGCAGCATGGGAAGGTGGAGGGCAGCCATCTGTAAGGAAGGAACAAGTTCTCAGCTATCTAGAAAAGCTAGATGTACACAAATCCATGGGTTTGGATTTAATGCACCCAAGGGTACTGAGGGAATTGGCAGAGGTCATTGCTGAACCTTTGACCATTATCTTTGAAGACTCTTGGAGATTGGGGGAGATACTGGATGACTAGAAAAAGGCAAATATAGTGCCCATCTTTAAAAAAGGAAAGAAGGACAATCCTGGGAACTATAGACCAGTCAGCCTTACCTCAGTCCCTGGGAAAATAATGGAGGGGATACTCAAGGAATCCATTTTGGAGCATCTGGAAGAGGGAAGAGTGATCAAAAGTAGACAACATGGATTCACCAGGGGCAAGTCCTGCCTAACCAATCTAATTAGCTTCTATGATGAGGTAACAGGCTCTGTGGACATGGGGAAGTCAGTGGATGCGATATACTTGACTTCAGCAAAGCTTTTGGTATGGACTCCCACAACATTTTTCTTCATAAGTTAAGGAAATATGGATTGGATCCTTGGACTATAAGATGGATAGAAAGCTGGCTTGATGGTTGGGCCCAAGGGGTAGTGGTCAATGGCTCAATATCTGGATGGTGGTAGGTTTCAAACAGAGTGCCGCAAGGCTCGGTTCTGGGGCCAGTGATGTTCAACATCTTTATTAATGACCTGGATGAGGGACCTGATTACAGTCTCAGCAAGTTTGCAGATGACACAAAACTAGGGGGAGAGGTAGATATGTTGGAGGGTAAAGAGAGAATCCAGAGGGACCTGGATAAATTGGAGGACTGGGCCAAAATAAATCAGATGTGGTTCAATAAGGAGAAGTGTAGAGTCCTGCACCTGGGGCGGAAGAATCCCAAGCATTGTTATAGGCTGGGGACTGACTGGCTCCGCAGCAGTACGATAGAAAGGGACCTAGGGGTTATGGTGAATGAAAGGCTGGATATGAGTAAACAGTGTGCCCTTGTAGCCAAGAAGGCTAACAGCATACGAGGGTGCATTAGGAGGAGCATTTCGAGCAGATCTAGAGAAGTAGTTACTCCCCTCTAGTCCGCACTGGTGAGGCCACATCTGGAATATTGTGTCCGGTTTTGGGCCCCCCACTATAAAAAGGATGTGGATATACTGGAGAAGGGTCAGTGGAGGGCAACAAAAATTATTAAGGGGCTGGAGCAAAAGACCTATGAGGATAGGCTGAGGGATTTGGGCTTGTTTAGTTTACAGAAGAGAAGACTTAGGGGTGATTTAATAGCAGCCTCCAACTTCCTCAAGAGGAGCTCTAAAGAGGAGGGTGAGGAACTGTTCTCAGTGGAGTCAGATGGCAGAACAAGGAGTAATGGTCTGAAGTTGAAGAGGGAGAGGTGTAGGTTAGATATTAGGAAAAACTAATTAACCAGTTGGGTGGTGAAGCACTGGAATGCATTGCCTAGAGAGGTGGTGGATCCTCCATCCCCCAAAGTTTTCAAGTCCCGGCTTGACAAGTTCCTGGCTGGGATGACTTAGTGGGGGTTGATCCTGCTTGAAGCAGGGGGCTGGACTAGGTGACCTCCTGAGGTCCCTTCCAGCCCTATGATTCTATGAGTCTATGTTTTACTTTCACAGTAGCCTCTAGGATTCTGAATTGGATAATGGAAAAAAATATGACAAGAGACTGGTCATTTTCCACTTTCCTGAATGGTAGGAAACCTAGGAGTTGCAGAAGAGTCGCTACATCGGTTTGCCAAAAGCTCAGGATGATGACAGTTGTTCACACTCTTTTGGTGTTCCAAAGACTTTCCCAAGAAGCAAAAGCACTAAAAACTATTTTTTCTAATGGAAGCTTAGAAACTGCAGAAATGGATGGCACTTATGCAGGAAAGTTTTCTACGGGCATGTGGTGTTTTCAAGACCTGGTAGCATGGACTAATAAACTATTATGGAACAGATTCACAGAATTATTAGTTGATCCTGCAAAAAGCAGCAACTAAAGAGAGATACTGAGAAAAAAGTGACAAATTTAATTGCAAGGTTTTTACATCAATGCAACACTAAAAAGCACAATTTACTAACTGACATTTTGTTCTTGCTACTTACCCAGTTTATAAAAAGAGCCTGAGTAAATTTGACGACTTCCAAAGTCACAAGCAGACTGATGGGAATGAGGTTGTTGTACAAGATGATAAATGTCAGCAAATTGTATCCAAAATTGACAGAGAGCTCTTCTGTGGACCAAAATGCACAGAATAAGGTCAAGAATAAGGCATATGTTTGTATTCAATCATCCATGCATTTTTACACTGCTATTACTGTGGACTGTTCCCATTTTAAACCAATGTCATACACAGATGAACAGGTATATTGTCTCCACAATGCAAACCTTTTCTATTTATTGAAAGGGGCTAGATTATTGCTGTTTTGGATCAAATAGGAAGAGCAATTCAGAAGGCCTCACAGCAGATGACCTGCAAGTAACTCCCTTAAAGATGAATATTTCATTACAATGTTGGGAACATTTCAAACCAGCTCTGACGTGACATTCAGGATCAAAAAAAACCAAGCAAAATTTGCCCCTTGCTTTGCAAGCACACAAGGTTCCAGTGCAGAAAGTTATGCTAGCTTTCTGACTAAACTAAACCAAATCAAGGTCATGGCCTGGCCCCATTCTACTCCTGCCAGCATGTGTCATTCTGCTGAAGGTTGTAGAGGATGCTGTTAGTGTACATTTTTGGATGCCGGGGTCCTCATCCTGATCTCCCCTACACCAGTTCACATTCATGAGAAACTCCAATTAACTCTCTGCAAAACAATGTGAAAATGGTGCAATGCGCATCAGAGCTAAGCCTACTATGACTGCCTCAGACACAGGAGCTGTCATGGTGCACAAAACTTCTTTATCCTCGTTCCCCTCCCAGAACAGCTGTTCTGAGAACCTGAACAGAATAGAATAGAATAGAGAAAATCTCACCCAGTAAGATTTGGTTTTAATAATGATGAACAAATGAATTTTTTGTCTAAAATAACTAAATATAGGACAGATGTTACTCACTACATGAATAAAATATCAGAGCTGGTTTGAAATACTCTCAATATTATAATGAAATATTCATACACGAGGAGGTTATTAGCAGGGCATCTGCTGTGAGGCCTCCTGAATTTGCTCTCCCTACTTGATCAAAAATAGCTGGAATCTGGTGGCCTTCCAGGCACACTGCAGAACACCTGTTTGAGAGCATCTGGGGATGGGTTGAGGGTAGTCTTCCCAGAGCAAAAGAGGTGAAAGTGGTGGCTGACTGGCTAAGTTCCTTGTTGAATGATTTTTCCAGTAGTATTTTCTGTAGTATTTATTATGTGGTAGGGTGCCTAGAGCTTGTAAAGGTATTTTTATATGAATCTTCTCAGTAGTCCATCGTGTCCGACAACATCTTGAGCTTGCACAGGCTTATCAGTTGTGCACTCACATGTGGCTGAGGAGTCCAAGCCGTGAACAGCATAGGCATTCACAGTAGGGGCAAGGGAATTGTCCCGGCTCTGTCAGAGCGACTACTTCTGTTGCTTTCCTCCTTTCATGAATATCAATCAGGCGTATGCATCGCTGCTCTTCGAAGTTGTCATACGCGTGTTCTATGAGAGCATGCCAGCCTGTTCGGTCTTCTGCATGCTGCTCTAGTTGCTTGGCTTTAATCCAACATGAGCAATGTTGGCCTTCACACAGCCTCTATACCTCTTGTGAGACCCATCTTGACTCCTTTTGCCCTGGGAGACAGAGTTCACCATAGAAGAGGTGTTTAGGGATTCTTGATTCCTCCATTCCCACGACATGCACTGTCTAGCAAAGCTGGGCTTTGAGAATCATGGTTCCAACGCTTGTGGCTCCTGCTTTGTCAAGGACTTCCAGGTTTGTGACTCTGTCCTGCCATCGAATACGTAGTATTGACCTCAGGCTGAGTGTGTGGAAGTGCTCCAGCAGTTTCACATGTTTTCTGCACAAGGTCCAGGTTTCCCAGCCATACACGAGACTGGTCAGGACTACAGCCTTGTACACTTTCAATTCAGTGGACTGTCGGATATTGTACTATTCAACATTCATACTCTCAGACGTCCTAGTGCCAGGTTGGCTTTGAAGATCCTGGCACTGAATTCTTTGTCAAGAGAGCCATCATTGGCTATCACACTGCCCAAGGTACTTGAACCCATCTATTGTTTTTAATTCTGTTCCTCCAATAGAGATTGAAGCAGGAGAGCAGCAGATCCTGGAGCAGGTTGAAACAATACATTGGTCTTTCCTAGGCTGATGGTCAAACCAAAGAGGCGAGTGGCTTCAGCAAACTTGTTGATGATAAGCAGGAAAGCAGATTCCTTGTGTGCCACAAGCGCACAGTCATCAGCAAAAAGGGCTTCAAGGATGAGCCTCTCAAGCGTTTTAGTTTTAGCATTCAAATGACGAAGGTCAAAAAGTGACCCATCAAGCCTGTACTTCATGTAGACTCCATGGTCCAGGTCCCTAACTGCGTGGCTGGGGATGCACGTGAAAAAGAGGTTGAATAACACTGGGGCCAGCATGCAACCTTGCTTCACACCATGGGATATCACAAATGGATATGAGGACTCACCATTCAAAAGAACAAAGCCAGTCATGTCATTGTGGAACAGGCATATGAGGTTAACGAATCTTCTCGGGCAGTCGAATTTTGACAGGATAATTCACAGGACTTCTCTGTTGACGGTATCAAATGCCTTGGTCAGGTCTACAAAGACCGCGTATAGATCCAAGTTCTACTCTATGCACTTTTTCTGGATCTGATGAACAGCAAAGATCATGTCAATGGTGCTGCAGCCTGGGCGGAACCACACTGTGCTTCTGGCAGGTTCTCCTCTGAGATGCTGGTGATCAGATGGTTGAGGATGACTCAAGCCAAGATCTTCCCAGCAGTAGAGAGAAGGGATATACCCATTAATTGCCACAGTCAGCTTTGTTGTCCTTGTTCTTGAAGAGTGAGACAATTGTGGCATCCCTAAAGTCTTTGGACACGTCTTCCTCCCAGATACTAGTCAAAATGTTGTGAAAGGCTTCAAGTGACCCTGGTCCTGCTGCCTTGAAAATTTCAGCAGGGATACCGTCCATTCCAGGGGCTTTGCCAGAGTTGGTCTGGCTTCTTGCCTTTTTGACCTCATCCATTGCAGGGGGCAGGTCAACACCGTCTATTGTGGGTTCCTGAGGGATCTGGTCTAGGGCCACAGGGTCGACAATGGAGGGCCTGTTGAGAAGGTTGCTGAAGTGCTCTCTCCACCTGTAGTTGATGCTGCTCTTCTCCCTCAGGAGGTTCATGCCATCTCCAGACAGGAGAGGTGTAGTACTTGGCTTTGATAGCACTGAATAACATCTTGGGGTTCTTGGTGTCAGTGTAGTATTGGACTTCATCAACTTTTCTTTCCCACTATTCATCTTGCATTTTCCAAAGTGCAGTCTGTGCCTGACAGTGAAGGTGCTGGAAACAGTCATGTTTGGAGATTGAGGACTGATCATTTTGCCATAACAGAAATGTATTCTGTTTTTCCTTTAAGATCTTCACGATGGTCTCATCATTTTTGAATATGTAGATGCAATCTGCTGACAGCGGTTCTGCCGAGATTACCCTGTTGACAGTAACATCTTGACAGATGTGTCTAGTGTAGACATAGCCTTTATGTATACACCTTTCATACCGATCATTTTGCCATAGCGGAAATGCATTCTGTTTTTCCTCTAAGATCTTCACGATGGTCTTGTCATTTTTGTCAAACCAGTCTTGGTTTTTTGTCAAACTCTGTCTTCATGTCACCCTTCTACTTGTTAGTCCATTGATAGCTATTAGCCAGATTCTGGAGCCACAGGTCTTATCACAGAAGGGGCAGGTGTTGGTAGATGTTGGAGGGCCACAGGGCAGTTTTTGCCACTCTTTTCTACTCTGCCTCCCCTCATCAGCACTGTGGAGGGACCTCTCAAATTGTGCCACCCCCTCATGGACTACCTCTCTCCACTGAGACTGTCCAGGGAAAGGTTCTCCCAAGTGTAGACACCGATGCTGCACTCTTTCATGTGTGCCTTCAGCACACTCTTGTATCACTTCTGCTGGCTCCCAACACTCCTCTGTCCTTCTTCCAATTCGGAAAACAAAATCTGTTTTGGGATAAGCTCATCAGACATCCGAACTGCATGAACAGTCTGACAAATTTGTTGATAAATGATAATGGTTTCAGTGCTGGTCATGTTCAACTCTTGCAGGACACTAGTGTTGGTGCGCCTGTCCTCCTGAGGCTGCATTGACGATATTGTTCAAGAGCCTTCAGACGATGCTTGTATGTTGTCCAGGTTTCACATGTGTACAGTAGCGCTAGAATAACTGCTTCATGGTATACTAAGAGCTTTGTCTTGGCACATGTCTGGGTTTTCAAAGACCCTTTGTCTCAGGCGGGCGAAAGCAGAGCTTTCACAGCTCAGAAGATGCTGGATTTCTGCATCAATGTTGACTGTAGTGGAAAGACGACTTCAAAGGTATGGGAAATGCTCCATATTTTTCAGCAGTTCTCCACTGAGTTCAATAGAAGGTCCACGAGATTGTCCCATCAGTGAGGGTTGGTGGAGCACCTCGGTTTTTTCATGTTTGGTGTGAGGCCAAGATTCTCATATGATTCAGCGAAGGCACTTAAGATGGTCTGAAGGGCTGTGGAAGAAAGACCAGCAACCATGTTGTCATCTTTGTATTGGAGCTCCATGACTAAGGCCATGGGCGTCTTGCTTTTAGTCTTTAGTCTCCTGAGATTGAAAAGCTTCCCGTTTGTTCTACAGACAATCTTCACACATCTGGAAGCTTGCCATCAAGGAGGTAAAGGGTCATGGTGATAAACATGCAGAACAATGAAGAGGCAATGACACACCATTGTTTGACTCCCATTTTGACCCAAAAGGGGTCACTTCGGGATCCGTTTTTGCCCAATACTGTGGCAGCCGTGTTGTCATGAAGCAGCCTCAAGATGCTAATGAATTTTTTGGGACAGGCAATCTTTGAGAGGATGGTCCACAGGGTGCTACAACTGACTCAGTCAAACAATTTTGTTAGGTCAATAAAACTCATGTATAAGGATTGTTTTTTTCCTAACAATAAGAGAAAATGAAGGGTTCTGTGCATATAACTCATGAGATTGCTTTGAAAATCCTCTTCTGTAAGTGAGACAAGTCTTGTGGGCCATATCTTGATTTCAGTTACTCCTATTTTTCCAGATACTGCATTGATTTCAGCCACATTATTCTCAATTACACTCAATTTGTGAGATCAGATCCTGAAACTCTTGAGTACTCTACATTACAAACCATGCTCCACTTGTTCCTTTTCATCACTGCTTTCTCCAGTCATTCACATACCTTGGATTTCATATTTTTATAAATTCTGCAACACTTTATTTAAGAAAAAAAGGAAGAACACGATTGCCATAACATTAAGTCAAAGTTGGTTCAATGAAGAATGTGTCATGAGATCTATATAGCGTCTTAGCAACGTTACTCCACTTTTCAAAGAATGAATCTTTTTCAGTAAGATTACCATAACTGCAATTCATCTGAAACAGATCATGGCTCAGCCATTGCCAGCAATTCTACCATTATCAGGAAAGATTTACACAATTTCAGTGACATTTACTTACCCAGCTCTGCATCCCAAGATAATGTCAGTAACACAATAGCCAACATTTGACAATTTTGTAGCTGATTGTAATATAAATTGAAATGCCAAAAATCTCTCTCCTACAGAATGACTTACGAAGATTTGGATATTGTCAAAACACTTCAAGACAGAATGTTTTACTATTTAACCTCATAAATAAATACAGGTAGCAAAAAAGAAAGTAAAATGGAGACCTCAAATAAAACACGCACACTACAATAGCAAAATTACTCCTGTCTATTGTAAGCTAGAACACCCAAGTCCAACAAATACAAAGTCTTAAGCCGTGTCTACAAGTGCACGCTACTTCGAAGTAGCGGCACTAACTTCGAAATAGCGCCCGTCACGGCTACACGCGTCGGGCGCTATTTCGAAGTTAACTTCGACGTTAGGCGGTGAGACGTCGAAGTCGCTATCCTCATCAGGAGATGGGGATAGCGCCCTACTTCAACGTTCAACGTCGAAGTAGGGAACGTGTAGTCATTGCGCGTCCCACAACTTCGAAATAGCGGGGTCTGCCATGGTGGCCATCAGCTGAGGGGTTGAGAGACGCTCTCTCTCCAGCCCCTGCGGGGCTCTATGGTCACCGTGGGCAGCAGCCCTTAGCCCAGGGCTTCTGGCTGCTGCTGCTGCAGCTGGGGATCCATGCTGCAGGCACAGGGTCTGCAACCAGTTGTCGGCTCTGTGGATCTTGTGTTGTTTAGTGCAAGTGTGTCTGGGAGGGGCCCTTTAAGGGAGCGGCTTGCTGTTGAGTCCGCCCTGTGACCCTGTCTGCAGCTGTGCCTGGCACCCTTATTTCGATGTGTGCTACTTTGGCATGTAGACGTTCCCTCGCAGCGCCTATTTCGATGTGGTGCTGCGCAACGTCGAAGTTGAACATCGACGTTGCCAGCCCTGGAGGACGTGTAGACGTTATTCATCGAAATAGCCTATTTTGATGTTGCTACATCGAAATAAGCTACTTCGATGTAGGCTTCACATGTAGACGTAGCCTTAGTGTGTGAACATTAACCTTCAGATGCCCATGTAGAGGAGATCATCATCTCCAATGTATAGATGGTCTAAGTAAAATACAAAGAGACAGATCCTCAGCTGACATAAGCCAGCATTAAATTCAAGTCAGTGAAGTTACGACATTTTACATCAGCTTGGGATCTGGTGCAAAGAAAATATGACTGAAGTATGTAGTCCAAAGGGTTGACAGACAAAGAAGAGGTTGATACCACATATCCTGTGCCCAATTAAGAAAATTACACTGCTTCAAACAATTTTTTTGTAACTGAAATAAAGAGCCTTTCCATCATCTTTGAGTGGCATTTTGTACTGCTGGGTGGGGCACCTGGCATTTGATTTGCCATTTTACTATCTCACATCCATCCCCCTTTATTTTTGGTCAGCTGCCTGGCAGCAGTCTCTGACATTGTGGGGAGTGGGGGAAGACCTTGCATCCCTCAACCACACACTCACAGGCAAGCTGGACTCCATAGTTACCTCAGTCATTTGTTTCTAGACTACACTGTCATATAAAGTTAACTTCTGGCTGCGATTTTTATTTATGAGCCTCCGTTATCTATTTATTTGGCAAAGACAGATAGCCTAGCATGCTCTGTAGAATCCTCAGACTCTGTAAGTGCTCACTGTTTTAACACATAGACAAAACATGACCTGCAATCGAACTCTCACCATTTGAGCCAAGATACCAGACAACTTCACCGTGTGTTCTGTTCCACAGTAAGGCACCCACAGAACTAACAAGGGCCATGACCAGAAGGATGCAGAACAAAACCAGAATCTGCATGTTCGTCACCTTGTCCACATTTGATCTCTTCAAAGGTGCTTTAGTCGAATTCTGAAAAAAAGCAGAAGCAGCTTTTAGAAAAGGCTTAAGTAAGACATCAGCAATACTGCTAAATGCTGTTATCGTATCTACACAAGGTGGGGACTAGTAACAAAGAGGAAGCCGTGCTAGTCTATACACTATCAAAACAAAAAGCAATCAAGCAGCACTTTAAAGACTAGCAAAATGGTTTATTAGGTGAGCTTTCGTGGCACAGACCCACTTCTTCAGACCATATCCAGACCAGAACAGACTCAATATTTAAGACACGGAGAACCAAAAACAGTAAGCAAGGAGGACAAATCTCCTCCTTGCTTACTGTTTTTGGTTCTCTGTGCCTTAAATATTGAGTCTGGTCTGGTCTGGCTATGGTCTGAAGAAGTGGGTCTGTCCCACGAAAGCTCACCTAATAAACCATTTTGCTAGTCTTTAAAGTGCTGCTTGACTGCTTTTTGTTTTGAAGGTGGGGACTGTTTTCTTTCGATCTTTTGTGCACAGTTAATTTCCAGAGTCTTAAAACTGAATTTAGATATTTTGTTCTCCAATTCCCCCTCCAGTCAGTTAATATTTTACTTATGCCAAGTTTATGAGTAGTGTCCAAAACACTGTGGAGGTACTATTTACACACACACACACACACACACACACACACACACACACACACACACACACACACACACACACACACACACACACACACACACAAGCTTTGTGAATTAGAAACAGGTACTATACTAGGCTCAATTTCTTCTGCAGCCTCAGCATATTCCCTCCATCCTCTTCAGCCCACTCTGGCGGCCAAGACAGATAAAAACCAAGGCCATGTTGCAGCCTCTAGCCCAGGGTCTAGCTCCCAGTTACTGCCCTCAAGAAAATGCAGGGATTGCAATATTCCCTGGCTTCTGCTCAGGGAAGAGCCTAAAGGGGAAAATGCACTTTAAACCATGATTTCTAGTGAACTTCACAATTTCAGCCCCCGGGGGTGCGACTGTGGCGTCAGCCCTGTGCAGCAGAGTGGATCTCAGGTAGTGGGGTTCAGGCTGCCAGCCCCACTTCGTCCCAGGTGGTGGGGCTTGGTCTCCCATAAATTATTGCTTATGGACCATGACCTGTCTGGAACT
The DNA here is from genome assembly GCF_033958435.1 of Carettochelys insculpta. Classification (NCBI taxonomy): domain Eukaryota; kingdom Metazoa; phylum Chordata; order Testudines; family Carettochelyidae; genus Carettochelys; species Carettochelys insculpta. The sequence continues at coordinate 48,794,181 of NC_134137.1, forward strand.
TTTACAAAAATATCCATAACAACATCTTAACCCTAATCATGTCTAAAATGTATGTTGTAAGCTCTTCCCGGCAGGTACTAAGTGAATAGAATGTACCCAGGAGGGCAGAGTCCCAGTATCACTTCTGGGTGCTACTCCAAAAATACACGCTTTATTTTGCATAATCAACTGCTAAGGACAGGCAGAACACAAAACTAGAGAATTCCAATTTCCTCGAAACACAAACAAGATACCATTTCCAACTCATTTTACCTGCATGAGTTTTGTGTCGTGTCCTGTGTATACAACGATTCCCAGGACCCACTGGGTGTTTCTAAGCTGTGCACCTCTCAGCAAAATCTGGTCAGGCCCAATAGGAACTGGACTGGATGCCGAAAACAAAGGAAAAAAATAAGTGCAAATACTTCAGGAGATTCTGAAGATCAATTATTCAAGAAAGTGATTTTTTGTTAAATGAACACACTTTTCACAGCTACTTGCCTTTCACATAATTTACAAAACCGAGCACTTGGAAATGGTAAAGGACATTCAGCAAAAATCTGTGGCTGATCATCCCATAAATGAACATATTGAGCTTTCTGCTCAGCTGCATGCCAGTTTCTGCACCATGCACCAAGGTTGGGGAGCTGGAAAGGGACTGAATACAGTTCCCTGAACTTCAGGGCAGCCTTGGGTCAGTATGGCACCCAGCATGGTACAGAAAAGCCTCAAGACTGCTCTAAGTAACAACCCAGATAGTGTGATTTCTGCTGAGCAAATGAAGGGACATAAAGTGCACTAGACATCTGGCAAACTTTCCAAAAATAAGCTGCTATAAAGACTATTAATCTCAAAAAGTACTTAGTCAATGTTACCAGTATTTTCAGAAAGCAGCAGAATCCAAGGGACTGTCAGGGACAATCAGTTGCTGTTCTCAACTCTGCTGTTAGCCTGCTATGTTACTTGGGGCAAGGCACTTCACTGCTCTGCACCTGAGGGTGTGTCTTTCATTGACATGCTACAGTGGCAGAGCAGGGGTAGCTAGATCAATGGGAGAATTCTTCAATCAACATACCGCTTTCTGAACTGGGGCTTAGGTCACCTTAACAAAGTTGCTCAGTGTGTGGATTTTTACATCACTTCTGAGTGATGTAAATAAACTGATTTTATTTTCTAGTGCAAACCAGGCCTTAGGCTCCCTACTTATAAAACTAGCACACAACACTTTCCCCTTCTTTTTGGAGCACTTTAATTTCTATGGATTATAAGACTTTAATTTATGCATTTGAAACATGAAAATTTTTCTTTTAAGAAAATACGAGAAGTCCTGTGGCACCTTATAGACTAACAGATATATTGAAGCATAAGCTTTTTTGGGCAAAGACCCGCTTTGCCACATGCATTTCTTTTAAGAGTTACAAGAGGGCTCTAAGTCACCCTTAGAAAGGAACTGTAGTTGCATATGAAGAGGCTGTCCTTTCTCCCATAATAAACAACCATCATTTGCAAATATTAGACTAGAATACTAGTCTTCTAGTTCCAGAACCCACAGGCCTCTATCAGTGAAGGCAAAGGCTGTCCACTGAAGTCAATAAAGCTACGCCACTTCACAATAGCTGATGATCCAGCCCATGCACCAGTTAGTGGTCATCCAGAGGAACACCTTGATGTTCTTTCTAAGCTGCCAAAGAGGGCAAGGAGCACACATACACATACACTATTTCTTAACAGATGACAATTGGAGTTTTGCAGTAAAGTTGATACCTTTGGCCATCTAAGCGCAAATTTCCAGTAAAGTCATACAGGTGACGGTTGGGTCCTTCACATTCTATCTTCCCCGTCACTTTCATCAAGTCTTCTCTTGACTGCAGACTAGCCGTTTGAGTCAACCCCTGCAAGAGAACAAGACAGAGGAGATGTGTGTCAAACCAACCTTTCTTCTTCATTTAATTTTCCATGTTGTTTTACAATGTTTCCTAACAATGAGAGACAGAGGCATAGCTTAGTATGGTGACTTAGTACTGCTGTCTGTGGGATTCCGGGGCTCTGTATGCCCCACAGAAATTCTTTACTCAATAAGGAACAGATTTTGCTCTAGCTTCCATGGTTGTTCAAAATACTAAAGTGGCCTAAGGTTGCTTCTACAATCATTCATAGGATGAGATGGAAAACAGGCTTCAGGGAGCTGCTATGCTCCCACACATGGTGCAATGGGGAGGAAGGACGGAGAAGAAACAAGGAATGAGAGAAACTTTGGTTCTGACCTCACCCCACCTCCTAACCCCCACAGGATAATGTAACTTATTGACACGAACACGTTAAGTCTTACTCTCTTTCCTGGGACAATGCAATCATGCACTGTCCTTGCTCACAGATGATTACACACTCCCCACAGATTAATAATCCCCACCCCCAACATAATTACTAGAGCATCACTTGTATGAAAATATCCAATCCTGACAAACTATGCTGGATGCCAAACTGGTCCACTCTTGCCCCCCAAGATCAGAGAACTGCACCCAGCTCCTCTGCAGTTCCCCCAGCCTACTGCACTAGTGCAGGCTACTCACACAGTAAAGAATTTATTCCAGTGTATGAATTTATTGGGAGGGCAGTGTAAGATTTATCACAGGTATCATTAAAAATAGCCTAACACACAATTTTCCAAAATTTAGAGACCATACGTCACTGTTTTCACTTAGGCTATGTCTACACTAAAAGCACGTGTCCACAGAAGTTACTGTCGACAGGGAAATCTTGATAGAACCTCTGTCCACAGTTTGCATCTACACACAACTTGCTCTGTCGACAGAGAACTGCCAGACTGCACTGCCCTCTGGTGCCAGGGAGCAGAATGGCAGCTCTGCAAAGAGGGCTGCCTGGCAACCAGAAGTCCTCTCTGTTGACATAAATGTGTCTATGCTTCAGTTCTGTCAATTGTTATGCCTCAAATTTTTGAGGGATAATACTGTTGAGGCAAATGCAGAGTTCTGTCAGGACTCTGTCCACAGAACGCTTGAAGTGTGTAGACACTCCCTGAGTTATGTCGACAGAAAGCCCTTTCTGTCGACAAAACTCTCTAGTGTAGACACAGCCCTAGTGTCATAAGTTACCCTTGAGTGAAAGGAGTGAAAAGTGAGTGTAAATCACTGTCAGATAGCCATTTTCTAGCCTATTTGCTCAAGTGAGAATCCACACTGAAAGGCAGTTGAAGAATTGAGTCCAGGTTTTTCAAATGCAGTGACCCACAAATAAATAAAATCTGCAGAGGATTCTGCCCCAGACTACTATCATTGGTATGAGACCTTTAGATACATCACATTTTCTCAAACAAAATTAAAATGCAGGAAAATGTAAATGTTTTCAAATATGAATTGTAAGTTACAATTGCATTTTAGAATTCAGATCTGTTTCTGTTAACTCTATGTCTTGGGAAAAGAGAAGTACTTTAACAAAACTCTTTCTGAACATCCAGCTGCACCTGTGCTATTCAAGACAGATTTTAATAGAAACCATGGCATTCCAAGATCTGAAAAGGTAAGTTCTTAAGCAGATGCCTGCCATAGGGAAGGGCAGATTAACAAAGAGCCCAGGTGTTTAAGAATGATCCTTGAACCTCTTAAAAAGGGAGAGCAGTGTCAACAAAAGTGGATCTCTACTTTGGGCAGCTAAATTCCAGCTCTGATCACAAGCACAGTGTGTAATAATCCAGTCACTGCATTTCAAATGCACTTGTTACGGCTTATTGCACTTGAAACCCAGCACTCAACGTACCTCTGATAGCTTCTTTAGAAAATCATAATGGTTTCTTTGATTGGTTACGCATCTGGCAGTGATGCACACAGGTTTCTGCTTAGACACTGCACGAGTATGCTGCAATCACATGCATTTGCCTCTTAAGGTGCTCAGCGCCCTGATTCTCCTCCCACATGAGTTTTACAGTTGAGCAGCTCCATTGATTAAATGGAGTTACTCCCATTTGACAATGGGGTAAGTTACAGGAGAACCTCTAACTCCCATTCCCAGATGGCATTACATTTCCCAAACATTTAAAATACAAATTTATTTTCTCACCTCTAAACAGGCTCTGATATTTCACAGATATATTGGCATCAAATAAAATTTGCCCTTGTAGGTGAAGTTTACCAGGGGCACAGCATGTTTGAGGCCCCTGGCACAGAACAGTCACTGCATTTGTGCTGCATGGGCTAGGGAGAAGGCATGTAAGGGGACTCCAAGGGTTCTGCATCAGCGCTGATAACCACTGAATGGGATGCTGGGAATGGGCAGGAAGATGGTAGAAGTGTGGCCTCTGGCTCTGTGATTACGGGGATCCCCTTAAGTGGGATGTGCATGAGAATCTCACTTAATTCTTTTTACTCACACAAAATTATAAGTCTGAACTCCATGCTGCTCCTAGCCCAAAGACTGAGGAGACAGAGAAAAGCCAAGGCTAAATATACAGGCTCTGATTCACCTTTATATTAGCTGTGTAAAGGAGTCATGAAGTGGATATGCACAAGTTACTCTGCATAAATGTCTATTTATGCTGCCACAGCAGTAGAAAGTGGCCTCTGTGTAAGTGAGAATCAGGCCCATATACACTGCAACATGACCTGAAGGACAACAAATGCAAGTCGTGTCAGACTGAAAGAGAGAAGATATTTAAAACACTTAACTAGCATGTAATGACAGCAGCCATGGAAGTAACACTCCTGGTATTAGGGAAAGGGAAAGTGAGGCAGAGAAAGAAAAGTTACTCACCTGTAGCAACGATGGTTCTTCGAGATGTGTCCCCGTGGGTGCTCCACAATAGGTGTCGGGCTCACCCGGCGCCGCAGATCAGAATTCTTCTAGCAGTTTCTATTGGATCGCACATGCACCGACGCGCGCCACTCCCTTGCGCGCCCCCCGCCATGTGCGCGATCCGGTCCCCGCCAGTTCCTTGACCAAACGCCTCGGATGCTCCTGAAAAACACCAGACAGAGATCCGAAGCGGGGAGGATGGGCGGGTGGTGGAGCACCCACGGGGACACATCTCGAAGAACCATCGTTACTACTACAGGTGAGTAACTTCTCTTTCTTCTTCGAGTGGTCCCCGTGGGTGCTCCACAATAGGTGACTACCCAGCAGTAACCCAAGTAAGGAGGTGGGTAATCGATTTATGTGCAGCTTGCCCCCGAGAGGACTGCTGTCGACAGACGGGTATCCTCTTCGAATACCCGATGCAGGGCGTAATGCTTGGCAAAGGTGTCGTAGGATGATCAAGTCGCCACTCTACAGATGTCTTTTAACCCAATTCCCTTGAAGAAGGCTGTTGATGTCGCCACCGCCCTGGTGGAGTGAGCCCTAGGTGGAGCCAGCAAAGGGGTCTTTCGAAGCTCGTAGCACATTTTTATACAGGATACAATGTGCTTCAAAATTCTCTGGGAAGAGAGGCCTTCCCCTTTAGACCTGGGAGCGAGAGACACCAGAAGCCTGTCCATTTTGCGGAAGGACTTAGTTCTGTCTATGCAAAAGGCCAACGCCCTTCTCACATCTAGGAGATGTAGGCGCGCCTCCTTGCTGGAGCTGTGAGGCTTTGGGTAAAACGAGGGGAAAACTATTGGTTCGTTAAGATGGAACTCCGAGGAAACTTTTGGAACGAAGGCTGGGTGTAACCGTAAGGTTACCGCCTCCTTTGAGAATACTGTGCAGGGCGGCGTTGCCATCACTGCTGCGAGCTCGCTCACCCTGCAGGCTGACGTAATCTCAAGAAAGAAGGCTGTTTTCATAGTAAGGAGTCGGAGGGGTACCGTGGCTAAGGGTTCGAAGGGTGGTCCCGATAGCGTGCTGAGCACCAAGTCCAACCTCCACGACGGCAGTAGCGGTTTTTGAGGGGGGTACAGGTTTACCAGCCCCTTCAAGAACCTTGGGACAATAGGGTGGGCAAATACGGTGGGCCCTTCCTCTATATGCCGAAAAGCTGATATAGCAGCGAGGTGGACCTTTATTGAGGATAGAGAAAGCCCGTCTCGTTTGAGGTCCAATAGGTATTCTAGTATTATGGTTATGGGAACGTCAAGGGGAGCTAACTGTCTGGCGAAACACCAGGCTGTAAAGCGTGTCCATTTCTGTTCGTAAGTCCTCCTGGTGGAGGCCCTTCGGCTACACTCCAAGACTTGTCGTACTCCCTCCGTACATGTGCTCTCTAAGGCGCTGAGCCATGGATTAACCATGCTTGTAGGCATAGTCCCTGAGGGTGCAGGTGCACTATGGACCCCTGAGCCTGTGTTGAGTAAGTCTGGTGCCACCGATAGGGGGAGTGGTGGACGATCCGGCATGCGCAGAAGCAAGGGAAACCATTGTTGTCGGTCCCAAGCTGGAACTATGAGTATCATGAGAGCTCTCTCCCTTCTGGCTTTCTGCAGAACCTTGTGGATAAGCGTTGTGGGGGGGAACGCGTAGAATAGAGGGCCCTTCCATGAAATCATGAATGCATCCCCCAGGGACCCCTGCCCTATTCCTGCTCTGGAGCAGTACTGGGGACACTTCTTGTTGTACTGGGTGGCAAACAAATCGACTTGGGGAAACCCCCATGCACGAAATATGTGCCACAGCAGGTCGGAGAGGATCTGCCATTCGTGCGTGAGTGTGAAGCGCCTGTTCAGCTGATCTGCCTTCACGTTGTGGGCGCCAGGCAAGTACGAGGCTTTCAACGTTACGTTGTTGGCGATGCACCAGTTCCACAATCGGACTGCTTCCGCGCATAACGCACGGGATCGTGCCCCTCCTTGTCGATTGATGTAGAACATAGTGGAGGTATTGTCGGTATTGATCCCGACTACTTTGCCGTGTAGGTATTTCCGAAAATGTCTGCATGCATTGAACACCGCTCTGAGCTCCAGTATGTTTATGTGCAGTGTCTGTTCCGCAGGGGACCATAGCACTTGCATCACCTTGCTGCCAATGTGCGCTCCCCATCCTGTGTGGGAGGCGTCGGTAGTAAGAAAAATAGAAATTTGTGGTTGGTGGAAAGGCACCCCCACGAGCAGATTCTTGGGATTTCCCCACCACGCTAGGGATCTGTGCACTTCCGTCGTGGGCGACACTACCCTGTGGACAGTGTGGGATGCCGGTTTGTAAACACTTGCCAGCCAATGCTGCAGGCTTCACATGTGTAACCTGGCATTCTGTACCACAAACGTCGCTGCTGCCATGTGCCCCAACAGTTGCAGGCACGTTAGGACCGGCACCGTGGGGCTGCACGTCATGACTTGCACCAGGGAGTTGATGGTGCGGAATCGGGCGTCGGGCAGGTATACTCTTGCTGCGATAGAGTTTATGCGCGCCCCTATGAACTCTATATCTTGCGTGGGTTCGGTCTTTGACTTTGCGAGGTTGATAACTAGGCCCAGGGAAGTAAATGTGTTCGCAGTGACGCGTATCATGCGTAGGACCTCTGCCTTTGAGGCCCCTTTCAGTAGGCAGTCGTCCAGATATGGAAAAATAAACACCCCCTGTCTATGCAGGTAGGCTGATACCACTGCCAGGGTTTTGGTAAAGACTCTGGGTACCGAGGATAGGCCGAACGGAAGAACCCTGTACTGGAAATGTTCCCCGCCAACTGTGAAGCGGAGGAAGCGTCTGTGTGCCGGGTGGATTGTTATATGAAAGTAAGCGTCTTGTAAGTCGAGGGCTGCAAACCAGTCTCCATCGTCCAGTGCCGTAAGTATGGAGGCAACTGTGATCATCCGAAAGCGTTGCTTGCGCAAGTAACGGTTGAGGCCCCATAGATCCAAAGTCGGCCTCCAGCCTCCTGTTTTCTTCTCTGTTAGGAAGTAGCATGAGTAAAAACCTTTCCCTTGGAATTGTTCCAGCACTCTTTCCACCGCCCCTATGAACATGAGGTGATCTACCTCCTCCTTCAGCCTCACCTCGTGGGCAGCGTCCCTGAGATGAGGCCGGGTGGGAGGTTTCGTCGGTGGAAGTGACTGGAAGGGGATCGTGAAACCCGTGGCTATAATTTCTAGCACCCATTTGTCTGTGGTGATCTTTTGCCATTGGGAGTGGAACGGTTTGAGGCGATGATAGAACATGAGATGAGAATGGCATTGAGCAATGGTGTTGACAGTGCAGCCCTCGACATAACCGTCAAACTTGCTGTCTCTGGGCTTGTCCCAAGGGTGTACGGCTTTGTTGAGAGCGTCGTCTGGGGACCCTGTATTGCTGCTGCTGTTGATGGCGCCCTTGGTCCTAGCCTCGCTGATATTGAGCGCGCTGTGGTTGGTAAGCATAGCGTCTTTGCTGAGGATAGAACTTCTTTTTCTTGTATGGGGGAGTATAAATACCCAAGGTCTTAAGTATGGCCCTCAAGTCTTTGCTGGAGTGGAGGACCAAGTCGGTTGAGTCCGCAAACAGCTTTTGCTTATCAAAGGGAATATCCACGATCTTCACCTGTAGGTCTCTGGGGATACCGGACGTCTGGAGCCAGGATTCCCTACACATTACCACTGCTGCTGCTGTTGAACGTGCTGCTGTGTCCGCCACGTCCAGGGCAATCTGGACTCCCGTCCACGACGCCGCGTAGCCTTCTTGGACAATCGCCTTTAACACTGGCTTCTTGTTCTCTGGGAGTGAATCCATGAGATGAGTGAGTCTAGAGTAATTGTCAAAGTTATGGTTTGATAGATGTGCCGCGTAATTTGCCATTCACAATAATAGGGTAGAGGAGAAGCAGACCTTCCTGCCGAACAGCTCTAGTTTCTTAGCATCTTTATCTGACGCCCCTGATTTGTACTGAGACGTTTTCGACCTCTGCTGGGACGATTAAACCACCAAAGAATTGGGTTGTGGGTGACTAAAGAGGAACTCCATGCCCTTGGCTGGGACGAAGTACTTCTTATCCGCTCTCTTGTTCGTAGGCGGAATAGAGGCCGGAGTCTGCCATATGTTAGTGGCTGACTCCATAATGGCTTCGTCCAGTGGGATAGCGATTTTAGATGAAGCCAGGGGTCTCAAATTTTTCAGGAGTTTATGGTGCTTCTCCTGCACCTCTGCTATTTGAATGTCCTGCGTGAATGCTACTCTTTTGAACAGCTCCTGGAATTGTTTAAGGTCATCTGGAGGGGAGACATCCCCGGGGACCATGGCCTCATCTGGGGAGGATGAGGAGGAACCGCTGGGGTAAACCTCCCCCAAATCCTCTGCCTCTCGAGTTCGGTGGTATACTTGCTCCCTGGTGGGCTGTGAAGAGAAGTCTCGGGATTCTGGACCTAATTCCCCCTGGGACAACTGCATTCCTGTCCCAGAGCAAGAGTGTACACGGGAGTAGTGACGAGTGGTAGGAGAGGACCTGCCCCTGGATCTAGACCTGCGGTGTCTGTGTTCAACATGATGAGGACGACCATAGCAACATGGGCAAGGGCCCGGTGATGGAGACCTGGACCACGATCGGGGAATGTACCCATGATGTCTGGGAGAACAGGATCTCCACGACGACACTGACAGTGGTGAAGCTAGTTTGTGATAGTACTCAAGGGGATCCATGCCCAAAAATGGTGAAGGTGGCCTGAGCCATGGTGAAATTGGTTGGAGGAACGGAGAGGGAGGCCTGAAATAAGCCGGTGGAGTTGCAGCCCGGCGGTGCAGCATGTGTATCTCGGGAGTGGGGCTGGGTGATAAGGGCAGCGCAGCCCTGCCTGGGGATGGACTAAGGTGCCGGGTTTTAGCTCTGGCCTTGCCCCTCCCCTGCGGGCTGGGCGCCGCTCCCTCCCGTGCCGGGGATCTTGGCCCTGTTGTCAGCACCGCACTTGGCACCGTCAACAGCGGTGCCGTGCGGGTAGCTTCCTCCGGCGCCGGTCGGCTCCTTGCCGGGTGCCCCTGCGCTGTCGGCGCCGTCGATTCCGGCGCTTGCTGTGCTGGCGCTCGCAGTGCCTTCCATGCTGCCTGTTGTATAATCGGAGGCTCGGCCTCTGCCACGTGCGCTGCTGCGCTGCCGCTTTTATCAGCTCGCGGCTGGGGGCTCTGCGTTCTGCTCGTCCTGGTCGCTGGGACCGCTGGCAAGGATCGAGCTGGGGAGAGTTTCCTCCTCTTCTGCACAGAGGGGGTCAAAGAGGCTGCCTTCCTTTTATGCGACCCAGAGGGCCCTTCTGTGTGAGGCTTCTCCGGCGGTTCAGGCTGGAGAGCCTTATCAAACAAGATCATTTTGAGCCTCATTTCTCTGTCCTTCCTGGCCCTGGCTGTAAGCTTAGCGCAGTGGGAACACTTCTGGGTAACATGAGACTCTCCCAGGCAGCGAATGCATTCACTATGCCCATCTGAGGCCGGCATAGCCTCGCGGCATGACTCACACTTCTTGAACCCTGAGGAAGCCATCGCAGTGAGTCTTTACTGTTAATAGGGTACTTAGCCACTAATCAGTGCTTTCTAACCCAAAATAACATTCACGGCCTTCAGGCAGCAGACGGCTTAACAGCCTTCTTGTCTGCCCCTCCTTCGTTCCTCTTCTCTCTGCTATCTAATATGCTCTTCTCTTTCTTTTTTTTTTTGCATAATAGTGACAAACAAATGAACTACACGTAAAAAACAACTATCTTATCTGTCTCTGGCTTTAGCCAGAGCGGATTCCGTCTGCAGCCGATGGCGGTTGAGAAGGAACTGGTGGGGACCGGATTGCGCACATGGCCGGGGGCGCGCAAGGGAGCGGCACGCGTCGGCGCATGCGCGATCCAATAGAAACTGCTAAAAGAATTCCGATCTGCGGCGCCAGGCGAGCCCGACACCTATTGTGTAGCACTCACGGGGACCACTCGAAGAAGAAGATAAGTATTTGCTGAAGGCCACACTAGGCATAAGCTTGATAGCCAGAATCTTCCTGATGTCCATTCTCATGTTTAGATCCACTGGATACTTCTAATTTATCTTTTCAACATACCTGTACAGCAAGTATTACTTCCACGCAACAGATCCAGAAACTGACAGAGTGAATGTAAATAACTAGTCAAGAGAGTTATACCACTGCATTTAAAATCCAGATCTCCTCACCCCCAAATCCCTTTCCCAACTGCTAAATGGGACTTCCGAGCCCTCCTGGTTAAAATTATACACTAGCAAAATAAATGTGATTTTACCTGTCGTATTTTAAGATTAGTCTCCCCATCAAGATTAGATGTTTCAATATAGCACATTGCCTGAGGTTCACTGCAGAAAGCACAACAAAATTTTCATGATTAACCATTTTATAAAGATGACATTGTCCCTTACTTGTGCTTTAAAAGTACCCAACTATAACTATTCTCAGTACGCTATATGGCAAAAAGTTCAGTTCTGAGGAAATATAACACTGCATGCTGCTTTTAAAAAAATCCTTTTGAAAATTAAATCACCTACAAAAGGTCCTGAGCGATTTCTTAAAAAAAATCCACCTCTATCTCAATCAGTGTACATATTATCCAGCAAAAACAAGGAGGTTTTACATAAATACACATCACTTCCAGAAAACATTAAAGAATTGAAACAGAGGTTCTTTACATTATTTAATAAAACAGCAATTTCACGTTTGATAAGTTCTCCTTCTAGAATTTTTCTCTCAGTTTTGTTTGGTGAGAATGTTGAAAAAAATAGCAACATTACAAAATGATTTTCAAAGATACTAAGGACAGTTAAGCGCCAGCTTCCTCCATACCTTTGTATATTTTCCCCAAAGAGCCAAAGCTGGCTATGGGCTGCTCATGTAATTCACCAAAAAGCCATGGCTGTAAGGACAGCAGAGAGTATCAATGTTCCACTCCTCTGATTCTAGTGCTCCCCAAACTTGCACCGACTACCCTGCAGACATCCTGTGGCTGGAGCCACAGAGAAGCTTTCTGAAACTGGATTTAGAGTCAAGAGAGTGTGTGCCCTTCCATATCCTCAAACAACCTTGATTACAGAAATTACTCATCTTCCTGGCTGAAACAGTTTGTCCAAAGGCGGGAGAGAGCTAAGTATGGGTGAGATGCAGCTATAAACAAATAAACATACACAGAGAGATATATGTGTTCTCCAGAGGGGAAAAAAAAAATTCTTTCAAATTTCAGACAATAGGAGCTGGCACAAAGGTTCCCAGATTCCCATATCTGGTCAAACTAATGGATCAAATCCAATGGATACTACAGATTCTTGTACACAAACCACAAAGGTCCATATTTTGGTTGTGTAATCTAGATGATAGATCAGAAGCGGCACTTGTATCAGAAGCCAAGAAAGATTTTATACACAGATCTTCACATTTGTCTATATCCCTAAAAATGTCTTTGTACCCAATGTAAATTAGATTTATGATCTTCAATTGCTTTTGGTCTTTTTTTCTGCCTTAAGAATTTCCTCTGTCTGTAAGATCCCTTGAATGTCATCTTTATGTGAACAAGCAAAATAATGAGAACGACTCCTTAATTTATTTTTAACAGTCAAAACAATGTACCTATGCACATGCACACAGAAGCACGTAACACACTACATACCATACACAGCTCAAGCTATCCATCCTTGCAGAGCATGCAACGCTTTCTGGTGAACTGAGGGCTCTTTCCTTAGTATCATCATCTCAAAGAAACATTATGTACATAAAGCAACCATGGTAAAAGCAAAAGCACAACAAAAGGACAGTATTAAAAGCAAGGTAATTCATAAATGACACTGTGTACAGAGGGCCAAATTCTACCCTCAATTACAACAGTGTAACCTCATTGACATCAGTGGAGTTCTTTGGGTGATACTGAGCGAATAATTTGGCCTATGTAGCTTAAGATTTAAATCTCAATGAAGCAGATAAGTGGGAGAGAAAGTTTAAATATAAAATGTTGGAGGAGAAATCCAAAGGTGGAATGAGTATCCTGCAGAACCGGAAATTATCATTATGATTAGTATGTGGTTGTATTTCCCACCTGCACTTATATTTGAGAACGACCTGGCTATTTGTAATCAATAATAATTTGGGGCTTTCATTTAAATAAATCTTGTTTTTAAACTTTTACAATGTCAGAATTAATTATGTATTAACAAACCATGATTAAATGGACAATATTTTCCAGACTTACTGGACACCCTCAGGATGCCTTATGGAATTTCACCTGGTACCCTAAAACTGCAGCAACCCAAATCTCTAGGCACTTCTGAAATTTCAGATCTTCATTTTTACCATTTGCTGTATATCTCCACCAGAGAGATATTGCTTCTCCTGCTGACACAAGAATGAGACAGGAAGTAAAGGCAGGGCAGGAAATGTAGGCCAATAGCTCAGAAAAAAAAAACTCAGAAGGTTAGTCATCTGTTTCCCTTCCAGGATGGAATTTCAAGGCCTGGAGATCAGAATGACCTGTGGCTATTGCTAACTGCAGAGAAGAATACCCACAAGATCCCTTTTCTGATATCTGAGTGGTGAAGAGAAGACCTTCAGTCTTAAGGCTGGTCCTCACTGTAGAGCTAACTCAAATTATAACTCAAGTTTTGTTCTTAACCAAAGTGTGGTGGTGCTTTTAAACACAAGTTGGTTGTCCGATCAGGGGGTATGGGCTAAAACTTCAGAGACTGGAACCCTGGCAGCTGCCAGCAAAACCACTTTATAGTGTGGCTGCAGGCTAGTTCCCCACAAGTTCTGATACAGTCCATTGTCTTCCTCACACTTTCCTCCCATACACCCCAAGAGAACAGGCAAGTTCTCCCATAATTCATTAAAACAATTTACAGAGAAGTTCACATAACTACAGTGCAAAGACCCAGAAGTCCCACGGCTTGTCTATACTTACAGCACTGCAGCACTTAGAGAAGATGCTACTTTTACCAACAGAAGAGTTTCTCCAATTTATGTAGATGGGAAATGGTGTTACACTGACAAGAGAAGCCCTCCTCTGTGCTCACCAGGGGTCAGCAACCCCTGGCACAAATGCCAAGAGTGGCCTGACAGCTGATTTTCATTAGCATGCGAGGTGGGAGCTCAGCCCCACATCTCCTCCCCCGTGCAACCAGAAGCTTGCTCAAAGCCATGCCACCTGTGGATTAACAATTGACCAGCTGATGCTACGAACCACCACCTAAACGGTAAAGCTCTGCCTCTTATTAATGAAGCTGTTGTAAGTAGGACTACTAGTGATTTTAAAAAGTATCACTGGCACTCTGACTGTTCATGGAGATCAAAAGGTCATATTTCACACTCCACCTCAGATAGATTCCTGCTCCCTGGTCTACACCAAGAATAAGGCTGAAGTAATTATGTTGCTCAAGGTTATGGATAAGTTTGTAGAGTACAGTCTACTTCAGTGACACATGGCGGACACAGTAACTCAAATGTTATTCTGCAGCGTGACTGCTCTCTTCCAAGCTAGGTTAACTTAAAAGAAGTAACTTGAGCATACATGAATCAAGTTAACTCTGCAGTGGAAAAAGACACAAACAGTGGGGGGCAGGTGTTAAGTGTGAGGGGAACCTGATGATTTTTTTGAATTGAATAAAAGGAAACAAAACTAAAACCATGAAGATCACTCAGTTGCAAAATCCTCTGAAGATTTGTCTTCACCACTAAAAGGAGTGTGTTTTTACCTTGGGATGCATAACATATAGGATCAGTCCTGAGGTTAAAAAAACCACAGTGAGGACATGACCCTGTACTTCTGTCATACGCTGACAAGCTCTACACTCTCCTTGACCTGAGTGAATTTCTCTCATGATAAAACTAAAGTGCTGGCTCTTCACTGAGTAGGCAGGAAGCCTGAAGCCTTTTGTATAGGTAGCTCATGCTTGTCAAGTTACACTGAAGTTAGGAAAAAAAAGGCACCTTTTCATTAAGCAATGGAAACTCTTTAGAAGTGACAGCCCTTTTGAAAACCATTGAGCAATTTGTCTGTACTCAGCTTTTGTCATGCTAACTCCTCTCCCTACAAGTCTGACAGAGCCAATTTCCCAACATGCAACAGTGAGCTCACTTTCAAACACCATCAATTTGAACACAGTCTTCCCTGGCTGCTCTTGAGAAGTTATTCATAGCTTAAATGAAATGAGAGTGGCACTGAATAAAATCATTTATTTCCTTGATAAGGCAAATATATCTTTTTGTTACAGAAATACTGCTACCCAGTTCACACTGCCAGGAAGACAGGGGACTGGCAGTTATCTTTAGGTACACATGTCCTAAGGATAAAAGTCATTTCCTTAAAACCTCAGTTCAGCAGAAGCAACATGTCACACCCATTCAGAATATCTGACCTGGAAGATACAATGATCATGTCTGCTGGAAGATGCTGCCCATTGGTGACCTTCACAATGTCTCCTACTGCCACCTATTGACACAGGGGCAGAAGTGCAGCAGCAGGGAAGAAGAGAAAATGAACACATATTGTTCATGTGGATTATTAATTTGTTAACTATTCCCTTCACAAAGAGAGGAAGTGTTCCGTAGCTCACAAAGAACATCTATGTTGATGCTTTAAATTGAGTCTGGCTTTATATCATTAAGAAGATTACAGTTCAACATTAGGGCTCATTTCACACATTTAATGTAGGGAAACTGTGTCCATCACAGACAAAAATACAAATCATAACTTCAGAAGTAAGTTTCCCGTCTCCATTTTTCCTTACTTTAGATATCACTCCTTCTACTGGCTGAACTAGGTGGTCTGTAGGCAGTGGCACTTCTTGATAGCTGATAAAAGTAAGTTCTCTCATATTTTCTTTTGTCTCTACCTCATCTGTATGTCTCTTCTGTTTTACTCTTCCTCTGACCTATTCTTGTTCCTTTTCTTCCTTGGTTCCATGTTTTCTCACTACTCAGCAACTTGCTATTTGCTTCTCACTCGAACTCTTTGCTTATCATCTCCCATTAGATGCTTACACAGATGTAGGATTAAACATCAGCAGGTGCTCTAGTATATAGCCACACAAACTTCTCACACATCATTTGATTAGATGTTCCAAGGCCTGTTCCTAGAGATGCTGCATTACTCCCATTATTTTCAATGGGTGTTGCAGGTGCTTAACAGTTCTCATGCTGGAGCATAGTGGAAGCATTTAGGGGCCTGCACACCATCTCTTGTTGTTCATACAAATTACAAACTGCTGGATTGGTAGTGAATATCAAGACATAATCCTAATGTCAGAAAGCATCAGGAATTGTCAAGCTGTTTCCAAAAGTAGATGGCATGTTTCTTTATTAGAACAGTAAAGTTCACTGGAGAAGACGAGCCTGACCCTTCTCCCATTGAAGTCACTAGCAACATTCCCGTGGACCTCAATGACAGAAAGATCAAGTCTAGTAACTTCTAACAAAATCAGTTCCAATATTTTCAAAGGAAAACATGCTAAATACTGTAAAGGAATTATGACAAAAGAAAGAATAAACTGGAATCCTCATGACTCAAAAAGAAATACTTGCATTCAAGAATCTTTGTTTAAATACTGTGAACACTGTAACACTATGTGAAAACATACCCTGTTCAGCCTTACATGTCCTCTCTAATTCACAGTAAGACGCAGTGGCACATCTCAACCTCAGTTTTACATTTCCTGGGTTTCGCTGGCTTCCATCACAGCCTCACTGTTTTTAAATAGCATTGTATGGGTTTAATTTCCTGATGTGGTTTTCAAAGCCTTTCTCAAAAAGTTACTAAGGATGTGCATTATTTATCACTTATCAGAATGAAGCTCAAAGAGCTATTTTGGACTTTCTGGTAAGTATAGATTTATAATAAATTCTCTAAGAGCCATAGGCCTGACCTGAAATCTCATTAAATACAATTGGAGCATTCACCGGGGGTTAAATTCACAATTGTGCAAAGAGGACAGACCAGGCTTATGCAGCACTGAACTCCAATTTAAATCCTAAAACAAAAAATTGAGTTTAAGCAACATTTCTGTGGCCATACCTAAGCCTTGTGCTGGCTTTCTTCACAGTGGTTCATTATACCTGGACAGATTATCCTGGTGACTGAGAGTTTGTAGAACCTGGCCTCAAAAAATCTAAACTCTTTATAGGCAAAGTTCTCATTGATTGGGCTGAAGAGACTACCAAAGTTTAACAACTATTTCACTAAGACCGAGACCTTCATAGATATTTAGGCACCAAAGGAACCTAAATACCTTTGAAGATCTGGATCTATGACTTCTAAGAAATAATTCCCATAGATCTGCTGGGAACATACAAAGTTGTTAAAAACAATTTTAATATAGCCATGCCACTACAGTGAAACTAACAACTTTTATTGGAATGTAAGCCATGTGATAGAGAGGAGCAAACAGCACAGGATTCTGGTCTTTATGGTAAAATCTATAATATGCAATTGCTATTATAAAAGTAACAAAATGGACAACTGCAATTCAAAAAACAGATAAAAGGGACACAATCTTGGCTAGGGCCCACATCTGAGAGCTCTGTGTTGCTACCACAGTGCAAAGCAGTCATAAAAAGCTGCCCTAAACATCAGTCAATGATTCCTCCATCACATAGGATTTGTTAGACAGTGTAAAACTCCAGAGTTGTTGGCTCTGTACCATTCTGGAATCATTCCATCACAAATACATCTTCTTGAAACATTTAAAAAATTGGCTTTTTTACCTCTTTCCACATAATCGTCTGCCACATTCCACTTCTTAAAACTGAAATGAAAATCATCAACATTTATTTTTCATTATTAGAATACATATGAAAGATGAACAGCTTAAAGTACAAGAAGCCTATATGCCAGGGTCCAAATTAATATGCAAGGAAACAATCCTCAATACTTTTCAGAAGCTGAGATCAAATTTCATCCTCAGGTATGTGCAAGTGCACGCATAAATCGGAGCCAGGCACACACATCCCAGGGCAGAATCCATCTGGCCCTCAGAATATATTATTTCTATGAAATCCCCCCAACATTCTGATGTTCATTACACAACCAAAAATACTCCTGGAAGTTGCAGACATGTTACACAGAGCAGTAGATGGCCCACTTTCATTCAATTTCCATTTCCGTAAACTATAGCAGTCATATCTCCTATTTGAGATATGACAATGATAGTTCCTGAAACACACTATGCTGGTGGAAGGAATTTGTTGTGCATTACTGGGTACAAGGAAAGAAGTTACAAATGATTTCATCACACCAAATTATTTATCTAGAATTTTGTTCTTTTGTCTTTTGGATTTCACTCATCACAGAGAATGTATCTAGGGGTATGTCTACACTTACCAAGTAGTAGACAGATTCAGGGTCGATCTCCCAGAGTTCAATTTCAAGCGTCTGGTAAAGACACAGGAAATCGATCTCTCTGGGGTCTGCAGTCGACCCCCTGTACTCCTTCTTTCATGAGGGCTGTTTCTACACAGGCCACTTCCTTCGGAAATGGCATGCTAATACAGGGAACAAAAGATGCTAATGAGGCACGGCTGCAAATTCCCCGCGCCTCATTAGCATAATGTCACGTGATTTGGAGTCCAGAAGACTGTTCTTCTGGACTCCAAAACGCTGTGTAGAAGCATGGCCCCAAGGGGGCTTCCGGAAGGAAGTCCTCCTTCCGGAGGCCCCTTCTTCCCAAAAATTTTCGGGAAGAAGGGGCCTCCAGAAGAAGGACTTCCTTCCAGAAGCACCCCCCCTCCAGGGTCGCGCTTCTACACAGCGTTTTGGAGTCCGGAAGAACGGTCTTCCAGACCCCAAATCACATGACTTGATGCTAATGAGGCACGGGGAATTTGCAACCATGCCTCATTAGCACCTTTTGCTCCCTGTATTAGCATGCCACTTCTGAAGGAAGTGGCCTGTGAGGGAACAGTGGAGGAGTAAGGGAGATTGATGGAAGAAGCACTCCGATCAACCTCCCTCAGTGAGAAGAGACCTTACAGTCGACTGCAGATACATCGAGTCAAGCTATGCAATTGCCAAATCGAGGAAGCCAAGATAAAAAACAAGATATAATCTCCACAGAGGGGTGGGAGGTGGGGAGAGAAGAAGTCAGTCTAAAATACACACACTGTGTTCACAGGTTTTAAAATATAAAAATTCATGTCACTTCTACCCTACAACCTTCAATAAAGCACAACCTTCAGTTTCCTAAATTGATGTAGCTGAAAAACGCGGTTAACCAGAAGTCACTTTTGTCATTGGAGGTTACACCAGCTAAAAGTCCACTCCTGCAGATCCCTACAGAGATGGTAGTTAATTTATGCAAAGTTTTGAGTTCCACAGGGCTGAAGCTAAACCCCACAGGACTAGGTAACTTAGCTTCAGGCTTTCTTGCTATGGCATTCCTAAATTCTCAGTGAGGATATTAAGTTCCTACAAAACTGAAGACCTGTGGTAGTCTTGAAGATACAGATTATCTGCAGCCCACTAGTACGTAACTTCATGTGTGTCCTTTGTGATCTTAAAAATAAAGATGAGGGTTCTATTATGTTGAGGAAGACATGAACAGAGATGCAAAAGTGGTTACTAATAATCTTATTACATCTGTATACAGTTTTAGGTTTTTGCATACTTGCCCTTTACCTTTACTGAAGTAAGGAGATACTTCCATTACCTTCACACAACTGGGCTGTGTCTACACTAGCTCCCTTCTTTGAAAGAGGCGTGGTAATCAGCCTGAGCAGAGAATACTAATAAAGTGCTGTGATGATTACGCAGTACTTCATTAGGCTAATTCTCCCCATGGCAACTTAGAAGTGTCAAACTCTGAAGTGCCAGCATGCCATGTAGCTGTGGGCATTTCAAAGTGCCCGCGCTACTCTGAAGTGCCTTTACTCTTTATGGCTGTGTCTACACGTGCCCCAAACTTTGAAATGGCCATGCAAATGGCCATTTCGAAGTTTACTAATGAAGCGCTGAAATGCATATTCAGCGCTTCATTAGCATGCGGGCGGCAGCGACGCTTCAAAATTGACACGCGTTGCCGCCGCACGGCACATCCAGACGGGGCTCCTTTTCGAAAGGGCCCCGCCTACTTCAAAGTCCCCTTATTCCCATGAGCTCACGGGAATAAGGGGACTTCGAAGTAGGTGGCGTGCTTTCGAAAAGGAGCCCCGTCTGGATGCGCCGCGCGGCGGCAAGGCACGTCAATTTCGAAGCGCTGCTGCCGCCCGCATGCTGATGAAGCGCTGAATATGCATTTCAGCGCTTCATTAGTAAACTTCGAAATGGCCATTTGCATGGCCATTTCGAAGTTTGGGGCACGTGTAGACACAGCCTATTACTATTCTCTGGTCAGGCTGATTACCATGCCCCCTTCAAAAAAGGGACTAGTGTAGATACAGCCATGATGAGTGAAGAATGATCATTTGCATGCTTATTAAAAACTGATCTGATTGCTTACTAAAATGTTTGCGTTAATTAAAGAAATTCCTAGGGAAAGAGAATCGTCACAAAAGCGTCAAAGAGGATGACACCTGTTTAGACATTAAACCATATTTGTTGTTTCTAAGTTTCTTTGCACAGATTCTTTATCTCATTAAAACATTCTTAGGATATTTGTGTTTTAGAAAGAGCTGTGACTGTATGAAAAAAGAAAATGAGGATGTTGTCTATACAGGATATACAAAGATAAGTGATGCCATTTAGGCAATGCATTAGGAGACATGAGCTGTGTCTACACGTGCACGCTACTTCGAAGTAGCGGCACTAACTTCGAAATAGCGCCCGTTGCGGCTACACGCGTCGGGCGCTATTTCGAAGTTAACTTCGACGTTAGGCAGCGAGACGTCGAAGTCGCTAACCTCATGAGGGGATCGGAATAGCGCCCTACTTCGACGTTCAACATCGAAGTAGGGACCGTGTAGACGATCTGCGTCCCGCAACGTCGAAATTGCTGGGTCCTCCATGGCGGCCATCAGCTGGGGGGTTGAGAGATGCTCTCTCTCCAGCCCATGCGGGGCTCTATGGTCACCATGGGCAGCAGCCCTTAGCCCAGGGCTTCTGGCTGCTGCTGCGGCAGCTGGGGATCCATGCTGCAGGCACAGGGTCTGCAACCAGTTGTCGGCTCTGTGTATCTTGTGTTGTTTAGTGCAACTGTGTCTGGGAGGGGCCCTTTAAGGGAGCGGCTTGCTGTTGAGTCCGCCCTGTGACCTTGTCTGCAGCTGTGCCTGGCACCCTTATTTCGATGTGTGCTACTGTGGCGTGTAGACGTTCACTCGCTGCACCTATTTCGATGTGGTGCTGCGCAACGTTGATGTTGAACATTGATGTTGCCAGCCCTGGAGGACGTGTAGACGTTATTCATCAAAATAGCCTATTTCGATGTCTCCACATCGAAATAGGCTACTTTGATGTAGGCTTCAAGTGTAGACGTAGCTAATGTCTTTTAAGAGCCCAGTAAGCAGTGGAAGTATTGGTAATGCTGCTAGACAATATTGACCTCCCATGGTCCAGCAATTCTCTCATTCGGCATTGGTCAGGTCCCAAGGGTGCCAGACTAGAGAGGTTCAACTTGTAGGTCTTTGGTCTCCAAAGTGATTTTTGTTCTGGAAGCTAAGCTATTTTTTTTAAGAGTAATAAAATTATAACACAGTGATTTTGCTTCCAGTTGAAATATTCCAATGTGGCAAAGGACCCTCTTCTCAGCTCTTCATCAGGAGTCAGGCTTGTAATTATTTTCTGGGGTAGGAGCCCAGCTACTTCATCTGGGCTCCCATTTCCAGTTGGCCTCCAGCTAGTTGGCCTCCAGCTAGTACAGCTAGTGTTCCTAGGTGTGCTCTCTTCCCAGCCACCCTCTAAAAGGCCGTTTCTACACAGGCCACTTCCTTCGGAAATGGCATGCTAATACACAGAGCAAAATAAGCTAATGAGGCGCGGATGCAAATTCCCCATGCCTTATTAGCATAACATCACGTGATTTGGAGTCCGGAAAACTGTTCTTCCAGACTCCAAAATGTCATGTAGAAGCATGGCCCCTGGGGACGGGACTTGCAGAAGGAAGTCTTTCTTCCAGAGGCCCCTTATTCCCGAACATTTTTGGGAAGAAGGGGCCTCCAGAAGAAGCACATCCTGCCGGAAGGCCCCGCAAGGGCTGCGCTTCTACACAGCACTTTGGAGTCCGGAAGAATGGTCTTCCAGACTCCAAATCACATGACGTTATGATAATGAGGCACAGGGAATTTACATCCACACCTTATTAGCATATTTTGCTCTGTGTATTAACATGCCACTTCCGAAGCAAGTGGCCTGTGTAGAAATGGCCTAACTGGGGCAACTTTTCAAAGGCCCAGCACCGGCCTCCTACAGGCCTCTGAGTGGAGCCACCTGGTCCTCATCTGCCTGGGCAATTTCCCTGCCAGTTACTCCTGACTGCCCCTGCAGCAATCCACTTCCCACTGGCAAGGGAGCTGGCCTTTCTCTCCCTTTTGGGCTGCTTTCCCCCCTTCTGTAGCAGCCCTCTGGCCCTAACCCTGTCACACTAAGTGCAGACAAAGCACTGCTCATGTTTTTTTTTCATTTTTTAAAGTAAGTTATGGGTGAACTGATATAGCAACAGTAAGGCTTGCATTAACAAATACCACTGCCTCCATGCAGTTATGCAATAAGACTAGTGCCTTCGGGTTCAAGAGAAGCAGAAGTCTATATGTCCCAGAGCTCCACACCCCTCAACCTGCCAAGTTCTTCACATTATCATTTATAATAAAACAAAAAATTAAAAATGATTAATTATCATCTAGCATTCAAAGTCATGCATGTACATTTTCCGCTAGTTCTATAGAGTTTACAGAATCAGAAGATCATGTGTTATTAGTTTTAAAACACCGATTAATCTTCACAATACATTTGCATCTGACCATTCTTACTGCACAACATTCAGCTAAAGAAAAAGGAAACTACATTAGGATCTTACCTACTGTTTTCTTTTTGTTTACTGTACTGTCTGCCTTATGCCGTTTCTGTCACGAAACAAACAAAAACATTTAATTGCACTCAGGAAGCGTCCATATTACTAACCCACATGCTGAATGAACACAGCTAAATCAGGATGAGTAAAGGACAAGACAGAGACCTCTCTTTTGGAAATTAAGTCAGATCATATGTGCGTGTGTTCTTGCTTAGAATTACAGAAGACAGACATGACTTTTTGCATCTAAATTAGAAGGCGGTATTCACTATGTTGAAAATGTGCCATGCAGTTTGCTCAATAGCAACAGATAACAAAGCAACTTAAAAGCTGCCTCCAAAAATGTAATGAGAACAAGTGAATAATTCTATATGATGGAGTTGGAGGGTGTTGCCTACACGGATTCTGTGTCAAAGCTTCTTAACATACAGTGAAAAAAAACCTGCCATAATTAATTCAAGGACTAACTGGAGACAGACCTTTTGGTCTTTGCCCACAATAGCTTATGTTCCAAAATATCTGTTAGTCTATAAGGTGCCACAGGACTTCTTGTTGTTCTCGAAGATACAGACTAAGACGGCTACCTCTCTGATACTTTTGACAACAATAACCCTACTTTCTTGCTCACGTCAGCAGGAATTTTTCTCCCCTGCTTTGTTAATATTTCCTCTACACTTGCCAGGCATCAAAATTTGTCCGAAAGTTACCTTATAATCTTTGAGTGCTGAGTACATTTATACCTAACTCAGAAAGTAAATGAGGGTTCCTTTCTAGATAGGGAGCAGGGATCAGAATGCTAGGGAACACTATTTTCAGAAATAATGTGAGAAAATACTCTTGCCTCCATTTTTAATTTTTTTCCATATCCCTTCCTTGTTCACCATGTGTCTGAAATGGAAACTTTCCCTAATTTAGCTCAGTTGGCTGCAGGACTTCTAGTTGAATCAGCAGCTTTTAATCTCAATTAAAAACATGGTATTGTTTTGTCTAAGCCTGACTAGTATAAGAATATACAGGTGTGCAGTGAGAGCAACTATTAAGTGACAAGAATGAGAGGCATATCTTTAGTTGGGCTTTGAATTCTTTTTACCACCTTGTGTTCCTGTGGATAGATTGAGTGTAGCTCCCCCTGGACTGCAGCAGGAGAGCAATCTAGCTAATTAAAGGAGACTTGGGCTACTTCTGAGTCTATAAAGAGCTGCTAATATGAAACTAGGAAAAGGAAAGACGGAGGCTATGTCTACACTAGGTGGGTTCTCAGATATGAGACGATCATTCCTGGGACAGATTATGCTGGTGGGAGAAATTTGTTGTGCATTACTGGGTGAGAGGAAAGAAGTTAGAAATGATTTCATCTTTGTATTTGCATGCACCCAACCACTCTGGTTAGATATGCAGTAGGCAGCAGTATTGCTCAAAATAATCAACTTTGGCTGTTGTTGGGTTATAAATCACTTCACTACTGAATTCAGGGGTAGTGAAATGCTATTACCAATGCTGTTCACATTACTGGAACATGGAGAAGCAAGAATAAGGGGGTCACCCTCAGCTGAAAGGACCCAACTACCCCAGCATCTTGAACACCAGAGCCCTATGAAAGTTAAGAGGGGTGAGGATGGGTATCCCAGCCAGCAGTGAGGCTCCTCCTAAGGTCCTCCCTCAACAGACACACGCTTCATGAAGAATGAATTAAATAGGCTTCATGAGGAAACTATTTATTATTTTTAAAATAATCAATCTGAGCTGAAATCAGATGTGTTAGGATTAGGTTTCTGCCCTGCCTGGTAAGAGCTAAAAATTGCAGAGAGCTGAAATCACTTGAGATGTGACACTGTATATGCACTGCCTGCAGAGAGTTAAAAATTACTAAAAGCCTGATGTGCTGCAATGGGAGCAGAGAGGCAAGTGGCAGTAGACCATGACTGATAGTTGGCTGAGGAATGAGTGGCAAGAGTGGAGAGCAGGTGGTCCACAGAAGCATATATCAAGTGTCCAGCAAGAAAGAGACACTGAGCAAGTGCCCAAGCAGTGGCACGAGTGAAGTGCCTATTTACCTATCCCTCAGGATGGGAGGTGAACTATGCAAATACACCTATGAACTTGAGCTCTGCACTGACCAGGATATCAACTGTGAGTGGGATGCAGACAAGGGTTGAGTGTGTGAACAGGACTTCTGGGTTGCTGAACTTAAAAACCTGACGGGAAAAGGACACTGCTCACCCTACTTGGGGGTAGAACTTTTATTCAAAATTTATGTTCATGACACCTGTTTGCTGTGTTTTCCCAAATTAATGCCAAGCTACGTCCTTCCTTTCAATAAAAGTTTCTTACCTACATTCAGACTGTGCTTGCGAGGGGGGAAGTACTGCCTCTCAGAGGGACTCTGTGGCGGACTATAGTTTTCCCCAATTACTGAAGATTCAACCAGTTCTGTGTTGTATCAATGGAAAGGAAAACTGTAGATATTGAATCTGATCCTGGTTGCTATTTTCCTAAAACATGTTGTTTTCCCACAGAAGAATCTAAATTCCACTAAGGGATCAGTTTCAAAAGATTCAAAGATTCTGTTCAAAGAAAATACCAAAATTTGGATGTGTAAAGAGAAGTTACTCACCTGTGTAGTAATGATGGTTCTTCGAGATGTGTCCTCATGGGTGCTCCACAGTAGGTGTCGGGCTCGCCCTGGCGCCGCAGCTCGGAAATTCTTCAGCAGTCTCAGTTGGGTCACTCATGCGCCGATGCACGTCGGCTCTTCGCGCGCTTACGGTCACGTGCGCGATCCGGTCCCCGCCAGCTCCTGATCAACCGCTCCGGACGTCTCTGAAAAACACACAAACAGAGCTCCGAAGTGGGGAGGAACGGGTGGGTAGTGGAGCACCCACGGGGACACATCTCGAAGAACCATCGTTACTACATAGGTGAGTAACTTCTCTTTCTTCTTCAAGTGGTCCCCGTGGGTGCTCCACACTAGGTGACTACCCAGCAGTAACCCCCCCCGAAAAAGGAGGTGGGTACCCGATTTATGAGCAGCTTGCCCGTGAAAGGACTGCTGTCAACACGCGTGTATCCTCATCAAGCATCCTGTGCATGGCGTAGTGCTTGGCGAAGGTGTCATAGGAAGACCACGTCACCGCTCTGCAGATATCTCTCAGCGCAATTCCTTTGAAGAAGGCCGTTGACGCCGCCATCGCCCTAGTGGAGTGGGCCCTTGGCGGAACTGGCAGAGGAGTCTTGCGAAGCTCGTAACACAGTCTTATGCATGACATGATGTGATTTGAAATCCTCTGCGAAGATAGCGCTTCTTTTGACCTGGATGCAATGGACACCAGGAGTCTGTCCGTTTTCCGGAAAAGTTTAGTTCTATCGATGTAGAAGGCCAGTGCCCTTCTTACATCCAGTAAGTGCAACCGTGCCTCTTCGCTCAAGTTGTGAGGCTTAGGATAGAACGAGGGCAACACTATTGGTTCGTTAATATGAAAATCTGAAGAGACCTTTGGAACGAAGGCTGGGTGCAAACGTAAGACCACCGCCTCTTTTGAGAATATTGTGCAGGGTGGTGTGGACATTATGGCCACAAGCTCGCTCACTCTGCAAGCTGACGTGATTGCCAGGAGGAAAGTCGTTTTAATGGTGAGTAGTCAAAGGGGGACCGTAGCCAATGGTTCAAAGGGCGGTCCCGAGACGGTGTGTAAAACTAAGTCTAAACTCCATGACGGCGGTATTGGTTTCCGAGGGGGATACAGATTTAGGAAGCGCGAGACGACAGGATGGGCAAATATGGTTGATCCATCCTCTTCATGTCGAAACGCTGATATAGCCGCCAGATGAACCTTTATAGAAGATAGAGAGAGTCCCTTTTGTTTGAGTTGTAGCAGATAGTCCAGAATCATAGGTATGGTGGCGTCCCGGGGTGTCAGCTGCCTGGAAGAGCACCAATCGGAAAAATGCAACCATTTGTGTTGATAAGTCTTTCTGGTGGAAGTCCTCCGACTACATTCAAGGACTTGTTGTACTCCCTCTGAGCATGTAGTCTCTAGGGTGCCGAGCCCTGGATTAACCATGCTTGTAGCCGGAGTCTTTGCAGGTGCGGGTGCAGTATTGAGCCCCGAGCCTGTGTGAGAATGTCCGGTACTGTTGGTAGGGGAAACGGCCGATGCTGTGCCATGCGTAGAAGCAGTGGGAACCATTGTTGCCGGTCCCAGGTTGGGACTATGAGTATCATGCGTGCTCTCTCCCTTTTGGCCTTCTCCAAGACCTTGTGTATGAGTGTCATGGGAGGGAACGCATAAAGTAGAGGGCCCTTCCATGGGATCATGAAGGCGTCCCCCGAAGACCCCTGTCCCATGCCCGCTCTGGAGCAGTATCGGGGACATTTCTTGTTGTCGTGAGTGGCGAACAAGTCGATCTGGGGAAAACCCCATCTGCGGAACACTTGGTGAAGCAGGTCTGAACGGATCTGCCACTCGTGTGTGGGTGCAAAGTGTCTGCTGAGCTGGTCCGCCTTGACGCTGTGGACACCCGGTAAGTATGAAGCCTTTATGGTTATATTGTTGGCAATGCACCAGTTCCACAGTCGGACCGCCTCCACACAGAGTATACGAGACCTGCCCCCCCCCCCGCCCCGCCGCCGGTTTATATAAAACATGGTGGTGGTGTTGTCTGTATTTACGCTGACTATTTTTCCGCGCAGATAATTCTGAAAATGCCTGCACGCATTGAACACTGCTCTGAGCTCTAATATGTTTATGTGCAGTGTCTTCTCTGCGGGGGACCATAAACCTTGAGTGGTTTTGTTGTCCATGTGTGCCCCCCACCCCGTATGGGAGGCATCTGTTGTAATGAACACAGTAATTTGTGGTTGGCAGAAGGGCACCCCGTTAGTAGATTCTTGGGGTCTACCCACCATGTTAGTGACCTTCGTGCCTTTGTTGTAAGTGACACCATCTTGTGAATGGTATGGATTGATGGTTTGTATACGGTTGCCAACCAATGCTGCAATCCTCGCATGTGCAGCCTGGCGTTTTGCACCACAAACGTGGTGATCGCCATATGCCCCAGTAGTTGTAAGCACGTTAGGACTGAGACAGTGGGGCTGTATGTTATTAGCTGTACGAGAGACTCGATGGCGTGAAAACGGGCATCAGGTAAATATACCCTTGACATGACAGAGTCTATCTGAGCCCCTATAAACTCTATATTTTGTGTGGGGTCAGTCTTTGACTTTGAGAAGTTGATGATGAGGCCCAGTGACGTAAATGTGTTTGTGGTGATGTGTATCATCTGTAATACTTCTGCCTGGGAAGCTCCCTTTAGCAGGCAATCGTCCAGGTACAGGAAGATGAAAACACTCTGTCTGTGTAGGTATGCTGACACAACCGCTAAGGTCTTGGTGAAGACTCTGGGCGCTGAAGAGAGGCCAAATGGAAGGACTCTGTACTGAAAATGATCTGTGCCGACAATAAACCGGAGGAAGCGCCTGTGTGCTGAATGAATTGCGATATGAAAATATGCATCCTGTAAGTCGAGGGCTGCAAACCAATCTCCATCGTCTAGTGCCGTGATTATTGAAGCCATTGTAGTCATCTTGAAGTGCTGTTTGCGTAGATATTGGTTGAGTGCCCGTAGATCCAAAATGGGCCTCCACCCTCCTGTCTTCTTCTCTGTCACGAAGTACCTGGAGTAGAAACCTTTGCCTTGAAATTGCTCTGGTACTCTCTCCACCGCCCCTATGAATAGGAGGTGGTCCACCTCCCGCCTTAATTCCGGTAGGTGAGAGGGGTCTCTGAGAAGGGGTGCAGTGGGAGGATTTGGTGGAGGTAATGATTGGAAGGGGATCGTGTACCCCGTGTTTACAATCTCCAATACCCACTTGTCCGAAGTGATGCTTTTCCATTGTGGGTAGAACGGCTTGAGTCGGTGATGGAACATGTACTGAGATTGGCACTGAGATACGGTCTTAGTTTCGCGACCCTCGACATACCCGTCAAACCTACTGTCTTGTATTTTGCCCTGAGGAGGCATTGCCTTGTTGAGGTTGACGTCTAGGGCCCTTGTAATGTGGTTGTTGATGACGTCCCTGATCATACCCCCGTTGAAAATGGGTACGTTGCAGTTGGTAACCATAACGGCACTGTTGAGGATAAAACTTTTTCCTTCTGTATGGTGGCGTGTATATCCCCAAAGTCCGAAGTGTCGCTCTGGAGTCTTTGCTCGAGTGTAAGACTGAGTCGGTTGATTCGGCAAATAATTTTATTTTGTCAAAGGGAAGGTCTGCGATTTTCATTTGTAGCTCCTTGGGAATGCCGGAGGTGTGAAGCCATGACTCCCTCCGCATTACAACCGCAGTGGCTACAGTGCGGGCCGCTGTGTCCGCCACATCCAATGCAATCTGGACGCCCGCTCGAGAAGCCACATAGCCTTCTTGTACAATGGCCTTAAGGATCGGCCTCTTATCCTCCGGGAGGAAGTCCATGAGGGCAGTAAGTTTGGAGTAGTTGTCGAAGTTGTGGTTCGACAAATGAGCAGCATAGTTAGCCATGCGGAGCAACAAGGTAGATGAGGAGTAGGCTTTCCTGCCCAGGAGATCCAGCTTCTTTATATCCTTGTCCAGTCCCCCAGATTTATACTGGGACGATTTGGACCTATGATGAGAAGATTCGACCACTAGCGAATTTGGCTGTGGATGACTAAACAAAAATTCCATACCTTTAGCAGGAACGAAGTACTTTTTGTCAGCCCTTTTGTTGGTAGGAGGAGCGGAGGCAGGAGTTTCCCATATATTAGTGGCTGCCTCCATGATTGCATCGTCCAATGGTATAGCTATTTTAGAAGAGGACGGGGTCCTGAGATTTTTAAGGAGCTTGTGGTGCTTCTCCTGCACTTCCGCCACCTGAATGTCTTGAGATTGAGCTACCCTTTTGAACAGCTCCTGGAATTGTTTAAGGTCATCTGGGAGAGAAATGTCCCCAGGAACCACCGCTTCGTCTGGCAAGGATGAGGAAGCATCACTGTGGTATCTCTCCTCCAATTCCTTGGGATCCTGGCTGTATTGATATGATTGTCCTTTTGAAGCTTCGAGGTGGGGTTCAAAATCTTTTGATCCAGCCTCTGATTGGGAAACTTGCGGTGTTCCCCCAGGTGGAGGCTGTGCACTGTGGTGTTGAGGAGGAGTTGACGGAGATCCATGGTGAGATGCCGACCTCCTATGCTGATGCCCTGTATAATGGTGGCGGTCATAGCAACAGGGACAGGGGCCCGGTGATGGGGACCTGGACCATGACCCAAAGATGTAAGGGTGATGCAGAAAATGCCGTGACCATCGAGATGACACCGACGTAGGGGGGGAGCCTCTGTGAGAATACTCATAGGGGTCTCTGCTAGATGATGGAGAGAAGCATGCAGCTCCATGAGATGGACTCTGAAGAAAAGGAGATGGACGTCTGTGGCAGGCTGAAGGTGTTGCTGCTCGTCGAATCTCCGGTGGTGATCGTGGTGATAAAGGCAGCGCAATTACCTCAGGGAAGGGGCTGCGGTGCCTGGTCTTTGTTTTAGCTTTTGCTCTTTCAGGTGGTCTTATCAGTGCCGGTGGACTTGGTACCATAGCAGGGGCCGTGCTAGTTTCCGCTGCTCCCGATGCCATCGTTGCTGGTGCCGTCATTTCCGGTTCCGCTGGGAGTGCTTCACTTGGTGCCGCAGTAGCCGGTGCCAGTCTGTCCAGTGCCTGCACGGCTCTCGGCGCTGTCTCCTTAGTAACTGTAGGCCCTTGGGCGGGTACACGCGCCGCGGCTTTACCAGCAGAAGAAGCCAGCGTGCACGGGCCCTTCGTTTCACTCGTCCCACTCCCAGAGGTAATGGGCAGGGATCGAGCAGGAGAAGCTCTTCTCTTCTTCTGCACAGAGGAGGTCAAAGAGGCAGCCTTCCTCTTGTGCAATCCTGAAGAGCCCTCTGTATGCAGCGTCTCTGATGAGGCAGGTTGAAGAGCTTTGTCGAAGAGCAGCATTTTCAGCCTCATTTCTCTATCTTTCCTAGCCCTATTCGTCAGCTTGGAACAATGGGAGCACTTCTGGGGAACGTGTGTCTCCCCGAGGCACCGGATACATCTGCTATGGCCATCCGAAGCAGGCATGGCCTCCCGGCAAGATTCACACTTCTTAAAGCCGGGGGGATGACATTGTTCAAGTTTAACTCTGTGAGTCCTTAGGTGCTAACAGCACACTTAACAGTCTATTCGTTAAACAATAGCAACCGTTGGCTTTGGAGGCTTGACAAAAACTAGCGGGCCTGCCCGGAGGCGGCCGCTGCAGTCCTTAAAACAGTCTTTACTTTTAAAACGAACTGTAACAAGGTAAACTAAACTATAAGAACTATATAACTGCTAACTATTAATATTATAACTATTAACATGAGAAAAAATAGGATTTATCTGTCTCGGGCGTTGGAGCCGGAGAGGATTCCATCTGCAGCCATTGGCGGTTGAGAAGGAACTGGCGGGGACCGGATCGCACACGTGACCGTAAGCGCACGAAGAGCCAACGCGCATTGGCGCATGCGCGACCCGACGGAGACTGCTGAAGAATTTCCGAGCTGCGGCGCCGGGGCGAGCCCGACACCTACTGTGGAGCACCCACGGAGACCACTCGAAGAAGAAACAAAGTTTATCCAAACTTTGGAAAGTTCCATAGCAATCTCTGTCATGTGCCAACGGCCCTCACTATCTTCCTTCTGATATTTATCCAAGTTTTACACTACTGCTGAACAAATCAGGCATTTTAATCTCTTTGATTATTAAAATGTCCCACTTTAAGGCTCTAGCATTGTGGGTTTTAAAGACCAGACCTAAGCTGCTGTTCTGGATGCCAAACTCGAACTCATGACTACTTCAGGAGAAAATACCCCATCTTGCTTGCTACTATTTACAATTAAAGATTCATTTTCTTGGCCAGTTAGTGTGTATAATTATTCTTACAAGTACAGAACAATATGTTTCTCATATTTCCAGTTAATATATGTATAGTCTTTTCAAAATTTGTTATTTTAATATTTCAAACATAGGCACTCAATAAAACAACCTATATTTTATTGATGAATTGGGGGCAGATTCTCTGCTGATCCAAGCAGATGCAGCTCCAATCGTTTTAATACTGCATTTGAGTTACCCAGTTCAACATTCATCTGCATTTCCTACTATAGATAAGCTTTTACATCAACAGACCGGCCCAAATCCATTCAATTCAGACAGAACACTCATTGAGACATAAATATGTTTAATAAAGTACTATTAAATAATGATAATGCAGCAGCTCCTCAGGTCCTGTCTCAGGAAAACTCTTCTTAAAGCCAATGGGCTACTTCCTGTCTAAGGACTGAGTAACAACTAAGCAAAAATCTCAGCACTGGATCCACCAAGAATGATTACTGTGGCACTCTTATTAGAGGTGCATTTGCTAAAACTGTATGTGATTCACTGGTATGAAGCCTTCCTGTTTCCCAAATTAAATAAATTATACTCACATAGTCTTCTATAATCTCTTTGATGCCAGCAACAGTTAGAATAAATAGCAATGGCACCAAGGTGGTATATCTTCCTGTTGGAGATACATCTGGAATTTGCTGTAAAGGAATTAAAAAAATAAGTGTTTTTTGCAGCAAGTATGTGTTTCCTACAAGGTAAAGTTTAGAGTTTTATGTATGGGACTACAGCAGCATGCATAAGGGATGAAACCCTCATCGACCCACCTATACACTGCCCCATGTATGCCAGGTCTTATTCTGATATAATAAACTTTGAGATGATTCAAACAGACGCCATTTTCAAACCAATTAAAAACATTGTGTCAGAGATATGTTTCCTTCTTCCTCACCACCTGAGGCCTGGTCTACACTAGGGAACAAAGTCAATCCCATATACGCAGTTCTAGCTACATCATTAGCATAGCTATAATCAACATATCAGGACTGACTTTGTTCCTTAGTGAAGACTGAGGCTCTTTGGGCTCGTGCCAACATCCTTTAATTCACATGATAGTGTGGAGTACCAGGGTTGCCAGCTGAGCCTACAGAGATCAGTTTTGCTGTGTCTTCACAGATGCAGCAAAATTGAACTCCAGAGGATCTATCGCGGCATGTCGAAGGCCAGGTTAGTAAAGTATAGCGTATACAGGAAGAGCTATAGTTAGCCCCGGATCACTGAAATCTTTAAGATTCAGGACTAGAAATGAAAATTTTATAAACACTGAAAGTAGAGATTCTCAGCTTCTCAAAGGTTTATATAGGACCTACTTACAGTTCTGAAAGGCCCTGAGATACCAGCCTTTTAATGATAACATTATTTTGCAAAGGAAAACTATCATAGGCCACCTCAGAATTTTGACAACTATACTACTTATAAATTTCTCTCTCCCTCTCGAGCTTGCACAGTTGAAGTCATTCAGGTGATATAAATTAACATACTCCATTTTCTTTATTGCACCTCATGATTATCTGGCCCCTATAACTAAGACAACTTGGCTTTAAAAGCACATATATGCAAAAAGGAAACTTTTTTATTTAGTCTTCTTGGTTAATTTAATAGTGATTTATGGAGAAATTAGCAACAAAACTTCCTGTAAAATTGGAATTTACTTTGCAAACAGCTTTTAAAAATTCCATCTACGCTATAATTTCTTCTGTTTAAAGTTTTGTGTATCACATTGTGATAATGGTGATTTCTTTACCAGTTATTCTACTATATTTGAGACTCTTGAATTTTTGTCTTCTAGTTTCTTTGTAATTACACTGGAATTTCTTTGAATCTAAGGTAAAACGATAAAATCATACCTGCAGTAAGGCAATGAAGAGGAAGAAAGCATTAGCCGCTTTTCTGATCTGCTCATATAGGAATCGAGGTAGAAATGTCACCACGCTGTACTTGGCTGTACTGTAGGTTCAAATTAAAACAAAACAAAACTTCGGGGTTAAAGCACAATACTTTACTTATAAGCAAAACCCCTGCTCCCAAAACACTGTTGAAAAATTATGGCAAAGTCACTCTACAAAAAAGGTGTTATGAGGTAGCAATGACGTTCACTGTTCAAAATAAATACAGGAAGTTGTGGATAAACATTAAGGAAATGCAGTTCTCCCTTCTGAGGGAGCATATACTGGAAACTGAAGGCTGGCAGAAAGGCAGGAACTCTTATCATTATAACAAATATCATCTGATGGTACAGTCACAAAAATAAGTTTACCTATTTAAAATATCTATCCAACCTCTAACACTATAGGAAGTTTTCTCCAACACTTAAACATTTGTATTTCACTAGCAACCTAATTCATAAAACCACTTGAGCATGTGCTTATCTTTAAGCACGTGGTTAAGTCCAATTAAAACTACACTGATTAGTATCTTAACCAAGAACTATATAAGGGATAATAAGGGATTATTATAACCTGGAAATTTCACAATGCCATTTTCTACAGAATTAACAGCTATTGTAATTAGGAAAATGTACTCAACAATTTACAATTTGCTTTTTTTATATACTCTGAGTCACTTCTTGGCTAAGAGCTGACCTAGTATGCTGAAATCAAAGCCATTCATTGTGATCACTAAGCTACTAATATATAGCTATATATATAAAAATTTTGGAATTATCCTTGCTGATTATTTTGTCTAGCAACATCTTAAAATAACTGTACCACTGGAACAATAACACAAAAGGTGATATACATGTAGTCATACCTACAGATTATGAAGAAATCTCATTTCTCAGATAACTGGTGTAGTTTTCTCTGCTAGCTGTATATTGCATGGCAAGTAACAATAGATGTTGCGATACAAGTGAAACCATGTCACCTTCAGGAGAAAAATCTGTAAAGCTTCAGACATTATACTGTTCAGTTTTGTAGTGAGCCATGACAACACTAAACACAGCTGACACTGACAGGTGAGCAGAGCAAGCATACACAGAAAAGAGGAGCTCATACTTAGATGGCTCCCTGCCCCTCCCCGCCCTCCCCCTGAACAGGATCCCACAACTGGGGCTGCCGAAGAGCTGGTACTCGGTATCAGCATGTACTGCCACAAAAAAAAACACTGGAAATATGTTAGGGAAGTTCCTGCAGTACGACGCATTCACTTCGTGCTGCTCAAGTAATGCAGACTGATTGGGTTCTGCACATAAATGATGAGGGAAGATTTATCCTTAGAGAACGGATTTCTCTTTTGACATAGACTGAGCTGGCTCCCATACCAGTCACCCTTTCTCTATATCTCAGCAGAGCTCTACTACACTCCCCTGGAAAATGGTATCCAGTGGCATAAACTAGAGAAGGAATGTTGTGGCCAGACTGGTGCTGAATAAGGGAGCTAGCTGTAACTGGCTCCCTGATGACCTCCTCTTTCCCTTATAGGAAGCACACCTTGAATGCAGGAGAGAATTCAGCCCTTTGTTTTTAAGCAGTAAATTGAGGGAGAAAAAATTATATTATTGCACAATTTTAATGTTGTGTAATTAAGCTTCCTTGCACTTTTACTGAAGACTCAGGTATGTTTATCAATACTCTAATATACATGGTACTTAGAGAAGAATATTTCACATATATCCATATTTTTGTTTTTTCAAATATAGAAAATAGTCTAGCTAAGGAGAGCAATTCCAAGAGTCTTCTACTTTCGGTCACCACAGAGACAAACAAGCCAGGACACCTCCCTTTCCATCAAATACCAGTTTGGTACAAATGTAATCCTTGTCTCAAAACACAAACAGGAAAAGATCTGATTTATGAAAATGAGTGTAGGGTTGCATTATCAAAGAATGAATCGAGATTTAAAATGGGCTTTTTCACTCCCCCAAGAAAAACTTCAAAGTAAATCCGTACAAATAATTCTACATATATCCTAGTTGAATTGCATAGTTACTCCCAAAACTTCAAACAGAAGTGTCTAGGGAAAACATGTGCAATTGGAAATACTCTCACCTTGTGAAACAGCAAATCATTCCGAATGGCATATTTGCAAGTATTTTAAACAATCTAAAGCAATTTGTCACCCTGCCTGTTGATGTATGAAACTGCCAACTTGTTGTCAAACAGAATGAGGACCGACTTGCCCCTGACCTGGGGAAGAAATGCCGTACAGGTGAGGCAGGCTGCTCTCACCTCCCTGACATTGATGTGCAGGGAAAGATCGCCCCTTGACCACATACTTTGCGTCTGCATGTCTCTTAGCTGGGCTCCCCAAATGTCTGATGCTGGAGGATTGGTAGCAGCCTGGAGAACGGGGCCCCAGCACAAACCTCCTCCTCCTGGGTCCAACAGTCCAGGGAGCTGAGAGCATCAGCAGTGAGGGGGATGCATCACCACTCTCACATGCATGAAAGCATGGTTTGTGAGTCTGCACCAGCCACATCTGAAATGGGTACATGTGGAACCTGGCGTGCTGAATTACATAGATGCACGCAGCCGTTAGGGCCAAAAGGCGCATGCAGGCCCTTGCCGAGTTATCAGGAACGTCCGCATGTCGCGGACTGCTGACCTGATTACCTGGGGAGGGAGGGGAGGTCTTGGCCACCATGGAATCCAGAGTGGCGCCCACAAACTCTATTACTGGGGTAGACACCAGAGTCAATTTGGGCACATGCAGAAGGAAGCCCACTTCCTGAAAGAGTACCAGTACAAGGGTGATGTGTGTCTGTACCTGGCTGGCAGAGCGTTCCCGCAGTAGCCAGTTGTCAAGGTATGGGAACACCTGGACCCTCCAGCTTGACTGAGACTCATCAGGAATCATCCTGCAGCTGCAGGCTAATCTAACACCTGCTGTGAATTAAGCTCCTGCAGCCAATTAGGGCCTGCTGAACCTTTTTAAAAGTTCTCCCTCAGGTGAGGAGCAGAAAAGGAGAAAGGGGATGGACCAGGGAGGAGAAAAGGTCTGTGAAGGAGAGTTTGCAAGAAGAATGGCTTGCTCCAGCTACCTGGAGAAGGTACTTGGGAAGCATC
Organism: Carettochelys insculpta; assembly: GCF_033958435.1. Taxonomy (NCBI): domain Eukaryota; kingdom Metazoa; phylum Chordata; order Testudines; family Carettochelyidae; genus Carettochelys; species Carettochelys insculpta. The sequence continues at coordinate 48,830,928 of NC_134137.1, forward strand.
TGGGAAAGTGGCCCAGGAAGAAAGCTGCTGCACAAAGGGAGTCGGCCCCTCCAGCAGAGGCTACATAGAGCCCTGGGGTCAGAATCTGGAAAGAGTGGGAGCGGACTGGCTTCCCCCCAAGACTGCCCCACACACCCTGGGGTCAGCTCCAAAAGGGCAGGAGGAGACTCAACATACAAGAGGGGTCTCCCCAACTATTGACTGTGCCAGTGATGAGAATGGCTCAGTGAGCTGTGACCTGGGCCTCGGGGAAAATAGGAATCAGAGTAAAGGGACCCAGCAAGCTTCTGAGGCATTACTGTAATCACCACAAAGTGCAACACCCAAGAGGAGCTGCTTGGGTCTTAGTTACAAGGTCCAAGATGGGATAGAACCCACCCTTCACCTTGGGAACCAGGAAATATCGAGAATAAAAACCCATACCTACCACTTCCCAGGGAGCCATCTCTACTGTTCCCAGGGCCAGGAACTGAAGCACCTCCTCCTGCAGGAGAATCTCATGAGAGGGGTCCCTGAAGAGGGACAGGGTAGATGAATGGAAAGAGGAGAGGGAAAGAGAGGGGATAACATACCTGCCTCCCCCATTTCTAGGACCCAATGGTCTGAGGTGATAAGATTCCCAGGCCCGGGGGAAAGGGAAGAGGCCCCGTCCCTTTTGTGTCTCAAGTCTGGCAGACTGTCCTTGAGCGTACCCTCAAAGCCCCTAGCATGGCCCTGACGATTTACTGGGCGGACCCTGGTTCTGGTCCTGGATTGACCAGAGGCAACACCTAACATTCCTCCCACTGCCATTTCTGTTGTGGCAGCGTAAGTCGAGACATTGCATTGCCGGGCCTGGGTCTGACACCAGTGCCAGTCAGAATGCCGCCTCCAACAAGATGATTTTGAGGTATGACTCTCTTTCCTGCTTGATCTGAGGTTTGAAAGCCTTACAGATCTTGCAGGCCTCAGACAAGTGAGCCTCACACAAACACCTGCGGCAAGCAGAACGCGGGTCACCACAGGGCATAGGCTTCTGGCAGCTCTTACAGGGTTTGAAGCCCTGAGGACCATGCATGCTCTGCTGCAAGTGTTGGGTGTGCAGGTCAAGGACTGCAGTGTGTCCTTAAAACTATCCTAACAGAACTCAACAAGTACTTAACAGCAACTTAAGAACTGATAACTGTAGCTATTGAGACTGGAACAAAGAAGGAGTGACTACAAAAGGGTGCTTACTAACAAGAGCAAGAGCACATTCCAACAACCATCACAGGCAGTAAGAAGGAACTGAGGGGTAAGGGGTTGGCAGGGGTATATATTGGCTGATGTACTAGCACCACTCCAGGAGGCTCCCCTGCTGGCCTGAGGGGTATTGCTAAGGGAAAAATTTCCGACAGCGCATGCCTACATGAAATGGACCTGAGCCAGGACTCGAACAAGAATCCTTGTTATTAACATAGTAGGTGTCACATCACCAGAAATAGTATCATGAATAGCCTGTACCAACAATTCCATCTTTTGATTTTGTTTTTCCCTGATTTGACAGTAAGAGCAATAAGGAGTAAGAGCTGTCCAACCATTTTTTGATTTTCTGGACTATTTCTATTAATCTGAATGTAAAATTACTTGACGTCCAACAATTAAAAAAAAAAACCTACCTTCTATCCCACAAAATCCAAGTGTGCGTGAGTGTGTTTGTGTGTGTTTGCTTGCTAGCAGCTCTCACTAAAAGCACAGTTTCCACTATTTCCAGGCATGCTAGTATTCTTTGGGACAGCCTGCCCACAGCTGTACTAGTCAAGCAGCATTCATAATGAAGCCCCTTGAAGCCATCCCCTGAAGACTAAGAACACAATATCTGCATGAGTCAACACAGTACCTGGGACAAAATAATTATTTTTAACTAGCTGTTTTCCAAAGGAACCAACCTGTGCAGCGCTTTTAATCCAAAGGGATTAAACTGTTTCACCAATCTCCACCGTTAGGAGACACACCACAGCAGGACCCAAAACTCCACCACACCTGAGCTTCCTCCTCCTTCCCCCACCCCCGCATGGGCCCATGACATTTTGACAGAACACTAAAAAAGCCTTTTTTCTTTTTCCACCCCCCCACCAATGATGTTCTCTGAATCTTACGCGTTTTACATAGCTGCTGGGAAAACCTGCTGAAATTGTATCACTAAAGCACAAGAAAGTAGGCAGGAATTTTGTGGTTCAGGTTTTGCCATAGACAAGTTGTTTAAATACTTCAGATAAACACGCAAGGGCTAAGCTCTACTCTGACTTCATCCTGTGCAATCTCACAGTCTCCAATGAAGTGACATGGCAGGTAAATCAGATTGAAATCTAAGCTCTGCAGTTCAAAAGGAAAAAATCAAAGACGATTTTGGAAAATACTAGCATCAAGTCAGCACCTGCTATAAGATAAACAACAGTGTGGATAAGTGGTCAATGGCAGCCAAACAGAGAGGTGTTCAAATATTCCACTGGAAAAGATCTGCCTCCTTAACATCTGCTACATATTTTACAACCAATTATGCTCTGAATTATACCACTGAAAATCTGGAGAAAGTCCACCGATCATAATGAAACTACTTTAGATATACTTGTAGCCAGACAAAGTCTCCCCCTTACAAGCCAGCTTGCTCGTTGCCGCCCCCCCCGCCACCGAGGAGCACACAGGGCACGGAAATGGCTGCTGACAGCACAGTCTTTGATGCCCTCATTGAGGCCCAGATATGCTAGCTTATCGTGACCCTGAGAAGCAGAAAGTACAGATGGAAGGCTAACAGGCCAGACTGTCAACAAGGGGGGGGGGACCCTCAGAAATCACCCCAGCTGGCATTGATCAATATGATGCACACACACAATCACCCAGAAGGGGACGTGCCCCGCCCGCACAAAAGAATGTCCTGTACTCCTAAATTGCTTATCTCTTGTCTTACAAGTGCAAACTAAGTAAGAAATGCCCTTGTAACAAACTGGCGTCACAAAGACAGACCAGTATGATCTGGCACCATAGATAAGAAAGAGAATACGTAACCCAAAAGGGGTATAAAAGATGGGCCCAGCAGAACTCTAACTTTGAGTGCATCTCCACCAACTTCCTGCTGGTCGGATCAGGTGATTGCCTCCCGAGGTCCACAACTGGGGACGCCCAACCTTGTATTCGTCTTTCCACGGAATTGAGTGACCGATCCAGCTTGGCTACGCTGGTATCGAGAGGCACAGAGAGGGTAAGATACACCCATGCTAGGTCTCTGACTTTTTTTGTGCACAGCTAAAGAATTAGAGCTCTGTAACTAGTATCAAGATATCATTGTGTTAGATGGTAACAGATATCTTTGTATTGGATTGTAACGTAACTTGTTAACACCTGTACTTTGCTAGCATATAAGAAGTAAACAATAGTCTTTTGTAACCGCACGCTTATAACTGTAGCTTAAATAAACTTGTAACTAGTTAAGATCCAAGCCTAACCATTTTGTTAACCCTTTTGTCACTGCAACACAGCCGGCACAACAAAAAGAACTTTGACCATTTGGTTACTACAGCCTGGCCGTGGGTGAGAGTGCTAGGAGCTGCCTGCTCTAACAGTAAACAAACTGGGTTGCTTAGGACCCAGGGGAGTACCTCACCACACGTTACCCAGCCACCGGCTAACAATACTTCAGTGCAGCTGAAAACAGAGCCTGGCCCACTATCTCCACAATAATGCACTACAATTTTCTAAAAGCAGCTAATGTATAATTTGAAGAAATTACTTTCATTCATTCAGTTCCATACTACTCCTAAGCACTACTGACAAGTCATCATTATGATAATATTCATACAGATACTAGCCAGCATCAAAAGCTGTGTTTTTGCATGCAAGAATGATTCTTCATTTTCCAGTCACAGTATATTTTTATACAATTAAACAAATTTCTATTTTTATATTTCCAACAATCTATTCCCTTCTCACAAAACAAATATCCTGTGCCAAGATATTACAAAACTAAGCTAAACTGAATTATCCTTCAGTGTCCACAAAGGTTCCCAACAATAATGCAGGTACATAGAGACTGCACTTTGCATTTCAGACAGGTGGATCTGGAGATAAATGGAATTTGTTCCTTTAAACCAGGGGTGCCCAACATGTGATCCACAAGCCAGAATCGAGCCCGCATAGTCTTTTCATCTGGCCCGTGGAGCTGGCAGCGGGACCATTTTGAAAGCTGGCTGGATTCTGATTTCAAAAGAGCAGACTGATTCCAAAAGAGCAAACTTCAACTCCCTGAGAGAACTGATGGGCAGGATCCTTTGGGAAACGAAGATGAAGGGGAAAACAGTTCAATAGAACTCGCAGTATTTTAAAGAAGTCTTGCTGAAGGCACAGGAACACACCATCCCACCACATAGTAAGAAATGCAAATATGGTAGGCAACCAGCTTGGCTTAACAGGGAAATCCTGAGGCAGCTTAAACTCAGAAAGGATGAGTACAAGAAATGGAAACATGGACAGTTGACTAAAGAGGAGTATAAACATACAGGTGGAGAATGCTGGGGAGTAATCAGGAAAGCGAAAGCACAATTGGAACTGCAGCTGGCAAGGGATGTGGAGAATAACAAGAAGGGTTTCTATAGGCATGTTAACAATAAAGGGGTTATCAGAGAAGGTGTGGGGCCAGATACGTAACCTAGTGACAGATAATGTAGGAAAAGCTGAAGTACTCAATGCTTTGTTTGCCTCAGTTTTCACAAAGTCAACTTCTACATGACGGTCCTAGACAATGCAGTATGGGAAGGTGGAGAGCAGCCATCTGTGGAGAAGGAACAAGTTCTCAGCTATCTAGAAAAACTAGATGTATACAAATCCTTGGGTCTGGATTTAATGCACCCAAGGGTACTAAGGGAATTGGCAGAGGTCATTGCTGAACCTTTGGGCCATTATCTTTGAAGACTCTTGGAGACTGGGGGAGATACCGGGTGACTGGAAAAAGGCAAACATAGTGCCCATCTGTCAAAAAGGAAGGAAGGAGAATCCAGGGAACTATAGATTGGTCCGCCTTACCTCAGTCCCTGGGAAAATAATGGAAAGGATCTTCAAGGAATCCATTTTGGAGCACTTGGAAGAGAAAAAAGTGATCAAAAGTAGCCAACATGGATTCACCAGGGGCAAGTCCTGCCTGATCAACCTGATTAGCTTCTATGATGTGGTAACAGGCTCTGTGGACAAGGGGAAGTCAGTGGATGTGATATACCTTGACTTCAGAAAAGCTTTTGATACAGTCTCCCACAACATTCTTGTCCATAAGTTAAGGAAATATGGATTGGATCCTTGCACTATAAGATGGATAGAAAGCTGGCTTGACAATCAGGCCCAACAGATAGTGATCAATGGCTCAATATCTGGATGGCGGTTGATTTCAAGCAGAGTGCTGCAAGGCTCGGTTCTGGGGCCAGTGTAGTGCAACATCATTGTTAATGACCTGGACGTGGGACTGGATTGCACCCTCAGAAAGTTTGCGGATGACACAAAACTAGGGGGAGAGGTAGATATGTTGGAGGGTAAAGAGAGAATCCAGAGGGACCTGGATAAATTGGAGGACTGGGCCAAAAGAAATCTGATACAGTTCAACAAGGAGAAGTGTACAGAGTCCTGCACCTGGAGCAGAAGAATCCCAAGCATTGTTATAGGCTGGGGACCAACAGGCTCAGCAGCAGTACAATGGAAAGGGACCTAGGGGTTATGGTGGAGGAAAGGTTGGATATGAGTAAACAGTGTGCCCTTGTAGCCAAGAAGGCTAACGGCATACGAGGGTGCATTAGGAGGCGCATTTCAAGCAGATCTAGAGAAGTAGTTACTCCCCTCTAGTCCGCACTGGTGAGGCCACATCTGGAATATTGTGTCCAGTTTTGGGCCCCCCACTATAAAAAGGATGTGGATTTGCTGGAGCAGGTTCAGTGGAGGGCAATACAAATGATTAAGGGGCTGGAGCACAAGACCTATGAGGACAGGCTCAGGGATTTGGGCTTGTTTAGTTTACAGAAGAGAAGATTTATGAATGATTTAATAGCAGCCTTCAACTTCCTGAAGGGACTTCTAAAGAGGAGAGTGAGAAACTGTTCTCAGTGGAGTCAGATGACAGAACAAGGAGGAATGGTCTGAAGTTGAAGAGGGAGAGATGTAGGTTGGATATTAGGAAAAACTACTTCACCAGGAGGGTGGTGAAGCACTGGAATGCATTGCCTAGAGAGGTGATGGACTCTCCATCCCTCAAGGTTTTCAAGTCCTGGCTTGACAAGGTCCACTCATTTCTCCTCCAGCTCCGTGCCCTGCTGTGCTGAAAGAGTAGAAGTCAGTTTAATTGTTTTAATGGCCGGCAAGAGGGATCTAGCCATTAAATCAATTGAACTGAGTTCCATTATTTCAGTGCAGTAGAGCAGAGAGCTACCTGCGCTGCAGGTGGGAGAAGGGAAAAGGGGGGGCTTGGGGAAGACACACAGTTGTGCAGAGAAGGAGAGAGTGGCCCAGTGAATGTGCTTGGGGGCAGCATCACACAGAGCTCCTGGGTGAGGTAAGTTAATCCTGGGTTGGGACTGTGAGGGGTTAAGCCTGGTGGTAGGGAAGTGGTTTGGGGCTGAGCAGGGTGAAGCCTGGGGACGAGAGGGCAGGTTCGGGGATGAGAGGGATTAAGTTTGGGGATGGGGGGGTTGGGCTTGGGGCTATTTTGTGTTCCATCCCCAGAACATGTAAAAAATTAACATGTGGCCTCCAATGATCAAAAGGCCGGCCACTCCTGCTTTAAATTGAAACAATCATATTTACAAGGGACAGACCTCTGGGATCCATCTTCCACCCTCACTGGCTGGAGGAGTTTTATTTAAAATATGGATAATTTGGGAGCTCTCAGCCTGGATGTTCTTTAAATTTGTCCCCTACAGGCTGCACTGAGAGAAAATTACATGAAAGCCAAAGAGGGACACTTGTATTTATACCTAGCCCATGCTGATGAGCCATGATTTAAGACCTCTTGTCATAAACATTCACCCCACTGCTGTCTATTTGATATTTCAGGTCCATTCTTGTATTTGAACATACTATGTTTTATATTTTAAATGTAATACATTGTGCCCATAAATTAAGTCAGAACCGGGCTGCAGAAGTGGCACTGCTCAGTACCATCATTCAAAAATCTAGATTTGATTTATGTTGACTTCCCTCTAGGGCAAAATTTTGACATCTGGCTTTTAATTTCCAGGCTCAAACCCCTTCTTTCCGAAGTCCAGTGTCAGAAGAACAGCTCCTGTACCATAGCACACAGCCAAAAGCACTGGTGTGTTTAATGCTTGGCCTCCTCTCTTGTTAAGGGTTCTGTTCTGAAAGCAAAATTTGGGAGAAGTTCTTTGTTCACTGAAGACTGTGTAAGGCCTGGGCAGCCCTACAGACTGACCCACTCTGCTCAAGTGGTCTAAGTCTACACAACAGCCCATATTTTGAAATAAGATCTACCAGGTCTAACAGATCAGGTCCTGGCTGTGTTAGATGCCAGGTCTACACTAGATCTTAAAGTCGATTGTAGATATGCAATTTCTGCTACGGCAATTGCATAGCTAGAATCAACGATCAACTTATCTGACCATCCTCACTGAAAGAGGTCAATGGGAAAAACTCTCTCATTGGCCTCCCTTACTCTTTGCGAGACTGAGGAGTACTGGGGTCGCCTGTTGAGCCCTGATTGTTTGATTTTGCACGTCCCCACCACTGAGCGCGCAAAATCTAACCCTGGAAGATTGACCCTGATTGGGTCGATCTACCAGGTAGCGTAGACGTACAAGCGTTCAGTGTAAACAGACAATATAGGAGTGATATGGGAGTGGGAAAAGGCACAAAGAGATGAAGTGACTTGCCCAACATCACACAATAGCTCCATGGCAGAGAGGGAAATAGAATGCAGGTCTTCTGAGTTCCTGTTAAATACCCTATCCACTGATCTGCACTGCCTCCCTGATTTGGAACCTAGGCAAGTCAGATCAGGCCCTCATATAACCCAATGTCAAAGAGAATAATGAGGCCATGCAAGAAACAGCACCCCTCAACTCTTTCCATATCATCCCTTGGAACTATGGACGAAAACTCTATCACAAAGCCTCAGCCCAGCCTATTACCAGGATCTCACTGCTCCTACTGGCTGCTTTAGAATTCAAACTATTTTTTTAAGGAAGGAGAAATATGAAGGTTGCAGAATCATTAGAAAAATGAGTTCTTATTTTACTAATGATAGCAAGGATAAAGTAACAAGAGTGATGAACCTAAAATGCTGGCTCTGTATTCCAAAGGTACTTTACTAAATGATGCTTCCACTCTATATACAGTGAGAGCTTTAAAGAGCACACAAAGCTACTTGCGGGAGAAGGGGCAGGGGCGATCATTCAAACAGAATTTATAGTTAGTAGGGTAGTAAGTATTACTGTTTTATCCTTAAATGGAACAGAGAGAAAGGCTTCCTTTTTGAGATTATTTATGTGCATTACTCAAATCACTATTTGTGGCAATGGTTATTTTGCATTTTCTTTACACCTGTCATGTTGTTTTGCATTTGATAGATTTGCAAAGGTAGCAAGGACAAAAACATTGCAGCAAGAAGCACTCCAGGACTCCATCTTTGTTTGAAACATACGCACCCACATCAAATCTGTCAGTTGGTATTATGGTGATAAGGACCAATTTGAAAGCCACAACTTAGACTGACTTCTGGTCAGGAAAGGAGATGGATGTGGACTGAATTAGGATGATATAGTAAGGCAAGGTTAGTCCTTCAACGTGGGTGTTTTATTTACTTATTTATTTATTTATTTATTTATTTAGGTACATGCCAGATGAGCAATTTTGCCATTGGAACAGGTAGGAAGCAGATTTGCAAAACATTGTGGTGAAAGTATTACCAAGATTCAGGGAGTCTTCCCCTTCCAAGAAATGTTGAAAAAGATGCGTCTAGGCAGCTCTGATATTATCTGGGGTCCTGGGATGGGATCTATTTCAGCTTTCCCAAACATCAGCCGCTTAAAACCAGCACATCCTTCACAATCATTCTCCTAAGCAGCACTAGCTCTGAACAGAAACTTCACCGCTGTCTTTCAACAGCTGATCCTCTCATTCTTTGCATTTTTCTTCACAGCTCAGCCCTCCTAATTTGCTTATCTATTGTCTGAGCAAGTTTCATTCCCAGTGTTAACCTACTGAACTCATTGGAGAATTAACCTGTAGCTGACGAGATGTTAGAAGAAAATACAGTGGAGAATCTATAGGATTGATCTGCAATATCTTGTATTAGGACTCTGTATTGTAATTTTCAGGGATTGGTCCTATGAGCCCAATCCCATACTCCTTCACACAAGAAAAAGTCCCATGGAAATCATTGGAGGTTTTCTTCTGTAAAGAGCGTATTATTAGGTGACTTGTTCTAAGGACACACAAGAACAATATTTCAACTGCAGCATGTGCTAAATTCACATTTTTTTAAGTAGCTCAGTGATGGAGTAAGATCACTTTGAAGAGTGCCCTCCCAAATATCCTGAAGCAGCATTCCACAGCTGTACGAGAGAGGAAGGGCGAAGCTGAGCTCCCACCTCACATACGTCTGAAAATCGTCTCACGTGTCACTCCTGGCACCCGTGCAAGGGGTTGCTAACCCCTGACCCAGAGCATGGTGCTATTCATTTAAGGGATTATAATAAAACATCATTAGTCTCCAACAAAACAATGGTAGAGAGCTAAGATTAAAGGTGTGTTTCAATCAAATCCATCTAAAAACAACACTGCATTTTAACAAAACTTGTACACCTTTAAAAAGCAAAACAAACACAAACAAGTTTGAAGTGAGCAGACAAAAGACCCTGCTACTTCCCTGCTAGAATATGCTAACTTTCACAACTTACCCCCAACCAGCTTGCACCATTTGTCTCCTTTCATTGGTCCTTCAATGGAAATGTGCTTTTGAACATACACCACTGATTTTATATATAGCTTATTATATATTGTCTGTATATAAAGATGTAGTAAAGATTTAAAAAATAATATAGTCCCAGAACAAACTAAGTCTTTTCTTCTTACATTCTCTTAGTAAAAGTGTGTTGACTGTTGTGTTATAATCAAGTGTCAGTACAAACAAATCTCACAAGTTTGGTTATTTAACTCTGACTATTATTTAGCAATCAGTATTTTGGGAGTTATATTGTGTAGGTGACCAGTATTCTTGTATTTGGGAACTGGAAGCCTGAGTAAGAAATGGGATTTTATTAATCAGTAATTTATTATTTGTTCATTTGTCAGACTTCAAGGGGAAATTTAAGGGTAGCTGGGTAGTACACGTTGACTCTCCCTAATCTGGATTTCCCTGCTCCACCATCATCCATGATCGAGTGGATTCTTTGGGACTGGAGCACCCACTGGGAAAAACCGGCAGGCTAGGGACAGGAGTGTTTCAGGGCCTGGGAAGAGCGGAGCCTGGCAACATGGGGCAACAGAGTCCAGTGTCCTGAGAGCTGAAAGTTGAGCCACAGTGCCCTGGTGGCCAGCAGCAGAGAGCTAGAGACAGGGAGCGGAGCTCTGGCACCCCTGGGAAAGGAGGTACAGGTACCCCTGAGACCAACAGTTGAAAGCAATCAGGCCAGAACTGATCTCACCTAGTTTAGCAAATTCCCTTGCTCGGGACCAGTCAGGTCTTGTATTTGCTGGACCAGTGATGTTCAACCTGAGTAAATCAGGTGGAATGAGAAAAGGATGTAGGACTAAAAGTCAATGGGAAACCTCTGGAACTCTTAACAACCCATTTCATAAGATTTGTGTTTTACAAAAAGGATAGAACAATTGTAAATAGGGTTGGCATATAAGTCTCCTAGGAGGGGAGCTCTGCTCTGACAAGTCATCAGAGGCTAATCAAAACAAGCCTATCCTCCTTCAGCAGCTCCACAGGAGGTGTGTGTGATGGAGGGGAGTTATACCTGTGTGGGATACTGGGGTTGTGGGGAAGAACGGAAAGGGAGCCTTTTATCTATATTGAAAACCAACTGCTTTTAATTAACTTTAACATAGATAATAGCTTCTGCTTTTTCATGTCCACTTTGTTCTCCTGCCCCCTACTTGCACCATGCTGTACACTCATCATTCCAGACAGTCCCCAATTCTATGTATTTCCCCACCGCATCCCCTTCCTGTTCTCCTACTCCATGTACCTGTTCCTCCCAAGATTCCTGTATTCCACAGCTTCAGGCCACCAGGTCTCCTAGTCCCAGTTGTGCTTACTCCCCACTGCCTCATGCCCACCTGTGCATTCCCTTCACATTTCTCACCTCATCCCCACAACCCCCCTTCACCCACCCACCCCGAATTCTTGCTTGGATTCAATTAACAGGTCAGTATTAAACATTACTCTGAGTGCAACCAAATATACTCTCATGAAAGGGTGGCCCAGGCCATTGCCACAGGCAACAAAGACAGAAGGGAGTTCTATGCAAGACTAAAGGAACACAATGCTGCATCCTGTCACTTGATGGGAAATGTGCAATTTCACGGGGACTGGTTTTTTTGGTTTGGTTTGGTTTGGGTTTCTTTGGAAAGTGGTTGGGGGGGGGCAGATTAGGACTTTGAGGATAAAAACCAGACTTATCAGAGTCATTAGCCTCTGTTGTATAATACAGGCCTGGTCAGATCATACTTATCTAGACCTGAGTTTGCAACAGCTATACATTTATGTAAAGTTACTGACTGCAATGAGACTATTCACATTTAAACGTATACAGAACTGAGGCTGTGGCTCACAGACGTATGCTATTTATTTCAAAATCAAAACTCCCATTGGACTTCAACAGCTCAAGACTGGGTTCTCAGAGAGTAGAGTGAGCACCAACTTAAGCTACTGAGGGATAAGTACTGTTTCAGTGGGGAGGCACAGCAGGCATCTCTCAAATGACATTTAAGCAGGTCTTACATTTAAGCAGCAAGAAGTATTAAAGTGCTGGGAAAAGGATCTGAAGGTGCCCCTTTAACAATAATGCCTAGTGACTAACAGGAATGTTCTACATCCCAGGATTACATTTCTTCAGCTCTACAAATTATTTTGCACAGAACAAGATTTTTTGCAGTTGGACATTCATATTTATTTATATGTAGACAGCCTTAGGCGGCAAGTTACATGAGCCCATGGTTCTGTACTCCTGGCTCCACCAAAGTTCAGGGCCTGGCCTCTTTCTTGGTCCCACCCACAGACCCCATGTGTGTCCCCTGGGGTAGTGGCTGGCTGCTGCTCCGCATCACCCTCTCTTGGCCAGGGTCACAAGCCACACTGCCCAGAGAAGCTCCTCTCACCCACACTGTCCTATCCAGTGCAGCCCCAGGGCAGCTATATCCACTCTGTACAGTCCCAACCTGCTCTGGTGAAACACAGCAATTTTTGATTCAAAGACATTTTTGAAAGGCCCAGTGCATATCATTCTCATGGTCCCATGCAGGTTCCAGGGCAGCCAAGGCAGAGGTATGTGCTACTGTACTGCCTCAGCCACTCCACAGCCTGCATGGGGCATATGAAAAGCATCTTTGATTCAAGAGAGGCTTTTCCTCACAGCAGGCAGAGCTACCCCAGCAGCAGCCAGGGTCCCCAGGCCCTTTTAAATTGCCCAAGCCTCTTTTACCCACCTCCTCCCACTCAGCAGGCTTGGCTGATGAGATGGGATGTGTTCCACTGTAGCTTGCTGCTGATAGAGAGGGAGTCCTCCTCTGGCTCCAGTCCCAGGGCAGCCTGCCTGCACCTCAAACTCCTTACCCCTGGCCCCACCCCAGAGCTCACAGCACAAGCAGAATTCTGGCCCCAGCCACCAACCCTCTCTGCCCCAGTCCTTAGCCCCCTCTCACCTATCTTGTGAGCCCCTTTTCCTCAGCCCCAACCCACAGCTCTCACCCCTGCATCAGCTTACAAGGCAGGTATGCAGAGGGGCAAAACTTGGATTTGTCATTAGCTAACTCGTGTAACTCCTTTTACATAAGTGACAAAGATGATATTTTGTACTTTTTTTTAAGCTCTTCTTTTTGCCTACAAAGAGCTTGCTTACATCAACAAATTCAAATTACCCAGAGCCATATCATTCTGGAAACTTACAGCAAAGAAAAGGCTCTGCTTGTATCACGTAGCATAATATTTTTGTATCAATCATTAAGTTTATTTTTAAAAGTAAAAAATTAGTAAAATTAATGCTGCTACCTCTGTGTTATTCAAATAAGCAAAATATCACACTTTCCCATATGCTTTGAAAATAAAATTAATACTCAAACTCAAAAATGGCTATAGGTCTAAACCTCCAACTTCTTGTTTTGTATATTTAAGAGTCAAAAAGAAAAATAGGCTATGCCATAGTAAAATCAGTTGTGTAGGTTTATGTTTTGAAGTTCCAGCACCCTTCTTCTCAGATAGCCTGTAGTAAGTGGGTAATAAAACTCTGCTGATTTCATCACTGAATTGTAACACTTGTCCCTTCCTACTCCCCATACTCTGCTTTTAACAATAGTCGTCATGCTGACAGGAACAAATTGAGCTTCATGGGAAGTTAACCTAATGCTAATAAGAACAGAGAGAAAGCCGTGCTCATCTATATACTATCAAAACAAAAAAGCAGTCAAGTAGCACTTTAAAAACTAACAAAATAATTTATTAGGTGAGCTTTCGTGGGACAGCCCCACTTCTTCAGACCATATAAGCACTTCAGTCTATAAAGTGCTACTTGACTGCTTTTTTTTTTTCCTAATTCTAATAAGTTAGCAGATATAGTTGTAGAATATCCCAAAGCTAATCCTTCTACTACCCCCAGAAGTGGAACATGCCATTTTCACAGCACTCAAAGCACTCATTTCTGTGTTCATTTAGGGAGGAAAAGATTGATTGCATAATTCATGTGTTAGCAGCAAAAGAGAAGAGAAATACGCTCAGGCTGAATCTGACTCAGGATGGTAACATCTGTGTATGTTGAGATTTTATATGACAAATTCTAATGTAGAGATTTTCTTAAATGAGACGTAACACTTTCTTTCAATTAACATTTTAAAGTAGATAAATGGGCAGGTGTAAGAGTAATATATGCATACAAAAGTTAATGTTTATCCCACTTAAGTACAGCAATTCATAAAGAAATTTCAAGTAGAGTGTGATAAACTAATATTAAGATCAAACAAATCATTTCCTGCATGTTGCAAAAGTAATGCAACTATTAAATATTAATACAAGCTGCACAAAATCTGGTTGGATTGTGAAAATGAAGAGCAATTACTACCTAATTTGCTTATTGTCTTTTAATATTTACTGAAGTATATTATTTGTCAAATAAATACACATCATGTTAATTTCATAAATAGGACATTGTAAAGTTTGTAGGCCAGATTCATGCTTGGTTTATGCCCATGGCAATGGAGCTACACTAGAAATTAATTCAGTGTTCTTGCATCTTTTTATTGTTATGATTTAATCAACTTTTCCTACTGTCAAATGTTATCTGAGAGTTGCTAAAATACACAAATGTGCTTATATGGGCTATGATCCACTGAAAGCAAATTCTAATCCTATAAATAATCCACACATTACCAGGGAAATTAATCCTTTAAACAAATAAAGGCTCTTTCTAGAGGGCCTAATCCTGCAGTCTTTACTTCAGGCAAATTCCTACTGACTTCAGTGGGAGTTTTACCAAAATATGAATGTCAAGCCTTTGCCCATATTTAGGAATAAATTATATAATTAAGAGACTCTAACATTACTACATAAATAAATAAGTCTGTCTCATGAAAATAATTTCAAAGCTTTTTGTGATGGTGTCTAAGAAGAGAGCTAAAAAAAATAAAAACAGTTTGTACTGAATATATAGGGAAGAATACTGTATGATTAGACATCATGGGTATTGGGTCTTTGAGAAAGAAACAATATTTTCTACTCCTTACTTTGAACATTATGAGAATTTGGTTAAACATCCTGCCATTCAAACAACCGGAGAGTCCTTGCTATTTGTTCTCTTTATTTACACAAACCCTGTACAAAAACAGACGTGGTTGATTACTATTTTCAGTCATGAATTATTGACAGCTAAAATGATTTACAAACCAAAACAACCAGGAAAAGCTACACAAACTGCACAGAAAAATGGTATAGTTTATAACACAGCCCCTTGTTAGCAATGTTTCACAGCAAAATGCCATTGCCACAGTAACACAAACATGTTTTTGTGTCCAACAGAAGTAGTGACTATGTACCTAACCCTACAACCAGCTGGAAAGTTTGAATGAGAAAATAAAATATTATTTGTTGTAGTACTTGGAAATACTAACTGTCCAACAAAGGAAGGGTAGCGGTAATTGAAATTAATGCGTATACCCCCTGGCTCACTTGTGTTCAAGAAATGAACTATCAATTTTTTGCCAATGCTACTGTGTGTCAGACCCTTATTATAATAAAGGTAAGGGAGCCAAATCAGAATTAATTGATGCAAGATAGCTAACAACAAATACAGGGAGCTTTCCACCTTTAACAATAAACTCATATAGCACAACATCAAGGCTACGTCTACACTTGCATTCCTCCTTCAAAAGAGGAATGCAAATGAGGGAAATAAAAAAATTGCAAATGAGGCACTGATTTACACATCTCATACTTTACTTGCTAAAAAAAATTAGGAATAAGGGTTCTTTCAAAGATGGGGTTTATTTTCGAAAGAACCCCATCTGCACTGCTTTTTCCTTTCAAAAGAATCTCTTCCGAAAAGAGATTATGCAAATGAAGCATGAGATATGTAAATCAAAGCTTGATTTGCATTTTTATTTCCCTCATTTACATTTCTCTTTTGAAAGAGGAATGCAAGTGTAGACATAGCCCTTCACTTTAAAGTGATTAGAAACAAACTTCTGATTTGTCTAAAGTTAAATTTCCTACTATTAGACCTGTGCGTGTGCACACTCTAATGAGAAGAAAACAAACTTTCTTTATCAGCCATTTTTAGAAAACACTATCAAAGAGTTACTACAAAGCAATGTATAAAGACAGTCACAGTTCAGTGAAAAGGCTGGCTAAACAAAACAGCCCCAAGCTCCTTCTACATCACGCAAATAATGCCACATTTCAGTTCACAGAACTCTGATTTGTCCACACTAGGAATTTTTCCCAACATTTCCATTGGGTCACTTCCACTAGAAAGAGTGGAGGAAGAAGTGTACAAAAGGCATCACAGCCAGAATTTTAACCCCTGTTTTGTGTGGATCTGCTCTGAGCCAAGTATCAATTGAAACCATCTGAAATTCTGACCTGTGGTGCTTAAAACATTAGTGCACTGCTCCCATAGTTGCCATAGCTAGTTAAGATACACTGGAGGGGAAACTTCAGAAAAAAGTAACTCTATTGTACATACAAAATATATGGGCCAAATGCTGATGGATTTGCTCAGTTATGACGCCCCACATCAGCAAAGGAGTACAGGCCAGGGGTCTGCAAACTGTGCCTCTTTAAGGACTTCTTTATGGCTCCCGCTGCTATAATTGCAAAGTAAAAAGAAAAAAGAACTCCTAATTATTTTCAATAGATGGGGACTGTCCTACAGTAAACATGTACTGTATTACAAATCATTGCGTTTCCACTGTTCTTAAAATAGGGGTTATGGAAAGTACGGTTTGACGTTATTTATTAAGGACTACCTTGTCTTCACATGTGTTGCAGCTCTTGAATTACTGAGTTTTTTTTACTGATTAAAAAAAATGGCTCTTCTTGCTATTGTGGTTCCAGACCCCAGTATAGGCTTATGTAAGGACTGAGTCAAAATTAACTACACACTTCTGAAGAGGGGCCAATAATTTTTCCATGCATTAGTGGAAAAAACAGCTTTCTATGAAACCAGTATGTACTCCTTAATCATTGGCTTCTAAGGCAGAAAGTCCTCCCTCCCAGTAAGAAATATTACATTTATTATACACAATCAAATGCCATCACCTAGCCCCTAGTGACTCCAGGGGCTAATATCATCCTCTTACCACTTCTTTCTATCCTATGAATTCACTAAAAATATTACTGCACTGACCAGAGGTGGAAAATTTAAAGGCTGATGGCCGCATTCCACCCTCCTCTGATAAAAGATACCAAGTAGGAACCCGGCCTGTAGAAACGATACAAGGTTCACTCAAAGGCTGCGGCTACACTACAAGCTAAAACCAATTTTATTAAAATCGATTTCTCAACACTGGGTTTCATCCGTTCGATTTTGAGCATCTTCACCTTCCCACGTGCTCCCCACAAAATCGACTTATTGCTGCCACACACAAGTAACTTAAATCGAGTGCTGCAGCAATGTATTTTGGGAACCCATCCCACAGTTCCCTGAGCCCCATAGCATTCTGGTCCCGCAGGTAGATATGGGTATCTGACGACAGCATCCCGCATTTCATTCCCCTCTTTCCCCTGCTGTGTTAAACAAACATCCCTTTTTCCAGATGGGGGTTTCGCCTGCCTTTATAAGAGATGTGCTTTTTATCATTGAGGGGTGTGAAGAGGTAGTAAACCTGCCCCAACCGACAGGTCTTTGAACATGGGATGCAAAAGTACTGGATCTTTGCAGGCTTGGATTTGGATTTAGACCTCCTGGCAAAAAAGACCCTTAAAAATGTTTAAGTTGACCCAGGTGCTACACTGAAACTCGAATGAATCATTGAAATAGTAACGGCTCAGGGAGACTAAAAGACAGCTGATGTTCGACAGCTCCGAAAACTGTGACCGCCAAGGGAGACCCACCACCTGTCCCTATGAGCAGCGTGCCTAGGCTTTGATTAATTTTGGCCCTGGATATGGATTTAGGCCTCCTGGAAAAGCGGACCCTAAGTAGACACAGTTGCTACACTGAAACTCTAATGAATCATCAGTTATGGCTCAGAGTGACTAAAAGAGAGCAGACGTTTCACAGCCCTGAAAATCATGACGGCCCACAGAGACCCTTTGATTATGTGTGGATCTGAATCTCAATTTAGGCCTTCTGCCAAAGAAGACCCTTAGAAGAAGAATATGTTTAAGTAGATACGGTTGCTACACTGAAACTCTAATGAATCATCTAACCAATTAAGGCTCGGGGTGGCTAAAAGACCCCTGAATAAAGCCAGCCCCTTTGGCCTCTGGACAAAGCCCATGCAAAAAAGCTTGGTCTGAGAGGACAGACACTCTAGTGACCAAGTATTTTCTTCTATTGACCAAAAGTCATCACTGCCAAGGGAGACATCCCCCAAGTGGCTAAAAGACCCCCAACTACAGCCAGCCCCCAAAAATCTTGACCACCAAGGGAGACATCTGCCAGATGGCTAAAAGATCCCTGGCTACAGCCAGCCCCCCAAAATCATGACCCTCTCCCTGTGCAAGCTGCCTGGCATCTTGTGCAGCACATCGTTTTATTGGTTTGGGGTCAAGCCACAAGATGTGGCTGGGTGTGGGAAAGTTCCAGACCATGTGGTGCTTCTGGGGTGGGGAGGAAGGGATGGGATGTGAGAATCAGGATGAAATGTAAGTGTGTGAAAAGAAGCTTCTCATCCTATAAGCACAACCCCCACCCACAGCCTAGCTGATACATGGTATGCGGGGGGGCAGTGGCTGGCACCAAGCAGCGCAGAAAAAAAAAGGCAGCTAGCAGGTGTATACACAGAACCACAGACCGAAAGCTGCAGTACTAGCCATCAAAAAGAAAGAAGATTTTCAGCCTCTCAAGACCCTACAGCCACAGGCTTCCAGGCACTGAATTGAAACAGTCTTCCTGTTGCTTAATTCCTGTGCACCTGAGAGCAGCCGAGATGTAAGAAGCCTGAGCAGAGAACTGCGGGGTATGGTGGGGCACATGTGAGACATGTCTGGTGGCTAATGAACTCAATTTAAAGACGTGGCACATACTCACTACCCTTCATTTGGAATTTTAAATTCGAACTAAAGGCTATAACCACCAGGTTACTGGGATATTAGGATTTCTACATTATGTCAATTTCGATTTCAGTGTTCCATAAATCAAGCTAATGGAATGTACAGTGAGGACAAGCACTTGGAAAAATTGGGCTAACTGACTTCAAATTTATATTATTTTGTAGTGTAGACATAGCCAAAGTTTCCCCTTTAACTCAATCCTCAAGAAAGGCTGGAGAGAACAGGAATAATGGCCAGAAAGGAGGTACTGGATATGGTCTCCAATTCCACGGACCAGAGAAATCCACAAAGAAAGGAAGCTTCATCTGGCTGACTTCCCCTCAACGACTGCTTCTTCCACAGAAGACCAGACACTTCTGGAGCTGTGCTTCCCTCACCACCACTCCGTGAATAAGCCATCTCTGTTTGCTTGTGGGGCATACCATGTAAGTTTGACTGCTACATGGAATACAATACGTACCAAGCAGAGCTGGAAAGGAGCATACTGTGCAGTGGTGATGCCTACCAGCATACCCTTTCCCCACTAGCAGAATCTCATCACTACAAACGTGGGATGCAGGGAACTCTGAAATGCCTGAGTGGGTGAGAATGTGCCTGTACCACAAAGCCCTGACTCCCTTCCATGACATCCCCCAACTCCGCCTGGATTGCTGAGGAGCTTAATGGGCCATAAAGGCCTACATATGCATCAGCTTTACACAGCTATCAACATCTAGTTGTTATGCATTTTAAAGCTGTGACACAAAAGTATCAAAATCAAAACAAAAAAGCAGTCATGTAGCACTTTAAAGACTAATAAAACAATTTATTAGCTGATGAGCTTTCGTGGGACAGACCTACTTCATGAAAGCTCATCACGTAATAAATTATTTTGTTAGTCTTTAAAGTGCTACATGACTGCTTTTTTGTTTTGATAGAATACAGACTAACACGGCTTTCTCTCTGTCACTATCAAAATCAAAGTTAGCCTGACAATCTATCCACAAATCACTTCTTTGCATCAGTGTGCTGAGAAATATCCAGTACAAGGGTTCCAGATAGTGTATGAGAGTTGACAGACAAAAACACCGGAACTTTGTCCTGTAAATATGAATTTAGGAGCTTGTTTTTGATGTGGGGATATAACAGAACATTGGTATAATCACCTCTTTCAGCACCCGCTCCTGCTACATGAGATACTTCCATCCTTTGCCCTCTCCTGGCACCCTCTGTAGCTTATTAACCTCATTGGATGGGTCTTCATCCCCTCGGCTTGCCGACCAAGTCACACAATCAATAGGAAGCTATTCCAGGATAACAAAAGTTTAAAAGAAAAAAAAAAAAGATCCCATCTATCTTCCGTCACCCTGACTCTTAGGCTACATCTACACTACCACGATCTGTTGACAGAAGTTACCTTCTCGACAAAATTTCTGCCAACAGATTGCGGCCACACAACAAAGTGGAATGCTCTGTCAATATGCTCTGTCAACAGACAGCAGCCAAACTGACTGGCCGCTTTCTTAACAGAATGGCCAACCAGAAGCACAGCAGAGAGGGCTGCCCAGTGACCTGGAAGCTCTGTCTCTCGACAGAGGGTCCTCCGAAGCATCCACATGGCTTTTTTGTGGACAGATTCCATCGAGAAAGGCGTTCTCCCTCATGTGGGGGGGGGGAGGCAGAAGGCTGTCGACAAAAGTGCCAACTTCTGTCAACAGTACGCTGACAGAACACATTTTTAGTGTGAATGAACCGTGAGTTTTTTTCAACAAAACCTTGGTTTTGTCGACAAAATTCTCCAGTGTAGACTTAGCTATAGAGAATTTTAGCCCTTCACTCAGGCGTCCAACTAGCCTTCTCACCCTTATTGGGGTTACATCACTCCACCTGTGGTCGGTGGAGAAACCCAGGTCTGCTCACGACTTCAAGCTCCAACCCAGAGACCCTATAAACAAACACCACGTACCACTTACTTCATTTTGTTGCTGTTACTCACCTAGATCTCTTCCTACCTGGCCTGTTTATCTTCACCCCTTACCTCCGGGTTAGATTTTGCAGGTACTTTCTTACCTAGTTCAGCAACTTCAGCCAAAACTAGACTCTGGTGGTAGCATACATCCTATTGATTCAGAGATCAGGAGTACTTTGATCTGTATTGACAAAAATGTTTCCTCAGAGCAGGACTCTCCGGATAATGTGTTTGTACGGTATCGATCCCTGAGTTGGTTGAGGGACCTAGTCACCAATGCAACATAAATATCAGGTAAATAATTAAGTGCAGTTTTCTTTCAACTCACTCAATAAAACAACGGCTTTTATCCTAAAAAGGGAAACGTCATAAAAGCTATGTCTACACTATAGAGTTTGTCAACAAAACTGGCATTTTGTCTGCAAAACCTGTAGAGCATTCCCAAGGCGTTCCGTCGACAGTAAATTGACAAAATGTGTCATGTTTGCCAACAGCATTCTGCTGCTCCCCCCAAGGCAAAACATCTCTAGAAAGCCGATCTGGACATTCTGGGAGACCTTCTGTCAACAGACAGGGCTTGTGGTACACTAGGCAGCCTTGTCTGCTGTGCTTCCAGTCGGCCATTTTGTCGAGAGAGTGGCTGGGCAGTCTGGCCGCTCTCTGTCGACAGAGTGGATCACTCATTTTGATCTGTTTTGCAAGCTTGCCACAATCTGTCGACAGAAGTTTTGTCAGAAGATATCTACTTCTGTCAGCAGATCACTCTAGTGTAGACATCGCCAAAGAGACTGCATGCCCTACATACAGATGCTTCTATAAATAAGTCAGATTAATTTTACTTAAAGTGCTCAGCTTAAGAATATAGTTATTCTCTTCATCTATTTTTAAGAAAAATATAAAAATTATACATAAAAATATAAAATATGAACAATTAAAGGAGTGAGAAATGTCCCAATCACACTCAGTCATTCACTCATTTTACTTTAAAACTGTAATAATAATAATATCCATTATTTTAGCACCTTTCATCCTAAAACATCCAATGGGAGCAGAATGGATGATTAACGCAATTTCTTGGGTAGGCAGAAGTGTGAAGTCCCATCACTGCAGAGAGTTCTTGGCACGCATGAGTAGTTCTCACTGCTTTACCTGGCATTCCTGGCTGGCCACCTCTGCACACTGGTGCAGAGAAATTTAACACCATGTTTCCAACTCCTCCTTGCCCATTTTGGGATGGATTGTGCTGCTACAGATAGCAGCATGGGGAGTGTTGTCCTGTTTCTATCCAGGAGTCAATAATGAGAAGGAAGGCTTCTCATACACCCACTTCTCTGCCTTTAATCTTCATACAGAATGTGGAGATGAACTGAAGGGTACCTGTCAGATTAAATTGACTCTAATGCAAAAGTCCTGCGCAAGGTACTATCTCTTACTTAAGAAGTGTGTGAAGAGCTAGGGTGAGGTAGTACAGCTTTTTCCAGGTTCTCATTCATTATTGATGTAATTCATTCATAATGAGTGACTTTTCCCCCACCACTTATATGCTTCCACCACTTGAGTGAAATGTTGCAAAGCTCTGTTAACAATAGTAATACATAAACAAAAACCCTTATGAAATGTCTGTATCTCTAAACCACTCTGAAATAGATTAAAGACCTCTGCATAGCTTTTTGTAGTGTATTAAATTTTGATCACAGGTGCCTTTACGAACCCAGGAGTCTCTTTAAGAAAAAGCAGCACAGAAATATTTCAAAACGTAATGTTGTTCTAAATTCCTGTAAGTGCTCTGTTTTCATATACTTGCTTGACTTTCTTCTGTTCTCAGCAGTACAAAAACAATACAAGTGGGTACTGTTTCTAACAGAGACCTAGAATATTCTTTTATTGAAAGCTCAAAACCAAAGTCACATATATAAGCAAAGAGCTGTTTACTGATGCAGCATTTCACTCTAAGAGGTGCATTGATAAACAGTACACGGAGTATTGCATGCATTGACTTTTCAAATCACATTTCCAACTACACCTCCAGAGCTCTCTGGTAGATCAGCATTGGTACAAGTAACATGGAAAATACAGAAAGCTACAGACTCGAGATTTTCAAACACTTGGAGAGTATGGGATGACTTTTTAATACACAGATTGTCATAGTGATCATCTTCTCATGTATTCACAATCACACAGACCTCCTCCCATTTGTGAGCGCATAACACCACAGTAGCAATTCCAGCTCTTGTTTACATAGCAAAAATATACTACAAATATTTAACATATTTTTTTAGTGCAGAAAAATGGGGTGGCAGTCAGCACCCTGTGACCAACCTACTCTCTTTCCATCACCAGCAAGTGCTCTGTACACAAGAGCCTGAGAACCTCCCTAACCACAGTAAACTGCTCTTATGTTATTCACCTAACTGAAGTTGCATAACTGAAGTCAGAGATGTGACATCGACTTACTGTGGTGCCTAGACTGCGCTGTGTCAATTGAAGAATGTTTTCCATTAACTTCCCTTACGCTTCTCAGAGAGGTGGAGGACACGACTCAATGGGAGAGTGTTCTCCCCTTAATTTAGAATGTCTTCACCAGACTTGCTAAACCGATACTCGCTGCAGCAATTGCGGTAGCGGTTATGTACTGTCAAGAGCAGACACACCTTAAGACGGGGTCAGCAACCCCTGGCACAGGGCATGCAAGCCAATTTTCATCAGCATACAAGGTGGGAGCTCAGCCCCATTCCTCCCCTCCCATACATCTGGGAGTTTGCTCAAAGCCACGCTGTCCATGGATAAACAGAAGACCAGCAAATGCTACCAACCACCACCTAAATGGTAAAACTCTGCATCTTAATTTATTAATAAAGCTGTTGTAAGTAGGACTATTAATGACTTTAAAAAGTATTCCCAGTACACGGACCATACATAGAGGTCAAAAGGTCAAATTTTGGCATTCTGCCTCAGAACAGTTGCTGACCCCTGCCCTAAGATACATGGAGGGCCTTATGACTGAAGCACAGAACTTGTAACAAGATCTCCGGCTATGTCTGTGCCACAACCTTCCTGTGTGAAAGTCACTTCACCTCTCTGGACAGCAATGCATACGTGTATATAATGGGAATAACACTTCCCTACCTCACAGGGCTCCTTGTGGCTTAAGCCATTGTTCGCAAAGTACATTTTTAAGGTAAAACTGAAGGCCTCTGGCCTATTATCTTCCTTTCTGGGATGGTTTAACGTCTCTCTGTTAAAAAGATGAGAGTTAATCACAGCGTATAAACAAAATCTCATCTGTGGGATACCAAAAATTCCCACAAGATTCATGTTCCAAGACTGTAAGCCCAAAATTCTGCTCTCAGAGATGTTGACAGGAGATTTTTAAAGACCTAATGAGCAAAATATTGGACTTAAGATCTACCATATGTATCTGTGATAAGAATTCTGCCCTTATTGATTATAACTTTTTATTTGCCTACATGCAGAGGCTGAACCTGCAATCCTGATACTGGCAAAATCACGGGACTGTGTCCAGGTTGCAGGATCAGGCCTATTGTTTGTAAGTATCTATTTAAACAAAGACAGTATCAGTTATAGTAACTGTTGTAATCAGAATTTAGTACTAAAATTTGCAATCAGATCCATAAATATGGCTTTGATCAGCTGTTACTTAGTCACCCGGGTGCATCGTGGCATTGTTACCCAATCTCTGCAAGAAGTACTGATAATTGCAACATATTAAAAATGCATTATCTGAAGAATTAGGAATTCAGCATAACTGCTTATTACGTTTCTTCGTTCTCACTTCAGAGGAAGAGGATACATAGCACACGTCTTCCTTTTGCTCCTCCCACGTTTCTTCTCTATGGGTTTGCCCCGGTGAAATACTGAAATAAATCATTTAAAACGGCCGAAGTGGCTTGATTTTAGTTTTGTAATGACGGAGGAGCATGTCCTTCCTTCCTAAGATTTCACTTACTCCTTAGTGAAGAAGCGGGTCTTTGCCCATGAAAGCTTATGCTCCAAAATATCTGTTAGTCTATAAGGTGCCACTGTTGTTTTTGAAGATACAGACTCCCCAAGCACAGCAGCTCTCAACCAGGGGTCAAGAACTACACTGGGGGCTGCGAGCAGGCTTCAGGGGGTCTGCCAAGCATGGCCGGAGTTAGACTCACTAGGGCCCACAACAGAAAGCTGATACCTGGCACAAGGAAGGGAGCTCCTCCACCTGGGGCTGAAGCCGAAGCTTGAGAAACTTAGATCTGCAGTGCCCCTTGCGGCAAAGGATCCTGGACATTTGCCTGTCTTGCTACTCCCTGCTGCTGGCTCTGGCTTTTTTGTGCAGAAAAAACAGTTCTTGTGACACAGCTGGGCCATGGAGTTGTTATAGCATGTTGTGGGGTGGAGAGGCTCAGAAAGAAAAAGGCTGAGAACCCCAGTTCTAGGACAGTGGTTTTCAATCTTCTTTTCACTTGCAGATTACTAAAAAATTCAAATGGAGGCGTGGACCTCTTTGGAAATCTTAGCCATTGCTCCCATGAGGTCCATGGACCACCGGTTGAAAACCACTGCTCTGTGCGTCCCAGTTGGGCTGTGGTGTAATACAGAATAGCCCTTCCTCAAAGGGAGATCGTAGGTGACCACATGAAGTCGGTTTGTGCACCATGCCTCAGGATGGTACAATGGGTTCCTGTGGATGTGTATTCTGCTAGCTCTGCCCATTCTTTTCACTGTGATTGTGTACAAGGACCAGCCACAATCTGAGGCATATTTTCTCCTTATGCTTACCCCCAAATTCCTTTTTCAACTGAAGGAGGAAGTTTCAAACCCAAAAGGCAACAAGGAATGTGCCTACACCTGGTGTGTTTGCAGAGGATTAATGAACAGCAGACGCAGATATCTCTTAAATGGGGGAAAAAACATACACCGTGCCTTTGCCAAGTCTGTAATAAAGACAGAGAAAAGGTGAAACCCAGGTGGCTCAAGTTAGCACAACAGAATTCCAGTCAATGTGTGGCAGACACCTCATGGAAAGAGAGCGTGAGCTGTGAAGCCAGCATTTTGACCTATGCTTAGTGGGAGAGTGTTCCTACTGCCCAGAAACTCTCCATTTCTGAAGCAAACAAAAAGAAGAACTGCTAAATAAAAATCTGCCCCTGGTACTATTGTGCCCAACCAACCTGTTTAGTGGATAGCTCTGAAAAAGTAGTTATGAGTGTGCAACAGTTCCACAAGTACAGGAGTTGACCTTTTCTTATTTTAACCAACCCTCTCTCCCACAACAGTATTTCCTTTTTGCATGCAGTTTAAGACAGCCTACAACAACAGAATCTGCCTCCTAGAAACCTGCATACTTTGATCAATATTCATTTGCTGCCCTTCATCCTGCAATAGACTAACAGAGATAGAAAGAAGCATGAGTGCTCTTGAGTGATAAAAACAAGTTTGCTCAGCCCACAAACAGGCATTTAGTTGGAAGGAAAGAGTGAAGCGGAGAAAGTAACAGAAAAGCTAAAGATCTGCAACATTCTACGCAAGTTTGTCAGAAAGCTTGCAGGAAAAATCATCCATTAAAAATATTCCAAAAAGAGAGATTTCAAGCACTGTAAAGTGTTAACCAAGCTGTTTAACCCAGGTCAGATTCTCTCAGTATATTATGTTATACTATCCAAGCTGTGGATAAGTCTAATACACACATAGTGCTGCCCCATTCAGAACATCAAAGTTCTCAAAACGACTAACACATATAACAGACATAGTCAGACAGGAAATAGAAAGTGCCACTCTAGGTATGCTTTGAACTTCCTTTTTCTTCACAAAGGCATTAATAATTACTGCATAACAAACTAAGGTCTGACCCTGGATCAAAACCTCCAGACTAAAACAGCAGAAAACCCACTAGACAAGAAGCTTCCTTAAACCATTCAGCCTCTATATCTGACATTCAGCACCATTCTTGCTACCCACCCAAGTAACCACTCTGAACCTAGCCCATGTCTCCTAATGCCCACCTGCACTACTAATTACACAATATGTAGTATTTAGGTTACCAGACTCAATAGCCTGATAGGTCTTAATCTCTTCCACTGAATAAAATTTGGAAAGTGTTGTAAGCAACTACTGCAACAAATTCCTGTTGCTCTCCTTCAGAGATAGTAATTCATTGGCCAGGATTTTTAAAGGATAGCGGCTTATGTCTCACACACCCATGGACATAGAATCATAGAATACTAGGACTGGAAGGGACCTCAAGAGGCCATCGAGTCCAGCCCCCTGCCCCAATGGCAGGACCAAGTACTATCTAAACCATCCCTGACAGACATCTATCTAACCTGTTCTTAAATATCTCCAGCGATGGAGATTCCACAACCTCCCTTGGCAATTTATTCCACTGTTTGACCGCCCCGACACTCAGGAACTTTTTCCTAATGTCCAACCTAAACCTCCCCTGCTGCAGTTTATGCACTGGTATGCTTGGCAGCCTGAACTTGCATGACTTTCCATCACTCTGAGGTCACCTCCCTTGCTATTAGCTCGCACCTGTGCCCCCCAAAGCTCCTTCTCACGAACGCAGGACTAGAGGAACCTGCCTTTACCCTGTAACCGACTTTCATTTTGGCGCCGCCAAGTGAAGGCATTGTCCATGACCGGCGATTGACCTCTCTCCCCCCGTCCTCTGACCCCCCGCTGGGGCCGGGCTGCTGCAGCCCCACTGGGGCCGCGCGCCGGGAGTGTCCGGCAGGCAGAACTTCACCAGCTGCGAGCCGCGGGAGCGCCGCAGGGGCCCCACTCTGCACAGCGAGCCCCCTCCCCAGGGGCGGCGGCAGTGGCCGTCCCAGGGCGGGCTGGGCTGGGCTGGGCTGCGCTGCGCTGCGCTGCGCTGCGCTGCGCGGGGTGGGCGGGGGGGGGAAGGGGAGGCGGGCGGCCCTGGCCCCGCGCGCTCTTACCTGACCCGGTTGTCGTGGAACTTGCTCTGCTGGGGCTGGTTCAGGTGAATGGTGCGGGCTGCCGCCTCCGCCTGATCCGCTGAGGACGCGGCCCCGGACATCTCATCATCCGCCTTCTTGTAGCCCGCGGGGGAACAGACGGGCCCTGCGAGGCACAGCAGGGGAGAGCGCCCGTCAGCGAGCGGAGCGGGAGAGGCTCAGGGCAGCGGCAGGGAGACGCGGCGCGGTGCACCCCCGCCCCTGGTGCATCCGCCTCTCCCTGCCTGCCTGCAGCGCCGGCGCCCGCCGCTGTCTCCGGCTACCGCCGGCTCTTGCGAGCGGCCCCGGAGAAGCCGGGTGGCAGCAGCCGCAGCCCGGGCGCTGCCCTCGCCCGTCGCGCGTGCAGAGAGGCCGGCGGCGGCCAGCCCGAGCCAGGCACAGACCTGGCCCTGCTCTCGCCGCGGCCGCTACTCATAAACAAAGTCACAGCAACAAAAGGAGCCACCCCTCCCGCCCTGCCCTCGCAGCCGGCTACACCCACCCACCTGTCAGCCGCAGGCCACCAGCCTCCGACAGGCCCCGGCCGCTGCACAGGCAGAGCTGGCGGGGACGGGGTGGGTGGGATTGTTTTAAGGGGTGAGTGAGAACAAAGGGGCTGGGATTGTCCCTGGCAACGGGAAGGGCTATAAAACAAACCACCCTGCGGATTGTAAACGCAGAAGCGGGGAGAGAGAATAGGCTGAAGCCATCTCGCCTTTAGGAGTTTCCTCCTGGTGCTTAGCTAAAGCACTGGCTGGTGATGAATTATGCAAGCGCCCGTGGAAAAAGCTCTCATGAGCACCAGTGAAAAGGGGGATCGCCAAAGGCTATGGGCTGGGGAGAGGCTGAAGCAGTGTTTCACCAGAGGGAGGCCAGGGCTTCCCAAGCATAAGCTTCCTGTGGAGCCCTTCAGCTTCACAAGTTCAGGGGCTACAGCTACACATCAGTGTTATCTCGAAATAATCCATTCCAGCATAACTATTCCAAAATAGCTTACTTTAAAATAGCACAGCTACACCCAAGAATGCATTTTGAAATAGCATGTCTGGACACACAGCATGCATCTACACTAGCAAGTTTTGGAAATATTTTTCAAAAGAAAGGGCTTTTTGGAAATATCCACACAAAAAGCACTCTTGCAAAATTAAATCGAAAGAAGGTCTGAAAGCATTCTTCCACTCCCATTTCAGGAAGAGCACCTTCTTTCAAAAGCTTCTTTTGAAAGAAAATGTGTGTAGATGCTCCGTGGGCCTTTTTTCTTTTCTTTTCTTTTTTTTTTCCCAAAAAAGCAGGCTTCGTGGCACGTGATTTTTCAATCCCTGGCTGTTCTTTCAAAAGAGCAGGGGCTGTGTGGATGCTCTCTTTCTAAACAGCAGATCCCTCTTTTGATAGGCTTTTTTGTATGTGGATGCACTCCTTCCAAAGAAGTTATTTCAGAAGAGATCTTCCAGAAGGGCTTCCTTCGAAAGATCACTGTAGTGTAGATGTAGCCACAGTGACTATTTTGAATTAGTGCCACTGGATGCCATTATGGCTTATTTTAAAATAGCGCTATTCCATGTCGTAACAGTGCCTATTTTGAAATAGCTATTTCAAAATAGGCATTATACCCCCTGCCATGTGGTTTACAAAATTCAAAATAACGCACCAGCTATTTCAAATTTATTTCAAAATAGCAGGTGCGTAGTGTAAATGCCCACAAAGTTATTTCAAAATCATGGCCGCTATTTCAGAATAACTTTGCTGTGTGGCTGCAGCCTGGGAGAACACACACAAGGGAAAGGGAAGTCAGTGGGGGTGGAGCAGAGGAGTGAGTGTCAGAATACCCAGGGGCCATTCTTCCTTCTTGACACCCATTTCCTCTGAGGTTAGAAATCAGCTGACCCCCTGGATACCTCAGTTCCACCTTTCTTAAAAAAAATGTCACCACACCAGAGATGAAAGTGAGTGGATGGGCCCTGGTGTGCAGCTCAAGCAAAAGTTGGCTGAGCTGCAGCAAAAGCCAGCAGGGAGCTATTTAAAGAGCTGGCAGAGACCAGGGTTGCAATAGACAGTACCTGTAAGAAATTTTAAGTTACTTTCACCCCTGCACCACATCTATCTCTCTGGCAGGAAGATTATGAGGTTTAATGTTGGCTATGTGTGTTGGGAAGTGCTATTGACTTACCAAGTATTTTATATCACATTTTACCACTGAAATAGTAACTCTTCATCTTTATGGTGCCTGAAGCACACAGTCTGAGAGCATTTTCACACAGCTGGAAATTATTCCCATTTTACAAATTTAACTCAGTCCATACTGCGCTGATTTTTTTTTTCATTTCTCTGATTACAGCTGTGTCAATTCAACCTGGTTCTCCAAAAGGTGAATTTTATCTACTAACAGTTTAACTATGATGGGCAAGGTCACTGACTTCAATAAGAACAAGTTTGGCTGTCATAAAAGAAAAAGGTTTCCAAACACACAGTTAGAAAAATTACAGGTAAGATACAGGTCACAATGTCATCTTCACCTACGTAGCTCCATCAATCAAACCAGCCTTTCCAGATAGAAGATTCTTTGTCAGATGTGACAGTGAGAATTTTTTTTTGTTGGACATCCTGATTTTCTGATGTAGAGTCTGCCCTATCCATCACATGATCCATCACATCATCATGAGTCTGATCTAAGGTCATATAAGTCAATGCAAAGGTGCTCACTAGCTTTAATGGATTTTGGTAATGACCCATTTATGTCTCCATCCTGCAAAACCTTCCCCACGCTTTTCCTTAGATATGTTAGTACTCCTAATCACTGGTTGTGCTGCCAGTGGGACTATTCACAAAACATGAAAGTAAGTGTTGAATACTGAGAGTCGGTAAGTTGGGCTGATGAATATGAAAAAGGCTATAATTCAAGCTCAAATCACATTCAGAATAAAAATGAACCACCACTCACATTATTCTCTGTGTTTCACAAACAGCAATCATAGATAGACCTGTGCTTAAGTTTACAATTTTGCAACTTGGTTTTAGCATTTGGATCTGTAATTACATAAACATTTCCTACTATACCTGTATTTCTGAAAGAATTCTTGTGAATCCCTGTGCATTAATTTGAGGTAACACAAATATATGTATGTCAAAAATTAATTTACTTGTTCTATCACACCTCAAACCTAATTTATAGCAA
Source organism: Carettochelys insculpta (assembly GCF_033958435.1). Classification (NCBI taxonomy): domain Eukaryota; kingdom Metazoa; phylum Chordata; order Testudines; family Carettochelyidae; genus Carettochelys; species Carettochelys insculpta. The sequence continues at coordinate 48,861,935 of NC_134137.1, forward strand.
AACTACAGGATGTACATGTCTGCATCTTAAGTTACACACACTCACATATACTTGTAGTCAACAGCCCCTCCACCACCACCCCACACAATTATAGCCACCAGCCTGGTGGTTAGAGATGTAGTAGGCCCAGATTCAAGTTCCTTTTATAATTTATAAAAGGGACCTGAACCCAGGTCTCCCATTATTCAGGAGAATACCCTAACAAGTTATCGGATATTGTCTTTCAACCTTGCCTGCAGAAATTCTTCCACTTTATATAAACAATTTAAGTATTCCTTGGAGAAGCAACTTGAATGTGACACTCCCATGTTGAAGATGAGTGCCAAAATCACTTAGCTATACAGTTAGGGTGGATCAATCCACCAGGCGTCGATTTATCCTGCCACTGAAGGTACAGTAAATTGATCTCTGAGCTCGCTCCTCTTGATGCCACTAATACAGCAAAATGAGAAAAGTGGCCGGCAATGACAGTAGAGCAGGCCCCCCACCTCTCATTGACCTTTCCAAAATCTCCTCTTCTAGTACCTCAGTCTCGGATAGTTACCTGGCTTTGTCATCTAAAAGAGTGGCTCAGGTGTGGGGATCTCCCTCATGTCATCTGCAGTGAAAAACAATGCAAACAATATGTTTTGCTTCTCAGCAACCCTTAGATTTCCTTCAGCACTCCTTTAGCACCTTGATTATCTAGCAGTCCTGCTGACTGTTTGTACCTTTTTTTTTTGCGGTTAGTTTTTGTAGTTGCTCTTTAAATTCTTTCTTGGCCAACCTTATACTTTTAGTTTTAATCTGCCAGAATTTATGCTCCTTTCTAGGATTTGACTTACACTGTTGAAAGGATTTTTTTGTCTCTAACATAAGAACATAACAATGACCATTACCGGGTCAGACCAAAGGTCCATCTAGCCCAGCACCCCGTCTGCCGATAGTGGCCAGTGTCAGGTGCCCCAGAGGGGGTGGACCGAAGACAATGATCAACAACTATTTTCCTGCCATCCATCTCCAGCCTCTGACAAACAGAGGCCAGGTACACCATTACTACCCACTGGCTAATAGCCTTTTATGGACCTAACCTCCATGAATTTATCTAGCTCTTCTTTGAACTCTCTTATAACAATTTCTTTTATTCTGCTCTCTATCCATGGTGGCATTTTTTGGTCCTCTGTGTGTGTGTGTGTGTGTGTGAGTGTGTGTGTGTGTTTTAAATTTATTTCAAACATACATTACCGTGAGAGTCTATTATAGTGTTTTAAAATAATCTCTGTGCAGTTTGTAGGCATTTCACCATTATGGCTGTTCCATTTAATTAGCTCCCTCATTTTTGCATAGTTGCCCTTTTTAAAGTTCAGTGCTGCTGTAGTGATTTTTTTTGCATTCCCCCACCTAATTCCCTTACAAGGATGTTATATTTAATTATATTATGATTGCTATTAAAGAGCAGTTCAGTTATATACACCTCTTGGACCAGATACTATGCACCATTTAGAACTAAATCAAGATTTGTCTCTCCCCTTGTGGGTTCCAGGACTAGTTGCTCCAAGAAGCAAACATTAATGTATAAGCAGTTGATTTCTGCATCCCATCCTAGTATGTGCTTGCAGCACTACCCATACAGATGATACAGAACACTGGGAATACAACATATGAGCTGTGTAGGAAAAAGTCTAATACCTTTCCTTTGCTAAGGTTTAAGTCAGGTAGAGCAAAAAGGAACTAACTATAGTGGCCTGCCCTCAATTGCAGAGTCTATACACACAAATTTTCCCAGACTTGCTCAGAATCACCTGCCTCATCCTTAAATGGAAGAAGCCCTCTGAGACCGTGTCCCCATTTACCATGAAATCAACAATGCAGCGCTTGATCTCCCAGGGGTTGATTTAGCAGGTCTAGTAAGGGCCTGCTAAATCGACCACTGATTGTGCTCCTCTCAACTCTGGTACTCTGTAGGAGCACGGAGAGTAGAGGGAATCAACTAGACAAGTTTCTCCCATTGATCCCCCACAGCGGAGAGGCCGCAGAAGCTCACTAAGGCACGTCAACTACAGCAAGGCTATTCACATGGGGGAAAAAACATACACCGTGCCTTTGCCAAGTCTGTAATAAAGACAGATATAAGGTGTTCCCTTAGAAGGCTGTTGTAGAACTTCACTTCTCTGATGGTTACAGAAGGCTAACATTGGTGATGGCCAGTTTATATCCATTTGTTCTTGCCTCATTACTAGGTCTTGATTTAAATAACTCCTCTCCCTCCCTAAGATTTATCCCTCTGATATATTTATGAACAGCAATCGTATCTCCCCTGAGCTTTCTTTTGATTATGCAGAACTAACCAAGCTTTTTGAGTCTCCTCTCATAAGATAGGTTTTCCATTCCTCTGACCATCCAAGCAGCCCTACCATGAACTTGTTTCAGTTTGAATTCATCCTTCTTAAACATGGGAGACCACACACAGTATTCCAGATGAGGTTTCACGAGTGTTTTATATTATGGTATTATCACTTCCCTATGTCTGCTGGAAATACCTCACCTCATGTATCAGGCAACTCATAGTCATCCTGCAATAAACCAATACAGCCATGCCTTTCTTGTCCTCTGTCACGCCCAATTGATAATCCCCTGCTGATAGCAAAAAATGTCATTAATCTCACTCTCCCACCTCACAGGGTCCTAGAGCCCATACTCAAGCTGGAACCCAAACACTCACATTGCAATTCAATAGCCCCTTAGCCATGCAAGCCCAAAGCAGCTGGCGTGGACCAGCTCCATGGGTGTTTAATTGCAGCGTAGATATACCTTCAATGCCTCTGTATACAGCAGCGAGGAGATGACTAATGGAACAGTATACTTTCTTAAAATAGCTGTTCCCTATCTATCTTCAGCTCCTATTGTATCTGTTCACATAATGACAACAAATTATTTCCACTAAGACTGCTGAGCCAATAAAATTATGGGAGAGCCAGATGGATTCTATTCTGCTTCATGTTTCATTACAACTATCCACCAAATTAGTACAGGTTGAACCTCTATAATCCAGAACTCTCTCGTCTGGCAATATCCATAATCCAGCATGGTTTTAGTTAGCTGGACAACCACTTCTCATGGGTGTGTCCAAGTTTCCCACGGTCCCATAAAGTTTGTTTACCGCCACCAGTCCAGGCTCTCAGTGTTCTGTTCTGTTATTTAGCTGTAATTTGCCCCAAAATGTCTTCTAAGAACCCACTAAGCACTGAAAGTGTTAGTAACGTGCTAGACGATATTGGTGGTCCAACAAACTCTCCTCTAGGTCAGGTCCTGAGGGTGCCAGGCGAGAGAGGTTCAACTTATACTATGGAAACTTTATTCCTGGTAATGAAGTCTAAAATAGAAAGAACATGTCTGGTTTTCAGATCCCAGGTTGAGTTTTGCAGCACTGGCAACATTTATAAACTGAACAAATATTTTATGAAATTCTGAGAACAAATACAGGATCCGAATGTCATTTTTGTAATCACTGTTGGTACCATGATTACCCTCTCAGAACATTAAAGACGGCAGAAGCGGGTAAAAGCAAGGGCAAGTGACTGAGTTTCAAAAAATATAGGGGCTGTAATCATTGACACCATTAATAAAATACACATCGGGGCTGAAAACTGATTCAATGCTATTTCCTGTTCCCAGTTATATGAGATGATCAGGGAGACATAAGTTTAGATACCAGTCACCCAGGTAGGGATTAGTAGTCACTAACTCCAATGACTGTTATTACTATTACGTAGGTTGAACAAAAGGTAAAGGGGTCTTTGGAGCTACACAGCCATTTATGGGACTTTTTTCTTCCCCTTCCCTTTCCCAGCCTCAGAGATCAACAGTGTTCCCTTGAAATGGAAAGGGCTGTGAATGAGTCATTTAGGCTATGTCTACACTACAGCATTCTTTCGAAAGGTGATCTCCTGGAAGCTATCTTTCGGAACATCACCTTTCGAAAGACTGCATCCACACACCTGGGGTGTGTCTACACTAGCCGACTACTTCGAAGTAGCTGGCACAACGTTGAAATAGTACGCATCACGTCTACACGTGCCGTGAGCTATTTCGATGTTGAAATCGACGTTAGACGGTGAGACATTGAAATTGCTATTCCTATCCGAAGATGGGAATAGCGCCTGTGTAGACAATCCGCGTCCCGCTATGTTGAAATAGCGGGGTCCTCCATGGTAGCCATCAGCTGAGGGGTTGAGAGACGCTCTGTCCAGCCCCTGCGGGGCTCTATGGTCACCGTGTGCAGAAGCCCTTAGCCCAAGGCTTCTGGCTGCTGCTGCTGCTGCTGCAGCTGGGGGTCCATGCTGTGTGCACAGGGTCTGCAATTAGTTGTCAGCTCTGTGGATCTCGTGCTGTGCAGGCCAAGTGTGTCTGGGAGGGGCCCTTTAAGGGAGCGGCTTGAGGCTCTGCTGGCCCCTTATTTCGAGGGGAAGCGCTTGTGTGTGTGGACACTCTGCATTTCCTTCCAGGGCAGCTCCTTTCGACGTTCTCTGTCACTACTTCAACGTTGAACATCGATGGCACCAGCCCTGGAGGATGTGTAGATGATACGCGTCGAAGTAGCCTATTTTGATGTTCTTACAGTGAAATAGGCTACTTCAATGTAGTGTGCTAGTGTAGACGTAGCCCTAAAGTGGATCAAGCTTTTGAGACACTCTTTCAAAAGACCAGCCTGCTCTTTTGAAAGAGAGTGTCCACACAGCCCTGGCCGCTCTTTTGAAAAACACAACAGGAAATGCCATGGGTGGGGACACACAGCTGACAAGACCTTCTGGGGGCTGCAGCCAGCCGCTCCTTTAAAGATCCCCCCTCAACACCTTTGCCCTGTACATGCTGAGAGCTGCCTAGCCACAGACAGCAGAGCAGACCCAGTGCAGGGACCAGATGCCGGTGGGATCAGCTTATGATGGGTGAGTGGGATGACGACCGCTAGCTCCAGAACTTATACATGACCAAGCGGACATTTCTGGAGCACTGCCACTGGCTCACCCCTGCCCTGCAGCACCAGGACACCCACATGCAGCGCATGCTCTCCCTGGAGAAGTGAGTCACTGTCGAAATATGGAAGCTGGCCACCCCCCACAGCCACTGGTAATGGGGCATCAGTTCAGGGTGGGCAAGATGACTGTCATGGCTGTCCTCATGGAACTAAGGCAAGCTCAAGTCAAACACCCACCTTAGCGGGGGAGGGGGCTCCCAGACAAGGGGGACCCTTGGAGACCTGAGACGGGGCCCTAGAGGGGATGGGGAGGGGAACGCTTGGGGATTGGGGGTGGGGGCCCTGGAGCATCCCACCACACACTCACAAGCAGTGTCATCATGGTAATCACCACAGTCCTCCTGCGGAAGCTCATCTGCATCAGGGACCTTCACCCTGCTGTCACAGGATTCACCGTGCTGGGGTTTCCCAACTGTATTGGTGCACTTGACAGAACCCACATCACTACCCACCACAGCACAGGCCCTTTTACTGACAGGAAGGGATACCACTCTGTTATTCTCCAGGTCCTCATGTGTATGAAAGGATGTTTTATGGACATGTGTGTGAGCTGGTCAGGCCAAGTCCATGATGCCCATGTCTTACTCAACCATGCCCACAACCCCATGGAATGTGCATTCAGATGTCTGAAGGGCTGCTCTAGGTGCCTCCTGATATGGCTGGACATTGGCCTTTACAATGTGTCCACCGTGATGGGGGCATGCTGCACTCTCCACAATGTCACGGAGAGGAAGTAAGAGCTCTTTGTGCATGGTGGGCTGTCAAGGCCAGCCACGGCTATGAGAAGCTGGCCCATGCCCTGTATCGCAAGGCATATCGGGATGGGGTGCGGGTCAGGGAGGCCCTCTAGGAGGCCTTTGCTCAGGGGCCCCAATAACCCTTCCCCTGGTACCTCCCACACCATGACCCCCTCCCGCACCCACAGCTCTCGCCGCTCCCCCACCATTCACAAGGGACACAGGGGCTGTGTCTACACGTGCACGCTACTTCGAAGTAGCGGCACTAACTTCGAAATAGCACCCGTCGCGGCTACACGCGTCGGGCGCTATTTCGAAGTTAACTTCGACGTTAGGCGGCGAGACGTCGAAGTCGCTAACCTCATGAGGGGATCGGAATAGTGCCCTACTTCGATGTTCAACGTCGAAGTAGGGACCGTGTAGACGATCCGCGTCCCGCAACGTCGAAATTGTGGGGTCCTCCATGGCAGCCATCAGCTGGGGGGTTGAGAGACGCTGTCTCTCCAGCCCGTGCGGGGCTCTATGGTCACCGTGTGCAGCAGCCTTTAGCCCAGGGCTTCTGGCTGCTGCTGCTGCAGCGGGGGATTCATGCTGCATGCACAGGGTCTGCAACTCGTTGTCGGCTCTGTGGATCTTGTGCTGTTTAGTGCAAGTGTGTCTGGGAGGGGCCCTTTAAGGGAGCGGCTGGCTGTTGAGTCCGCCCTGTGACCCTGTCTGCAGTTGTGCCTGGCACCCTTATTTCGATGTGTGCTACTGTGGCGTGTAGACGTTCCCTCGCAGCGCCTATTTCGATGTGGTGCTGCCCAACGTCGATGTTGAACATCGACGTTGCCAGCCCTGGAGGACGTGTAGACGTTATTCATCGAAATAGCCTATTTCGATGTCGCCACATCGAAATAGGCTACTTCGATGTAGGCTTCACGTGTAGACGTAGCCAGGGGTGGTAAAAAAATAAACTCTTTAACTGAATATTGGAATTTTTTCACAACAAAAAACATAAATTGAACTATGTGCAAGGGGAACTGGGGGGAGCTATGTACATTATGGGGTCCTGGGGTGGGGATGGGAGGCCTTAGTTGTCTGCGGGGGTGAGAAGCTGTGAGCTGCATCAGCTGCTGGGGCCCCTATTGCACCAGGTCTGGGGTCCCCACTGGGCTGGTACAGAGATGGGACTATGGGGAGGTAGGGACATGGGAGGGGTACAGAGATCTCAGCCTTGGTGAGGGGTGTGGGGGAAAAAGTGGAGAGGGGCTGTCCTCAAGCCACTGCAGCTAGGTGGAGGTCGGGTGGGAGCAGGGCAACGAGAGCAGGGGTGGTGGGAGGAGCTGCAGGGGACCAGGGGAGAGGCTGCAGAAAGGACTTGCAATGGAGCAGGAGGCTGGGGCAGGCAGAAAGTCACAGCCTGGGTAAGGGTGCAAAGGGCAACCACCACCTCACCCCAGGCCTCCTGCTCCATCACCAGTCACTCCTGCAGGATGGCATTCTGCTCCCACCAGGCAGCCATGTGGGTGGCAGCCTCCAGTTCACAGCAGTGGAGACATTGCCCCCTGCCATGGAGCTGCACAGGCACCGGAGATGGGGGTGCCCCAGCCCCTCAGCAGCTGCTGCAGGGCTCCCCTGCCCCTGGATGGGGTCATCCAGCCCTTGGACAGTGGAGCTGTGGAGACAGAAGGGGACAGAGATGATCCATCAGTCCTGTAACCTGATATCGAGGGCAATGACCCCCTGCCCCAGTGGCTGACCCCTATTCCATCCAATGTCTGGGCAACCTTGGGGGATCCCAGGCACTAAGGGGTCCCCACATGGGTGAGGCATGCACTGGGTGCAGTCCGCCCCCACCACTTCCACAGGCATGCAGCTTGTGGTGCTGTCCACAGGAGCAGGTGCTGAGTGCCATGCGCAGCCGTCTCCATGGCCCGGGGGGGCGGCATCTGGACAGGGGCCAGCAGCCATGTGCCACTGCCAGCTGTGGCAGGGGCAGGCAACTCCTCCCCATGCCACAGTGTGTCAGATGCATACCTACCTGAGGGTACCTCGAGGAAGGGAGGCCCTGGTGGAAGTTGCAAGGCTCGATGACCCATATGGGAAGGCAATTACCAGCATTCCATCCATCAATCCGTCATCATCAGATGTCGACTCTGGCTCTTGGGCAGTGGTCCAGCCCAAGGGTTCTGGCAGGTCCTCCAGCTCGGGCCCCGCAGTGTCAGCACTGTCACAGGGGAACAGCGGAGCTGAGTCCTTGGGCCCAAAAAGGTGGTGGAGGTCCTCATAGTGGGGGCGGCCAGTGGGTGCTGCCCCTAACTGTCCAGCTGCACCTCTGGCCCTGCAGTATGCTTGCGGCAGTTCTTTAACTTTGGACTGCACTTGGTTCAGGGTGCAGGTGGTGCTCCTGGGTGGTCAGACCAGCAGACAGGTGGCCGGATGCCATGGCGTTCTGGTGCCCACCAGTGATCTGCAGCAGGACCTCCTTGTCCCCACCACAGACCAAGGAGGTCCCGCAGCTCTGGCTCGGACCAGGACGTGGCCCTCTTCTTCATGCCCTGGCTGGGCTCCTGGGAGCCCTCCACCGGCTCAGTGGGGGGACCTCTGAGGGATGCAGGACTCCTGGCTGCTGGCCGTGGGTGTCTGGAGATGTTGGATGGATGGTGGATGGCTGAGATGGCATGCTGCTGTGGGTTCATGCCTGTGGTGCTGCTAGCACACTCTCAGTTTCCTGCCACTGGGTTTCTGGGTCCTTGTGGCTTTAAATACAGCCGGATGCAGGGACCATAGAGCCCTGATGGTGCTGGCAGGGGCGTCTCCACGTTCCAGACGGCCGGTGCCATGGAGGACTGCTCTTTCAAAAGAGTGGCCTGTGGAGCGTTGACACACATTTTCTTTCGAAAGTGTCTTCAAAAGAAAGCATTCTTCTTGGAACAAGAGGGGAAGATCGCTTCCAAAAGGAGTGCCGCGTTCTGTCTAAATTGATTTTGAAAGGACACTTTTTGCATGCAGATGCTCTGCGAGCTGTTTCAAACAAGCCCCCTTCTTTTGAAAATTATTTCGAAAGGGCCTGCTAGTGTGGGTGAGTCTCGCCTGACTCTTTACTGGAACTTATTTACGACTTGAGCAGAGAAGCCAATATGCACCATCCCCAAGTCTTCCTCCTCCCCAGCAATGGCCTTGACTCTGCAGGCGGCTCTCTATGGGGCCTAGACTTGGGAGGATGATACAGCGGAAGAGAATGATCCTCTCACTCCTCATGGGACAGAGAGATCCATGTGGAGTGAACACTCTCTGACTGGAGGCCTGAACAGGCCCTTACTACTGTTATGGTGGGAGTCACCAAACTGTATTGTTTACCATTAAAGTTCCTTAGAATATGAGCAGTCCACTGCCAGTGAAGTAAAGGTGTACTCTTCTTCATTCTGGGATTCCCCTTCCTTGTGGAAGAGCTGTTGCAAACATCAGGAACATTTGCCTTCTGCCTCTGTCCCCTGAACTACAGTGCTTGCTGTGGAGTTGCTTTTTGGGAACTGGTCACAGGTGTGGAGACTTCAGAAAGAATGGTAGTAAAGGGCAAGTTTTCACTTCAGGCTTCTTCCTCCCTAAAAACTGTGAAGACTACGCTAGTTGTGCATTCACATTGCCATTTATTTTGCATTCCCTCCATCAATACCACTCCAATGCCTGTGCAACAGTCTATTTACGATATCTTCTGTGATTCTGTCCCTCTCGTCAGGCCCTCGTTTCCTGAGGCCAATGTTTAACTGAGCTCAGACAGCTCTCTTCCCACCTCCTTTCTTATACCTGCCCCCAGCACTTCCTGCCCGTAACTCTTTATCAGATTTGGGTCAAAGGGCTAATTGAGTCTTTATCCCACCCAGGCCGTGTCTACACGTGCCCCAAACTTCGAAATGACCACACAAATGGCCATTTCGAAGTTAACTAATGAAGCACTGAAATGCATATTCAGCACTTCATTAGCACGCGGGCGGCAGCGGCACTTCGAAATTGACGCGGATTGCCGGCGCGCGTCTCGTCCAGATGGGGCTCCTTTTCGAAAGGACCCTGCCTACTTCGAAGTCCCCTTATTCCCATGAGCTGATGGGACTGGTGTATGTGAAAGACTTCCTTCCCCCACAGGTGCATGTCCTCATTACTCGGTTTGGGAATTAGCTTTCACCCCACCTGGTGCCCCCTTCCATTAGTTGCTCATGCTGTGAGTCTTCTCTCTCTTCCCTGTGACTTCCCCTCCAGATAGGTCACTACAGAGTCCTCTCTTCCAAAGTAACAAAATCCCACCAGACAAGCTGTCAGTATGCCATTTCAGGCAGTTTTCTGTTCCAGTTCCAGGTCCTGAACCACTTTCCCAGTGCTGGGAGGGGAACTCAGGCCCAGCTCCAAGTTCCAGCCCAGAGATCTATGACTAGCAATCCAGTTCTACTCAGAGTCATTCCCTGTTACTGTTTCCCGGGGCTCCTTCCAACCCCTCACCACTACTCCCTTGCTTATCTCAGGACTTCCCACTGGAGCTTCCTCCATACCCCATGGCTACTTTACCCTTCTCAGCCACTTATCTAATTCCCTGGTCCAGAACATGACCCCAATGCTCACTTCCCCCCCAGATCACCCCCTTTCCCCTGGATAGCTTTCTTTCCTTCTAAGGGTCGACTTCAGACCTCGTCCCTGCAGCCTCTGTTTGCTCTCGCTTGCTGGCTTTTACACTCCTACCCAGTTTCTCCCCCGCCTGGGCTTCTCTGCCTTTATCAATCCCTGGCTTCCCTCCAGGGATTAATACAGTTAACTGACCTCTTCTGGAACATATTGTCCCACTCAGGTTAATGAGCACCGTGAGGGGGAGATGCTGCACTATTGTGAATAAATAAGTTACAGTATGAAAGACAAGTTACAGTATGAAAATACCCAAATTCTGTCTCACTGATTTCTCCTCCAACAAGGAACCAACCTGCAAGGCCCTGAAGTCTACTGCTGCTTAGCAAAGGGATGACAGAATTTAGAAAGTAGCTACTTTACTAGAATATATGAGAAACTGGAGAGATGCACAAAATGTAAACAAAAGCATTTTTGTAACAGAGTGTATTCAGAGTTGATCTAAACATCAACTGACTAGTACCCAGAATCTTCCCCTCTGTGTTCCATTCACAGCGTTCTGAAATACAACCTATGCTTCAGCAATGTTCAGAAACTGCTCTGATCACCTAGAAAGAATCAGTGCAGCAATGATCAACTTAGATTACAATCATAGGCACTATATAAGAATCTCCATAGCTAGAATGGCCGAATTTACAGTGCAGTAACATTCTGAATAGTCTCAGAGGGGTAACAGTGTTAGTCTATGCCTGCAAAAACAATGAGGAGTCCTGTGACACTTTAAAGACAAACAGATTTATTTGGGAATAAGTGTTCATGGGTAAAAGATACAGTTTGTTGGATTCTGAGAAGTAACATTCTGGACCTCTACGTTTAATAATCCGTACTGACTCAGTTACAACATGACCCAGTCGCTCATGGACACCAGTCTGTTGTAAATAGACTCAAGCACTGGGTCAGCCATGGTTCCAGGTCACCTGAATTTGGGTCTAGTCACTGTTTCTAACTTTGCATTTCTTTGGAATGCCTCCAAATTCAGACCTGTTGTTTGAGCTCTTCTGTGGGACATGGCACTCTACATTCAGCTGCCCTATTTCCCGAAACCAGCATCTCTGACCTCCCAAGCCCCCTATTTGCTACCATTGCTCCCTCAGAGTTCCACCCACCTGTAGACAAACTGGCTTCCAGCTTAACTTCTTCCAATGCAACTTGGCAGAAAAAACAAGGAACACAGGCTTAGTATGGACTTTCTTAACTGTAGTCACTTCACTCTTAAAAAGCAACAGAAGAATTGTACAGACCTTTTCAAAATAAAAGTCCTTAGTCTGATATCATCCCTTCTAGGAGTCTGAAGTTTGTCAGCATAACAAGTTAGAAAGAATCTCTCCTACAAGCTCTCTCTCCAGCTAGTCCTTCTTACATGAGGCCCTGTGCAGCCTTCTCTGCACAGAAAAATACCTTCTTAAATGCAATTTGTCTTTTTGCTACATGTCTTGGGTGAAAGGCTATAGATCCACCAACCATACTGGCACAGAAAAAAACAAAAATGAAAACAAGCCAAAAATAAAAATAAAAACATTGTTCCATAGGGTTGGGCTGACTTTCCAGTGTTCATCCTTGAAGGAGTCTTTCCCAGGCAGGGACCCCGCCTACCATCTGTGCATAGGAATAAGGGGACTTCGAAGTAGGCGGGGTCCTTTCAAAAAGGAGCCCCGTCGGAATGAGCCGCGCAGCGGCAAGCCACATCAATTTTGAAGTGCTGCGACCGCCCACATGCTAATGAGTCGCTGAATATGTATTTCAGCACTTCATTAGTAAACTTCAAAATGGCCATTTACCTGGCCATTTTTAAGTTTGGGGCTAGTGTAGACACGGCCTCCATAGGCTACGGCTGCACTAGAAGCATCTGTCTACAGAAGTTACTGTCCGAAGAGATGTTGGACAAAACTGCTGTCCACAGATTGCATCTATACATACAAGTAGGTCGATTTTTGGACTTGCTTTTTCAAACAAAGAGTCCCTCAGAGCAACTACATGGCTTTTTTTGTTGACAATTTCTGTTGACAAAACGTACTGTGTGTGTGTAGATGCTCCATGACTTTTGTTGACAAAACCCCAGTTTTGTCTACAAAACTCTCTAATGTAGGCGTAACCATAGTGTAGCTCAACTGCATCTTACAACATTGCTATTATTGTATGTTTCCACCTTACCAGAAACTAAAGTTTCTACAGCATTAACAATTCTTTGGAATAAGTACTTTTCTTGCCTTTGCTTCTCACCTAACTCATTCCCACTTTCCATCCACATAGCGGATTCCTTTGTCTAAAATACATGTTATCCAAAGTCTTTTAAACTATATTAAATTTATTTTGCTTGTTATGTGGTTCATGTACTTTTTAATTCCTTTGGCCTGCCAATCTTAGGTTTGACACTTAAGTAATGTTACGCAAACAGTAGAATAAAGTTGCATATAGCAAACATTCAATATTTCTCTGAAATCGAAATTCAAGGAAAGATATCTGATCCTCCGTATCTTCATACATGTACATAGAGCACCTATGTGCTTGCTAAACAGGTGACAGCTGAAGATTATATTGCTAAAGCACAATAAAGAGAAAGCTGTGTATCCCTCCTATTCACAAAAACTTTATCCCAGATAGTAATGGGTTTTATCCATAGGATATCATTGTGCTCTAAATTTTACACTTCAGGCATCTACCCTTTCTCAGTATGCTCATCAATTTGTAACAGTAACTGTATTCTTTTCAAACTCCATGTTTTAAAGCCTTTACTCCGTCCCCATTACTAGCTATAATTTCAGAATTTTATTCGATCAAAAACATTTAAATAAATTAGGGCTCTCACACTATTAAAATAATCACTATTACTTTCAAATTAAAAAATAGTCACAAACAGTTGTGGGTTTTGTCCAATGAATAACAAAATACTAATTTAAGTTTATTAGAAATATTTTGGATGTTTTCTGTATTTCCAAATATATGAATTTCAATTACAGCACAGTGTTCAATGCATACAGTGCTCCCTTTATATTATTATAAATATGTGCACCATGAAAAGAAAAAAATTAATTAACCTTATACAAGTACTAGAGTGCAACTGCTTTAGAATGAAAGAACAACTCACACATATAGATTTTTTTCAAGAACTGCACTCAAAAACAAAACACGGTAAAAACTGACCCTGCAAATCCACTCAGTCCTACTTCTTGTTCAGCCAATCACTAAGACAAACTAGTTTGTATATTTTTATGGGAGATGCTGCTGCCCACTTTTTATTTAAAATGTCAGCTGAATGTGAGAACAGTCATTCACATGGCACTGTTGTAGTCAGGGTTGCAAGCTATTTACATGCCAGAGGTGCTTAACAATATTATGGCCCTTTATGGTTTGACTAATAATAAAAATGAGCACCATACACTTTGTATTTTGTCTTGTAATTCAAATCAATATACATGAAAACGTAGAAAAACATCCAAAATATTTATAGTAAGTTTAAATTGGTATATTATTATTTACGTGTGGATTAAACTTGTGATTAATCATGACTATTTTTAATATAGTTAACTTGTGTTAATGACTTGAGCTGACTGTATCAACAGACCTAAAATAAATCCATCCCTCTTGTATCATCAAAATTCCATACTTCAAATCACTAAGAGCCAGGATTCTTATTCATAAAAAGCATTTCCTTACTCCAAGTGGTTCCACCAATTTCAAATAAGGTGCTGTTCTAGTTAGTGAAGGTATCAGAATCTGGCTCTAAATCATAACACATTCCAAATAATGGCTCTCACAGTTAGCTAGTTAGTTATTCCTGTCATTTATGAGCCAGGGAAGTAAAATTAACAAATAACATGTGCAGAATAGATCTAAGGGGCTGAATAAATAGAAATATTTGAAAACATACTTATCAGACTTTTCCCCAGAACAACTGCCAGAAAGAACTAATCTTTAAAAGAGATGAGCAATAATGTTTCTTTCTGTGCCTTGTTTCTCTTTATTAATATTGGCTGAGGCTAAAAATATCCTTGGCTCCTAGAACCTCTCTATTAGTATTCCAACACACAACTGCTATGTTTTTCTTACACCAACGTATCCATTCCTCTAGAATTCATTAATAGCTCTCCTATTTATCAAACTAAGGTATGAGAAGCTATGATTTTCTTTCTAGAAAGCTAACATTTCAACCAGAAAATGAAAAACAAAAACCAACACTATCATTTTACAAACCTAAATTTAAAACTATCTGTATTCTGGTGCCTAGCAAAGGCTCAGGCCTACAATCCTATGGCTTCTAGCTAGCGCCGGATTAAAGATTTACTGAATACCAACTGACGTTGTGCTCATAAACATTGAATTTACTATTTCTGTGCTCACCGACACTTAAAATATATGCATAACACAAAAGCAGCTGACAACTGTACAATTACCTATCGAGACGAATCGCTTCCAACGGTGAAATATCAGAGGCATGGTGCTCAGTGTGCCTTTTGCACTAGCAGCATGAAGATGAAAACAGCAGCAGTGCTTGAAAGATTTCTACAGCATTAGTAGGGCTCAAAGCTGATTAAAATGATCCCTATGGTAAATCTGTGAGATATATAATTTGCACTTCCAAATGGTTCTGTGTTTGATTTACAGAAGGAAAGTGTATAGAGTATGTGTGTACATGAAGAGAGGGTTGTAGCTCTGACTGGAACATTCTGATAGGTTTCGGATTTAAAAAAACATTACAGACACAGTGATGCATTTCAATTTGTAAAACAACAGCCGGGACCGTTTACTCCCGTTTCTGCTACCCCCTCCAAAGCATTTTAAAGCAGCGTAATTCTTGAACCAAAATAAATCCAAACAGCATTTCAACGTATTTAACAATCTCTAGGCATTGTTGTCCCAAAAGAGGGATGTAATTGTATATTTTAGGAGTTCTGATTTGTTTAGTTGAGGGTGGGCACAGGGTTACCACCTGACTGGTATTTGACCAGCCTGGGATGGTTTTTCAAAGGATCTGCCAATTGCCAGAAAAACATTTAATCTGCACTTTTTTTTCTTGGGTCTAAAGATTTGCACAATTATCACAGTACACCAGGATGTCTAATGTTAAAAAATTCTGTATTCTGCTAAAGATGTTGCAGTGTTTTCACTTTTACAGAAAATTGCTACATTATTTACATGTTATCTCATCTTTACGTGTTATTGATATGTATTATTTCTCTAGATACTAAAAGTAGCTATTGAAGGGGTGAAGAACTGTGGAGTTGCCCTGTGGTTGGGTCTGCTGAGAACTTGCTTTGTGGGAAGGAGGTATATCGGGGATGGGAGAGGTGTTGTTTGTTTTTGCTTTCAAAGGTGGTAACATTAGAGTGGATAGAGATTTTAAGCACACTTTTATTCTTTTTTAACTACATTTTGTCCTCATTTCAGTTTTGAGCAAGTTTAATTGATATTACATTGCAGAGTATATGTTCGGGATCTTGAGAGTGAATAAGCAAACCAACCAAATGAAAAGCCAAAACATTTAGCTGAGACAAGGTGAGTGAGGTAAAGAGAAGTTACTCACCGTAGTAACGGTGGTTCTTCGAGATGTGTCCCCGTGGGTGCTCCACAATAGGTGACGGGCTTGCCCGGCGCCGCAGATCGGATCTTCCAAGCAGTTTCTGCCGGACCGCGCATGCGCCGGCACGCGCCGCTCCCTTGCGCGCTCCTGGCCATGTGCGCGATCCGGTCCCTGCCAGTTCCTCGACCAACCGCCTCGGGTGCCCCTGCAAAACACTAACAGAGATCCGAAGCGGGGAGGATGGGCGGGTAGTGGAGCACCCACGGGGACACATCTCGAAGAACCACCGTTACTACGGTGAGTAACTTCTCTTTCTTCTTCGAGTGTCCCCGTGGGTGCTCCACAATAGGTGACTACCCAGCAGTAACCCAGGATAGGAGGTGGGTAATCGGATTATGTGCAGCTTGTCCCCGAGAGGACCGCTGCAGAGAGACGGGTATCCTCTTGGAATACCCTGTGAAGGGCGTAATGTTTGGCGAAGGTGTCGTAGGATGACCAGGTCGCCGCTCTGCAAATGTCTTTTAACGCAACGCCCTTGAAAAAGGCTGTTGATGCCGCCACCGCCCTGGTGGAATGAGCCCTGGGAGTGGCCGATAAAGGAGTCTTTCTGAGCTCGTAGCACATTTTTATGCAGGATACAATGTGCTTTGAGATTCTCTGCGAGGAGAGACCCTCTCCTTTCGATTTGGGAGCGAGGGAGACTAGGAGTCTATCCGTTTTCCGGAAGGACTTGGTCCTGTCTACGTAGAAGGCTAGCGCCCTCCTCACGTCCAGGAGGTGTAGGCGCGCCTCTTCGTTGGAGTTATGAGATTTTCGATAAAATGAGGGTAGAACAATAGGTTCGTTGATGTGAAACTCGGAAGAAACTTTGGGGACAAAGGCTGGATGCAGCCGTATGGTTACCGCCTCCTTGGAAAACACAGTGCAGCGTGGCGTTGCCATGACTGCCACGAGCTCGCTCACCCTACGAGCTGACGTAATTGCGAGAAGAAAGATCGTCTTAATTGTAAGGAGGCGGAGGGGAACCGTGGCCAAGGGCTCGAACGGTGGTCCCATCAGTGTGGTAAGCACCAGGTCCAAGTTCCACGAAGGTGGAATCGGTTTCCGAGGGGGGTAGAGGTTTATCAACCCTTTGAGGAACCTGGTAACCATAGGGTGGGCGAACACCGTGTGCCCTTCCTCCTCATGTCTGAACGCCGAGATGGCGGCAAGGTGGACCTTTAATGAGGATAGCGAGAGTCCTCCTCTCTTGAGGTCCAGTAAATACTCTAGAATTGTAGGTATAGGCACCGAAAGGGGGGCCAGCTGCTTGGTAGAACACCAAGCCGTGAAGCGAGTCCATTTTTGTTTGTAGGTCTTCCTAGTGGAAGTCCTCCTGCTACTTTCTAGGACATGTTGTACTGCCACTGTGCATGTGCTCTCTAGGGAGCTGAGCCATGGATTAACCACGTTTGCAGTCGCAGGCTGTGGGGGTGCGGATGCACTATGGACCCCTGGGCTTGCATGAGCAGATCCGGCGCCACCGAAAGAGGCATCGGTGGACGGTCCGACATGCGCAGGAGTAGGGGGAACCATTGTTGGCGATCCCACGTTGGGACTACCAGGATCATCCGGGCTCTTTCCCTCCTGGCTTTTTGCAAAACTTTGTGGATCAGCACTGTGGGAGGAAACGCATAAAGCAGGGGGCCCCCCCACGGGATCGCGAACGCGTCCCCCAAGGACCCCCATCCCAGTCCTGCCCTGGAGCAGAATCGTGGGCACTGCTTGTTGTGCTGAGTGGCAAACAGATCGATTTGGGGAAAACCCCATGCGTGGAAAATCGACCGTAGCAGATCGGGACGGATCTGCCACTCGTGTGTGAGCGCAAAACGCCTGCTCAGCTGGTCTGCCTTCACGTTGTGCGCACCCGGCAAGTATGAGGCTTTCAAGATTATATCATGGGCGATGCACCAGTTCCATAAGCGGATTGCTTCCGCGCATAAGGCACGGGATCGAGCTCCTCCTTGCCTGTTTATATAAAACATGGTGGAGGTATTGTCTGTACTGATCCCGACGACTTTGCCTTGTATGTGGTCTCGAAAGTGTTGAACACTGCTCTGAGCTCCAGTACGTTGATGTGTAGTGACTGTTCCGTGGGTGACCACAGTCCTTGAGTCACCTCTTCGCCCATGTGCGCTCCCCACCCTATGAGGGAGGCATCTGTAGTGAGAAAAACCGATATTTGCGGCTGGTGGAAGGGTACCCCTGTTAGTAAGTTCCTGGGGTTTACCCACCATTGCAGGGATTTGCGCACCCCGGCTCTGGGCGACACCACCCTGTGAACGGTGTGTACTGCCGGTTTGTATACACTTGCCAGCCAGTGCTGCATGCTGCGCATGTATAACCTGGCGTTCTGCACTACAAACGTCGCCGCTGCCATGTGGCCCAGCAGCTGCAGGCACGCCAAGACTGGCACCGTAGGGCTGAAGGTGATGACTTGCACGAGGGAACCGATGGCTCAAAAGCGAGCCTCTGGTAGGTATACTCTCGCTGCAACCGAGTTTATGCGAGCCCCTATGAACTCTATGTCCTGTGTGGGGTCTATTTGTGATTTTGCCAGATTGATAACCAGGCCAAGTGAGGAGAACGTGTTTGCTGTGACGCGTATCATGCGCAGAACCTCTCCTTTCGAGGCCCCTTTGAGCAGGCAGTCGTCCAGATACGGGAAAATAAATACCCCCTGTCTGTGCAGGTAGGCTGACACCACTGCCAAGGTCTTGGTGAAGACTCTGGGGGCCGAGGAGAGGCCAAACGGTAGGACCTTGTATTGGAAGTGTTCGTTGCCTACCATGAACCGGAGGAATCGCCGGTGAGCCGGATGGATGGTTATGTGGAAGTACGCGTCTTGTAAATCGAGGGCTGCGAGCCAGTCTCCATCGTCCAGAGCGGTAAGGATGGAGGCGATCGTGGTCATCCGAAAACGTTGCTTGCGCAGGTACCTGTTGAGGCCGCGAAGGTCTAAGATGGGCCTCCAGCCTCCTGTCTTTTTCTCCGTGAGGAAATACCTGGAGTAGAACCCTTTCCCGTGCAGTTGCTCCGGCACTCTTTCCACCGCCCCTATGAGCATGAGATGGTCCACCTCCTGCCTGAGCCTCGCTACCTGGGAGGCCTCCTGGAGGTGGGGCTTGGGTGGAGGTCGTGACGGTGGGAGCGACTGGAAGGGGATGGCGTACCCCGTGGCTATGATCTCCAGCACCCATTTGTCTGTGGTGATCCTTTGCCACTGGTCGTAGAATGGTCGGAGGCGATGGTGAAACAGCTGCTTCGGATGACCTTGTGCGATGGTAGTGATGGCGCAGCCCTGGATCTGTATGTCAAACTTGTGGCCTTTGGCCCCGCCCCGAGGACGCACGGCTCTGTTGTGAGCGTCGCCTGGGAGTTCTGTACTGCTGGTGCTGTTGATGGCGCCCTTGCTCGTAACCCCTGTGACACTGGGGGCGCTGTTGCTGGTACTGGTACCGCCTTTGCTGAGGGTAGTACCTTTTCTTTGTGTATGGAGGGGTGTAAATCCCCAGGGTCCTGAGTGTGGCTCTTGAATCTTTACTGGAATGAAGGACCGAGTCAGTTGATTCAGCAAACAGCTTCTGTGAGTCGAAGGGAAGGTCAACTATCTTCGCCTGCAGATCCCTCGGTATACCCGAGGTCTGGAGCCAGGACTCCCTTCGCATCACCACTGCGGTTGCTGTGGAACGTGCTGCTGTGTCCGCAACGTCCAAAGCAATCTGAACTCCCATCGTCGCAGCCGCGTAGCCTTCTTGCACTATGGCCTTGAGGACCGGCTTTTTGTCCTCTGGAAGCGAGTCCATGAGGGAAGTTAACCTGGAATAGTTGTCAAAATTATGGTTCGCCAAGTGCGCTGCGTAATTTGCCATTCGCAACGTTAAAGTGGAGGAGGAGTAGACCTTTCTGCCGAACAGCTCTAGCTTCTTGGCATCTTTGTCCGTTCCCCCTGTTTTAAATTGAGATGTTTTTGATCTTTGTTGCGAGGACTCCACCACCAGGGAGTTTGGCTGTAGGTGGCTAAACAGGAACTCCATGCCCTTCGCCGGCACGAAGTATTTCTTATCCGCTCTCTTTTGGACAGGCGGAATAGTTGCAGGGGTCTGCCATATCGTAGTGGCAGACTCTAAGATCGCTTCATCAAGCGGTATTGCTACTCTGGAAGAGGCCGGAGGTCTCAAATTTTTGAGGAGCTTATGGTGTTTCTCTTGCACCTCTGCTGTCTGGATGCCTTGCGTGAAGGCCACCCTCTTAAACAGCTCCTGAAACTGTTTGAGATCGTCCGTAGGATGGACGTCCCCCAGGGCCGTAGCCTCGTCCGGGGAAGAGAGTGAGGAACCGCTGGGGTACATCTCTCTGGACCCTTCCCGTTCCTGCTGGTGATGGTACACCCTCTCGCTAGAGGTTTGCGAGGGAAAATCTCGGGGTTCCATGACCAGTCCCCCTTGAGATGCTTGCGTCTCTGTCCCCGGTCGCGATTGCCCTCGGGGGTACGAGATAGTTTGTGGGGATCTGTCCCTAGTAGATTGCCGATGGTGTGTATGCCCCGCGTGGTAGGGGCGACCATGGCAGTATAGGCACTGTTCTTGGGAGGGTGACCTAGACCACTCCCTTGGTGTGTACCCTCTGCGTCTGGGGGAGGGAGATCGTCGAGACACTGGAGAGAGCGACTTCGCATAATAGTCCAGTGGTTCAAACCCGAGGAAGGGTGAAGGTGGTGCCAGCCATGGCGAGGCTGGTTGTAAAAATGGAGAAGGGGGCTCCGGGTAGGCTAGGGGGGACCCCTGCCTTCTGGTTAGAGTCTGCAACGTAAGCGGAGGGCTGTGAGAAAGCAGCTCCACAGCCCTGTCCGGAGAGGGGCTGCAATGCCTCCTCTTGTGTGCAGCCTTCCCCCTCCCTGGAGGAGGTGACTCCGCCCCCTGACGCACGGGGGATCCCGGCCCCGTCGGCACCGTGCTAGGCATGCTCGAAGGCGGTGCCGCACGTGCAGTGTCCTTCTGCGCCTGCAGGCTACGTGCCTGCGCGCTCTGCACCGCCGGTTCCGTCGGGGTCGGTGCCGCTGCCTGCGGTGCCGCCGGTACCGGCGCTTGTTTAGCCGCCGCCCTGCCTGCGGTGCGGGGCGGCTGGCTGATCATCGGAGGCTGAGCCGTTTCCACGTGGCTCTCCGTGCCGCCGCCGATCAGCTGTTGCTGCGGCTGGGGGCTGCGTGCTCCTCCCGTCCCGCTCACTGTTGCTGCCGGCAGGGATCGGGCTGGAGAGACTTTCCTCCGTTTCTGCGCTGATGGAGTGAGGGAGGCAGCTTTCCTTTTAAGGGCCCCAGAGGGTCCCTCCTGCTGCGGCCGCTCCGGCACGTCTGGCTGGAGGGCCTTATCAAGAAGCAGCATTTTAATGCGCATCTCCCTGTCTCTCCGTGCTCTGGTTGTTAGTTTAGGACAGAAGGCGCATTTTTGTGCCACATGGGACTCCCCCAGGTACCTTATGCATAGACTGTGCCCATCGGACACTGGCATCGCCTCTCGGCAGGACTCACATTTTTTAAAGCCTGAAGAGGACATTGTTGGTGAGTCTTTGAGTTTTGTTAAGTGGGTACTTAGCACCTTCTGGCTACGTCTACATGTGCAGCCAACATCGAAATAGTCTATTTCGATGAATAACGTCTACACGTCCTCCAGGGCCGGCAACGTCGATGTTCAACTTCGACGTTGCTCAGCCCAACATCGAAATAGGCGCAGCGAGGGAACGTCTACACGTCAAAGTAGCACACATCGAAATAGGGATGCCAGGCACAGCTGCAGACAGGGTCACAGGGCGGACTCAACAGCAAGCCGCTCCCTTAAAGGGCCCCTCCCAGACACAGTTGCACTAAACAACACAAGATCCACAGAGCTGACAACTGGTTGCAGACCCTGTGCCTGCAGCATAGATCCCCAGCTGCTGCAGAAGCAGCCAGAAGCCCTGGGCTAAGGGCTGCTGCCCACGGTGACCATAGAGCCCCGCAGGGGCTGGAGAGAGAGCATCTCTCAACCCCCCAGCTGATGGCCGCCATGGAGGACCCAGCAATTTCGATGTTGGGGGACGCGGATTGTCTACACGGTCCCTACTTTGACGTTGAACGTCGAAGTAGGGCGCTATTCCTATCTCCTCATGAGGTTAGCGACTTCGACGTCTTGCCGCCTAACGTCGAAGTTGGTGCCGCTACTTCGAAGTAGCGTGCACGTGTAGACGCAGCTTCTTTGTGCTGTTTTCCCCGTCCGATGGCCTGCCTCAGCAGGAGGGCTGATGGCCGTAGCTCCTGGCCTCCGGCGCTTGTTACTGGGATTGGCTGAAGCTGTCCCGCTCGTAGTTTGTTTGTTGTTGTTTGTTCTTTTTTTTTTTTTTTTTTTGCAAAAATAACAACCGGCTAACTCGTAGTAGCCTAAGTATCTGAAAAACTTTGAAAGAAAAACAGATAAAGTCGTTGAATACGCTATTTGGCCTTAGCCTAGTCGGATTCCGTCTGCAGCCGACGGCGGTTAAGAGGAACTGGCGGGGACCGGATCGCGCACATGGCCAGGAGCGCGTAAGGGAGCGGCGCGCGCCGGCGCATGCGTGGTCCGGCAGAAACTGCTTGGAAGATCCGATCTGCGGCGCCGGGCAAGCCCGTCACCTATTGTGGAGCACCCACGGGGACACTCGAAGAAGAATATTCATTATTGGATAAACTTCTCTTAGTAAGAGAGACAGAAACTGGTGCAATAAAAGACCTCACCTACTTTGTCTCACTCATTGCCCAAGACCAACATGGCTCCAACACTGCATGAAATATTGACCAATCATTTGAACTGAACCAAATCTTTTTTTCTGGGTTCACAATAGATGGGAGAAACTCCTACCCTCAATCCTTCTTTCCACTCTTTCCTTCCTCCACAAGACCTTTGATAGCTGCCTACTCCATTGTGGGCCCCATTATTACAGATGAACACTTCACAATTTTTCCAATATGCTTATTCCTCTGACACACTCACTAGAGCATATTATACCCATTTCATAGACCAGGAACTGAAAGAATAGTTAAGAAACTTGCCCCGACTGCCCAAGATCACATAGAAAGTCTCTAGAAGATTAATGGCTCCCACTCATATCTTCTGTCTCCCAGGTTACCACACTAACCACTGGACTGTCCTTCCTATCAGTACATACTCTCCAAAGGATTCTCTTTGGAATCCATGGTCACCAGGCCCAACGAAGTGACTGCAATGCAGCTAGGCCTCAACAGTATATTCAGTGTTGGAGATTAATTGCAGGACTGTTTTACAGGAAGCAGTTCTTAATTTGTGCTAAGGCTTGTCAGGGCTGTGACCTGGAACTACTTGGCAATTCATGACCCCAGCACCTTTACATCTGCTGCCTCAGTTATGAATGTAAACCATTTGTCTGAGCCCAGGCACTTCATTGCTTGAGCCCAGGCACCTCATTCACTACAAACTAAGCTCTGGTGGGAAGATAATGGTGGGGAATCTATAACCCAAGTGTGGATACCAAGAAAAACAACTAGTGGTTGTGAACTGCTTGAAATTACACCAACTCATCCACTTGCTTTTCCTGACCTTCCCTTCTACACCCTGAGGTTACAGACGGAGGGAGAGGGAAGTAGCTCCCGGGTGTTTCAACAAGCATATGAACGTTCAGATGCTTATCCAAACTAAACCTCCAGATTGCAGGTTTTCCCTTTAGCAGGTAGGATTAATGCAGGATCTTTGAGATCCAGCCCTCGTGGTCAAAGGGAGACTGGATGGAGCAGTAGTCAAAGGTAAAGTAATAAGTACAACAGATTGGTTGACTGCTATGGTGGAGTGAGTAGGGTTGTCTCACATGAAAGTAAGATCAAAGATCCGAGAGTGAAAATATGAGTTGAGGGGAAGGGAGTGTGGAGGAACACCCTGTTGGGGGAGGAAGGCAAAAGGTGTACCTGGGAGGGAAGAAACCTGAGGTTTAATTGCACCAGTTCCCATTTAGCCTTAATTCACCTGCATCCACCACCAAGAAACATTTCTGCTGCATCACACACAAGAGAGATCCTAGTGCAAACCTGAGGAATTCTCAAATTCTCAGAATCATTATCCATCCAGTGCTTGCTGCCCCCAGGTAACATTTATTTATAGTGGGCCTGATAATATAGAGAAGTGCTTTTATTAATTATTAAAAGCAGGATTGAAGAGGTTGCAAATGAAAACAATCAGATCAAAGTAAGTTTCCAAATTAAAATGAACGGAAAATGCTTAGCTAGTGCTAATACACTAAAAAACTTGTTCCATGCAAATTCTTACCCTAAACAACTGTTCTTATCTCAGGTCTAAAGCTTTTGAGTCAGAGGTGATCTTTACTCTGCCCCAAGGGTAACACTGAGGAGGGGGATGAAGGAGGCAGAAGTGGTCACATACACTCCTCAAAGTAGGAGGGCCTGGCCATTAGCCAGGAGGGGGACTAGCGAGGCCAGAGGGCCAGTGCCGGCAGCAGGAGTGGGGGCCCCCATTCCCCCTCCACACTCACTCACAACAGCAGGGAACACGCAGCAAGGCAGCCCCAGCTTGTGCTACCCTCCAGCCACACCGATCCTGGTAGGAAGCAGCAGAGCACAGAGAGAGAGCTGCACTTCTTCCCTCCCAGCTGCGGGTGAGGAAAGAGGACATGGACCCCTGCTGCCAGAGCTGGCCCTCCAGCCTCACTAGTTGCCTGGGCTACCTCAGTTGGTAGGGAAGAGGTTGAGTGAGGTGGAGCAAGGGTGTGGCAGGGAGGGATCAGGGCAGGGGCAAGGTCTGGGAGAGAAGAGACTGTTCTGACCCTTCCCCTGGGCTGGGGGCCACTTGGTCCCCAGTGCCTCCCTCGGCCATTGCCTCTGGGCCTGAGTCTACCACTTCTTCACTTTGTAGGCTTCAAAGGAGAGCCAGGCAATTGCAAAGACCAGCTAAAGACAAAAGGACTGATGGCTTCCCACTGCTTAAACTGCATTTCCCCTTTTGTTCAGAACTCTCTATCCCCAGGAAAAAATATTAAGGTTCAGGGTTGACTCCAGTACCAGGGGCATGGTCTCATCTCATTCTAGGACAAACAGTTTGGGCTTACAATAGGATTTACAGGCTGATGACTTGACCCTGTGTCATTCAGGTTCAGGGCATCAATAATAGCCCTCATTAACATATTTAGAATTCAAACTGATTCACACTTCATATTTCTAACTTCACATACAAGAATGATACATGCACAAAAATAGGATATAAACATTCAGCAGACTGCAACATTTAAATTGATATGTTACATGAGGTACTTTGTCTAAAGCCTCTTCATATATTGCATATTTATACTTATATTCATATACCAATTTTCACCATTGACCAGGCCATTAAAAGTCCAATTGTGATGTAGTACGTCTGCCATGTTCTCTGTTTGGCTCCTCGTGGCTTCTGGAAGTGGTGACATGTCCCTCACAATTCCTGAATGGATGCTGGTGGTGCCAGGTGCTCCAAGCACTGCCTCCAAATGCCAGCTGCACAGTTCCCATTGGCTGTGAGTGCATCCAATGGGAACTGCAGAGGCAGTGATGTGTGTGGAGCCACCTGACCACCCTATAAGCAGGAACCAGAGGAGAGCCACCTGAGATGAGCGCTCCTCGGAGCCCATATCCTGAGTCCCCCTTCTGCACCCCAACCCTAACCCCAGGCCTGAGACCCCTCCTATATCTCCTCCCTGCACACCAATTCTCTGCCCCAGACTTGAACCCCCTCCTGCATTCCAAAACACTCACCCCAGCGTGGAGCCACTGCCTGCGCCCAGAACCCCTCATTTCGGGACCACCCCAGAACTCCCACTCATAGACCATAACCTGAACCCTCTCCCACACTCCAATTCACTATACCAGCCCTGAGCCCACTCCTACACCCCAAACCCCTCCTCCTCGGCCCTATCCCAGAGCCCATATCCCAGCCAGAGCCTTCACCTATTCCCACACCTCAACCTCCTGCCCTAGCCCAATGAAAAAGAGTGAGCAGGAGCAGGGGAGAGTGAGCAATGGAGGAAAGAGAGTGGAGTAAGCAGGACATGTGGCTTCTGAGAAGAATCAGAAAGGGGCCTTGTGGTAAAGCAGAAAAGGGGGTGGAGCAAGAGTGTTTGGCTTTCTGAAAAAATAAATTTGGCAACCCTAGCACGTAGGGAGAGGACAAACCTATTCTGCAGACCCAAAAGGATGAGGAGTTCTCTTTTCCTATTTCTAAGTTCCGTAACTCAGCAGTTATGCCACACAGTCTATGGAATTGCTTCCTGGTACATCTCCATTCCATTGGTCAAATATGAATTTAAATTAGCTGTGGTGTGCACTGATTGCAGTTAGCACTGACTGACACAGACACAGTGGCCAAATGATCTGGGCCAAAGTCCTGAAAAAAGCTGATTGTCACTCCTCCTTCTCTTGCTTTATGTCTCTCAACTGTCTTATTAAGACTGAACAGTGCCAGAAGTCTGCTGATGGCTTAGACATGCAAAAAATTAAGTTGCAACTCTCAAGCAGTTTTGCAAATTTGGCATATTGCACAAATGGCATAACAACAAAATCCTGTCTATCCGGGCAATCACAAGGAATTATGCGCTGGGATACTGAGAATCAAGGATGCATAGTGCACCAACATCTGCTTATTGTTGATGTATTGTTTGATTAACATGACCAATAAATGCATATTTATTATTTTATCTGGGAATTTTGAGCCACTTGATTCACAAACCTTAATGAATTAAGCCTACAACACTCCTCACAGACATATATTCTTATCCTCATTTTGCAGATCCTGCATTTTGCAGATCAGAGGCACAGATAGACGTAAGTGACTTGTCCAAAGTTATAGCAGTTCAGTGGCCTAGCTTGGAACACGACTTATATCCTCCAGATACCCAGATCCCTTCCTCTAATTCTCTAGACTCCAGTACCTCTCTGTCATATCTTAAAAACTCACAGAGGTGGATATCATGATATCCCACCTTGATGATTTTTTGTCACACAAATACTTTAAAATATTTTTATGCAACTTACTAGGGAATTACTGAACATATCAGAATTTGGCCAACTATGACCAACACAGCATTGTAGTTAATTTCTATGGCTCCTTACCTAGAGTACCGAAGTTCTGGGAAAGCATCCAAGAATTTATTAGAGAAATCATTGGCCTTTCCCTGGCCTTGATTCCTTTTGGTAGCTACCCTTATGCCATGTTCCCCTGAGGAATAATTACTGTGAGCTGTGTTCCATTTTGTAAAAAGCTGCCAAGAAGCTAATTGCCTGAAAGAGGAAACTTCAAGAAGATATAAATATGCAGATTACGTAGATCCTGCTCCACACATAACACAGCAAGGTCTAGAATGGAAAAGTAAAGTATCTTTCTCCCAGGTATATACCATATGTTCTCTTGATCCCTTGTTTTCCTATGCTTCCTGCCATATTTACTTACTATTGCACACTTGCAAAAATATAACAACACTTTTGAGCCCGTACACAAATTGTACTAGCCCATTCTTTACCATTATAATGACAATAATGAAAACAAAAAATGATTTACTTAACCTTCCAAAAACAAAAAGTTGCCCTAGGACAAGTGGGTGAGAAGAATTTTTTAGACCACATTAATGATAAGTATGGGTGAAACCAAAGGATATACAGAGTCCGAGTACCACCAAGCAGGATCTCTGAGCTTGGTCTTATGTTGTGATCATTTTTCTCTTCTCCACAGACTCCGTTTATCATGCTGAAAGTGCACTTGACGCAATATAAAAGAAAATCCCCATGTATTGCACTGTAAACACAGCTGTCATGTTCAAGACAGGACTTCGCTTAGACTTGCTTGTCTCTGCCAGTGTATTCCTAATGAATGTACTTTCTTGTGTGCACGGCATTTGAACATATACAGTGAATACAAAGACACAGCATATACTATGCACAAAATAATGAAGGAATTAAAGAGAATAGCGGATTAAAGACAAAAATAAAACTGTATGATGAGCTCAGTATAACACAAGTTAGCTTGCTCTCACCTCCCGTAAATCCCCTCAGGGAAAGACAAACATGCATATTACTATGTAATAGATGTTTTGGTTTGTGCTACAGATCCCTGAAACTAAAGAAAGGTGTTTAAATACCCACACAGCCGACAGTTTATTGTTGCCTGAATATTGTAAGGCTCTTCAAAAGGTAAGGATAATATGAGAGGGCTGAAAACTAATTAAGAAATAGAGAAGCACTGGAAGGACTTACTTTCTTTGCTAAACCTGCCAATTTGGGGGAGAGTCACCAAATGCAGGAGGAGTATCTGGAGAGCTATGAATTTCAGAGAAGGTAAAATATCAGTGAATTATTAATTTAAAATGTTATTCCAAAGACAACAAAAGTCAGAGTCTTCAATGGACTTTTGGATCAGGCCCTATGTGAAGAGGTTGCTGTCAATATCTTAGTCAAGTAACGTAGGTTTTATGTATGGAATGTAGCTCTGAAGCCAGGATTTAGCTTCAGTATATTTACTTCAACGTAATAAAAACATGTATCTAAATGCAAGCCGCTGTTCAGAATTCTGGCTATACGGGAAACTTAGCTTGAATAAATATCCACAAAATGTCTCCCCATCTAACAGATTCTCCCCCTTCTCCGACTCCCTCATTAAGGGAAGCTCGAGAAAATAGACACCTCTTGCAACATTCCCTGAAGGTTAACGAAGCTGAAGTCTGTCAGGCCAAGGCAGGGCTATAGGTTCCAGAATGAAGTATGTGTCTTAAATAAAGCCACATAACTATTACCTCCTTCTGTTTAAATTGCAAAGGCTCAGGAGACTCCTAGCTTGAGCACCTTCCCTTGGTGGCGCTCATACATTCAGCTTTAAGTTCCGCTTTCATCAAAGCGACATAGGCTCATAGCCCACCATTGCAAGGGGGAAATATTCTATCATTCAAGTCTAATACACCATGCATAACGGTGCGAGTCTGTCACAGAGGTTGCAGAAGTCACAGATTCCATGACTTTCTCGGACCTCCTTGACTTCCACTGCTGGAGCACCTATTGTGGCTGACCCCAGGGATGACCAAATAGCTGGAGTGGCCCTGGAGGCAGCCACACAAGCAGCCCCATGGCCAGCCTCCCAAGTGGCTCCATGGCCAGCTGCACTGGCTGTTGCTCGGACAACCCTGGGTAGCTGGCCCAGGGGACCTCCTAAACAGCAGCCAGTGCAGCTGGCACCAGGGACTGGCCAGTGTAGCAGTTGGTGGGGTGGGGCGGGGGGCTCTGAGGTCCCCCAGAGCAGCAGCAGTACTGGGAGCCACCTTGGAGGCTGCCAGAGCAGCAGCCCTGTGGGCAGTTAGAAGTAGTCAGAGCAGGGATCAGTGGGCATCTCAGGCTCCTCTAGAATAGGGGCACCTCCAGTGCTCCCCAGAGCAGGGGTAACTCAGGAGTAGCTAAGATTCAGTCAGGGGAATTTATAATAGTAGTCATGGATATATCGGGATCCATGAATTTTTGCTTATTGTCCATGATCTGTCCATGACTTTTACTAAAAATAGCCGAAACAAAATCTTACTCAATCATTGAACCATCAACCCTCACTTCTTTTCTGTCCGTGATACCAGCTTTCATCGCTGACTTGTCCTATTTTCTCTCTAGGACCTCCTCAGCACTCTCCAAACCTGTGCAGAATTCTCTGTAAAAACCCACAAGCCTTCTATATCACCCTCTTTTAAATCTCTCTTCCAAACACACCTCTGCCCTGACGCCAGCAAGACTCTGGGCACAGTGCAGGTAGTTGGTGTGGTGATTATTACACCAAAATCAGTTCACTGACAACTTGTCACCCTCCCTCTTCACCACCTCCCACCAATTTATTTTTCTTGACCTGTTGCCTCACCTCAGCTACAGAGATAAACTCTTTGGGGCAAAAACTTTTTTATGGTTTCTGTGTACTATACCCAGCACACTGACCTTGATCCCTGGCTCAGAGCTCTAAAATCTACCACAATAGAAATTAATTAATAAATGATGCTATTACTTGTTAAGGCAACCCTGGAATACAAATGCATATGCAATTTTAATGGCTTGGCTGTGGCACATTTCAAGGGGATGGGAGAGCTGGTTTCTGTGCACACAAAGTTCCTCTCTCTTTGTGGAAAGATCACCCCGAACTCACACCGGAGAGTATCCCCGGGGAACAAGAGCTCAAGGGAGAGGGCACCTGGGGGATAAAGAGGCTGAAATCTAGAACACGGGCTGAGAGGGACCCTCTGCTGCTAGGGCCTGCTGGCCCCTGAGCACCTATTACCCCATTTCTCCCCCAGCCAGCCTGTTCCCTCTATCTCCCTGCCCTTACGACCCTGAGGTGACTGTCTATGACCTCCCTTTCCTCCTTCCATTGTCTCTCTCTGTCTCTATCCTCCTCCTCAGCAGCTGCACACTGGTTTGGCACCACCAGAACAGGAGCAAGTGAAAAGAAAGATGAGGGTCCACCTGAGCACAACGGTGGCAATACAGAAGCCCTTCCTACAGAGGACGAATCATTACACGGAAAATGCTGCTCAATCCCTGCTTGGTGCATGACAGACTTTGTTGGAATGGGCAGAATTATATAGGAAAGTTTATTTTTCTGTCTATGAAAATTAGTATAAATTAAGATATTGGATGTTCTCCAAGGTTTCTCATCTTAGACTCAGATTAACCTCCACATCTTCCTTTCGCATATACTAAGACCATTCTCTCTCTTTATATCATTTACATCATAAACGCCTGCAAATGTGATTAGAAAAACTGTGTTTTTGATAGAGGAAAGAATCCCAAATTATATTAAGACTTTTTAATCTAATCTGACTGCAGAATCTAGAAGCCAAATACAAAACCGAAGATTTTCACTTATATATTAAGTATCAATTGTGTTTGATTTGCCTCACCTTTTGGATCCTTGTACCAACCAAATTCTTTTCCACATTTAAGCAGATTGAAAGTTCTTTCTAGAAAGAAGTGATGCTAATTCATTACTTTCTGGAGACTTCTACCTGCAAAGTATTACCTAGGAATAGGTCCTGATTTTGCACCATTAAAATCAATGGAATTTTGGTCATGCTTTTCATTTATTCTCTGATAGTGTGCAGTTGGTATTATGAAAGTGTTAACATTTACAGAGGATTCTAAAAATTATTTGTTAAAACTCCATTCTGTGAACAGTGTTACAAGCGAATAGCACTGTGAAAACGATATGGGATGTTACATTATATTTAGGCTTTGAAGGATTACAATTTTGTTGATAAATGTCTGTAAATATCAACTATCAAATATCGATTTTAGCATACACACACAAAGGCTGTGTCTGCCTGGGCCCCCTACTTCAAAGGGAGCATGGTAAGTAGGGTGTCGGGAGATTATTAATAAAGTGCTGAGGTGACTATACAGCACTTCATTAAGCTAATTCCCCCCCACAGCAACTCAGAAGTGTTAAACTTCGAAGTGCCAGCTCTCATGTAGCTGCGGCTAACCCACCAGTACTTCAAAGTGCCTGGGCAGCTTCAAAGTCCCTTTACTCCTCAAAAGTTTCCCAGGCACTTTGAAGTACCAGCAGGTTAGTCGTGGCTACACGCAAGCTGGCACTGCGAAGTTTAACACTTCGAAGTTGCCGTGGGGGAGAATTAGCTTAATGAATTGCTGCATATGCACGACAGCACTTTATTAGTAATCTCCCGACACCCTACTTACCATGTTCCCTTTGAAGTAGGGAGCTAGTGTAGACACAAACATATTGTTGAAAAAAGTATCTCCACCACCACTAACTTAAATTTACAGACAGGCAAAATAAGGACAAGACTACTTGGATAAGGATGTTGACATATAATTTGATATGCAATGTTGACAATTCATGTTTTAACTATTAAAAAGCTCTAACTTTTTGAATCTTAGCGTCTGCTATCATTAAATAATTTTCTCACTCTCTGTACTACTGAATTCCCCTTAATTTCCAACAACTGTGAAAATTAAGATAAAATTTAAAAATGCTCAAAATAAACATCAATCTTATTCAGTGATGATAAAAATAAAAATCAAATTCTGCCATGCCGAATTATATATAACCTGATCGGATCTGAAGAGGTGGGTCTGTCCCACAAAAGCTCATCCCTAATAAATTATTTTGTTAGTCTTTAAAGTGCTACATAACTGCTGGTTTGTTTTATACATAAACTATGTGTGTTAAGCACAGTGGAGCAAATTAAATCTGGAATATAAATTAAGGGACAAATTCTGTCCTCATTTACAACTGTGTAAACGGTCAAAAACCAGGAGGCAAAGGCTGCAAATCTGAGTGCAGAAGGAAGAATTCATCTCACTACTGTCCATATGATTAGCACTACAGGAGAGCTCACTGAAATTAAAGAGATAAATTTAGCAGAGTTAAGTTTCCATCGGCATTCATTCTTCCACCTAACTAATCATTAGCTTCTTCTATCCAGTCATGTTGTGAACTCAGTTTGCAGTATATGTCTGAAAAGGGTTGGGAACAATATTCAGGAGTACAGTAAACCCCTGAAATGCACCATTTCAAGTTGCGTTTAACTTGCGTTAACATGAGTTAAGCACAAATTGAAGCTGCTCTGCAGTTGTCTACCTGCCCGGCTCCCCCTGCTGGAGGAAACAGGGTGGACAGACAGCCACACCACCTTGGCTGTCTTCACCCCGGCTTCTCCCAGTAGGGGGAAGCAGGGTGGACAGACAGCTGCATCGCTGAGGCTTCTCCCCATCTTCCCTCAGCTGGTCAGTTTCCTGGCTCCCCTGAGTCACACTGGAAATTTTACTCATTAATCAATTTTACTCAATTTTACTCTCATGAGTCAGGGGTCTTCTGTACATGTGGTAATTCCATCTCCGACAGATAAAATGTATCTTATATTGTTGATTTCATGCAATTTTTCAGAACTGGGATACGACAGCTCACACATCAGAATGGAAATTACTTATACAAAATACTACATTCCTGTGCACCAAGACAGGTAAAGATCATACTGAATCACACGTTTTCTGGGGCTGTAAAAGTCACAGAGCTGGATCATGACCTGGACTGTCCCCTACAACGGGGGATAAGAAGAAACAAAAATCATGAAGCTTATGTTTAAGCTTGCATGGATAAATGCAGTGTATGGTATAATCCACAATTCTCCTCCAGTCAAAGGCAGGTAGAACCATTTTTTTAATTATTATTGTTATTTCCAATGTACAGCCAGCCCATTCGGTGTACAAAAGTGGTATATGAACTTGCTGCTGGTATAAATGAATAGGGAATTACATATTTCATACAGCTAGGAAGGATCTCAAGAGGTCACTGAGTCTATTCCCCTGCACTCACAGCAGGACCTGTCACAATCCCTGACAGATTTTTTTTTAATCTAACTTGTCCTAGACCCTTGAAAGGTGCATTCAAGGATTGAGCTCACAACCCTGGGTGTATAAGGCCAATGCTCTAATCACTGAGTTATCTCTCCCCTCAGCATCATTATCATCATCCTGGAGCAAGATGGGAGCAGGGAGGAAACTGTGGTGTCCTCTGGCACTCTCCTTTCCTGGGATGCTCCTGGATGACACGAAAATGTGGCAGCCCTTACTATGGGCTGTGTCCTTGTGCCCAAATCTGCCCCATAACTAGGTTAACGAAATAACATCCTGAAAGAGCCAAGTACCTACTTTTGTCGCTTCCCATTCCCCTTCCAAAGTGTTTAAACTATCTACTTTTTAATCTTCCAGGGAGGGAACCTGTGTCATTCTCATCTGCAAAGCATCTAGCAATTTACAAATCCATTGTAACAAATATCACAAGGCCACATTCCGCCAAGTGTACTCGTGTGAATTAGCTTATTACCCAAGTAGTTCAGCAGGATCTCCCTGAAGATGGATACATGATGTTAAAGTAACGAGGGGTCCTGTGGCACCTTATAGACTAACAGAAATGTATGAGCATAAGCTTTCATGGGCAAAGACCCACTTCTTCAGATGCAGGTAGTGGAAATTTGCAGAGGCAGGTAAAAATAGGCAGGCCAGAGCAAAGCTGTAGATAATGAGGTTAACTCAGTCAGGGAGGGTGAGGCCTACTACCAGCAGTTGATCTGGAGGTGTGAACACCAAGAGAGGAGAAACTGCTTTTGTATTTAGCTAGCCATTCACAGTCTTTGTTTAATCCTGAGATGAGGGTGTCAAATTTGCAGATGAAATGCAGCTCAGCAGTTTCTCTTTGGAGTCTGGTTTTAAAATTTTTTTGCTGTAGGATAGCTACTTTTAAATCTGTTACTGTGTGTCCTGGGAGATTGAAGTGCTCTCCTACAGGCTTTTGTACATTGCCATTTCTGATATCCGACTTGTGTGCATTTATTCTTTTCTGTAGGGACTGTCCAGTCTGTCCAATGTATATAGCAGAGGGGCATTGCTGGCACACGATGGCATATATTACATTGGTAGATGTGCAGCTGAATGAACTTGTGATGATGTGACTGACCTGGTTAGGTCCTGTGATGGTGCTGCTGGTGTAGATATGTGGGCAGAGCTGGTGCCGAGATTTGTTGCATGGGTAGGTTCCTAAGTTAGAGTTGCTGTGGTGTGGTGTATAGTTGCTGGTGAGAATTTGCTTCAGGTTGGCAGGTTGTCAGTGGGCTAGGACTGGCCTGCCTACCCAGGTCTGTGAAAGCTGAGGATCATTGTCCAGTCAATAATAATTACTGTTAAAAATAATAAAATAACCAAACATTTACTTTTTATCCAGGTTATACAAAATCCCCAAAATCCTACAATATACAAACAAATGCACCACAGACATAAAAATTATCAAGAGTCAAAATGACTTTGAAACCATTAGATGTGATGGACAGACATGCTTTCTGGAAGGTTTTGAAGTAACTGAAAAACAAGAGCTTGCAGACATTAAAGGTGAGGTAGAATCATCCTGACTCAAAATTTGGAGCAATAAATAAGCAAGTTGGTGCTAAAAAAAGTCTATTGACTCATCTGAAAGAACATGTTGAAAAATCATTAAATATTAAATCATTAAAAAGTCAGCTTTCAGAAAATCAAAATCACCCTGTCACTTAACAACAGTCCCTTTAAAATCATTCTTAGCCACAATAAAAGTTCTTTGTGGGTTACTGTATGCCCTTGGTTTGGTTTCCATTTATGAAAAGCAAGTAATGTACTATGTATCAAAAACACTTCTCCTTGTGTCTTTTTTTAGCTGATTTCAGAGTAAGAATCCCACTTCTTTACAGTGTAGTTCCTTTTGAGGTATCAGGTGGCAATTATTTTGCAGCATACACAAAACTGCTTGACAGTTCAGGTCAGGAAGTGATAAGGAATAATAAATACATATTAAACCATAAATGGAGCTTAAGCAAACAGAAAATAATTACACAGATTGGAAACTGGCCAATATCCCAGCACTGTTTTCTTGCAAAAATGCACAAGGATCTCTGACAATTACAGGTGTTCAGAATCTTGGTTTAACTCTCATCCAACAACCACATGCACCTCTAACAAGATAGTACCCCCATCACCACACAGTGGGTTTGCCTATACTAAATGGAAGATCCACCCCATCAGGGCCAGGATCGATCTTCCAGAGTTCAGTTTTGCACGTCTGTTAAAGACACAGAAAAATTGATCTCTCCTTGTACTCCACGTTATTGTGTGTAATAACGGAGGTCGACGTGAGAGTATATAAGCTAGGTCTTCACTGGGGAAATAGTTGATACCATTATGTCGATTCTAGCCACATAAATGCCATAGCTAGAACTGCATATCTGAAATCGACTTATTTCTGGAGTATAAACTTAGCCAGAGACAATATACCTGAACTGACTTAGGGGAAATGTAACCTACTGAATCAAACAACATCACCTAGGCTTTTCTAGCAGATCTCTCAACAATTGCTAACAAGGCCTGATCCTGTTTAGTATGGATACTCTCACCGCTCTGAATAGGGGTATGTCTTCAGACAAAGGATCTAGCCCTAAGGCTCTGTCTAGACTAGAGGGTTGTGTCAACAAAACAGCGGATTTTGTGGACACAACCCGCAAAGTGTCCACATTCCCCAGGGTGTTGTTGACAGTAAGTCAACAAAATGCAGCACTTTTGTTGACAGCTGTACCCCAGTCACCATGAGGAAAATCACCTCTGTGAACAGACAGCTGTCAACAAAAAGCTGGTCTGGACATTCCAGAGGCCCTTCTGTAAGGGGCTTCTGGGACACTGCGCAACCCTGTCTGCTGTGCTTCCAGTTGGTCATTTTGCCAATAGAGCAGCTGGACAGCCCAGTCACATGCTATTGACAGAGTGGATTGCTCTTTCGATCCGCTTTGCTGTCTTCTCAATCAGTTGTCTTTTTTACTGAATTCATTTATTATTGCATAAGTCTACATTGTTATATTATGCAGAAACAAGGAACTCTATTCCAAACCTGCCAGTCCCTTGGAATAATCCTGCCCTATATAGGATAGAGTTTGTGGCCTTCTTAAATTAAATCAAGACCTAGAGAAGAAATGAATATAAGCTGAACCTCTCCAGTCTGGCACTCTCTCTTCTCAAAACATCCATAATCCCGCATAATTTTAGTTAGCTGGATGGCCATTTAGCATGGGAAGTAGGAAGTAGCATCCTTCAGTCTACGTAGACTATGGATCATGCCCTTCGTAGTTCCATTTGTTGTTCCCCTTTGTAGTTCCTTAGCATGGGAATGGCCAAGTTTCCCATGGTCCCACAAAGTTTGTTTACAGCCACCAGTCCTGACACTCAGTGTTCTGTTCTGTTATTTATGTTTAATTTACCCCTAAACGTCTTCTAAGAGCCCAGTAAGCAGTGGGAGTGCTGGTAATACTTCTCAACAATATTGATTTCCTGTGGACTGGCACATTCTCTTGTGTGGCTCCAGTCAGGTCCTGAGGGACTAGAGAGGTTCAACCTGTACCACACTATGTGCAGTTACTGAAATCAATTAAAAACTGCCCCTAAGAAAAAGAAAAGCGACTGCACGTTGAAGTCAAATGAGAGTTTTACCATTTCCTAAAATGGAAGCAGAATCATCCCTCAGATAAAGTTTATCTGTTTATAAATATCTTACTGCAGTGGCATGGAGAAACAAATACAAATACAAGGATCACAATGCAGTTTCAAAAAATGTATCTGCCTGCTAATGTCTGCTCTACCTGCGTATATTTACAGTTCTGTGTTGGCTTGCTTTTTGTTCCCCTGCCCTATTTTCCCCTCCTTTATCAATATTTTTTCCTTTTTTCTTCTGGCTGGGTCTACACATGCCCCTTCCTTTTGAAAGGGGCATGTTAATGAGCAGGTTCGAAATATGCTAATGAGGTGCTGCAATGAATATGCAGCACCTCATTAGCATAACGGCGGCCACAGCGATTCGAAAGTGCGGCTTTTCGAATCACGCGCCGCCCATGGAGACGGGACCTTCCAAAAGGACACCCCCAGTTTTTGAAAGCCCTTCTTCCGATCACCAGATCGGATGGGCCGCATGCCAACTGGTCTAGTTTATTAAAGCAAGAGTTGCGTACAAAGAATGAGGCTATATAGCACACCGCAAGCTGGGGCTCTGTTCTGGAGCAGTCCCAGAGTTTTGCAGGCTCTGGTACAGATTCTGGAGACTGTGTAAATTTCCAAAAAAAATTAAACAATTGGGGGGTTTTTTCAGTTAATTAAAAATAAAAATAAATAATGGGAACATAGGAAGCGCCAGGGACAATTAGCCTCAAGAACCAGCTAGTCCAGTGTCCTGTGTGAGAGGAAGATGTGTAAATCTCACAGCAGATGTGGGGATACTCTGCCTCCCAATATTGGTCTCATCCTGCTCTTTAGCAGAGATTGGCATAAGCTTAGATATATGGGGTACAGTGTACCTTCCGGAATTTGCATGGTCATTATGGTAACTCTGGGTACTCGTTATTCATATTCATGCTCGATACATTTTTTAAACCTTGCCAATTTCTTGAATTATACAGCTGTTAGCATAGTACTTGTATTACTTATTTTAATTCAGTTTAGTTTATGCTGTCCTCAAGTTTTATGTTTTCAGTATAGCACAGACTTTTTCATTGACAATGCTTAAGTGCATCATAGAAGTTGTCAGGAAGAAAATAGAGATTTTAGCAGCTAGGTGGAAACTTCTGAAACTGGGAAGTAGGATGTAGTTTGAGATTATGAGATAAACAGACTGGCATGACACGTCTGCTAAAAGGATAAACCATGAAAATACGAACAGTTGGGAGACAGCATGCCGTCTTTAGGTTTCAGAGTGAACAATTTGTTTCAATGAATTCAACCCCTCACGTCTCTCACAGACATTGTTTCTCACGGTTTGAAGCTTCAGGAAGGCAAAAGCGCATCAGTTAACCTTACATGTACTTTTTCAGGATTATCTTCATAATCATGATGACTATAAAATAAATTTACAATATGAAGCACAAACCTGCATTCAGGGTTAAATTTACTGCGAATTCTCCAACCATGGAATCTACAGGAGGGACCCTGATTAAGAGCCCTGACAATCTTGTTTATATCCTGCTCAAAAAAAACTTATAATGAAAGTTCACTGATATTAATAACTTGGAAAACATCAATGTTCACTAAGCCTGACTCTGGGACGCTACTTGATGATGTGCTTTAAATTAGAAGAATATATTATTGTGTTTTGATTATTTGTTGAAGATAAAAATTAAAAACAACCAAAGATTCTCTATGGAAAGATTATGTGTAATTAACTGTTGTGCATCAAAGCCATATGACATTGAACAGAGGATTTAGCAGCTGCTGAACCTATTAGTATATGTTTCTTAGATCCGCAGAACATACTGAATCTTTTATAAGGGAGGCTTTACCTTCATTCACACTTTCATTCCTCATTTTCCCTCAGCATCTTCTCTACAAAAGACTTCAGTTACAGCAACTATTATAAAATCTTGCAAGTTACGCTGTGTCACTGCTAGCACTGAGACCTTCCAAGAACAGCCAGGTGCTTCTCAAAAGGATGTTGGTGGTTCAGTCAGTAACACTCGTGGCAAACTTTGCTTCTGAGTCAATATCAAGCCATCTAGCCCTGAACATCATTAGCAGGACCTGTGCTTGTGAAGAATTACTGAAAAGGAAACAATGCACAAGTTAAACACTTACCTCCCTATCTTAGAGAATTGATTTCCTTCACTACCAGGACCATAATGTTCAGCCTAGAAAACGGCACTCAGAAATGAAACCACGTACCTTAGAACTTAGCCAGTCAAATAGTGATGTAATCTTGAACACGAAATGAATTTGCTGCAGGTACTTTTCTACAACCTTCTAATTTAACCCTACTTGCACTAAGTTTAGCTATTTGGAAACAACACATGTGGCTGTAGAAATTTCTTCTCTTTTTCAGTTATGTCCTGTAGTGAGACCTCTAAATCTTAGACCATTCTATACACTCACACCTTTAATTACTAGCATTTAACAGGCTAGATAAATGAAGATTCGGAAAGGAGATGTGTTACAACTGTGCCAAGTTTGAACTTTGAGATGTGCAGGCTGCTGAGGGAGACTGGGTGTTTGTCTGACTCCCCACATCTCCGCTCTTCACATTTCCTCCTTTGCTCTCCTCTTTGTTTTTGTCTCTTACTGTTTAATCTCCCTCCCTCTCTTCTGCAGTACTCATCTTCTTTCTTCAGATGTGACCTGATCACTCCTTCAGCTGTTAACCATCAGCTCTCTCCTACTGCCTCAATGAAGTGGGCAGAGCATGGATCTACTATATAAGAGCTCAGTGTTGTTATAGTTATAACATACTAATATATATAATATAATATATTGCATACAATATTACACATGCCTACTCACACACCATCACAAACCTGATTTTCCAGCAGAAGTGCAACCTCTCTGCAAAACTATAAACCTCAAAATAAGCACGTGAAATACACAAAGATTGGGGAGGTATGGTAACTCTTCTGTGGTGGTTTGACTGAGGTCACAGCTATCAGGTCAACACCAACTTCCCTGAAAATGTCTTATTCAGATTTACCAGGTAACTGATGCATGGCTTCAAATGTATCCAATTAATCATCATAGTTCCACATAATAGGGCACACTCTTATCAGTTCAGCCCTGCAATCTTGACTCACATGAGCAGCCCCTTTGATGTTGATGGATTGCAAGACCAGGACAAGTGGGTTTAGCAATGCCCATAGTGAAATACCCCACATGGGGGATACATGATATTGTTTTGAATAATATGATAAGGCATACTTATTTCAACCGGGGACATCTTTGTATTCCCACACACACACACCTCCATAAAACACTGTGCTGTTTCAAAAGCTTTTCAAACAACCAGCCATCCTTAACACAAACCAATAAAAGCAATGGAACTCAGAACTGGCAGAAATTATATCTTTTATCTGTCCTATTGTGCCTAGAAGATCCAACAAATATATATGAGGCCATTTGATGCTCAGAGGTGCCTACAATACCTCGGCAAAAGAGAATGGATTAAGGGAAGCATTCAGTCTAAACTCTAAACCTCCTTACTTTCATCAATATATTTGCTCCACAAATATATCCTCTAATAACTCTCTCTAATGTAAATAAATATAAATATAAATATAAATATATCTTTCTAATATATCCTCACAATAACTCCAGGGAGATTAAATTGGGACTATATCATGCACAATGGTCTACGTCATTTGTAAAGCTTGTGTGTGTGCATTTAAGTACTTGTGAAAGCTGCTTCACAAGCAACCTTAGAGAAGGGAGGTAAATACATTGTTTGTAAAAACAGGTAGAATCTGTTTAGCAAATGTGCAAGCTTTTCCTCACTGTCACGCCAATAAGGCTCAAACCACAATAAAGATAGAAACCTGACCTGGTAGGAAACCCTCTAGATGCGCTCAGTCTCCAGGTTCTGTCAGTTCTTGTCCTCTATGCCAAATTATTACAGGTTGAACCTCTCTAGTCTGACACCCTCAAGACCTGACCAGTGCTGAACAAGAGAATTTGCCAGACTACAGAGGTCAATATTGTCTAGGAGCAATATTGTCTAGCAACACTTCTACTGACAACTGGACTTTTAGAAGACATTTAGGGGTAAATTAGAGCTAAATAACAGCACAGAACACTGAAAGCCAGGACTGGTGTGTAACCAAACTTTATGGGACCATGGGAAACTTGGCCACATCTATTGAAAAGTGATCGTCCAGCTAACTAAAATCATGCTGGATTACGAATGTTACCAGATGAGATGGTGACAGACTAGATAGGTTCAACCTATGAAAACAGTGACAACAGGGAAGGGGTTTGTGATGTGATGGGAATTAGGCTGCACCTACCATTGTTGTATGCAGTGTTGCTGTAGTCATGCTGGTCCCAGGATATTAGAGACACAAGGTGAGTGAAGTAATATATTTTAATGACTTAGCCTCTATTGATGGGAGACAAGTTTCTTCAGGTCTGGGAAACATACCATCTCATTTGAGATTCATAACATTACTACTACTGCGTTATATGGGAAGGAATTATTCCCTGGGTCAGACTAGCAGGGAGCAGGCAGTTTTTCACCTTCTTCCAGGCATGAGGCACAGGTCACTTGCAAGGATTCTCTGAGAACATCTCACTCAAACAGTTCCCTGCCAGTGTAGGGGCCTCAGGCACTGGTGTATCTCAATTCCTCCCATTCTCTGTCTATGGCACACAACAGTCTCCTTGGGGCTGTAATATACTTGGATCTAATGCTGAATGCTGGGCTTGGTGTGGAGGTGGCTAGGTGGTATTTAGTGGTCTGTAATATACAGGAAGCAACTCCAACTTGATGACCTGGTGGTCCTTCTGACCTTGAATTCTGACTCTCTGGCCACCTTTTAATGTAAAAGTCATATCAGAAGTAATCTGCTGCTTATCGTGTGTGCGGAACTCACTGTGGTGCAGAGGTCCGCAGAGAATGTGGTGGAGCTGCCAGTGTTATTACAGGCAGAGGCTGTGCAACCGATTCTCTACACTACGTCTCCAGCATGCAGGAGGGCTCTGCATCATCCCCTGCATAGGCTGGCATGGAGGGTAGTGTTTGGAAGTGTTTCAAAAGATCGCTTATGGGCTCCAACGAAACCCGGTTGCCCAAAAATCCTGGCCAAGCCCCTTGGGTCTATGGTCCTGGGTGTTAGGGGTCTAATGGCAGCCCCATGACTTTGGCCCTACTTAGGCGATAGACTGTGCTCCCCCAGCCCACAGGCATGCGCACACACGCTTTACCCAGCTAAAGTTCAATCATTCAGGCTATAGGAAAGTAAAGTGAACTTCACTTTAAACAACTTTCCACGTTTTCAGAGCTCAGTGAGTCCTCTGGCCCCAATCCAGCCAGGCACTTAAGCAGGCGATTAGCTTCAAGCAAGTGAGCAGCCTCACTGTCATTCAGACTTGACGCCAATCTGACGTTGTGAATTTATCCTCTTTATATCCTGGAAATCTTGAGAGAACAGACTGTGCCATGACATTGTCAATACATCTCAGTTTAAGTTAGGTAGAGGATACACACATTTTCATGGTATTACAGTTTTTCTTCTGCTCGCTAGTAGAAGTAGCTGAGCTAAGAGAGACAATAAAAAATATAAACAAAATGGTAAATACTTAAAATTCAAAGACAGCTTTTGCCAAAGTATGTAGAGCCTCAGTTACACTCCAGAGAAAATACCTGAGTGGGGTGAGTGGAGACAGAAGTAGTTTGCTTTCGAAGCTAGCACCACAGCTAAAGGACATTAGAGGTCACAGGAAATGAGAAAAGAACACATATAGAAGACAACAAAAGAGGTGGCTCGTGGTATGAAGAGCTTTCCCCCATAGATCACATTATTCACATGGAAGCAATTCAGTAGCCCAGTCATTCTATGCTACTGAAGGATAAAAAATGCATTCTCTTTTCTCCTGTTGTATGCTTAGGTCGCAAGTTCTTTGGGCAGGGACCCTCTTTTTGTTCTGTGTCCACACAGCACCTAACACACTGAGGTCTGTGACTGGGAGCCACAGTAATATAAATACTAATAACAATTAATAATTAAGAAATCTGAAGCAAAAATTACAACAATTAATTTGATATTAAAAACACTGGTTTGAGGCTTTGATTTGTGTTTTTTAAAGCTCTGTCTTACGGAAGAGAGAAATCATGCCCACAATCCTTGGTAACAAAATCATACTTGGCAACAAAAAAGCAGTCCAATAGCACTTTTGTTTTCATAGTATATAAACTAGCACTGGTATCTCTCTGTTACTATACTTGGCAACATGTCAGTCATATCAGCCCGATTCTGAATACCACATACTCAGAGCAGCCTGCAACTGGAGTTTTGTCTGTTGAAGAAATGCAAAATAAGGCTCATAGTATTTTTAACAGTGAGTTTCAGCTACTGGTAGGACACAACCACTATTGCATAAGGCATCTGAATATCTTGTCCTCATCCCCAACTGACCTGGCTCCCATCTGCACAATTCAGAACACCTGGGGCCTCACTTATGTCCAAGAGACACTTGGTCTTTAGCCCTATGTTGCCTGGGGGTGACATGGGTACAAGGGAGAGTGGAATTTGGACCCAAACACAGCAGTACATCATCAGCAGTTATGACTTTATTGTGATTCTCAAGGTATTTAGTGTTTTATTTAAAACTCCAAATATGACCCCTCACTGAGAACAAGAAAAATGAGAACTCTAAATACTTCAAAATCTGGAGGCAAATAAAGCCCCAAATTTTAAATGTCATTATTTTTAACCAGTATCATTTTAGGGCTCTGACTCATGATTTTTGAATGTCTGGGAATAGCAATATTGGGTATATTTGTGCTCTAGTTTTCTGGACCAGATAGACACCAACCTTAGGCGCCAACATTCATCTTCAGCTGCATCACTGCAACTCTAGTGAGTTCATAGGCATTGTGGGGGTAAAATAAAAAGGAGAACTGGGCCTATTAGTAGGAATTCTGGGTGCAGTTCAGTTATCAATTCCTTCATCTTCCAAAATGATCAAATTTATTATTTTAATGTGGAAAAGCCTTTTCATTTTCATCTACATCAATACATTAGTCTTTTAAAAGAGGACGTCTCCACAAAGATGAAAAATTACCAATAAATAAATTCTCTTTACTCCACGAGACACAAAAAGGGAAGGACAGATGACACAATGTAGACAACTCATACATATTAATAAAGTTAAGATCCCTCTGGTTGGGTTATTTTAAGTGGTCTGTGGCCATTACAGCATTTGTTGCTTTTACTGATGTATTTCCTTAGTCTAACAGTGACAGCAATAGTATAAAGCTAATGTTTTCAAGTGGATTTGGCTGATTATTTCATTTCAAAGACAAAGATCTGTAAAGAAAATGAACATTTAAGGTAAGATCTACACAGGATCAATGACATGCCACGTGAGTTTGCTGTCTCATGAACAATATATAACACAGCACCCACACCCAGTGGCACCAGCACTTAACTGGTCTCCAAGGGCCAACAGGAACAGGCTACTAGCTAGCCAATTCGAGACTTTTAGCCAGTAAGCGAGAAAGAAATTTTAGCCTAGCCTGTCTACTAATGCTGAACAACCCCACAAATAGAATAACTATTTGCAACAGTTCTCTTGCCTAACAATGCTTTGTGGCAATGTTTCTATTCTTTTGAAGTCTTCATACTAAACTAAAGTTCACAAATACTATAACTCTTGAAAAACACACATGCACACAAACATAAGACCTGACCACATAT
Source organism: Carettochelys insculpta (assembly GCF_033958435.1). Taxonomy (NCBI): domain Eukaryota; kingdom Metazoa; phylum Chordata; order Testudines; family Carettochelyidae; genus Carettochelys; species Carettochelys insculpta. The sequence goes on from NC_134137.1 coordinate 48,906,684, forward strand.
TCTCCATGACTTCCCAAGTGTGGAGAGTCCGTGTGTACACATGCATCCCTAATTTCAAATGCAGTTTTGTCTAAGCAAGAAATACAGTATCAGGCCCACAAAAAATATGACAGATTCACAGACAACTAGATGAACTGGGCAAAAATCGTAGACACTATTAAATTTGCCACAGCTGCATTGTAGTGATTATGAATTGTCAGTTTTCCCACAGACTCCTGACCAGACCCTAACATCAGTCAGAGCAGTGTAAATATGGAGTAATTTGACTGAACTCCAGATTCTCATCTGAGAGGAATAAGAATCTGATTGTATGCATCCTTCAACATTTCAGTTAAGCTGCAGAAGCAATCTGCCACCAGTTAGGCATATGAGAAACACACATGCCCTGCTAGTTAATTATTTACAGAGCACACCTGCTCTACCTCACCTTACTCTGTCAGGGCCTGACATTATCACGCATATTCACAATGTAATGAACATTTGAACAGACAAGAGGAGGACATGGAGAAAGATTGAACGCAGCAAGAAAAACGAACACAATAAAAGCCCAGTTGTCCAGCATTCAGATAACTGGCAGATTTAGTTAACCAGCATGCCCAGCTGGGGCTGCTGGCCACGGACCGGTGTCCTGACTGAGGCTGGCTGCCATGGGGCTGGTGTCAGAGCCAGCTGCTGCAGGACCTGGGGGTCCCAATGTCCTGGCCAGGGTCAGCTGCCACAGGGCCAGATGCCCACTGCCCAGCCAATGGTCGGGGGATAGAGAGGGGCTGGCTGCTGGCCCCAGCTCTACTATCCAGCACATTTTATTATCTGGCATCCCTGGATTATGCTGTTAACCTACTAAACTGGGCTGCCTTACTATTTATCTACTACATTGAATTTGTTACAAGGTCAAACTATAGCAGCCACTAGTTCAGTTGGTAATCTTGGAGGGAAAACCATGTTTTTACTAACAAATCTAAGAAAAATATATTTGTTTACATTTACAGGAGATAATACTGCCTGCTTCTTATTTACAATATCACCTGGAAGTGAGAATAGATGTTCACATGGCACTTTTGTAGCTGGCATTGCAAGGTATTTACATGCCAGATATGCTAAACATTCACATGCCTCTTCATGCTTTGGCCACCATTCCAGAAGCCATGTTTCCATCGTGATGATGCTCATTAAAAAAATAAAATATTAACTAAATTTATGACTAAAATCCTTGGAGGAGAATTGTATAGTTCCTGCTATTTTACTCAGATTCTGCCATATTTTTAGTGCAGCCTCAGACTGAGTGCATGTTGTTCATTATAAGAAGACTTTCCCTGCAGATCTGAAAAACCACAAAGAAGGTACCACTGTAAAATTTCTAAAGATAGCTACAATGGTCAACCCAAGGTATAAAAATCAGAAGCACCTTCCAAAATCTGAGAAAGAGAATGTGTGAACCATGCTTCAGAAATCTTAAAAGCACAACAATCTGATGCGGAAACCAGGAAACCTCAACCAACAAGAAGAAAAATCAACCTTCTGCTGGTGGTATCTGATGATGAAAATAGTCTACGCTGCTTTGGATTGTTACCTAACAGGGTCGCATGTCCTCTGAAATGGTGGTCAAAGCATGAAGGGACATACAAATCCTCAGAATACCTGGCACCTAAGTACCTTGCAACACCATCTTTAAAAGTGCCAAGTAAGCACCTGTTTTCTCTTTCAGGCAACACTGTAAACATGAACCAGACAGCACTGTCTCCTGCAAACGTAAACAAACTTGGTTATCTGAGCACTTGGCTGTACAAGAAAGAGGACTGAGTGGATTTTACCCTTAGATTTCTGGAGCCAATTACAAAGTGTAAATGCTTCAGGCACTAAAATAGTCTAACCATGGAGTCCCAGGCAGTTCTTCTAGGTCTCCAATCTGTCTTGCCACCACCTGCTTTTTGAGACAGATGGTCCCTTACGCCATGAATCACAGAAATATTCAGATTACTCACAGTCCCAAAAGATCAGTAAGGCCCATGTCAATCGCACTTTAGAAATATGAGACAATGCTTGTATCCAATCACATAATAAACTATCTTGAGATTTACTGTATAGGAAAAGGAAACAAGAGTTATTAAAAGGAAACAAGAGTTATTTACAAGGTAAAGCAGATAAGCAAACATATATACACAATAAAATTCCAATCTTTAGTTTCAAAAAGTAATAGGTGCTTCTATGACAAGCAAGCTCTATATGTCTTTTGGGGCTAACCCAGGCTAAGCACTGAGGATCTTTTGCTTATGCCTAATATTCCCCTTCCCTTCCCTGTGAGCTCTCCATGATGAGAAATGTCAAAGCAGCACAGTAAACCGTCTTTGCCTCCCTTACCCCACCCGCCGCCCACTCCCGCCGCAGCAGCAGTCTGCCTGCCACTGTGTTCCTAGTGCAGGGAAGAAAAGGAGCTGTCCAATGATTTGTTCTTTCTTTGTTCCACAAATGGAGTAGGTCACTCAGCTGTCAGATATCTCCCACAGCTTTGAAAGGAGAGGAGTGTATGCCTGCAGGGCAACAGAGATCAAAACACTGAGCAAAACATCAGGGCAGCCATTGTGGGATGCTGGAAGAAGCCAGTTCTGTCCACAAATCAAACAGCAGAGTCTCCACTGGCTCTTTGGCAACAACAAAAGGAAGAGAAAAGAGAAAAGTCTCTTATAGGGTTGAAAGGTTTGTTGCCAAAACGGTGATTTTCCTGACAGATGTTGTATTGCAGTGTGAACTCTCTCATTGTTTTGTCAGCAAAAGGCAGTTTTTGGTGACAAAGCATGATAGCGTAGACATATTCTAAGAGCCCAGTGCTGGCAAAGCAGGTAACCAACGTATAACCCATACCAATTTAACAAGAAGCATTGCAGTTGTAATCAAGTGACAATCCACTTACATACGGGTATCAAAGAAATGTTAATTAAGCTAGCCACCCTGAACTCATTCACTTTGTACAGTAAGCCCTCCAAATGCGCGATTTTGAGTCTCACTTAACTTGCATTAACGCAAGTTAAGCACAACTCAAAATCCCACTCCCCCAAGCCCTGGCTCAACCCCGCCCTGCACAGCCCCGGTTCAAACCCGCTGGCCCCAGTTCACCCCCACCTCGTGTGGCTCTGGCTCAGGCTCACCACCACCTGCATCCAGCTCCGGCTCACCTCCCCAGTGTATGCGGCTCTGGCTCATGCCCCATTTTCTACCAAGGAAAAAAGCTGCCCCATGACTTATGTGAAATTCGAGCTATGCAAGAGTGTGTGAGAATGCAATCCTCACAGAACTCGAGGGTCTACTGTATTGATAAGCATCAAAGAGGCTCAGCATCCTAGAGAGGTAGCCATGTTAATGTGTGTCGTCACAAAACAAAAAAGCAATCATGTAGCACTTTAAAGTGCTACAAGACTGCTTTTTTGTTTTGTATTAGAGGCTGTTTACCTGCGTCCTGTTAGAAGTTTAACAATGTACCCAAATTACCCTGCAGATGCTAACTCTCTTTCATGCGTTAATTGCCTGTACATTATGCATGTAGCAGTATTCAGTTAACCTTAAGATCAGAGAAAACAAACCAGCAGTCATGTAGCACTTTAAGACTACAAAATAATTCATAATCCACTTCTTCAGATCTGCCCCACAAAAGCTCATCGCCCAATAAATTATTTTGTTAGTCTTATAGTGCTACACGACTGCTGGTTTGTTTTGTTAGAATACAGACTAACACAGCTACTTCTCTGTCTACCTTGTCTTCATCTTAACTATCTCTGTCACAATCATGCAACGCTGTTGTCTTCTAGTGGAACTAGAATACCTGTGTATGCATAGGAAATAAAAAGGTTAACTTCAAATGATGGGATGGGATATATACAAAGAAGAATCCTCAGTTATATTCCATGCTCAAACAACCTGACAGCCCGCTTCCACTATAAAAGTGACACCTGGTCTGATCCTGACGCTCTAGTCTGCTGAACTTTAAACAGGGAAAGTTAAATCTGTGGGACTGAGATCTTCCAAACGGTTATTTGGAATACCCTGGAAAATGCATGCAACGACTCTAACCCATTTTCTATCTAAGCTACCATTAGATTCTGACCTGTTGGGATAATTTCAAACAAATTTTTACAAGCCAGCAGATATTACTTGATTGATATGATCCTGATCTATAAATAGAGTCCTGCAAGTCTGCAGGTACCTGCTTTATATACACAACCAACTGCGGATCAGCTGAAGATACAATTTTTTTTAGCCACGTAGGTCTCTTTATATCAACAATGAAAATCACTCATATATGACTCCATAGCTATTTAATAATTCTTTTCTTAATAAATCTTTAGTTAGTTTACTAATGGTTGGCCGACAGTGTGATATTTGGGTAAAATCTGAATTATATATTGACCTGAGGATAAGTATCTGACCCTTTGGGGTTGGTACAACTTTAAGTATAGTGAACAGGGTTTTCAGTGACCTATCACTATATTAGACTTGTTTGCCTGATAATAAGTCAAGGGCTGGGCTGTCTAAGGGGAACCATGTTTGGTTTCTTGTTAACCAGTGTGGTGCTATAAAAGGTCTTTGGTTACTGGCTAGGGGACTCTAATCATAGAATAAATCACAAATCTGGGGACTGTCTGCCCTATTTTTTGCAGTCTGACCTGAGTGTGGCATTCTGTTTACGGCCCATCCAGGTATCTGATCACATATGTATATTCCCTTTCTCCCTTTCTGCTTCAAGTTACAAACTCATCTGATGAGATGACTTCATTCACAAGTCTCTTCTTCTTCAGTAGAGGTGAGGATATGGAAAGAGAGGAAACAACGAAGTCTTTTGTCTCTTTTAATGTTTCACTCTAGTAAACAAGAAAGTATTCATTTGCAACTCCCATCCTAATGGGAAGAGGGAAAGAGTGAAGAACAAAGTCATTGGTCCCTTTTAATGTTCCACTTTAACGTTCGATCTGGCATTGATGAGCTTTCCTTGTCGGGCACAACATAATCACTTCTCTTGAGTGCTACCACTTCCCACTAGTTGATGTTTCTTTCCTGGCTGGTGATTTACACAATTGCATATTATGGCATACAACAAGAAGTCCTGTGGCACCTTATAGACTAACAGATATTTTGGAGCATAAGCATTTGTGGGAGAAGCGGGTCTTTGCCCGCGAAAGCTTATGCTCCAAAATATCTGTTAGTCTATAAGGTGCCACGGGACATCTTGTAGTTCTCGAAGACACAGACTAACACGGCTACCTCTCTGATACTTATTATGGCATACGTGTTCTTGGGCTGTACCTCACTTTGTTAGTGAGCTGCAGCCCATGAAAGCTTGTTCCTTAATAAATGTGTTAGTCTTTAGGGTGCCACAGGACTCTGCATTGTTTTTGGTGAAACAGACTAATATAGCTACCTCTCTGTAACAGTTTTAAAAATAACTAATATAACCATGTATGTGACATTAGAGCTGTGTCTACACATGCACGCTACTTCGAAGTAGCGGCACTAACTTCGAAATAGCGCCCGTCGCGGCTACACGCGTCGGGTGCTATTTCGAAGTTAACTTCGACGTTAGGCAGCGAGACGTCGAAGTCGCTAACCTCATGAGGGGATCGGAATAGCGCCCTACTTCGACGTTCAACATCGAAGTAGGGACCGTGTAGACGATCCGCGTCCCGCAACGTCGAAATTATGGGGTCCTCCATGGCAGCCATCAGCTGGGGGGTTGAGAGACGCTGCCTCTCCAGCCTGTGCGGGGCTCTATGGTCACCGTGTGCAGCAGCCCTTAGCCCAGGGCTTCTGGCTGCTGCTGCTGCAGCGGGGGATTCATGCTGCGTGCACAGGGTCTGCAACTCGTTGTCGGCTCTGTGGATCTTGTGCTGTTTAGTGCAAGTGTGTCTGGGAGGGGCCCTTTAAGGGAGCGGCTGGCTGTTGAGTCCGCCCTGTGACCCTGTCTGCAGCTGTGCCTGGCACCCTTATTTCGATGTGTGCTACTGTGGCGTGTAGACGTTCCCTCGCTGCACCTATTTCGATGTGGTGCTGCGCAACGTCGATGTTGAACATCGACGTTGCCAGCCCTGGAGGACGTGTAGACGTTATTCATCGAAATAGCCTATTTCGATGTCACCACATCGAAATAGGCTACTTCGATGTAGGCTTCACGTGTAGACGTAGCCTAGGAGGGAAGAGTCTGTTTCAAACAACAGGTCAATAAGCCCTCCACCATTCACAGCCCATCTGGGACAAATCTCTTGCATTGAGCTGGTCTGAGTCATAGTCAGTTTGGAGTCACAGCAGTGTGGTGCTGTCCTGACAGTTCTCCTACTTTGCCAGTGATCGATACCCTTTTGATGCCTGCATGTGTGCTCAATCTTGTGTGTCATGCTGGCCCACACAAGTAGTAAACACAGCAGACTCTGAGAGAGCCCTCAAAGACCACAGAATCAGGTAAGAGTTGAAGGTGCCAGACCCTATTTATTGTCAGACAAAGTACACTAATAGTTGTCGGCAGACTCTACCAAACCAGAGTACTTATGTACTCCCTGCAATGGACTGACTCAATTAGTCGGAGGACCCCTCCCCCCTGCACTGCTCCCTAGGTAAGCCAAAGACATTCCCCACCAAGACACCACCTTATATACAAGTACAAACAGGTTACACATCACTCCTGATGTATCAGGGTGTCACCCTCTAACATTACTTAGACACTACCCATCTCTGTCCATCATGCTGTCATTTTAGACCTTTTCTTGAATGTGGGTCAGTATCTGTGGGGAGTGTGGGTACCAAGGTCCTTGTTAATGAGCTGTTGTTACCATTCTTTCAAAATGTGCTTTTGACTTTTGACCAGTACCAAATACTGCTGGTGCCTAGTTCCAATTACAGTTCTGCACCTGGGCCTATTCCCAATTAGAGTGCATCTACACTAGCCAGCTACTTCGAAGTAGACAGCACAACGTCGAAATAGCACCCATCGCGTCTACACGCACCGTGTGCTATTTCGATGCTGAAATCAATGTTAGGCAGCGAGACATCAAAATCACTATTCCCATCCGAAGATGGGAATAGTGCCCTACTTCAACGTTCAGTGTCGAAGTAGGGTGTGTGTAGATGATCCGCGTCCTGCTACTTCCAAATAGCGGGGTCCTCCATGGCGGCCATCAGCTGAGGGGTTGAGACACTCTGTCCAGCCCCTGAGGGGCTTTATGGTCCCCGTGCACAGCAGCCTTTAAAGCACCACGGACCTGGATTTCCTGTGGCAGGAAGCTGAAAGCATGCAGGCAGCAGCACACACATGTGCTAGCCATGCACACCCTCTACAGGTCCCAACCAATCCACCCACCACCCATGGCATCAAGCCAGCCCCCCAAGTGCCCCCAGGGCTCCCCTCCTGTGGGGACCCAGGCACCCTTGGCAGCCAAGCGGGGGGCCAAAAAGAAGAAGGCCCCTCCAGGTCGGAGGTCAAGCTCCGAGACCTGCTGGGGCTCTGGGGTGAACAGGAGGTGCTCCGCGTCATGGGAAGCAAGCGGTGGAACGCAGAAGCGTTCGCCCGACTGGCCGAGGGCCTGGCCACCCGGGGTCACCCTACCTGCACTCCGGATCACGTCCGGAGTAAGGTGAAGGAGTTGTGGCAGGGGTACGCCCGGGCCCAGGACTTGGCCAGAAGGTCTGGGGCCACCCCCACTGCTTGCCCCTAGTACAGGGAGCTCAGGGCCATCCTGGGCCCCCGGGATACCTCCTCCCCGCCACCCCCAGCCACCCTTGACACCATGGCTGACGAGCCCCAGCAGGCCTCAGAGCCAGAGTCCGGCCCAGAGGCCAGCCCCGCACCCTGGGGCCCACCCAAGGAGCCCCCCTCGGGACAGCGGAGGAGGGGTCCAGCAGCAAGGGGGGGCGGGGCTCCTCATCAACCTCCCCTCCCAGAGCACCAGCCAGGCGTCTGCCCACCGGGCTTCCCCCGATCGCGGCAATGGACAGTCAGGTATGTACCTCACAGAGCACACACCCATGGGCCCTGGGCACCAGACACAACCGGGAGCCTCACACACCCCCAGCAGACCCCAACCCGTGACTGCCCAGCCACAGCATAGTCCCAGGACGGCAGCACAGCCATCAGCGCCCATCAGCACCCACACCCATAGACAGCACTGTGCCTTAACCCCGTGGGGTGGGGGGACAATGCTATGGGGGCAGCCAACAGGGACATCACACCCACCGACAGGAACGGAGACCCAGCACCCAAGAGGGGGCAGGGGGAACGGGCCACGGCACTGTACTAACAGCCTTCCCCTTCCTCTCTCCCTCTCTGCAGCTGCACCATCCAACGCCCCAGGCAGCCAGGCACCCTCCATCGTCCCCGACAGCCCGTCGGAGGTCAGCCACCACCAGCACCCAGCAATACCCACAAGGCCAGCAGGATGGTCCCGACACTGCCGGACCCTGGGGATGACCCCTGTGGACCCCCAGCTCCTGGGAGCTCTCCGGTGGCAGACGGAGGTGGCGGAGGAGAGACTCTGCTTTGACCGGGAGGAGTCCACCCGGCGCTGGGCGGCATGAGAGGACTTCATGGGGGTGTTCTGGGACATAGCCGGGTCGATCCGGGAGGCCATCGCCCAGCTCCCAATCCCCACTGTCCCCAGGGCCACCCTCCCAACTGCTCCACCCAAGGCCCCCACTGCCGTGCCGCCTGCTGCCCCACCCACAAGCTCCACAGAGCCCACTGGGGCTGAAGACAGGCCAGTGGAGGCATCCCGGCTGTACTTGCCGGTCTTCCCAGCCCCCAGCCGGCCACGCTGGGGACCGCGGACATGTGGGGGGGGTCACAAGTCGTACCTGCTGGGGGTCGCACCCCTCTACCCCCACCCCAGACTGATGGGCCAAGTCGTCCACCAGGCCCCCATGTTTTTAGTTGTCCCCCATGTATATAGTTGTTCCCCTTTTTATATATTGGCTGCAGTTTCTGTTGTGCACAAAACAAGTTAGCAGTTTTCAGGGAAAAAAAAAAAGGTTTTATTTTCAAAAAAACTGGAGGCGTGTGCTTGTTGGGAGGGTGACGTGCGGGTGTTGGGGGAGGTGTACGGGCAGTGCAAGCTGTGTATGGGGGGTCTTCTGGGGAAGACAAGGGAGGTGCTCAGGGGTCTCCCTGATCGAAGTGGGCCCGCAGGGCCTTACGGACCTGTACCCCCTCATGGTGGGCCTGGCGGCTGGGTGCAGTGGCCGGCTGGGGGAAGCCTGTGCCAGCGTAGACCGCCCACCCCTGGACAAAAGCCTCCCCCTTGCTCTCGACAATGTTGTGGAGTGTGCAGCATGCGCCCACAACCTGGGGGATGTTCTGGAGGCTGATGTCCAGTTGGGCAAGGAGGCACCGCCAGCGGCCTTCAGACGGCCGAATGTCCTCTCCACCACCTGGCGGGCGTGGTTCAGGCGGGCGTTGAACTGCTCCTGGCTGGCGTTGAGGTGGCCAGTGTACAGGCGCATGAGCCAGGGCTGGAAGGGTAGGCCGCATCCGCCACAAGGCAGAGGGGCACAGTGGTGTCCCCCAGAGGGATCTCCCTCAGAGGGATGTAGGTCCCCGCCTCCAGCCGGCAGCACAGGCCCGAGTTCCTAAAAACACAGGTGTCGTGCGTGCAGCCGGGCCAGCCCACGTACACGTCCTGGAAACGGCCTTGACTGTCCACCATGGCCTTCAGGACCACGAAGTGGTAGCCCCTGCAGTTTATGTATCTTCCTCCGCTTGGTCCGGGGCACAGATGGGGATGTGGGTCCCTTCCAGGGCGCCGAAGCATTTCGGGAACCCCATGGCGGCGAATCCGGTGACGGCTGTGTCCAGGCCCCAGAGTCGGACGACCCTCTGGAGCAGCATGGCATTAAGCGCACCTGTGGGGAGGGAACACAGGCGCCCATGAGGGTGTCCAGGGTGCCCCAGGGTCCTTCCCCCAGGCACCTCCCCGGGTACCCCCCCCGCACAGCCCCTCCCTCCCCAGCCCAACACCCAGCCCCTCCCTCCCCAGCCCCATACCCGGCCCCCCGCACCTCCCAGTGGGTGTGCGCCTGGGCCTCCTTACCTCCATGATGACAGCCCCGACCATGGCCTTTCCCACTCCAAACTGGTGTCCCACGGAGCGATAGCTGTCTGGAGTGGCCAGCTTCCAGACGGCTATTGCGACCATCCTCTCGATGGGGAGGGCGCGCCACATCCGGGTGTCGTTGTGCCTCAGTGTGAGGGTGAGCCACTGGCAGAGCTTGAGGAAGTTCTGCTGGCGCATGCGGAAGTTCCGCAGCCACATGTCATCATCCCACTCCCGCATGACGAGCTGCTCCCACCACTTGGAGCTGGTGGGGTAGCTCCAGAGGCGGGGGAGCAGCTGGCGGAGGAGGAAAAGGGGAGCCCAGTGGTCAGGAGCATCCCCGTCTGCCCCCGGGGAGGGCTCATCTGGCAGGAACCACTGGGCGGCCTCCCGGGCGGCACCTAGCAGGATGCTTCCCCCTGGATGACTACCTGGAGGGCCTCCTCTTCCTGCTGCCGCTGCTGCTGCTGCTGCTGCTGCTGGGTGTCCATATCTGCTGTGACTTGGTCTGCGAGAGAGTGGCTACTGCTCTGCAGACCTCGTGCTGTGCAGGCCGGGTGTGTCTGGGAGGGGCCCTTTAAAGGAGCGGCTTGCTGTTGACCCGGAAGGGCTAGTCCAGCCTGTGACCCCGTCCGCGGGCTTTCCTGGCCCCTTATTTTGACGGTGAGCACCTGTGTGTGTGGACACTCCGCATTTCCTTCCGGGGTGGCTCCTTTCGATGTTCCCCGTCGCTACTTCGATCTTGAACATCGACGGCACCCACCCTGGAGGATGTGTAGATGATACGCGTCCAAGTAGCCTATTTCGATGTTCTTACTTCGAAATAGGCTACTTCGATGTAGTGTGCTAGTGTAGACATAGCCTTCGTGTTTTATATTACCAGCCCAGTTAATGCCAAGGTCAGTGAGCAGTGGCACAGCTTATATTACTTTTTAAAGTGTTGACCATTGTCAGATAGGCCTTACGCCTTACAACAGGCTTATATAGGCTTATGTTTCAGGCCCTCACCTTACTACAGTCGTCAACGAGGAAACTAGGCTGATGGATAACACTAGGCCTGGTGTCATCTCATCTTATCTGATCACAGTGCTTTATAGATCCCAGTCTCAGGGAGGACAGACCTGGAAGTGAGGTTGTAAATTTCAGGAAAAGTACTACTGAGTACTAAGAAGTGTTTTCTTATTGATCTTTGAGGACAGAAACAAAAATAACCTGGGCATTTTGCTAAGCTATAACGAAGCTTCCAGATACCAAAGTCTTTCCATAGGAATACATGGAGACATTTCTGACGTGATGATTAAGTTCACCAGAGTCAAACCCCTGGGAAATTTTCAACCATGCAGAAATGTGCCTCCAATTAAGATAGGAAGTTTGGGCCTGCCAGAACAGCACCATCAATGTCATGCACAGGATCCTGTATAGATCAGTTGGATTAATTGCCCTCCCAGATAATTAGACCTACAACTGTTGGCCATATGTGCTACATTCACAAGCGAGCGAACTATAAGCACACGCCAAGCAGGGTTGAATATATTTATTAGAATAAGGTTCCGATGAAACCACGTTAGCACAAGACCAGTTTCGTTCTTATTGGAACTCATCAGATATGCGTAAACTGCTCTAAAATATCTGTTAGTTTATAAGGTGCCAGAGGACTTCTTGTTGTACGCCATAACGAGTGTGTTAGTAAGTGCCATAGGACTCCTTGTTATTTTTAAAATGGAAACTCCTGGGGTGACATCCCTTCATCTGGCAACTGGGTCTGTTGCAATCACATGTTGTAGGTGTGTAAAAAAAGTGCAACACCTTCTTTACCAAAGCAGGGATTTCACTAGTGGGGACAAGCTACACAATTCAGATCTGGGTCTGAACTTTCTCAAAGTTTATAGGTGCATAGATCCAGGGGTATGGTTTTATTCAATATCGAGATAGAGGCCAAGTATTCATTTCAGATAAAGATCCAGATTTTCCCAAAGTTTGTGTGATGCAGATCTATATTTTTAATATATGTGATTTGGGTTTCCACTCAAACATGACTGACCATTCAAACATGACTGCCCACTCAAACATGCACCTTGGAGAGGATCATTCACACACTATCCCCCTGAGTGTAATTCAGGTAGTAGCATTAAGCTAAATGATGAAATTCTGACTATTATTCACTAACTCAGAGATGGCACTTATTTTGGCTTCAGTATTTTGTGAGGCCATTGACAGGTTGTGGAGGGTCTCAAAACGTCTGTATTCAAATGCATGTAAAATTTTGTGAGTGCAGTTTTTGGGCTCAAATATTTAATGATGATTCTCTACAGAAAAGTGAAATTTTCCTGTTTTATCTTTTCCTTGTTCTGGAGCTGCTGTCTAGATATAAAACTACGCACCACCATTTGAATATGCTTTTCTTTAAAACATGTTTTCTCTCTCTCTCTCTCACTCGCTCGCTCTCTCTCCCTACTAAAATTACCTTAGCAGAGAGCAAAACTGTAGGTATCAACATTTTGAGACTATGACCTAAAACATCCCCTAACTAGCTCTTTTTGGTCTTGAAAGCTACAAACTACATTTTCAACAAGTGTAAACTGGCAAAACTTCACTGAAGTTAATGGAGCTATACTGACTTGAACCAGCTAGGGATTTGGTCCTGTAGCTCTAGTGTGAGCAGTAATGCAATGTTTCTCTTCTTTTCACACGTGGATGGTGTCTACTGTTCTGTTTTAAAATTTTGTCATCTTAAATACTTCAGTTGCCATCTCTGAGCTTTAAGTACAGCCACACTTTCTCAGTCTGAGTTTAATCATATTACCACCACCCCCTTCATAATAGCAACACTCCTCCAGTGGAGCTGCTGCCAGTCAAAGGCCAGGTCTACACTAGACCTTAGCGTCCATCATGGATATGCAATTCCAGCTATAGTAATTGCATAGCTAGAATTGACATATCTGCAATTGACTTATCAGGCCACCCTCACTGAGGGAAGTTGACAGAGAAACTCTCCCATCAACCTCCCTTACTCCTCATGAGAATGAGGAGTACAGGGGTCAACTGTTGACCCTTGATAGTTTGAGTTCACGTTTCCCCACTAGGCACACAAAATCAAACCCTGGAAGATCGACCCTGACCAGGTCAATCTTCCAGGTAATGAAGATGTGACCTTAGTTCATTCTGGTACAACATGATTCTTTAATACATTGTCTCCCACTGCACAGAGTACAAAGGATTAGAAGAAATGCCACTTTTCTACTTCATTGCTGCCCCAGGAGTCAGTCCAAGCAAGCACAGAACAATGGGAAATTATTTCTTGAAATTACAGTGTCCAACCTTTCTACCCCATACGCTCTGGTCCCATTATATCATATGTGTTCATTCAAATATAGGACCTCCTGCTCACCCATTTTGTAGAAATAACTATCTGGTTCTATTTTCAATCTTTTTGTCTTGAACACCGGAGACAGGTCTGGACTGCAAAGTTTAACCTTCCCAATTTTCAGCAACGATCAGGCATGGGGGAGCAGGAGAAGGGCTGAGCTGAGTTAATCTCCACTGGATATAGCCACACTTCCAAACAAAATGTGTATTGCTTCTCTTGAAAGGATAGCAACACACAGCCCTTGATAAAAAGATATAATTTGAGGCAAGCATCTGTGCCAAATGAGACCCCTTCATTCAATAAAGACAGGAATATTCTTATTGGTGTCTTTATTTGCCTTTGCAGGTTTTATCTCTGTCTCAATGGCTACAGACATGTTTGTTTTCCTTATTCATGAGCACGCTTGCAGGAATCCACCAACATTTAAAACTTCTATTAAAGATACTATCTAGCAGTCATTTTAAGCAACCATTTTAAAAACTATAACACAATTTTTTTTCAGCCTTTAAGTACAGGCTAAATATTAGGCAACCAGTTCTACACGGGCTCTTGGGTAATTGCTTATGAGAAGATTTCCTGTAGTAATAACTCTAGTCTATGCTCTTGGAAGTCCAGCACTGGCCTTTGTTTTATCTTTTATTATTATTATTCTCAGTATGATACCTTCCTACGGTCACAGTTACGGGGTGGGCTACCCCACTGAGACCCTTTTCCAGTCTCCCAAGTGCACCCATTTCAAGTGGCTGCTCTGCGTCCCCACTTCTGTCTGTATGGGATCAAGCACCCAACCACTTTCTGACTGGGTCTGTTACAGCCCCCCATTGTTGCCAATAGTATTACTGAGCAAGGTTTGGCACCAAGTTTCCCTCCAGGAGCCAGTGGACAGTAAGATTCCAGTGACAAAGAAGCAGCTTCTTCAACACAAAGAGGGAGTTATTTTGCCAAAAGATACACCACACTTCGAGAAATGGATTTAAAATACCAAAGAGAGCTAAACACATACTATCTTAATCTCACTTGGTGCTCCCCGTGGGCCCCACATCCCGCAAAAAAACAAAACCTGCAGCAGAACCCAGGTCAACAGACTTAGCTCATGGGGCTCAAGCTAGGTGTGGTAGGAAAGAAACAGTTTTCTACTTAGACTCTGAAACCCAGCAATGCACAAAGGCCTCAAAGACCAAGATCTTACCCTTGTGGAAATATCTGCACTGCTATTTATAGCAAATTAGTGCAAACTCCAACAGTCTGAGCAGTTGATCCAGGTCCTGAGACTTATTACTGCATTGTTTTTTTGTTTGCTTGCTTGCAGTGTAGACGTACCATAGATTGTAGGTAACATGACCTAGCCTTGGAACCCCTGAGAACTAAGCTACAGCTTGCTTGCTGAAGACTATGACCCTCAGACTGCCTGGATGCTAGATCGACACAGCATGCTGACCACCTTCACCCACCCTTATCTGTAGGTTGTGGACTTCTGATCTTGCAGCCCTCAGCCTTAGCAAACACCCACCCTTCAGACTAGGGCTGAGCAGTCCCTCTTCACAGCTACATACCCATCATGCTTGAGTGTATGCTCCTGACTGAGGCCATTATTTTACTTTTCCAACCTGGTTTCTTTTAACAACCCCATTCAATCCAGCAACGAGTTCAGACAGGTAATATCACAGGATAGCCTATGGGGTACCGGATATTTAAAAAAAAAAAACAAAACAAATATTTCCCAGTTCTCACATTATCTCTTCACATACACACACAATTCTAGCCCTCAATTCTCCATCTCCTACAAAACCAGAGAATTTAAATTACTCCTTTCCACCTCCTTTCTACATAAATATTCCATTCCCATCTTACTTACAAAGACAACGTGATAACCCAGTTGTGCACCACTTCTAGATTTTTCTTTATTAACAGGAAGTTAAACTCTAGGGTGACCATATCTCCCAGTCCCAAATACTGGACACTGAAATATGGGGCAGAAGGGAGGCTCCTCCTAGCTGCACCAAGACCCGGGGAGCTGGGAAGGAGGGGGCAGCTGCTGGTGTGCCCCAGGAGCCCAAGGCAAGCAGCAGCTGCCGGCTCTCCTCCCAGAGCCCCAGGGAAGCCGCAGATGCCAGCACTCCCTGCGCACCCAGGGAAATGCAGCAGCCCCCCAGCACTCCCCAAGCCCTGGGGAAGTGCAAGCCGTCAGCCCTCCTCCAGAGCCCTGGAGAAGCAGCAGCCACCCACGCTCCCCCTGCTTCCCCGAGGCTCAGGGAAGTGACTCCCACCAACAGATCCACCTGCACAGCTGATGGTGGAACATGTCAGCGAGGAGGGGGGAAAGCCCGAACACGGGACAGTGAGTCCCTTTAAAAAAATAAGTTGGGACACCTTTTTGGCATCCCAAATACGGGACCATCCCACCCAATACAGGACAGATGGTCACCCTATCTTTCTAGGAAGTCTCCATTCACAGATAGACAAATGTTCTTGTGGATAAGATACTGCAAAAGAGGTCAGAATGTCTGGTATTTATTCTTGGATCTGCCACAGACCCCCTGAGTGACCTTCTACGAGTCGCTTCATTTTTTGTGCCTCACTTTCTTCCTCTTTAAAATAGAGTTAAGTATGCCTGTTTGATGGACTCTTGTGAGGCTTAGGGCACTCACGTTTGTAAAATGTTTGGAGATCATTAGACGGAAGATATTATAAAGAAGTTAAAATAATATGCCTCACTGAAATTCAAAGTCTCCAGCACACAGAGCTGAAGTGCAGTACAGTCTGAGAAGGTTTACAAGAGTGATGCCTCAGAACCAATCCTGCTTCCCTCATCTCCTTTTACAATAATACTTGTAAGGCCTCTTCTCAGGCTATAAGCCAGATCGCTGATCCACAGCTGGCCTCTCAACTTCAGAGGAGCTATGACAACTTAAATCAGCAGAGGATCTATCCCCATTTTTCTAGATGCATCTTTTGCCAAACACTTGAAACATGACATGTTCGGCTCCACAGATTCTTGTGTTCTCTTAAATAGGTCACTCATCTTTTATTTATTTTCTCTTATTCTCATTTGTTACTTATAGTATTGTATTTTGCTCTCATGCTCCCCCTTCCTACCCTTCCCCCACCCAATCATTTCTTTGTATCTCTCTTAGCCAGCCTAGCATCCCATAATTATTTCCCATATTTCAGAGCTTGGTTCTGGATCCCTTAATTGGCGTTTTACTCTTTGATCCACTTGTAGCTTCCTCTGTATCATTCTATTTTCCATTCCACAGGTAGACTATAAACAAACTCTTTCAATCTACATCTTCACCTATCTTCTTCTTCCTCCCCCCGCCCCGCCATTAGACCTTTCCAAGTTCTTCCCTCTTCCTCTCATTTGACCTTACTCCTGATTATTTACCTCCCGTATTCTGTTCCACCCCACTAATCCAGTTCTATTTTTGACTACAGGCTCATGGCTGAAGCATCACAAATCTTCTTAATGAAGTCTCCTTGCAGTTAATTTATTAGCAAATTTGAGGATGAGAAGAAAGGTCACTTCTGCTCACCTCATGTAGCCAGACAAAAGTCTCCCCCCTTACAAGCCAGCTTGCTTGCTGCCCCCCCCCGCCCCCCACTGAGGTGCCTCACAAGCACACAGGGCACGGAAACAGCTGCTGACAGCACAGTCTTTGATGTCTCTCATTGAGGCCCAGATGTGCTAGCTCATCGTGACCCTGAGAAACAGAAAGTACAGATAAAAGGCTAACAGGCCAAACTGTCAACAAGGTGGGGGGGGAACCTCAGGAAATCACCCCAGCTGGCATTGATGGATTTGATGCCCACACAGCCATCCCAGAACAGGAAATCTCCGCCCCTGCAAAAGAATGTCCTGTGCTCCCAAATTGCTTATCTCCTGTCTTACAAGTGCAAATTAGGTAAGAATTGCCCTTGTAAAAACTGGCGTCACAAAAGACAGACCAGTATGATCTGGCACCATAGATAAGAAAGAGAATACTCAACCTAAGCGGGTATAAAGGTGGGCCCAGCAGAACTCTAACTCTGAGTGCCTCTCCACCAACTACCTGCTGGTCGGGTCAGGTGATTGCCTCCCGAGGTCCGCAACTGGGGACGCCCAACCTCGTATCCATCTTTCCGCGGAATTGAGTGACCGATCCGGCTTGGCTACGCTGGTATCGAGAGACGCAAGGAGGGTAAGATATACCCATGCTAAGGTCTCCTTTTTGGTGCGTACAGTTAAAGAATTAGAGCTCTGTAACTAGATGTCGTTGTATCAAGATATCATTGTGTTAGATGGTACCAGATATCTTTGTATTGGATTGTAACGTAACTTGTTAACACTTGTACTTTGCTAGCATATAGGAAGTAGACAATAGCCTTTTGTAACCGCACGCTTATAACTGTAGCCTAAATAAACTTGTAACTAGTTAAGATCTAAGCCTGACTGCTGTTACTCTTTGCCACTGCAACGCAGCCGGCACAATAAAAAGAACTTTAACCGTTTGGTTACCACAGCCTGGCCATTTGTGAGAGCGCTAGGAGCTCCCTGCTCCAGCAGTAAAAAACTGAGCTGTTTAGGACCCAGGGGAATACCTCACCGCACATTACCCGGCCACTGGCTAACACCTCACCACTCCAGAATACCCACAATGGGCCTGAGTCACCTCACACTGCATGCTGATACAAATTGGAAGTAATTGCACTGAAGTCAACAGAGTTACAGCAGTGTCATAGAAAGAAAAATTAGGCTTAAGGGCTTTCCATGTCCACAGAACTGCTCAGGCATTAACTAACTAATCTTAATAGCACACTTGTGAAGTAGGTAAGTATGTATTGTCTTTTGCTTATTACAGAGGAAATACTGAGGCAGAGAAGTGATGTAACCTGCCTGGAGCAGGTGCAGGCAATTGATAGCATTGAGATGTCTATGAGGAGAATAATCCAGTAACTTTTCCTTTGTAGGGCAAGTGGAAGGTACAGTGCATGGTTACTACTCAGACTCTCACACTCCCTGTGCAGGCCCTGAAATTAAAATCCCTCTTGTTGGTCTTTAGAGTGCCAGGGAGACAATATGGTGCCAGAGAAGTAACTGGAACCATCACTTCCATGCAGGGCAGAGCGGATCTATATACCGAGACTCTCCTCTAACATGGCTATTGAGTGCATTAGCCACAGCAACCTATTTCTAGCTGAGGTCCCCCTCAACATGCTATGACAACTCCAGGGCCCAGTGGAGATGAGGGGAACCTTGGGTGTCAAAGAAAGCATTCCAGACAGCAACTTATTATGCTTCCTTCTGCACATGCTAACATTATCAAAAACAGAAAAGAGGAGGACTCCCCCTTTGCTGTTGGACTGAATGAAATACACCTGGTGAGGACGTATAAATGATTCTCTGACATCCTGAACCAGCTCTGCAGATACACTAAATTATAGTTGCCCTCCATAATCTTCTAGAAGAAAATGTGTGGCACTTCTATAAGACATATGCCAGTCAGGGCCTGTAATTACACAACACAACAATCTTCATCTTCTTACATCTTTTGGGCTAAGACCTGATCTTTTGCCTCTGTAATCATGCATATGGCCCACCTCTGCCCATCAGAGTTCTGATGGTCGTTGTGTTTGGCATTCTGTCTGTTTTTTATTACACCTCCTAAAAACAATAGTAAACTGCTTGAATTTTAAAGTTAGCACAAGGTGGCACTGATTCTGGGTAGAGATTTTGAACACAAACACACAAATATAATACCCCTAAAGCTTTTGTTTCAAATTATCTTTGTAAATAAGATACAGGCCTGAATCATTAGGGGGTCAGACACATGCTATATAAGATTTATGTACCTCTGGGGGATTTTAGGTGAATACGTGGATGAACACTGGGTTAGCAGGAGATAAAACCTGAATACTGCTACAATTTCAGGGGCAGTGAATGAGTAAGGCCATTATTCAAACAATCTGTATTCAATAGATTAGAAACTCAAAAACAGGTCAATTTTCTCTATAGCGTTGCAGGGCTTATTCTTCTCTCCCTTACACCATCTTTACACTGACTTCAATGGACTTAATCCTGATTTACAAAAGTGTAAATAAGAGCCAGATCTCCTGGGCCAGACCCTCAGCTAGTGTAAATCATCATAGGATCATTGTAATCAATGGTGCTATGATCAATTAGCACCAGCCAAGCAGCCAAGCATCTGACCCAGTGTCTTGAACATCACACATAAATCCTCCTCTGCTACGGGAGATAAGGTCCAATTCATCTCTATTTCCCAGTGACATCCTGATCCAATGTTTTTTATGCTCTTATAACTAGACTTAAAAAAAAATCAAAATCTGTTGAAAACAGAATGTGAAGGACGGGAGACCTGCTTGTGGGTGGGAAAGAACAGAAATATAAAAACAATCTACACATTTTTTGCTGTTGAACAAACCATAATTTGATGGCATCCAGAATGTTTTCAATAACTGCCCAAACAGTCCAATATGGGATATATGGAAACACTATTTACCTCTACTTTCTTTTTCTCATTTCTCCTTGCTGTAGCTGTTGTTACTGCTCAAGGCAATACTACCCTTCCTAGGAGCCACAAGCCTCATCTAAGTAGCATACATATGTACACTGAATTTTAAATAGATACACCTAAATGTATCGTTTCCTTCATCCCTCAGAAATTAACAGTAATATATTGTAATTTAAATTCCTCAACAGTAAAATGTGCAGTGGATCAGCTTTATCTTTCAACTGTTGTTACAATCCCAGGCCACATGATACATAAAAATCTTGCTAGAGCAACATTTGCTGATTAGAATAGGTGCTCAAACTGAGAGGTCAGTACACGGGGGTTTTCTCCAAAGTCTAGGGGAAAGGGAGGATCCTTCCTTTGTTTACGGTTGAGTAAAGGGCTATGTCCTGAAATACTTATCTGTTGTGACATTAGGGGCACAAAATGTAGAAGGCTGAGAACAGGACTGGCTGAAAACTCCAAAAATAGTTTTACCAAAAAAAGAAAAATGTTCAACTTGTTTTTACATTGAAGTACTCAATGCTGAAACATATTTTCTCATTTTTTCTGTGAAAATTTTTTTTACAATTTTATCTAAGCCTTTATCAGAAACACTAGATTTTGTATACAAAAGAGCAAAAAAAAAAATTAACCATTTTGATGTTTTCAAAGATTTTTCTTATATTATGGGAAAATGGCAAAACATTTGACATCCGCAATTTCTCACAGAAAAATAAAATCATCAATAAATCAAAAAGTTTCAACCAGCTCTAGCTGAGAACAACAGATTTAAAGCTTTTAGCAGTCTCATGCTCTCACATAAATTATCATCTGCAATTTATCTGAAAGACTCAGACAGGTAAGAAATAGATTATTCAGCAGCTGTAAACTGAGAGAAAGACACTTTATGTATGTTGATCAAAAGCACAGGTCATATCTAATAAATGACTAACCCAGGAGAAGGAAAATATAGCTGCTACAGAAGTGCCCAACTGACTTCTCAATGTGTTTGTTAAATCAATCACTCAACTTAATCAGCAACATTTAAATTGCTGTTGAGGACAGTTATTAACCATTCATACACAGAGGTAAGACACTACAGCTGAAGTTCTGCAGATACTGTCAGTCATTGGTATTCCAACATCTGCATTACTACATATAATTACAAATTAATTCAAATGTGCCTCAATGCAACATAACACAAGAGAAAACAAAGATCAAGTACAATTTTCTGCGACAATGTAGCTGTCCTAAGCAGTTAAGACATGATTGTAATTTAGAAGGTTAAGTTAACAGGAGAGTGCCATTTGGAAGAGATGGGGCTAAGAGTGCAAACCTGCATAGGCTGCAGAGAGTGAAATTATAGCTAAGTTATTCAACTTCTCAGATGCACAGAAGAAGGATTCTCATCTTCAGTGGACTGAAAATAGCTGCTTTGGTGATGCAGTGGACCATAGAGTCTCAGCAAATTTTCACAACAGTGCAGAGGTCTTGTGCAAAAGCTAAATTTCAGACATGATTACTAATCCTGAGTGCTGCAGTTGCTGGATGCTCAACTTGACACACTTTGATGTCAATCTGCAGAAGTAGTACATACCCAAAACTCCAGATGAAGCCAGTGGCAGTTGCAGGAGCTCAGCAAACATAAGGTGGACATTCAAAAAAGTTAGGCACTATCTTTTTTTGAAACTTTTGTTTTTTTACAAATCAAATCCTGACTCCATTGACAGCTAGGGTACATACAACTTCTTTTAAACCAGCTTACAACTAAAGAAGCTTAGAACAATTCTACAATGAAAATTTCCTTACTATAGTTTTCTATTCTCCTAAGATCTTTCTCTAGGAAAGACAATGTTTTCCCGTGACAGAAAAAGTATTGTTATTTGGTAGTTTTAAATGGTTGACATATTAGGTATTTATGCAGAGATGCAGGGCTCCTTGGAATCATCCTACCGCCAGGTGCCTGAATCTTCCACTAAAATAATCTCCTAAATCATACTAGCAGCAAGTAAGCCTCACTAGCTCTAACCAAAGTACACAGGCATTGCATTATCAAGTCTGACATAAGGAACTGGGACAGAGAGTTGCTATATGGAAAACAAGTCCTAGGAACAGCAAGTCTTAAGGAAAAAACTTGGGCTATAGTACATCTGTCTGTTTCTGAGTTATTAATAAAGCCAAAACAGAGGAAGGACTATATAAGATGTCTGAATATTCGACTCAGAGTCATGTGGAAATTATATCTGCTTCTCAATCTATGGTATTTATATAGCCCCCATCAACACAGTGTCTGAGGGGCCTCAAGAGTCTTTAATGTACTTAGCCTCACAATACCCGTGTGAGGTATGAAAGTACTACCATCTCCATTTTATAGACTGGAAACTGACTCACAGAAAAACTATCCCTTGATCATGCAAAAAGAGTGCGTTGGAACTGTGCCCTAATCACAACACCAACCTTCTTCTTCTTTAAGTTTACAGTTGTGTAAGACTACACATTTCATGACAAAGAATTTCATTGTGTTATCCTTTGTGATATTATGAAAATACACTAGTGTGCATCATTACAACAGCCTGAACAACATATATTAATTTACTGTCAGTTATTGCTGAAAGCAGGCAAGACTCTCATTGATCTTTATGGAAAAGGGATCAGGCCTTTGATGTAGGTTGAACAAGCTGCTTACCACATTAACTAATATGCTAGTCAAACATGGATAAAAAGAAGCAGGAGAGTTCAATAACTCTTATATAATTGCCACCAGACACCTTTAGTGTATGTGTGCTCGTGTGTATGTGTGTAACTTTCATGTGGGAGCTTTATTTATCTAGAATCTCCTTGCCAAATTATCTGTTGTCCCTAATTATTTCTACTCATCCTACCACTGAGATAGGTAAGCAAGATGGATACAACAAATTCTTCTCTGGATGGGTACCGGTCACTCTCATCAATGCAAATGAAAACTCACTCCTCTGAATTTGGACCCAGCAGTCACAAAAACTGGCTATTGATGTTGAGTGACAAATTGAAGCAATGCCTTTGCCTTTGGTTAGGACAGGGGATGGCAACCTGTGGCTCTGGAGCCACATGCATCTCTTTAAGGCGCCACTTGCGGCTCCAAGAGCTGCCGTGGCTGACTCCACATGCAGCTCCAGAGGCTGCTGATGATTAAACAAAGCCTGCAGTTAAAACTGGATTTAGTTTTTTAGTTTAAGCAGCGGTAGCCCCGGAAGAGGAAGCCAACAGCCACCCACACGCTGCACAGAAGGGAAGAGGAGCTGGGGGAAGGGGCAGTCGAGCCTACCCTGCCAGAGCCATGCTGCAGAAGAGGGGGAGGCCGGGCAGCTGCCAGCTGACAGAGGGCAAGAGGGCTCTGCCTTCCAGTCACACAGGTGCTGCTGTCCAACTCAAAGGGCTGCTCAAACCTCCTACCAGGCTCAAACCAGCAAAAGCAGAGCTGGACTGCGTGGCTTGCCGTGAGCCCCGGGTGTCTGCCCCCCACCCTGGGCTTTCAGCTTCTCGCAGCTGAAATCAGTCACTTCCCTTCAAAGAGCCCTTAGAATAAACACCCAGGCAGTAGGGGGAAAGCAACGGGAGCGGCAGTCATCTCAACAGGTACATCATGGGAATGGGGGTGGGGGGGTTCGGCCACATAGGGGTAAACCTGGGGTTGTGGGGGCAGTTTTCAGGATGATGGGTAAAGCTTAGTAGGAGGGCAGATTTGGGGGCTGAGGAGGGTATAGCCTGTAGATGGGGGTAATTTAACTTTCTAACTCGTACATATCATTGTGTGCAGGCTGTTCTTAAAAGACAGTTGACAAAAAGTACAGGTTGACATTATTTATGAAGGACTGTCTCAAATTCACGTGCATTGTGGCTCTTGAAGGATTGATTTTGTAACTGAATTGGAAAAAAAAGGCTCCTCTCACTATTTCAGTTCCAGACCCCCGGGACAGGAGTTCAATACACTAACCACCGTAAAGGCCTGTTTCTGCGATCGGTCCATGCATGAAATTCATTTGAATAGCAGTGAAGTTCACGCTCCCTTTCATTCTCCTGAAGACCCCTTTTGTAAAAATTCACATATGTTGCAGCTAATTCCAGTCAGAACCCGAGTCCCATCCACACACAAATCCTTACTTCAAGCACGCTGGTGCACTTCACTCAATCTGGCTGGCCTCGCCCGTGGCAGCAGCTAAAGAGAGTATAAATCTGTCAGCTGCTAACATAGCAACTCCAGGTTGCTACAGCTGTGGCTCTCAACCTTTTTAGACTACTGTGCCCCTTTCAGGAGTCTGATCTGTCTTGCATACCCAGGGCCAGATTAACACAGGGGCTTTAGAGACTGCAGCCCAGAGCCCTAGGGGAAGGGGAGCCCCACAGAAAGATCTCCAGTCTCGATCTTTTTGCAGGGCCACACTTAGCCCAGAACTCTGGGCTGCAGCCCATAAAGGCCCTGCGTTAATCGGGTACCTGGCCCTGACTGGAGAGGGTGGGGAGAAGTAGCCTTGTGCTACCTTTCTCTCTCCCTGCTCACCCCCGCTGGGCTAGAACCCCTATGGTGATCAAAGGAAGTTACAATGCTCTGTCTGCACACTGCCCTCACCTGCAGGCGCTACCCCCACAACTCCAACTGGCTGTGAATTGCGGACAATGGAAGCTGCAGTGGAGGCATCTGCAGGTGATGGCAGCATACGGAGCCACTTGCTCTCCCCCACCCAGGGATGCAGCCAGGGACATGCCAGCAGTAGCATGGGGCCAGGGCAGGCAGGGAGCCTACCTCAGCCCTGCTGCACCATCAAACAGGTACAGTCCAAGGTAAGTGCCCCACACCCCAACCGCCTGCCCCAGCCCTGAACCCCCTCCTGTACCCTAACTCCTTCCCAGACCCTCCCCCACACCCCAATCTCTTACACACCAAACCACTTGGCCACAGCTTGGAACCCCATTCTGCATACCAAAGCCCATGCCCACCCCAAGTGGGAGCCCTCACCCCTCCCATATGCCCATCTTCAACATCTCCAACCCTATTCAACATCTTTATTAATGACCTGGATGAGGGACTGGATTGCACCCTCAGCAAGTTTGCGGATGACACAAAACTAGGGGGGAAAGGTAGATACTTTGGAGGGTAGAGAGAGAATCCAGAGTGACCTGGATAAATTGGAGGACTGGGTCAAAAGAAATCTGATGCGGTTCAATAAGGAGAAGTGTAGAGTTCTGCACCTGGGGCAGAAGAATCCCAAACGTTGTTACAGGCTGGGGACCGACTGGCTCAGCAGCAGTACAATGGAAAGGGACCTAGGGGTTATGGTGGATGAAAGTCTGGATATGAGTAAACAGTGTGCCCTTGTACCCAAGAAAGCTAACGGCATACTAGGTGCATTAGAAGGAGCATTTCAAGCAGATCTAGAGAAGTAGTTATTCCTCTTTATTTGGCACTGGTGAGGCCACATCTGGAATATTGTGTCCAGTTTTGGGCCCCCCAGTATAAAAAGGATGTGGATTTGCTGGAGCAGGTTCAGTGGAGGGCAATAAAAATGATTAAGGGTCTAGAGCACAAGACCTATGAGATAGGCTGAGGGATTTGGACCTGTTTAGTTTACAGAAGAGAAGACTTAGAGGTGATTTAATAACAGCCTTCAACTTCCTGAAGGGGAGCTCTAAAAAGGTAGGGTGAGAAACTGTTCTCAGTGGTGTCAGATGGCAGAACAAGGAGTAATGGTCAGAAGTTGAAGACGGAAAGGTGTAGGTTAGATATTAGGCAAAACTACTTCACCAGGCGGGTGGTGAAGCATTGGAATGCGTTGCCTAGAGAGGTGGTGGATTCTCCATCCCTTGAGGTTTTTAAGTCCCAGCTGGACAAGGTCCTGTCTGGGATGACTTAGTGGGGTTGATCCTACTTGAAGCAGGGGGCCGGACTAGATGACCTCCTGAGGTCCCTTCCAGCCCTGTGATTCTGTGATCTTCTGCCCCAGCCTGAAGCCCTCTCCCTCCCACACTCTGAATCCCTCATTTTTGGGCCTTCCTTAGAACCTAGGGGAAGGTACAAGCCCTGTCTCCCCATACACCCACAGGCCATCGTTTTGTTTTAAATTATAGAGGGGCCTCACAAAATCCAGTAGCCCTTGTCTCACAGAAGAGTTACTCTGGCCTTAAGAGCCCCAAGTTTTACCTTACCTAAAAACTACTTGCTTACAAAATCAGACATAAAAATGCAAGTGTTACAGACAATTTCCCCTCTAATATTTCCTATCCATATAAAGAATACATTTTACGAGCACTGAAGCACATGAGAATGTGCACCACCAGTAGAAACAAAACAACCTAGCTGAAGACACTCTGCTAACCAGCTGGGCAGCATTTGAATCTCTCCCAAGCATCCGCACAAGCACAAAGCTTACAGGCAACACTGGTCACAGCACACTATTGCTGAAAAGTTGCATATGTCCTCATTTTTACCATATAATTATAAACTTAATCAATTAAATATTTTACTTACATTTCAGTGTACAGTACATAGAACAGTATAAAAAACTTGTCTACATAAAAATTTTCATTTTTGACAACCTGGCTAGTGATTGTTATGCGGCACATTGTGAACTAGGGAAATAGGAAGACAAGGTGGAGTTCCCCTGCAAGACCTCTGTACACTGGTTGAGAACCACGGTGCTAGATTGTTATTTCACACTGGACGTGTTTATGCGGCAGAGCTAACTGAGTGATTGGCACCAAGGTTCATCTAGCCCAGGTGTGAGCGCTCCCACAGCAAAGTCCAGCACACACTACTGTATCCTCACCACTTCTGCACTTGCCCCTGAGCATCTCGGGCAGCTAGGAGTATAATCCCCCAGTTCTTTGTGCCAAATGACTCCAAGAATCTTGTATCGATTGCAAGGGAACTTGTCCTTTCCTCAGGGGGAATTTTGGGAAGGACATGAGAGGACTATCAGCACTCAGGTAACTTCATCTATGTCCTCACTGTGAAGTAGATGGTTTCCAGTACACATTATAGTGGAATTTGGGGCTCACCAACATCTCCCACTAGATAAATGAGATGAGGCTTAAAGCACCTTCAAACCCAGGATTAATTGAGCAGTATAGACACAATCCATGTGGCTGCTCTCCTTCAAGATAATGTGGATTTGACAAGAATAAAACTGAGTGTAGATAGCTTGTTACTTCTTCAGTAACCCAGCCTAAGGCTAAATCTATACAAGGGATTAAGTCAATTTCAGATACATGGTTCTAGCTATGGCATTTGCATAGCTAGAATGGAAGTATCGGAATCAACTCACTTCCCTAGTGAAGGCCTGGCCTCTATACGCTCGCATTGACCTCTAGCAGTGTGGAATACAGGGGTCGACTGCCAACCCTAGATTCATTTTGCCATGTCTTCACCAGACTCACAAAATGGAATTCCCTGACCAGGTCGATCTGCTTAGTAAAGACAAGCCCTTAGACTTCATTGCGCTTATTTCTGAAGCTGATCTTCACCATAAAAAGAACTAGTGAGGTCATTTCCTAAAAGGGACAATGTCAACCTAAGGATCAAACTCCTCTTTGAAAATATTTTACTTACAAGAATTACGAGCAACCCGTAAGATGACAATAAATGAAAGCAACTAGAGGAACAAAGTGTCTCTACTTCAGACTTTTACTTTGTGCATTTAGCAGAACTTTGTGCATAATTTGGATTAATTATTTGTATTATGGCAGTGTGTAGGAGCCTTAGTCATAGACCAGAACCCCAATGTGCTAAACACTTCACAAACACAGAACAAAAAGACAGTTATTGACTCAAAAGAAATTATAATTTAAATACAATCACTTTCCGCATGTAGGTTTTTTGGAGAGATTCGCTGTATTATGAAAGACCTTCACATGAACAAATAAAATAATTTAGAAAGAAATCTAGGGGTGGGGGGGGAAGTATTTTCAGTAAATATGATGGGTTTGTCCTGTAGTGACAAGATTTTAAGTGCAGTTATAAAAGTGTTGAGAACAGATACTGATTACTTCTCTGTCAGCGTGTATTCCAACTTCAGTCATAGCCAGTGAAGATTGTGGGGATAAACCACAGTGGATGATAACAGGATATATATTTGTAATCCATATGAATGGTGTTAACATTTGATATCTACATTTTTCCTGACCTAAAAATAAAAATCCAAAATACCGTTTTGCAACCATCTATTGCATTATCGACAATGGCATATTTTTAGTGAACTTCAGGAACCAGGAAGGAAAGGAAGAGGTACATCTTTTGATGTCTGTGGCTCCAGAAAGAGAATAATTTAAATCTAATCAATCTGATCTAACTGGTACAGCATCACTGCAATTAAGGTTTAGATATGCAAAGTAAAAAAGTAAAAAAATCGATGAAGAAATGCATATGCCTGGCGAACAGGACTAATCGCTTGAGTAGCAGGAGGGGTTATGCACTCATGGGGCCTGACTTTCCACTTTCTAGCACTCTGTGTAGTTTTTTACATCTCTGCTACTCTTCCTACAAAGTATATTGGTTGTGCTTTATACCAACTTAGCACAGGTGCAAATGACAAGACAAAATGCAAAGCAGTAAAGAAGCAAGATCAAGTTGTTTCAAATTAGTGAAGTATGGGTTCCTTCTGTTAATTCAAAGTACATGTACAGTAAACCCTTGAGTAATGCGGGGGTTGCAGTCCTGAAAACCCCGCGTAACTCAAATTTTCGTGAAAGTCAAGGGGAGACAGGATCCAGACTGCAGCCTGGTTCCCAGTTCCCCTGGGCTTGCAGGAGCCCCTCCTAGAGCAGTCAGTTTCCCCGGTCCCACAAGCAGCAGGAAGCTGGGAACCAGGCAGCAGCCTGGCTCCTGGCTTCCCTCCCTGTTCAGATCCACCAAACTGACCAGGGCAGCAGCCTTGATCAGTTTCCTGGCTCCAGCCAATGGAGGGGAGCTAGCAACCAGGGGAAGCCTGGCTCCCAGCTCCCCTCCGGAGCCAGGAACTGACCAGGTTTGTTGTCCTGGTCAGTTTCCTGGCTCTGCAAGCAGAGGGCAGCCCCAACCCAGGCTGCCCTGGTTCCTGGCTCCCCTCCACTGGCTGGAGCCAGGAAACTGACCAAGGGGCAGCCACCTGACTCGCACTCCTGTCAGGGGTGGCAGTCACATTAACCCAAGACACGCGCAACTTGGTTGTGCATATTTCAAGGGTTTACTGGTTTTGATTCACAATGTCTAACAAGAAGTCAATGAAACACTCAAGAAAAGTGAAAATACTTTACAGTCTGTAAGAACGAAAATAGGAATATTCTAGGTAAAAAGTTAACTCCTTAAAATAAATAAAATTCCCTTAAAAATAAACAGATCTAGATTTTTACCAATAGGCAAATAAAAATCAGTATTTTTTAAGATGGAAATATTCGGTTATCAAATCTGGACAGTAAAAGGGAAAACATCTGAAATGTTTAACCTAAGGAAAGTGTGACTGGATTAAAACAGGATTACCAGAGCCAGACCATATAGTTAAAATAATACGCACACACACAACATCACTCCTGAAAGAATCCCTGAGTTTTTGCAATGCCATCACAAAACCAACATAATTTTTAGTTGATCTTGAGTGTGTGTAACCTCAGAGAGCTCCTGACTATGAAAATGTATAACTGGTTCCATTCACCATAACTAACAATTCCCAGGCAATCTGTCCAATCTATTTAGTGAAAAAGAGATGCGTCTGGCTAGTCAAAGTTTTCTGTCATCTTCCAGATAAACATTCTAAATAAAAAATCATTGACTCATTCACCAAACAATTGGGACAGTAATGCTTTGTACCTCTTTGGCAAGCAACCTTTATGTAGCTTTTCTAAACAGCATCAAAAACCTCGTCCACATAAAGAGTTTTGTCAATGCACGTTATGTCCATAATCAAAAACTGTTTTAATAACATCACACCTAGTGAGGCAACTAAATACATATAATACAGTAAACTAGCATATGTGATCAGAATGGGAAGCTTTTTGTTGGATTATGTGGAATTAGGATTTTACCCCCAATTATTTTAGTTTCCTCTACTTTCTCAAAAAGCAGATTAAAGGAATTCACCTACATGGATATTTAAGGAAATTTTACAGTCCACCCCTAGTCAATTCTACTGTCATATAAAAATGACATACTGAAACAAAGTTAGCTTCCATTGCATACAAGAGAATTTCTAGGCTAAGGCACAAATGAAGTTCCAGGAACTGCTGTTGCTTTATGGAACATTTAAATATTTGCAGGTAATAATCAGAGTTTTAATGCAAGCACGTTCACTTATTAATGTGCTTGCAGGTTTATCTCCAGTAAAGAGAATTCTAACTCCTCCCCACTTCCCACCCTGCCCCTGCAGCTCCTCCAGACCCCAGGAAATACAACAAATTTACAGGAACATAAGGAAAGTCCTCTGCCGAAAAAGTAGGAGGCATTGATAGACACCTTCTAAACTGTGGCTACATCTACACTAGAAGCATCTGTCAACCGTGATGTCTGTCAATAGAAACTCTGCCAACAGAGTGCATCTATACAAAAAGCAGATGGACAGATCAATCCTCTCTGTCAACAGAGAGCAGCCAGATTGCCCTGCCCTCTGTTGACAGAATGGCTGGGCAGAAGCCCTGCAGTCAGGGCTGGCCGGGGAACCGGAAGCCCTCTCTGTCGAAAGAAGTCTGCATTGCACTGCACTTCTGTCGACAGAACTCAGTCAACATACTGTTATGCCTTAAATTTTCAAGGGATAACACTGTTGAGACAAATGCAGAGTTCTGTTGAGACTGTCGACAGAACACTTTATGTGTGTAGATTCTCCCTGAGTTACATCAAACAGAAGGCCCCTTCTGTTGACAGAACTCTGTAGTGTAGACCCAGATATAGATAGACACCTTCTGAACATAAACATGTCCTGACCTATGTGATAACTAGAGGACAGCACACTTTCTTTAAGCCCCAAATTCTCCACACTCACCACTTACCTCAGGCTTCAAAGCACACACAGGGGTTATTATTATTATATTAGATGATGATGGTGACGATGAAGAAAGACAATTCAGGTTACCAAAGGTCATGTGCATGGATAGAAAACTGGCTTGACAGACAGGCCCAACAGGTCCTGATCAATGGCTCAGTGTCTGGTTGGCGGTCGGTTTCAAGTGGAATACTCCAAGAATCAGTTAAAGGGCCAGTACTGCTCAATATCTTTATTAATGACCTGGATGAGGGGATGGATTGCACCCTCAGCAGATTTGCAGATGACACGAAGGTAGGGGGGCAGGTAGATACATTAGAAGGTAAGGATAGGGTCCAGAGTGACCTAGACAAACTGGAGGATTGGGCCAAAAGAAATTTGATGAGGTTCAACAAGGACAAGTACAGAGTCCTGCACTTGGGACAGAAGAATCCCAAGCACTGTTACAGGCTGGGGACGGACTGGCTAAGTAGCAGTGCAGTAGAAAAGGACCTGGGGATTACAGTGGATGAGAAGCTGGATATGAATCAACAGTGTGCCCTTGCAGCCAAGAAGGCTAATGGCATATTGGGTTGCATTAGGAGAAGCATTTCCAGCTGATCTAGAGAAGTTATTATTCCCCCCCTGCTCAGCTCTGGTGAAGCCTCATCTGGAGCATTGCGTCCAGTTCTGGGCCCCCTCCCCCCAAGTAGAGAACGGATGTAGTGGCATTGGAGGGGGTCAGCAGAGGGCAATGAAAACGATTAGGGTCTGGAGCATATGACCTACAAGGAGAGGCTGAGAGATTTAGGCTTATTTAGTTTGCAGAAGAGAAGACTGTCGGGCGATTTGATAGCAGCCTTCAACTTTCTGAAAGGGGGCTCTAAAGAGGATGAAGAGAGACTGTTCTCAATAGTGACAGATGGCAGAAGAAGGAGCAATGGTTTTAAGTTCCAGAGGGAGAGGAGTAGGTTGGATATTAGAAAAAACTACTTCACCAGTAGGGTGGTGAAGCACTGGAATGTGTTACCTAGAGATGTGGTGGAATCTCCATCCCTACAGGTTTTTCAGTCCCGGTTTGACATAGTCCTGGCTGGGATGTCTCACTTGGGATTCATCCTGCTTTACGCAGGGGGCTGAACTAGATGACCTCCTGAGGTCCCTTCCAGCCCTAGAAACCTATCATTCTATGCTTGCAGTGGGTGTGCGTGGCTCTGTCTAGATGCACTGGTGTCACTGTGTCCTTCATCAAAACAAAAAAGCAGTCCAGTAGCACTTTAAAGACTAACAAAATAATTCATTAGGTGATGAGCATTCATGGGACAGACCCACTTCTTCAGATCAGAACAGGACAGACTACAGGCTATGGCTATGATCTGAAGACATAAGCCTGTCCCCCGAAAGCTCATCACCTAATCAATTATTTTGTTAGCCTTTGAAGTGCCTCTAGACTGCTTTTTTGCTTGGTAGTATAGAGACTACCACGGCTCCCTCTTTCTGTTCCTGTGTCCTTTATGTGACTTTTGTGCTCGCATGTAACAACTGACACCTTCCGGCCGCGGGTGCGCAAGTGCCTTCCGCGGTGCCGATCTCCGGGGGGGGGGGGGGCGTGGGCGGGGTGTTCACACCACGTGCAGGACAGCGGGGAGACGACTAGCCTCCCCCGCCCCCCACGAACCTGCTGCACGGTGGCCCGCCCGGAGCTCTGCAGCCAGCCCTCGCCCGAGTCCCGCGCGCAACATCACAGCCGCAGCCCAAACAAAAGCAGCCGGCGGGGGACGCCCTCCCATGCGCGGCGCCAAGCCGCAGCTCCCGCTGGGGGCGGGGTTGCGTCTCCCCGCCGCTCCGCAGGCGAGGCGGGAAGGCTGGCCCTGTCCCTGGCCCTGTCCCGCGAGTGCCCGCAGCAGCTGCGGGGGCGGGCTGCCAGGAGGGGGTTGGCTGCGCCCGGCCAGGCTCCCCGCGGCGGCTCTGTGCCCCTCCTTTCGCAGCCGCTGCACGGCCGCTTGGCAGCTAACGTCAAGCAGCAGCCGTGTGCCAACGGGGGGCCAAGCCCGTGGGCCAAACGGGGGTGGCAAGGCAGCTGCTGCCGGAGCCCCAGCGGGCGCGCCGGGGGAGGGGGGGTTACCACCCTGCCCCCGCCCCCTTACCGGCCGCGGAATGGATCCTTGGCTTCCTCCGCAGAGACATCCTCAGCGCCCAGGCGGGCCCGGCTCCGCATGCTGCCGGCGGCCGGGCGGGCGCAGCGCGGGGCACAGGCGCGCGCGCGCGCCCGCGCAGGCTCGGGCGAAGGCAGTGGCCAGGGCGAGGCGCGTGCCGCGCTGCCGCTCCCGCCTGCGGTGGCCCCCGCTGCGGGCGAGGGGAGGGGGGGACGAGGGGAAGTCGGGCCGGGGATTGAGGGCGGGAGGAGGGGCGCGAGCACGCGACCAGAGCTGCCCAGTGCATGGCGGCTGGGGGGTGCTTTCTGCCTAGGGCGAGCGGGGGGGGGCAGGGGCGCTAGTCCGGCCTGGAGGCCCCAGTGGCAGCCATTTGGCAACGGGCCCCGATCCTGCTTGGGGTGGGGATGGGGGACAAGACCAGTCCCAACTTGGGTGCAAGGCCCTTGTCCACGCACACTGTGGCTGGCACCTCCCTGAAGGCGCTATCAGAGAGAGATCAGCCCCCTGGGGCTGCGGCCTGTTCTTGGCTGTCAGATCATCCTAGCAAGTGCCTGGGTGCACCTCTGCCCCTGCTGAGCATGACTTACTGGGCTAATGCAACAAAGCCAATTGTCTTTTTTTAAAGGGTGATGTTTCGAACTATAAGCACTGCCGTATCACAGCTCACACCATACTGTTCATCAAGGTCAGGCACTAAGGGCCGCAGCTAGGGATACATCCTGCCAAAGGCAACAGGCGCTTTGTGGAAAAATCGAAGGCAGAATATGGAGCCAAATCTTTACAACCCATGTTATGGTTATTAATGAAAATAATGTATAGCTTCTGTCACGCAAAGCAATGGGTGCTTTGTAAACAATATCTAGCTACTACTCTCATCACAATGGCAGAAGAAACTAATGCTTCACAGCAACACAGGGAGAGAGGTACATATTATTGCCCTGTTTTACAGATAGTGCCCAGGAATCTGACTCTGATTCTCTACTGTCTTCTGCCTCATGTTGCCATTTGTGCTTCAACAAAGCACTATGGCTGTAATATCATATCAGCTTACAACTTAATTTGCACAGGCTTCAATTCAGTGGAGAATCATTCCAACACAAGCGATTGACCCCCAGATTGTACATAAAAGTCTGTAGCAAAGCCAGGCCCCAATTTCCTGACTCTTAAGTCTGTTTTGATCATTAGACCACCCTCTTCAGCAGCAAGTTGCACACCTCCTTCCAGTTTATAAACAATTAACCCAAAAATATGCAGTTCTTACATAGATTAACTACCAAGTAAAGCAGGAGTAAATAAAACATTAAGAAAATATTAATCATAACACTACTTACCTTATACAGTCAGTTTTGTTTCTTTAGTATTCTGTGTGAATGTTTACAGGAATGATGCAGAGGTACCTAAGATAGTCATTGCCAGAAGAAAAATGAAAAACATCAATAAACCAGAGGCACACCAATTTTTGCACATGCTAGCTTCGATCAACCCCGCCATGAAGCCTCTACGAACTCCATGCCAGTCCCAAGACTGGATGAAGGAGGAGGGTTGGTCAGATGTGTGTCGATGTACTGCCTATCAAACAACAATACGAATTAAATCTGATGCCAGTACAACTAAATGATAAAAGATGCCGGATCGGATGTCGCCCAGATAAACAAGGTCTGCGATACCAATTGAGTGATCAGGGTTGGGTCAATAAGTTGGCTGCCGAAAGAAAATTACAACTAACACATATGCTATTCATTGGAACACGCAATGTCCGAACACTGTGGGCAACTGGAAAATTAGAGCTGGTTCAGAAGGAGATGGAGAGATACTGATGTGATATACTTGGACTGGCAGAGATGGGTTGGATGGCATCAGGAGAGATATGCTGCTACGAAGTCATTTGGTCAGGAAATGAAACAAAGCATGAAGCATGAGTCAGATTACTTCTTAGCAAAACAGCTAGAAGAGCATTATTAGAATACAAACCGGTGAGTGCAAGAATGATGGTAGCAAGATTCAAAGCAACACCGTTCAACATCTCAGTCATTCAGGTGTACGCACCCATGTCGAACAGTTTGGAGGAAGCAATTGGGCTATTCTATAAAGACCTGAAAAAGACAGTGGAGGAGATACCAAAGAAAGATGTGTTGATCATAGGAGGAGATTGGAATGTGAAGGTTGGAACAGATAACGAAGGTTGTGAGAGAGTCATGGGAAGGTTTGGATATGGAGAAATAAATGAATGAGGTGAGAAAACTACTAGAGCTTGCTACAGAGCATGAATTGGTGATCTGTAACATGAGATTCCAACAAGAGGACTGTAGGAAGTGGACATGGTGATCGAATGACGGGAAGTACAAGAACATGATAGATATGATTTTGATAAAAAGAAGATGGATAACATCAGTACAGCAGGGCCGAACTTTCCAAGGAGCAGATATAGACTCAGACCACAGTCTAGTGATTCCAAACATCAAGACAAAACTCAAAACAAAATGTAAGACACAGTTTAAGGAAAGAAGAGACTTGGCAAGGCTATGTGGGGAAGAAACAGGAAATGCATACAGAGCAGTGCTCGAAGAGAAGATTAAGAATATCGCCACAGAGAAAGACCTAGATAAGAGAGTCGCAGAGATAGCTATCACTATAGAAGAGGCAATTGAGCAGACAGTTCCAGAAGAAGAAAAGGTCAATAAGAAGTGGATTACCCAGGAGACACTGAAGTTGGTTCAAGAGCAGAGAGCATTGATGATCAGAAGAGATGTTCCTGAGATGGCAGAACAGCAATATAGGGTGAATTGCAATTAGGTAAGGAAAGCAGCCAGAAAAGATAAAGAGAAATGGTTAGAGCAGCAATGTGAAGATATAGAGAGATATTATGGAGAATGTAAGACCAGGGAAGTAAATAAGACAATTAGTAATATTAATAGGAATTGGCAACCAAAGCAGATGGTGATCAAAGATGAGAATGAAGAAGTGCCCATGAACAGGGAGAGAGACTGACTGAAGAACTGAAAAGATATGTCCACCGAGCATCAAGAGTGACACCGATATTTCGAAGGAGGAAGTAGAAAAAGTAGTGAAATGACTAAAGAATAACAAGAGCCCTGGAAATGATAAGATCACGGGACAGATGATCAAATACAGCATAGAGAGCATGATTCAGGAAATACACCGACTGTGTAATATAGCATGGAAAGAAGGGAAGGCACCTAAGGAATGGACAAGATCTGTGCTAGTGACAATACCCAAGAAAGGACATACACTGGAGTGCAAGAACTACAGAATGATTGCCCTAACGAATCATCTAGGCAAGGTGCTGATGATGATACTGATGGAGAGACTAAGATCGCACACAGAACATATAGCAGATGAGCAAGCGGGGTTCAGAAAAGATAGCCATACCATGCAGCAGATACTGGCACTAAGACTGATAGCAGAGAAAGCTCAACAAAAGAACAAGAACGTATATACTTGCTTTGTCGTTTTTCAAAAGGCTTTTGACAGTATAGATCAGAAAGTGAATTGGGCAGTGTTGGAGTCATACGGAGTGGATAGCAGACTGATATGGTTGTTGAAGGATATCAATGCCAATGCGGAGGCAGTAGTGAGAACATACGGGGAGTTGGGAAGTTGGTTTAAAACAAGTAGGGTGCGAGACAAAAAGATCCAATATTGCCCAATATCTTCATCACACACCTGGAGAGAGCGATGGACAAGATCAAGGAAAAGGTAGAAGGGATATCTGTGCACGGGAAAAGAATTAACAACTTGAGGTTTGCGGATGATATAGTTATCATTGAAGAAGATGAGGAGAAGCTAGCAAAAACAGTGCAGGTGCTAAACGAAAAAGGAAAGCAGTACGGACTGATTATGAACATTGATAAAACAAAAACAATGGTATTCGGAGATAAGGAAATAGGAAGGAAGATCAGTGTAGATGGTATTGAACTACAAAATGTAGAGAAGTTCACATATCTGGGGAGCAACATAACATATGATCTAGACTGTAAGAAGGAAATAGCAACTAGAATAGCGAAAGCAAGAGCAAGTTTGAAGGAGATGGACAAGATCTGGAAAAGCAAAGCTATTAGCTTAGGAATGAAGCTGAGCGTCTTGAAAACTTGTGTGTTCAGCAGTATGTTGTATGGATGTGAGACATGGGTGATAATGAAAGATTCGAAAAGAAGAATATTGGCATTCGAAAGGAGTTGTTATAGAAAGATTCTGAGAATAGAATGGATGCAGAAGGTCAACAGTGAGGAAAGATACAGCTGAAAGAGAACCTGCTGCAGAAGGTATAAAATGGAAGCTACAACTATTTGGGCATATTTGCAGCATGAACAACGAACGAAAAATCGAGACCCTGGTGTTTGGCATAATGAACGGTTAGAATAGGAGAGGCAGACCCCACAGAGAATGGGTAGATGATATAGTAGATTGGTGCGGAGCTAGTCTACAGAAACTAAGCCACTCTGCACTGGACAGGAAAAGATGGAAGGATATAGTGAGAGAAGCATCAGACACCAATGGGCGCTGAGCCCACAGTTATTGATGATGATGAGCTTTGATCAACATAAGCTAGGAATGGCTGTTATCCACAGGTGCTAGAACTAGGGTGAGAAGGGTGCTGAAATGGTTTGCATTGTATATGGGATTTACTGTTTGGTTCAATGGCTTTCAGCATGCCTAGTATAAAAATTGTTCCAGAAACCCTATTTACCTCACAGAACCAGTTTTGCCTAGTAGGTGAGCTTTTACAAGGTTCATATACACTGCCAATTCTGGCTTTGAAAAAAAATAAACAATTGTTTTAGGTAAGAAGAGATGATGTTTGAGGGGAGGAAGTCCTGCATAAGCATTAGGATTCATTTGAGCACCTGAGCATTCCTGAAGAATTAAATGTCATTGTGTCCTTTAAGCAGCTGATGTACCACAATGGAGAAGGTGTTACTCAGTGGTTAAAGGACGGAGAGTTTGGGTTCTTTCTGGATTGGCTGGAAAACTAAAACAGTAAAGCTCTGTTTTCCTCATTTTCTGTACTATGGAGACATTCACATGAACAGGCTATGACTAATAAGTAAATTAATTAATGTTTGTAACACACTCTGAGCTCCTCAAATGCAAAGTGCTATATAAGTGAAATGTGTGCTGCTGGCTTCACAGGTTTAATCCATCTTGGGAAACTAAGTCTTAGTCTAATACATCTGATATAAATTCATAGCCTGTGAGTCTTTTCTTGTACTTTCTGAATTTAAAACTCCTGAGAATTGACAGGCTGAGCTCTCAGGAGAGTGAAGTCATGTGATTATCCTCAGAACAAGTAAAGAAAAAGCGGTGGCCTTGCAAGATTCCCCACATAGCCTCCTCCAGTGGCCTCAGCCCTGACCTGAAGGAACTGTTTTGAAGGTATAAAAGGGCAGTTTATTCTCATTGACGTTTCTTTTGGCATTCTGCAGATGGTGTCAGTTATTCTCCTTTGAGGCAGGCTTTTCTACGTCCACTAGAAACTGTATTGAGGACACAAAACTATTTCAGATTGGCCACTCGAGAGCTAGGAAATAGATTTAAAATTTGGTCATTTAGGATTTGAGCTGGGAGGGTTATGACAAGTTTTGTCTGTCATTCCCAGTCCCTAAACTGTGATCTTTCCACTGCAATTGTACTTTGAAAAGCAATTCAGTAAAAATGCACCAGTGAGTTTCATATTTATTTTGTGTCAATTAAAAATATCCCACCTTTACAATTAAAAGTACTAGCCTTGAAAAATGATTCCAGAATCAGAGAGTAAAGTTGGGTTATTTCCTTTTTCTGTACCATTGCAAGATGAAAGGTTCTGCAGCTCAAATTGTACCTTCAGAATCACCTGCACAGCTCCATTGTCTTCAAACATGCCCTCAATAACATCTGTGCAATCCCAGGGCCTCTAGCTAATCTGCACAAGTGAGTAACTAATCTGAACATAGTGAGCAATTTTTTGCTAGCACCCATAGAGGAACATAGATAGTAGAACATCAGAGTTCCAAATATCAAAGTTACAAACTAACTAAACAAACACATATTTAATTTAAAACAGGAAGTACACAATCGGAGAGAAGCACAAACAAACAAAAACAAATGCTGTTTTACAGTGCTGTGTTAAACATAAACTACTAAAAAACAAATGAAAAGCAGAATTTTTCTTCTTCATAATACAGTGTTAAGTTGTAAACTTTAAAAAGAATGGCCATAACATTTTGTTCAGAGTTATGAACGTTTCAGAGATACGACCAATCTTCATTCTGGAGATGTTCATAATTCTGAGATTCTGTTGTGAACCAGCTCTTTCATCTTGCCTCTTCAAGACTAAGTGAAGTAAGGAGATATTTCATAACTGCTTTCTGCTTCATTAACTGCTAACTTTAGTACTCTCCTTTTTAGTCTGTTGTGTATGACTCGAATCCTGTAAGTGTCTGTGAACTAATTCTAACAAAAAAAACCCCACACTGTAGCATTGGAAGATGTGAGATTATGGCACGATAATGCAATAGTTTCTGCATTGCTGGTTTTTTTTGTTTGTTTTGTTTTTTTAAAAAACCATGGAATTGTACAACAAAAGCACAACTGCAGTATTGCTGAAATGCTTCCAAAACTCTGACCTCTACATTGGACTATTCATGTCAATGAGGAGTCATGGTCAGAAAGGAAAAGCAACATTCACATCCCTTCTAAGAAAGACATACATGACGTAAGTGAGGTGAGACAAATATGACCGTGTATGTATGCTGATTGAAATTCAGGCCCATGCAAAGAGCACCAGTGACAGGTTGGATGGAAAGTTAAATGTATAGGTCTCTACTTGGGGTGGATTTCAGATGAGTTACAGAGTGTTGTGATTCTGAAGACTCACTCCTGTGTTCATTAGTTAGGAACTACGTTGGCAAGGGAAGGGGAGTTCTAACACATTGCATTGCTTTTTAATGTGATAAAATAGGTAGCAGGTTATCTGAAAATAAAAACAATGTATCACTCTCTTATACAGTATC
Source organism: Carettochelys insculpta (assembly GCF_033958435.1). NCBI lineage: Eukaryota > Metazoa > Chordata > Testudines > Carettochelyidae > Carettochelys > Carettochelys insculpta. The sequence goes on from NC_134137.1 coordinate 48,946,730, forward strand.
ATGTCTATGTCATTCTGCTGATGTGTGCTAAAATATATTGTGTATAATGGAATTGTGAGCCAGGACAATAATAATCTCTCAGACCTGTCATAATGTCTCCCTTATATGAATTATGTATTAGAAAAACATTAAGAAAGTAGTTTCTTTTTACACTGTATTCACATTTCTAATATTATAGCAGAATACTCTCAAAGAGAGATCTCAGGGTACATTGCGGGCTGCTTGAAGTATTTCAGATGTTCCATGTGCCTATGGGCAATTCACTTAAGCTAAAAATAGCACTTCCGGACATGTAGTGCTATTGCAAAATAGTGCCATTGGCACCATTATGACTTATTTTGATACAGAGCTATTCCCTGTCTTAATAGCACTTATTTCAAAATGTGATATTTCTCGTAGAATGAAGCATACCGGAATCGAACTAATACACCCGGTATTTCAATTTTATTTTGAAATAGTGTCAGCATCCTGCTGTTATTTCAAGATAACTTTGCTGTGTAGACACAGTGTAGCTGTGAATCTGATCTTGTTTTGAACCTTGCAATAATGCTGGTATGCTACTATGGTAGTATGTGAGTTGTAGTGGAAATGGAAAAAATTAAAACATCACATTGGAACTAAAAAGAGATAAAAAGAGGCAAAGGTTTGGAAACTTAGGTGTCTTTTTAATGCTTTGCATAGAACCTCTCCAAATTGAAATCAGCTGAACTTGTTTAAAGGATTCATAGTCATGCAGATAGAAAACTTAAATCAGCAGCCAAACCAAAATATTTCAGGTAATTTTTGAATAATGAGGAATAAACATGGTGAAAAAACACATTGGCTGTCTACACGTGCCCCAAACTTCGAAATAGCCATGCAAATGACCATTTCGAAGTTTACTAATGAAGCGCTGAAATGCATATTCAGCGCTTCATTAGCATGCGGGCGGCAGCCGCGCTTCGAAATTGACGCTCCTTGCCGCCGCGCGGCGCGTCCAGACGGGGCTCCTTTTCGAAAGGATGCCGCCTACTTCGAAGTCCCCTTATTCCCATGAGCTCATGGGAATAAGGGGACTTCGAAGTAGGCAGCATCCTTTCGAGAAGGAGTCCCGTCTGGACGCGCCGCGCGGCGGCAAGGAGCGTCAATTTCGAAGCGCGGCTGCCGCCCGCATGCTAATGAAGCGCTGAATATGCATTTCAGCGCTTCATTAGTAAACTTCGAAATGGCCATTTGCATGGCCATTTCGAAGTTTGGGGCACGTGTAGACACAGCCATTGTGTGTGTCTACAATGAGCCCCTTTTTTCAGAAGGGGCATGTTAATGAGGGAGTTTGGAAGACGCTAATGAGGTGCTGCATATTCATGACATATTCATGGCAGTGCCTCATTAGCATCTTCCGAACTCTCTCATTAACATGCCCCTTCTGAAAGGAGGGGGCTTGTGTAGACACACCCATTGAGTATAAGAAAGGTAAAGCAGTGAAATAGGAATCTATGTCTGGGAAACCTAAAGAAAATAGGGACAATGCTTAGGGACAAGGTTAATGTTAATAGGTGGAAGTTATTAGTTACACACATAGGCTATGTCTCCACCAGCCAAAAACTTCGCAATGGCCATGCAAATGGCCGTTTTGAAGTTTACTAATGAAGCACTGAAATACATATTCAGCACCTCATTAACATGTGGGTGGCCGCAGCATTTTGAAATTGACGCGGCTTGCTGCTGTGCGGCTCGTCCAGACGGGCCTCCTTTTCGAAAGGACCCCAGCTACTTCGAAGTCCCCTTATTCCCATCAGCTCATGGGAATAAGGGGACTTCGAAGTAGGCGGGGTCTTTTTGAAAAGGAGCCCCGTCTGGACGAGATGCGTGGCGGCGAGGCGCGTCAATTTCGAAGTGCTGTGGCCGCCCGCATGCTAATGAAGTGCTGAATATGCATTTCAGCGCTTCATTAGTAAACTTCGAAATGGCCATTTGCGTGGCCATTTCGAAGTTTGGGGCTTGTGTAGACACGGCAAATGTGTGAACCTAGACAGACAGGATCATCTAACCACTAAGAAGGCTTATCAAAACTAAATGGGCCATAGTGGGACACTACTAAACTAAACTAAAAATTTAGTATACTAAGACTTTGCTAATTGCCTCTCCCCGCCCCACACACACACACACCCCTACACTATGTCTACACTACAGCAATCTTTCAAAAGAAGTCCTTCCTAAAGAATTTTCGAAAGAGTTTGTCCACACACCAAAAAAGCGGATCAAAAGAGTGATCTGCTCTTTCAAAAGAAAGTGTCCACGCAACAGCCACTCTTTGGAAAGAACGGGCTAGGGATTGAAAAATCAGGCACCATGAGGACTGGTCTTTCAAAAAAAGGGCCTGCGGAGCATCTAGGCGTTTCTTTCAAGAGAAGCTTTCAAAAGGTGATGCTCTTCCTGAAACGGGAAAGGAAGAAGGACTCCAAAAGGAACACCACATTCTTTTGGATGTACTTTTGAAAGAATGTGTTTTGTGTGTAAATGTTCCATGGGATCTTTTGAAACAGCCCCTCCTTTCAAAAAATATTTCAAAAGAACATGCTAGTATAGACACCGCCATACAGAGGCTATATGAAAAAAATGCTTTTCCCATCTGCTTGAATTCTGGAAGAAGGAAATAAAGATGGAGACAAGAACATTTTTCACATCTTCTGCCATTTGGAGTCTCACAGGGCTGGATTTACAAAAGAGAAGCAGAGATCCATTCATTACTGACAGATTGATGCAATTCTATCTCTTTTTGGATGGTAACGCATGTGTACATGTTTGCTTGCTTTGTCTTGAAAATAATTTTTGTTTCTTTTTCCTAGTTAGTACATCCTTAGTTAGTTTGCTAAAGGATTGACTACAACTGTTGTCTTTGATGGAAGATGTGAAGAAGAAATTAACCTGGAGTAAGTGACTAGTCCCTTGTGACTGGAAGCAACCTGAGTCTTTTATGATCTTTGGTGTAAAGCAACCAGATATCATTAAGTTCAGCTTGCCTGGGTGGAAAGATAGACAGGAATGCCCAGAGGGGTGTCTGTGACTGTATGATAAGAGTGTCATAGTGATTTAGGAATTCACATTAGCTACTGAGTTGATGAAATCTAATTACTGAACATATACCCATGTATTTGGAGTGTGTGCCTAGCTTTTTACAGTCTGTCCTGAGGCCAGTGTTCATGGTCATGTATCACTCCAGACAAAGTGACAAACAATTATATCACTTGTCTGTTGGCGGACAGGTCCTCCCGGCCAGCAGGGTAGCCTAGTGGTTAGGTCCCACTGAGAGCCCAGGTTGCAGGACTTTCAGCCACTTACCAAAGTCAGTTCCTTTGGTTTGGGGGCGTGGACCCACGAGTCCACTCTCCCCTCCTCTGGCGGGCTTTTCCTTCTAGTTCTCCCTCTTTGTGCTCAGGGGAGGGTTTGGAGGTGTGCATCCTTCTGCAGCCGACCCCAAAGACAGCTCTGGCTCAGGTCTTACAGATGACAGAACCAGCTCCTGCCTCTTTGCTGGTCAGCCCCTAACTGAGTTAGGTTCCCTCCTTTTATTCTCCCTCAAGTCCTGGCATTGGCTGCAGGTGAAACGGGGTGGGGCTAACTGGGCAAAAAGGCCTTGTTTAGCCCTTGCACTGCCCGGCCCTCCTCTCATTCCCTTACACTATTCAATATGATGAGAAAAAAGAGTTAACTTTAAATGTAATAACCTCAAAATACGTCTGCTCGTGTAAAAAAGCTAAATCAATGTAATGAATGGCTCACTAGGCATTCCTTTTTATTGATGTCAGCAGTAAGAAAGAAATGCTTTGCAAAAATTATTTTTAACGGCTAGATTATAAAGTGCAGAGCAATAAAGAACATCCGTAGCCATATATAATTAGCCTTAGAAGGGTTACGTTGTTGTCTGTAAAAGCTGAGTTCACCACATACACTAAACTGATGAAAAAATATTTCCACTGATAATAGTTGTAATTTAAAGAAAAAAGAATAGAAAAGTGCTTTTTCAACACTTAGTTTGATTTAATCATACCTGTTATGTATGTTTGGATGTGAGATGTTGGCAATTTGTGTTGCACCAGTTATAAAGTTTAATTTTTGAATGTCAGCATCTGTCATGATACAATTGTCCCCACACCCAAAACTTTCCTGCAAATATGAACATTTAAATTGACAAAAATAGCAACAAATGCTTAAAACCTGTAATTTTCCATAACTGTGAACATTCAAACAAATAAAAAGCAAGAAAATGCTTAACAATACATTACTGTACAACAGTTGAACTGCAAATTTTCATGACACAATGAAAAACCCCACCAAAACTCTGACCCCTTTGTACTCTAGCACTTAAAAGAACATTGCAACCAAACCACTGTTGAATAAAAGGTACTATTTTTTCTAGTGTAGTCAGAGTCAGCCTTAGATACTGTGGTGGTGACTCTATCTGGGCCTGTCTACACAAGAAAGTTAATTTGGAGAAAGATGGGGGATGAATTTAAACCACATTAGCTACAAATGCTTTGGCAGAGAGCTATACATGGGTATGTTAACACAGCAAAGTTATTTTGAAATATCAGCCATTATTTTAAAATAATTTTACTAGTGTCTACACAAAGCTAACACTATTTTGAAATAATGTTTGAAATAATTTCAAAATAGTGGTTGTTTATTTCAAAATAGGTAAACCTCATTCCATGAGGAATAGTGCCCAATCTGAAATAGCTATTTCAAAGTAGGGGCTGTTAAAACAGGAGCCAAGTCTACATATGCCCCTCCCTTTCAGAAGGGGCATTTAAATGACACAGATCAGAACTGAATATCAGATATGAATATTCAGCACCTCATTAGCATAATGGGGGCCACTCATGACTCAAAAGTGCTGCTTTCAAAACACAAACTGGCCATGTGGACGAGGGCACTTTGAAATAAACCCCAGACTTCCAAATTCCCTTATTCCCAAAACTAATTGGGAATAAAGGAATTTTGAAGTCTGGGGTTTATTTTGAAGCGCCTGAGTCTACACAGCCAATTTGCGTTTTGAAAGCAGCAATTTTGAAGCATGACTGGCCACCATTATGCTAATGAGGCACTAAATATTCATGTCAGTGCCTCATTAACTAGTTCTGATCCAAGTCATTTAAATGTCCTGTCTGAAAGGGAGGGGGATATGTAGACATGGCCAGGGAATAGAGCCTATTTCAAAATAAGTCATGTTAATGGTTTGTTTTAAAATTTGTTTTATAAGTAGTATGAGATATAAACTTGAGATCTTGAAAAGGGTAAGGACTGAGTAGCACTAAACTAATAATTGTCTGAAGTAAAAGGAAGGGGGGTGGGTAAATAAGTGTAGAATTTAAGTAAAATAAGTTTCAAAGCACAGTTCTATTTTGTTAAATAAATATGGTATATAAGAGGGGTTTTTTACCATTTCCCATAATTTTTTTAGACCTCTGTTGAAATGCAAGAAATACAAATGTGAGACTGCCTTGTATGTGTTGCTGTCATTGACACTAATACAAAGAGATTGCCAAGCAGGTGTAAAACACAACCCCTCTCATCGGTCAGGTATTGTTATAGAGGACTATACAAAAAATAAGATGGAGGAAAGTTAGGCCCATCACATATTACATGCTTAATAACAACTATAAAACAAGTAATACTAGAAATGCAAGTGTCACTATACCATATTTTTATATGATCACATAGTTGAAACTTATTCTAGTGAGTGACTAATTTTAGAATGAAGACACATTCAGAGAAACCATATACACTAGTACAAATAGCTCTTTTTCACTATATTTTCAGAATTATGCAGACCTGCTAAGTTGTTGGCACTACAGGTCAGTGTAAGTTAAGAGTAAAACCATTAGTTACCATTAATTTAAAAATGCATGCACATGGGAGAATTTAAAATGTGGTGTTTCACATAAGCTTGCTCATTGCAAAGTATTTTGTAAAACACTAGAGCCGCATCTACACTAGCCTGCTACGTTGAAGTAGTAGATACAATGTTGAAGTAGCGCGCGTTGTATCTAAACACGCCACACACTATTTCAACGTTGAAATCGACATTAGGCGTGGAAACGTCAAAATCGCTATCACAATGAGAAAATGGGAATAGTGCGCTACTTTGACATCTAACATCAAAAAAGGACACATGTAGATACTCTGCATCCTGCTACTTTGAAATAGCGGGGTCTGCCATGGCAGCAATCAGCTGGGATGTGGAGACATGATGTCCAGCCCCTGTGGGACAATATGGTCTGTGCGTCCAGCAGCTCTTAAAGCCGCATGGACCAGGAAACCCTGTGGCAGAAAGCCGAGAACATGCAAGCAGCAGCCTCAACAGGCACTGCCCCTGAACACCTCAGCACGACCCATGCACAGCTGAGAGCGGCATGGCCAGCACCTGGGCAGGTCAGGAGCCCCAGGGCTCCCCCTCTGAGCACACCCAGGGATTGCAGGGGTTCACCCGGGGCGGTGAAGAAGTGGAGCCCCTCCTGGACCAACGCCAAGCTCCATGGCCTGCTGGTGTGCTGGGGTGAGGAGAAGGAGCTCTGCATAATGGGGAGCAAGCGGCGGAATGCGGCTGCATCTGCCCGGCTGGCTGAGGGCCTGACCTCCCTGGGTCACCCTGCCTGCACTCCTGACCATGTCAGAAGTAAGGTAAAGGAGTTGCGGCAGGGTTAAGTCTGGGCTCTGGACTTGGCCAGCTAGTTTGGGGCTGCCCCCAATGTTTGCCTCTATTACCAGGAGCTGTGGGCCATCCTGGTAATAGAGGCAAACACTATGGTCGAGGAGCCCCAGCAGGTCGCAGAGCAGGAGCCAGGACTGGAGGCCAGCCCCGCAGCCCCAGGGCCAGAGCTGGAGCTGGGCACCGAGGCAGTGGAGCAGTCCAGTGAGGAGGGGGAGCTGGTCATCGACCTCCTCTCCTGCACCTCCAGCCAGGCACCCACACAACGGGCATCCCCTGACCTCAGCAGTGGACCCTCAGGTATGTACCCTGCAGGGCACATACCCCCAGGTCATTGGGCAGGGGCACCACATACGACTGGGGGACTCCTCATCCCCGGCAGACTCCAGCCCACCTGGGCCCAGCTGGACTATGGCCCCGGGATGGCAACATGGTTGCCAGTGTCCATCAGCGCCTGTTCCTGAGGACAATGCCACACCCAGCCCTTGCAGGGGAGGGCCGGTGGGCAGACCACGCAAAGGGCTCACCCACAGGGTGACCGAACCCACAGACAGGGGAGACAGGGACCCGACACCCACGGGGAGATGGGGGTCTGGGCCACGGGGCAGGGGTTGGTACTCCCAGCCTTTTTCTCCCTACCCTCCTGTTTCTGCAGCTGCACCATCCCAGGGCCAGGAGACTCTCACTGTGTCCATAGTCCCAGACAGCCCCCCAGCGGTGTCAGATGGTGGCCACCAGGAAGAACCACTAGCACCAGGACGGGCCCAAGGACCCCCACATCACCGCCTCCATCCAGCACCAGGTGGAACCGTTAGAGCAGCACCTCCAATTTGAGGTGGGGAGGCCGCCTGACATCAGGCAGCATGCGGGACTTCATGGCCACCTTCCATGACCTGGTGGCCTCGTACTGGGAGCTGGTGACCCAGCTGCTCTCTCCTGCTTCCCCTCCTGCTGCCCCTCCTACCATGGCCCCACCTGTCAGCCTCTCAGGAGAGGGGCACTGCCAGGCCTCCCAGATGTGGACCCCTGCCTGGTTGGCCTGGCAGCTAGGGGTGGCAGCAGGCTGGGGGTAGCCTGTGCCAGCCTTGACCGCTCACCCCTGTATGAAGTCCTCCCTCTTACTCTCCACAATGTTGTGGAGCATGCAGCAGGTGCTCACGATCTGCGGGATGTTAAGGATGCCCACGTCCAGGTGGGTGAGGAGGCTGGGTCACTGCCCCTTCCGGTGGCCAAAGCTGCACTCAACCATTTGGCAGGCATGATTGAGCTGTCCGTTGAAGCGCTCCTGGCTGGCAGTGAAGTGGCCTGTGTAGGGCCACATGAGCCAGGGCTGGAGAGGGTATGCTGTGTTGGCCACCAGGCAGAGGGGCTTGGGGGTGTACCCCAGCGAGAGATCCCGCTGGGGGAGATTGGTCCCCGCCTCCATCTCCATGCAACTGGCGGCACAGTCCTGAGTTGCAGAAGACCCACCCGCTGTGAATGTAGCCAGGCCAGCCCACATATATGTTCTGGAACCGGCCCCGGCTGTCCACCATGGCCTGCAGGACCACCAAATGGTAGCCCTACTGGTTGATGTACTATCCCCTCCTGTGTTCCGGGGTGCATATGAGGATGTGGGTCCCATCGAGGGCCCCAAAGCATTTTGGGAATCCCAGTTGGGTGATGCCCGCAATGGATGCATCCAGGTTGCTAGTGCAGATGACCCTCTGCAGGAGCAGGGCATTCAGGGAGCGGACCATCTACAGGGAGGGGACATAGGCACCTGTGAGGGCATGTGGAATGTGCCCAGCCCACCCCGGGCCGCTTCCCCGGCCCCCTCCTCTGGCCCCCTTCCCAGGACCCCCAACCCCAAGTGGGTGCATGCCTGGGCCTTCTTACTTCCATGATGACTGTCCCAACTGTGGCCTTGCCCACACCGAATTGGTGTCCCACAGAGCAGTAGCTGTCTGAGTGCTTCCAGAGTGGCCAGCTTCCAGACAGCTATCGCAACCCTTTTCTTGACGGGGAGGGCATGCTGCATCCGGGTGTCCTGGTGTCTCAGGGCAGGGGTCAGCCACTGGCAGAGCTCCAAGAAGGTCCGCCGCCACATCTGGAAATTCCAGAGCCAATGGTTATTGTCCCTCTCCTCCATGACAAGTCGCTTCCACCACTTGGAACTGATGGGGTGGTTCCAGAGCCGGTGGGGCACCCAGTTGGGGCAGGAGGGCTCAGTGGTGGGGCAGAAGGGCTCATCCCCTTCTGCCCCTAGTGGGGGCTGCCCTGTCAGGAGCTGCTGGACGGCAGCCTGTGCTGTGGCTAGCAGAGCATCTGCTCCGCCCGTGGTGGCCAGTGGGATATCGGGCTTGCTGCTGCTGCTCCATGTTCGTTCCTGTGGGCACTGTGTCTGCGGAGCTTGTGGCAACTCTGCAGGCCTTGTGTTGTGCAGGCCAAGTGTGTTTGGGAGGGACCCTTTAAAGGCATGGCTTGCTGCAACGCCGGAAGGGCTTGTCCACCCTGTGATCCCCTCCACTGCTTATCCTGGCCCCTTATTTCGAAAGGGGCTGTCTGCATGTGTGGACATTCCCTCTCTGCTTCTGGGATGGCCCCTTTCGACATGCTGTTTTGCTATTTCGATGCTGCATATCGATGGCACCAACCCCAGTGCATGTGTAGATGCTATGTGTCGAAGTAGCATCTTTTGATGTCTCTACTTCAAAAGACGCTTCTTCAACATAGCACTCTAGTGTAGACATAGCCTTGAAGATTTACCTGGCATTGCTCATGTCCTTAATCCATTTAAGTTTTGTTTTTCTTCTTGTAAATTGTTCAACTGGTGTGGGGCTAGGGCTCAGGGGTTCAATATGCAGGCTGGTCCAGGTAAAGATGACTACTGCTGCCCCCCCTCATCGCTGCAGCTTGGGGCGAGGTGAGAAGCACCTTTCCTTGGCTGCTGCAGTTCTAGTGTGCATGGCATGGGAAGGGGTGTATGTCCCTCAGCAGGGGGAGGCCCAGATTCATCTGCCCCTGCACTCCCCAGCCAGAGTCAGGAATGCAGTAAATTGTGCTCTGTCCACTCACTCCCTGAGGAAGAGAAACAGCCAGCAATGTTCCTGTATGAATTGAAGGGTGGAAGCTTCAGCCCCTTTCCCCACCCTAAATGGTGCCTGAGAGGTGAGAGAATTGGGACTGAGGAAGTAGCAGATGAGGGGTGCACACTCAGCCACTCCCGTTCACCAGTTCGATGAGTCTGTTTCTCTCCTATAGGGTTTTATGAGAAGCAATCCCATTCTAGGCACATCCCATTTTCCTGATACAGCTAAACTCTTATATTGCTTTAAGTTATGGTAAAAGGAAGCTGTATACTAAATTTGGCAGTCCTAGCTCTTACAATTTAAGAGCTCTTGAACAAACAGACAGACTCAAACACACACTGACGAACTCTCTGAAATATATGGTAGATTAGCCTAATACAATATTTTAATGCAACCGATAGGCTTTACTTCCCCATATTGTGCCCAGCCCAGTTTATTGAACTGCCTCCTATTAGTGTTTTGGGGGAGGAGATGGCACAAAGAAAGTGGGTTGCCCAGAGGGCCAATGACAAGGTGGAAAAATAGAACCCAGCTGTCCCAACTCCCAGTCCAGTGTCATATCCCGTGGGCTACATGTGTTCCACAGAATCATAGAACACTAGAACTGGTTCCTGGTACTCACGGCAGGACCAAGCACCCAGTTAGTAAACGCTAATGCATTTATGAAGCATATCAGGAAGAATGTGTTTGCTCATAAAGTCCACCTGTATGAAGATCCAGTCTACACTTTGAATTCAGGTCAACATGGTGGTGATTCTACTCTTAACCCTGAGTGACAAAGCTATGCCAGCCTAACCCCTGTAGAGAAACTGACAGGTCAATTGAATAGTGCCTCCATTGACTTAGCAAGTGTCACTCAGGGAGGTCTTGTTCTTACACCAACAGAAAAATTGCCTCCATCACTGTGGTCTGTACCTACTACAGGGCTATGGTACTATATAGTACCCATAGCATAGATGTGGTAGAAAACAGAAGCACAGTCGATATGGCATCTACATGTCTTGTATGAAAACCAAGAGAAGCTGCAGCACCATGGATAGTTCCACAATGTATACACCTGCGTACTCCCTCCCTCTGCATCCTCCACAAAGGACTGCATCCTCTGCAGACTTGATTACACATCCCTGAACTGAATACTTTCTAAGTAAAGCATAGGTAAATCTGAATCAGGACTTTGAGATTTGATACAATAATTGTCTAGCAGGAAGAGTACAAAGGTTAAGGGCAAGGGAGTGAAAAAGAAAGATATGGCCAGTTGTATTTGCTTTAAAATCTGCGTATAGCTTACAGAATACTTCAATTTTCTGGTTGAATTATTTAATGTTCACTTCTATAAAGAAATGGGGAGGGGAAGAGAACCCAGTCGGTTAAACCCTGAAAATCTTACTCAGTTTTCACTCAGGCAATCTCCCATAAGCTTCAACAGAAGCATTTGCTTGATAATGGGGTTACAAGATTACTAGAGATGTCAGCTTTGGCCCACTGATTTAACTGGAGAAGCAAGTCCTTAACACCTGGTCGGATTTAGCCCATTTACATTGTGTGAAAGGTTTGCCTGAGCAGGCCCACTGAAAGGGGTAGGGGGCAAAGGGAAAAACTGCCCTGGGGACTTATTACCCAAAAGGACCCAGGGCTCCTAGCCAGGTGGCTGGGAGCTCTGAGCCCTTTAAATTGCTGCTGGATCACCACTCAGTGCACTCCAGGCAGCCCTCAGGGCTGGGGTCGGGAGGCGAGTGAGGAGGGCAAGCATGACACTTCGGGAATGTTGAGGGCTGGCTGCCCACAGGTCCACTCCTTCTGAGAGCACAGAAGTGCCCATCCGCTTTGCATAGGGGCCCAGCAATGCTGTGGCCCCTTTTTGCCTCAGAAATGACATCAGGACTGACCTTTAACATAATACAAAAGAAAAGTAGTGCAGTGAGGGATACAAATCCAGAATTACAAAAGTTAAGGTTGAACAAGCACTGTTAGTCCTTGCACTAGGATACAGTTCTTGTAATCATCTTTCCCCACATAATTCAATGTCATAAAATGCTATTTGTCAGCAATATCAGCTACTCAGTTCATGCAATTAAATCCTGCAATTAAAGACGGTACCATAGTAAAAACATACAAATTAAAGCTGTTTGCTCAAATGCTGTGCTTGCATTTGCTGTCTGTTGAGTGCTTCTATATGCAGCCTTAACACAGGAACTCACAAGCAAAACTGGTTTTGTGGGGGATTTTTGTTTGTTTTCTTTCTTTTCTTTTAAGTGCAACCATGCTGTCTTATCTGTGGAGCACTTGTCAGGCTAAGAGCAAGACTACCACATTGATAATAGCAGCCCAGTACACTTTCCTGACCATCCATGCCTAGGGCTAAAAGGATGAGCTACCATTAACCTAGCACAAAGCTGGATTAAATTTAAAAATATTTCAAATGACTGTGTAAAGTGTGTTTTGGGGGGTGATTAGCAACGTAGAACTAATGTTGCATAAGGAGAGAAATATTATACTGAGGATTGTCATAGACAAAGGCTTACTTGAGTAGGGGAGCAGGCTAGAACGGGGAAAGGAGGATTAATGACTGTTTGTAGACCCTGTAGTAGTAATAAACGTACCCTTTGTATCTCACTCTACTAACAAAAAAACACTGTCTGCTTGTTGTAAAAACCAGGATTCTATATACTTAAAAATAACAGGCCAGATTAATCTCATTCATCTCCTGGTTGATAACGATGTAGAAGAAAATTGATCTGGAGTTGTTATTTAAATGGTATACATGCTTCATACTTGCCTTTCAACTACTTGCCATTATGGGGTAAATCCAGTGCAAAAGGAAGTAGTGGTGTAAGCTACTCAGAAAGGAAAAACAGTGTTACTTACACTGATTTGGAATGCAGTGGCTGTGTCTACACTAGCTCACAACTTTGAAGGAAGCATGGTAAGTAGGGTGTTGGGAGATTATTAATGAAGTAGTGTGGTGCATAGGCAGTACTTCATTAACCTAATTCTCCCCTCGCGACAACTTCGAAGTGTTAAACTTCAAAGTGCCTGCTTGCATGTAGCCGCAGCTAACCTGTGGGTACTTCCAAGTGCCCAGGCTACTTCGAAGTCCCTTTATACCACCTGACACCCTACTTACCACGCTCCCTTTGAAGTTGGGAGCTAGTGTAGACACAGCCAGTGAGACTCATTCTGGTCTCATCTAAATCAGGACTAAGTCCAGTGAAGTCCATGGAATTACACTTTTAAAACCAAATCAACTGAGATTTGAATCAAACCTGAGTTGTTCTCAGTGCAAGACCTGAAAGACTAATGGAAAAGTGGTTTTAATTTTTGCTCCCCTGGTCCTACAGCCAGCATCAATTCTTCGTAAATTAGACCAGCCTGAAGGAGTTTCAGTAGTTGCAGGGAGAGATCACAGCAAGGTAGCCATCATGCAATGCATTTCCCTCTGTGTCAGTTCACTTATAATAGCTCGGAACGCAAACTGAAGCCTGAACAATAGAATGGTGTATGAGGAAAAGATTTACTAAGGAAATGAAGTGTTATGTTTTCAATGTAATGGTTTCAAATACTCTTATTTAACCTGCACTCATGTAAATCTACTGAAGCCAATAGGACAGCTCTGGTGTTCTTATGGTGCTGTCAGGAAGGAAATAAGACCCATGTTCCCATCCTATAAGTCCTCTGGGCAGAACCTAATCTCATCAATGCCAGTGACTTCATTTCCTCCCTGAAATGGCAGATGTCTGAAAGAAATAGTATTTCTTGGATCACAGTCACTCCAGAGATTTCTGAGACCTCTGTGGGTGAATAGCCCTTTCCAAGGACACTATGCTCGAAGAATAGTTTGTATAATAGAAGGGAAATAGGAGGTTATGACTTAAGGCAGAAATTACGTAGATGATGCTGAGTCTTTCTGAGGCACTAAGTGTCCTGTGAGCCCACTGAATCGCTTCACATTTGAAGGTGCTCAGCATCTTGCAGGATCAAGCCCCGGACTTCTAATCTCTCCCTGCCACAGATATACATACACGTAAAGTCAAAGCAGAAAGCACAACACAAATATTGTTATGTTACAATACAATATCATTGTGTTGTGATACAACACAGCCTTGTCACAGCATAACACAACATTATGCCATTATATTGGTCCAAAAGATATTTTGGGTCACTTTTAGTGAATAACAACCCTTGAGCCTAGAACTGAGCTCTGAAAACCAGGATAAGTAGCTGTCATAATTCCTGAGGTAACTGCACCTCTGACTGCTTTAGGACCTGTATAAGAGCACACCCACCTAGGTTTATGGCCCTCCAGACTAGGGTTTTAGACTTCAGACTCCTGAAATTTATTGTGATCACTCCATCAAGTCTGACTTCAATGCACCAGCAGGAATCCTATTCTCTCAGGGGCAATGACCAGGTTAAGTGGTGAGTAGCTGGCCTTCATAGAGCACAGTATTTCTTAGCCAGAACAAAAGTATGCCATAGAAAATGTATTTTAAAAACAGTAAACAGTCTAAATGAATTCCTACCTTCCTAGGAGTCACCTGTCTTCCACCTGGAGGCCCTCAGAGGTTTCAGATCACTGCATGTCCTCACACAGGGCCTCTTTGTCAGAGTGGCAACCTTCCTTCCCCTAAACCTCTTCTTCCCTTCATAAACACAAACTGATGCAATTTCACTTGAAGCTCTTTGGCAGTGCCAGAGAAAGGTACTTTTTGGAACACAGTGTACTTCTAGCACGAAGGAGTGAATGTTGCTATTAAAACATGATGAGGCTTAGAACAGTAGCAGGGATAAAACTTAATGGCTAGAAACAAGAAGAGCAAAGAGGCCATGGAACAGAAAGAAGCTGTAAGATTTCTCTTCAAATTGTGGTTATGTGCCTTAACATCTAATAGCAGGAATCTATTTCTGGGTTACGCAAGACATCAAGAAACCATTAGAGAGAAATATAGGCTAAATAAATCACTTAAAAAGTCAGTGACAGACATTGGGGATGGAAAAGACTTAAGAATAGATCATCCAGCTCACCTCACTGAGAGTGCAAGATTGTTCTATATATTTCCTAGTGCTCTGAAAATCTAGTTTTCTAGGTCTGTTTCAGCATTATGGCTTTCCAAATTTCTCCCTCTCTTTGAACTTGTTAGTATGGATTAGTTTTCCTCAGATGATTTGGCTTGCATTTTCCAAATGGAATCTCATTTTATTATTTTCTGCCCACACTTCTAAGCTCTAGGCTCTTTTATGTTACATATTTATGCTGAATAGTGCTCACAGCTCCTTAAGGTAACATTTCTGAAAATTCAGTGAACATGCTGTTTACTCCTTCTTCCAGAACACTCATGAATGTGTTAAGGCTGATATTAATATCAATCCCTGTGCCATGCTATCAGATGCCATCTCCATTTTGATAATACATTGCAATTTATCATTAACATTTATTATTTAGCAGAGCTTAATTTCTCACAGAATATTTTCTGGAGCGGTGGGGCTCAGGCAGTGGGATTGACAGTGCCTGGCAGCGTGAGGGCAAGGTTGGGGGGCAGTTCTGAACCCCTGGAAAGGGAAGAGCCTTGGGTAGAAGGGGTGGGGCTGAGGATAGTTGGCCCTTAGCACTGCCCAGAGTATGGTGCTGGGTCCTCCCCCCTTGCACAGTCTCAGAACTGCCTGCAGTGGCGGAGTGGCACTCCTATGGCATTTCAAAGAGGCCCAGGGCTTTGGCTGCTACTGCTTCAGTAGCAGCGATAGTGACAGGAGCTTCAAGCCCCTTTGAAAGGCTGGCGCCCTCCTTTCCCCTTCTGTCGGAGAGCCTGGGCTCAGGGCCTCTGCCCCATGGGGCATACCAGGGCTCAGGGCTGCTGATCTGCAGGTTTGAAAATATTTACCAGAGCCCTGCTCTGGATAGTTCTGGCTGAACTTATGCCCTATATTTAGCCTATTTTTAATCCATGCAATTGTGCTTTATGGTTAACACTTAACATAAGCCAATTTGAGTTAGTTGTCTAGGTAGAAGCTATATCACAATGCCACTACATCAATCCATCATATGCTCACATCTGGAATACTGCAGGCAGTTCTGGTTGTTCCAGCTCATGGAAAAAGATACCTTAGAAATGGACAAAGTACAGCAATAAAATGGAATAAAAATGATTAGGGATATGGAACAACTTCCACATAAAGAGAGATTTAAAAGACTAGAACAGTTCATCTTAGAAAACATGAGTGGTGCAGAGAAAGTGAATAGGAAACTGTTACTCACCTAATGAAATTCAGAGGCAGCAAGTTTTTTAAAAAAAAGTATTCCTTTGCACAACACGTAGGTAATGTGTAGAACTCACTGCTAGAGAATATTATAAAGTCCAAAAACATAACTAGGTTAAAAAAAATTAGAAAAGTTCTTAGAGGATCAGGGATTGGCTGATAATCATTTGATAATTGTGCTGCTTTGTTCACTCCTTTTGAAAATTCTGGCGCTGCGCATTGTTGAAAGACATCATATTGGGCTAAATGGACTACTTGTCTGACACTGTCTGGCTGTTCTTATATTCTTTAGATGGTCAGATACTATGATGATAGAAACGGGTGTAAAACTACAAGATAGCTAAATAATTACATTTCATAACCTTTATTAAGTTTCAAAAATATGGAAGTTATTGCCTTTTGTTTTAATATCAGATATTAAATTTCTCTCAGTACTTGTTCTTTCATCTTATTACCAACAGAACGTAGATTCATTATATAACTGCCAGCACTGCTTTGATTTCCCTGTTTGAAAATTGGTACAATACTTGCATTCTCCAGATTTTCAGTAATTTGCTCCCTTAGTCATGAATTTTAACAATAGTTGTCAGTAATACCCTCAGGTCATGTCCACACTGGCTGCTTTAGAGAAATCTCATTCTAATGCAATGCACCAAGGCAACTCCAAGAGTGTACTAATGTAAACCTGCCACTAGTGTTTTCACCACTGCCGTATATAGACTAACTCAGAGCTTGTCAGTATTTTGTCAAGAAAGCAAAAACACAACAATGAATATTCCTAAGAAAAACAGTGATACAGTAACATGTCATAGTGGCGTGATGCCCAGATCCCAGCTAAGATACCTTAATAAGTGAAAAATGGGTAAGAAAATCCCAGTACAAAGAGCTGATCTGATGACTGATTGTGGCTGTCGCTGAGAAGGTTAGATGCTTAGGACTTCCAACTTATAGGCTCTTTCAAGCTCTTAAAAAGGACAACTGAGGAGTCTCTCAATGTCAGACATGACAGAGAAAAGTCCCGATGATGGATGGTCACAGGTAAGTAGCTGGTAATCAACTGGTAGCGAATGGATTGGAGTGAGTCGTCTTCTTTCCTTCTCTGACAGGCACTGATGGACACTCCCCTGCAATGACTAGAAGAGAACCTGCACTCCCACTGCCTCTGGGGTGGACAGCAGCCAGTTGACATTGCCTGCAGCCTTCTAAAGATTCATTGGTGGGAATCTGAAGTAAACAGGACTCTCACCAAACATGCAAAAATCTGGAAGGCTCCAGTTCTCTAATAGGTGCTGAATACTCTGGGCAGGGGGTAGGGCAGAGTGGAAGGGAGAACAAAGCCCAAGATGAAGTCCTGGGGTGATAGGTTGTCAACTAAATTTTGTTAAACACACAGTCACTGCTTCTTAACATCAGAACCACTCATAACAACACGAGTCAAGTAACAGCTTTTACATGTGCATTATTCCTTTTAAAACAACTTTTATCAAAGGGGATAGAGTAGATATGCTCCCAAGGCCCTTTCCTGACCTATATTTCTAGGATTCTGGGCTGGTGATGGAGCTGCCAAAGACTCCCAGAATTAATTTTCATACAGTATGAAAGCAATAAGTCTTCAGGGAAGAGTGGTTATATTTAGCTGCCCATTTACTTATTTATGTACTTCAGGCATTTTAGCAACAGTGGAATTCTGATATTTCTAGGTCTTACTACTGCTTTGTCAGTCTTATTTTATACCAGCTTGACATAAGCAGCATATACAACTGCCCATAGATCATTGGCAGCCATCTTAGTTGACGTTCTGCCTTACTGTATCCCCAACAAGCAGGGGTCAGCAACCAAAATAGCAAGAAGAACCAGTTTTCCCACTCAGTTAAAAACTCAGTAATTGAAGAGCCACAATGGATGTGAATGCAAGGTGGTCCTTAATAAATAACATCAAACCATATTTTTATAACCCCTATTTTAAGAACAGTGCACACACAATGATTAGTAATGTGATGCATGTTTACTGAAGGATGTTCACAAACTTTTTACGTATTCTACTTTCCCACATTTCACATGTGTGTTTGTACTACTGTCTTCCTGACTTTCACTCCTGAACCTTCTCTATCACTGGAGAATGCTAGGGGAAGCTTTGAGATCACATATCGTTTGCTATTTAGATATGAGTTGTTCATTGCTGGGTTTTTAGACATTCACTGTTTATTGAAAATAAAGGAGGTTTTTGGGTTTTTTTTAAACTTTGCAATTACAGTCTCAGGAGCCAAAAAGAAGTCCTTAAAGAGCCCCATACAATTTCAGTGCTGCAAGTTGCAGACCCCTGCATGAATCCAGGGTTTAGCCTTACTCATTAAATTTCTGTGTAGGACCTTCGCCATGCTTTAACTTTTACAGTGAGATGGGTTAAGCAGGCTGCATGCAGGTTTGCAAAACCTTGGTAACTGAGTTTTGGTTTTAGAGAACTGGATCTGAATCACCGTAGTCATATCCACACAACCCAAATAAAAATTGGAGTGGGGGAATACATAAATAGTTACAGGTTTAGCTGATTATACACAGGATTTCTCATAAGAAATATATTAATTCTCCACAAATTATACTGATGTTATGTAGAATCACCTTGACTAGCTTAGCATCCCTTTGGCTGCCAATGCAAGACCTCTTCTGCTCTCTTCAAAACGAACACACCCCCTTGCCACGTGTAATCATAGAATACTGGAAAGGACTTCAAGAAGTTACTGAGTCCAGTCCCCTGCTCTAAGTCTAGATGTACACTACTTCAACTTCTGCAACTGCCAAAAAGACTTCTCTGGATACAGGCATCAAGCATTACTCTTCCCAGCCGGCTGTCCTCACTAAGGGGACTGTTGAGTGCTGCAAACTTTGAATCCACAGGTCCTGTTTGTATGAGCAAGGATTAAGTGATGTGGTCTCAACCTCACAAGGGCCCTAGCAATCTCCGTAATTTAGTGTTTATGGAAGAGCCCATAGGAGCTTGCATTGGATCACAATATGGCCACAGTAGCCAAGCATTTGTACAAGTTAAAGCTGAGTAATTTTGCTTAGAACTGACGGCATCATCTGTAAATGACATCTTTAAAATCACTCACATTTATTAAAACCAGTAACATACCTACATATGTCCAGATACATTTTTAAAAGCCTCCCTGCCCAAAAAAGTTCAAACCCAGGGACTGGTCCCGAAACTTCCCCTTGCATGGGATAAAACAGGTGATTGAGTGGTATTTGATATACTCCAAGCTCATGCCCTGTGGTGGGTGGGACAGCAGATATGATCAAGGTACACAGGTAGGAGCTAAAACACTATCTGTGGCAGACACAGAAGTAAGAGGGGCAGAGAAGTAGTGGGCGCCATCAAGGCTAATTTGTCCCCTGCCTTACATCCCCCCCAAGCACCCAAACCACCTGGAACCAAGGTCATTGTAGCCAATGTAGCTGCAGTAAGATCCCTCAGACAGTATTCAGTTGTTCTTTGTGGAATGCTGTTTTGCTCCAGTGAGATATCAATGAATCGTCTCATTTACTAGTTTGTTTGTGTTATCAGCTTCTTTTTTTTTTTATCTGAACAGTTGCACATCCAATAATGGACAAGTGATAGTAAACAAAGTGTAAAGAAAATAAATGTTTGACTTCAGCTAGTATTTCAGCAAGTTCAAAGTGTGGAACATCTAACTCAAATGGCGATTATGGTCCTGGAAAACTGCTTATAAAGAAAGGAAAACATGATGATAATTATATAAAATATGTCTTTACATGCATTCGTGATCAACAGTATCCAAAATGACAGTGCATAATTTGTAGTGATGTTCTACCAAACACCAACCTCAAACCTTCTCTACTTTGGCACCACTTAGGCCTGGTCTACACTAGGGGATAAAATTGAATTTAAGGATCGTAAGTTGATTGTATAAACCCATAGTTGTCACCACAGTGCTCAGCAGGTTGATTTTAAGGGGCTCGTAAGGTCAACTTTTATATTTCCAATGTCACTGGAAATGATGACGAAAATCAATTTCTCAGTGTTGACTTATGCAAGAGCAGATGGCAGTGTTATTAAAATTGATTTCATTAGCCTCCAAATCTATCCCACAATGCCCCTTGATGTGTTCTTTCTGGTCATTGCTTCACCTCCACTGCTGTCCAGGTGAGCAGGAAGTAGGTGACAGGAAGCAGTGGTCATCAGCCCAAGAATTTTGAATTAATTTCCTTTCCTCTCTGGCCAACGTGGTGAGCAGAGGTCAGCAGCACACCTACTAGCCATGAGTTCACAGGGTTGCAGAGTCCCAGCATGGCACCATCAGGCGATCGAGGACCTCATGACTGGGTGGGAGTATGACTCTGTCCTCATGCAGCTCAAAACAGCAAAAGAAATGCCGAAATTCGTGCGACGATATCACAAGGCACAATTCAGAGAGGGTACAGCAGCGACGCTCAGCAGTGCTATGTTAAAATCAAGGAGCTCAGGCAGAAAACCGAAAGATCAAAGAAGCTAATTGTCAGTCTGGAGCATCTCCTCAGAAATGCTACTCTTGTGTTGAACTGCATGTTATTCTGAGGATAGACCCAACCTCTACCCCCAGCGGACTGGACTCAGTAACTTCTTTAGTGATCTGACCCTGCCATTTCATTTGCATGCCTGCAGTAACTTTTAATGATTTTTTAACTCCTGGCACAGCCCGCTTTTAAATCAACTGGACATGTGGAAAACCCCTCCTGCCCTGGGCTGGTAGGCAATCAGCGTCTGCCTTGTTTCACATATACCCTTGCAGTGACTGTCAATGATCCTGCTTTAAAACCTCCCACTCAATGGCATGCCCCATCCAAATGGCAGAAAGGGTGATTCCACATTTTTTTCCCCATGAACCAAAGACAGTTTACCATTATGTTCAAGGTAAATGTCAGCTGTAGAAGAGCTTGAATCTTTCTGCTTGGATTCATACATTTGTGAGCCTTAAGAGTCCACAGAGTGACCTTGCCATGGCCATATGTTCTTCCATAGAGACAACCAGCCATTCATCCTGTCAGTATGATCATTGTTCCAAGTAAAGATAAAAAACGTTGCTGTTGAAAATGCCCGTAATATTTCAACATTTTTTAAGCAGGAATCAACCTTGCAAACAGGACTCAGGTGACTCATGGTCCCCCTACCACTGAAATGAGATTACCTCAGACACAGAGGAGGAAGAAGAGCCATCAGGAGCTCATGGCACATTATTTTGAAGTGGCAGGAAAAGAACAATTGGAGCTCAGGGCTCTGTATCCCCTATCCAATCCAGGTCCCCCAGTTTCAGACCTCCCTCCACATATTCAATCCCCTCCCTGGTGAGGGCTCTGCATCCACCATCCAATCCATGCCACTCCTTCATACCCACTCCCCTTGTTAGGGCCCCAGAATAATGGGGAGGTCATGGAGATCCCTGCAGTCCACTCTCTGGGATTCAACCCCCATAAGAAGGCTAACATTCCAGCAATGATGAGTTTATTAGCCTTTTGTTTTCCCTATACCCACCACTCTGTCATCAGGGCCCCTAAATAAAACATTGTAGGTTGGAAGAAGAAAGTTTCATCTATTAGTTAATATGCTTTGGGGGGGTCCATGCTTTTGATGTGTTGAGGGGTGTCATGCAGCTGGAGGCAGTTTCATAAAGGGCAAGGAAACAGCATGGGTTTGGGGTGAGGGGGGATGCTAATTAACAGCAGGAGATGCGGGATCCTTCATGCTCATTCAAAAACTTGGTTTTCACGACATCCCTGATTTTCAATGCATCTTGTTGTTCTCTCCTCATTGCCCATGTTTCTGGTTACTGATAATTACTAGCTATGAGAGCTGCCTCTGCCCTCCACGCTGGCATGAAATTCTCCCCATACACCTCACAAATGTTATGAAGAATACAGCAGGTCCCAATAACAAGGGTAACATTTTCTTCACTGAGGTCTACGTGGGGCAGAAGGCACCTGAATCTGGCTTTTAAATGTCCAAAGGCACATTCTACCACCATTCTGCACCTGTCCAGCCTGTAGTTAAAGAGCTCCTTACTGGGGTCCAGGGTGCCTCTGTATGGTTTCATCAGTCAAGGGAGCAAGGGGTAAGCAGGGTCACCAAGAATCACTATGGACATTTCCATGCCCTCAATGTTGATTTTCTGGTCTGGGAAAAAAGTACCACGCCAGAGCCTTCTAAACAGACCAGAATTCCTAAAGATTTGCATGTCAAGCACCATTCCTGACCACCCCACATCGATGTCAGTGAAACCACCCTTGTAAGCCACCAACTCCTACAACACCCTGGAGAAGTACCCTTTGTGGTTTATGTATTCTGTGGCAGGGCGGGATGTGCATTCCATTTATTGCCCTGCTGCAGTTAGGGAACACCATCACAGCAAAACCAACCACTATGGCCTACACATTCCCCAGAGTTGTCATCTTTTGCAGGAGCTTAGCAATCACTGGCTATCTGGATGACAACAGCCCCCACTGTAGATTTGCTCACTCCAAATTGATTTGCCACTGACTAGTAGCTGTCTGGCATGCAAACTTCCAAAGATCAATTGCCACACACTTCTGAACTGTTGAAGCAAGTCTCATTCTGGTATTGCTGCTCTTCAGGGTGGGAGACAGCGCTTCACAAAGTTCCAAGAATTTGGCTTTACACATGCAGAAGTTTTGCAGCCACTGCTGATCATCCCACACCTGCAAAATAATGTAGTCCCACCAGTATGAGCTGGTTTTGTGGGTCCAGAATCTGCATTCTGCAGTGTACAATGCATCCAGTGCTGCTGCCAACTCCATGTTCCTCCTCTCCTGATCTTGACATGACTGATGCCCCGTGCCTCAATCCACTGATTCTCCAGGGGCATTAAGTTCAGAATATACTGCATTGTAGAGCGGTAAGTCAGCACAATACACTGTGCCAAACCCTGAAGCATCTCCAGACCCATGTTATACTTGCAATGGCATGTGGTAGGCAACGTAAAAGCAGTGCAAAAAATTCCCTTGGCTGTTTTTTTCAGTGGGAAGTGACGGAAATGTCATCTGGGATGATGACACTAGAAACCCAGAATCACTTGTGACGACTTTCCTCTGCCCCCCTCAGACATTGTCACAGAAACCCAAAATGCAAAAGGGCTGCAGGAACTGTGGGATTAGTGACCACAATGCACTGCAGCTGCAGTTGAACTTAGGCAATTTAGGGAGGACACACTAAAGTTGACTTTGTGAGCAGGTGCGGACACAACTTCCAGTTTATAAAATCTAGTGTTAAAAAGTCAACTTGAATAAATTTGACTGTTGATTTCTGCATGTGAAAATTAGATGAGTGGAAAACTGATATTACCAGTTTTGTATTCAAAGCAAGCTTTGATAATGAAAATGCACTTGAAGAGTTGTACTGAGAGTGTTACTGAGTAGCAAAAGCACCAGAAGCCCGTACCATAGCAGATAGCTTGATTGATTCATGTATAAAAGATGTAGTTCATTGCATGCTCAGAATAAGCTGCAAAAAGGATTGACGTAATACCTTTGTCCAATAATACTTTGCTGTGAACAATTAGTGACATATCATGCAGAGACCACAGTTGTATAGAGTGAAAAATAGCCCCTATCATGCTATACAGTTGCCTGAATCAACTAATGTCCCTAATTATTTTACTACTGTTTGTGTGTTATGTGAATGAAGATATGGTTGAAGAAGACTTGTTTTACCTACCCTTGAAAGAATGTATGTCACATCAACAACAAGGAAATATTCCAGATTTGTAGCTCAAACACAAAAGGTTACATCAAACATCACTTTGACTCACTGCAGTATACATAGACAAAGCCTTGCGGAAAAATGAATGCCTAAAGGAAATGCTGGACAATGCAGCAGAAATAGTCAATTTAATAAAATCAAGGCTAACAGCTTCCAGAATATTTCACATGCTTTGTGAAGAAATGGGTAGTGTACACAATTATATGTTGACCCATACAAAACTTAAATGGCTCTCACAGGACAAAACCCTTGGGTGCTTCTTGAGCTGAGAATGGAAATCCTAATTTTTTTGAAGCAGCCACCCTTTCAACATCGCCAGCTCTATGGAAAATCACATCTGGCTCCAGAGCCTCGCTTAGATATCATCTCAAGGATTAATAAGCTAAATTTCTCTGTTGAAGGCCTCAATTTAACAGTTTTCAATGTGTGATACCAAATTGAATCCATGGTAAAGAAGTTTGAACTGCATTCAAAGAATTCCCACCTTGGACAAGATCTGTATCTAGGCAGGAAACCAAACACTTGGGGCAGCTACAATACCCATGTTTACCAAGATGTCTGCTGCAACCACTTGAAACTGAACATTAAGAAGGATCAGGCCCAAGTAAGGAGCGTTCTTAGCTTGTAAGATGATTAGAACTACTCTTAGGGTAAGAAGTTGCATGTTTCTTTGAGTATTAGTCTCAGCTAGAATGTTTTACTATATTTTGTTTGGTAACTTACTGGATCTGTCTCCTATTACTTGCAACCACTTAAATCCTTATGTTTTTACTTAAATCACTTTTGTTTATTAATAAACCCATTATAATTGTTACTTGGTATAGAGGGAGAAGATAGCTGTACATATCTCTCATTGATAAAGGCGTGAAATGACTTCTGACCTTGTTCTGCATAAAACTTTAAGTGCAGTGAGATGGATTTATTTACGGTACTGATCCCACTGGGGCTGTGCACCTGGATGTGGTGTCAAGTCCCTTTAACTGAGCCTTCCCAGAGCTGAGATGATCTCAGTGTCTCCTGTGGGCTGTGACACCAATTGGGTCCATTGCTGAAGGAGACCTGAGGGTCAGTCTCAGCAGGACCATGTGTTGGGACACCGCAGAGGGCTGGTAGGTGGGCTCAGTGGCATTTGAGCTTATGACTGACAGCCTCAAGGGGATCTCTGCGACTGAACCACTTTTTCAACAGATACTGAACACTGAGGAAAAGGAAACATTGATTGAGATCTCCTGTGATTACAAAATGAAAAGAAGTTTTAAAAATCTGTCAACAATCAAATTATGGCTGACTTAGAAATGAGTACCCCCTTCTGGCAGAAAAAAATACTACAATTTTGTTGCCATTTTCAACATCATACTTATACAAGAAAACATTTTCTTCATATGCACATCTGAAAACCAAATACAGAAGCAGACTCAACGCTGAACCAGACCTCGGATTTCATCTTTCTCCAGTGGTCCTGATTCAAAGAGCTATTCAGATCAAAGCAAGCAAGGCCATCACTCTGGGGCAATTTAAACTTCAAGAGTCCTTACGAGATATGAAAAGGGAGGCGGATATTTTTTGCTGTTTTTAAAATTAAATAGGCTGTTAGTTTTGTTTTGAAAATTATTATGAAGAACAAGTTTCAACTTTGTTGTAGTTGTACATTGTTTGCCTGGGCTGGTCAAGTCCCAAAAGGCTGTGTAGAAAGAACACCTTATTTGAGTTGGCTTCTTAAATACCTTCATGCTGTTTTACACCTAATACTCCTTGATGAAACATAGCAGCCTTGTCTTACAAGAGTCTTAATCAAAATGATACAAAGTACAAAAGTGAAATCTTAGATGAATGTTGCCATTTTCACAATGCAGTAAACTCTTTCATATCCAGCCACCCCAAGATCTTGAGTTTGCAGGATATGCAAATATCAGGGTTAATCAAGAGTAGCTGGTTGGGGAGGCACAGGCAGGGGTCGGGGGGCCACCCGCATAAGAAAGTTCAGCTCCTCTGCCCCCAGTGCCAGCTCCCTCTCAATTGTTGCCCTGTTTACCTGTTGGACACAGGGAGCCACTTGCAGGGCTGGCACATGGCCGCTTGGCATGGGGCTCATGGCGTGCTGTGTGGTGCACATCTCGTGGATCACTGCATGGTGTGGGGCTCATGGATTGCGGATCACCATGTGGAGCTCGCAGATCATGGATTGCTGTGTGGGGTTTGCGGATCGTGGATTGCTGATTGCCATGCACAGCTCGCAGTTCATCACATGGATCGCCAATTGCCTCGGGGCTTGGGGCTCACCGATTGCCACAGGGCTCGTGGCTCACGGCTTGCTGATTGCCCTGGTGTGTGGGGCTCATGGCTTGCTGATTGCCCTGGTGTGTGGGGCTCATGGCTTGCTGATTGCCCTGGGGTTCATGGCCCACCGATCGCTGCAGGGCATGGGGCTTGCAAATCACCATGGGGCACGAGAAGCCCTTGACTGCTGCCCTGCCCCCAAGTCCTTGCCTGGACACCAGGGACCTGAGTGCCCCAGCTGTTGCTGGGAGGAGCAGCCACAGCACAGCAGGGGTTGCCTGGTAGCCGTGAGCAGAGAGCTACCTGCTGCCTCTCTAATGGCCACGTTCCTGACACTAAACCTGCTTAGGCTGGTGGGAGGGTAGGGGGAGACACTCGCGCAGTATCCTGGGCTATCTGGGGGGGGGGGGGGGGGGGAAGCAGGGAGGAGCCTCATCATGGCTCAGGGTTTGCTGGTGTTGTGCCGGTTAGCTGAGAGTTACAGTTGATCAAAAACCAGATAAACAAGAATTTACTGTATAATAAAATTAATACTATGGTGATAAAGAATATTACAGTGTATAATAAGCGTGTCATCAAATAAATTTTACATTTGCAAGATCACCTCCATTATTTATGCTCAGGTAAGGGAGAAAAATCCCTGGAAATATTCATTTTTAGGATGGAGTTCATAAGATTTGACATTTTCCTGGCAGGGGTTCATGGATTGTTAAAGTTTGGGAACCACCAGCCTAATACCTAGTCATGCCTAAGGATACAATTTAGTCACTGCCATGGGTGGAGCTGTTCATTCACTTCCCACACCATGTGGCTGTGATCCCCCGCCTTGCCCTGTGGCTTTGCATCCTCAGCCTGCAAGTGCAGCTGGGGCCAGTGCTGTAGTTGCCCTCTCCCGAGGCTGTGAGGCTCAGGCTGCCATTCCTTCCTCCCAGCTTAGGTCTTCCCTCTCATTACTATTAGTGATAGTCACACAGGTCACAGGCTCCTGTGAATTTTTGTTTATTGCCTGTGATTGTCAACGACGTTTTACTAAAAATAACCTTAACAAAACTTAGACGTAGTCATGTCTCAATGACAGAGACTGGATTCAATGGCCCAGTGAGGTCCCTTTCAGTCCTATACATCTATGACTGTATTTAGCAACACAAGAACCTCTGAAAATAAATCAGATCTCTTTTTGCACTATTCACCAATGGGAAACACTCCTTTCGGACTTTCAACTCCTACTCATAAATGGGCTGATAGATACTGCAAAGGAGAATGAAAAAGCAGTCATGTAGCACTCCAAAGACTAACAGAATAATTTATTAGGTGATGGACTTTCACAGGACAGACCCAATTCTTCAGATCTGGAAATTCTGATGAAAGTAAACCGGCAAGACAAGAATTTCACAGCTAGAAAGAATGAAACGAAAACTGACAAATCAGCTACTTAAGATAGAAGGAGAAGGGATGAAGTGGGGGAAACAAGCTACTTACTGCAACTGTCTCTTTTGTTAAGTGACTTGCCTGAGGTTACTACAAATAGCAAAGGTGGGGAAACTGTCCTTGTATTGTGTAAGATAATGGCTATCTCTATTGAGACCAAGGCGCAAATTGTCGGACTTGAGAAGAAACTCCAGTTCAGATGTCTCCCTTTGTAATCTGGTGTTAAAGTCTCTGTTTTAGGATGCAGTTTTTCAGGTCTTTAATGCTATGGAGTACTCCACTGAAATGGTCACTGCTCGGTTTATGTGTATTCAGATTCCTAATGTCTGATTTATATCCATTCATTCTTTAGCGAAGTGATTGCACAGTTTGTCCAATATACATGGCAGAGGGGCGCTGTTGGCACGGGATGATATATATCACGTTGGTGGAGGCTGGTGGTGGCATGGAAACAGGAAATTATTTGGTCCCAGGCCTGCGACTGCCACTCCCTATCCTCCTGCACCTGCTGCTCCATCAGCTTCTTCATCCTCTAGAGGGCAGTGTAATGGTTCCTCTGGAGGTCTTCCTGCACCTGGTGATGGTCCCTCTCGCTGCAGGCACCCAACTGGTGGTTCAGGGATGGCTCACTGTGGTGCTGGTCTCGGGTTGGCTCACTCCACTGCTGGGGTGGGGGGGGGCCTGACCCTCAGATAGTGCTTGTCTGGCTGTAAGGAAGACAAAGGAGGAGAGACAATGAGTCATGCATGCAACACAGTCCCTAGGGCCCTGCCCCCCACCATGAGCACCAACCAATACCCCCTGGGCCAAGGGACAGGGCTGTCCCATGAGCAGAGCCATATGTGGCTTGCACTGTGAGCCTCCCTCCCCGTGTTGATGGGCTAGCGGCCGAGGAGGGTGTCCAACCACAGAAGGGTCCCCACATGGTTGTCAGGTGACCTGGGAAAAACTTGGCCTTCCCCAAGGCCCCCCCACACCCATGCGATTAACAGCGCTGTCTGCAGGAGCAGGTGCTGACTCTTGCCTGTGGGCATACCCACTTGCTGGTAGCTGCACTGCTCTGTGTGTCTGAGATCAGGCCAGCACAGGGCAGGTGCTAGCAGAGTCCCCCCATGGGGAGTGGAACTTGTCCAGCCTCCTGTGAGGCTAGCAACATGCTGATGCCTGTATCCTGGGACTGCCTGATGGATCTGGGTGGAACACACTACCTGGCACATGGTTCCACGTGCTGGGACCACAGCGCCAGGTCCCACCTGAGCGACTCTTGCAGCACACCCCTTTGGTCTCTGGGGTACTTACCGGAGTGACCCTCACCCAGCTTTGAGGACACTCTGGAGGTGGCCTGGCTCATGGGGACTGACTCCAGCGCAATCACCAGTGTGCTGCTGCTGCCTTTAGACCCCATGTCCACCTCCAACTCCAGTGGGGGTTGGGTCCTGGGCTGCAGCTCCTCCTCCTCAGGCTCTGGTTGGAGGGAGGGTGGGGTCTTCTGTGCCATGTTGATGGGGGTGATCAGAGGGAATGTGTCATCTCCTTCAGGAGCTTGTCCAGCTCCCCGTAGTAGGGGCAGTTCACTGACCCTGCCCTGGATCTTTGGGCGGCATTGCAGGCCCATATTTAGACTTGTCAAAGTTCTTTTACTTTGGCCCACACCTAACATGCTTCACAGTGCGGGGGGAGCGACCCCGATCAGCGAGTGTGGTGGCCAGCTGGCTGTACACAGGTGCGTTGCACCGCTCCGCCTTGGGGTCGAGGAGGGCCTGGACCTGGAGGAGGTCTGCCTTTTGGACCTCCAGGGTGGGTCCTGGGACCCCTCAGGTTGGTCCTGCAAGAGCCCACTAGGAGGATCTCAGGGTGCCTGTTCAGCCACCTGGGCAGGTTGTGGGGAATGGAGGGCTGCGAGGGCAGGGGGGTGCTGCTGCTCCTTCCATGCTCTCAACTTCCTGCTACAGGGTTTCCCAGGCTCTCTGCAGCTTTAATAGCTGGAGGCAGGGACCATAGAGCTCTGATTGCCGTGGACCGGGTATCCCATGAGGCACTTGCACAGCACTCGAGAGGCCCTTTCTGTCAACAGAAGGCCCCCTGGAACGTTCAGGCTGGCTTTCTGTGAAAGATGTCTGTTGAGAGGCATTCTTCCTCATGGCAAACAACAAACCACTGTTGACAAAACTAAGTTCTTTTGATTTACTGTTGACAGAATGCCTTGGTAACGTGGATGCTCCACAGGTTTTGTTGACAAAGCTCTCTAGTCTAGACAGAGTACGTGAACAGCTAACCCGACTGCTAGCGTCACCATGACCCAAGGAACAGGTAGCCAGCCCTCCTCCTGCAAGTGGATTGATTTAAATCATGGATTTAAATAACAGAAAACAGGGAGTAAGCCACATTGAACCCTCTGACAACTTGCAAAAGCTGGGTTATGCTGAAGTAAAATAGGGAATACACTTTTGGTATCACCACTATGGTCTGTTGCCAAAATAAGGTGGCATATATTATGGAACAGAAAGTAAGAAAAATCACACTCTGTCGCGATTGGCAACTCTAGATTTCTCTTACGGCAGCTTTCAGTATTGTATACTTGAGCGATAATCAACTTTGGAATCTAATTCAACAAGCTATAAGGATTAACTAACCTAAATTTCTATTTTTTTTTCCCTAGCAACATCCGACATCCAACAAAGCAAACAGCTTGGGAATTTACTTGTCAAATTACACATACTAAAAGGCATAGCAAGAATCTTGAAGAATGATGGATTGCAAATGAATTATTTAAGTTACTAACCAGCTGACCCATTCAGACATAGTCACATCTTCCTCCACATCATTTTCTCCAAACGAGGAAATGTTCCTTATGACAGTTTCATTCTTGCAACAAAGTCCTGCATCTTCTTGCACTGCTTACTCTTGACATGTTTTCCTTTTTTTACCCAGGGAATGAATATTCTTCAACATATTCCTAGGCAGAGTCTCTGTTACGCCCAGAAGCTATGACAATTTTTTGCAGCAAAAGAGTGGGGGAATGCCTTTGTCTTTACAACAATGTCTTGACTAACTCCTCTGCCAAGTAATCCACCACCACGTAAGCACAGAACTAAGCCCTATCCAGCTTGTGTCTTTCTTAAACACGTTACTTTTTAATCAGCTGAGAAACAGAAATCCCAGAACTTTGAGGAAGCAAGTTAGCTTCATAAAAATGAATAGCTCTAGTCCATCCAGCCTAAGTAATTGTTATTTTTAAATTAGAAATTTAGTATTTTATTATTTAAAAAAATTCAATTTAAATAACAAAAGTCCATTTTTTGTTAAAAAAAACATTGATTTTCATCCAACCTGCTCTTCCTACTCCACCCAGACATACATTGCTTCTGGCAAAACCAATGGGACTATGAGGGTGACCAGTACAGCATGCTGCTGTGGTCTCTGAATTCCCCAAATCACATATCTCTCTGCCCTGTGCTGACAGGACGGCTGTGGAAAACTCCCTATGGTCTGTTCTGTTCTCTTATATAGCGAAAAAAGGTTAGTTATGAATTAAACTTGGAAACATCCGAATTACCAGCAAAGCACTTGTAGGCTTTGCCAGGACAGATCTCTTTTCCAAATAAACCACCTAACTTGCTAGTGAGGTTGCTCTCAATTTTAAACTCAAACAAAAGTTCTTATTGTACAGGGGAGAGGTATTAGGAGGGGTGGACAAAATATGGCTGGTGGGCTGGATCTGGTCTGTCAAACCTTCAGATCTGTCCTGCTGTGATATTCTGGGCTGTCAATGTCTGGTGGCCTAGCAGCACCTTGGAGCAGGCTCCCTGTCTTCCATGCCCCTCCACAGGCCACTCAAAGTGCCTGCATCTACACTTGCATTCCGCTTTTGAGAGAGGAATGCAAATCAGGGAAATCAGAAATGCAAATAAGGCACCAATTTACATATCTCACACTTCATTTGCATAATCTTTTCAGAAGAGATTATTTCAAAAGACAAAAAGTAGTGTAGACAGGGCTCTTTTGAACATAAACCCCATTTTCAAAAGAACCCTTCTTCCTAATTTTTTTAAAAACAGAAATAAATGAAAGTATAGACACAGCCTGTATGCTTCTGTGTGGCAAGTACCATTTGGGAAAAAGGAGGTCTCCGCATGCTGCCCTCCACTCCCAGCACAATCTTATAACTCCCATTTACTGGAAACTCTTAATTGTCTTGCCATTTGTTTATCAGAGTTAACTTTAAGAGGACTAACACTGTAAAACTTTGTTTCTATTAAAAACACAACACATCCCTATTTTCAAGTAGGATTTAAAAATCATGCCTGCTACGTAAAGTATGATGTTCACGATATTCTTTCTGTCTTCAAATTAAAATGTCTGTCACGTGACTGGACTTTTATATTGGATATGGAAGCCATTTTATGCACCCAGTGCATATACTGTCCCCAAATATATATTTATTTTG
The DNA here is from genome assembly GCF_033958435.1 of Carettochelys insculpta. Taxonomy (NCBI): domain Eukaryota; kingdom Metazoa; phylum Chordata; order Testudines; family Carettochelyidae; genus Carettochelys; species Carettochelys insculpta. The sequence goes on from NC_134137.1 coordinate 48,978,667, forward strand.
TGGGGGGCGGGGGAAGATCATCCTGCTTGCTTCATATGCAGAGTCCAGACTTTTGTTTCCAAGACTAATGAAAGCTGAGGATGTCTTGAATTTATGTATGCTACTTATATATCTGCATCATGTTGGTAGACAAAGTTATAGATGTCAGCTATATAGCTGTGTTAGAAACTGCTTCAGTGCTAAGATTCACAATAGGTGGTGTGAACTCAGCTCCATACAGGATTTTGGGCTAAAACAATAGGATGGAAACTACGTGCACAAACAGCCAAATCCACATCCCAGAAATGTGGGACTTGTCAATGGAATGCAGCTTACTAGGCAGGTGACCTGGGCTGAGCAAAGCAACTGAAATCAAGATGCCCAGACATCCATTTCCACCTCCCATGTAAATGACTGGGGCATGCTGGCCAAACCAGTGACCAATGGCATTTTGCCACAGCAGCTCACACAAGTCAGGTGACTTTGATCCTCAAGTGCCCGATGGGAAGGAGAAAGGGCTTGGTCCTGGATGACAAGAGAGAACCATGAGGTGGGCTAGCAGCAGCCGCCCTGGACTTTTGTCTCTTGGTACCAGTGCCTGTTTCCAAGGGACCATGTTCCAACATGCTGACTCTACATGGCCGGATCTACTATTCTCCAGTAATTAAAATTATGTAACCTTGAATTATACCCATTATGGGATGACGTTTCAGAGATTTTTCAAGAATCAGCAAATATCATCACTGGCCTGCATCAGTAGCTGTAACTGATGTATGTAAAGTATTGTTTTAATGATTTCTCTCTCTAACCCTGTTCTTTTTTAGTTAATAAACCTTTAGCTGTTTAGATCTGAAGGATTGTTGAATGTGGTGATTTGGGTCAGATCCAAGTGTATATTGACCAGGGACTGTGGCTGGACCCTCTGGGGCCTGGAAGAATCTGTTGGTGAAACAGATTTAAGAACTGCTCACCTTTGTTTGGGGTTGTTCGTCTCAGCTGGTACAGCAGCTGGGAAGTCTGTGGGTTTGTTTGTGTGGCTTCTGGCTGGCCAGTGGGGCTAGCAGAGGTACTTCTGTGGTGATTGGATCTGCCTTAGTGAGAAGGAAATCCCACCCTGGGGCTATCAGTAGCTCAGCTTTAAGCAACAATACTCTGGTTTGATTTCTCTAGCTGTGCCCAGAAACCCTGGCATCTTACAACCTTAAAAAGAAATGAACTATGAATAAATAATTTCAAGTTGCAGAAAAGCTTCTTAAATGTTTTTTTTTTTCCAATAATCTTTTATGTTCAAATGAGACAGGCATTCTCAGAACTGTCATTTTGACTGATCGGACTACTGTCTACTGAAAAGACAGGGACTGTCAAAAGACACTACACTGAATTAGGTACATTTCAAAATGTCACATAATCCAGTCTACTTTCAAACAGGAAAGTGTCAACATTAAGCACTGTGTAAAACCACATGCAAAAGTGCTATAAAGAAGCTTACATAGAATTGAACTTGCAGGTTTTCATAAAGGATATTTCAATATAAAAATATATGTTGTATATTACACTGAGCGTTTCAAGTAACTTAAATATCTTTAGCAAACATGTCCAGCAAGATATCCTTCTGTAAAAGAAATTGTTCTTAGAACAAAACCAAACAAATGGCTATTTAGACCCCAATTTCTCAACGCAGTAGCAGGCCTGTGTGAAACAATGTGTAATCTAAATATAGTCCACTGTTAAAAACATACATACATTTAGCAGGACTGATTAACTTTTCCATTTCTATATTTACCAAAGTGCTTAGCATAAAAACATTACCTAAAAAAATATAAATTTTATGAAGATCATTAGGTTCTACATACACCACTAAGTTTGCGCTCTGGAAGGAGATTCATAATATTTACATTAAATTTAGGCAACCTATTTTTTTTAAACAAGTCTAATAAGAATCTCCACAAATTTATCGTTATCTAAATTATGATTCACCCTATTTGGCTCACCATAAATAGGGCAAGAAGTAAATCTTTGAATACTAAATAATATAAATAGCTTTAGCCATTGTCTGCTGCATTAGTTGCTAATACAGGCTGCCGACAAATGGGGCAAGTGGAATTTTCAGAAAGCCAGCGATCAATACAATGAATATGAAATTCATGCATGCATGGTAACTGCCTTAGCTTGTTCCCTGTTACATATTCATTGATACAAACACTACATGCTTTACTTATTTCATTTTCTGTGTTGTCATCCCCATAGTTACGGGTATACAGATTGTCAATCTGCTCTTTGGTTAAACCTCTCAAGTGCTCATCCTCATCATCTTCATTTAGCAAGAAGAAATGTGCAAGACGAAGAATGGGCAGTGTTCCATTTTCAACCAAGTTGTTTGCTTCTTGAGACTGCCTGTTCTCCTGATTTTCATTATTGGGGCTATAATGATGAGTCACATCATTCTGTCCACTTGTTTCACTGACATCTTCTTCAACATATCCATGTCTAATGGAAGCCTCATTTAGTTCACTATTATCATTTGCTGCACGAGAGTTATTCAGCTCTGATTGTATATCCGATAAATACTGACTGCCCCTCTGAATTTCTGAATTTGATTCAGTCTCAATTAAGGTGCTCAGTTCTCCAAAACCAGTCATAATTTGCCTTAGAATTGACCGAAGAGCAACTGATGAAGGGTCCCCAAGCCCAGTTTCTGAAATCCTACGAAGAGGTATTCGTATAGTGCTAACATAGGTTCGTATACCTGCACGTTCTGATCGGGAAATTGTACGGCGAAATCCACCACTATCACTTTCAAATGTAACTGTGTTTTCTGCCATTCCCACTCTAGACCGCGTTCTGCTAGCAATACTATCTCGATCTCTATTTTCCCCAGGTCGAATTCTTCTCACCTGAAGATCTAGTGTAATAGTTGGATGTCTTCTAACTCCAAATGTTGGTCTACTAGATTCATCCTCTTCCAATGTTATGCCCAATGTTGGGGCTGAATTAAAAAACTGTGGCAGCTGAGTGCTGCCAACTGCTTGTTCATTTGGCTCAGAGGGAGTTTGAGCAGTATGTCTCCTAGCAGACCTTCTGGGGGGATGATGTAAACTCCTACTTTGCCTCCCGCTAGGTGCCTCAGAATTAGAAGAGTCACCTTGACTTTGCAATGGTGAACGACTTCGACTACTCAAAGTAGATCTTAATCTTAGAATTCCTAGTCTTTGGCTTGTACTCATCTGAACATTAGCTCTAGCTCTACCTCTCTGTAGCCCAGTGGATGTAACTCTTTCTTGCCTTTCCATTTGCCTTTCACTGGTGTCTGAAGAAATATTACGTGCAGTGTTTCTTGTTCTGTAAAGGCCTGTTGACTCCCTAGTTCTGCTTCTGAGTCTTCCTAAGACAGGGGAAGAGGTTCCTTCAGTGGTTTGTACCAAAGAATTTCTCAAAGTTCTGGTCCTTGCAGTGTTAGACGTTTCACCAAGAGAATCTCTTGAAGTCCTGCTCCTAGTTCGTGTGGCTACTGGACTAACTGCTCTTTGATATTCATTGTCAATTTCCATGGGGCTACTATCCAAGTGTGATATGCCCAAATAGTCATCACCAGAAGTTTCAAAACTATTTTGTTCATGATTTATGTTGATTTCAAGACTAAACCGGAATTCGCCACTATTTGGATTCGACCGACTCACAGCTCTCCAGGTTTGGTTCCCACTTTGTCCACTGCGAGTAGCATTGCCCGTGCGACGAAATGTGTTCAGCCATTCTAGCAGAGAGTCACCATTGGAATTTTCCCTCCGAACCTCTGAATCTGTAAGAAACAATCAAAGAACTCTATTTTTATAATGCTTAAAAGCCTACACATTTTGCACGCCATTTTGTATTCTAAACCATGTATTGCCTGTAAGCTTTCTTCCTGATATACATTATTTCAATATTATGTGAGGTATATGGGTATACTGTTGCTGTTTTGCTGAAAAACTTTTACCTTTACTATGCAGTGTAAGAGATTCAAAGGTCAGAAGGGACCATTATGTTTAACAAAAGCCATAGAATTGCCACAAATTAATTTTAGAGCATATATTTTATAGAAAATCCATTGTATTTAAAAACTGCCAGTGATTAAGAATATACCACAGCCCTTTGTAAACTGTAGCAATGGCTAATTATCTTCACCGTTAAAAATGTACGTCTTATTTCCAGTTTCAATTTATGCAGCTTCAACTTCCAACCATTGGCTTCCTGTATATCTTTCTCTACTAGACTGAGAAGTCCATTATGAAATATCTTTTCCATGTGTAGTTACTTATAGGCTGTAATCCAGTCATCCCTTAGCTCAATTTGTTTAGCAATGAGAAAGATATTTTAAGGGCATGCTTTCTAATCCTTCAATCATTCCAATGACCCTGCCCAACACCCAAGCTGAAAAAAAGATAATTAAAGGAGACCAGAAGTGTAGTAGGTAGTCTGCTGTGTCCGATGATGGTTGTGGACTCGCATGTGGCTGAGGAGTCCAAGCTTTGAACAGCATGGGCGTTCACAGTGGGGGCAAGGGAATTGCCCTGGCTCTGTTGCTGCAGCTGCTGCTGTTGCTTTCTTCCTCTCACGAGCATCAAAGAGGCGTACGTATCACTGTTTTTCAAAGTTGTCATACGCGTGTCAAAGAGGCATACGCGTATGAGAGCACGCCAGCCTGTTCGGTCTTTTGCATGCTGCTCTAGCTGATCTGGTTTTAAACCAACATGAGCAATGGGCTTTCAGAATCATGGCTTCGATGCTCGTGGTTCCTGCTCTGTTCACGAGTTCCAGGTTCGTAACTCTGTCCTGCCATTAAATGTGCAATATTGACCTCAGGCTGTGTGTGTGGAAGCGCTCCAACAGTTTTGTGTTTTCTGTACAAGGTTCACGTTTCACAGCCATACAGGCTATCACACTGCCAAGGTACTTGAACTCCTCTACTGTTTTTAACTCTGTTCCTTCAATAAAGATTGAAGCGGGAAGAGCAGCAGATCCTGGAGCAGGTTGAAACAGTACCTTGGTCCTTCCTAGACTGATGGTCAAACCAAAGAGGTGAGTGGCATCAGCAAACTTCTTGATGATGAGCTGGAGATCAGATTCCTTGTGTGCCATAAGTGCACAGTCGTCAGCAAACAGGGCTTCAAAAGATGAGCCTCTGAAGCGTCTTGGTTTTAGCATTCAGACGACAAAGGTCGAAAAGTGACCCATCAAGTCTGTATTTTATGTAGACTCCGTGGTCCAGGTCCCTAACTGCATGGCTGAGGATGCACGTGAAAAACAGGTTGAATAATACTGGGTCCAGCACGCCCCCTTGCTTCACACCATTAGATATCTCAAACGGATCTGAAGACTCGTCATTGGAAAGAACAAAGCCAGTCGTGACATCATGGAACAGGCGTATGAGGTTAACGAATCTTTTCGGGCAGCCAAGTTTTGATGGGATAATCCACAGATCTTCTCTGCTGATGGTGTCAAAAGCCTTGGTTAGGTCTACAAAGACAGCATACACATCCAAGTTCTGCTCTATGCTGTTCGTCAGATCCAGGAAAAGTGCAAATATCATGTCAATGGCGCTGCAGCCTGGATGAAAACCACACTGTGCCTCTGGTAGGTTCTCCTCTGAGATGCTGGAGATCAGACAGTTGAGGATGACTCGAGCCAAGATCTTCCCAGTAGTACAGAGAAGGGAGACGCTCCAGTAATTTCCACAGTCAGCTTTGTTGCACTTGTTCTTGAAGAGTGAGATGATTGTGGTGTCCTTAAAGTCTTTGGGTAGGTCGTCTTCTTCCCAGATGCTGATCAAGATATTGTGAAAGGCTTCAAGTGACACGGGTCCTGCTGGTTTGAAAATTTCAACAGGGATACCGTTCATCCCAGGGGGTTTGCCAGAGCTGGTCTGGCTGATTGCCTTTTTGACCTCATTCACTGTAGGGGGCAGGCCAAGAATGTCTACTGGGGGTTTTTGAAGGATCTGGTCTAGGGCCACAGGGTTGATAATGGAGGGTCTGTTGAGAAGGCTGCTGAACTGCTCTCTCCACTTATTGTTGATGCTGTTCTTCTCCCTCAGAAGGGTCATGCCATCAGCAGACAGGAGAGGTGTAGTACTTGGCTTTGAAGGTCCATATGTAGCTTTGATAGCATTGAAGAACATCTTGGAGTTACTGGACTTCATCAGCTTTACTCTCCCGCCACTCATCTTGCATTTTGCGAAGTGCTGTTTGTGCCTGGCTCTGAAGGTGTTTGAAACAACCACATTTGGAGACTGAGGACTGATTGTTTTGCCCTAGCAGAAATGCGTTCTGTTTTTCCACTAGGATCTTCATGATGGCTTCATCATTTTCATCAAACCAGTCTTGGTGAACTCTCTTTTTCACTCCTACTGTTGACTTAGCTGACTGTCACCAGGGTTTTGAACTGATCCCACTTTTGTGCTGGGTCTCCACTCACAGGTCCATAGGATGTCAGCACTTCGTCAAGGCAGGCTGTGAATTTCTCACGATGACTACTATGTTGCAGCTTCCCAATGTTGAAGGAGGGCCTGACAACCTTGAGCTTCTTGTGGTGCTGTGGTGTGATGTGCAGCATAAGGACTGATCTGACTACATCTTGAATGTCCCGCCTGCGACTGATGACATAGTCAATCAGGTGCCACTGTTCTGATCTTGGGTGCAACCATGTGGTCTTGTATTTATCGGCTTTCCTGAAAAGAGAGTGTTGGTAATTGTCAGGTCGTTTTCTGCACACAAGCTCAGCAGAAGGCAGACATTGGCATTCATGTTACCAACACCACGATGCCCCAAAACCCCTTTCCAGGTCCTACAGTCCTTGCTGACCTTGGCGTTGAAGTCACCCAACAGGAGAAGCTTGTCACTAGGGGGAGGTGCTTTCACAAGATGGTCAAGGTCCTCATAGAAACTTTCTTTTGCTTCGTCTCTGCTAGTCAGTGTGGGGTCGTAAGCGCTGATGACTATCGTGGCGAGAGGTGCTGAGGGAGAAGCAGAGCTTGATCAGATGCTCACTGATATAAGTTGGTAGGTCAGAAAGCTGGTGCAGAAGTGATGTCTTGATGGCTAGTCCCACTCTGTGGATTCTATCTTCATTTTCTGGGCTGCTTTCCAGAAGAAGGTGTAACCTCCTTTTGGTTCACAGATGGATCCTTCTTCTGCCAGTCTGGTCTAGCTCAGGGCAGCTATATCAATGTTATAACGTGCCAGTTCTCTTGCTATGAGGACCGTTCTTCTCTCAGGCCTCATCGCATTCTCCCTGTCCAAGAGGGTGCGAACGTTCCATGCTGCAAATATCATCTTTCTTTTCACTGTTTTTTTGACCGCTGTGAAGGTAAAACTGCCAGCTGCAGCATGCTGGCCATTTTGGTTGGGACAAGCAATTTTTGGGACACTATTTCTAGTCCCCTCCCTCATTTTGAGGGTGAGCAGTGCTGTTTCTAAAAAGGCCTGCTCAGTCACTTTGGATGCTGCTGAACTCCTCTGTTGTCCTGGGGTCAGAGTCGAATGACCAAAGTCCACAAGCCGCCGATGTGCAGGTTTGGAGCTATGACTGCCAGTGGTCACCTCCACCTGTCGCTTTGCCCCTCTGCCATCGCCGCAGGACTTTGAGCAAAGAACCTGTGCAGGAGAATGTTTAAACTGGAAAACCGTTGCACAGGGACAGTTCCACTCTCTCAACCTCAGAAGCCTGGTTCCAGTGGTACGAAAGGTCGTCACAGCTGGGACTTCCTCGGCTGCAGTGGACGGCTATGCCGTCTTTGGTGCCTTGTCATGCTCTTCGCTCTCCACAGAGCGTTGCAGAAACGCCTTCCTGGTCGTTGGATCTTGCTGTTGATCTCATCCACCCAGTCCGCGGGGGCCGACTTTGCATGCTGGGATAAGCAGTTCCCTCTCTCAGACCTGCCAGCTACCCTCACCTGGTTTAGCCTGCCTGTCAAAGCAGTTTATCGGGGTGTGGCTGCTGCATGCTACAGCTTCTTGGAACCACAGGTGAGAGCTGGGTGCCAGCTGGGGACCAAAGGTGCATGAACTGCCCCAAAGAGACACAACAGGTCCCCACACCAGAGGTGCTACCCCTCCCTGGACAGCCCAAACACCCCGTCACAAAATGCATTCTTATTCCATTCAGATGATGAAGAGGCAATGGTTTTCAACAACGTCTAGTGATTTAAATGAGATCCATATACAGTAACTTCTCTCTTAATGATCCAGTTATGTTCCTGAAAAAAAAATACTTTAAGTGAATCCAATTTCCCCATTAGAATTAATGTAAACAGGGGGGAAAGGGGAGAGAGGTTTTTTTTTTTTTTTGGGCAAACAGGATATATACATACACAGTGTAAGTTTTAAACGATTTAATATTGAACTTATGCCTGAAGGCAGGTTTAGCCGGCAAAGGCACATCTACATGGCCTCTTCCCTGCTGGCAGACCCCGCTGCCAAGAGCAAAATCTCACATGACTATGCTAATTAGCCCGCTTAAATATGCAAATAGGACACCATTTGCAATTTCCAGAAACCTGCTTAGCATAGCTCCGCCAGCAGGAGAGCTGACAACCAGACCATGTAGACGTGGCCGATAACCCAAAACTCTGGATTACAAGGACTAATGGTCTAATTTAGTATGGCTCCAAGCATATGGAAAGCACACATGAAAGACTAATGCCCTACAACATCTTGGACTTTGCTTTCCCAATCAGATACATGCAATGGCTCAATCGAGGTGTTTCTCCTACGAGCAGGGATAGAATAAGGAAACTTATTTTTAGTTTAGAAAGATTTCATATGCTGTAATGATAGAAAAAACACTAGTATTTGTTTTCTAATTATGTGAATTTATTTTACTTTATAGCAGGTTGGCAGCTGATATAATGAGATGACTATCACGCATTTTTTCTTTATGCTTCCCTCGCTTGTCTGTATACATCCATTCTCCTATCTTATTTCTATATTATATATTGGTTTATTATACATTTTTACATTACCTAACACAACTGGGGCTCCTGGCTGCTACAGCGCTAGAAATACTAGCACTACTGATCCACTACATGAAGCCACTGAGAGTTCCATGCCAGTCCCAAGCCTGGATGAAGGAGGAAGTTTGGTCAGATGTGTGTCGACGTGCTGACCATCGAACAACAATATGAATGAAATCTGATGCCAGTACAACTAAATGTTAAAAGATGCTGGCTCAGATGTCGCCCGGATAAACAAGGTCCACGATACCAATCGAGCAATCGAGGTTGGGTCAATAAGTTGGCTACCGAAAGAAAATTACACCTAACTCATATGCTATCCATTGGAACACGGAATGTCCGAACACTGTGGGCAACTGGAAAATTAGAGCTGCTTCAGAAGGTAATGGAGAGATACCGATGTGATATACTTGGACTGGCAGATATGCGCTGGACGGGATCAGGAGAGATATGCGGTTGTGAAGTCATTTGGTCAGAAACGAAACAAAGCATGAAGCAGGAGTTGGATTCCTTCTTAGCAAAACAGCTAGAAGAGCATTATTAGGATACAAACCAGTGAATGCAAGTGTGATGGTTGCACGATTAGAAGCAAAACTGTTCAACATCTCAGTCATTCAGGTGAATGCACCCACGTCGGACAATATGGAGGAAGAGATTGGGCTATTCTATAAAGATTTGACAAAGACGGAGGAGAAGATACTGAAGAAAGGTGTGTTGATCATCAGAGATTGGAATGTGAAGGTTGGAACAGTTAACGAAGGTTGGGAGAGAGTCATGGGAAAGTTTGGATATGAAGAATCAAACGAGGTGAGAAACTACTAGAGTTTGCTACAGAGCACGAGATGGTGATTTGCAACGTGACATTCCAACAAAAGGACTGTAGGAAGTGGACATGGCGATAAAATGACGGGAAGTCCAAGAACATGATAGATATGATTTTGATAAGAAGAAGATGGATAACATCAGTACAGCAGGGCCAAACTTTCCAAGGAGAGGATATAGACTCAGACCACAGTCTAGAGATCGCAGACATCAAGATAAAATTCAAAAGAAAATGTAAGAAACACTTTAAGGAAAGAAGAGACGTGGCGAGGCTACATGAGGAAACAACAGGAAATGCATACAGAGCAGCACTCGAAGAGAAGATTAAGAATATTGCCACAGAGAAAGACCTAGATAAGAGAGCCGCAGGGATAGCCATCACTATAAAAGAGGCAATTGAGCAGATTGTTCCAGAAGAAGAAAAGATCAATAAGAAGTGGATTACCCAAGAGACACTGAAGTTGGTTCAAGAGAAAAGAGCGTTGAAGATCAGAACAGATGTTTCTGAAGTGGCAGAACAGCAATATAGGGTGAAATGCAATGAGGTAAAGAAAGCAGCCAGACAGGATAAGGAGAAATGGTTAGAGGAGCAATGTGAAGATATCCAAATGTAGTATGGCACATATAAGACCAGGGAGGTGTATAAGACAATTAGGAATATTCATAGGAAATGGCAACCAAAGCACATGGCGATCAAAGATGAGAACGAAGAAGTGCTCATAACAGGGAAAAGATTGTGCAGCAATGGATGAGATATTGCACTGATCTATACAAAGCACAGTTGGACCTGAGTGTCTCAGAGAGACTGATTGAAGAATTGAAAGATATATGTCCCTCCGAGCATCAAGAGCAAGACCGATATTTCGAAGGAAGAAGTAGAAAAAGCAGTGAAACGACTAAAGAACAACAAGAGTCCTGGAAATGATAAGATGACGGGAGAGATGATCAAATACGGCGGAGAAAACATGATTCAGAAAATACACCAACTATGTAATACAGCATGGAAAGAAGGGAAGACGCCAACGGAATGGACAAGATCTGTGCTAGTGACAATACCCAAGAAAGGAAGTACATTAGAGTGCAAGAACTACAGAACGATTGCCCTAACAAGTCATCTAGGTTTGGTGCTGATGATGAGACTGACTGAGAGATTAAGATCGCAGATAGAAGAACATATAGCAGACGAGCAAGCAGGGTTCGGAAAAGATAGAAGTACCATATAGCAGAGATTGGCACTGAGACTGATAGCAGAGAAAGCTTGATGAAAGAACAAAAACAAACACTTGCTTTGTCGATTTTCAAAAGGCATTTGACAGTATAGATCAGAAAGTGACTTGGGCAGTGTTGGAGTCATGCAGAGCGGATAGCAGACTGATGCAGTTGTTGAAAGATACCAATGGTAATGCAGAGGCAGTGGTGAGAACATGCAGGGACTTGGGAAATTTGTGTAAAACAAGTAGAGATATGAGACAAGGAGATCCAATATCACCAAGTATCTTCATCACACATCTGGAGAGAGTGATGGACAAGATCAAGGAAGAGGCAGAAGGGATATCTGTGCACAGGAAAACAATTAACAACTTGAGGTTCGCAGATGATATACTTATCATTGAGGAAGATGAGGAGAAGCTAGCAAAAATGGTGCGGGTGTTAAACGAAGACAGAAAGCGGTATGGACTGATTACAAACATCGATAAAACAAAAACAATGGTATTTGGAGATAAGGAAATAGGAAGGAAGATCAGCGTCGATGGTATTGCACTAGAAAATGTAGAGAAATTCACATATCTGGGAAGCAACATAACATATGATCTAGACTGTGAGAAGGAAATAGTGACTACAACAGCAAAAGCAAGAGCGAGTTTGAAGGTGATGGATAAGATCTGGAAAAGCAAAGCAACTAGCCGAAGAGCGAAGCCGGGCATCTTGAAAACGTGTGTATTCAGCAGCATGTTGTACAGATGTGATACATGGTTGATAATGAAAGATTTGAAAACAAGAATATTGGCATTTGAAAGGAGTTGTTCTAGAAAGATTCTGAGAATAAGATGGATGCAGAAAGTCACCGATGAGGAATTATATAGAAAGATACAGCTGAAAGAGAACCTGCTGCAGAAGGTTATAAAACAGAAGCTACAACTATTTGGACATATTTGCAGAATGAGCGATGAATGAAAAATCAAGACCCTAGTATTCGGCATAACGGACTATTCGAATAGGAGAGGCAGACCCCACAGAAAATGGATAGATGATGCAGTAGATTGGTGCAGAGCCAGTCTACAGAAACTAAGCCACTCAGCACTGGATAGGGAAAGATGGAAGGAAATAGCGAGAGAGGAATCAGACACCAACGGGCACTGAATCCACGGTTATTCATGATGATGATGATGATGATGATGAAGAAAAACTGGCTTATCATTCAGTGTTCTCTCAATGGTTAATGAGGAAAAGTACAGGATATTACAACCTTACACTGCCACATTTTTACCTAGTACTAAGAATTATTCCTTTGCCTCTGAAAAATTAAGTCTGTTTCCCTGTCCAACTCTTTTATTACACCCATTTATATGTACAGACTTCCTCCTCACTCACAGAGAAGGATGTTATGTTTTGGCAGGATTTACAAAAGAAAAGTATCTCTACTTCCAAAAATAAAAACCCTTTGACCCCAATCACATAGAGTTAGATTTTGGACCAGTCAGATTCATGCAAAGACAGGAGGTTACAAAGATCTTATTTCAGAAGGAAATGCTCAGAATTAGATGGGTTTTTCAAAAAAATAAAAGAGATGGTGAAGAAAAGACACCAATCAAATTTTGGGCCTTCAATTTGAGAATTAAACTGAGTCTTTATTTTTTTTACTGAAATATCTCTCTAAGGAAAGAATATTAATTTCAACTTAGAATTTAGTTTTTAAAGTGAAAGATTGTTTTTTTTTAAACTTAGTATTTTCAGATGGATATCACTTCTTTCCTAATGTTTGCTGTTTTGCCAGCTTATACATATATAAGAAAATAGCTTAATCTGTCCTCATTTTTGGGAGGCAGAAACAAGTTTTTTCTGCACAAATACTGCTTTTTGCAAGGCAAGGTTCAGAGTGAGTAATCTGCTGCAAATCTAAATCAGTCACTGTGAAGTACTGTAATTTACTTTCATATTATTAGGATATATATTCTGTTCATTTTGCTGCTTGGAGAAAAAGTGCTACGCAGAACAAAGAAGAGACAGACTTAGTGTGAACATTACTTGAATAGGCCAATATTTTAACAAATCAAACAAAAAAACCCCCACAAACCCCAATGTTTTATGTATAGAAGAAAATGAAGAAAGCTTACCTCCAGCTGTTTCTCCTTCACCTTCCCTATTTTCGACATTAGTTTGGGATGCTAGATGCTCTTTAGCGCCCTCTAAACGTTGCTGTAGCTCTTCTGCAGTTATTTCTCCTGAAATAGTTCACATATTTAGGTAATTATGTTCTCAGCCTTTCAGTAAGCTATTTTGATTGTCTCAAAAACATTTGCATATTACTTTATAGAAGCATAACAATAAAACTGTTTCTCATATTTCTTTTGTTACTGACAATTTTCAGAACTAAAGTAAAACAATAAGACATAGTACAGACAACGGAATAAAAGTAGGCACCAGAATCAAAGAGGTTAAATGTAGCTAAGCGATAGCTTGACGTCATTATAACCTGCCAACCTATTCACATCAATATGATCTAAGAATTCAGATATGAACAAAGTCTATTCCATGAAAGGTGTATTTTAAGAAATATATTTGAAATTACTGCATGTGTTCCCAGAGATTATAACTTGGATGCATATTAAAAATCTAAACATTAAGACAGGGTGAGAAGTAAGTGGTCTTCAGGCCAGATGCAGGTCACCAGGGTTATCCACTGGCAAGCTACCAGATATTTTCCTTACTTGGGTGTCTATGGATACAGCAAATTGCAGCTCCCTTTAACCATGGTTCACTTTTCTTAGCCAATGGAAGCTGTGGGAAGCAGTGCCCCGGTGTGAGCCACTTCCTACAACTCCCATTGGCCACGAACGGCTAAACACAGCCAACAGGAACTGTAAGCAGCCATGCCTATGCACACTCAAGGAAACAAAGCATCTGGAGGCTTGCAGGCAGCTAACCCTAGCAAACTGCATACAGCAAATAGGTTGCTAATTGCCAACCCCTGTATTAAGCTGTGAGGGTGAATTTATTTCATAAGCTTTAATCCCCGTTTAAAATCACCAATTGTTAATAGTGATTTCATCAACTTAAAAAGAAAACAAAAAGTCTTAATTTTCAGTCATTCCTGCCACACAGACCAAATTGTACTTTCAGTTACACTGGCATAATGCTACTCCAGATTTATAGTATAGGTTGAACCTCTCTAGTCCAGCAACATCCATGGTCTGGTATGATTTTAGTTAGCCAGTTGTCCACTCATCCTGGGCGTGGCCAAGTTTACCTGCAGTCCCATGAAGTCTGTTTACAGCCACCAGCCTGGGCTCTGAGTGTTCTGTGCTGGTAATTTGCTCTAATTTACCCCAAATGTCTTCTAAGCCCAGTAAAAGCAGTGTGTTGGTAATGCTGCTAGACAATATTAAGCTCCTGTGGTTCAGCAAATTCTTTGGCTTGGCACTGGTCAGGTCCCTAAGGTGTCAGGCTAGAGAGGTTCAAGCTGTAGTGTACTGTCATCTGCTGTAACCATCCATGTCTTACCAGGAGTGCCAAGAAGGTTGTGGTCTCTCATTAACCTGTAGTCTTCGTCACGGAGTTCATTAATGAATTGATAATAGGCCTCCTCTCTGCTAAGGCGCTCCTGCTGCCATTGTCTCTCATCTTCACTGTGACTGCGTCCTCGGGGAGAGGCTTGCTCATCACCTCCCCACAAATGAGACCTAGACCGATCCATGCTGAGATAACCAGGCTGTTCTGAACAAAACCAAAGATCAGTGCAGTGAAATATAGCAAGTTATCAGTTGTTAAATTCTTCATTTAAACTAGTTTACTAATTAATATTAGCTTAACCTGAACTAGGTTGCATGTTCTTATTTGTCAGGTCAATTCACTAAGGCTATGGCTACACTAGGAAGTTGTGCCATAGTTTTGTTGACAAAACTGGTGGAACATCCACACAAAATGCGTTTTGTCAACAGCAGTCAGGAGTTCTGCTGACAACCTTCTGCTTCTACCAGATGAAGAAAAGCACCTTTTGTCAACAGATTCTGTAGACAAAAAAAGCTGCGTGGATGCTCTGGAGGGCCCTCTCTCGATAGACAGGGCATCTAGGATAATGGGCAGTCCTGTCTGCTGTGTTTCTGGGTACCTGTTTTGTAGACCAAGCGGTCCAAGAGTCCATCCACACTGTCAACAGAGTGGAGCGGTCTTCTGATTGGCTTTTGTGTGTGGCTGTACTCGGTCAACAATAGTTTTGTCAGGAAAGCTCTTCTGACAACGACTTCTGTCGCACAATCACCATAGTTTAACCATAGCCTAAGAGTTTACGGGACTAATATCTTGATTCATAAAACAAAACAAGCAGTCCTGTAGCACCCTTTTTTTTTGTTAAAATATGGAGATAGACCTCTCTCACAGAACTGTAAGGGACCTTCAGGGGTCACTGAGTCCAGTCTCCTGCCCTCTCAGCAGGACTTAGCACCAGCCCTAACATTTCTTTTTAAATCTGTTTGCCCTAAAACCCTAAATGACTCCCTCAAGCATTGAGCTCATAACCCTGGATTTAGAAAGCCAATTCGCAAACCACTGAGCTAATCCCTCCCCACATTAACAATTTAATTGAACTACTGCTTGTTTTGTTTTATTAATGTACAGCCTAATCCAGGTACCCCTCTCAGATTATATTGCTTCATGGCTGTTTAAAACAATAATGAAAGTTACCATCTTGGTAAAAAGACATATGTTGGTATGTCAATTTCTTAAAAATAAATCAAACAAGGTTTTATTCTCATCTTTACAAGAATACTTTAAAAATATAAAAGAAATAAACAACAATTCATTCCTTCTTTTCACCGCAAAGGAGCCACTATGAAGTGAATCACAGCAATGGTTTAAGAGTAAAGTGAAACAGCCTGGGAAATTCTGATAAATCAAATTTAATTACCAAGCACAGAATTCTAATAAGCTAGAGTTATTACTACAGAAAAAAGTACTGTTCACTGGATTTTTAATGACCAATAATGACTGCAGTTTTACATCATACCACTTCCAGCTGCCTAAGCCCCAATAATGCCATGCTGTGGAATAGCTTTACTTCTGATAGTGCTTTTTGGTTTTCTTGCAAGTCTCTAAAAATGGGATACATAGTTATGTCACACTAACAATCATGACTATGCTCTCGTCTGAACAGCACCATATGTCCAAATAGTCCTGTGGCACCTTATAGACTAACAGATATTTTGGAGCATAAGCTTTCGTGGGCAGAGACCCGCTTTATCAAATGAAGAGGGTCTTTGCCCACGAAAGCTTATGCTCCAAATTATCTGTTAGCCTATAAAGGTGCCACAGGACTTCTTCTTGTTCTCGTTGATACAAACACAGCTACCTCTCTGATAAATGTGCAAATAACGCACTATTTCAAAGTGTCCCTTTCTCCTCCTGCACCAAGAAGTACAGATATGCCGAAACAGTGTGCCCATATTTTGAAAATGGTTTCAAAATAACAGGCGTGTTTCAAAGACACAAAGTAGCAATTTCGGGATACCTCCATATCCCAAAATAGCATTGCTGTGCGAATATAACCTAAGATAGCAGGGATAGAGTTTATGCTAGCCAGAAGGCGAAAAAAACTGAGCCCTGAGACAAGGCTAAAGACATACCAATGGTGCTGTGACTAGCTCTGATGGATCGTCTTTCTGCATTCAGACATGCAGACCATGCACTGTTTAGAAGATGCAATGGTGAGCCCTGAAGCCCCATCTAACTGGGTTAACTGCCAACAGAGCGCACTGCAATCAGAGAGCCAGTCTGCACCCACCTGATGGAGGTGCTCATCAAAGGTCAGTGGCACTGTCACACCATCAGTCAGTTCTTTACCCAATTAACTAATCCCCACAGTCTACATTTTAACAAATTATTTCATGTGTTGGACTCAATCAAATGCTTAACTCAAATTTAGATTAATCTCCTGCATTTCACTTGGTTAAAACATATTAGTTATCTTATGAAAGATATCGGGGTAACCTGGAAAAACCTGTCATGGAAAACCCATGTTGCATTTTATTCCTCTTTTTATTTACTACCATGTAAATCACGTCCTTTCTCCACACAGCCCCTTGTTTGGCTACAAGTTCCGGATGGAACCACTGAAGCAAAGGCGTTATCAGGAACTTTTCAAATGGAAACCCTGGACGCCCTATCATTTCAGATATTGGCACCCTTACCACAGGACTATCCAGCTACATGGACTCCCTCCTCAAACCCTATGCCACCAATGCTCCCAGCTATATCCGAGATACCACCGACTTCCTGAAGAAATTACAAAACATCGGAAAAGTTCCTGATAACGCCATCCTTGCCACAATGGATGTAGAGGCTCTGTACACTAATATTCCACATAAAGACGGATTACAAGCAATCAGGAATACCATCCCTGATGCCACCAAAGCCAATCTGGTGTCTGACCTCTGTAACTTTGTTCTCACACACAATCATTTCCGTTTTGGGGACAATTTATACCTCCAGATTAGTGGAACTGCTATGGGCACCCACATGGCCCCACAATATGCTAATATATTTATGTCTGACCTGGAACAGCGATTCCTCAGCTCTCATCCCCTATTACCACTCCTCTACTTAAGATACATTGATGACATCTTTATGATTTGGACCCATGGTACAGAGGCTCTAGAAGAATTCCACAGAGACTTTAACACTCTACACCCCACCATCAACTTATGCCTCGATTACAACATGCAAGAGATATATTTCCTGAACACTACAGTACTAATCAAGGATGGCCTGATCAGTACCACACTGTACCGAAAACCTACTGATCGCTACACTTATCTACACCCTTCTAGTTTCCATCCTGCACACGTGACTAGATCCATTGTTTACAGTCAAGCTCTTAGGTACAATCGCATTTGCTCTGATCCAACTGACAGAGACCAAAAAGTACAAGAACTTTACCAAATATTCATTAACCTGAATTACCCACCAGGAGAAGTAAAAAAACAAATCGACAGGGCCAGACGAATACCCAGAGACCAGCTACTCCAAGATCGGCCCAAAAAAGCCAGGAACAGAACACCACTGGTCATCACCGACAGCCCCCAACTCGGACCACTGCAACCAATTATTTAAAGACTTACAACCTATCCTTAATCAGGATGTCACACTCCAGAAGGCCCTGGGTGACACGCCTGTTCTCTCCTACAGACAACCTCCCAACCTCATGAGGATCCTCACTAACAGCCACAGTCTATACCCCAGGAATACCAGTCCTGGAACCTTTCCCTGCAACAAAGCCCACTGCCAGCTTTGTCCACATATCTTCTCTGGAAATACCATCACTGGACCTAACCAGGTTACTCTCAGAATCAGGGGCACTTTCTCATGCTCCTCTACTAACATCATATACGCCATCATGTGCTAACAATGCTCAGATGCTTTGTATATTGGACAGACTTCTAACTCCCTTAGACAAAGGGTCAATGGGCACAAAACAGACATCAAAACATTCCAGATCCACAAACCAGTTAGTCAACATTTTAATGGAATGGGGCATTCTGTCAATGACCTAAAGGTATGTGTGGTACTGAAGAAGAATTATCACACCGTTCTGGAAAGGGAAGCAGCCGAGCTGGCTTTTATATTCAAATTCGGCACATTAACACATGGTTTAAATCATGATGGGAACTTTCTGAGTCACTACAGGGACTTGTCTGCATACTTGGCTCAGTCTAATTCTTGACCTCCCCCCCACCCCTCCACTCTCTGATTTGCTCACCTTGATTATCTTTTTCTGATTTGTTCTCCTTGCTTACTGTTTTTGGTTGTCTGTGCCTTAAATATTGAGTCTGGTCTGGTCTGGCTATGGTCTGAAGAAGTGGGTCTGTCCCACGAAAGCTCACCTAATAAACTATTTTGCTAGTCTTTAAAGTGCTACTTGATTGCTTTTTGTTTTGGTACAGCCATAGTGATTACATGTTGACAAGCCCTAATTAGGGGTTTATTAACTACTAAATAGAACAAAACTGGCAAAAAAATCCAGGAATAATTCCGAATTTCTCTTCATTTGCAATTTTCCCACACTGATGTGAACTAGAAATTACACATACCAATCTGCTTTCATTCTAGAAATTTCTAATTCTGAACTTTCACAATAACCTCTTCTTCTATTAGATAACTCACGATCGCTAATCAAAGTACTATCTAGCTTATTTCTCTTCCTGGCCTCATGCCATTAATTTGGAAGCGGGATTCAAATAAGTGATCATTTTCTCACGGGCCTTCCCACGCTGCCGCAAGGAGGGCGAGGGCTGAGCTTAGAGGAGGCGGCTTTCCTGCCGGACGGAGGCACACGCCATTGCTGTCACGTTTCACCCTCCGGACAAGGCGAGGTCGCCAGGCTCTGAAGAAAACCAGAAAGCAATGGATGTATCCTCCAGGTAACACAGGCGGACAGAAAACGTCAGGCAACGCCGAGGGCTGGGCCCGCCAGCCCGACCCCACACCAGCCCCAACGAAGCCAACCCAGAGGCTCGGGACAGGGCCCACTGACCCGTCCAGCCCTCAGCCTCGGGGACACTCCAGCTAGCAGAGCCCTCGCTGGGTGTGTAACTGACACAGCTCCTCGCCAATCACCTGGCCGAGCCGCGAACAGACACCAATCGCGGCAGAGCGAGGTGGGCCCTATCTACACTCCCCGACCCCAGTGCAGACTCGCGCTGCACCAGGGCCTCGCCGGCCGGGGCGAACCAAGCAAAGCTGGGCCGCCCTATGTGCCGAGGGCACCGAGAAAACCAAAGCCGAAGGGGTCGCGGGGCCCTGCGTGGAGCTGTGCCACTCACCTACGAGCAGCCGCCGCCAACGCCGGAAGGAAGACGAGTCCTCAGCTCCGAGCGCTGGAAGCGTAGCGGCGATTCATCTCCGGGTGGCCACACTAGGCGGCGAGCAAAGAGTTCCGCGCTCAGACAGGGTCTCCGAGCGCATGCGCACAGGCCGATCCCTCCCCCGAATCCGGCGGCGGCTCCAGTGCCAGCCCTGTAGCGCGAGACAGCGCTGGGGCTCGCGGCGGCGCGTGCTCGGTTTAGTGGTCTGCTCTTTGCAGCATTGGCAAGTCCCATGGGTGGCGAGCGCTCCCCGTCCCCCCTGACCCGCTCCTTATTTAAAGATCTCATCATCCGACGGCTTTCCCGTTGGACATCCTCAGCTCAGGTCACAGCGAGGCAGCCCTGTTAGTTTGTGTCTTCACAAGAACAAACCAGCAGTCCTGCAGCACTTTAAAGCCTAACACTATAATTTATGAGGTGATGAGCTTTCGTGGCACAGACGCACTTCTTCAGATCTGTAGAAGCCTCGTGTGTTCTTGATGAATATCTGGGTGAGATGGCAACATTTGGGCCTATTGGGGACTGGGAATGTGGATGGGTGCAAGCCCCCCCCACAGCTGCAACATCCCCCCCAACAAGGGGGGTACCCACTAACATTTACGGACCCAAAATGATTCCAGGGGACAACTAAAAAGAAAACGGGCGGGTGTGGCTGTCATGGGTCCAAAATGAGGGAACTAGAAGGGGACGGGAGCAAAGCACCCTGGACAGCACCCGCTGCTCCTACAACGTTTGTTGCACACTCGGCATGCCTCTCCCTGGCTCCTCAGGTACCATTTACTTCCCCTTCCCCTCAGAATAAAAGAACTGCTATAATCCATTGGATATATGAAGTGTTTTAGAGCTGTCAGTTCCAGGGAGACCAGGTGGATGAGGTAAGATACTGCCAAAGACTGAAAGCAGGGCTCATGAGCAGGACAGGTCTCTCAGATAACAGCTCTACCCAGCTTTTAGGATAGGAAGACCTTCTAGCATTGTTACATGAAACAGTCTGGCAGGAGTTGAAATCCTGGCTGTAAGTCAAATCCATTAGTGAGAAACTGTGCTGCTACCTTTCCTTAGCTATGTAGAAGGCCCTCTCCTGAATTACCATGCTCCTAAGCTAGGGGAGCTGACATGCTATGCTGTCTCTCCCTTTCCCATAAAAAACAGGAAGTTCTATAGCACCTTAAAGACTTAACAATTTTATTTATTCGGTAATTAGCTTTAGTGTGTAAGACCCACTTCATCAGATTCTGGAACAAAGAGGGTAATTATAAAGCAGGGAAGGTCCTCTTAATAATTGGTGACTGCCCCCCACCTTTTTTCTTTTCTGTCTTTTTTTTCTCACTTCTTTCTTTTTCCCCTCCCTGCTTTATAATTATGCTGGCAGTGGCTTGTTAGGAGGGTACAGCTCGGAAGCCTAAACTGTTCCACTATCTATCATGCTTCTCCTTATGCAAAACATTCACTGAAGCACAGAAGAAAAAGTTACTGAAACAGGTAGTGCAGTTACCATAATCACTGATCTCTTCAACAGTACAGAAATTATTCACTGTATTCTCTTTCAGTATGCAGATGCATTTATTGTTTTAGTTAATAGAATTGTTGTAGCTGTGCTGGTCCCAGGCTACTAGAGAGACAAAGTAGATGAGGTAGTGGCCTTTATTGGGCCAGTTTTTTTTAATGAGAAAGAACTTTCAGGCTCATTCCAAGCTCTTCCTGAGCTTTTTCAGTGACTGACTTTGTGTCTCTAGTACATCTCTCTTCCCTGATATTTTCTGCAATACCGGACTTTACAGTAGAACCTTGATTTTTATGGAAAAAGTCACCTAATGAAAATGTGATGTAAAACAGACATCCTCTTCGCATTCGGGTACCAACTGTGCATTGAAAATCACTGCTGTCTGTATATAATACCTATTGTAATTCTTATATGTTCAATGTTATGAACTTCTCAGTTGCCACTTGGTTTGTAAAATAGGGGTTCTACTGCACTTGAAAAAATAAGTCTATAGAGGGCAGCAAAACTCAACTAATTATGGAGTTGCTATAATAACTAGATCAGGGATTCCCAACCTATGGGACAGGACCCAAACATGGGTCACCATTAGATTTGTTTAAGGTCACCAGCAGCTCAGAGCTGCATGTGATCTTAAAAGAAGATATTTGCAGCTCCTTAATGCTGCAACATCCAGCAGCTCTCTCTATCAATAAAGAAACAATTACACATTACAAAGAGCTTTGATATTCGTAGCTATCCCAGGCAAGCCACTTAGTAGACTCTTGCAGTAAGTAATTTTGCCCCTTCTCCCACCTTTTGCCCTGCTTCTGTTCTATGTAGCTGATTTGTCATTTTCATTCTTTGTTTGTCTCTACCCACAGCCCCTGAGTCTGACTCAAGCCAGCCCCTGAACCACTGAGTGTGACTCAGCCAGCCCCACCAGCCTCTGAGTATGACCCCCAACCCTCCACCTCTGAGTGTGACCCTCCCAGTCCAACCAGCCCCTGAGTGAGTCCTCCCAGCCCCGAGTGTGATCCCCAGCCCTTGAATATGACCCACCCAGCCCGAGTGTGACTCTCTGCAACCTGAGTGTGACCCTCCAGCCCCTGCAGCCTCTGAGTGTGACCCCCCAGCCCCCAATACCTGATTGTGACCCCAAAGCCCTTGAGTGTGATTCCCCCAGTCCCCCAGCCTGAGTGTGACTTCCCCAGGCCCCCAACTCTCCAGACTCTGAGTGTGACCACCCAGCCCGAGCATGACCCTCACCCCTCCAGCCTCTGAGTGTGATCTTCCCAGCCCCCACAACTCAAGTGTGACTCACCCAGCTCTGAGTGACTCCCACAGTCCTCCAACTCCCCCACACCCTGAGTGTGAATCCTCTAGCCCCTGAATGTGATCCCCAGCCCCTCCAGCCTCTGAGGGTGACCCTCCCAGCCCCCCACAATGTGCGTGTGACTCCCGCAGGCTCTCAGTGTGACTCCTCCCAGCCCTTGCGTTTGACTTCCCCCTGCCAAAGTGTGACTCCCCCAGCCCCTGAGTATGTCCCTCCACCCCCAACTTAGACATGTTGTATTTGAGTGGTAATATGAAGTTAATATTTATTTTTAGCTTTTTTTCCAAATAAATTTCTCATTAAACTGCCAGTTTTCATAGCAACATTGTCATGGAGCCATAGGCACACTTTAGAACTGATTTTTGTGACTTATCATGGCAATCCCACAGTGTTGTGACCTTGATCCAGGTGTTCCTCAATGCCCTAGTTTGAGTAGGTTCGGCTGTATATACTGTTTATCAGTCGCTGGTGACTGAATCATGCCACCAAGGCTTTTGGAGATTACATGATCAACAGACAAAAAGCAGCATTCCTTCTTTAGAATCCTAATTGTATATCTCTGCGAAGAAAGCCACTGACACCAAGCTGGTGTTGATGGAGGCAGCTGCTGGTTTCAGGTTTGAGCAGCGTAACTTCTGGTCTCGTCCTACCCCTTGTTGTGGAGCAGCTGATGATGACAACAAGGATAAAAAAAATCAATCGGATACCTTCAAGTTTTTACCTGTAATTATGTTTCATTGCTATTCACTGGATTCGTAACCATGGTTTTATGGATCTGCAGCTTTATAGTATGCATGCTGTCGTGATGTCCTCCGAGAGTGCTAAGATAAAGACCATCAATAATCCCATCAACTTCAGTGGGCCAACTTGCCTGTAAAGTGAAGCATGTGTATATGGGCTTGCAGGATGTGGACCTAAAGCTTTGTCTGGTCACTGAAGTAATTGCATGTAATTACTATTCGATTCTAGTATTTTTAGAAAGATATACACATAGTTTGCTATGAAATACAATATCTTTTTTCCATTCACACAAACAAAAATAGAGTGAATTGATCTATGTACAGAGCTCAACTTCACCTGATGTCAGTAGGAGTTGAGTATGTGCAGCACTTTGTAATCATTTATAGCCAGATTTGCTCACGGGAGCAGCCCCCTTGAGCTCAGTAGGACTACTTGTATGAGTAGCTGCCTGTCAATGTAAGGAGCTCACATTCCAGTCCAGGGAAACTTGTAGGCAGACGATGGATCAAATCCAGACTGCCCAAGGCTTTCAAACACACCCAAATGTCTTCTAAAAATTTCCTCTGAAGTCTGGACTTTGACCCAGAAATCTGGACCTTGACAAATCCTCCAAATCTAGTCCTTATACAGTATATTTATCCCAACAAAGTCAACATAACACTCCAGAAGAGAGAGCAGGAAGTACATGAAGAGACACTGGATATAGCAGAGGATACACTGAGCTGTTAATGTGTTTAATTTATTTAACTATTTTTTTAAATTGCTCAAAGTGATAAGAAAGATGCTCTGTGGTTTAGGCATAGTGGAAAATGTGGAGTACAGTATATTCCACCCCTACCACTGGCTTGCCATTTGACTTCATTTGCTTTGCACCCAGATAATTAGCATGATAAGTATTCCACAAGCCAAAGAGCTATATAGATGGGGAAACCTTTCTGTGCCATCCCTGGCTTTAAGGTTTATGAGAAGCAATGCCTTTTTTTTTAAATGCAGCGTTACAGGGTGTACCTCCCTTATCCTATGTCATATGGCATTGCAGTTGCTTCCTGTTTCAGTATGTACTGACTTTATCTTCCAACAGTGCAAACATATAAGATGAAAGTGTCTAGTTTAGCAGTCTGCTACTGTGTTCCTTCTCTCTGTTTTTCTCATTCTATAAAGGCTGCAAAAGACCAAATAAATAATTCTCATATATAACTAAAGGTTGGGGCATGGTTGACTGTCCAATGATTTTTTGCTCTATACTTAAGCACACACTTTCTTTCAAACATTGCATATTTGTTACTACTACAATTCAGATCCCTCTTTATTAATGCCCCACTCAGACAATTAGCATCTGCAGGCTGCTAAAGCTCAGCCAGGCTCCCTTCTATGTCTCTGGACTTTTGCTTGTGAATATAATTCCTTACATTCAGAAGCTGTTAATGATGACAGTCCCATGATTTCCTGATATCAAAACAGAAATTGTTCATTTTGATACCTTTCTCCACTGATGTACTTAATTCCAAGATCAGTGCTAAGATTAGTCATTTCTAATTGATAACTATGGCTTTATTTCAAGCAAGGTAAAAGGAAGAGGTTTGCAAAAATAGTATGGGGATGAAAAACACAGCACAAGCCTGGAGTAAAAAAGATCATGGCAAGGAGCATATGAAGAATGAAAAGTATGGGAGCAGGAGAAGAAAAGGTCTGAAGCCTTAAATTGAGCAAGACAATTAAGCATGGCATTTGATGCTTTGCTGAATAAGAACATAAGAATGGCCATACTGGGTCAGACCAAAGGTCCATCCAGCCCAGTGTCCCGTCTGCCGACAGTGGCCAATGTCAGGTGCCCCAGAGAAGAACAGAAGACAATGATCAAGTGATTTATCTCCTGCCATCCATCTCCTGCCCTTGTACTGAAGGCTAGGGCACCATACTTTACCCCTGGCTAATAGTCATTTATGGACCTAACCTGCAAAAATTTATCGAGCTCTTTTTTAAACCCTAATAGAGACCTGGCCTTCACAGCCTCCTCCGGCAAGGAGTTCCACAGGTTGACTGTGCGCTGTGTGAAGAAAAATTTCCTTATATTAGTTTTGAACCTACTACCCATCAATTTCATTTGGTGTCCCCTAGTTCTTGTATTATGGGAAAAAGTAAATAATTTTTCTATATTCACTTTCTCCACACCATTCATGACTTTATATACCTCTATCATATCGCCCCTCAGTCGCCTCTTTTCCAAACTGAAAAGTCCCAGTCTCTCTAGCCTCTCCCCATATGGGACCCGTTCCAAACCCCAAATCATCTTAGTCGCCCTTTTCTGAACCTTTTCTAATGCCAATATGTCTTTTTTGAGGTGAGGAGACCACATCTGCACACAGTACTCAAGATGTGGGCGTACCATAGTTTTATATAGGGGAAGTATGATATCTTTTGTCTTATTATCTATCCCTTTTTAAAAAATTCCTAACATCCTATTTGCTTTATTAACTGCCGCTGCACACTGCGTGGATGTCTTCAGAGAACTATCCACTGTAACTCCAAGATCCCTTTCCTGATCTGTCATAGCTAAATTTGACCCCATCATGTTGTACGTGTAATTTGGGTTATTTTTTCCAATGTGCATTACCTTACACTTCCCCACATTAAATTTCATTTGCCATTTTGCTGCCCAATCACTCAGTTTGCTGAGATCTTTTTGTAGTTCTTCACAATCCCTTTTGGTTTTGACTGTCCTGAACAACTTGGTGTCATCTGCAATCATGTATGAATCATGTATGAATGACAACATGGAGGAAAGAAATAAGGAAACAAGTGATAGAGAGAAAATTAAAAAGAACAAAAACTTTTATCCTACTATAAAAAACACAACTTATCAGTCAAGAGGAGCAGTATCCCCAGGAAAACACTGTTAGGCATTGAGTTGCAGGAGTGGAAGGTGAAGGAGTAGTCAGCTTTCTCTTTAAAAATGGGGCCAAAAACTAGTGGATATTTTTGTTTTGGTCACTGTTAGAACTCTGTTGCACTTGACAGATTTCTGAAATAAACCACGGGGGGAAAATGCCTTTTCAATGAAATATATGTACTGAAATAAAATTGAAAGGTGATCCTGAAATACCAGCACTATTTTTTGTTGTTGTTTAAAAAAATTAAGATGTTCTTTCTAACTTCACTCTTCACAGGTATCATTAGTTCCATTTTACAGATAGGAAACTGAAGCACAGCGAGATGAAGGAACTTGTCCATGGCCATCCACCAAACCTAAAAACAGAACACTGGTGTTCAGAGTCCCAGTCCAGTGTGCTGTTCACTAAACTTTGTATTGATGCATTGTGTGTGACCTCTATGAACATCTTGAATGGAAATCACAGCAAAGAGCACAAAGATTACAGTGATGTTCACAGGGCAATTTGGATACAAATATTTCTTCCTGCAAGAGAAATGAGTGGAAAGATGTAAGACAATCTTCTAAACATTCTTACAAAAATGATTAAAATTTAAAAGAAAAAATAGACTTCCTTTAACTCCTGAGATGGTGTTTGTCTAATCATGAAACCTTCCCAGCTTTAGTGTAAATAGAATGTAGTGCAGAGTCCCCCAGAACTCTATTCTTGAGTCTATATTTGTGTGTGCTTATACCCTTTTGTAATAAGCATTTTTAGGCCCCGGTTGACACTATAAACATAAATCAGTAGAATTACATCACTCCAGGGTATGAAAACTCCACGCCTTTGAGCAGTGTTCCCTCTAATTTTTGCCATCCATGTGCTGAATAAATTTTCTTATGTGCAACAAGGCATGTACAGCTGCACATCACCTGCAGAAACACAGGCTGTCAGCTGTGAGTGACTGGATGCTCTCCCAACCAGCTAGGTATCTGAATCTCTCTTGTGTGGCTGCTCAAGCAGTCATTTTACAGGGCACACTGTCCATGAGCAACATAGTTATACTGACCTAATCCCTTGCATGTTGAATAGTAACAGAGAGGTAGCCATCTTAGTCTGTATTCTAACAAAAGAAAACAGCATAAACATAGCACTTTAAAGACTCATTACCAAATAAATCATTTTGTTACTCTTTAAAGTGCTACCTTTCTGCTGTTTTGTTTTGACCTAATCCCTGGTGTAGATAGTGCTTTGTCAGCTTCTCTCTGGGACATAGCTACCACTTCATGAGGTAGCAGACTAACTGCTGATGGGAGGTCTCCTGTTGAGGTATTAGATTCTTCTCTAACCTGCTACACCATTGCTGCTGCAGCTTTTTAAGTATAGAGCTGCCTTAAGTTTTGTCTCCTTTTACAGCTCTTTAATGTTCAGAAATCCATTTTTGTTGTTGGATAACTTAAAAAAATGTGGGATTTCTGAAGAATTGGCGACTTTTTAAAAAAAGGGTAGATGCTGGCATTATCTAATTTTTGAACTCGTAAGTTATGTACTTGAAAATGCATTATAAGTAAACCACTATACTAAAATTGAAATGGATGGAAAGGGCACTATTACATGCATGATCAGTAGAAATGCTAAAAGAGTGGCTGGACCGGTGGTAGTGTTAATTTGCCAGATTCTGATATCATTACTAAACTTACATAGCAACCACAAACAATTCTACTCTCTGTAATGTGATTGTTTGTGAAGTAAATTACTATTCAGGATGATTAAAGGAATCAGGAAGTGGCTCGTCATCAGGTGAAAATGCAGATTTACTGAAGTATACAGTTGCCTTTCATGGTTGCAACCAGAGTCCATGGCCCAAATGTATGCATACATTTACACATAGGGCTTATCTTCACTAAAAAATTAGGTTGTGTTAGAATACAACCTTGATGAAGTCTATGAATGAAAATGATATTAAGTGTGACTTTACAGTTAAAACAGACAGGAACTGCCATGTTTGATATCTTCTCTCCTCATGTGAAGTACGTGCTACTTGAACCATTGAGTTAACCATGAAAATCAAGAAGTGCTGTGGCACCTTATAGACTAACAGGTATTTTGGAGCATAAGCTTTTGTGAGTAAAGACTGCTCCAAAATATCTGTTAGTCTATAAGGTGCCACAGGACTTCTTAATGTTCTCAAAGATACAGACTTTCTCTGAGTTAACTGTATAACTAAGATATCATAATGTTAAATAGCATGGCTCTGTTCTGCCTAAGCTGACCACAAAATCAAATTTAACATGATGTTAGTAACATGACTCCCTCACTCCACATATGATTTCATTCTCAAAACTTCAGCAGACTGCCTACACGTTCAAGACTTTGTGCATGGTCCTTAGTCTACAGCCTTATGCGTGTAGCACCTCATTGCTACCGGTCTTCCAAACGAATGCCCCTGGCACACCCACCTGATTGTGAACACCTTTTAAACTATAGACCCCTGCCTGCAGTGCCCCAGCATGACTCGGGACCCATTCTAACCTACAGCCTGCGGCATACACTCACACTTCACTGTGGCCCTCATGTAAACTACAGGTTCTTCACAAACCCTGTCCAAACTACAGCTCCCTACCATGACCCCAGCCTGCATCCCGATCTCTCTCCAAACTAAGTCCTCAGCACCATTCAGTGCTCATGGGAACCGTGTTATTTTAATGGATCCCCCTCTTAAGGGGGACCTTTTATTTGTGGGCGGGCGACTCCCTCGGTTATCGCAATAGGACCATTCCATGCTCTTTCCTGGCTCTTCTCCACTCCAAAGACATCACCTTCACCCCCCCGCTCCAGACTACAACTCCCAGCCTGCAAAGCGGGGCACTTAACGAAATCTGTACTACGACTCCCAGCAGGCAACCCCCTTCCTCCGCCCTCCGGTGGCGCAATGCATGCTGGGCCGAGAGCTGGACTGGGTGCTCTCAGCCGGCTAGATTCCACGTGGTGCGCTAGTCGCTGCTGCTGAGGAGGTGTCGCTGTGAGAGCAGCTTGCGACGCTTTTTCAACAGTGCAGTGAAGCGGGGCTGCCGTATTCCGGGTGAAATACCGGCTGTTGTGCCGTTGCTTGGCTGAGGCGGGGCGGGAGCGGTCGGAGACGGGGTCAGAGAGAGAGAGAGAAGGGAGTAGCCCTTACGCCCGTCGGCTTCCCCCTGGATGGTCCGTGTCGCTGGTGCGGGGCCTCCTCCTCCCTGGTCCCTGCGGTGTCCGGAGGCGCGGCGGGCTGTGAGGCAGCCGGAGACGGTGGGGGCCGGCGGCGGGCGCTGAAGATGGACTATGACTTCAAGGTGAAGCTGACCGGGGAGAGGGAGCGGGTGGAGGACCTGTTCGAGTACGAGGGCTGCAAGGTGGGGAGAGGCACCTACGGGCACGTCTACAAAGCCAAGAGGAAAGACGGGTGAGTGTTGGTGTTGGCCGCTCCTTGCTCTTGTCCCTGCTGCTCCGCTGACCCCGGCCTTTTGCCGTATGCCAGCGCCTCGCCCTGCTGCTGTATTCCCCCTCCCCCCCCCCCGGCCCCGCGACCCCGTTCTGCGCTCTGGCCGTCTCGGATGTGCTGCTACGTTACACCCGCTGGCTGTGCCCTGCCCCTTTTTAGCTGCTGTACTGTCCCTTGCCACCTCCCGCGTGCCTGCCCTCTTCCCGTCCCTTTTGCTTCGTTGTCCCCTGTCACCTCGTCCCTATACTGTCTACCTTATTCATCCCTCTCCCCCCAGTCACTTCTGCAGCATCTGTGTCCTGCTTCATTGGACCCACTTGTTTCTGTCTTATCCCAGCCCTGTGCTGCCTTTCTGTCCCCACTTCTTTGGAGCCCAGTCCATCTCCCTTCCATACACTGCCTCTATCAGATCTTTCTCCTCTATACCCCTTCTGTTGCCTCCATCCCATGCTGCCTCATTATCCTCATATTATTTCTTATGCTGATATTTCACTGGGACTCCTTTATCCCGATGACCTCTTCTCTGCCTTGCACCCATTTATATTATTTCCACTTGCTCTGTCCCTTTGTGGCTATATCTTTTTGTTTGTTTGTTTGTTTGTTTAGCCTTAACCATTTCCTTATCCCTTAGTCTGTTTGTCTCCACCTATCATTGTTAGGAACAGTCACAGATGAAAATACACTTTCTCTTAGCCTTAAAGCTGGTACCTCATATTGGCAGTAGCAGATTTTGAGTGGAAAATTTTCTTGGGTTGAAAAAATTCCATAACTTTGATGTTTTTTATTTCTGGGTAAATGGTTGTATGTTAAAAAAGCCTCAGCCTCCACAATCTATTTTGCAGGGTTGGATTTAATTTTCATGGTGGGTTTCTGACTGATTTATTATTGCTAGTCACCATTTTGAGGGTTCTTGCCGGCTGCTTCTGTGTCTGAAATCTTAGTCCTCAAAGGGTTTTAAAGGATTTTTGAGATAATCTCATTTTATGGCCAATTAATAGTACAGTTTTTGGGAGATGGAGGTACAGGAACATATAGCTATCTGTAAAAATTGTTCAGAATATATAAGGCAAACTGTCATTTAGATATATTAATCCATTAAAAAAATTGCTTTTTCAATAGCACAGCAGTGGCACGTGGGAAACAGGAGATAAGGGAAATGCAGAGCTCAGTTGTCAGTTTTTCTAAATTTTAGATATGTTTGGGTTTTTCACTATATCTTAGTTCTCATGTCTGATTTTTCTCTTTTCCTCCCTCCAACCCCTTGGGATAACTTTGTCAGTTACTCATAATTTTCCTGTGCACGTTAGTATAGTATATCTTAACCATTTAAAGTGGCAGTGTTTCTTTTCTGTAGTGCATAAACTGAAAATCTTTCTTGCCAGTTATGGGTGAAGACTTTATTAGACTTGGTTTTATTTACTTGCATCCTCCATGTAAATTCTGATATTATTTAGTAGAGAACTCTACATATGGGAAACTGCTCATACTTTAATATTCAATTTTAGAGAGAATTTTAAAATATTTTTATAATGACCTTTCACATAATTACAGTATCGGTTTGGTTTTCTGGTAAGGACCAGCTAATAAGCTTATTTTTTTTAATAAAAAGTTTGGTCATGCACCTGCATATTAATGCCATAAGAGAGGATTATTTTTGTAGGTAGTCTTCCTGGATTTTTGGAAATAAGTGTCAGGAGGATTGGACTCCATCATTAATCCTCTGTGCTCTTGTTTAGTGTTGCTTTAAAGTGAGTAACTTTACTTGAATAAATTTAAGCATTAGAATTTATGAATACATGATGAAAATTTTACTATGAACGTCATTTGGAATCATTCAAATCCACAAACAATGTAAAATCTTGACAGCTGCAGTGGAAATACAGATGAAAAGTATTTAACAAAGGTCAATGCAAAGATGTTCCAATGTTGAATTTGTGGTTTTTCAAAACCATTTCTCAAGTTGATGTGCTCGATAGTTTCAAAAGCCTACATTCTCAACAGCTCATCAGATGTTGAAAAGTAATTAACATTTTGGAGTTTTTTGTGGTCATTAACCATATTAGAGCTGTGCGGTGATAGTATCAATTTTTAAACTCCTACTTATGGTAGATTTTTAAAAAAATATATTGAGCAGAAACATCAGTCTGTGTGATGACAATTAAGGGATTACTGTCTGAAGTTACAGCTGGCTGTAATATAATTTTTCTAATTAGGTTTGTCCTGAAATATGACTCACAATAAAATGCATTTTTTATTTTAAAAAAATCTAGCTAATATTATGCAATCTTTGCCTTTTAAAATAGGGATTTTTTATAGTTGTTCATATGTGCATACATTTTAAAATTCTGAGTTCTCTGAAAACAAATATCAAGACATTTGACATGCGGCATTATGCATTTCTTGGCTTCTTCTGTTGCTGCCTTATTTTTTTTCTTTCCTCCCTTCTCTCTCTCTTTTCTTAAGCCTTTGAAGTGGCTAGTTGACTAGATTTGGTTATCTACCAAATGGTACAATTATAAATATTCACACTAATGTATGCTCAGTATTCTTCTTGAATATGTAGTTTAAAAAATACCAGTTCTCATCTGGGGATTCAGGAGAGTCAGGGATGTAATTTAAATATAAAACATGACTGTTTGTTATATTTCCTTAATAAAAGGAACATTATTTCAGAGACATAAATGTGCAATTATTAGACTCTCAGTATGTTTAACTGGACATTTTCTGGAACTAAGAAAACTAAGTAATTGTTAACTGACTTTTAATAAAACAGCATATGTTTCTGTAAGTTTGAAAACTCTGGATTTTTTTTTTTAACACCTGTCTAATAGTAGCAAAAATAATCCGTTATATTTTAGGGTACTGTTCTTCTGGAATGCTGTGACGTGCTTCACCAGTCTCTCTCACTGTCTATTTACATTTCACCCCAGAGGTGGCTGAATCAGTTAAAGCAGAAATACTTCACAACCATAGCAAAGCAATTGTTTAAAAATGTCGTTTGATTTACGAGAGACTATATTTAGGTAGGCAGAATTTTAATAACTTTGGTGTCATAACCAACTGCTGAACTTCTCTACTCTCTGAAAACTGTCATGGTCTCTCCAGTTATTTTATGAAGGCATGTTGGTTTTCATGCTGTATCCCAGAGACAGCAACTCTAGCTGTGCTTTGCCTTATGCATAACGTGATGGCTTTTGTTCAGGACTGAGTTAGTCAGAAAAGTATTACTTACCGAATCACCAGCATTTAATTCCATTCAGGTTTCTTACACAAGTACTAAGAGAAACTGAACCTGCTTAATTTTAGATCATCTGAATAACTGTTTATGGGGGTACAACAAGAATTCCATCTATGTACCCCTCTATCTTCCCTTAGCTCAGTGGTCACCACTGCTCAGTCATGATTGATTGATTGACATTGGTTGATTCTGAGGAGTCTCCCAGTTGTTTGATATGAGGTGGTGGAATGAACCTGCTGCTAAGAGTTGTTGCTTGCCCCCATGCTGGCAGCCCATTCTTGGAAGTAGCTGTGTTTGGGGTTGTGGGGGAGTGGAGAGACAGGAATCTTGGCATGCTGCTGCTGCTGCTTACAAGCATCACCCCACACAGCAGTATAGGCTGGGAGAAGGGAGCAATGGCTGCTGAGGGAGTGGTGTTGGCAGTGAGGGGCAGCACATGGAGCCATGTATCTGTTGCTACAGGAATGCATTTTGGCAAGCAGGGAGCCTGCCTTAGCCTTGCTGGGCTACTGACCAGGAGCCAGCAGTGTTAAATGTCAGCTGGCAGGCTGCCACACACCAATCCCAAGGTCTCTGAATGCCTTCATAGAACCTAACCTTCTGCCCCAGCTCTGAATCCCCTCTCAGAACCAGGACCCATGCCCCATCCTAGTGAAAGAGACTGAAGGAGTGAGTGTGGCAGGACTTCTGGGAAGGGACGGGATATCAGGGAAGGGACAGGGTAGATCTTGAGTTGCTCGTATATTCAGATAAAGATTTTGGGCATAAAAAGTTTGGATACCACTGCCTTAGCCCCTGCAGTTCAAGCACTTTGCTTTTGAGAGCCTGTATTCAGGCTCAGTATCGAGAGCTACTAAATCCAAATGAACTTGTATGGAAACTCTCATCATACTTTCTGTATTCAGTGCAATAAACTGGTTAGCCTCCACTCTGCTGCAGGAATTCTGCCTACTTGAATTCAACTGTTTTCCTCTCCTTTGCCTCAATTTTTAGGCCCTTATAGTATATGTATGTACCCTGAACATTTCTGAAAGCCTTTTTTGTGTGCCAAGGCACAATTATGTTTATATGGCAGTTAATGACAGTGTTTCTAAATAGTCAATTTACAGAGAGAGAATTTGTTTATGATTAGGGTGAGAGTAGAAAAATATGAAGTATAGCCATTAGGCAACGTGTAGTAATTACCTGTTTAAGTATAACAGTGGATTTTATTGTTGAAGGCAATATTGAAGTACAGCAAAATCTTGTGGTTTTTATTAACTGCTTTCTTTATTCCTCTGTCTCTTTGGGGAAGAGTTATATGTATGGTGAGTGGAGTTAAGCAGCCTAGCATTTTCTTAATCATTGTTCTAATTTACGACTTACAGTGTCACCTTGTGTCTTTTGGTTTTTTAATAAACAGCATAGCAGTAGTGGTTTTGTGGTGTATTTGCTATAAAGTTTCAGCCGCTATAACTTCAGTGTGTATTAGGTGTCATCTTAGTGATTTTTAATTCAAAGTTGAAGAGAATCTCATCTAGGCATAACAAACTTTGGCAAATATCAACAATTGTTTCCTGTCACTCCTTACAATAAAATCCAGTATAAAACTTCTTCCTGATGCTCTGTAGAATTCCTTATGCAATCCCTATCTAGTTTAGTGTCTGCCTGTGTTACGTTTGTTCCAAGAACTCCTCTTAAACAATGCAAGCTATAGCTACAAAGTTTAGTATGCAGCTTTCTCTTACTTAATCCAAAGCCAGGGTTTGGTTGTGCCTGAAGAGTGGGAAGTTCCTGAAATCCCAGGATTGTTCAGAACATTGAAATGGAGGAGGGTAGAGGGAGAAGGGAGGGGAAGAGAGGGGACACAGATTTACGCATTACAGTAAAACCCCGATTTGTGTGATTTCAGTTTACATGTAACTTGGATTAATATGAGTTGGAATCAGCAAGTGGAGCCAGCCAGCCAGGCAGTGCAGTGCTCCACCTGCCAGCTCCAGCCCCTGGACTGCTGCACTGTCTGCCCCCCAGCTGGGGAGTAGCTGCCCCACCTTGCTGGTCTGGCTCCCCCAGCGGGGTGAAGCCAGGGAGTAGAATGCCGCCTCACTGGTCTGCACCCCCTGCCACTGGTAGGAGCCAGGAAACTGACCGGTGCTGCTGCTACTCTGGTCAGTTTCCTGGCTCCTGCCAGTGACAGGGAGTTGGGAACCATGGGGCAAATGCAGGTCGGGGGTGCTCCTGTGTGGCCAGAATGGCCCTGTCTGCAGCACTCCAGCCCAGGCACACTGTGGGTAGGTGTGCTTCAGCCAGGCTAGAGCAGTCCCTGTCACCGGCAGCCCCTTGGGTGGGGTGGGGAGGAGAGTGGGAAGGAGCCTAGGTGGGGCTGGGAAGGCTGCTCCAACCCAGCTGGGTTGTAATGGTCCCCTGCCTTGGGTGAGGCTGTTCTGGCTGGGCTGGAGCACACTGGCAGGGATGCTCCAAGGCTGAAACACTGGACAGGGATTGCTCTGGCCATGCTGGAATGCCCCTCAACTGCAGGAGCACTGTGAGCAGGGATGCTCCAGCTTGGCTGAAGCAGCCTGGGGTCCTCAGTGTGCTGTCAGTGGGGCACACCCCTTTACTCAGTTAACTGGTTAAACCTTACATTTAACCAGTTGACTAATTACGTCAGATTTTAGACCCCTAGTTTAAGCCTTTGGTGCTAGTTGTCAGAACAACTAATGAATCAAGCATCAGCTATTATTAAAGATGGAATTTTGATTTATGAACTTCTGGAACAACTGTGCTATTCTGGGGTGATGCAAAATCTTAAAACTCAGAACAAAATGGGTAAAATGATAGACTCCAGGAAATCTGCTGGGATTGACTGTTGCTCAGTTATTACAATGCAGTACAAAATGCAAAGGTACTTGTCCAGTTAGAGAAAATCTTCTGAAAAGATCAAATGTACAAAAATTAGGTAGGAGACTAGCTACAACTCCAACAAGCTTCAGGATTTGCCATCACTTATCCTTCTATTTGGTAGCATCAAAAGCACAGTACGTATTTATAGTACTTTGTAAAACAAAGTTAGCTTCCAAATTCTTGAATCAGAGTACCACATTAGACTGTGATGGGCACTGTAAATCAGGGTCGTGAGTATCCAGTCTAATGAAAATATTGAAGAATCAGTAACTTGTTAGGTGTTTTTTCAAAGTTAAATATGAATTAAGCTAATGTGCCAGTCCTTGGGTGAGGAGTAATATGACATTGTTAATACAAAGAATAACTTTAAATGCTGTTAATAGAAAAAGATGAGACCTCACTTGTACGAATCCCAGTCAAGAAATTTCCAGACCATGTTACATTGTGTAATCTTGTATTCTTCTAATGTTTGACTAGCAGCAGGTGTTTGCTTTGTAATTTTCTTGAAATGTACATGAACCATGTGTGTACTCAGAAAAGGAACTATTGCTGGTAATATTTTTAGCAGTAGTTTCTCCCTTCGGGGGGGGAAAAGTGCTGATGCTGATTGGACAAAATGGTCTTAATTTACTTTGAGACAATCAATAGCTGTCAGATATTTTATAAGGCTTCAGCAAATGATTTTCATATTACTTGAATACTTCAAACGTTAATGAATTTATCCGTCACTCCCTAGGGGTATGATTCTATTTTACAGAGTGAGAGTGAGAATTGAAGAGCCGACAGTAGAGATATCCAGGGTCCAAGTTTCTGGCAGAGCTGGGAATTGCATCTGTATAGCCAAAGTCCTAATGCCTCAAGCCAGTGTTTCCCAAGCTAATTTAGCCACATAAACACTTTTGGTCTTGGAATATATTGACAACACATACGTGCTGGTTGGGAGTGGGGAGGTGAAGGGTTTCATACCACAAACTTGCCGCATGTAGTGCTCAAAAGTTGATTTAAAACAGTTAGGTTTTTTAGATGTCCTATTTCACAACAGACAAAAAAATAACGAGAGAATCATCTGAATGAATAACTAATCTCCTTCTGATGAGAGATGGTTAGCAACCCTATAATTAAATATACAAATTAAAAATTACAGACCCAAAACAAAACATCAATATAACAGCTGAAAGAATGATAGCTAGTGTTGTTCTTTTTACCAAAATAGAAAGGACAACATTTTTCAAAAAAGGACTGTCATTCCTAAAAGCTTGAATTTGTTATGGAAAAGAAATGCAAAACAAATTAGGTATGGCAAAATATTTTTAAAAAAATTTAAAATGTTTTTATAAATATTTTAAATTTGATATTTTTACAGAAAACTGGAAAATAAGAATAAGTATCATTTGACAGTTTTTTTTAAATGGGAAAAGATTTTTTGCATCTTTTGATCACACATCCACTTTAATATTAAGAATGATTCTGGAGAGTTGTATTCTTGTGTCAGATGCAGCATCACATGAGGATTCTGAGCATGAGTCTTACCGAAACCATCGGAATCGATTGTTTCAGCGTGAGTCGCATATCAGCTATACTAGTATGAATGTTATAAACATCAATATACCTACATCCTAAACACTATTCAAATACCTTAATACTTTTGATACACTCATGATTGCATACTTAATATTTTAAAAGGAAAAATATTCCTAGCATTGAAATTTTTTCTGTGGAACAATTATTCACATGGCGTAAAACGCCAGGTTCTATGGAACACAGTTTTTCATAGGGTAGAGAAAATTCTAGTCTATTCTGTGGTTTCTTAACTCTATCCTCTGTCAAATAGTTTGTTGATTAATTCATGTCACATGTGTGGTGCAGTTATTTTAGGGAAAATCCTTTAGAGGACATCACAGCTAAAATATTTAATTGAGGGTAAAAAATGGAGAGCTCCTTCACAGCGGTTGCTTAGCAAGTAGTGGTCTCCTCAAAAGTACATTGCAATGTCAGGTTAAACTTAAAGGAAAAATTTGCTAACAAGGAGTTAAATAGAATACTTTGGCATCATTAGATGCTTTGAAAGAGAATATTGGGAAAATTGTGATCAGAACCTGAACTGGGTGAGAAGTTGTGTGTGGGGGTGGGGGGGGAGGTTTGGTGATATATAAGTATTTTCCAAACCCTGCTCTGCAGAGCTCTTATTAAGTATCAAGTGATTGCCAAGGAAGGTCTGCACACGTGGCTGATCATGTGGTATTAGTTGCTTTTGTTTCTAGCTGCATAATACAGTATTATTAAAAAGTGTAAACTACACTAGATTGCCTTCCTTGTAAGCAGTTGTGGGTTACAAAGTAACATTATTGCAAATGAGAAGGCAGATGTCATGAGATAATCTTTCTATTAAAATATGGTGGATGCCTGTGGAAAATTTTAC
The DNA here is from genome assembly GCF_033958435.1 of Carettochelys insculpta. NCBI lineage: Eukaryota > Metazoa > Chordata > Testudines > Carettochelyidae > Carettochelys > Carettochelys insculpta. The sequence continues at coordinate 49,016,975 of NC_134137.1, forward strand.
AATTACTTGTGTTGTGGTCACTCTAATTCTGACTTTCTAAAATAGTGGCTCTACAAAAAGTTAATTGCTCACTTGAAAATGAACCTTTATAATAACCACACTAAAGTAATTAAAACTTGAAAAGTAATTTTTCCCTGTGTTCTTTCCACTTTTCTTAGTTGTCTTCATTCTACCATGTTAGCCTAATGTGCTTTTCTTGTGGTGTATTTTTTGCTTCAGTTGCTTCCTTCTTCTCAAGAGTGAAGCAATTCTCCTTTTTTTTTTTTTTTCATGTACTTAAGTAAAACACATTTCTCAGGTTTAGCTTTGTAACGTGGATTTCACCAGTCCTTGAATAATTCCCTTTCTTGCCTCTACTGTTGGCTTAAAGGAGCATCAGAATAAAGTTAATCATGTTAGTTTCACTGCTGCCTACAGGGCTCTGAATAATATTACTGATGCTGGCTGTAGTTTTGTAATTCCATTTTGCTGTTGCTTTTGAGTCATAAGAAGCAGCAGAAGCACAACTGCTATTCATCTAGAGGTGCTGGAATGCTCAGATGCTACAGTGATGAAAGGCCATATAAATTGATGTGAGGAGAGGCATAGGCTTCTCAGGGTTGAAATCATTGGCATAGAAGGGATCTAATGATTCCTTCACAGTGATCTTGTGGGGAGTATTCCCATTGGGCAGAGTGTTTTGGAGCAGGCTTTCAAGAGGCAGGGTGGCTGGATTCCCTGGCTGAGCCTCCCTTTCTTTGTAGAGCTGTGAGGAGACAGGAATAATGAGGAGGGTTGGGGACTCTATCTGCACTGAAATCATTATTAGGTTGGGGGCGGCGGTGTGACAACAGTCATTTTTCAGAGAACTTCAGGAGTATTGCCATAGCTGTGGTGCTTACATTTCCCTTTGCAGGGGGCTTTGGTGTTCTTACATGAGGGTTGGTTGTTGAAGGTCTTGCCATCCTCCTCAGATTTTTCCCAGACATGGCAACAGTTTGGCATGCAAATTCTACTTGGGGAGAGCAGCTGGTTTGCCAGACTAAGATGGGGTAGTGGATTTCCTGAATACTGCCCAAATATTAGTGGGGCAGGCAGAGAGTGAGGGTAGTTCCAGTAACAGAATACTACAGATTAAACCTCTTCATATCTCGCAGAGGAATGTAGAGACATGGGTCAATACCACTGAGACTATTTCTCCCGTAATGGGGACAGGGGAGTAGCATGGTATAGGGAAAGCCACTGCAGCTAACAGTCCCAGTCTTTAGCAAGTCAAGGTTAACTATATACGTATCAGCTCTAATCATAGCGTACCTCCTCCATACCAATAGATTTCTTAGAGTAATATGTAGAAAGCCATGCTAGATGGTGCGGCAGACAACGATAGGAAATGCAAGAGTTGGATCCAGGTAGGGGAGTGGAGAGAGCACATATCGGCAGTTCTGTGGTGCTCTGAAAGTGCTGGGAAGGGGAGGAGTGGGAAGTGCAAGGCCCAATGCGTGAAAGGCAAGTGGTAGAGGATAGACGGGGTACATGGCTGCAAGTGGAAACTGAGTGGGTTGCATGCAACCTGTGGGCCACAGATTTTTCCACCACTGAATCTAGAGCATCTCAGCTAAAATTTGGCATACAGAGGCAAAGGAGGAAGTTAATCTTCTGCAGAGTTCACATGTTGCAAGTATTACATGCAATATTGCACTATACTGCCAATATAACTCAGTTTTGAACATGATATCTTATGGTAGTTTTAACAGACTTGTCTGGAAATTAAAGTCCTTTTTTTCTTTTCATATATTATAGATATCTAATTTGCATTCACTGATTTGTCTTTATATACACAGCCACTAATAAAATGACCAAATATTACCATCTTGGTCAATTTAATTTGCAGTTTTAAATGGCTCTGGATAAAACACTACAGCTATGAGTTGGCTCCCCTTGAGAAATGTTGGAGTTTGAGTGGTGATGCCATTATGGGCTAGTCATTAAATATAAACTACTGGAAAAAATATGGTAAAATCATTTTATGCCAACGTATTAAGTGGTCTGATCCACAGCATTGGATATTCTTAACTATATTCTGTCCACTTAGTTTGCCTTTTGGGGAAGGCATTTAATCCTGAGGTTTTTATATAAATTTTCCCTCCTATTTTTACTCTTGGCTTTTAAAATATTAAACCCTCAGCTTTGCCATGTTACTTGCTTAAAAATAAGTATTTTGCGACTCCAGACTTTGGATATGTCCACGCAGGAATAAAAGAACTGTCTGGCCTGGTTCAGTTGATTTAGGGTTGCACGGCTAAAAATTGCTGCATTCAGGCTCCAACCTGAGCTCTGGGCAGGTTTAAGTTGAACATTAGGAAAACCTTCCTAACAGTCTGCATTGTTAAGCACTAGCATAAATTGCCTAGTGAGGTTGGGGAATCTCCATCACTGGAAATATTTAAGAGCAGTTTAGTTAAACATCTGCCAGGAATGATCTAGACCGGTAGTGTCCAAAAGCAATTTAACTGTCACCACAGGCGGGCCCCCCTGCCAGTGCAAACTGCTGGCAACTTCCTGGAGCTGTGCCGCACAAGTCACCCTGCAGCTGGAGCCAGGATGCGAGCTGTAGCTGCTGCCACCGTGCTTGTCCCACCAAGTGGTGGGACACATGCACACAGTGGCTGGAGGGCACTCCGTGTGTGGCTCCTTAGAGCCACATTTCGTTACGAGGAGATGTCCAGTTGCCACATGTGGTGAACAGAAAGCATATTGGACACTGTGGGTCTAGATGGTGCCTATTCCTGCCTTAAAAGGAGGGGACTGGACTTGATGACCTCTTGATGTCCCTTCAATTCCTAATATTCCGACTGCTGTAGACAAGAAGAACATGTTGGTGTTGTAAAAGTCGGTCAGTTTTTGAAAGTTTGGGAGTTGTCTTAAGGTGTGGTTGTACTCTTGAAAAAAATGGCATCATCTGTGCACAGAGGATCCATCTACTCGTTATCTGGCCATATCTGCTTACATTAGTGAATAAAGTGAGATTTTTTTTTTTTTTACTGCGGTTAGCTGTGCTATATCTACAGTGAGACTGAGCCATATTCTGTTCCTTCTTATGTATCACAGTTTATAAATGTCCAGTTACAACTAGTTAAATCTGCCCAAACTTATTCAAGACAATGAAATTGTGGAGCTATTACTGAGTGCAAAATTTGAAGACACGAGTTGCAAGGAATGTGAGAATAGAATTTGGTTGACAGGACGTATTTGTGATATGTAGGAAGGAAGCTTAATTTTGAGTTTACAGTATGTCTGCAATGCTAGCAGACATGCCAAAAGTCAGGAAGATTATGATTTTTCCTCACTATAATGTTATCTCTAGGAATATTGCATCAGGTTATCTAGAACTACAATGCCTCGCAATAGCTCATTAATTGGAGAAAAGAAGCATTGGAAGAAATCACCCAGAATTCAGTATTATTATTATTGTGAAGGGGATGTTCTCAACAAGGTGGTATTTCCTATTGTATGAGGCAAGTGGAATTGCCACTTCAGACAACAATTTTTTTAAATAGCTGGGATGTTAGCAAACACTTGCTGCTTTTTTTTTTTCCCGTCTGCAGCTCAAACTTCTATCCCCTCCCCCTTGCTCATTTTGAAAGATCTTCAGTATGCTGAAATTTTTCAGTCATCTCTTCCATACCTGCACCTAATATAATCTCCGTTTTTGTCTCTGAACTAAGGGAAGAGAGCCATTGTTTTCCTCCTTGGGTTTTTTGGTAATATGAACCACACAACTGTTCCAGCATTGTAAAAATAGTTGACTTTTTTAAATAACTGATGTATCCTGGGTTTGGTTTTCTGTCTCACTGCTCTCAAAACTTCTCCATGTTATGAAGTGTTAATTCATGTAAGAGCATCTAAAAATTAACTTTTTTTTTTTTTTTTTCAAAATCTTAGACAAACTTCAAAGGGCTAAGTCTGGGGCAGGCAAAATACAGCCTGTTGGAGCCTCAGCCAGTCACTGACCCCACTTTTGTGCTGTTGTGAACTTAACAAGCCTGGGGGACGGGGGAGAGGCTTCATACGTTGCCCTCCACTTCCAGCGCAATCTTGAAGCTCCCTTTGGCCGGTTTCCAAGGTAATCCATTCCCTCTTGTTTCCCCTTCATCTCGTATAGGGGTCTGCAAATGTGGATGTTTTTGTGGCTCCCAATGCTATAATTACGAAGTGCAAAAAAAAACAAAACAAAAAAAACCTCCTGATTATTTGTGAATCGATGAATGTCTAAAAGCCCAACAATGAACAACTCATATCTAAAGAGTAAATGATACGTGATTTCGAAATGTTGGATAATTTCCCCTTTAATATGTGCTCTGCATTATGGGATATGATACTATGGCTGTCTTTTGATCGTGTTGCTAATAAAGTCTTGATTTTGAATAGGAAGCTTGCAGCATTCCTTCTGTGAAGGGCAACACGCATTTTGAAAAAGAAAACTTTAATTAAACTTGAACTAAAATTAATATAATAAAATAGGTTCAGGAGTGAAAACCAAGAAGATAGTGGTATAAACACACACATGTAAATTGTAAGGAAATAGAATATGTGTAAAAGTGATTTGAGCATTGGCTTGATTAACCCTGGCTTGTAAGTTCAGTCTTCAAGAGGGCGATTTAGGGATCTGGGGCAAATAGATTTAAAAAAAAAACTGTCAGGGGTGATGATAGGTCCCACTGTGAGTGTAGGTGACTGGATTTGATGACCTCTGAAGGTCCCTTCCAGTTCTATGAGATAGGTATAAAACTTCTGAAAGTCCTGCAGTAAATGTGTACTGCATTACAAATCACTGTATGTGAACTGTTCCCCCTGCACCTGGCTTTTTTAAGCAGCTGGGAGCCTGGCTGAAGAACCTGCTGGCTGGGAGGTGTCCAGGCAAGCATCTCCCAGCTACAGCCTGCCTCTGGCACCCCAGTCCCTTACACCAAACTCCCTTCTGCACCCAACCTCTATCCCAGACCTTGCACCTTCTCCACTGAAAGAGTGTAGTCCTTGACCGCTTTTCAAATTTTTGGAGTGGTTCCCCGCCCGATCAAAAATATTGCTTACCCCTGGGCTAAGTGTTCTGACAATGCCACGGGGAGGGTCAAATGTATACTGTTGTTTATATTGGCATGTACTTCATGCACTCATCCCCACAAATACACCTTTTGTATTCCTTTTGAGGAGGAGAGGAGAGAACATGTGGGTCCCATGTTCTTAGGAGCAGCAGGGAAGTTCCCTGACTTGCTGTTGATGACTGGTCAGGCACATGCCTTTGGATAATTCTAGCAGGCTTTTAAAAAATCTACAGTAGGATGAACAGGGCAGTTACAGGGGACGTTGCGTAGAGCAGAGGAATCAGAGATGAAGTGGATTGATAGAGGGTCAGAGCAGACTGGAGGAGGGGGTAGATATTAGGGTGGTAAGCATGCAGAAATTGTACAATAATGGACTGGTTGCTTATGTTTGTCTTTTTAGATTGCATGCCCTTTTGGCACAGGAATTGTTCTGAGTAATATAGTGTCTGGCACAACGGGAGTCTCTCCTTGATTGGATGTTGTTGTAATAATCATTAGTAAAGGTAATCCAAATTTAAAATTAGCCATTTGTGTCTGTATAAAACTTGAAGCAATAACTTTGAGGACATTATCCCAGTGTTTTTAAAATCTCAAGTAGTTAATTGTGGAGCCTTATGATATTTGAAATGTCATTGCTGACTGCTTCATGTGTAATCATTTTATCAGAAACATTCAGCAAATATGCTTATCCCATAACTTCAGATTTTCTTCCATATATTTCTGAGTCCTAAAAATCAAACTGTGCCATATATGTGTGGTAAGACTTCCAGCTGTCCCTTTCCTAACCTGTCCAGTAAATTGTTAGGCACTATTCAGGGAGGAAAAAAAAACATTTGACAGTTGAGGGACTGCATAAAAATTGGTTTTAATACAGTAGGGTGTCAACGTTCACGAACCTGAGGTGCACGAATTTAAGAATTTGCGAGTGGCTATTTCCCCGGGGCTCTGGGGCATGGAGTGCCAGCAGCCACTGCTTACCCATGCTCTGGGACAGAGAGTGCTGACAGCTGCCCCTTCCCCTGGGGCCCCAGGCAGGAAGTGCCAGCAGCTGCTGCTTCCCCGGGGGCCCTGCGTAGGGACAGCCGGCAGCCAGGCTCTAGGCAGGAGTGGCTGCTATACAGTACTGTGCTCGTGAAATTTAACATTCGTGAGGGTTCTTAACATGGAACCCTCGCAAATGTTGACCCTACTGTACTGAAATAAAATGTACAAGTGTTCTTTACAGATTGTATTCTTCACTTTCATGTTAACTTCAGTTTAAAAAGTTTATCTGAATCTGTTTTGGTAATGTACTACAAAAACCAGTAGGGTCAAGCATAACAATCCGTCATTAAGATGCTTCCTATGTATGTTGAGATTTTATATTGATCAACAGAAACATCTCTTGGTCAATCAGGAGCAGAACTCAAATTGCCTAGCTCTTTTGGCCAATGGGTAGTTAAGATGATATATACAGAGGGGTAGCTGTGTTAGTCTGTAGCTTCACCAGAAACCCCCAAGCAGTCCTGTAGCACCTTAAAGGCTAACCAATTTATTTTAGGTAGTATTGCCTAATAAATAACTTGGTCAATCTTTAAGGTGCTAGAGGACTACTTGTTTTTTTATACAGAGGGTGAAAAGATACCTGAAGAAGTTCAGTGCATAAGCTCAAAAGCTTCTGTCTCACCACCATAAACTGGGACAGTAAAAGATTACCTCACTCATCTTGTCTCTTGATAAGCTTGATTCAGCTACAAGGAAGACATGTGGTATGTTTTGTACTATTCCAGAACTTCAGCTCAACATTCCTAGCATCGCAACCTATGTAGTCAGTGATGAACTAGGAGATGCTTTTTACCTCTGATTTACATGACTGGTCCATAATACTAACGGCAGAAAACTGTCAGCTTGAGAATTGGCTTACCCTCTGAGTGTTTCACCAGATATCTAAAAACTGATCTTTAAAATGAGCTTGTATGATATCAAGGGTTTCTTTACATCCCGGGTGTTGCATGTGCTTCCGTGCTATTGCTTCAGTGGAGCTTAAGCATATGCATAAGTCCTTGAGTGGACTGAGGTCAGGATGCCCTGCATCTGGTAGGGTTGTCCTGACAGACTAGTGTACAGCATTTTTCCTCCGAAATGTAGAAGGAAACAGTTTGTCTCTGGTAGGTGTCTTGTTCACATGTACTGTGTTGGTACTATGTGGCAAAGTGTCTCACCAACTGATGTACTGCCTTGTAGCTAGCGGCAGCATTTCATGCTTTGTTTCTCTCATCTGCTGCCCAGGCCTGATAGTGTTCCCCTTTTTGCTACACAACATAGCTCTCTCGCCAGGTTTCAGACTTATTTCATGGCAAACCATTGTTTTCACAAATAGTGTCAGGCCCAGATTGATGGTCCTGCTCCAGGCCCAATAATTCTGCTGGCCCTTGGCTTTGAGATCTTCTGACTAGTCCGTCTGGTGAGGATGAAGGTGGGTCCAGTTCCTCCCTCTCCTTGGGTTTCCAGCCCAAGGACCTTTGTGGCAGTTAAGGTCTGTCTGGTCAGATCCCTCTTGCTGCCTAAAATGCAACTACTTCTCTGCCCAGGAAACTCATTCTCAGTTTGGTGGGAACTGGGGAATGCTGCATCCAAGCCCAGCTACTTTGATTCTCTGCTATGCTCCTTTTTGAGAGCAGGAGATAAGAGGTCTGTCCACCTTCCTGGCTGGGTCTTCTGCACTGAGCAGCTCCCATTTTAAGTCTTCAAGATTGGCATGCCTCTTTCATGTGCCAGAGGGCAATGTGTGGTACCAGTTGCACCTTAACACTTTCTTTCCTGTTGGAAGGGGTTTGTACGTTCTGTCACAGAGGGTGGTTTTTTTTTTTTTTTTTCCCTTCCCCTTCCTGTCTCTAAAAGAGAATCAAAGCTGAGCAAGTGGTTGTCCTTGATGCATGGAATTACAGCTGCTAATCCAGGGCTAATAAACTCCAGTTTCTACTTGGAATTTGTCAACAAGGGATAAGTATCATACACGCTCACTGGTTTGTCCTGTTTCTCATGGGCTGTAGGTATCAGTGTTTTCTTTCTGGCCAGAGAGGAACAGTAATTTATTTGGGTTGAAGGAAAATATTCCAGGTTAGTATAGCTCTTGCAACCTAATAAGCAGAAAATTAAATTGTTTTAGCATGTCAGTCTTAATGCCCTGAAAGTACCTTGATTTAGGAAGGACTTGAATTTCTTGTCCTTTGCCTTAAATTTATTTTGGTTCAATTGACAATTTAACTTGCTCTTGGTTTTCTTTGTTTTGTTTAAGACTTTATTCTGATCAGTCATATTACCAGTTTACTGGTATTTAAAGAGATGACCACTTGAAATAAAAACTTGTAGTTTGAGCTGGGAATGTGTTATTCTTTAATTCTTAAATTAAAGATTATTTTTTTTTTACTGATCTTTTATCTAAAATCTCAGTCATATTGGAAGAGTAGTCTTTCCATAAGAACACTTTGATCTTCAGATCAGAGTTTTTTGAGATGTCTTTCTTAAATTTGAAAGAAACTTGCATCTCTTGTAAGATGCTCAGCCAGAGACTGGGCCAAGAACCAGCTTTTTTTCAGTTGCTCATTGAATTCATGTTTCCTTTTTCTGACAGAGCTGATAATACACTCCTTGTTTCTCACTAGGTGAACAAGTGTGGACAGCTAGTCTGCTGATATTATCCAGGATGTTTCATATTTTCTATTTAAGAAACATTAATCTTGAGTGCATTAGTAACTTCCTGTGCAGGGAAAGAGTGGTTTAAAAACCAACCCGCTCATCCTGTGCAATGCCTCTTGTTTACCTGTTAAAATCATGCAGTTGATTAGGGGCTTGGAATGGGTCCCATATGGGGAGAGGCTAGAGAGACTGGGACTTTTCAGTTTGGAAAAGAGGCGATTGAGGGGCGATATGATAGAGGTATATAAAATCATGAATGGTGTGGAGAAAGTGAATATAGAAAAATTATTTACCTTTTCCCATAATACAAGAACTAGGGGACACCAAATGAAATTGATGGGTAGTAGGTTCAAAACTAATATAAGGAAATTTTTCTTCACACAGCGCACAGTCAACCTGTGGAACTCCTTGCCCGAGGAGGCTGTGAAGGCCAGGACTCTATTAGGGTTTAAAAAAGAGCTTGATAAATTTTTGCAGGTTAGGTCCATAAATGGCTATTAGCCAGGGATAAAGTATGGTGCCCCTAGCCTTCAGAACAGGGGAAGAGATGGATGGCAGGAGATAAATCACTTGATCATTGTCTTCTGTTCTCCTTCTCTGGGGCACCTGGCATTGGCCACCGTCGGCAGATGGGATGCTGGGCTGGATGGACCTTTGGTCTGACCCAGTATGGCCATTCTTATGTTCTTATGTTCTTGTTGTCCAGTTAACATCTCAGATTTCCTGTGGAAAGACTCAATTGCCTTCCTACTTCAGGTTTGTCTTAATTGTAGTCTGACCAGCCTATCACACACTTATTAGTTAACATGTTTGAAGAAAAGTTCTTACGCTATAAGGGGGAAGGATAGTACAGTGGATTGAGGATTGGCTTGCTGAATCCAGGGTTGTGACTTCAATCCTTGAGGAGGCCAATAAGGAAAATAGATGTCAGAGATGGTGCTTGGTCCTGCCAAGAGGGCAGGCGACTGGACTAGATGACTTTTTCAAGTACTTTCCAGATCTAGACGTGTACCTCCATTTTTTTTTTTTTAATAATTTGAGAGCACTGAAGTCAGGAAACTTATTGTTTCTTCAGTGTGTTACAGACTATAATTTTGTACCAGTGTATCTGGAATTCTTGTGTTCTGTTGACTATTTAAATGATATTGTATACTCATTTTTATTGTATTACAACTTGAAGTGCAGGTTGTACCCTTGTGTCCTGTGTGGTCCTGAATGAGGAAATTTGCTGGACCAGGGGAGGTCAGGCCTCCAGGCTTGCAGTGATGTCAAGGCATTTGTGGGAGACATGAGTTGTGCACATGTGCAGTCATGCAGAATTCTCCTAGGAGTAATCTACAGGGCAACAAAGGAGCAAGCTTCCCACACAATGCAGTGCCAGCAGGCAACAATTTTGATCCAGGTGTTAACAGGGCTTGTTCTTTCTCCATGGCCTATGAAGCTCTTTGCCTCTCTTCTGAGTCTGCCCATTAAGACAAAGCATACTGATGGATTTGTTATAGGAAAGTGGGATCTCACACCCATCCAACTCATTCCTTTTAGTGACCACCAAACATTTATTAGATGGAAACAGTTTTTAATCTATACTGAGTTAGGCTGCATCCATACAGGAGACCTAGAGGCAAAAAAACACGGAAGCTTTTTAAGAATGCTCTGAGCTATTTGGTTTCCTAAAATGCTAATATTGCACTGGCAGTGAATCTTCTTTTGTGGAAAATAATATTCTTTTTCAAGTACTAACCTTGAGAGTTTACATAGCCAAGGTCTGTTCTTTGTGTTTACAAGCAATGCTTTCTTCACATTCTGGTGTCTCTTGGAAATAAAATGTATAATGTGCTCCATTATATTTTAAAGGGACAGGTCGCATTTATCAAATAACAGTAAAAATACAATAATTAAACCTATTACCATAATATCCAAATATACCTCAAATCATCACAATTTAGGACCTAAAATGGATTCAGTATTTCAACAGTTGCTCTAGGGTTCTCATACTAACCTGCAAATATTTTAATCCCCAACATGGATCATCTGGTTTGAACTCTCACCTTTGAGCTGCACTGCATGGAGTTCTACCACTTCAGCAGTTGAAGTAATTGATTGAAGAGGCATGGTGTTACTGCCTATGAAGGGGGAGACACTATCATTAAGTTACACAACTGTTTGTGAATTAACTCCAGAATTCCTGAATTCTGTTCCTCACTGTGGAAAGAGTAGGGTACAGGAGTTACAGAACTGTATGTAGCCAAATCTTTCTAAGGTAAGGGGCAATCCATATTAATATAACAGATTAAAAGACCTCAGCAACCTAGCACTAGATAAGTGCAAAGACCCACTCTGTTATCGTAGAATGCTAGGACTGGAAGGCACCTTGAGAGGGCATCGAGTCCAGCCCCCTGCCCTCATGGCAGGACCAAGTACTGTCTAGACCATCCCTGATAGACATTTATCTAATCTGTTCTTAAAGATCTCTAGAGATGGAAATTCAGCAACCTCCCTAGGCGATTTATTCCAGTGTTTGACCACCCTGACAGTTAGGAACTTTTTCCTAATGTCCAACCTAAACCTCCCTTGCTGTAGTTTAAGCCCATTGCTTCTTGCTCTACCTCAGAGGCCAAGAAGAACAAGTTTTCTCCCTCCTCCTTATAACACCCTTTTAGATACTTGAAAACCCCTATCATTTCCCCCCTTAATCTTCCTTTTTTCCCCAAACTAAACAAGCCCAATTCTTTGAGCCTTTCTTCACAGGTCATGTTCTCTAGACCTTTGATCACTCTTGTTCACTCTTTTCTGGACCCTTTCCAATTTCTCCACATCTTTCTTGAAATGCGGTGCCCAGAACTGGACACAATACTCCAACTGAGTAGAGTGGAAGAATGACTTCTCGTGTCTTGCTCACAGCACACCTGTTAATGCATCTCAGAATCATGTTTGCTTTTTTTTTTTGCCACAGCCTCACGCTGTTGACTCATATTTAGCTTGTGGTCCACTATAACCCCTAGATCCCTTTCTACCATACTCCTTCCTAGACAGTCGCTTCCCATTCTGTATGTGTGAAACTGATTGTTCCTTCCTAAGTGAAGCACTTTGCATTTGTCTTTATTAAACTTCATCCTGTTTACTTCAGACCATTTCTCCAATTTGTCCAGATCATTTTGAATTATGACCCGATCATCCAAAGCAGTTGCAACCCCTCCTAGCTTGGTATCATCTAGTAGTAGTAGGCATCCTTCGGTCTGCATAGACTATGGATCGCGCCCTTTAAAGTTTCAATTGAGGACTTCATTTACAGCGTCTATTGTGACTATAAAGACCCACATGAGAGTGAGAGTCCTTGCTGCATCTCTTGCAGATGTAGTGGGTGTCTGGCAAGTCCTTATTGTGCTTTCTGTGCGCTCGCTTCTCCTCTGCTAGCTGTCTGATCTTCAACTCGCCCTTCTGAAGGCCCTTGTGTAACCCGTGCCTCCATCTGCTGCGGTCGTCTGCTAGTTCTTCCCAGTTGTCCAGCTCGATGTCTACCTCTCTGAGGTCTCTCTTGCAGACATCTTTGTAACGCAACTGGGGGCGTCCGGGAGGTCTTTTGCCAGAGGCTAGCTCACTATACAGGATATCTTTTGGAATCCTTCCATCGTTCATCCTGTGGATGTGGCCAAGCCAGCGGAGCCGACGCTGCCTGAGGAGGGTGTGCATGGTTGGGATTCCAGCTTGCTCGAGGACGGCTGTGTTGGTCACTCTGTCCTTCCATGATATTCCAAGGATACGCCTGAGGCAGCGCAAGTGGAAGACGTTCAGCCTCTTTTCCTGGTGGGCATACAGGGTCCAAGTCTCGCTGCCATAAAGGAAGGTGCTGAGGATGCAGGCTCTGTAGACTTGCATTTTGGTGTGAGTGTACAGCTTGTTGTTATTCCACACTCTCTTGCTGAGTCTGGACAGAGTTGTGGCCGCTTTTCCGATCCTCCTATTTAGCTCAGTGTCCAACGACAGGGTGTCAGTGATGGTGGACCCGAGGTAAACGAACTCGTGGACGACCTCTAACGTATAGTTGTCAATGCTGATTGATGGGGATTCAGCAACATCCTGACCGAGTACGTTCGTCGTCTTTAGGCTGATGGTAAGCCCAAAGTCCTTGCATGCTTTGGAGAACCGATCCAGCAGTTTTTGAAGCTGGTCTTCTGTGTGAGACACTACAGCAGCATCGTCTGCGAACAGCATGTCTCTGAGGACTTCTCGCACCTTAGACTTAGCTTTCAGCCTTGCAAGGTTAAACAGTTTCCCCATCAGATCTTGTGTGCAGCAAGATGCCCTCTGTTGAAGATCCAAAGGCATGCTTCAGGAGGAGTGCGAAGAAGATCCCAAACAATGTCGGAGCAAGCACGCATCCTTGTTTGACGCCGCTCCTGATTCTGAAAGCACCCGATAATGCTATCATGTGCAAACTTAATAAGCAGACTGTCTATGCCAATATCTAAATCGCTGATGAAAATATTGAACAGAACCGGTCCCAATACAGACCTCTGCGGAACCCCACTTGTTATACCTGTCCACCAGGATTGAGAACCATTAAGAACTTCTCTGAGTGTGGTTATCCAGCTAGTTTTGCACCCACCTTATTGTAGACCCATCTAAGTTGTATTTGCCTAGTTTATTGAAAAGAATATCATGCGAGACTGTATCAAATGCCTTCCTAAAATCTAAGTATACCACATCCACCGCTTCTCCCTTACCCACAAGGCTCATTATCCTATGAAAGAAAGCTATCAGATTGGTTTGACATGATTTGTTCTTTGCAAATCCATGCTGGCTGTTCCCTATCAGCTTACCACCTTCCAGGTGTTTGCAGATGATTTCCTTAATTACTTGTTCCATTATCTTTCCTGGCACAGAAGTTAAACTGATGGGTCTGTAGTTTCCTGCAGGTTCTTATTCCCCTTTTTGTAGATCAGCGCTATGTATGCCTTTTTCCAGTCTTCTGGAATCTCTCCTGTCTCCCATGATTTTCCAAAGATGATAGCTAATGGCTCAAATACCTCCTCCAGCAGCTCCTTGAGTATTCTAGGATGCATTTCATCAGGCCCTGGTGACTTGCAGACATCTAATTTTCCTAAATGATTTTTAACTTGTTCTTTTTTTATTTTATCTTCTAAACCTACCCCTTTCTCACTAGCATTCACTATATTAGGCATTCCTTCTTCAGGCTTCTCAGTGAAGACTGAAACAAAGAAGTCAATAAGCATCTCCGCCATTTCCAAGTTTCCCATTACCGTTTCTCCCTCCTCATCGAGCAATGGGCCTACCCTATCCTTGATCTTCCTCTTGCTTTTAATGTATTTTATAAAAAGCTGTCTTGTTTCCATTTATGCCCATAGCTAATTTGAGCTAATTTTGTGCCTTTGCCTTTCTAATCTTGCCCTGCATTCCTTTGTGGTGGTTGCCTATATTCACCTTTCGTAATTTGTCCTAGTTTCCATTTTTTTATATGATTCCTTTTTTATTTTGAGCTCACTTAAGATTTCTTAAGCCAAGGCAGTCTCTTGCCATATTTTCTATCTTTCCTATGCAGGGGAATAGCTTGCTTTTGGGCCCTTAATAATGTCCCTTTGAAAAACTGCCAACTCCCCTCCGTTGTTTTTCCCCTAAGTCTTGCTTCCCGTGGGACCTTACCTACCAGCTCTCAAAATCCGCCTTCCTGAAGTCCATTGTCTCTTTTGCTGTTCTCCCTTTTACCCTTCCTTAAAATTGTGAACTCTATGATTTCATGATCACTTTCACCCAAGCTGCCTTCCACTTTCAGATTCTCAATCAGTTCCTTCCTATTTGTTTAAAATCAAATATAGGACAGCTTCCCCCCGTAGGTTTCTCAACCTTCTGAAATAAAAGTTGTCTCCAATGCAGTCCAAGAACTTACTAGATAGTCTGTGTGTTGCTGTATTCGTTTCCCAACATATATCTGGATAGTTGAAGTCTCCCATCACCACCAAATTGGGGACCGTGGATGATTTTGTTAGTTGTTTATAAAAAGCCTCATCCATCTCTTCCATCTGGGTAGGTAGCCTGTAGTAGACTCCTAGCAGGACATCACCCTTGTTTTTGCCCCTTTTAGCTTAATCCAGAGGCTGTCAACACATCCGTTTCTTATGTCCATCTCCACCTCAGTCCACGTGTTTACACTTTTAATATAGAAGGCAACACCATCTCCCTTTTTTTCCCTGTCTATCCTTCCTGCGCAAGCTGTACCCTTCCATACCAACATTCCAATCGTGTATTATTCCACCAAGTTTCTGTGATGCCAACAATGTCATAGTTTTATTTATTAGCACTTCCAGTTCTTTCTGCATGAGTTAGACAACTGCATAATGCAGACCAAGTTTTTTTTTTTTAAGGCAAAGCGTGTGCAACTTGCATCTGAGATATGATAGATCTTGGTTCTAATCTCATCTCTGCCTGCAGTAATCTTCTGCATCTATTGACTTTATCTGCAGAGTACATGAATGATCTGTAGTTGCCTTCCATTTGGTAGGAGCATTGGGCCCTTTGTTAATCAGGGTTTTGAAAGGCACGAAAGTTAAGTCCAAACTGGGATTAGAATTCATGCACTTTTTGACTTGAAGTTCAATGCACGTTTCCCCAGGCTACAGATGCTGAGTGTGGCGCATGTTATCAAGCTTCTAACTGTCCAATAAGAGACCTCTTAAAAGGGTCTCACTTTGTTCAGAAGTGCTTATTTGGCACTCTTTTTGAAAACTGAGCCCCTATTAGATGTCTCAAATTGGAAGGCCAAAAGCTGGCACTTATAATTGCTATTCACTTCTGAAAAGTTTTAATCTTTAGTTTCGTGATCAGGTACTATTTTTCTGCAGGACTCCTGTCTCAGTCAGTGTGCAAGGCAGTTGATGCTCAGTAAATGCAGCAATATTTTTAATTTTTTTCTGTTCAGGGTGTGGGCACATTCTTCATTTAGTTTGGTTTCCAACCTCTGCACTAAGTACAAATTAAAATTGCATAAATTTTTCTGTGGTGCTTACCAGTAAACATGAACATCTCAGTTATGTTAACTTATTCTCCTCTTATCTATCTTATTTTAGAGATGTAAAGTTGAGGCACAGATGTTAAATAACTTGCCCAGTTTTGCAGAGTAATTCTGCTGCAGGGTGAGGAATGGAGCCTAGCTGTCTTGGGACCAGTCCAGTGCTTTAAGCACAATACCCCTTTTTCTGTTTCAGCATATGTTAGCTTAATCCTGGTGCCCCATATATTATAGCAAATGAGGTAGGACAAATCTGTTTACTAGGCAACTCAGCCTCATTTACTATTCAGCTTCTGCTCTGTGACTGAAATCCTGGTTTAAAAAAATTGGGTTGTTGTAATTGTGATGGGACCCCTCCCTATGCTTTATGGAAAATGGGTTATGAATATAAATAACTCAGAAATACTTTGGTCCATGCCTCCTTGTAACCTATTGTTTTCGATGGAATAAACTGGTGGATGTATAAATACTATTTTTGTGTGTGTATCATTTTTCTAGTTGAAGTTACAAGTATTGTCTGCATATTTGTCTTTGTGAAAACCTCAACAGGAGGTGTGGATACCCTTTTGTGAGAGTATGGCTTGTGCTTAACTAATAATGGGTGCCAATCCATGTCTAAAGAACTTTGCTGCCTATAGTCAGACCAGCAAATAGGCCGTGGCTAATTGCGTAGAAAGGACAGGGACAGTGATCTCACTCCATGTGACAATCTCCATCTTTAAGTATACTTTTACAAACACACACAAACAAAATCCAGTGAAATTTGCTCCACAGGGGCAAGTGTGTAAAAAAGGGCTCTGAAGTTCCTCCATTATTGTCTTTAGCCTGCCTTGAAAATTGCCTGAAACACCCTGTGGAGAAGCAGAAGTTCTTTACAGTTCAGAATAGGATAAAATAGGATCTTGCTGACTCAATGCTGTCACCTGATATGAAGGCAGCTGTTTAGGGTAAGAATTTATAAGTAATTTCTTAGTGGAGTAGAATTAGCTGTGCACTTTTTTCCTGTTAAATTTGGTAACTCCCTTCAATCTGCCTGTTTCCTTATCACTTAAATCCTACAGTTTTGCTTAATAAAAGCTCTTTGATATATCATCAAGCCCCGTGTAAATTGCTACTGCCTGGGGATGGCTACCACTGTGCATATTTCCCTTTCATTGATAAAGGAGGATTATCTAATGAGCCCACCCTGTGCCAATCTTTTGCACAGAGAAAGATGGATTTATTTGGGGTTAATCCCTTCTGGATTGATTTTCCTCGGTGCTGTGCCCTAGAACTCCACCTTCTCAGAGCCTTGGTTAATCAATGGCCGCATTGCTCTGCAGGGGAGGGAGTAGCCCCAGCTGTGTGCCTTTACTGGCTCAGGATCTAGCTCAGAAGGACAAGGTGGTGGGGAGTCCTAGGGAGCAAGAAGGTAGGTGTCAGAGTGGGATCTCAAGGGATCTTCTGTGACTGCAACCCATCACAGTAATGTGTACATATGAAGGGGCAAAGCCAAAGTTAGTGTTGCTACTCCACAAAGAGCTATGAAGAAATTCTTTCATGGTCTGCATCACTGGCAGGTGAGACTGGTACCCGCTGCTTTGATCACATGTAATGGAGAATGAGGTTTTAATGCCTGCTCTGCCTTGAGTAGTAAAAGATTTTGGGGGAGCGCCCTCCACGTCTACTCCTTGCCAATGTTTTCTCTGTCCTACATCTCCAGCAGCTGATTTGCCTTATGCTGTGAGTGCTCAGCCTGGGATTTGTGAGCCACAGGAGTGTGGCAGATATGTGCTGAGGGTCAGGTCCATCTTTTTTTTTTTTTTTTTTTTTTTTTTTTTTTTTTTTTCTCTCCTCATAGTGTAAAATGCGTTGAAGGGTCCTGGTGTGGGGAAATGCTGAAAATCTTCTATAGCCCAGCCTTGAAGCTCCTTCTTATCTTAAAGTTCTGTAGTTCCATGCTTCCTAATACTTAGGGTCAGCTTGGCCTTAATTTCCTGGTACTTTTCTATAGAGCCCTGCACAGATACAAAATTTGTATCCACATCTGTGTCTGCAAAAATGAGCTGCAGATATGCACATCCACATTGATGGTTATAAAGTGGATGTCTGTGGAATTGCTGGGCTCTACTGGCCTTGTCTAACTCAGGTATATATTCATTTGTTCACAGTGGAGGCAGTTTAGACTATCTCATTTGTCCTTTTGGTCTGCTGCAGCATCATATTGTGATCTTAGTCTTCTCTGCCTGTAACCAAAAGGGCATATTTTGGTGAGAATGTAAGCTTACACAGTTTTAAAAGTATGAAAACTTCCTCCCATATGCTTCTGGAAACTTCAGATGAATTTGATTTTAAAGAAACTAGAGCCTATAGGCATTTTCTTTTACAATAACCCACAAATTGTGCTTGCTGTTGTGTCCTCCTTCTGGCCTCTTCTGTGCTTAATCCAACCTGTCACATTTCCACTCCTTGTACTAGCTTCTTATATTTATGCAGTTCTTTTAGCTCATAGTGCTTGTCGTTGGATAGCTGTGTGCTTGACAGCTCTCAAAGTGTCACTATGGCCAACCTATTTTACTATTTCACCTCAAAGGGGTGAAGGTCCAAAAAAGCCTAAGAATTGTTTTTGGAATGAGCACATCTAATCTACTTACTGCTCTCCATTTGTATGTATGTATTTAATTATGTCTAAGGAAACATTTACTGTAATTCACTTCAAAGATTTATCACCGATTTAAAAAGCCGTACTATAGCATTTTAAAGTAGAGCTTTGAGGACCGCAACAGATTTTGGAGCACCATTGTGATAAATGAAGTATGGACATAATGTCTCTGCCTCACAGAGCTTAGAATTTTAATTCAACTAGATTTACTGGGTGGGTGACAGCATAATAGTAAAATAAGTACATTGTAACATTAGAAGTGCCATACTGGGTAAGACTAGTAGTCCATCTAGCCCAGTATCTTGTCTTCTAATAGTGGTTGGTGCCAGTTGCATTAGAGGAAATTAAGTGAACAGAACAACTTATCAAGCAATCCATATGTTGTCCAGTCCTAACTTTGGACACTTAGAGGTTTAGGGATACCTAGAGCATGAGGTTGTGTCCCTGGCCATCTTTGTTAATAAACTTTGGTAGAGGTATCTGCCACGAACTGATTCTTTTTTGAACATGGTTACGTTTTTGGCCTTTACAGCATTCCCTGCAACAAGTTCTACGGGTTGATTGTGTGAAGAAGTTCTTCCTTACATTACAATAGAACCTCAGATTTGCAACCACTAGGGTTACAACCTGATTGCAGAAACCCACACCTCATTTGGTTGTGCAGCAGAGACAAAAACAAATACTGTCCAATAAAATTCTGCATCAAACATAAATTACTAAAGGGGAAAGTTGCAGGGTGCGGGGAAGGGGGGAGGAAACCGTTTCCATGCTTGTCTTATTAAAATTAAGATGGCTAAAAGCAGCATTTTTCTTCTGCATAGTGAAGTTTCAAAGCTGTATTAAGTCAATGTTCAGCTGTAAACTTCTGAAATAACCATAACACTTCGTTTGGATTTATGAACAATCTCCAGCCCCAACATGTTGGTTACTCTTGAAGGGTCTATTGTAGTTTGAACTTTGCTGTCTGTTAATTTATTGGATGATGCCTGGTCCTTTCAATATTTACTACTTCACATAATACTTCCTTGTTCACTTTCTCCACACTATAATTTATAGGTCTCTTATCATACCCCCTTAACTCGTCTCATTTCCAAGTTGAATAATTCCCATCATTTTAATCTTTTTTCATATAAAAGTTGCTCTGTACTGCTAATCACATGTTGCCTTTGTCTGTACTACTTCAGATTCACATATCTCTTTTTTCTGAGATGGGGCAGCCAGAATTGTATACGATGTTCATGGTATGAAACCTTTCCTAATGGTTCCTAGTACTGTTAGCTTTTCTTTGATAGATTGCTCTTGTACATTGAACAGATGTTTTCCGAGGACTATCCACAATGACTCAAAGATCTTTCTCAAGTGATAACAGATAATTTAGACCCCATAATTTTGAGTATATGGTTAGAATTACATTTTTTCACTATGCTTAGGCTAACTGTGCATAAATTGTAGGTATAGCTTGAGGGCTTTCTAAGTCTTTGTAAGTAAGCAGTTAAGTTGTATCTGCTTGTGAGTGTCACTCCCAACATCCTGTCAACATTTTATCATGCTGGCCTTGCATATTTCCAACCTTAACTCTTTCTGATCTTTTTTTTTAAAATGGGACTTCACAAACTGCTCTTTTCTGGCTCTTGAGGATTATATTTTTAATGTTTAGACATTAGGGGAAGTAGATGCCTCAAGAGACACTGCTTTAAACATATTTGCTATGGGTAGTTTTTTATTTTTAAGTATCACTATAAAAGATTGCAGTGATTTATAAGCAAGCACACTGTTGTGATCCAGGTATTTTGTTTTCCTGCCTGAGGAACTGTTAGCCGGTGGCCAGGTAATGTGTGGTGAGGTACCAACTGTGCCCTTGTTACCATCTGAGTCTTTAACTGCTAGAGCGCTGGGCTCCTAGCACTCTCACCTATGGCCAGGCTGTGGAAACCAAACGGTTAAAGTTCTTTTGATTGTGCCAGCTCTGTTGCAGTGACAAAGAGCAACAGCAGTCAGGCTTAGATCTTAACTAGTTACAAGTTTATTAAGCTACAGTTATAAGCGTGTGGTTACAAAAGGCTATTGTCTATTTCTTATATGCTAGCAGAGTACAGGTGTTAACAGGTTACGTTACAATCCAATACAACGACATCTTAATACAACAACATCTATCTATAGAGCTCTAATTCTTTAACTGTGTACACCAAAAGGAGACCTTAATGTGGGTACATCTTACCCTCCTTGCGTCTCTCGATACCAGCGTAGCCAAGCCAGGTTCAGTCACTCAGTTCTGCGGAAAGACGAATACGAGGTTGGGCGTCCCCAGTTGCGGACCTCGGGAGGCAATCACCTGACCCGACCAGCAGGTAGTTGGTGGGAATGCACTCAGAGTCAGAGTGCTGCTGGGCCTATCTTTATACCCCCCTGGGTCACATATTCTTTTTCTTATCTATGGTGCCAGATCGTACTGGTCTGTCTTTTGTGACGCCAGTTTTTACAAGGGCAATTCTTTCTTTAATTTGCACTTGTAAGACAGGCGGTAAAGAATTTGGGAGTACAGGACATTCTTTTACAAGGGCGGAGATTTCTCTTCTGGGATAGCTGTGTGGGTGCATCACTCCATTAATGCCAGCCAACGGCAGTTCTCTGAGGCCCTTCATTAACGGTTAGCCTGCTAGCCCTCTATCTGTGTTTTCTGTTTCTCAGGGTCATGATGAGCCAGCACATCTGGGCCCCTTTAGGAAGGCATCAAAGACTGTGCTGTTTAACTGCTGTTCAGTGCCCTGTGTGCTCTGAAGCACCTTAGAGGGGAGGCAAAAGCTGGTCTGTAGTGGGGAGATTTTGTCTGGCTACAGGAACGAATGTGTTTGCTGTCTACATTCATTGATTATCTGCTTTCACATTCCATGTTTCCAATTGTTATGGGGTTTGGGGTTAGTAAACTGTTTCCAAAGTACATTTTCTGTGTTCCTGTGGCGACCTTGGCCCATGGCAGTGCCCCCTCTGGATGGCCCGGGCCAACACAGCTCACACCTCTGTGTCTGGCTGACCCTGGGGCTTTGTTCCCCTTAAGGGCCAGCTGGAGACAAGCGAGCAGCTGGGGAGCCCAGCTGGCAGTTCAGGGTGGGGCAGGAGTCAAACAGACAGTCTGGAATCCCAGCCCTCAGTTCAGGGCAGGGCAGCAGTCATACACACAGTTTGGAAGTCTGGCCCTTGGTTCAGGGCAGGGCTGCAGGTAAGTCAACGGTTTGGGGACCCCAGCCCTCAGTTCAGGGCGGGGCAGCAGTCACACAAATGGTGCGGAAGCCCAGCCCTTGGCTCAGGGTGGGGCAGCAGTCAAACAGACAGATTGGAAGCCCAGCCCCTCATTCAGGGTGGAGCATCAGGCAAACAAACAAGTTTTGGGGACCCCAGCTCTCAATTAAAGGTGGGGCAGCAGACACATTGCTATTCCCTAAGCGGGGGTGGCTTCAGAGAGGCTAGGGGGTTGCAGGCCCTCCCACTCCACTGTGACTTGGCCCGGGGCCCAACGGATCGCTCACACCTGAGCTTGGCAGTGGGGATCCAGACCGCAACACACCACCATGGACTCAGGGGGAGCATTCCCTGGGCATCTTCCTACCTTGACCTCCATCGGCACGGGGTCCCAGTCATCTTGGTCTGCCAGTCCAGGCTGGTAGGTTTCGTCCGGGTAGACCGCCCTCGGTGGCACCAACCAGTTGGACATCTCTGTTTGGATAGTCCACCGGTGGCAGGACCAAAGGCTCCAGACAGTCAGAGGCCTCAGTGCGATGGGCGTTAGGCAGGACTCCGGGACCTTGTTCTTTGGGAACCCTGGGGTAACTAGGCCTGGGCAGTCTCTCTGGTCCTGGTAGGGCTTCAGTGGAGGGAGCCCTCCACTGGCGTGAGGGCCCCAGTAGATCCGGGAAGTTGGGGTAGTAGCCCAACGGCAGGTGTATCTGTGGCTGCCAAGGCTGGTCTGGGCAGCTGGGGGGCAACCCTTGTCGGCGGCAGGTCCCCTGCTCCTGGTGCCCAGGAGGCTGGTGAGGGCCCTCCGCCCTGCTTGGAGGCCCGGCCTTTAATGGTCCTCGAGCCCTGCCCCAGGCCCTTCTGGCTCTGGGCGCTGCCCTCTGAGAGGCGGGGCACAGGTGTTCTGGCTCTGGGCCTGCCCACCGGGATCTCTGACCGGCCTCCTCTGCCTCTGAGTCAGGGGGAGGCCACAGCACCTCGCTACAGTGCCTCGTCTGCTTTGAGGTAAATTTGATTGCAGTCTGAGTAATATTTTTTCCTACAGTGTAGATGATTCTGCATTTCCTTATGGAAATAAGCCAATTTTGTAACAGTTACCAATTAGGGTCTTCAGATTTTTATGCTGCTTTGATTTGTTATTCAGACTTTTAAGCTGGTACCTGCCTTATCAGTTCAAAAATGTAGCACTTGCAACTGGAATGGGAACTGTTGAGTATTTCATTCTGTGGCATTTTAATTGAAAATGAATTCTCAAAAGTCTTAACAAACTATATTTAATATAAAAATCATAATGTAATCTAAAAGATCTAATTTCAATTGATAAAAGACAGGGTAATTCAGCATTAAGTATATCACCTTCTCCTCAGTTCACTCTGTTGCTTATGGACATTGCCACAGCCTTAAATAGCTTGGATGATCTACTGCATGGGTGTCCAAACTTTTGGCTTGCCTGGGCCGCACTGAGTGAAGAGGAATTGTCTTGGGCCGCATATAAAATATATAATATAGTTAATGTATATAAATCACATAATAATGTTAAAAGTTTACGATCTTGTGGGGCTGCATTACTAGCTGTCCAGGGCTGCGGGTTGGACACGTCTGATCTACCATATATTTGACAGAGTTTTTGTGTTATGTGTCTTTGTGTGTCTGTCTGATCAAGAATCTCCTCTTAAACAGTAAGAGTTAGGATCATCAAATTTGGTATGCAGCTTCCTTTTGTCATAACTTAAAGCAAGGTCAGAGTTTGGTTGTGCCAGGACAATGGGATGTGCCTGGAATACGACCATGTCTCTTCAAATGGAAAGAAGTGTCTGGTATCAAGGCAGCTATATTCCAGACTGACCACAGTGGGACAGCAAGCAAGCACACCCCCTTCTGTCCTGGGCCAGCCCCAGGGAACAATGCCAGGAGACTGGGAAGCATGGCCCCCGCCTCCCAAGGCTAATCTCATGAAGCGGCCACTGCCACCCCCCCACCCCCGACTCCTGCATGCCCACTCCCACCCCTGACCCGTCTGCCACCTCCCAGCCCCCTGCCCTGACCTCTGCATCTTCTCCCTGCACCCTAGCCGTGAAGGACTGAAGTAATGCTGGATAAATCTTCTAGTCCTACATATTTAACGTGGAGAGTGACAGACTCGAGTTTGAATGCCTTCACTGATGTTGATTTATTAGCTCATACACTTTAAGAACAAAAATGTCTGTCAGGAAAATGTGATCTATAGACGTGTACTAAGAGAACATAAAACAATAGCACCACATATCTAAAACACAATTAGATTAGCAAAACAGCACACCTAGAAATTTGAATTAAAATAACCAGCTTTTATCACTCTCCCTCCTCTTCTCTTTCCACCCTTAAAGCAATATGGATTGGAATGGACACGTTTTCTGTCATTATTAGTCTAGGCTTCTTATTGGACCATCTTACTCTATTCATCCTTCTTAGTAACAGGCACAATTCTTGCATTTATATGAGGAGAAAACAATAGGACAGGATTTATTCTTACATTGCAGTACTAGTTACCAGGACATGCAGCAATGGAATGCATACTCATAATATTGACCTCTTTCCAGCCAAATTTGAGAAATATGGCTGAGACGTCCAAAGTAGTACAGGTTGAACCTTTCTCATTCGACACTCTTGGGACCTGACCGGCGCTGAAAGAGAGAATTTGCCATACTGTAGGAGGTCAGTGTTGTCTAACACCATTACCAACACTTCTGCTGCTTGCTGGGCTTTTAGAAGACATTTAAGGGTGCAAAGCAAAGAGAAGCAAATCAAAAAGAGACAATGTTTGTTTTAAAGTGGAAAAGCCATTGCACAGGGGCAGTTCCACTCTCTCGACCTCAGAAGCCTGGCTCCAGTGGTACAAAAAGTCGTCACGGCTGGGACTTCCTAGGCTGCAGTGGATGGCCATGCCACTGCATGCTCTAGCTTCCTGGAGCCACAGGTGAGAGCTGGGTGCCAGGTGGGAACCAAAGGTGCATGAACTGCCCCGAAGAGAGACAGCAAGTCCCCATACCAGAGGTACTACGCCTCCCTGGACACCCCATACATCCTGACATTTAAGGGTAAATTAGAACTAAACAGCACAGTACACTGAGAGCCTGGACTGGTGGCTGTAATCAAACTGTATGGGACTACAGGAAACTTGGCCACATCCTTAAGTGGATAATGATGCTGGACTAATGGTGTTGCCAGAAGAGACGTCCAACCTGTATAAGGAATTTAGTCATGACATCTTCAGGGTGTGTGGTTCATTCCTCCTAATACGCTTTGAAAATCTCAAGCCAAGTCTCTTAACTCATTGCAATACTTAATCAACCACCAGTAGTACATTACTACTCTTCTTTGTTTAGTTTTATTGACCATTAATCCAAAGTTTAATTTTGTAATTAGCAGATGTACCTGGCATTGCTCAGCGCTCTAACTGCAGTACATTTTTGAAAATAAATGAAAAAATGTACACGCTTTTTTGTCAATGATAGCATTTTTCAAAAAAATGAAGGCTAGATTGAGGCTACAGGGGTGAGGAGAGAGGGCAGAGGGTTGCTGGAGAGACTCAAGGCAGGGGTCTCAGGCTATGGTGGCAGCTTCTCCCAGGGGGCCAGGGCAGCGTTTCCAGGCCAATGTCTCCTACTTAGGGCCCTGGAACTGTGATCCCTGTCCAGTTAATCCTCCTGGAAGGGAGGGATCAAGGCCTCTGTGCTTGTTGGGTGGGGGCTGGGGCTCTGTGGGCTGGCCCTGGCTTCCAGCTACCCACCTCTGGCTTGCAGCCTGTGAGGGGCAGCCTGCTTCTGCCCCCAGGGCTTGCAGATTCTCCAGAGGGTCTATGCTGGGGGTAGTGGCAGCTCCATCCTGCAACCTGTTGGGAGTGGGCCAGTGCTCTGCAGGCTGACCCCAGCCTCCAGCTGCCACCCCTCCAATTCTGCACTAGTCAGTGGGGGCGGGGGCGGCGGCAGTGCTTTGAGGGCTATCCGCAGCCTCCTCCATCCTGCAGCCTGTTTGGTGCACTTAAAGGGCTGGCCAAGGTTCGGGGACTGCAACCTACCTCCACTGCCCCCTGTGGCCTAAAGGCTGTCTGGGGAGGGACCAGGCTCTGGGGTCTACCCTCCCCCCACCTCGTAGAATCATAGAACACTAGGACTGGAAGGGACCTCGAGAGGCCATCGAGTCCAGCCCCCTGCCTCAATGGTAGGACGAAGTACTGTCTAAACCATGGGTGTCCAACCTTTTGGCTTGCCTGGGCTGCATTGAGTGAAGATAGTCTTAGGCTGTGTACAAAATATATAATATAGTTAATGTATATAAATCACATAATAATGTTAAAAATTTACGATCTTGTGGGGCCGCATTACTAGCTGTCCAGGGCTGCATGCGGCCCGCGGTCCGCAGGTTAGACACGCCTGGTCTAAACTATCCCTGATAGACATCTATCTAACCTGTTCTTAAATATCTCCAGTGATGGAGATTCCACAATCTCCCTTGGCAATTTATTCCACTGTTTGACCACCCTGACAGTTAGGAACTTTTTCCTAATGTCCAACCTAAACCTCCCTTGCTGCAGTTTAAGCTCATTGCCTCTTGTTTTATCCTCAGAGGCCAAGAAGAACAAGTTTTCTCCCTCCTTCTTATGACACCCTTTTAGATACCTGAAAACTGCTATCATGGGATTGAGGGGAGCCTCAATCTTCTCTTTTCCAGACTAAACAAGTCCAGTTCTTTGAGCCTTTCTTCATAGGTCACATTCTCTAGACCTTTAATCATTCTTGTCACTCTTTTCTGGATCCTCTCTAATTTCTCCACATCTTTCTTGAAATGCGGTGCCCAGAACTGGACACACTACTCCAGCTGAGGCCGAACCCGCGCAGAGTAGAGCAGAAGAATGACTTCTCTTGTCTTGTTCACAACACACCTGTTACTGCATCCCAGAATCATGTTTGCTTTTTTTGCAACAGCATCACACTGTTGACTCATATTTAGCTTGTGGTCCACTATAACCCCTAGACAGTCATTCCTAGACAGTCTCTCCCCATTCTGTTTGTGTGAAACTGATTGTTCCTTCCCAAGTGAAGCACTTTGCATTTGTCCTTATTAAACTTCATCCTGTTGACCTCAGACCATTTCTCCAATTTATCCAGATCATTTTGAATTATGACCGTATCCTCCAAAGCAGTTGCAACCCCTCCTAGCTTGGTATCATCCACAAACTTAATAAGCGTACTTTCTATGCCAATATCTAAATTGTTAATGAAGATATTGAACAGAACCGGTCCTAACACAGACCCCTGCGGAACCCCACTTGTTATACTTTTCCAGCAGGATTGAGAACCATTAAGAGCTACTTTCTGAGCATGGTTATCCAGCCAGTTATGCACCCACCTTATAGTAGCCTCATCTCAATTGTATTTGCCTAGTTTTTTTATAAGAATATCATGAGAGACCATATCAAATGCTTTACTAAAGTCTAGGTATACCACATCTGTCTATAGGCTGTTGAAGTGGGGACAAGGCTCTGAGAGCAGCCTGCAGGCTTTCGGGGGTGGGCAGGCTCTGGGGGCAGCCTCCCCTCCAACTGTTCCCCTGGGGCCTGGAGGCTGCCTGGGTGGGGAGTCGGGCTCTGGGGCTGCCTCTACCACCTCCACTGCCATTCTTTGTCCTTCAAGCTGTGTAGATGAAGAGCTAGGCTCCAGGGGGTGGTCCTGCCCTCCAGCATCATCTGTGCACCCTGCAGGCTGTTTGGGGAGAGTCCACGCTCCAGGGGCTGCCCCCTCCAGCTGCCCCTTGTGGCCTGCAGGCTGTTTGGCAGGAGCAAGCTCTGGGTGGCTGCACCCCTCCAATGGCCTCGCGCAGTTTGAAGGCTGTCTAAGTGGGGACCACGATCTGGGGGGCTGTGCCCACTCCAGCTGCCCCCAAGGTCTGCAGGCTGTCTGGGTAGGGACAAGTTCCAGGAACTGCCCCCGGCCTGCAGCATACCCCCTCTGCAGGCTGTCTGGGGCCTGCCTCTGGTCTGTAGCACCCCCCTTGGCAGCCTGCAGGCTCTCAATAGGGTGGGAGGAGGCAAGTTCTGGGACTGGAGCAAGAGAGCTACTTACCAGGTCTTTTTTTTGATGGTTTTCCTGTTTGCTGTACAGGATGCTGATCAGGTGGTTCCTCAGTTTCTTAGAGTGTATTGCACACAATCTCACCATAATGATGTAGCGTGTTGATTTTTCAGTGGGTTTTTCAGCTTCCGTCCTTTAGGTGTGATGTCCATCCTTTGGCATTTTTTTTCATGAGGTTGTTGGACTTCCACTCAGCACAGCTAAATACAGTACCTTGTAGGGTGACAAGTATTAGAGGGGTAGCTGAGTTAGTCTGCATCTTCAAAAACTAGTAGTAGTCCTGTGGCACCTTTATAAACTAACAGACGTAGCGGAGTATAAGCTTTCGTGGGCAAAGACCCACTTTGTCAGATGCAACAGATGAAGTGTGTCTTTGCCCATAAAAGCTTAGGCTCCACTACATCTGTTAGTTTATAAAGGTGCCACAGGCCTACTACTTGTTTTTGAAGATACAGACTAACTCAGCTATCCCCCTGACACTTGTTACCAGGTCTTTGTGGCAGGCAAGATGGCAGAGCCCCCACCCTACTGTGGCTTCTCTTGGTGTTGCAGATGCCCCCAGTAGCCACTCTCACTATTGTGCCCTTCTGTCCCCTTGCTTTCCATGTTCTGGGAAATTAAATTCTAGGATTTCAGGCATTTTCCACTTTCCAGACACAATCAAACTCCAACCTTGGTTTAAGTTAAGGTGAGAAGAAGCTGTATACCAAACCTAGTGGTCATAGCTTGTATGGTGTAAGAGGAGTTTAAGAACAAACATAGCAAGGACAGACAGACAGAAAATCTAAAATATAAGTATAGGCAAAAAAAACCCTCAAATACATTTATTTCTGAATTTTACTTACATTAGGTCATTAAGTGCAACATTTTCACTAGAAAGAAGATACTCCGTTGGCTTTCCGCTGAGTAGCGTTCAGGTGATGGAGCGAACTTGGATACTCAATTGCAGTAGCATCTCCATGTTCTATAAGAAAGCTGTCAGGTATTATTAGCCTGATGTGTTAACTTGTTAGGATTTTCAAATGTGCAGTATGCATTTAATATTTCTGTTTATATTAGAATGAAGTGTTATTTTAGCAGTACATGAGTTAGAATCTATCTGTAGCTGAATCTCTACATCCATGTGGAACGTGTCACCATATTGATTCAGAGTGATGTCCCTCTAGTTGAGTATCTTGTCTCTGACAATGGCTGGCAACAGACTACTTCAGAGGGAGGGATAAGAATCCCACAGCAGGTAGATGAGAGGCTCTATCCTGCACATGGTCTTGCTCTCTGATACTGGCATAAGCCATGAAGGTTTTTTTTCTCCAGTAATTTACTATTAATTCTACTTCTAAATATTGTTTCCAGTGCCATTTTGAATCTTGTTAGTTTCTTGGTCTAAAAAATACTTCCTTCTACATCCTGAGGCTACATCTACACTGCAGAGATCATTCAAAAGAAGCCCTTCTAGAAGATCTCTTCTGAAAGAACTTCTGAAAGCGTGATCCGCTCTTTTGAAAGAGAGCTTCCACACAATCCCCACTCTTCTGAAAGAACCAGCCAGGCATTGAAACATCAGGTGCCAGGAGGAATGCTCTTTTGGAGTAAGGGTCCTATGGAGCGTCTACACATTTTCTTTCAAAGGAAGCTTTCAAAAGAAGACATCCTTTCTGAAAAAGGAGTTGCAGAGTGCTTTCAAAAGGAGCATTGCATTCTTTTGATTTACTTTTGAAAGAGCACTTTGCATGGTGTGTAGAGACACTGTGGGATCTTTTGAAAGAGCCCCCTTCTTTTGAAAAAGAAAAAAAACTTTCAAAAGAACTTGCTAGTGTAGATGCAGCCTCAATGTCAAATTTCACTGAATGTCATCTTGTTTTCCCATTATGGGGTAGGGGAATAGGAGCTTCCAATTTACAGTTTCTATACCACTTTTTATTTTATGTACTTTTTATTACATGCTTTCTTATTTGTTTTCTAAAGTGAACAGTTAGTCTTTTCAGTCACTCTTCATGTGAATCTTTTCCCTATGTCCTTATTTCACTCTTGTCTCTGCACTCAGCTGCAGTTCTGTAATATCCTTTGAATGTGGGATGGGGAGGCAACAGTACTCAGTATATTTCAGATGAGGCCACATTGTTGCAAATGGCATATTGTCTGTTATCCATACTATTCCTTATGCATCCTAACATTATGTGTTTGGGGGAAGGACCAAAATGGACCACTCCTTGCAGCATGAGCAGAGCTCTTAATTGAGCAGTCTCTGATGATACTAAAATCCTTTTCTTTAGTTGATGCACTTGATTCAGATCCTTGTGAGCTGCACCCCACACGTGCAGCCGCAAAAATGAGTCATGGAGATCAGCAAATTTTGCCGAGTTCTAAATATAAAATTTGTAGCCCCATCTGTATCTGTGAAAATGAGCTGAGGGTATCTGCATTTACAGATAGAGAGAGAGAGAGATGTGGATCTCTGTGGATTTGCAGAGCTCTATGTAGCTGTAGCTGAAATTTTTCACTACTTTGAACTTCTAAACCTTGAATTTAAATTGCTGCTGTTACCACCAAAATGGGGGGCGGGGAGAGAGAGTGACATATATAAAAAAAGGGTATCTCTGGAATTCCTAACAGTCTACCATATCATTTAGGTTAGTCAAGAGCATGGTGATCTTCCTCTTTTGTTGTTTTACTAATTTGCAGTCCATTTTCCAGAACGCACATGGTGGTTTTTCAGGCTACCTCTCTTTCCCTGTTAATTTTGTTTTTTTAAAGTTGTATCTTAAACTGATCCATATAAATGCACCTCTCCCTTCAGTGGTGCTCTACAGGTACACATTTTTGCTTGGACAGATCAGATTTAGCCAAATTTGGGGCCTTGGATTATAAAAGGTCCAAAGCAGGAAACTTTACTTTTTGTACAGTGTTTGACTACACAGTTGTCTTACTAAACAGGAGATCTGTGTCTGACATGCTTGGTTGGCTTGTTTGCTTGCTTGCTTGTTTTTTCCAGTTAAAACTTTTTTAAAATTAGTAAAGCAATTTGTTCCAATTTTCTTTCGGCTTAATGTGTTCCATTTATTTTTCTTCCAAGGATTTAATGACCTCTTTAGGGCTGCTGCTTCCCCTCACCACTTTGCAGTTGTATCTATCAAGTTTACTAAAAGATGTAATGTTGCCATCTTAATTTTGGACTTTTGAGCTGTCATTTTTGGCTTTTAGTTTCAATACATATATTGCAATTTAGTTGTAAAGCTGTTTTGTGTGCATAATTTTGGTTTAAAGTAAACTGATACTAAAATTAATTCCATTTATAAACAACTTAGTATAACAGATTATAGTTTAAAGTTATTCAGAACCTACTGCATCAGTGTTTTTCTTGTTTTAACTCACCAGTGAGCCTGTTCAATAAGCTGTGTTCCATTGTAGATTGTGACTATTGCTGATGATCATATCTTTCCAACCCACTTCTGCTCTGTCTTTTGAATAACTGACTCTCAGCAGCATGTTTAAACTTCTTATTCATTCTTTGACAGCACGTAAAGCTTGGCTCCAGCATATATCTGAACTGTATCAAATTATTCTGCTGTGGCTTTTTTTTTTTTTTTTGAGCTAACTCACATTTGAGCCTTGCATTCCAGTCTCCCTGCCTCTTTCCATCTGCCCCGTAGATGATACAGCCTTTTGTCCCAATTCACTAAACTACCTTTTTTTCCTCAGTTTGTTAACACTTTCTGCTTCTGCTGTGCCTGTGAGAAATGTTTGAGTTGATGATAGTTTGTTTTGTTCTCTTTGCACTCTAGAGTTCCTCTGAATCCTACCTTCAGTCTCACTCTTGATCTGTAAACCCCTATATTTGAGTTCTGTATAATACTGAAGACTGCCTGTGATTAATAAGAGAATGTGCAGACCTAGCACTTTTTGTGCTCATGAGAGTGAACAGTGGCATTCTGTACATACTAGAATGTAGACCGTTGCAATTTGGAAGCTTTGGAAGAGGAAGTTGCAATGGTAAGGACCACAGAAAATGGAGTTATGAATTAAGACTTCTACAGATGACAACACTAATATATACAGGAAATTCTGAAAACTAGATTTGCAGCAAAGTATAGGAGATGGTAAGGCAAGAACAAGTTCATTTTTCTGTACAGAAAGATGCATGGAAGGTCTGAATCAACCGATTTCGGAGGATATGGCTATGTTAGTGAAGAATGTAAACAGAAGAAATTTTCACGTATAGGTAAGGGAAGGTGAGGACAAGCCGCAAGTTACATGAATACTGAAGATGTTTGCATTAGACTGCCTCTTTATAGCCGTTTACATTGTTTTTGATGAGTGTACATAATTGGTGACAGATACTAATTTTATATTTGCTCATGCATCAGTGAGGACCATAGATTTTTATACCTCCCATGAACTAGGTCTTCCCTTCAGTAGTGAACTATAGAAGGATAATTTTTCCACTGGCACATGTTAAGTGATAGAATAAAATTGCACCAATACTGAAGGAAAACAACTAGTCAGATAATACTAAGTGATTAAAAACAAGTATTTTTACTACTTTCAATGTTTTCTTCTACTTCTGGATTAACTGTTGCTGAATGTTCATGCTTGTGAAGCACTTTTAGGTGCTATAGTGATGCACATAGAAAAGCCACAGAAATTAAATAATTCCGTCTTCAGAACATAGTTTGATAGTATATGCAGATGAAGGCATGGGGGGGGTCGCTCTTTGAACATTGAAGCTAAAACAAAATATTGAAAAATGCTTACTCACTGTGCACTCTCTCTAGCCTTTTTGGGGACGGGGAGTGTCAGGCGGTAATAAGACTGAATCATAACGCAGGTGCACAAGGGGGCTGAATTAAAGTTGCCCAGGCAACCCTAATTTTGGCATTTCTACTCTTGAGTACTTGATTTTGCAATCTTATTCTTTTAATACATCTTTTTTGTATGTAATGTAAAATCCAAATTGCTGCTGCTCTTGTAGTAAACTGCTGCTAAGGAAGAAATGAACTAACTAAAATATCGATTATTTAAAAGACAGCTGTTCTAAGGATTTTAGTTCAGTAAAGAATATTTCATTTGGCACATAAGCAATTAAAATAATAAGTTACTCCCCAGTCCTTATGTAAGCCCAATTCACATTTTAAAATTTGTATTTTGTTACAATGCATATATTTCAGTTTTTACTCCCCTGCATTAGGAAAACAACATTCATATGTATCCTGTGTTTCTGGGAGTGAGCAGAGGCAGAAACAAACCATAAAGCAAGGAAAGGTGGGTAACAGCTATTTAAACATGCTGATTTTGTGTCTGTTTTTGGAAACAGTTTTCTCAATAAAACATTCATGATTAGAACCCTTCCAATTTTACAGCAGTGACAAAACACATCGCAGATTATGAAATCTGGTCTTCCTCCTGTGAAATCTGAAACATGCTTTTACCCTATACTGTACAGATTTCACAGGGGAAACAAGCATTAATGGTGGATCCTAACCCAAAAAAACAGTTTGGGGTGTTTGGGGGGGGGTGTGTCACAAGGTTTTTCTTAGGGGGGACGGGAAGGTCAGAGTATTGCCACCATTTGCTGCTGGGTACCTGGAGAGTAGCTGCTACTGGCTAGGCACATAATCATGGCCACAGTGGGTTAGACCAAAGGTCCATCTATCCTATTATCCTATCTTCTGACAGAGGTTAGTTCCAGATGCTCTATAGGAAGTGAACAGAACAGGTAATCACCAAATTGATCCCTCTCCTGTCACCATTTCCAACCTCTGACAAACAGAGGCTAGGGACACCATTTTTGCCTGCCCTGGCTAATGTCCATTGATAACTTCCATCAATTTATCTAGTGGTTTTTTTAACCCTGTTCAAGTCTTGGGCTTCACAGCCTCCCCTGGCAGAGGGTTCCATAGGCCTACTGTGCACTATGTGAAGAAAAAACTTCCTTTGGTTAGTTTTAAGCCTGCTACCCACTGATTTCATTTGGTGACCCCTAATTCTTTTGTTATGGAAACAAGTGAATAACTTCCTTTATTCCCTTTCTCCATACCAGTCATGATTTGATATACCTCTATCATATCCCCACTTAGTCTCATTTTTTTCTAAGATGAAAAATACCAGGCTTTTTAATCTTTCTTCATATAGCACCCAGCTCTTAAGGCAGCACCCTGCAAGTACCAGCACAGAGGTAAGGGTGGCAATACCATGCTACACTATCCTTCCTTCTTCATTGATGCTAATTATGGCTCTGCCTTCAGAGCAGGGCTCCTGGCCAGTGGTTGCCACTTTCCAGCTGCTGAGCTCTCTAGCCAGTGCCGCTACCAGTAACACCATAGTAACCTTGAAACTCCCACTCTCCTTTTTGGGTCAGGATACATAATTAAATCTGAAATTTCATGGTGTTGTAAATTGCTGAAATAATGAAATTTTAAGATTTTAAACAAATCTTATGATTGTGGAATTGACCAAAGTGGACCATGACCTTGTACGGCTGTATATATGGGATAGCTTCAAATTACTACAACCCAAACTCAGTGGGACCTCATCCTGAAAAATTTTTCCTGAACCCCCTCATCTGGACTCCAGACAATCCCCTACCTCTCCAAGCTCATCATCAGAAATGAGCTGTCCACAGACAAAGAAACCGACTTAAAGCAGCAGACAGAACAATAGATGCAAAATCTGCATATTCTGACAGAACAATAGATGCAAAATCTGCAAACATATTTCCACTGCAGCCAGGTAATCGGTATGCACCCTACCTCCCTGCAATCCCTGGGAATTTTTAGAATCGGTTTCCAGCAGGTTGCTTCTATGTAGTGCTCTCATGGCATCTTCTCAGGGAATCTGGGGTGACAGTCGTGGAGTAAGGGACATTGATATGAAACTATAGGCTCAGTTTTTCGCAAGACAAGTAAGTTGATTCTGATACATCAAGTCTAGCTATGCAAATGCCTTGAATTTTTAGTAACATGGCTCTAAAAGTCTTTAGGGTAAAGGCTGTTTGTTGCTATGGCATAACCCCAGGGTTGGGCTGAAGAGTAGTTAAGCACCTGTTAATGACAAGTTTTATTGCTCAATTGGCAATGTAGACAAAGCCTTAAGTTTTGCTGTAGACATAGCCTGTGCTGCTCGGAAATGTAGGGGGAAAAAAATCTGTCTCTGAGCAACATGAGTTACACTAACCTAACAACCTAACACACACCAGTGAGGACAGGAGAGATGCTGCTACTCATTGACTTACTTAACTTAAACCCTTGTACTCCAAGTGGAGCATAGGTCATCTACAAGTCTCCTCCACTTCACTCTGGGTCAGGACAAAACTTCTAGCTGACTCCAGGAGTATCCTGGTTGTTGTCCTTCAGTCTCAGCAGATCTTTAGGGTGGTTTAATTGTATCAGTAGGAGAGCTCTCTTGCCCATCTGCATAGTGACAACATGAGCTCTTATAATGGTGCAGCTGTAAACTCTTTAGACAGTCTTATTTTCTCAAACTTGAAGAAGAGTGGCAGAAGCTACTGCCGGGTGCTTACCTGTGGCTGAATAGCAGCAAGTGCTGACTCCAGCTATACTGTGGTGGGTGGTGACTCCTGGCTCTGGCCAGGCAGTTCTGGGCTGTGGCCACGCAGCAGCAGGCAGTGGCCCCAGGGGCTGACCTAAATCTCTGGCTGTGTGGCAACAAACTTTGATCCCTGGTTCAGTCAACACAGTTCCTTCCTTGGCTTCAGGGGCCTTAAAGCACTGAGGAATAGAGTTTTACGTACATCAGGTCTTCCCAGATATTGCCTAGTTTTTAATCTGGGCGGATTTTTTAAATAAGAGGCAATGTCAATGGTTTTTTGCAGGGCAGATGTTGAAGCTCAGATCCCTAAATGGCCTGTCTCCCAGTTGGTCCCTGCCCTTTCCTGGCATCTGATTGGATTCCACCCACCCAGGTCCTAGCTCCCTGCACTGAGGAGGAGGAGAAAATCCCTCAAGTTAGGTGATGATGGATGACTGTCTCTGTCTTGCTGGTCTGCACTACCTCTTCTTACACCATGACAGGGAGCAATACTGGCATCCCACCTCAAGAATGAGCCCTGAGGTATCTTTTCTGGTACATACACAACCCCCTTGGGCATGCTCCAGACATCTCTCCTCTCTCTCCAGTGGTGTCCTCTTTTTGTGATCCTAAAACCTGGTGACCCTACCCAGGGATCCAGTAGCTAAGCAATCTGGTTTGGCATCTCTGGCTGGAGGCCCACCAGATCTGTGACAAAAGCTAATTTATGGTGGATAGCCTGATGTCTATTCTAGGCAAAATGAGAGGCTGGTTTAAAAAAAAAAAAAATGCAATATAACACACAACATGGTTTCAGGAAAAATAGGTTTTATGAAGTGAACTTCATCATGTACATGAGATCACAAGATTGGTAGATAAAGGTAACATATTCAGACTTCTCTAAGATGCTTGATTTAGTATTGCGTGACTTAGTATTTAAAGGTGAGCAGTACACATAATCATCACAGCACATGTTAAATGCTTAATTACCCAGCCTCTCAAAATGTAGTTGTTAGTCAGTCGTAAGACAGGAATATTTCTTGGGGGTCCTTCAGGGATCTTTTTTTGTTTGTTAATTAATTTTAAAGTTGAAAATGGAATGTGTATCTTCATTCAGGCTGACTTGCAGTTTATTCGTCCACTGTAAATGTGAGGCATGTTTCTTTGACGTTGCCTTCTCTAATGTAAACATACACCTGTGTGTGTTTCCCCCAGATTCCCCTCCTCTCCAACAAAACAGTTCACTGCATACATTTCTCCTCCTTGGAGAGAAATTGAGTGAACAAACACTGACACTTAGTCATATTGCTTAATGCACTACTGGATTGGTGGTGAGATAGATATTAGTGATGTCCATGACAGAAGAACCTATAGATAATAGCATTCATAAGATCTGACTTCCCCTCTGGGGAAGTTTTTGTAGACTTGCTGTTCAGTCAGGAAGGATTTCTCTGTGCATAAGTCCTCGTACTCTTTAAGTGCTGTTGTCTGCTTTAGGTGCCTGGTCTACACATATGGCATGCTAAGCTAAGACTTTGAAAAGCCTGACTAGTCTGTTTTGGTTAGTTTTAAAGATAATGAAATTTATTGGTCCTGGCTTGTGGATAGTAATGACAAAAATAGAAGTCAAAAATTGACTTCAGGTTCCAGTTTGATTTATGGAAATTTTTTTTCCAAATCTGCAGCCACTTTCCTTATGCTTCCCCCTGCCCCGGTTGTTCACCATTAAGCGTACGTGCTCAAAAATGCAATGTAGGTGCTCTATTTAAATACATTATTTTGGGGAAAACCACTAAGTATGCTGTAGTTTAATTCTGTATTATTTTCTCCCTCATTGTATTGAAGACAACACAAAAACAAACAAACAACCCCCTCACTGATACCCTGCAAGCAAAACCAAAACAAAAAACTGCACTGACTGGGATCCTAACCGAGAAGAAGAGACACCTTACTCATGTTCAACTTGGAGTGCTGGGGCTCTGCATGTGCTCTGGTCCATGGGCTTTAGTTTCCCACCCCTGGTTGTTGGTTTTCCCTTATCTGTTTTCCCAGAGTATCTGAAAATTGAAATCCCTCATAATAATTGCTAATTTATAGGTAGTACTTGGTGTTAATATGCCATTTTTATAACAAGTGACTGCTATTGATTTATATATATTTTTTTTTTTGTAGGAAGAGAAGTATTGTACTAGTCTGAGTTAATAATACAAAGATAAAACAGCTTATAGCGGAGATTCATTTTAATGGGTTGAATAAAATGCAAGTAACAGCTGACAATGAAGCTATGTATTGAAAATTTTAACTTAATACAGCTCAGACTGAACTATGTTGTCATTAATAATTGTATTTGGTCTTTAGAATGCTTTCATTCTAATATTGTTAATGGTGTGTCTAGAGTAGAATTTTTATATATAGTATATGTACAGAGTGAGTATATTGGAATGTTTATCTTTATCAAATTTATTATCAATTAATTATTAAACACAAATTATCAATCTATATATTCTTTAGGGGAGAGAGCATCTTAGATAATTTAACACGTCATTAGAGTTACTATAGTGCAGACACTTCTGACAGAGGGAAAAGAATAAACTCCCTATGATGGGTTTAAGATAAGAGAATTCTCTCAGGTAAGTAGTTGAAACCACATGGTTCTGTTTCAAGGAGCTGTCCTTAGAATGTGACAAATTTAAAATTCCAAGGGAATTTTTTACTGTAACTTAATATTTGTGTCTCTTGCTGTTTTATAACTTTACTTCATTTGACATTGATCACATAATTTGAACAAAGGTCACCTGGTAATACAGGGTCCTAGTCAAGAATGGAAGTTCATATGCTAGACATTGCACATACACACAGAAAACCAGTCCAGTCAAAGGACGCTTATGTGCCAAAGGCTAGATCCTACAAAATTCTAAATGGTTCCCAGAGGTACTTAGAACCCTGTTGCCGATGTGTTGATCACAATAGATTGTGGGGGTATACTAAAGCACCATCCTAAGTAGGTACTCTGCACTACATGATAAGGCAGGATCGTCCCTATAAGAAGAACATGTGGGTGTAGGTGAAAACACCTTGGGGACTAGTAGAAATCACAGTTTTAAATTACCTGCATGTACGACTTTCAGCTTTGTAGGCTTTTAAATAGGTAAGTGAATAGTAACTTCAATTATTTTCTTGGGCTACCTATCTAACAGCAATAAGTAGTTAATACACTGGAAAAGGCTGAAGAGTAAGTTCATACATACCTAAAGTTCATAAATATAGCTCATGCTCTTTAGTGAAACGTATACATAATACATTAAAAATGGTTGCGCTCTCAATCACGTAGGATATTTCCTTTAACTGCTTCACCAGTCACAATTTTCTGTTTGATTTAGAATCTCATCAATTTTGATTTTCAAAACACATTTGTGCAGTATTGTCATGTATAAGTCCATCTAAAATTTGCCATTGTTGCTTTATGATTTATTCCTTAATGAATCAAGATATAAAGAGAGCAAAATTAGAGTTTGATTTAGTTACAGTGGTTATGCAAGTAGACTTGCTTGCTCTGTAATGGTAGTAGTTTCATTGCAAGTAAAAATAAACAGGAGGAAAAACATTTTGAAAAAAGGACTAGCTTATTTAATTCATACCATTATGACCATTGTAAATACGGAATACTCCCAAGAGTAAGATAAGGGCACTTCTATTATTCCTATCAGAGCTATCAATTTCTCCTTACCAGCGAGAACATTTCTTAAATTGTGTTGAAGATACAAATCCTATGAAATCTTTAAGACGACATGGCTTATTTTGTGATCTATAGATTACAAAGATATAGGTGAGAGTCAATGAAAATTAGACCACAAATTACCTCCATTGATAGTTCTGTTACTGGGTAGAAGATTGATGTGGCAAAGAATTGCCTTCCCTTTCTTGCCTGGCTATGCAAAATTGACCTATCTCAGAGCCCTATTACTACAAGGGGAAAATGTGGTTGACAGCATTTGTGGGCCAGCCAGGAACCCACAGATGAGTTGCCAAGCAATCAGTTGTGCTGTTTCTTTTATACAGTACTTGGCTGTAAAAGTGAATTATAAACTAATTTCAGATTACTTCAACTGTTTATCTATTATATAGCACTGTTTCCATAAAAGATTGCTTTTCTGCTTTATTCCTACAGGCTTGTATTTTTAAAGGGTTGATACTTTTCCTCTCTCTCTAAAGGCTGTTCTTACTTTGTTTCAGATTGCTCAAACTCTGGGCAAGCTCATATATAAGCTACTTAAGCCTATATTTCAGCAAGGTTCATACATCGTGGTTAAAAACTTACCATTAATAAAACACTGTTGGGTGCAGTTCTTAACCTAATCTTGGTAATTTTTCACATGGTTGTCCTCTCTTTTCTTGTCAGGTATGGACCTGTATTTGAATTTTACAATCTAGTTTAGACTTTTTTTGGGGACCAAGGAAAGACGTCCGAAAAGTGAAGGTGGGGAGGAGGAGGAGGTTATAGAATAAGTGTGATGACATTGGAAGATGGAGGTAAACTCCTTTTTTGTGGATCTGTCTTAGTACTTTAAAACATACATCAAAGTTTGAAGACACATACCGAAATACATGGTGGCAGCCGGAGAGGACCATGATTATTTCTTATATTTAGACAAGAATAAAAAACTACATTTATAAGAAAATATTTACAAATTTGGGGTATCAAATTGTGTACTATGCAAATTAAGGTAGCTTGGGTAATGTTAACTTACTATCCTTGTGCATATGCATAAAGATAGTCTTGAATTACATGATCATACCCTACTTTAGAATTCTAACCTCATTCAATGAAT
Organism: Carettochelys insculpta; assembly: GCF_033958435.1. Lineage (NCBI taxonomy): Eukaryota > Metazoa > Chordata > Testudines > Carettochelyidae > Carettochelys > Carettochelys insculpta. The sequence goes on from NC_134137.1 coordinate 49,057,093, forward strand.
GGCATTCATAATGCTCAAAGAGTGGGTAGCAGTTTAATATTTCTTAATTGAATTCATGACCACAGGACCTCTTTGTCGCATATTAGTCAAATCCTGCCCTCAGTACGATATTCTCTTACCATCGGTTCCATGGCATGTTATAGTCACTGAGCAGGCTTTTCCTCTTATGCCTACTTAAATCTTTTGTCCTTGTCGAACCTCATCAGGTTTCTTTTGGCCCAATTGTCCAATTTGTCTACGTCACTCTGGACTGTGTCCCAACTCTCCAGCATTTCTGCCTCTCCCCCTAGCTTAATGTCATCAGTGAACTTCATGAGGGTGCAGTCTACTCCCTTGTTCAGGTCATTAGTAAAGGTGTTTGAACAATACCAGCCCTAGAGCTGACACTTGGCGCTCCACTTGATATCGACCACCAGCCAGAGATGAAGCAGTTGATCACTACCCATTGAGCCCAATGATCTAGTCCAATATTTCTCAACCTTTTCTTTATAAAGTACCCCTTTAAAAACCAAACCAAACCAAACCAAAAGGTACCCATCAGGATATGTGAACCACCAGCTGAGAAACATGGTCCAAGGAAATCGGAGGTCTTGAAGCACATGCCATTCAACCTTTCCGAACTAATGTACCCTTTTCAGAGTCAGAGTTGTTTTGCATACCACCAAGTTATGCCTCGCTTAAAACTACTTACAAAAACTTGCAAAATTATAGCAGAAGACTTACTACAGAAAATGTGTTGACTTTCTACCATCTTATCATCAAATAAACAAATTGAAACAGAAATAGTGTACTTACATTTCAGTGTAAGGCAGGGGTGAGCAAACTTTTTACATCAGGACCCACTTTTCGTCTCTGCAAATAGCTGGTCCCCCTAGTCTGTCTAATAAAATCAAAACCAGTGTAAATTTCAGTCCGTGTTCATATGGGTGGTGGGGGGAAGTCTTTCAGCATGTCAGAAAATATGTTGCATGTTAAAACTTTATTAATCAGCATATAGATGCAAATATACATACATAAAAAGAGTAACATTTCAAATTTTCAATGGGGGAGAGTGCTTTATGTTTATATAAAAACTCTTCAATGATTTGGGGAGTGCTTTATATACACTCACTCTCTCATGCACTCTCCGTCTCACTGTTTCAAGAGCCTGTCCCACCCACACTCTGGTTTGGGAGGGGAAGGAGGGGGATGACAAATAAAAAAATCAACAGCTCCCTGCTGTTTAAAGAGCCCGCTCCTCCTGCGCCCTTCTCCAGCACACTCAGACGAAGTAGAACAAAACAAAAGATGAACATAATTGCACTTTAAAGAAAAAAAAGCCTGAGCTCTCTTGGGAAGCTGAACAAAGGAGCTGTCTTGGTAAAAGCACACATCTCTTACCCCCCACTCCAGCTGCGTCTGCCACAGATGCCTCCCAGCTTGCTCAGGCTGGGAGATGGGAAATTATTCCAGCATTCCCAGGGGATGGTGGAATCTTAGGGGGCAGGTGAGATGGCAGCATAAGTCTGCATGGCCCAAGGAGGCTTCAGATCCCTGTGCGGGGTGGGAGGGGATCTGAAATGAACCTGGCCCTCTGCTGACAGCAGAGACTGCAGAGGCCGGGAGGCAGGCAGCGCTGGACAGGGCAGCTGAGCTGACAGTCTGCGGGGAAGCACGGGGGTGGGTAGGGGGAGCCGATTGTGCTGCATCCCCGCCCCTTTTGAAATTTTGCACACCCTCCACCTGGCTTTGTACACCCTGGTGTAAGGCATATGAAGCCGTAGAAACAAGTCACTGTCTGAATAAACGTTTAAATTTTACTAGCATTTATGGTAGCCTGTTGTAAAACCCTGGGTGGAAAAACACTGATCTAGTTAGCTTTCTATGCGCCTTATAGTCCCTTTATCCAATCCAACCTTCAAGTTGCTGTCAGGAATACTGTGGGAGACCCTATCAGAAGCTTTGCTTAAGTCAAGGGTATCAGCCACGTGCACTGCCTTCCACGTATCCACAGTCGGTTGCCTCCTGATAGAAGGCAATCAGCTTGGACAGGCATGACTTGCCCTTGGTGAATCCAGGATGATTATTCCTGTTCACTTTCTTCTCTTCTAAGTGCTTCAAAATGGATTCCTTGAGGATACTGCTGACTTTTCCAGGGACTACCTCTTGAGATAAAGTATTCATGATCGTTCAAAATCTGTGCTGTGAGGGTTCCTGAGTAATGCATTTTATTTGTGTAAGCTAATGTACTTTGTAATTTTGTAATCTAAAAAATTGTACCCAAGACTTCTTCATTGAAATACTAACTTCTAATATGTGATAAATATAAAATTGTGTATCCTTGAAGTTGTATTGAATACTACCTTAAAATAGGTCTAATATATTGACGACTTGTAATTGTGGTGGTTCTTTGAGTGACTGCTCATGTGCATTCCAAGTTGGGTGTGTATTGGTGCGTACACAGTCACTGGAAGCTTTTTGCCTTAGCTAGTAGCCATAGGGTTGATGCAGCATCCCCTGGAGTGGCGCCAATATGGCAACCGATATGTGCACCACCTGACCACCCCCCTACCCCTGCTCAGTTCCTTCTTGCCATCCTGCTAGTCATTGAAGCTCTTGATTTTCTCTTCTCAACTTATTAGCTAGTAGCCTGTTTGTAGCATAAATAGTTCTTAAATAATTGTAAATGGTTTTAGTGTTTAGTCAACCTTTTCATCTTAACTAATAGCCGAGGCAGGTCTTTCGGGCCCCTCGGTGCCAGGGAGTGCCTGGCTCCCCAGGCTTTAAGACTTCTTCCAAGCATGGCAAACGTATGCCCAAGAGTGACTCCCATTCAGCTTGCCTGATTTGATTGGGGGAAGGACACTTGCATGACTGTTGCTCATCGTAAACTGACTAGAAATTGTTTATCCAAATAGTGCGTAAACTTGTTCTGAATGCACAAAGCAGTGTTTTCAAAACCATATTTTTTTCCCCACAGGAAAGATGATAAAGATTACGCTTTAAAACAAATAGAAGGTACTGGAATTTCTATGTCTGCATGCAGAGAAATAGCAGTAAGTAACCATCTTTATTATCAGTGAACTTTTAGTAAAGTATTTTTTGAGGTGAATGCATCTTATGTTAATGTTTTTAGTAGTAATCAATTATCTACGTATTGAAATTTAGGTTTTTTTTAAAAACCTACTTCTCTCTGGATATGTCTACAAAGCAGCCTTATTCCAAAATGTACTCTGGAATAGCCATTCTGAAATAGCTTATTTCGAAATAATTCTGACTCACACAAAAGGGCATTTTGAAATAGCACTTAGCTATTTCGAAATAGGCTCTGTGTGTTTAGACAACATATTTCAAAATAGTCATTAGACATACTATAGCTTATTTCACAATAGGAGCTCTTCCCCATCTTAAGAACATCTATTTCAAAATAGCTATATTGAAAAAGGCCCTATTCGTTTGAAATGAGGTTTACCAATTTTGAAATAAGTCTACCATATTTTGAATATCTTTTGAACTAGCGGTTGTGTCATGTTAAGTATTTCACAATAATAGCTCTTCTTTCGAAATAACTGCTGTTTAGACCAACCCTTTTTGAAGAATGAGGTTTTTTTTGTTGAACAACGTTACAATTCCTAAATTATATTTTATTACATATGTAAGCATAATAGGTCATAATAATCCATACTATGAATGCATATTGATTTGTACTGGAAATAAGTTATTTTTTTCTTCATTAAGATAGTGGCTATCTAAACTTTATATTTTCAACACTGTTCATTATAGTATGTTTCAGTAAAATGGTTTAATGTTGGTTTATTATTTATTTGCTTTCCCATTCAAAGAGCTTGTACCATTAGAAGTAAGATAATGTAAAGCAAGAACTCAAAACAGGCTTCCAAGTAATTAATACCTGTGATTAGTTGATGTTCTGTGGAATAGTTCTTTTTAGAGATGATATTTATTCTGTTTTCTGACTAATCTGAGACATACATTTTAATTGACATAGAAGTTAAGACAGAGTATACATCCTTTATATTTTACTATTTGTATGTAACATAAATTATTAATTTTTAGGTTTGCCAGTTCACCAAATCCACTTGGTGACTAAGGCCTTTAATTATTTAAACTTTAAAATTTTGGTGATTCTGTAATGTTCTTAAATGAACATTATTTTTTCCCTTGGATTAAAAATGAGTTGCCACTTCTTAAAATGCAAACTCATGGATCTTTTAATGTATCATGTTTGTGTGGATCCTTTGAATTCTTAGTTTACAAATGATTTCTTAATGCTACAGAAATATTCTGTTTGTGGATGCAGATAATTAACATTCTACTAGAAACACCTTCCTGAAATTTATGCTTAGATTTTTTTATGACAATTGATGAGTGAAAAACGTGAGGTGATGCTTTGATTTTTTTTTTTTTGGTAATTTTATTAATTACTATCCATTTCTTTCATAATAAAGTAAGATTAGATATGTACTTTAGTTAAGTCTCAAAGTCTTGGCTTGTGTTTTCTAGTGACTTTTATATGCCTAGTCTAAGGCTGTCAGTTGCTTGTAACTTTGCCAAACTCTAGCCATTTGGACTGGAATGTCTCCTATTGGGTGTCTGCCTCAGGTTGAAATTGTTTTGGAGAATAAAAGAGTTGGTAAAGGTAACTTTTTGCCAGTGCTAACTAATGCTCATAACTTTTTTATTGGGGGGGGAGGGTGGGGGGCACGGAAGATATAGGGCCTCCCTAATTTGGAATGAGATCTTCAAATTTGGTGGGGGGAGTCACCCTTGCTTTAGGAATATTCCCTGTGCTGTACCTATGAAAACTTGGTTGAGTTTAGGTGAGTTATGAGCCTCTGAAAATATCAATGTGCACATGCTCTGTAGAGGTGTGTTTGACTAACGAATTCTCTGAAGATTGCATGCGTATTGAGACTGCTGTCTCTTGGGGCTGCAGATATTGAACAGGATTTTTCCAGCAATTTCTGCTCTGGGACACAAGGGGCTGCAATAGTGCCAGGTGTTTGGAACTGAGAGATGAAAGACTGAATCCAGGAATTAAGGAAGAAGCAAAGGGGGTTAGGAACAGGAGCGGGCAGGAGGGTGAATGGATTGCTGGAGACAATGGGTCAGGAGAAGGAGAAGAGGTAGGCAACAAGAGCTAAATGGATGGGGCATAGGGAGGCAGGCTGTGAGTAAGTAGGTTGAAAGGCCTAGGCCTCTTCCTTACAGTACTTGGCTTTGAATCTCAGTTATCAGTCGCTGTGTTTCTGCGATGTCAGCAAATAGTTATGAAATGTACTGGCACAGTTTCTCATCCTTCTAGTGATTCTGTCACAGAGGATAACAGCAAGCTCAAGCACAAGCCCTTTGTCTATGCTTGAGTTGTAAAGTGAAGCTATGGCAGTGCTTTAATGATAGTGTGGTCAGGGCAGCAGCACTGATGGGCCGTTTCTACACATGGCACCTTTTCCGGAAGATGATCTTCGGGAAGATCTTCTTCCGTAAGAGTGCATCTGCACATCAAATAGGACCTCAAAAGAGCCACCCCTTCTTCTGGAAGAGCGCATCTATACATGCAATGGCACTCTTCTGGAACAACAGGGCAGGAAACAGCACGGATGGGGTCGCACAGCCAGGGAGCCCTTCCGAGGCCGCTGGCCTTGTGGCCCCTTAAAGGTCCCCACCCAAACAGCCCTTCCCTGCAAATGCTGCAGAGGCCAGCCACGTCTGTGCACAGTAAGCCAGACCCAGATCCCTGTCCAGCGCCCGCCAACCAGGAGGCATGGACCCTCAGCAGCCACAGGACAGCGGGCTTGCCTTCACCCGCACAATAGCAATCCTCCTGACAACTCTCCTCAGCCTCTTGTGGAGACAGAGGCCCAGGCCCATGGGTGCTGGGCCCCCTCCGACCGGTCCAGTGCATCTGGACCCACGCCACCAGCACAGACTGGTGGGACAGGGTCATCACAGGGGAGTGGGACAATGACCACTGGCTGCAGAACCTGTGGATGAAGAGACCTTCCTCGAGATCTGCAGCTGGCTCACCCCTATGCCACAATGCCAGGATACCTGAATGAGGCCAGCACTCTCCCTGGAGAAGTGCATGGCCATTGCCATATGGAAATTGGCCGCCCCGGACAGCTGCCGATCCATTGGGCAGCAGTTTGGGGTGGGCACATCCTCCGTCAGGGCCGTTATCCTCCAGATAAGCCCTGCCCCAGACCCTTTCCCACCGGTGGGAGGGAAGGGGCTGGTGGGCTTGGGGGACCCCAGGTGCCAATCCTGAGGGGGCAGGGCCTGGGGGGTGGGCAGGCCTAGCCCAGAAGGGATACCACATGGCAGCTGCTGCAGAGGTCCCTTAACAGGGGAGGCCTGGTAAGGAGGGAGGGGGTGGAAGGGGAGGGGGCAGGGACCCCTCTGTATATGCACACGAGTGCGCCCATTCCCCTGTAGGTCATGAGGACCATCAACCATGTGCTGGTGCAGCAACTGGTGAGCACTGGGGACCTGGACACAGTTGTTGAGGGCTTCACCGTGCTCGGGTTCCCCCCAGTGCTTCAGTGCAATTGACGGGACACATATCCCCATCAGGGGCCCAGACCACAGTCGTGGCCAATACGTCAACCGCAAGGGGTACCACTCCATCGTGCTCTAGGTGGTGGTGGACGCCTGTGGGAAGTTCACGGGCATTTATGTTGGCAGGCCGGGCAGGGCACATGACACACGGATCCTGTGGAATTCTGTCCTGTTCCGCAGGATGGAGGCTGGGACGTTTGTGCCCCGGCTGCAGCAAGCTGTTGGGGACATCATGATGCCTTTTTGCCTCGTGGACAACCCGGCCTACCCACTCCAGCCCTGTTTGATTTGCCCATTCATGGGCCACCCCACATCGTCCCAGGAGCTGTTTAACGCCCGGCTCACATGGGCCTGGTATCCCGTCGAGTGTGCTTTCAGCCATCTGAAGACACGGTTTAGGTGTCTCCTCACGCGCCTCGGTGTGGGGGTGGAGAATGTCCTACAGGTTGTGGCCACCTGCTGTGCGCTCCACACCCTCGTCGAGGCACGTGAGGGGACCCTGCCCCAGGGCTGGATGATGGAGTTGGCCCCCTGCTACCAGCAGCCCACTGCGGCCCCGACTGGCGGCTGGACTGTGACGGGCTCCAGATCCAGGAGGTGCTTCGGGAGGCATTCAGCCAAGGGGACTACTAACCCCCACACTGCTCCCAACAGGCCCCCCCTACACACACCCCATGCTCACACCCCCCAACACCCCACCCTCCCTCACAGTAATCAGGGACACCGGAGGAGGGGTGCTGAATGCTAACATATATGTAACCCTCAACCTTCAACAACTGTGAGCAATGTAAATGGTGAATAATAAAAATAACAGCCACAACCTGAAAGGGAGTGAACTATATACATGGGGGTAAGGAGGCAGGGGCACTTAAACCTGGACGGGGACTGGGGCAGGAATGGTGGGGGACCCTAATCAAGGGACAGGGTAGAAGGCCGTGAGCCCCAGTGCCTGTGGGCACCCCACCCCAGGTGCACAGTCTCCTGCAGGGCGCTGATGGGGCTGGAAGCACCTGGCCCAGCCTCAGCGGAGAGGCCGGAAGGGGCGGGTTGTGGCTCGGATGACCCTCCACGGGATCCTGCTGTGAGGTCCCTCAGTGCAGCATCGGGCAGGCCCAGGGGCAGTAGGGCGGCCAGGGCCTCAGGGTCATGGGCCGGGGACACAGGAGCAGCTGGGGGGGCAGTAGCGGGGCCTCAGGGGGCACGGCGGCGGGGGGGGACTGCAGGGGGCAGTTGGAGGTGCTGGGGGCTGGCCCGCTAAGGCCCCGCACACAGTGCAGAGCATCCCCACCACCTCCCCCCATGTGTCCTGCCTCCACTGAAGCTCGGCCTCGTCGAGGACCAGCTGTCTTTTGGCAAGGGTGTTCTGCTGGCAGAGGGTCACTGTGTGGGCTGCGACCTCCTCCTTGTGGCGGCTGTGTCGGGTCCGGTGCACCTGTGGCCACCGCACAGCGGGGGCTGGTGTGGGCCTAGTTGGTGGGCTGCATGGTCCTCTGGCCTGGATGGGGCTGGCACTGCGGGGCCTCGGGGGAGCGTGGCAGGCAGCCCTGCACGTGCTGTCTGTCTCACATGCTCTGCTTCCTGCCACAGGGTCTCCGGGTGCTTGCACTTTTAAAGGCTGCAAGGACCTGGGGACCATAGAGGCTCGCTGGGGGTGTCTAGAGTAGCCCTGCTCTCCAGCAGGCTGCTGCCATGGAGGACTGCTTCTTTCGGAAGAAGCAGTCCGGGAATGTCTACGCATGCCTTCTTCCGGAAGAAATCCAAAAGAGTGTCTTGCATGTGTAGATGCTCCTCAGATATTCCAGAAGAAGGCACCATTCTTCCGGAAGATCTTGCCTGTGTAGAAATGGCTATAGAGAGCTCTCCCAGCACCCAAGGTAAACCACCTCTACAAGGGGAGTAGCTAACAGCGCTGGAAACCCCTTTAAAGTCATGCTGTACAGTGCTGTAACTTGCTGTGCTTAGTGTATGTGGTTTTCTCAGACCCCTGAGTTGAGAAACGTACAGCATAATAATGTGGCAGACAAGCCCTAACTATTTAAATCAAGTGACAAGTGAATTAGAAGATTGTTAGCTGCTGGCATATTGTTGCCACTGCTATCTAAACACCCAGGAAGACCACTTCCTGCTGCTTTCAGAGCTCCTTTCTGCTCTCCCTTTGCCCTCCCACATGCTCTCTGGCTTAGGGCAATCTGTTCCATTTAGTGCACTGATGTTTTGGTTCGTTATCCAGCTGTGGATCTAAAGGTTCCCAGTCATCTGGTTCCACAGTATGGAGCTTTTGTTTGACTTATGGAGGTGGGGGAGGGATTACTTAAAGAAAAAAACAAAAGAAGAGAAAAAAAACCTGTTCTGGGAGAGCTAACATGGAGAATTGCAATTAGCTGCCGTAAGGAATTCTTTCCGACAGTCCAATCTCTCGTTGACTACATAACTTCCAAGATTTGCAGCAAGTGTGGCCGGGGTCCTGTAGACAAGTTTCCTTTAATATACAACCCTGATTCATCCCTGCAGTGTCAACCATTGTTTGTATTGATTTGGAATGTGGTCATGAAGGGGAAATACACTACATGCCCATATAATTAAAGACTGTGCTAATACATGTGATCAAAACTACTGCCTTCCTGCCTTTAAATCTGGCATTTCTGAGCTTTGGAGCCCTTGACCTTGCAACCCTGAAATGTTATGTTATTGTAGTATATTTTTTTTAAATAGTATTGTGGCTTGTTCTGAAAACTGCGTTACAGGTTGTACCTCTCTCTCTTCTGGATTCTCTGGTCTGGTGATATCCGTGTCTGGGAGATGGCTGGTGGCTGGGAGCCGAGGTGCTCCAGCGCAGCCCAGGGAGTTGGGCGGCCAGGAGCAGAGCTGGTCCCTTGTGGCCAAAGATCCCAGAAGTGTGGCTTCCCTTGGCCCAGCAAATTCCCTTTTTTCGGACCGGTCAGGTGCTGAACCAGGGAGGATCAACCTATTTGTTTTAAAAGCAAGAGTAATTAAAAATTGCATTATTTGACATTGGAGTGGAGAGAGAAGAGTGATAGAATGAAAGAAGGGCTGTAATACATATTAGATAAGAGTGGGATCTATGATTCCTCTCTGTCTTGTCCATTTATATTGTTTGTATCTGTTTTAGATGTGTATATACAAAGAAAACTCATGCTAGCAGCCTTACACCAATCAGTCACGGTACATTGTAAACTGCCATCTGTGCATCTAATTAATAAAACCATTTGATATAATCATGTAATGAATTCTTAATGCAAAATTAATAAATGTCAGTTTTGTTAATTAAAAAGATCTTCAAGAGTATAATGTTTCATGACATGCATTTAAGTGCTGGAGTAGTCAAAGGAGGTAGGGAAGCTTGACTTACATGTATAATAAATTTGCATTTCAAAATCTCATCTTTTCCTCAGCAATTGAAACTCCTGTATTTCATCCATCTGGGTAGCTGGAAAGAATACATTTTGAAATATATCTTAATTATTTGTGGACCAAACATCTCTGTTTTGATAACTCTACAAAAACACCTTGTGTTGGTGGAAATACTTGTGTTTTTCTATGACCATGACAGTGCTACTGCCTGGAGTCATGTACTCCATTAGTGTCACCCACTGCAGAATGGTCAAGGACAAGGTACTGAACCAAGTGTGATCTAAGAAGTCCTCAGTTGCAAAGCAGACAGAGGATACCTGCACAAAGGAGGCAGAACGGTTATGTAATGTTAAAGCAGCTGTGAAGAAGGAGAAGGAGAATGCAGCTGATATATGATTTCTAGTCATGGTGTCCATGTCATTGGTTTCAAGCTCTCTGTCATGGACAGTATGGTGACTGTTGTGCACCAGTCTCCTGACTTTTAAAGAAGTCCTGGACAGGCATCTTCCAGTTTTGGGAAACAACCTGAGGAGGGGAAGAGGCTCAGGAGGAAAGAGAAACAAAAAAGCAGTCCAGTAGCACCTTAAAGACTAGCAAAATAATTTATTAGGTGATGAGCTTTCATGGGACGGACCCACTTCTTCAGATCATAGCCATACCAGAACAGACTCAATATTTAAGGCACAGAGAAGCAAAAGTAGTAATCAAGGCTGACAAATCAGAAAAGTTATCATCAAGGTGAGCAAATCAGAGAGCAGAGGGGCAGAATGTGTGTGTGTGTGTGTGTGTGTGTGTGTGTGTCAAGAATTAGGTAAAGCTAAGTATGTAAAAGGTCCTCTATAATGAGCTAGAAAACTGTCATGTTGGTTCAAACTATGTGTTAATGTGTTGAATTTGAATATAAGAGTTCAGCAGCCTCTTTCCAAAGTGTAGTGAAAATTCCTTTTCAGTAGAACACAGACTTTGAGGTCATTAACACAATGGCCCACTCCATTAAAGTGCTGGCTGACAGGTATGTGAATCAGGAGTGTTCTTATGTCAGTTTTGTGCCCATTAATTCTCTGTCTAAGACAGTTTGATATACAAAGCATGTGGGTATTGTTGGCACACGATGGCATATATGATGTTAGTTGAGGAACATGAGAATGTGCCCATGATTCTGTGAATAACCTGGTTAGGTCCAGTGATGGTATCTCCAGAATAGATATGTGGACAAAGTCGCCAACGGGCCTTGTTGCAAGGAAAAGTACCAGGACTGGTGTTCTTGCAATATAGACTGTGGTTGTTGGTGAGAATTCTCATAAGGTTGGGAGGTCGTCTATAGGAGATAACAGGGCTGTCACCTAGGGCCTTCTGGAGTGTGGCATCATGATTAAGGATAGGTTGTAGGTCTTTAATAAAGCGTTGCAGTGGTTTAAGTTGGGGGCTGAAGGTAATGACCAGTGGTGTTCTGTTCTTGACTTTTTTTGGGCCTATCTTGGAGTAGCTGGTCTCTGGGTATTCGTCTGGCCCTGTCGATTTGTGTTTTTATTTCTTCTGGTGGGTAATTCAGGTTTATGAATATTTGGTAGAGATCTTGTAGTTTTTGGTCTCTGTCAGTAGGATCAGAGCAAATGCGATTGTGCCTAAGGGCTTGACTGTAAGCAATGGATCTAGTTGTGTGTGCAGGATGGAAGCTAGAAGCGTGTAGGTAAGTATAGCGATCGGTGGGTTTCCGGTAGAGTGTGGTACCGATCAGGCCATCCTTGATTTGTACTGTAGTGTCCAGGAAGGGTATCTGTCACGTGGAGTAGTTGAGGCATAAGTTGATGGTGGGGTTCAGATTGTTAGTCTTTGTGGAATTCTTCTAGAGTCTCTATACCATGGGTCCAAATCATAAAGATGTCATTAAATGTATTCTAAGTAAAGGAGGGGTACAGGGAACAAGAGCTGAGGAATCGTTGTTCCAGGTCAGCCATAAATATATTAGCATATTGTGGGGCCATGCGGGTGACCATTGCAGTGCCACTGATTTGGAGGTATAAATTTGTCCCCAGACTGGAAATAATTATGGGTGAGAACAAAGTTACAGAGGTCGGATACCAGATAGGCTGTGGTGACAGCAGGGATAGTATTCCTGATTACTTGTAATCCATCTTTGTGTGGAATATTAATGTACAGAGCCTCTGCACCCATAGTAGCAAGGATAGTGTTGTCAGGAACTTTTCCGATGTTTTGTAATTTACTCAGGAAGTCAGTGGTGTCTCGGAGATAGCTGGGAGTGTTGGTGGCTTAGGGTTTGAGGAGGGAGTCCACATAACTGGATAGTCTGGTGGTAAGGGTGCCATTACCCAAAATGATAGGGTGTCTGGGGTTTCCAGGTTTGTGGATTTTGGGAAGTAAATAGAATAATCCAGGTTGGGGCTCAGATGGTGTGTCTGAGTGAATAAGGTTCCGAGTAGCAGCAGGGAGTTCCTTAAGTAGCTATTGTAATTTCTTCTGGAATTCCAAAGTGGGATCAGAGGAGAGAGGTTTGTGAAACTGGTGTTGGAGAGTTGTCTGGCTGCCTCCTGTTCATAGTTTGACTCATTCATAATGACAACAGCACCCCCTTTGTCAGCTGGTTTGATTATAATGTCTGGGTCATTTTTGAGACTCTGGACGGCATAGCATTCAGCATAGTTGAGATTGTCTCACATTTAGTATTGTTTGCATATAATGTCAGTCTGAGCATGGTTGTGGAAGCTTTGTACGTAGAAATCCAGACTTTCACTATGACCGTCAGAGGAAGCCCACATAGAGTTCTTCTTTTGGTGTTGGTTGCGGGGGGTTGAGAGAGTCAGACTGTTGTTCATAGGTGTGTTGGAAGAGTTCTTTTAGATGGAGGCGGTGAAAGACGGCTTTAGGGTCACCACAGAATTGAGTTAAGTTCACGGAGGAAGTGGGGCAGAAAGTAAGACCCTGGCATAAGAGAGAGACTTCTGCTGGGCTGAGTTGGTAGCTGGAAATGTTAACAACATTGTTTAGCTGAGCTATGGTTGTTGTAGTGTCCTGAGGTATGAAGTAACTTAGAAAATTTATTGTCTTTTTTTCTTTTGTAGAAAGTGGAAGTGTGTTTTATAGATTTTTTTTTTTTTTTTTTTTTTTTTTTTTTTGTCGTCTAGTATAAGTAAAGTCTCATTCTGTGGGGTCTTGCGTGGATGCCTGATTTGTTGATGAGAATTTCAAGTTGAGTTCATTTTTAATCATCTTTTGTTTATTGTAAAGGATTTTGATCAAATGGTTCCTCAATTTCTTAGAGAGCGTGTGGCATAGATGCTCGCTGTAGTCGGTGTAGTACGTTGATTGTAATGGGTTTTTCACTGTCAGTGCCTTGGGTACAATGTCCATTTTCTTGCATTTGGAGAGAAAGATGATGTCTGTCTGGATCTGGGCAAGTTTTTTCATGTAGTTGACGGATCTGGCTTTCAGTCATGGTCAGCAGACTCTTTCCATACCTGGAAACATCTGTCCTCGCTGTAATAGAGCTTTTGGTTCAAGGATGGGACTTAATGAATTTGAGTATTTTGATCAAAAACAGACTTGTTCAGTCACACCAACTTCCCCATTTATTTTGGTAGAACAGTTTCAGTACTAATGTAAAACTGAATTCTGTTAAATTGTTAATTGAAATACTGACCCTAGTAAATTTATATTATTGCAATATTTTTCTCTTTTCCTTTCCCTTTCTCCTTTCCCCTCTTCCTGATGGCCACACCTATGCTTATCCAACATGCTAAACATTGTGATGTGTACCTCTTACATGATTTTGGCTAAATATTGTGCAGGGTGAACCTCTCTAGTCTGGAACTCTCTCCTGGCAAGATCCGTACTTCGCCATGATTTTAGTTAGCTAGATGACCACTTATTATGAGTGTGGCCAAGTTTCCCACTGTTCCATAAAGTTTGTTTACAGCCACCAGTCCTGGTTCTCACTGTTCTGTGCAATTGTTTAGCTCTAATTTACCCCTAAAAGTCTTCTAAAAGCCCAGTAAGCAGGAGAAGTGTTGGTAATTTGCTAGACACCACTACTAAACTCTGTGGTCCAGCAAATTCTCTCATTGAGCGCTGGTCAGGTCCTAAGGGTGCCGGATGAGAGAGGTTCAACCTGTGCTATATTGATCTTCTAGTAGAACATCGTTTAAAATTATCTAGTGATGTATACCACCTTGCTTTTTCTTTTTCATTTATTTTTCACTGATGAAATAACTTCATGATAGAGAGAAGCAGCATAAAAAAAGTTGTTGGTTTACATAAGATTTCATGCACATCATTTCTAATTTTGCATTTACATAGAACTTCTGAGGCCTCAATGTATTATAGATATGTAAACTGAACCTTTCCTCAGTCCTGCAAGATGGGTAAGATACATATAGGGAAACGGAGGTACAGAGAAGTGAAGTGTCTCAGCTAACATCACATAGGAAATCAGTCCAAAACTCCTGACCTTCCCACTCCTCTAACTGCAGGGTTTTTCAGAATAACTTATTTCAAAGTTCTAATATTGAAACATCATTTTTGATCACACTGCAAGAGCATTTTGAAGTGGAGCATTCACACTAAACAGCTCAACTTGGAAATAAGAGCAGTGATGATGTGATGTCTTCCTGGAGGCCAATTAAGCCATAATTACCTCTGCTTAATACACACTGAGGCTATGTCTACGCTATGAGAACTTTAACTTTTAATAAATTTAATTTCTTAAATTTGAATTCATAATATCAACATTGTGTCCACAGACTTCCTGGAAATTTGACCCTCTACTTCTCCATTTTGAGGTTTGTGTCCCCATTGCTTTATCCTAGTTCAGCTGTGTGAGCAATGCATTGTGGGTACCTGTCCCACAGTGCCTTAGTCCTGGTTGCTTGAGGGTGTTTGATTTCACTATCCCAGAATGCAAAGTACTGTTCCAGAATTCAGAGCACCCAGTAACCACATGAAAAAAAACAGGAGACAGTGCTAGCACAATCATGGAACCTCAAATGCTTCAAGTCATTGCACACCGTTACAGCAACTTCATGGACAGTCCAGCAATTTTTGTGTAGATTGCAAAGTGAGATGGTGGTTGACTAGTATGATGATGATGAAGGTTTTGAAGAGGAAATCTTTCTATTGTCCAAGAATTCACAATTGCTGGCTGTGCTGAATGCATTGCTGACAGTGGAGCAGCAGTTTTGGACTCGTGCAAGCAGCACATGCTGGTGGGGCCATATCATTTTGGAGTCCTGGGATGAGAAGCAGTGGCTGCAGAAGTTTTACATCTGCAAGTCCACTTTTATGGAACTTTGTGATGTGCTGGTGTCTGCCCTGAAGTGCAGCAACACAAGAATGAGGCTGGCTTTAACAGTTCAGAAGTGAGTGGCAATCGCTCTATGGATATTTGCAATGCCTAACAGTTACTGGTCAGTGGCAAGTCAATTTGGTGTGGGCAGATCTACAGTGGGATCTGTGGTGATGCAGATGGCCCATGCAATCTGTTGGTGTCTCTTCAGGAAGACTGTGACTCTGGGAGATGTACAAGCCATAGTGGATGGCTTTGATGACCAGGGGTTTCCTAACTTTGGTGGGGCAATAGATGGCTCTCAAATCCCCATCATGGCCCCAGCCCACCTAGCCTCTGAGTATATAAACAGAAAGGGGTGCCTCTCCTTGGTATTTCAGGCATTGGTAGATCACAAAGATCATTTCACCAGTGTCAGTGTGGGATGGTTGGGAAAGGTTCATGATGCACGCATCTTCTGAAATTCTGGGCTGTACGGAAGGCTCATGGATGGGAATTGTTTCCCAGAGAGGAACATGGAGATGTCTATTGTAATATTTGTTGACCCTGCTTGTCTTCTGTTCCCTTGTCTTATGAAACCCTACACAGGAGCCCTGGACCACCTCTAAGAAAACTTCGGTCAAAGAGTCAGCAAGTTGCAGAATGGCAGTTAAATGCTCTTTAGGCTGTTTAAAAGTGAGGTTCAGATGCCTATTGACCTGTTTGGACCTTTATGAAACTAATATCCCCACCATGATTACGGCATGCATTATTTTGAATAACGTGTGAATCCAGGTGGGAGAATTTCCTGAATGCCTGGAATATCGAGGCTGAGGCCATTGGCCATGTAGACAGCTGTGAGTGAGCCATGCCTTTCACCAATAACCTTGTGTAGTCAGCAGCAACCAGGGATGCCTTAAAAATAGCTTCATAAATGATCTGCCATGCATATGATGACTATGTATTTCTCTGCTGTCATAATAACCAACTCCCACTCGCTAAACTCACTTGTACTCCCTACCAAATGCAAACCAGTTCATCAAACCATGTCTTACATGAGTGCTTTTACTTGGTGGGAGAGGGTTAAGTTGCAGGCAGAATAATGGATGTGGAGGGAGGGTTATTTCCCTTTTTTTAAAAAAAAAAAAAAAGGGGGGGGGCGGCAACTGTGCTCTTGGCTCTCTTCATCCCCACCCACGTGCCTCTGCTGCAAATCCTCTGTGGACCTTGGCATGGCAGCAGAGCTATCAGCCCCCAGCACTCCCACCCTGTTCCCAGCAATGATTTGTGCACCCTACCACTTGTACATGTCAAAAAATCACAACAAGCTCAAAAGAAGGAGTTTATTTGGGGTGGAAGAGAGGTTTAAGCAGCAGGGAAAAGTATGGTCGAAGTTGTTGGAATAGCCTTTTGCAGTGGCCCTTGAGGCTGTAGAAGCAGGCTGTCCTTTCCCTCCTTCCCTCCCTCCCCACAGTTGGGGACCATGATGATGGAGGATGGGTGACCTATCTTCAGGGCACTCCCAGCTGCTGCGTTGGGAGGCCCTCTGCAGCTCCAGCATGGAGCACAGGACCACCATTTGGTCGATCACTGCTGTTATGAGCTTTGCCATGTTTTCCATCTGCTTTGCGGCTTGCTGCCTCTGGAAGTCAAGCATACTCTGCCACCACGCTACTATACTGTGATGCCACTGTGCTGCCTCCCTTTTCATGTCACTGTTCTCTGCTTCAAACCACTGCATGTGCTATAGGATCAGAAGGGCTTGCACCTTTTATGCTTCCTCAGCCTGAATCCCATGCTGGGAATGACTGCTGGAAAGTGAGGGTCACAATCGAGCTACAATTCACACTAAGCCCTTTTACCCATGGAATGAATGGGCCTCTGTCTCTGCTTTTGGGGAAGTTTTTGTACAAGGCTGCTTAAGGCTTAAGAATGGTGTTCAAGGCATTCATTTATCCAGAACAATTCGTTGTGCACATGATGAGTTATTGTCCACTTTATGGGGGGAGGGAGGAGCAGTGAAGAAGGCTAAGTCGTCTTTTGTCCAGGAGCAGGGGAAAAACTTTTTTCAGCCTGTTTCTGGAGCAATCCTTTGCAAGTAGTGAGGACCACAAAGCCTGTCAGCTGTGTAGTGAGGGGGAATTGTGGGGAAGGATTTGATTCCAGGTGCATAGACTGCTAGGTGTGTAGGGAACCCTGTAAATTGGGGGAGGGAAAAAAAAAGCTGGGGGTGGGGTGTCCCAGCCATCTGCTGGGTCTGGGTAAAAACATTCCTTGGCAGTCAGCAGAGCAACCCTCATCAGGGAGGAAAGGCCGTGTAAGGGAGGGCAAACCCACGTGTGCTGCACATGGTGGCTTGCAGTAGTAGGGTCCTCAGAGCCTGGCAGCTGCATGTTGAGAGGGAAGGGTGGGGTATGGATGGCTGGGTTCGGAGGGATCCCTGTAAATTTGAAAAAAAAAATGCAGGGGGGAAGGGAAGTGGGAGGGGAGAAGGCCCGGAGAGCCTGCCACCTATGCAGAGGTGGGAAGACAGACCTCATGCCAGCCACCTAGTGTGGCAGTGCACTCCAGGGAAATACAAAAGGGCAGGAATCATTGCAAAAAAAAAAAAAAATTGCAATCCAAATTCCCATGCTGCTTCAGGTTGCCAAAAAAAGACATCACCTTCCTAAAACTCACAGATATCAAGAAAGCAGAGCTGGTCATCCTATGTGACCACAAGCTTGGAAAATTTGCCAAAATGCTGTGTGGTGCCATCGTGATCTGGTTGCCTGGCATGGCAAGGTGTCCTATTGTGGAAGCCTCACTAAATCAGGGTTCCTGGATGAGGCCTTTGAGGAACTCTCCAACAAGGATAAGTGCTCCATCCCCAGATATATTAACATGCTGTACTGAGGGGCACAGATGCATAGAAAACCTGTATCCATGCCTATGCTTATATTCACCCACAACCCACTTTTAGCATTCAGACAGAAATACTCAACAGAACAGCTTGGTCCCCAGGGGTCGGGGACTGGCGTGGGATGGGGTGAGAAGGACCAGTTCCAGCTCTAGGGCAGAGAGATCCAGAATGTTAGAAGGAACTTCCTTAGGCCTCTGCTGGTTGCTCCTATACTTCTCTCCAGTGGCTTCTTCCTCCTGGCCCTCCAGTTGCATTCAGGTCACCTCGGACTTCAGACTGGGGCCTCCACAAGTGTTGTAATGAATACTGAGCTGTGTGGTGGGTCATCTCCCCCCACCACCACCCAAGAAGCATGTGCAGCTGTTCATAATTGCAGCATAATCTGTGGAGATGACCTGGAGTGCTGTCTGGCTTCCCGGATTCTGTGATAGGCCTGCTGGACTTTTCACCTTAACCCAGCACTGTGTAGAGTCCTGGGAGTAACTTCTGGTGGTTGTCAACTGCAAGATTTCATCATATATATTCACGATTCTCTTGGACACCCGAAATCTGCTCACCACTGATTCATCTCCCCAAATTGCAAGAAGATCCAGAATCTCCTGAAGAGTTCATGCTCGAGGTCTCTTGCGCTGGGAAGGTCACTACCCTGAGTGCTCATGATTGAAGAGATGGCTACCGATGCAGTGCGTTATGATGGGTAAAAGAAAACTTTCGTTATGGGAGCCGTTTATATTTCAAGGAGTGGGTGCTCATGAATTCAAATTCTCAGTCTTACTGTGACCTCCTTCCTGCGCACCTGGAGAACAGGAGCTGTACCTCATGGTCAACCACATAGCTTTGTGGGATACGTACAGGACACTTCTGGAGGTTAATAAATTTGATTTGGAAATATGGTGCTTCCACACTGGCCTTTATTTGAAATTTGAAATTAGAAATTGACACTACGCCCAGCCAGTATAGATGACATATCTATATTAGTGCTCCCTAATTCGAACAAATGGTATTGACAGTGACGTTTTAATATCGAGCTCACTTAAATTCGAATGTATGTCAGTGATGTAGCTGGAGTCAGTTTCCAAATTGAAGGGTGGTGGGGGAGGGGCCAGTAAAAGTCAGTTATTTTGGTTGTGTACTATTGAGTTAAATGCCTGGTTAATCTAGAATAATAAGATTTGCAAAGGGGTTTTCCCCCCAGAAAAAGTTTTCCTCACCAAAAAAACAAACAGAAAAACCCAGCATAGCTGAGCCTTTAAATAAAATACAATGCTTCCTCCCTTTTTAGAGGGGGCATGACATGGCTTGGCCCCATTTCTTTCCTCCTACTCCTAACTTGACACGTGGAAGCACATCTGGAGGCCCAGGATTTTGAATGGGGAAGGTGGTCCCAAGCTGCAAAGGAGAATCCCAACTTGTATATTAAAGAATGATATCAGGGATCTGCAACCAAAATAGCGAGAAGAGCTGTTTGTTCTTAAATTCGTTTACAAGATCAATACTTCAAGAACCACAATGCACATAAATGAGACAGTCCTTAAACAATAATGTCAAACTGCACTTTTTATCACCCCTCTTTTAAGAAAGTTGTTGCCCCATCTCCAAGCTTTACCCGCCCCGCCATCCCCAGGCTTAATCCCATCACCCACAAACACCACCCCACACCAGGCTTACACCCTCCTATCCCCAGGATTTAGCTGCCTGAGATGACCGCCTCTCCCACTGCTGCCCCTGCTACCTGGGTGTTTGCTTTAATTGCTGTTCAAAGGGGAGCAACTGATTTTCAGGTGGGAGAAGCTGAAAGCCCAGGGTGAGGGGGCAGACACCCTGCAGTGCCCTGAGGTGAGAGGAACGTCAGTGGCGGGTGCACACCCTGGGCTTGACACAACCATGGCAAGCCACACAGTCAGCCCCACTTGCGCTGGTTTGAGCATGGTGGAGGTTTGAGCAGCCCTTTACATTGTACAGCAGCTACCTCATGACTGGGAGGCAGAGCCCTCTCACCCTCCCTCTGCTGGCCGCCAGCTGCCCAGCCTCTTCCTCCTCCTCTTCCCCATCATGGCTCTGGCAGGGGAGGCTTGTCGCCCCGCCCCCTCACGCAGTGTATGGGCAGCTGCTAGCTTCCTCTTCTGGGGCGCTCTCCTGCTGTTGACATCATTTGTGGCTCTGGAGGCTACTGCTGCTTAACCTCCCCACCCCCCGCGCCCAGCCTGTTTTAATGGTAGGCTTTGTTTAAGCAGCAGCAGCCTGCAGGGTGCGGTACTGCTTGATTTAAATTCTGTCCAGATTATAGAACTAAGACCGCAGGTTTGTGTAAGTAACAAACTTTGATCTGTAGGCTTGTTACTTATACAATCGCTTAAAATCTGATAAATATTTTACTTTAAAAAGTGTTTTGGTTGGAGTGGTTGAGAAATCTGCTTCGTGCATAAAAGCTGATGCATGTCCTCTCCACATCACAGGAGCAGCAAACTGGGTAATAAACTTACACTGGGCAGGCTTCTGACCAGGGCAGGACAGGACAGTACAGTACAGTCCTGAGGTCAGGCCAGGGTACAGCAACACCAGCAGGGGTGCCAAGAGCAGCTAAAGCTACCAACCATCACCTAAATGGTAAAGCTCTGCATCCTTGTTTATTAATGAAACTGTTGTGAGTAAGAATATTAGCGACTTTAAAAAGTATCAGCAGTACTTGGACCACAGAGTTCAAAAAGTCAAATTTTGGCACTGTGGCTTGGAAAGGGTGCTGATTCCAGGTCTATTCTGAGGAGCTGAGGAACTGGCTGGAATGCCTGTGGTTGGTTCATAAGTGGCTAAGAGAAGTATGTAACTCAGCTGGATGAACTGCAATAACATGCTGATGCATGAAGCAGCTGGAGCAAGCTCCTACATTAGTTTCCACTTTCAAAAATCCACATAGTATGCAGTTCTCGCAGAGAGAGCGTACCAGGTATTACACTGATAAGAACAGGAACTGCTTGTGGATGGCTGTGTAAATGCAGTACCTGGAGAAGTTTGCGGCTTGCCACAGGGTGACAATGTAAGAGAGGGAACACAGATTGCAACCCAGAGAACCTGTACAGAAGTGCATGCTGGGTGGTGGGGTAAAAAGTCTGGCTGTCAACCTTGGGCAGCTGAGGCTCATGCAGAAAGGCTTGCAAACCCTGAATTAGAGGATAAAGGGGGACAGCTTGAGCCCCAGCCTCCCAAAGCTGAGAGGCAGAGCCATTGCCCACCCTGCTGTGACAGCAAGACCCTGGGCTGAGAGCCAGAGCTATGGTTTATCTTTCTCTGAGGGTAGGAGACTGAGCTGAAAGCCCATCCTGCCCCATTCTGATAGTGAGTGCCCAGGCCGATTGCTGGACCCACAACCCGTTGTTCTCTACAGCGCAAGAAGCAGCCTTGCTGGGCTCTGCGAGGCTCTTGACTAGTTCCAACAAGGTTCACTTAGCGACTATGGCATGTCAGACTTCCATTGCATGAGGTTCCTGCCCCGCCCCCCAAATTGACATTATCAGCAGCATGCTACAAGGAACCAATATTTTTATAAGAGAACATTTATAAGTCCTCAATATGTTGTGTGTGATGACAGTATGTGGGCCCACAGACTACGCCAACATCTTGAAATAACTGCTTTAAGCCCTATGCAGTTTTTTTAGCGGAAATGCAGTTAACAGGACAACAAACATGGAAATATTCAGCACTGCATTGTTAACATGAAGGATACAGAGGTTTCTTACTTTCTTTAATACATTGCCAAATCTGGTAAACTGCACAGCTTGTGGGAGAAACTACTTTCAGCTAGAAAGGAGAGGAAGCAGCGGTACAGATAGATGTGATTCCACTTTCTAATGAAAGTTTCATATCTGTGTCCATCTCTGCAATACAGCATGAAAGAGCAGCTTCTAAAGTGTTTATCAGAGCCCATATTAAATTCACATAACTAAATACCAATTTATAACAAATGCTTCACAGGTACTGGCGTGTGTTTGTTTTGCTACAGCACCAGAATTAAAAGAGGAATTTCTGTTTTGCCAGCCACTTTCAACACAAGCAACAGGTGAGGGGCTGCTTAAACTACTGAATAATTTTGTCCAAAACACAGGACTTGAATGTCAATGGGATTGTGAGAAAGATATATAGGATGTTGGTCCTACAGCAGCCTGGAATCATAGCAAGCTCCATAGACAGGCATTGGCTACCACAAAGATGCCAGAGGAGCAATGGTCTTTTAGTAACAGTAAAAATTATAAACTTTATAATCATCATCAACAGCAACCATGGGCTCAATGCCTATTGTTATCTCATGCCTTCCTTACTATTTCCTTCTGTCTTTCTCTGCCCAGTGTGAAGTGGCTTAGTTTCTGTAGACTAGCTCCACACCAATCTACTATGTCAGCTACCATTTCTTTTTGGGGTCTGCCTCTCCAATTTGAACTGTCCATTATGCCAAATACTGGGGTCCTGACTTTTCGTTTCTCATTCCTTCTGCAGATATGCCCAAATGGCTGTAATGTCCATTGTATAACCTTCTGCAGTAGGTTCTCTTTTGGGTGTATCTTCCCATATAATTCCTCGTTGGAGACCTTGCGTCCATCGTGTTCTCAGGATCTTTCTGTAACTCCTCTCAAACGCCAATGTCCTTCTCTCTGAATCTTTCGTTATCACTGATATCTCACATCCATACAACATGTTGCTGAATACATGCATTTTCAAGATGCTCAGCTTCATTCCTAAGCTAATTGCTTTGCTTTTCCAGATCTTATCCACCACCTTGAAATTTGCTCGTTTTTGCTATTCTAGTTTATTTCCTTCTTACAGTCTAGATCTTGTGTTAATGTTGCTCCCCATATATGTGAACTTCTGTATGTTCTCTAGTTCAATCCTGTCTACACTGATCTTCCTATTTCCTTAACTCTGAATGCCATTGTTTTTGTTTTATCAATGTTCATAATCGGTCTGCACCGCTTTCTTTCCTTGTTCAGCACCTGCACTGTTCTTGCGAGCTTCTCTTCATCTTCCTAGATGATTACATCATCCGCGAACCTCAAGTTGTTTGTTCTCTTCCCGTGCACTGATAGCCCATCTGTCTCTTCCTTGGTCTTGTCCATCGCTCTCTTTGGTGTGTGATGATACTCGGCTATACTGGATCTCCTTGTCTCTTACCTCTACTCACTCTAAACCACCTTCCCAACTCTCCGCATGTTCTTGGTGCTGCTTCTTCATTGTCATGTCTTTCAACAACCTATCAGTCTACTATCCACTCCGTATGACTTCAACACCGTCTAAGTCTCAGTCTCTCTGTATCATTTTCAGCGCCTTGCCTAGATGATCCATTAGGGCAATCATGCTGTTTTTCTTGCACTCCAATGTGCTTTCTTTTTTGTGTATTGTCATTAGCATGGTTCTTGTCCATTCCTGGTGTGCCTTCCCTTTTTTTCAAACTGTATTACATAGTTGGTGTATTTTCTGAATCATACTTCTTCTGCTGTATTTGATCTCCTGTGATCTTCTTTCCAGGGCTCTTGTTCTTTAGTTTCGCTGCTCTTTCTACTTCCTTCTTTGAAATATCAGTCTCACTCTTGATGCTCGGCGAAGATATTGCAGTTTTTCGATCAGCGCTTTTTAACTCTTGGGTTCAGCTGTGCTTTGTACAGATCAGTGCAAAAAAAATCCATTGCTGCATAACCTTCTTGTTCATGAGCTCCTTGTCCTAGATCGCCATCTGCTTTGGCTGCTGCTTCCTGTTAATATGCCTAATAATCCTATACACCTCCCTACTCTTAAACTCACCGTAATACCTCTGTGTCTTCACACTGCTCCTCTAATCATTTTTCTTTATCCGTTCTGGCTGCTTTCTTGCCTCATTGCATTTCACTCTTATATTGCTGTTCCACCCTCAGAAACATCCTGTCTGGTCTTCAGTGCTCTATTTTTTAGGACCAACTTTAGTGTCTCCTGTGTAATCCACTTATTGATCTTCTGGAACCGTGTGCTCAATTGCCTCTTCAATTGCCGTGGCTATCCCTTCAACTCTCTCTTATCTAGCTTTTCCTCTGTGCCTCCATTCCTGATCTGTGCTGCTCTGTATGCATTCCATATTTCTTCCTTGCCTAGCGTTGCTGTGACTCTTCTTAAGTGGTGTCTTACACTTCCTCTTGAGTCTGATCATTTTTTTGCTTTATGTGAAGAGAGGGGGGCAGTCTTCATGCAGTTATGACATGCAGAAGTTCACTGTTCTGGAGCAAGGTGCTGAAAACACTACATGAGCCATGTGAGCAAGTGTGTATTTTTCTTACTGATAGCTCTCCACTTATACCGCATTTCAGTGACTCTCAGGTAATATCCTTGTCATATCCAGCAGATGTTTGTAACCAGTGCTTTTTTCCTCGCCTTTTCTCACCCCCACACCCAGGTTCCCATGTCTGAGGCTGCTGGAGGAGCGGCGAGGGGTCCAGCTCCTGCTGCCGCAGGGCAAACAGTGGTTCTGGCTGCCAGCCCCACTCTGCCACAGGGCACAGGGTATCCAGGTCCCATCCCACAGCAGCAGCCCGGTGCCCGTATTGCTGTGGGATCTGTGGGGCTTCCTGGTCCCTGCCTGAGGGCAGCTGCCTGCCTGCCACACTGTTGTGGGTTGGTGGGTGCTGTGGCAGCCCCACAGCTGGTAGCCGGCTAGGGTACTGAGGAGGTGTTGGTATGCATTTACTGGTGCGTACTGCCACAAAAAAACAAACAAACAAAACAAGACAAAAACAAACAAACAAACAAAAAACCCTGTAGGTGACTGCATTCTCCAAATGGGTCACTTCAGGGAGGCAGTGCAAATGTTTTCATTGCTAATGACTGGATAGCATTCACTAAAAACAGTTGAATTGTGGTCTTCACATCTGCAGCAGGGATCTCTTTCTCTGTTTTCAACACTAGAGGAGGTTTTGCAACAGTGCAGTTGATGGTATCTAGGACATACTTGTTCAGCATTTATTGGGACTGCAGGAGCAGTTTTATGAATACTTTCCTGAAGAGGGCCAAGAAAACTAATCAGTGGATCAGAAACCCATTCGGTTTTTAGAAGAACTCCACAAATATGCTGGCTTCAGATGAGGAGGAAAGTTTTTATGGACCTGTCAAGCAACAGGGAACTTCAGCACAAATTTTTAAAAATGCCAGTTGTAGACTTTTGGTTATCCCATACCAGGTTCTAAAGTCTTTACTTTTTCATCCACCTACCTATGAGTCAGCCTTCTCAGCACTAACCACAATCAAAACCAAGTATTGCCCCCAGCTTGCTGTTGAAGATGGCTTACATCTCTTCCTTTCTATGCTACATCTCCAAACTCTACTAGTTTGTGCAATGAGGTGATAAATACACCCATCCCACTGATAGGATAAGACAGATGGTTATTTTGAATCAATATATCGTTTGGTAGCATGGTTCTAAAATGTTTTGAAATTTTATCTGCTTCCATTTGCACAGTTTTGCACTTAAAATTATTACTTCTGAAACATTCTGATCTATAATTGATCAAATTTCCAATTTTTTTTGCAATATATAGGATTTTTTTTTCAGGGTTTCAGTGAACTGAGATGGGGCAGTATTTTCTTTTTCATAGCTTAGGGAGGCTCACTATGACAAAGCTTGAGAAGTATTGCTTTAGAGTTGTTCTTTGTCCTGTTGTGCTCCCTTAGTCACCTGAGCAGCACTTGGGGTGCAGAAACCATATATATATAGCAGGAGTATCCAAGTAAGAGATGATGTATCTAGCTCCTGTGCATCCCTCCCCATAGCTTCACATGGGATGAGGATGGAAGTGGCTGGGAACATGCTGAATGCTGGTCATCTCCAGTGCTGCGTGGTTCCTCAGGGACTACACGTAGTACCTGTGTGCAAGACAGCTCTGTCTGTATAGGAGCTGGAACAAGAAATCAGGGAGCCATAACTGGTTAGCTTCTCATTTTCCATTCTATTGAGCTGCCCTGGGTGGAGGGGAGATGTCCTTTGTTAGATAGTCTTTCAGGCTGAGGCAGAACCAGCTAAGCTCCTGTGCTGCTTTCCCTTCTGTCTTCCTTAAACTTTTGGAGAGAAAAGCAATGGAGATATACTACTTCATTTTCTTCTGCATGTATGGGGAGCTGCCACAGTGCTGCTCAGAGCACTCCAGTTACATTACAGTTGTTCCTGGGAGGCAGCTGGATAGGTGGTTCCTCCTACCTCATAACAATGAGTTGATTCAAACAGCTATATTTTTAGAAACCTGCAGTATTTGGCTCATTTTCACTTTGTGACCAAGCATACATTTGGTGACAGCAGTCATGTTTAAGGACCACAAAACAGGGATGGGCATCAATGACATTTTTTATTGGTGGGGACTAGAGTTGGAGGGAGAAAAGAACATGCTTGACTTCAGATGCAGTGTGGTTTTTAATCTTTCCTCGTTGGAGTCTCTGGATGAAGTAGGAACCCAAGTGGGATACATAAGCAGTTCATAAAAACAATTTTCTAGTGTAATCAACAATCAGATGTTACCTTCCTTCATCCTGCCACAGTAGTACTCTACAAAGAACTAAGTGACTTTGTAAAACCAAGAAGTCAACTAAATGTTTCCAGGGTTTGCTACAGGAACTGTATTTTTTTTTTTAACTGAATAGTGACTGAAGTACACAAAAGAGTATATATTCAGGTGTACTGCTAAAATAAAATTACTTAAATCATAGCTCCTTCAAAAAGGTGGAAACTACACTTCTGCCAAGTGAATGAACTTCTTCTGGTTGTAGTATGGGGCTGCCTCTGCCATTACGTGCAAGGGGAACTAAATGTCAGTTGCCTGACCATGTTAGCATTTCTGAGACACCTCATTAACCATTACTTAAGTCTTTTCCTATATGTATCTTTATGGAATCCACCTGTTTATTCCACTTATCAAGTTTTAATGATTTCCAGTGGCTGTATGCTGAAGCTAGTGACAGTGTACATTCTGTTTGTATGGTGCTATAGCATTGCCTCATCACTGTTCAGCATGTTCATTCCCATGACCCTTCACCTCCTTGATGTCAAGCGTCGAGGGTGGAGTGAACATTGCTATAGAATGAACAAGACGCTTTTCAGTCTGAGGAGACTGAGGGCTAAAGGCAAGACCTCCACCATGGAGCTCCACCACATGGATGACTGGATGTTTGCTACTCTTTCTGTCAGTCCTTCAGACCATCTTAAGTGCCTTTGTTGAAGCATATGAGAACCTCAGCCTCACACTGAACATCAAAAAGACCCAGGAGCCCCACCAGTCCTCACCGACGGGACAGTCTTAGGTACCTTCTGTTGACATTAGTGAAGAACTGTTGGAAAATGTGGAACACTTCCCATACTTTGGAAGTCAGCTTTCCACTAAAGTTGACATTGATGCAGAAATTCTGCATTGTCTGAGCCACGTGAGTTCTGCTTTCACCCGCTTGAGACGGTGTCTTTGAGAACTGGGACATCTATCTCAAGACAAAGCTGCTTGTTTCTTCTTCGAGTGTCCCCGTGGGTGCTCCACATTAGGTGTCGGGCTCGCCCGGCGCCGCAGATCGGATCTTCCAAGCAGTTTCTGCTGGACCGCGCATGCGCCGGCGCGCGCCACTCCCTTGCACGCTCCTGGCCACGTGCACGATCCGGTCCCCGCCAGTTCCTCTTAACCGCCGTCGGCTGCAGACGGAATCCGACTAGGCTACGGCCAAGTTAGCGTATTCAATGGTTTTTAGTTGTTTTCTTTAAAAGTTTTCAAGTTCTTAGGCTATTGTTAAGTTAGCCAGTTATTTTCAAAAAAACAAAAAAAAAAAACAACAAAAAACAAGAAACAACAAGCGGGACGGCATTCAGTCCAGTCCTAGTAACAAGCGGAGCACCGGAGGCCGGGAGCCTAGGGCCATTAGCCCTCCTGCCGCGGCAGGCTATCGGAGAGGGGGAAAACAGCACAGAGAAGGTGCTAAGTACCCCATTAACAACTAAAAGACTCACCAACAATGTCCTGTTCAGGATTCAAGAAATGTGAGTCTTGCCGAGAGGCAATGCCAGCGTCTGATTGGCACAGTCACTGTATAAGGTGCCTTGGGGAGTCCCATGTCACGCAGAAATGCTCCTTCTGTGCAAAATTAACAGCCAGAGCAAGGAAGGACAGGGAAATGCAGCTGAAAATAGAATATAGAAAAATTATTTACCTTTTCCCATAATACAAGAACTAGGGGACACCAAATGAAATTGATGGGTAGTAGGTTCAAAACTAATAAAAGGAAATTTTTCTTCACACAGCGCACAGTCAACCTGTGGAACTCCTTGCCCGAGGAGGCTGTGAAGGCCAGGACTCTATTAGGGTTTAAAAAAGAGCTTGATAAATTTTTGCAGGTCAGGTCCATAAATAGCTATTAGCCAGGGATAAAGTATGGTGCCCTAGCCTTCATAACAAGGGCAGGAGATGGATGGCAGGAGATAAATCACTTGTCTTCTGTTCTCCTTCTCTGGGGCACCTGCATTGGCCACCGTCGGCAGATGGGATGCTGGGCTTGATGGACCTTTGGTCTGACCCAGTATGGCCATTCTTATGTTCTTATGTTCTTATAAAATGCTGCTGTTTGACAAGGCCCTCCAGCCAGACGTGCCGGAGCGGCCGCAGTAGGAGGGACCCTCTGGGGCCCATAAAAGGAAAGCTGCCTCCCTCACCCCATCAGCACAAAAACGGAGGAAAGTCTCCCCAACTCGATCTCTGTCGGCAGCAACAGCGAGCGGGATGGGAGGAGCGCACAGCCCCCAGCCGCAGCAACAGCTGATCGGTGGTGGCACGGAGAGCCACGTGGAGGTGGCTCAGCCTCCGATGATCAAACAGCCACCCTGCACCACAGGCAGGGCGGCGGCTAAACAAGGGCCGGTACCGGCGGCACCGCAAGCAGCGGCACCGACCCCTGGGGAACCGGCGGTGCAGAGCGTGCAGGCATGCAGCCTGCAGGCACCGGAGGACACCGCCCATGCGGCACCGCCCATGAGCATGCCGAGCGCGGCGCGGACGGGGCCGAGATCCCCTGCACGTCAGGGGGTGGAGCCACCCCCTCAAGGGAGGGGGAAGGCTGCACAGAAAACAAGGCACCGCAGCCCCTCTCCAGACAGGGCTGCAGAGTTGTTTTCTCTCAGCCCTCCGCTCATGCTGCAGACTCCAACTAGAAGGCAGGGGTCCCCCCTAGCCTACCCGGAGCCCCCGTCTCCATTTTTACAACCAGCCTCGCCCTGGCTGGGACCACCTTCACCCTTCTTGGGGTTTGAGCCGCTGGAGTACTATCACAAATCGCTCTCTCCAGTGTCTCAGGTCTCTTGCTGATCTCGCTCCCCCAGACGCAGGGGTTATGCGCGAAGGGAGTGGTCCAGGTCACCTTCCCAAGAACAGTGCCCATGCTGCCATGGTCGTCCCTATCACGCGGGGCATAGACACCACCGGCAGTCTACCAGGGAAAGATCCCCACAGACAGTCCCGTATCCCCAAGGGCAATCGCGAACAGGGACAGAGACTCAAGTATCTCAGGGGGAACTGGTTATGGAACCCCGAGATTTTCCCTTGCCAGCTTCCAGCGAGCAGATGTACCATCCCCAACAGGAACCGGAAGGGTCCAGAGAGGCGTATCCTAGTGGTTCCTCGCTCTCCTCCCCGGACGAGGCTATGGCCCCGAGGGACGTCCATCCTCCGGACGACCTCAAACAGTTTCAAGAGCTGTTTAAAAGGGTGGCCTTCACGCAAGGCATCCAGACAGCAGAGGTGCAAGAAAAACACCATAAGCTCCTCAAAAATCTGAGACCTCCGGCCTCCTCCAAAATAGCAATACCGCTTGACGAAGCAATCTTGGAGTCTGCCACTATGATATGGCAGACCTCTGCGACTATCCTGCCTGTCCACAAGAGAGCGGACAAGAAATACTTCGTGCTGGCGAAGGGCATGGAGTTCCTGTTCAGCCACCCACAACCAAATTCCTTGGTGGTAGAGTCGTCGCAACAAAGATCAAAGACATCTCAATTCAAGTCGGGGGAACAGACAAAGATGCCAAGAAGCTAGAGCTGTTCGGCAGAAAGGTCTACTCCTCCTCCACACTACTGTTGCGAATGGCAAATTACGCAGCGCATCTAGCAAACCACAATTTCGACAACTACACTAGGCTAACCTCCCTCATGGACTCGCTTCCAGAGGACAAGAAACTGGTGCTCAAGGCCGTTGTGCAAGAAGGCTACGCGGCCTCGAGGACGGGAGTTCAGATCGCCCTGGATGTTGCGGGCACAGCAGCATGCTCCACAGCTACGGCAGTGGTGATGCGAAGGGAGTCCTGGCTCCAGACTTCAGGTATACCAAGGGATCTGCAGGCAAAGATCGTCGATCTTCCCTTCGACTTGCAGAAGCTGTTTGCTGAATCAACTGACTTGGTCCTTCATTCTAGTAAAGATTCAAGAGCCACCCTTAGGACCCTGGGGATTTACACCTCTCCATACAGAAAGAAAAAGTACTACCCTCAACAAAGATGGTACCAGTACCAGCAACAGCGCCCCCAGTACCACAGGGGTTACGAGCAAGGGCGACATCAACAGCACCAGCAGTACACAACTCCCAGGCGACGTTCCCAACAGAGCCGTGCGTCCTCAGGGCAGGGCCAAAGGCCACAAGTTTGACACACAGATCCAGGGCTGCGCCATCACTACCATCGCACAAGGTCATCCGAAGCTGTTATTCCACCATCGCCTCCGACCATTCTACGACCAGTGGCAAAGGATCACCACAGACAAATGGGGGCTGGAGATCATAGCCACGGGGTACGCCATCCCCTTCCAGTCGCTCCCACCGCCACGACTTCCACCCAGGCCCCACCTCCAGGAGGCCTCCCACGTAGCGAGGCTCAAGCAGGAGGTAGACCATCTCATGCTCATAGGGGCAGTGGAAAGAGTGCCGAAGAACTGCAAGGGAAAGGGTTCTACTCGAGGTACTTCCTCACGGAGAAAAAGACAGGAGGCTGGAGGCCCATCTTAGATCTTCGAGGCCTCAACCGGTACCTGCGCAAGCAACGCTTTCGGATGATCACAATCGCCTCCATCCTTATGGCACTAGACGATGGAGATTGGTTCGCAGCCCTCGACTTACAAGACGCGTATTTTCACATAACTATCCATCCGGCTCACCGACGATTCCTCCGGTTCATGGTAGGCAAAGAACATTTTCAATACAAAGTCCTACCGTTTGGCCTCTCCTCGGCCCCCAGAGTCTTCACCAAGACCTTGGCATTGGTGTCAGCCTACCTGCACAGACAGGGGGTATTTATATTCCCATATCTGGACGACTGCCTACTCAAAGGGGCCTCGAAGGAGGAGGTACTACGCATGATACGTGTCACAGCAGGCACGTTCTCTTCGCTCGGCCTGGTTATCAATCTGGCAAAATCAAAGATAGACCCCCTTACAGGACATAGAGTTCATAGGGGCACGCATAAATTCTATTACAGCGAGAGTGTATCTACCAGAGACACGCTTTCGGGCCATCGGCTCCCTCATGCAAGTCATCACCTTCAGCCCTACGGTGCCGGTTCTGACGTGCTTACAGCTGCTGGGCCACATGGCAGCGGCGACGTTCGTAGTACAGAACGCCAGGTTACACGTGCGCAGCATGCAACACTGGCTGGCGAGCGTATACAAACCGGCAGCACACACCGTTCACAGGGTGGTGTCGCCCACAACAGAGGTGCGCAAATCCCTGCAATGGTGGGTAAACCCCAAGAACTTGCTTACAGGGGTACCCTTCCACCAACCACAAATATCAGTTTTTCTTACTACAGATGCCTCCCTCATAGGGTGGGGAGCACACATGAGCGAAGAGGTGACGCAAGGGCTGTGGTCCTCCACGGAGCAGTCACTGCACATAAATATACTGGAGCTCAGAGCAGTGTTCAACGCCTGCAGACACTTTCGAGACCATATACAAGGCAAAGTAGTTGGGATCAGTACAGACAATACCTCCACCATGTTTTATATAAATCGGCAAGGAGGAGCTCGGTCCTATGCCTTATGTGCGGAAGCAGTCTGGTTATGGAACTGGTGCATCGCTAACAATATAATCTTGAAAGCCTCGTACTTACCAGGCGCTCACAATGTGAAGGCAGACCAGCTGAGCAGGCGTTTCGCACTCACGCACGAGTGGCAGATCTGTCCCGATCTGCTACGACTGATTTTTCACGCATGGGGTTTTCCCCAGATAGACCTGTTTGCCCTGCAACACAACAAGAAGTGCCCACGATTCTGCTCCAGGGCAGGACTGGGACGGGGGTCCCTGGGGGACGCATTTGTGATCTCTTGGAGGGGCCCCCTGCTTTACGCTTTTCCTCCCACAGTGCTGATCCACAAAGTCCTGCAGAAAGCCAGGAGGGAAGGAGCCCGAATGATCCTGATAGTTCCAACGTGGGATCGACAGCAATGGTTCCCCCTACTCCTGCGTATGTCAGACCATCCACCGATGCCCCTTCCGGTGGCACCGGATCTGCTCACGCAAGCCCAGGGGTCCATAGTGCACCCGCACCCCCAAGGCCTGCGACTACAAGCGTGGTTAATCCGTGGCTCAGCTCCCTAGAGAGCACATGTACGGAGGAAGTGCAACAAGTCCTAGAAAGTAGCAGGAGGACTTCCACCAGGAAGACTTACAAGCAGAAATGGACTCGCTTCACGGCATGGTGTTCTTCCAAACAGCTAGCCCCCCTTTCGGTGCCTATACCTGTAATATTAGAGTATTTACTGGACCTCAAGAGAAGGACTCTCACTATCCTCATTAAAGGTCCACCTTGCCGCCATTTCGGCGTTCAGACACGAAGAGGAAGGGCGCACAGTGTTCGCCCATCCCATGGTTACCAGGTTCCTCAAAGGGTTGGTAAACCTATACCCCCCTCGGAAACCGCTTCCACCTTCGTGGAACTTGGACCTGGTGCTTAATGCGCTAACGGGACCACCGTTCGAGCCTTTGGCCACGGTTTCCCTCCGCCTCCTTACGATAAAGACGACCTTTCTTCTCGCAATCACGTCAGCTCGCAGGGTGAGCGAGCTTGTGGCAGTTATGGCAATGCCTCCCTGCACTGTTTTTTTCCAAGGAGGCAGTAAGCATACGGCTGCATCCAGCCTTTGTTCCTAAAGTTTCTTCTGAGTTTCACATTAACGAACCTATTGTTTTACCCTCGTTTTGTCCGAAGCCTCATAACTCTAACAAAGAGGCGCGCCTACACCTCCTGGACGTGAGGAGGGCGCTAGCCTTCTATATAGACAGGACCAAGTCCTTCCGGAAAACGGATAGATTCCTAGTCTCTCTCGCTTCCAAATCAAAAGGAGAAGGTCTCTCTTCACAGAGAATCTCGAAGCACATCGTATCCTGCATAAAAATGTGCTATAAACTCAAAAAGACTCCTTTACTGGCCACGCCCAGGGCTCATTCCACTAGGGTGGTGGCGGCATCAACAGCCTTTTTCAAGGGTGTTGTGCTAAAAGACATTTGCAGAGCGGCGACCTGGTCATCCTACGACACCTTCGCCAAACATTACGCCCTTCACAGGGTATTCGAAGAGAATACCCGTTTCTCGACAGCGGTCCTCTCGGGGACAAGCTGCACATAATCCTATTACCCACCTGCTATCTTGGGTTACTGCTGGGTAATCACCTAATGTGGAGCACCCACGGGGACACTCGAAGAAGAAAGAAAGGTTACTCACCGTAGTAACGGTGGTTCTTCAAGATGTGTCCCCGTGGGTGCTCCACTACCCGCCCATCCTCCCCGCTTCGGATCTCTGTTTAGTGTTTTGCAGGAGCATCCGAGGCAGTTGGTCAAGGAACTGGCAGGGACCGGATCGCGCACGTGGCCAGGAGCGTGCAAGGGAGTGGCGCGCGCCGGCGCATGTGCGCGCCGGCAAAAACTGCTTGGAAGATCCGATCTGCGGCGCCGGGCGAGCCCCACACCTAATGTGGAGCACCCACGGGGACACATCTCGAAGAACCACCGTTACTATGGTGAGTAACCTTTCTATATCATGTGGTGGTTGTTCCAGTGCTACTGTATGCATGTGAAACCTGGATAACGTACAAGTGTCATTTGAAGGCACTTGAACACTATCATCAATGCTGCTTCAAGAGAATCCAAAATATCTCTTGGAAGGATAGGCGCATGAACACTAATGTCCTGGAAGGGTCAAACATGACTCGCATTGAAGCCATTATCATTCATCAACAACTTTGTTGGGCTGGGCATGTGGTTTGGATGTCTAATCAGCGCCTCCCAAAACATCCTGTTTTCTGAGTTGGAAGGAAGGATAGAGGAGCACTGGGGGGTTCAATGGAAATAATATAAGGACTTGCTGAAGGCACATGAAAAAGTGCAGCATTGGTGTTGACACTTGGGAGAACCTGGCCCAAGACTGTCCCCGGTGGCGAACTGTAATCTGTGAGGGAGTGGTGCGATTTGAGAGTTTCTGCCACAGTGCAGACAAGGAGAGACAGAAGAAAAGAGCAGGAAAACTGCCCTGAATCCCTCCAACAGCTACCAACACCTGCTCCTTCTCTGTTAAAATTTGGGGCTTGAGAATCAAGCTGATCAGACATCAATGGACTCACAAATAGGAAGGTGATGAAGATATCCTACTTGTTATCAAGTAATTGCCAAGAAAAGCATAGTTTTTTTTGGGACAAACTGCTTTTGGCTAATGAAGCATTCATGCAGTTTGGATTTTCTTAATATGAAAAAGATGAAAAATTTAAGTTACACATGTTTACCACAAAGCAATTGTATTTTTCAAAAGATCACAAAGAACTTAGCATGTCACCAATGTTTTAGAAGGAAAAAAGAAAGCAAGAAGATGCAAATAAAAATACTAAATAGTATACATTACCTTGTCAGACAAAGACTTTTATTTGCAAGACATCTGTACAGAAATAAACCCACATGTCCTGTTGTGGTTAGGTTGACTGCAACTTTATTCAGTTGCTTTGTTTGCAGGCAGAATCTAATGTTGATATTTAAGGGTGGTTGAAAGTGTGAAAACCAACTCATGAATTCAGATATTCAAAATGAAGCAATTGTAATTATAGCTCTTAAAATCATGAGAGGTATTTCTTGAATTTCTGGAAGTGAATTACGCTTGAGGAAACAGATTTCTCCAGCAACGAGCAAGTGTTTGTTTTTTGTGCAATATGTGGACGATAATGTGAAAGTTCATGAAGAGTTCACTGATTGCACAATATTGCCAGTAAGTCAGTGGAAGAAATCATATCAGACATATTACTGCATATAAATCTGAGAATCTACAGTTGCAGACAATGCCATGAAGGTGTTGCTGTTATGGTGGGCTTGGTATCAAATGCGACGGTGTTTCTGAACCTTTGTGCTGGTGATCCACTTTGGACTTTTAAAAAAAAAAAAAAATTGTGACCTACCCCATGCTGAGTGGAAAAAATGTTTGGAATAATACTGGCCCACCATTATTAATAAGCTAACATTTCAAACCTCTGCAATTATATTGAGGAATTCCAGTTCTTACATTCCTTTCTGTTAACAGATTTCTTTTCTTCCTCCCTAAATATGCTGTCAGTACTAGTAGTGGGCTTCACTCAACAATATGACTTCTCTGTTGCTTCCTTTCTAAACTGTGGTGGTCTTCATAGCTAGCAAATAGCCTAGTCACACTTTTCAGTGAGGTCGTTTTGTGCAATGGATTTATTTTTGAAAAGTGCTCTATCAAGTTCTTCACAGAATGGAGGAATGAAAAGTAAGTGCAGAAAATACAACTGCAGCTATTTAATGTGTGGTTTTACAATGACTGAAAATAAATGTGTTAAAATGAAAAGTGCTGAAAGCAAGGAATCTTCAAAATTATTTTGGCATTTGGAAATTAAACATTCACAGTTAGTTGTTTAATTGAACATTTTGAATAGCCAGCAAACACTCCTGTCAAATACAAATAATGTCAGTAAGAATGTTCTTGAAGTTCCATATTTTGACACTTCAAATTGCCCAAACATGTAACGCACATTCAATAACTGAGACTGTCTCAGAATCCCTGCTGCATTGGCTATGGTTACAAGCATGCTCAGCCTTGAAGAGACAAATAAGCTTAAAACTATTCTTTTATCACCTGATAAAATGTTGAGGTATATTAATAAAATGGCTGACATTTATATGCAGTTGAAAAAAGTTAAAATGGATTGAATTCCTGTGATAAAAGGGTTACATTTCATAAGGGTTTCCTTGTACACTGAAGTGAGGTGGGTGCTGAGGAGAAAAGTATTAAGCAGACTCTCAACTTCAAGCTGAAATATGGGAGACAATCTGTCCAGCCTCTACAAGGTCAGACATTTCAGCAGCAAAGTGAATTTCTTAGGAAAGTGATGTTAACTTCAGTCCATCTAATTGGATGAGAGCCACCACTTATTCTGGGAGAAGAGTTTAAAGGTAATTGACATGCTTGAGCTTCCAAGGAAGAGAAGTTCTGAAGGAAATAAAAACGGGGATAGGTAACCTCAGCTATCAAAATACACCTTTTTTTTTTTTTCAAGAACATTTGGTTTAAAACTGACTTTACAGAGTCCAACTTCAACCCCTCTTTGAACAGAGACAACAAAATTATTCATCCTTGAAACACTCAACTACAAACAAGAAAAATGTAGGTGCAAGACATGCTTTGGTTGTTTTGGTTCTGATTTCAAGTAGGATCAGCTTTGTTATACAGCTTATCTATTGGAAACAGTCATCTTACATGTTTGCTCAGCCACACTGTCATCTGCTTTCCAAAGCGGTGAAGCTGATAAATGCTTTTGATGGTATTGGCAACCAGTGCTGCATGTGAATACAGTTTCAGCACTTTCAAAACATGGTTTAAGTTCATCATGGGACAATCATGTCTCAACTGGCATGTGATTTTTACATGTACACAAGAACATAACTCACTTACAGTTGTTGCCAAAGACTTAACTTAATGAATAACTAGTTGTTTAGGAGCGTGACAACTTTGTTAGTAATACATTTAATTGTATTTAAAAATGTTTTTTAAATTAATAGTCTTGTGTCAGGACTGAATCTTTTTCTACTTTCTAATAAAGATTTTTTTTGTTCAAACTCTGATTCCTTTAGTAATGCAAACACTACATGTTTTGGGGGATAAGGGGGTGGCTGTAGTTCCCCTCTCCCAGGTCTCATCTACTCCTGTGGTTGGTGAAGAGTAAGTCTTTGCATTGGTAAGATCGTATTCTGTTTGTTGTTTGTCAAAGTAAGTTTCTAACTTCAAGTGGGATTTTTTTTTAAAGAAACCTAACAATTATGAGAATATTTTTATTTTAAAAACTCAATTTTGCAGAAGTTTTCTTTTTGAGTGTTTAGATTTAATGTTTTATATCCCCTCTTTGCCCCTGCCATCATTAGGGCTAGAACTTTCTTCTTTTTAAAAAAAAAAAAAAAAAGAGAGAGAGAGAGAGAGGGAGAACAGACTCTGAGTGCTTGTGCCTGTTGATACCCTTCTAGGAGTTTTTGCAGTTGTGCAGAGTAGTTAGAATCTTTTTCTTTAACTGTATGTCTAGGGTTGGCTGTGGTGTCCCCTATGGCATGCACTGTGTATGCATCACCATCACATGCTGCTGATCCTATGCCCTTTCACTTCCTTCTTACCACCTGTGGCAGTTGATTGGACAGCCTCTTTCCCTTGCCCCACAACTGCGCATCGTTTTTTCTTTTTCAACTTCATGTTCCCCATGTAAATAGTTGTGTTCATTATAGGTTGGTTAGTAGGTAATGTTAAGTACTGTAGCTAGTCAGGATCCCAGCAGACACTCTGCCACAGGCAGGGCACATCCTGGTTGACAGATTTTAAGCCTTACCCTGATGGCCTGTGCCTGTGAGTGACCTGCATGGCAGGTGTCTGATGTGTTTGGAAGACGCTCACATCAAAGAAAAGCATCGCCCCTTAAGAACTTTCATCCTAGGACATAAAAAGAACGTGCTCTTCATTTGCAGACCGTCCTCATGGAGGTTGTTCTCTGCCCAGCCTCGGAGCCAGTCTGCCTGGAGACAACACCCAGTGTGTTGGCCTTGCTGCATTGTGCCCCCAGAGCTCCAGGCTCTATCCAGAACCAGTCCTCTTCACAGTGCTTAAGTGGGATCAGGTGCCAAGCAAGACAAACCCAGGGGCATTTGGGTAAAGACTGCATTGGGGCTGCCCATCCATGCCGGAGGTGGAAGGGGAATGTGTCCCGAAGGGTCCATCTTTCTCCCCCTGCTCCCCTGTCCTGGCCACAAGGGATCCACCAATGACTCCAGAGAGCAGTAAGGGACTTGCTGATGGCTGAGTCAATGCTTGCCTGGCTTCAGGAAAGCAAAGGACTCTTCTACCACACCTGGCACCGTGTGCAACAGTGAACCAAACAAAGGCTCCCTGTGAGGGCGAGCCAGCCATGAAGCCTTCTAGAAGGTGAGTGAGTGCTGCTGGTCTCCAGAGTTGACGCAGAATTCTTTGTTGCTCTGACCCTGGTCGCAGCATCAGTCCAGGTCACTGGCTTATCGCCACAGATTGTTGGTACCATGCTTCCAGTCTATGCTCTTGTATTGAGACTAACCCAGAGAGAATGCTGGTCACTGAATGGGTAAGTCTACGCTACAATATTAATGTTGATTTTTCTCGGATCTAGTTTGGTTAAAGTTGAGGTTGCATGTCCAAATTGGCACATGCAGTTGAATGGAGTGTGTCGCTGCTAGAGTGACTAAAGAGTCAGCCATGTTACTGTGTATCTTCACAAAACAAAAAAGCAGTTATGTAGCACTTCAAAGTGTTATATGGCTGGTTTCCCATTAGGGTGATCAGCTTTGACTTTGTCAGCAATGCACCATGGATATCTATCCTACAGTTCTTGCTGTGCCCCTTGCATTAAGGGTTTCTGTCCCAGTATCTGATAGGACAAAACAATGCTGCAAGTGGTTATGGGTGTTTGTCTTCAGTATCCCGTAGTACACTTGTCTCCTTCACCTGCCTTTGGAAAACAATGGCAAAGAATGTTTTCACACTTTTTCATATCTGGGCAGATGCCATTGCAAGGCTCACATGGAATCCATACAGCTTCAAACTGTTGTGGCAAGTATTTTGAGCACCTCCCTCATTGTGTTGAAGGTATGTGCAGAGCCTAAGCAGCTATCAGAACTATGAAGACTCCACAGAAGACACAGACATATATGAATGTGAAACACTAAAGAGAGAAAAGGGTAGATGCTAGCTTCACTCAGTGCTTTGTACATAGCGGTGTGCTGGTTCTGGTGCCATGAAACAAGCTGGCTGGTGGTATACCTGCTGGTGGTATACCTGCTGGTGGTATACCTGCTGTTCTGCAGGTATAGAGTGATCAACAATGGCTACAAAACTTCCGCATGTGTAAGGCCACAGTCATGGAACTTTAGTGAAATTGCTTTCCCCTGCCCTGGAGCACTGAAATACTGAAATGAGACCTACTCTGACAGTTCACAAATGTGTGGTAATAGCTCTGTGGAAGCTTGCAGTGCCAGACTGCTACTGGGCAATCAATTAGTTGTGGACAAATCTACATTGGGGCTGCTGTGATCCTGGTAGTCAAGGCAATCAATACCCTTCTGCTCTGAAAGACAATGTCTCTGGGAAATGTGCAGTGCATACTGGGCAGTTTTGTGGTGATGGGGTTCCATAACTGCAGCAGGGCAGTAAATGGAATGCACATGCCTCTTCTGTCACTAGACCACCTTACCACAAAGCACATAACCTGTGAGGGATACTTCTCCATGGTGTTGCAGGAGTTGGTGCCTCACAAGAGTGGTTTCACTGACATGAACATAGGGTGGCTAGGAAAGGTGCACGACGCACACATCTTAAAGAAGTCTGGGCTATTCAGAAAGCTGCAGAATGGAACTTTCCTCCCAGACGAGAAAATCACCTTTGGAGATGTGGAAATGCCAACAGTGATCCTGGGTGCACTAGCTTACCCCTTGCTCCCTCAGCTCTTAAAGCCATATATCAACAGCCTGGACACAATAAGAACATTTCAACTACAGGTTGAACAAGTGCAGAATGGTAGTAGAATGTGCCTTTGGCCATTTAAAAGCCAAGTTCAGAAGTCTCCTGACTCAGTTAGACCTCAGCAAAGGCAACATTCCCTGTGGGATGGCAGCCTGCTGTATGCACCATAATTTTTGTGAGAGCAAAGTTGAAAATGTTATGCCATGCTGGAGGGCTGAAGCAGATCACCTTGCTGGTAATTATGAGCAATAACACACCAGGGCAATCAGGAGAGCACAACAAAAGGCACTGCTAATCAGGGAGGTTTTGAAAAACAGCTTTATGAATAACCAGACAGTAACATGAGTCATGTCTGTTGCTTTTAAGGAAGTGCCCCTGAATGAAGTATGCTTGCTTATAAAGTCTGGTACTCCCCTTCCCTGTGCAACATAAACAATACACAGGTTTTACAAGTTCACTGCCCTCAGCCACTGGACCAGCTCCTGGCCTCCAGACTGGCTATGATCTTGGCCCCTGGAAGGGTTCCAGGCCACAGGACTCCCAGCTGGCCCATGCTCCCAACTGTTGGGGCTCTCTGGTCCAGTAACATCCCTGACCATGCCTGGCACAGATATTGCTGGGCCAGAGAGGTTCAACCTGTAACAGTAACTTTTGGGACTTTGTCCATAAATTTTAAGAATTCCATACCCTGGAGGGTGGCCCAAGAGATCAGGGCTCTTGTTAAAGGAGGATGCCACAGTGGCTCATTGTTTCCTCCCGGATGGCCTTGGATCATCTGATTTGGTGAATGGTGGTTGCCTCACTGGTGCTCATGAGGCACAATTTTAGCTACTGGTCACAGGGCTAGTCAAGGACACAGAGTCCTTGATATTAGATCTTCCATTTGATGGAGTTGGGAGAACAAATGTATGCGATGCTGCATGGTCTGAGGGCCACCCTTCATTCCCTGTGGCTGCATACACCTCCGTTGCTGAGGAAGATGTTCTGGCTGTCTTGCTGTCAAGGTTTTGGCTGTCTTAGGCAGGGATATACAAAGGGAAAGCACATTGGTGTTAGTTCCCTTCCTCTTTCTGTTCACCTGCATAGCCTGGCTTGACAAAACACCATGTGGTCTAGAAGTGTTCATTTTGAGGGTGTGCTTGAGAGCAATGTCCCAATCAGCTCTCTGGATCCACCCCATTTTTCCGTCAATTTCCATCCCTGCTATGCAGCCTTGTCATGGGTTGCCATGTACCACTGGGTGCTAGTAATTGTTGTGGGACTATACCCTCCTTTTTTGGTCACCCTCCTTCAACCTCACACCACCTTCCCCATTTTTCAGGGACCATTTTTGTGAGCAGCTCCTCATTGAATAGATAGACCACCTTTAATGATAGGAAGCATTTAAGGAGGTCCTCAAGGAAGTGAGGATGAAAGATTTCTACTCCTGCCACTTCCTGATCCCAAAAAGCAAAAAGGGGTCCAAGACCTTTTCTGGACCTGCCATGAGTCAATAATTGCCTCAAGAAGATAAAGTTTTGCATGGTTTCATAGGCCTCCATTATCCCTTCCTTGGGTCCAGGAGACTGGTATGCTGCTCTCAACTTGCACGATGCTGATATTTCCAGTTCATGGGGCTTTCCTATGGCTGCTCCTTGCCTCCCCCAGAATATTTAGGGTATGTATAGTCCTGGTAGACACTTTTGTCTGAGGCATTGGGGAGGGACAGGTCTGTCCTTGTCTTGATGATTGGATCATCAAGTGCAGGACAGTCTCAATCTGGTGTGGTCCAGCTCTCATGACCTCGGCCTGTCAATAATGAAACAGAAGTGCTTGTACCAGCGCAATTAATAGAATTTATTGGGGTAGTCATTGACTCCACATAGGCCAGAGTCTTTCTTCTGGAGGCCCGTTTCTAAGCCACGTTGGACATGATCTCCTGTGTAAGGGAGCACCTGCTCGCCACCATCTCCACTTTCCTACGGTTTCTGGCCAGAAAGCTACCTGTACTTACAAGTTCCAGCATGCCCGATTCCACCTCTGGCCACTGATGGTGTGGCTGACATCGTTCTGCGTTCCCAACAGGCATGACCCAGACATGTTTCTCAAAGCCTTCTGCAAGTGAGCTGTCCGGCTCTGGGACTTGCGTGCACCTTACCATTAATGTCATGGCAGCACATCTCCCTGGAATAAGGAATATATTAGCAATTGACGTCATCAGAGCCGCCTTTTCTCTCCAAGAATGGTCATTCCATCTTGAGGTGGTAGGTGGAGATCTCCCCAGGTGGATGCATAACTCACCAGAATGGGAAATGTCACCTGTTCTGTTTTGGGGAATCAACAAGGGCTCTTTGTAAGATGCCTTCATGCTCCTATGTTTGGGGGTGTGGTAAACCCGGTGGTAGACCTTTACCTGGAAGCTTCCGGAGCCTTCTAGAAGGACAGTATACTGGGTGGTGGGCCAGTGCATTTCTGTTCCCTGTCTAGGCCCAGACCTTCATTGGTCAGATAGGCCCTGTGTTCCCTATAAAAGGCTCCCCATCTGGTAGCGGGGCGGGAGGGAGGTTTTAGGAGGTGCACCAGAGGAGCAGAGCGAGAGCAGGAGCAGGAGCACAGCGAAAAGGTACCACGGGGATGTGGTGGGCGAAGTGGCCCAGGATGAGGCTACTACTTTGGGGCAGGGGTAAAGGTCCTGCCAGTTGCCTCTTGTTCTCATAGGGACCCTGGGCCGGAGTCCAGGATAGAGAGTGGGTCTGGACTCCCCCCACCCTTCCCCTGAGGGATCACTGTACTGGAGCAGGCGCGGGCCTGCAAGGGGACTGGTATTATTCTCCCTGTACTGGTCCTGCCTACGATGAGGATGGCTCGCTAAGTGGAGACCCCTGCCTTTTGGAAGGGCCTGGGCAAAAGGGGGCCCTCCGTGAGTCTCTGAGGTAGCACAGATCCGCCAGGAAGCGCAGGGACCCACAGAGGCTGACAAGGGACTTTGTCACAGAGGGCTTTGTTGTGCGCTTTCCCACTGGTGCTGTTACTGCACTGAATCCTCAGGAAGCTCAAGCATGAGAAGCCCAAGGTTATTTTGATAGCTTCATCTTGGCCTTGCCAGCACTGGTTTGGCATGTTGATTGAACCTGTTTGTGATGACTCTAATGTAGCTATCACTTTAGCTGGATTGCCTGTCACAGATTCTCACTGGGCTCATGCACCTGAAGCTAGCAGTGTTGCACCTTACACGTGGGTTACTGTATGGTTAATCGCTGAAGAGCAGGAGTGTTTAGCCTGCATCCAACAGGTCCTACTGGACAGTAGAAAGCCCTCCACTAGGGCAAATTACCTGGCCAGATGGAAGTGATTCACATATTGGGCCATGGCCTTGATGAGCTAGGCCTGAGCAGGCCTTAATGCAGTCAGTCCTGAACTACCTTATGCATCTGAAGTTCCAGAGCTTGTCCCTTACATCAGTTAAGGTCCATTTGCCCTCCATATCAATCTTTCACCCTCCATTCCGGGGCAAGTAGGTCTTTGCTCATAACATGACTGTCCAGTTCTTGAAAAGTCCAGGAAACAGTCTCTCCATGGGACCTGAATTTGATGCTGGTGCAGCTCATGAAAGCCCCCTTTAAACCCTGGACACGTGACTAGATCCATTGTTTACAGTCAAGCTCTTAGGTACAATCGCATTTGCTCTGATCCAACTGACAGAGACCAAAAACTACAAGAACTTTACCAAATATTCATAAACTTGAATTATCCACCAGGAGAAGTAAAAAACAAATCGACAGGGCTAGACAAATACCCAGAGACCAGCTACTCCAAGATCGGCCCAAAAAAGCCAAGAACAGAACACCGCTGATCACCTACAGCCCCCAGCTCAGACCACTGCAACCAATTATTGAAGACCTACAATCTATCC
The DNA here is from genome assembly GCF_033958435.1 of Carettochelys insculpta. Lineage (NCBI taxonomy): Eukaryota > Metazoa > Chordata > Testudines > Carettochelyidae > Carettochelys > Carettochelys insculpta. Next base: position 49,101,124 of record NC_134137.1, read on the forward strand.
TTAATCAGGATGCTACACTCCAGAAGGCCCTGGGTGACATGCCTGTTCTCTGCTACAGACAACCTCCCAACCTCATGAGGATCCTCACTAGCAGCCACAGTCTATACCCCAGGAACACCAGTCCTGGAACCTTTCCCTGCAACAAAGCCCGCTGCCAGCTTTGTCCACATGTCTTCTCTGGGAATACCATCACTGGACCTAACCAGGTTACTCACAGAATCACGGGCACTTTCTCATGCTCCTCTACATCATATATGCCATCATGTGCCAACAATGCCCAGATGCTTTGTATATTGGACAGACTTCTAACTCCCTTAGACGAAGGGTTATTGGGCACAAAACAGACATCAAAACTCTCCAGATCCACAAACCAGTTAGTCAACATTTTAATGGAATGGGGCATTCTGTCAATGACCTAAAGGTATGTGTGTTACTGAAGAAGAATGATCGCACCGTTCTGGAAAGGGAAGCAGCCGAGCTGGCTTTTATATTCAAATTCAGCACATTAACACATGGTTTAAATCGTGATGGTAACTTTCTGAGTCACTATAGGGGCTTGTCTGCATACTTGGCTCAATCTAATTCTTAACCTTCCCCCCCCCGCACCCCTCCACTCTCTGATTTGCTCACCTTGATTATCTTTTTCTGATTTGTCCTCCTTTGGTTCTCTGTGTCTTAATATTGAGTCTGGTCTGGTCTGGCTATGGTCTGAAGAAGTGGGTCTGTCCCACGAAAGCTCACCTAATAAACTATTTTGCTAGTCTTTAAAGTGCTACTTGACTGCTTTTTGTTTTGATAGTGTATAGACTAGCGCGACTTCCTGTCTGTTACTATTTAATTGAGGTAAGTGCTCAAAAAATTATACTTAGATTTAGGTGGCCCTATTTTACTAGAGACAAGTGACCCAGCTTCAATCTGATTTCAAGTTCATAACTAAGTCTTTTAGTAGGAAAAAAAATTAAAAAAAAATTAAACTTTTTTTGTGTGTATGTATGTGGATTCAAGGCCTCAACAGGCTGGATAAAATCCATTTTTAAGTCTGATCTTTTAACTTTTTAAAATCAATAAAATACTAAATTTCTCATTTAGAAATAAATTACCATTATATCTCATCACAACCCCCCTATATACACTTACAGGCTCATAAAAATGAATTAATAGCTCTAGTTTGTTCAGCCCATCTGCTACTATTTGAAAGTTCTGGGCTTTCAACTTTGGTTTCTCAGCAGACTTTCAAGTAACATGTGAAAAGAAAGACACAAGCTGTGTAGGATTATTTTTGTTCTGCGCTAATGTGGTGGTGGACCTTGACCAAGCCTGGTAGAGGAGTTAGTTAAGACATCATCTTAAGACAGAGAGACAATAAGAAAGGATGGAGATAGCATAGCATAGAAGGAAATAGTAGAGTGGACTCAAAAGAAAAAGGGAAGACATCTAGCTCACAAAACTTCCTGCATTCCCCCATGCTTTTGCTACAGAGAAAACCGTCATAGCTTTGTTCCCTGGATGAAAAGGGAAAATGTCAAGTATAAACAGTGCAAGATGATGATGAAGGGCCTAGTTGCAGGAATGAAATATCATAAGGACAACTGCTTGTTAGTGTCATGTAACATGCTAACAGACTTGTCTGCAGGCCTAAAAGCTTTAAAGAGCAGCTTACTGGCCTCAGTGAGCAAGTGTGGAAACTTCCATTCTGGTGGCACCACCAAGTTCCCATCCCTGTGTTACAGCCTTGGACCCTGTAAACATAAACACAAGATAGCCATATCAGCCCTCGCACCTGTGTTTAGACATGGGAAACTAGAGAAATCAGTAACCAGGGCAGCCTTGACTTCAGCCCCATGAGATCGGTAAAAGAGGTGTTGAGCCAGTATGTGCACACACAGTAAACAGCAAAGGGATAAAATCACTGAGGTCCCACCCCTAGCCAAGTTTCACCAGGAACTCTGTGCCTCAGGGTTGCCTTGGCTGTTCCCCTCAGCTGGAGCAATGTCTGCTATGGCCCTGATATGAAGTGCTCCGTGACTGGAACTCCCTGCAGCAGAAAAGGGACATTGCCAAAATGCTTCTCATCAAGTCACGTACATTTCTGCTGTACTTCTTTGCTTGCCAGTGTGTACCTTGTGAATAATTTGTAGTAACTTGGAATAGAAAAGCTTAACAAAGTACAGTTATCGCTAATCAGCTCTGTTGAAACAAATTCCATGATCCTGTCCATCCTTGGCCAGTGAGTTGACAGGTGGGAGAAAATAATGTTGATATGGCTGAATGAATCAACTGGTTAGTAACTTAATTTGGTTTGCAATGCATTATTCTCCTTCAAAACTCTCCATATTCCTTTCAGTATAAGTGATTTGACATGTAAATTTCCAAGATGTTTCCTGTATTGGATGTGCTAGAAAAGAAGTTTAGCTTAGTTGTTTAATTAGTTAACTGTGTTCAGAATCTATCAGTCATATATGCAATACAGAAAACTGCAGTAAGACAAACCTTGACTTGCCAGTTGCCACTGAGTGTCATTTTCTTATTGCATAATAAATGCCCCTTATTTTGGAACATCATGGCAACAGACCATAAAGGTGATGCCATAAGTCTATTCCCTATTTTACTTCAGCGTAATTCAGCTTTTTCAATGGAACCTCATTTTGTACACCTATCCCTCAATTTCCAAACTTTTGATTTACGAATTTTCAGTACAACATAAATTTATAGCTCTTTTTCAATTTACAAACACACTTTTTTCCTACAAAGAATCAACCTTCATCCAAGCATCCGCTTCATAAGTAACAAACGCAGAGGAATACAGTGTTATGCAGTGTGAAACTGACTCATTTCCCTCAGCGACCCAGCTCTTCCCAGTTGGTTCATGCATTTTGTTGTGTTTGTGTTGTCTTGACCGAGAGTGATATTTATCTTCAGATGTCTGATATTTGGGAGTCGTAGACATGAAAAAGTTTGTTCAGGAGCTGTCACTAAGGCCAAGAAACCAAGGAAAGTAATATCCGTGGCTACCAAACTTAAAGTTATTAAAAGAATTGAAGAGGGCCAGCAATCAAAAGACACGTTTGGTAGTGAACTTGGCAGCCTCGACAGCATGTACAATCTTCAAGCAGAAAGAAAAGGTAAAAGAAATAGTAAAAACTTATGTTTGTGGTGCTAAATGTTGCATTGAAGAACACAGGCCAGGGATGCAATAATGGGTAAACTTGAGAGACTTTTAATACATTGGATCAACTGCCATAATGAATACAACATGCTTTTGAGCTTCTTCCTCATCGGGAGAAAGCCCTTTCTTTGTTTGAGGAGCTGAAGAAGAAAGCTGAGGGAGACAGGCAAGCTGGGGCCACCAAAATAACATCCAAAGCAAGTCATGGTTTCATTAAAATGCATTGATATTGGAGAAGCAGCATCTGCTGATATTCAGGCAGCTAACATTTTCCCAGCTGTATTGCAACCAATAATTGATGAAGGTGCATATTCTCCAAAACAAATCTTCGGTGTTGACCAAATGGGGCTTTTCTGGAAGAGAGTGCATTCTCAGCCCTCTATTTCAAAGGAAAAAACAAAAGCAACAGGTTTCAAGGCTTTGAAAGATAGACTGACATTACTACTTGGTAGAAATTTGGAAGGAGGTGTAAAATTGAATCCTCTCCTTGTCTGCCATTCAGAAACTCTAAGGGCACTTAAAGGCTTAAACAAACTATCATTACCTGCATTCTGGCATTCTAATTGAAAAGCATGGGTGACAAAGCAGGTTTTTGCTGATTATATAAGCTACCTTTCATCATTTATCTCTAAATGTTGTGCTAAAGATAAAATGTCTGGTGATCCTTGATAATGCTCCTGGTCACCCTATCAATGATGAAGACTGCGCCAATAACATTCAAATGTGTGTTTGTTTGTGTTTTTTTGTGTTTTTTTTGTTTTTTTTTGTTTTTTTTGCACCCAAATACCACTTCCATCCTTAAGCCAATGGATCAAAGGGTCATTGCTACATTTAAAGCTTACTGTCTGCAACTGGTGATGAGGTAGTGCACATGGGAGGAATAGCTCAGTGGTTTGAGTATTGACCTGTTAAACCTGGAGTTGTGAGTTCAATCCTTGAGGAGGCTGTTTAGGCATTGGGGCAAATAGACATCAGGGATGGTGCTTGGTCCTGTCAAGAGGGCAGGGGACTGGACTAGATGACCTTCCAAGGTCACTTCCAGCTCTAGGAGATTTGTATCTCCAGTTATATTATATCATATCAAACCAACAGCTAAGCAGTTGTGGAAGAATTGCACTGTCAAGATGGCTATAGAATCATAGAATACTAGGACTGGAAGGGACCTCGAGAGGCCATCGAGTCCAGCCCCCTGCCCCAATGGCAGGACCAAGTACTGTCGAAACCATCCCTGATAGACATCTATCTAACCTGTTCTTAAATATCTCCCTCAGTTAGGAACTTTTTCCAAATGTCCAGCCTAAACCTCCCTTGCTGCAGTTTAAGTCCAGTGCCTCTTGTTCTATCCTCAGAGGCCAAGAAGAACAAGTTTTCACCCTCCTCCTTATGACACCCTTTTAGATACCTGAAAACCGTCAGACGTTCAGATTCTGTTGTGCAACTCAAACAGGATTCAATGAGGTAGACGCAGATGATGATGATGAAGACCTGTTGTTGTCACCCGGTGAAGAATTGACTAATGAAGAATTAATTCAGCTGGATTCTGAAAAGTTATCAGAAAAGGAGGAGGAAGAATTGGGTGAACCACAAAACATGCTAGACTCTAAAACACTCTCAGAATTCTTCGTTGCATTGGAGGCAGTTACACAAATTCTCAATGACAACGACCCAAACTTAGAACAGAGTTCAGCATGCAAGCGACAAATTCATGAAGCTGTTCGATGCTATCAGGAGTTGTACAACAGGAAAAAGAGGGCTGCAGTACAAACTTATACTGTATTTTTTTCCCCCAACCCTCAACCTCATCATCTCCTCCTGAACCCTCATCACTGTCAGGTGATCCTCAACCATCTATCTTAAAAGCTCAAGATAAAGCCCCAATTAAGGAGGCTGAGTCACTATGGAGCTGTTTGAGATGATGACGCAGATGATCCCTTGGAACTTGTGTCAATGCTGCCACCTTGACCACTATCTAAGAACTGACTAGTGGTAATAAATATCACAAAGCAACAAAGTAGTGCTGTTCTTAGTTTTATGATTGTATCGTATTGTAACATATGGGAAAAATTGAGTGGTTTTTTTTTTTTTTTTTTTGTTTTTTTTTGGTGGGGGGTGAGGGGAGATTGGGGATCCTGTCAGAATTTTTTACATTGAAATTAATGGGAATTTCATTTTCAATTTATGAATTTTCTCCTTACAGTTTTCATGGAATGAATTACATTCATAAATTGAGGGATAGGTGTACTAGTTTTCTCAAAAAACAGAAGTGCCAGTGAGTTCAGTGGGGCTTACTCCAAAATGAAGTGGTGATTTAAATCTTGATTTAAATTAATGGTTTAAATCACCTTGATTTTGAATCAATTCACCCTGGATCTTGAAGGTGTGTGTGTGTTTAAATAGGCTCTTTTGTAGGGTTTTAAATTACAGATACGTTATTTGGTGAGTTCTGCTCCTGTTCCTGTCTCTGGTGGCACAGGTATTTTACAATGGATTTTCTTTGTTTTGCAGCTGCTTCGAGAGCTCAAGCATCCAAACGTCATTTCTTTGCAAAAGGTATTTCTGTCTCATGCTGACAGGAAAGTGTGGCTTCTCTTTGACTATGCTGAACATGACCTCTGGGTAAGGTGAATTGCTTGAGTTTTGGAACACAAACTGATAATATAAGTGTACTACAACTGACAAACAATTGTGTGGCGAAAGATGTTTTATGCTTTAATAATGCAGCAAATGCTATGTAATATTTTCTTCTCTGGAATAGGATTTAGGCCTACATTCTGAAATGTCAAGAAAATTACTGTAACATTTATTCAGATATAGTACATATCTTTCTAATCATGATTTTTATGAAGAGCTTCAGTATTTTAGTTTGCTGTAGTTTTTGTTGAAATATGTTGGTCATCCTTTGGGCTGTAAGGAAAGTCTCTGATATAAACCACTGTATCTCAAACTAACGGGTGAAGTGCACTGGCTGAATGGGGTAGCTTGGAAGGTGAGTTTTTAAAAAATGGCTCATAAAGTTTTGAATTCCCTTAGAGCAGTGTTCCCCAAAGTGCGGTTCGCAGCCCACTACCAGTTCTTGCGGTGGGGTAAAAAATACCGGTCCTTTGAAAATACTGTAATTTCTCAAGGTACGCGAGGGTTCCATTTTACGCAACCCTCACGTACCTTAAATTTTGCATAAGATGGGGCCCTGGGAGGGCAGGGGGTGCCTGCAGCCGCTGCTTCCTTGGGACTCCAGGACAGGAGTGTCTGGGGCAGGAAACCAGAGTCCTGCATATTTGGGGTGAGCTGGGTCGGGGGGGGGCGGGGGTGAGCTGGGTGCAGGGAGGGGTTGAACTGGGGTGTGTGGGTGGGTGAGCTGGGACCAGGCATGGGGGGGTGTTGGGGCACAGGGATTGGAGGGGAGCCCTAGTCGTGTGGCTGGGGCCCCTCATTGGGGGAGGTGAGCTGGGGCCATGGGACAGAAGAGTTGGGGGTGGTGAGCCAGCAGGGAGTTTAGCCGCACTGCTCTGGGAAGTGGGTTTTAGCGTGCCTGATTGCCTGTAGTGGCAGGCAGCTAGGCAAGCTAAAAGTCTTTCCCCTACCTTCCTAGAGTAGTGCCTAACATTGCTCTGGGAAGGCAGGGGAAGGGGCTCCTAACTTGCCTGGCTGCTAGGCAGGCTGGGAGCCCAGTAGCTTCACATTGTGCGAAACTCACGTTAATGTGAGTTTCGTGCAATGTGAAGATGTGTAAAATGAGGGTTTACTATATACTAATTATCACTGTACTATTTTATTACGAATAAATAATAAACAGTGAAAATCTATTCCTTTTTTTTTTTTTTTAATATGTGTTTATATTTTTGGGCCGCAAAAAGAGGTACTGAAAAAAACCAGGTCCCAACTATATAAAGTTTGGGAAACCCTGCCTTAGAGCATTGTGTTGGATAGATATATCTAGGAAATGTTTACCCAAATGCTGGCATCACATGAGCAACACCCAGCTTTAGGTCTCTTGCATTTTATATAAAAATCTGGATTCCCTCACAGTTTTATCTTCTTCATGATGGTACCTGAACAACAAGTCTGGGCTATGTTATGGTAGTGTCTAGAGTTGAGCCAGGCATGGGTGTGAGAGGCAGTGTACAAATATGTAACAGAGGTAATCTCTAACCCTAAAATTCTAGTAGAAAGGAGAAAATACTTCAAGAGGTAGCTAATTCCATGACACAGCCTCTCCTGTTGGAAGTGGTAAAATCTAGACTGTGAGGCTTGGTGGTCTGAAGTTCTGGTTCTGGATATGTACTCAGTCACAGTCTACCTGTGACTTACGAAAGTATTGCTAACTTCGGATGGACAGATTGTGAACATACCAATGTTCATGGTTTCTCCCAACAAGTATTAATTTTGGGGGTTGCTTTTTCAGCAGGGTGGAAGCAAATAACTGTATATGTATGCATGTGTATTTCCAGTCAAACTATTATAAAAGAGAGCTTTTAAAATTCTGCGGGAAAAAGTTTGATGCAAGTACAAGTCGAATGTCTCTAGTCAAGAACTCTCTTGTCCGGCAACATATGTAATCTGGCATGATTTTTAGTTAGCCAGATGATCACCTGTCATGGGTGTGCCCAAGTTTCCCATGGTCCCATAAAGTCTGTTTATAACCACCAATCCTAGCTGTCAGTGTTCTGTGCTGTTATTTAGCTGTAATTTACCCCTAAATGTATTCTAAGAGCCATGTAAGCAGTGGAATTGTAGGTAATGCTGTTGGACAATATTGACCTTCTGTCAATTGGCATATTCTCTTGTTCAGCACCAGTCAGGTCTCAAGGGTGCCAAACTAAAGAGGTTGAACTTGTATTCACAATGATTAAAGCTCAAATATTTTATTGCACTAATGCAAGAGAACCTGAAAGTGATACGGACTATTGACTGGTTTTATTATTTGGCTGAAGTGCAAGAAATAAATAGCATCTAAAGAGGATAAATTGCAATGGGAGATTGAAGAAATGGTTTTTAAAACTGATTTTTAGACTGGTAATATCTTACTTAAATACTGAGGTAATTTATGTAAAAAAAACTTGTTTGGGATAATGCCTATCATTTAAATTCCATATTACAGTAAACCCTCGAATTGCATGATACCGAGTTCCATTTAACTCACATTAATGCGAGTTAATCGCAACTCAAAATCCTGCTCCCTCCGTTCCTGGTGCAGCCCTGGTTCAGTGCACGCCCCCCCTCCCCAGCCCAGCTCACCACCCCTGTCCCCAGGTTAAACCCCCTGCATGGCTCTGGCTCACCATCCCCATGTGGCTCTGGTTCAGCCCCCCCATGCACATGGCCCTGGCTTAACTCCACCCCACCCGCCCTCCCTGCAGCCCTATTCCACCCAGGCTTAACCTCCCTGCCCACAGCCCCAACCCACCACCAGGCTTAGCCCCGCTAACTGCCCCCCAGTCCCAGGACTTGCCTTTGAAAAGGAGCTCCAGGTGCTTCTGCTGCTTCCCTGGCTGCAGAATGTGCGTTATGCGAGGGGAGGAAAGCCACTCACCCAATTTATGTGAAGTTTCAGTTATGCCAGAGTGAGTGGGAGTGCAACCCTCGTATAACTTGGGACTACTGTATTCCGATCAGAAAATAACTATGTATCTCAATACTTTAGATGCTGTTGTTATTGTAATAATTAACATTTACATAACGTTTTAAGAATGTATAACAATAAAGAGCAAAAGAGCAAATGGCAAGCCTGTATAAAGAATCATAGGAGGTGTCTCCTTTTTGTAAAATGTTATAGATCAAAACATTATATTTTTTCCTGTTACTGTTGGTATTTTCTTTTCCAGCACATAATCAAGTTTCACAGAGCTTCTAAAGCAAACAAGAAACCAGTTCAGTTACCTCGGGGAATGGTGAAGTCACTATTATATCAGATCCTAGATGGTATTCACTACCTGCATGCTAACTGGGTGTTACACAGGGATTTGGTAAGTTGATTTGCAGTGGGGATTAGTCCAGGCTAGAAGATATGAGAGCAAAGATTGTTGTCTTTACCATTAGTCATTAGCAGATAGACCTTTATGTGCTATGTCTATAAATACGTATCTGTTCTCTCTCTCCCCCCCCCCGCCACTAAACCTTAATGAATTGATTTGTGTGGTGTGTAAAGCCCGCTATTATTTGACAAGCATTGGGTGGGTTTCATTCTTATAAAAATGAGGCATTTTTATTCTGGCATTCTGATTTTTATTTTGTCATTATCAGTTGCATGTGTATGTAATTAGGGGATAAATATTTGACTGTGAGCAACTTTTTTTTTAGTAAAAGGACATGCAAACAAATCTGTTAAAAATGAGATACTAATATATGTAATACATTGCATATAAAATATGAGGTTATTAAAATATTACCAATGTTATTGCTCTGTAGATTTCTTTGAAGGCCTTTGTTTACCACAAATGCATTACAAGCAAAACTTTGACTGCATTTATTAACAAGCCAAGCAAAAAACAGCCTCTAAACCTGATAAACACTTTTTTCCATTTACTATATATTTAGTTGACTCTGGAACATAACCTCATTACTTTTTGCATAGAATAATAATAGATGGTCTATCTGACTGTTCCATCTTCTGAGTTAAATCCTAAATTGTCCTTCCTTACTGCACAATTATCTGTAGCTTTTATTCCTTTCTTCTAAAAGCCAGTAAATATAATGAGGTTATTAATAGCACATTCTTTTCAGACTACCGCTGAACACAATGCTATAAATGACAATTTTGCTCTTAATCACTGAAATTTTAGTAAAGCACAGATATAACATATATAGCTTCTGTAGGAGAGCTAGTCTTATCTTCTCATGTGTATGTCTGCAGTACTAGTGTTGATTTATACTTAATGCATGAAAGCCCATATTAGCTACTGCAGTGAGTTTTCATGGTTTTTTCATCTAGCTCTCATTATCCTCCCTGAAATGTAGTTATTTTTGGTTGTTTTATCATCTATGCTCATGTCTAAAAAATGTTTAAAATAGTGCCAATGGTACTGTGTAATTTATCCTTTATGTAAAATTGAATTTTGAGAGAACTGAAAATGTAAGGAAACTTTGTTCATGAAAGTAAATAATTGTACTGTGTTGATATTGCTTATTTTCTGCCAGTTGTATGAACGTGAAAAAGAAGCTTTAATGCTAAGGGGAAAAGATTTCTTTGTAAAATTTGTGATTAATATTTTTCCATGAGTTTTTATGAGTTAGAAGAGTAAAGTTCAAAAGCAAGGAATACATAGAACATAATTCTTCTAATTGTTTAGAAGCATCTTATTTCAAACAAAATATACTATTTTTTTTAAACTCTATGCCTGCTCCTTTATCTTTCATTGTATTTGTTAGTGGCAAAGTAAAGAGAACTGTCCTCTCAAGAAGTTAAATGTTTGTTTGACTTTCTACAGTTTCAAAAAAAGTATGAACACCTTTAAAAAGCTTGATATATAATTAGAAAGCAAAATTAATCATATGTTGTGAACTGGATGGCTCGGGAGATGGGTAGTTTGATAGGGCCTTTCACATCTAGCTCGGTGGTTTGATGATGATCTGAGTAGGCAGTTGCCAAAAGTTATTGCCAAAATCATGGCTATTTGATCACCTATGTGAAATGAGTTGGTGATCTCAGTCCCTCATGCAGGTTTTCAGATTGCAAAAGCCACCATTGCAAGTGGCAGCTGCCTTTTAGTAGTTTGAGCAAAAGGACCAAGGATGGACATGGAGACAGAGCTGTCCTTTCATCCCAAGTAGCAGTCCCTACAGAAACTGCTGAGGTTTGTTTGCTAGAAAGCTATTTAATGTGTATGTCATAGTAGTGCCTAAAACATGAGCCTTAGGTCCTATTGTGCTCGCCTGGGGAGCTTACAATCCATATAAACAGTACAGAGACCAGGTGGGGAAGGAACAAAACACAAGCAGAGTGAACAACATGATGGCCCTTAATATGATATTTTCTGCCAGTTTGTGTGTTTGCCTCTGTGCATGGGTGTATGTATTTATTTCAGAGGGCATAAGATATAGAAAAGAAAAAGGAGAAGGAAATGCAATTGATGGGAACAGTGTTGGGGAGAAATGGGTAAAAGGAGACGGTGTGGAGTGAAGCTGAGGTGAGGAGACTGTGAGGGAGTGGGAGCAACAGCAGAATAGTTGGAGCAAACAGCTGATCAGCCCAGGGCACAAAGTCCAGTTAAAATTGTAGAAAGTTGTTAAGCTGTCGAAAGGACCAAATAGCCTCTGCTCAGAATGTTCGTTCCCAATGTCTGTCTGTCTCTGGTGCCTTTCTGCTGTTTTCTCCCAAGCTCCCTTGATGTGGGTAGGGGAATTTTCACCTGGGTGCAAGTGCTGCCATAGTTGAAAGACCAGCTCAATTTTGGTCTGGAAGGATATTATGGGTAGGAGAAGCTGTTGTTGGACTCCGTTTTACCCTCTCCTCTCTAGCTGAAGCTTGTACTGCATCTGTTCATGTTGTATATGTTCACACACGCTTTCTGTTTCTGGGTTGCCAAGCAAAACATTCACCATGAGAGAAAAATCACTTAATTTAAAATGTGCTTCAATTATAGTTCAGGTGATGACGGTGTGTATATTAGAAATATTTTCTTCAGTTACTCCAGGTCACTGGAAAATTGTCTGTATTTTGTGGAAATCATCTGTAAAATACGTGCTTGGTTTCTTTTTTTGAATGAATGTTTCTGGTGTTTTAATAAGAGAGTATTATAATAGAGCAAAATGGAATTGCAAAACAGGACTTTGGTGAACCTGTGGTTCTAGCTATAAAAGCAGGGTAACAAGTTCATACTTAACTTGGGAGTAGAAAATTGAATCCAAATTTAACCTATAAATTTTGCCAGGGTATCTGATTGTGAAGAACTAAAATGCCAGTCTTTTAACTCCACAACAATGTAATGTTAACCAAGTAAAATGTTGCTACTATGTCCCTTTTAACACTCTCCATTGTTACTGTAACTCAAAATGCTTTATCTCAACTGTAGATATGTGTAATGTATACAGTAGTGTGCAACAATAGCATGATGTGTTTTATCTTCATTTTAAAACGACTTAGGAGAGGTGGGCGAAATTACAGAAAAGAATTCCAAGGCTAGACTCATGGAACTGGAAGGAACATCAAAAGTTTATTTAGTTCAGTTTCTTGCACTCAAGGCAGGACTAAATGTTGTCTAGACCATCCCTGATTAGGCATTTGTCTAACTTGCTCATAAAGATCTCCACTGATGGAGATTTTGCAACCACCATAGGTAATTTATTTCAGTGCTTAACTTTCCTGAAAGAGAGCTTTTCCTTTGTCTGTTCTTAAGGATGCTTGCTATAATTCAAGCCCTTTACTCTTGCCTTACACTCAGAGGTTAAGCAGAACAATTTTTCTCCTTCCTTCTTGCAACAATCTTTTGTGGACTTGAAAACTGTTCTGTTCCCACTCAGTCTTCTCTTTTCCAGACTAAACAAACCCAGTTTTTTCAACTGTTCTGGTAGGTCATGTTTTCTAGAACTTAAATATTTATAACAGCAACAAAGGGTCCTGTGGCACCTTATAGACTAACAGAAAAGTTTTGAGCATGAGCTTTCGTGAGCACAGACTCACTTCATCAGGAGCATCTGATGAAGTGAGTCTGTGCTCACGAAAGCTCATGCTCAAAACTTTTCTGTTAGTCTATAAGGTGCCACAGGACCCTTCGTTGCTGTTATAGATCCAGACTAACACGGCTACCCCTCCGATACTTAAATATTTATGTAGCACTTATCTGGACTTTTTCCAGTTTGTCCACATCATTTGTGAAATGTGCTGCCCCAGAGTGAGCACAGAAGAAGTTTACTCAACGCAGAGTAGAGTAGAATAATACTACTTATGTCTTGCTTACATCGCAGGAGGATGTTTTTTTCCTTCAGTGTTACGCTATTGACTCTCATTTAGTTTGTGATCCACAATTACCCCAGATCTCTTCCTGCAATACTCCTACTTAGGCTATGCCTACACTAGAGCATAAAGTCAATTTTTAGTCACATAACTAAATTTTACAATGTGACCGTGTTCACTGCAAATACCACTAGGTCAATTTTAAGGGCAGCTAAGGTCAACTTTCTCACCCCACCACTCCGATGCAGTGTAACACCAATTTAGAATTTAAAAGGTCGAATTAATGGTTTTGTGGAAGCAGCGTTACTTTATGTCTATTTTCTTTTTTGGTCTCCAGACGTATCCCCCAATGCCCCGAATATGTCCGTTCTGGCCACTTTCACCACTGCTGCTCTTCAGGTGAGCAGGAAGGTAGGAAACAAAGTCTGGGGATTTGAATTAATTTTCCTTCTGGCCAGTGTGGCAATCGCATCTAGCCATGTGGGAGCTCCAGCCTGGAGATAGAGATCTGCTGCGAAATCTAGGTGTTGCTGGCAAACACAAGATTGCTAATAGGTGGAAGGCAACACCCTACCTGGTGGTGGAAAGACTTAGGGACCTGCCTGTCTACAGGATTAAACCTGAGGATGGATCAGGGCCAATGAAGACAGTACATAGAAATCTCTTACTGCCTGTGGGAGAATGGGTTGGTGTCCTTTCTGAGGGGGAGTATGACAGGGGACCAGGGCGAAAAGAGAGTCCAAGGCCACATCCACTACCCAACACAGGCAGTGGGCACTGTGGGGCTAATCTACCCATACCCAGCACCTTAGAAAGTGAATCTGAAGAGGATGGGGCTCCCATGGAGCATCTTAGAATGGGAACCAGATCCTACCAGATCCTATCAAGTGAACATGGGGAAAGTTCAACATCTTCAGTGCTAAATCCTAGGGCAGAGGTGTTTAGGCCCTCCGATTGGAAACCCTCCTCCCACAACAAGACTAGACTTGGGTGAAGAATTTGTCCCATTTACAGACAGTCTGGAGGAGAACCAAGCATGTGTAGATACACCTCAATTAGTGGATGGAGATGATATGCAAGTTGATGGTGTCGCTGATGCCCAGGACATCCCTTTGTGTGAGCAAGAGATACAAGGGCCTATGCCACTACAAAGGGAATCCTCATAAGGGCCCCCCTTGCTCTTGTCCTCACAAGAGGCTCCCACAGCCCCTGTTATGCCCACACTCAATAGGCAAGACAGAGTTATAAAGCCTGTAAATAAGCCTATGAGGCACCTGGAGTGGTTGGGGGGGATATAATACACCTGGCGCACAGACTTATGGAAACCATAGTGGGCTTTCTCAGACCCTTAGAAAGAAATTCACATGGATGGTGTAGTCAGAAGTGTGATTTGCTGGGATGACAACTTCTTGGCTGCAGGGAAGTTGTAAGGAATGTGCCAGCGGGAGCTCAATACTGCTGAAGGAGTTGGGGAATGTGTCCTGCAGAGATCATTTGCATGAAAATACAAAGGTGTGCATATAAAATACCTTGTAAACAAAGCCTGATGGGAGCAGGCAAAACGAGGAAGTCTTGTCTGTTTTAAACAACATGTTGTAAAGTCACAATTTATGATGTCACCCAGTGTAAGAATTGTGGAGTCTCAACAATGCTTGAAGTTTTGTGGGGGTACAGGGCAGTTATCACTATTGTGTAAGATATGGATTACAGAGGGCTCCCTCCCTCAAAGCATTGTGAGAGTGAAAGCGGGGAGGCATAGTGGTTGAACCAGCTGGCTGGAAGTCTTTTGGCTATACAGCTGTAAGACTGGTTTGACTAATGTCCCTCCACCCTCCTGTGTACGTGCACGTGCACACACTGTTCAAAGGCAGACCTAAAGATGGGTCTACAGTTTTTCAGTGAGAATCTACCTTGGTGGATACTGAGATACTGTGGCTAGGCCCAGAGCTGAATGCCACTATGAGCTGAAATCACTGAGAGCTGGAATCACAGGGCTTTGCCTATAGCAAAACCCACAAGACTGCAGTGAGTGACTGTCGGCCGTCTGGTAGGAGGAACAGTGGATGGAAGGCAGGCGCAACTGTCGCACGGCCGGAAGGAGGAACAGTGGATGGACGGCAGGTGCGACTAGCAGACAACTGGTAGGAGGTATAGTAGATGGTCGGCAGGCACGACAGGCAGTGGGGCAGCTGGCAGAGTAAGTGGGAGCAAGCCGAATGCCAGATCAGCATAAAGGTGGCATTGCCTCAGGTTCAGTGAGGGAATGCATCAGGGTGATGTGTCAGGGCCTGCACAGACGGGACCGAGTTGTAAGCAGGGCATTTGAAAGGGGGGATAGGAGGAAAGTTTGGGTGTGTGGATTGGCTGTTTGCAGTATTGAACTAATGAGCCTGAGAGGCAAAAGACACTGCTCAATCCATTTTGAGCTGGGGCAGTTATGTGCTGATTGGTTAGGAACTCTAGGTGTGGTATTTTCCCAAGCTAATGCCATATGAATTTTCTGCCTCTTTCATTTCAAGTTTCTTTCCTACACTCAGACTCTGTGCTTGTGAGTGGGGAAGCATTGCCTCTCCAAGGCGCCCAGGGGCGTGTGAATTTCCCAGGCTACTGGGCTGGGGTTCAAGCTGGTTCTGTGTGAGATGTATGAGAAGGAACTCGTAGATATTGAACCCGGCTCTAGTTGCTGCTGACCCCTTCTGGCAGAAGGGTTACAATAGCGTTAAATATCCAGTCCCTACTAACCTTTTCAGTGAAAGTGGAAACAAAAAAGTCATTTAGCACTTCTGCCATTTCCACATTTTCTGTTCTCTCCCTGCCCCCCAATCATTCAGTAACAGGCCTACTCTCTTTGGTCTTCCTCTTGCTTCTAATACAGTTGTAGAATGTTTTCTTGTTACCTTTATGTCTCTAGGTGGTTTTGTGGCTTAGCCTTTCTAATTTTGTCTCTGTGTAATTGTGTCTTTATATTCATCCTTTGTAAGTTGACCCAAGTTGCTTCTTTTTGTAGAACTTTTATATTTGATTTATTTATTTGTTGTTTCAGATAATTGCACATCTCCTATTTAAGCCAGGTTGATCTCTTGCCATACTTCCTTCTACAGTGGGATACTTTGTTCATGTGCCCTTAATAATGTCTCCAAAAACTGATCTTTTGAAGTGTTTTTCCCCTTAAAATAGTTTCCAAAGGGATCTTACCTCCCAACTAACTCCCTGTGTTTGCTAGAGTCTGCATGCTTGAATTCCATCATATTTATTATGCTCTTGTCCCTCCTACCATTCCTTAGAGTCACAAACACATCATTTCACGATTCTTCTCACCTAAGATGCCTTCCGTTTGGAAACTCCAATCCAGTTACTTGCTATTTGTCCAAGTCTAGAATATCCTCTTTCCTTTCTGAACTAAAAATTGTCTCCAATGTCGTCCAAGAATTTGTTGGATAAATCTGCACTCTGCTGTGTCATCTTCGCAAGAGATTTTTTGGAAATTGAATTCCCGCATCCTTTGCTTTGCATAATTTTGTTAATGTTTAAAAAAAGTCATCTCTCTTCCTCTTGGTTAGGTGGTTTGTAGTAGACCACTACCATGACATTTCTCTAGTTCTTACCCTTTTCTCCTTATCCAGAATATTGCAGCAAGTCTGTCTTCCATTTCTATCTCAACCTTAGTCCAAGTGCACATTTTTAATTATATAAGCAACAGTGTCTCTCTTGTTTCTCTGCCTGACTTTCCTCAGCAAACTGTACCCTTCAATACCAAAAAAGAGGTAGCCGTGTTAGTCTGTATTTTAATGAAATAAAACAGCACAAATGTAGCACTTTAAAAACTAACAAAATTTATTCAGTGATGAGCTTTTGTGGGACAGACCCACTTCATCAGATCTATCACATTTCCAGTACAGACTGACATAAGTACAGAGGTCCGAAAAAGTTTGCAATAAAATCTGACAAATCTAGTACACAGGACTCAAGGAGGGTGGTCAGGGTAGGGGATGTTAAGTGTCTTGCCTGAGATAATTATGAGCATCAAAGGAAGAGAAGCTTCAGTACCAAGATTTCAGTCATACACATTATCCCAACAAGTGATGATGACTTTGTCATAGTTATTTCTTAACTAGAATTTCACCTTTTCTGATTTCTCCCATATTTCTTGCATTAATATACAGACATCTAAAATACAAATTTGATTTCTCTCTGTTCACTTTTTTTCACCTTTTTTCCTACTTTAAGAGCCCATGCTCTTCCCGGATTATGAGTCTTCTCTCAGGTCAATATGCATGTGGGCTTTTGTTACCTGCTCCCATTGAACCTAGTTTAGAGCTATCCTTGATAGGTCAGCCAACCTTTTCCTAGATGAAATCTATTTTCTAAGTCTAAAGTAGTGTGCCAGGTAAATTATGCTTTCAAGAAAAAGAAAAAAAGTCTTTCTGGAAAATATTTTTCTCCAGCTCAGGCTGCATCTACACTATGTGATAAATTTGAATACAGCAAATCTCCAACTTACACTGTTAATTCATTCCAAAGGTCACTGTGTAAGTTGAAAAACCGTGTAAGTCCAATATTGCTTGAATAGGATGTATTTTTGACATACATGTTCATTTCAATGGGTAGTCAGAGCTAAAAAAGTAGGGCTTTATAAAACCAAAATGTTAAGGAAATGGAAATGTATTCAGTGCAACACATATGTAAAAATAATGTTAAGAAAACTAATTTTTACTATTCAGTAATTTTGTGGCTCAAATTCTGCACATGCTGATGGCATTGGATCTTTTCTCTGTTTTCTTAAGTACATGTACTTATCCAGTACTGTTTGTACTGTAGCTTTTTTTCTTATAAATCTCTTTATAGCATGCAATAGCATCATGCACTGCTCTAGACACTTCCGTGAATCTTTTGGTGTTTGGTTCCTGAGCCTCTAAACCAGCCAGTCCTTTCTCGATCGTATCAAAGCATTCTTCCATCTGCTTAGTCACAAATCTTTTTGGTGGGTCATCCTTCTGCTCTTCCTCTGAAACTTCGTATTTCTTCCTATGGTCTTTGAGCTCCATTAAATCTTCATTGCGCTACTCCTTTGCATGATATTGTAACAATTCATTGAAATCATTTTCCTCAAGATTTAATTCTAATTTTCTGCCCATTTCCATGAGGTTGTTAATTATATCTTGCTCTTCAAATCCCCTGAAGTCCTGAACAAACTGGGGGCAAGCTTTTCTAAACAGCATTCATGTTAGATATTGTAATTTCATGCTAGGTAGCATCGATGTTCTTAACAGCTTTATAAATACCATATTCTTTCTAGAACTGCCTCAGTGGTATTTCATTTTCCCTTTCAGTAGCCATCACTGGCTGTCTGAATGTTCTTTGCAGGTAGTATTATTTAAAAGTTTGTATGATGCCTTGAGCCATAGGTTGTATCAGAGAAGATGTGTTTGGAGGCAAGTACATCACCTTGATGTTTTCTTGATAATCACTCAGAGCTGCTGGGTGACCTGGGGCATTGTCAACCAACAGCATGATCTTAAATGGTAGCTTATTTTCTTGCAATATTTTTTGACCTCGTGCACATAACAGTGGAAAATTACTTGTCACCCATGCCTTTTTGGATTGGATTTTCATACCTTTGCAATGTTTTTGAGGCCCCAGGGTTTTCACTATGGTAAACCAACAGGGGTCTTATTTTGCAGTCCCCGGCAGCATTTCCACTAAGTAAGCGTGTCAGCCTCTCCTTTGATACCTTGAATCCTGGCAATGTTTTTTTTTCTTTTGCTATCTAAGCATTTATCTAAGCACTGTATCTGGCATTTTTTTCTACAGTTTCGGCAGCATTAAAAATTTGTTGTGGTAGGTAATCATCATTTTCTATGATTTCTGCCAAAGCCTTAGGGAACTTTCTGGCTGCTACTCTGTCTGCACTGGCAGCCTCACCAGTCACTTTGATGTTACGCAGTTTAGCATGAGCCTTAAGCCTATTAAACCATAGATTACTTGCATTGAACGTAGCACCAGCAACATGCACCACGTTTATCTTTCAGGTCTTCCTCTTGTATGAGCATAAGGCTTATTGGCATTCATCGTTTTTCTTGGTCTTCAATCCAAGCACTCAGTAATTTTTCCATTTCTTCTATTACTATGCCTCTTTTCTTGGAAGTAGTTGTGGACTGCATTGGCACAGTACTTTTTACATTCTGCATAATTAGATCTTTATCTCTTATAACGGTTCTGATCATCAACTCATTCATTTCATAAGCATGTGTAATATGGACAGACTTTTCACCTTTTTCATATCATGTCACAATTTCTACTTTAGTTTCCATAGTTAGTGTGCCACCTCTTACTAAAACTCTGAAAGTTTTCACCACTCATGTTTTTCAGACATGATGAGGCTTTTAGTGTGTTTACCTAGAGCAGTACAGTAATGAGACACAACTTGCAGCCATGGGATAACAAATCAAAATGGCAAAAGCGATGCTGTCAGCTGTGTGTCAGCATACTAGTAATGCCATCTATTGAGCTGCAGTTGAACTAGTTGATTGTACTCATGTATCTATAGACCCATGTAACCCGGACCTGTGTAAGCTGGGGACATATTGTATAAGACAGTTACCATGTCTCGATATTACCATGTGACTGTCTTCACTGTAAATACCATTAGCTTGATTAGGGAGCACTAATATTGATAGTACAATATCATTATTACCTGATGAGTATAGCGTCAAACTCAAATTCAAGTGTCTGTGTTATCAAATTCTTTGAATACTTCTAGTTTTATTTTTGACTATCATTATTCTGTCGCAAACACTTTTGTGATTTCGTCTTTCTCAATTTTCTTTGTTATCTTTACCCAGGTTAATACTTTCTCTTCATTCCATTCTCCATCTCTCCCCTTTTCTTTATCTTTATGTTTACTGTTTTCTGGGCATTTTTTCAGCTGTCCCTTCTTTTTCCCGTTTTTACCATAACCCCATTGTCTCTTCTTTCTTCTTCTTCTTCTTCTTCTGCAGTACAAGGGAGGAGGGGGAGAGTGGGATGTACAGAGATGAGGGAATGGTCTTTTTAGTTTTATCTTCTGAAAGGAGGAGTGCTTGCTCTTGTCCATTTAAAGTGGAGGTGTGTGTGCTTGCCTTATGCAGTGGTGCTGGAAATTTCTCTTTAGTGCCTGCAAGGGGAGCCAGTTCAGGCTCTCCATGGAGTGGTGCACAGACATCATGCTATGCAAGGTGCTACCCACCTCCTCTCTTCTCCCTCAGTTCCTTTTTGCTGCCAGTGGTGGTGCTTAGAATTTGCTCGCCTCAGCATTAGCTGTTGCTCCTTTTTGCAGTTCATTGCACTTTGTTTTCCCCCAATAAATAGCTTTCATTGTTACTTCACTGCTACAAGTTAGTTGAACTGTATGCCTCGGGTTGAGGCACATCCTGGTCCCCAGTGTTAAAGTTGTGTTGTAATTCCAGTTGGCCCATACCAGTTAGCAAATGCCAGTGTGACTGATTACAGTGCTTAGGAGATGCACACATTTGTGATAAATGCCACATTTGCAAATCTTTGTAAACCTTGCACCGAAAAGGAGAGGGACATTCACCCCAAGGCTCTCCTAATAGAATCTTCCTTGGCTCCAGTATGGGACCAGTTGGACTCTTCACTGATCACCAGTGTGTCTGTGTGCAGCCATCTGCAAGGGCTGTTGGTCTCCCAGGACAGTTCTCCAGGAACATGTAAGGCCAGGGCAGATCTCTCAGGCCTAAGAAGGATAAGTCCAAAATGCCAGCCACCTCTGACCCTTTGGTTGCAGTCTAGTTGACCTCTCAGGTGCCTTCAGAGCAATACTCTGTCTCCTGCTCCCTCTGTGTAGCATTGAACAGCTCTGGGTGCCAGCAATGCTGGAGGCCTTGCAGGTGGCCCAGAATATCATGTTAAAGCTGGTGCCACACATACCTGTAGTCACAGGACTGCACCATAAGGGGAAGCCTGCCATGGCACTTTCTCAGCCTCCCTGGAGACTTCCCTCCCCTTTTGGGAGGGACATCTAAGGTCTTAGCTCCGTGTTGTAAGCATGGAGTCCGCAGCTTGATTTGGTCCTCTGAAAAATCCAGGACTTTAGAGGAGGCTGTCTGGGACTTAGGTGCAGATCTCAAGAGTGTCACACTCCCCGATACGGATAGTATACTTGGGGCCAGTACTCACCATGGCCTGAACATCATTCATGGGATAGGTCGCTGGCACCCTTGCACTGCTCCCTATTCTGGTATCACTCTCCAACTCCAGATTCCTTGGAATGTGTTTGTGAGGAGCCCAGGGGTCAGGGCACCACTCTTCAGCCAATTCACAGTAGGTTCAAGAGTGGCACCGGTTGGCAGGACACTAATGTCTGTACTGCATGTTGGTGTTTTCAAAGGCACAGTAATTCATTCACAATGCTCTTCCACGTCCCAGGCGTCCTCTTCCTTGGCCAGTAGTCACAGACACCAGTCCACTTTCCTGGACTTGTGGCATCATATGCTCCTTCAGCCTGGCCTTGGATGAGGCCTCAGTGCCTCCTGCTCAAGCACCTCACCCAGTGCCGTCAGTACCTCAGATGGGTTCCTAGACTTCTCAGTGGCCACAGGTCTGGCTATCCCAGTGGTATCCTTGAAACCTGTGAGAGTTTCCCTGTGTTGTCCCAGGTACCACACTCAGTAGTTCGCTTGTTGATGGCACCATTGTTGTCCTCTACTCAACACCCTCCAGCACCAGCTGTCTTAAAGGCTGCCATCCTACAGGTGGAACAGGAGTTAGAGGCACAGCTTTCTGCCTTGCTGGATCATGAAGGGGTACTGCCGGTACAGGGTACTGCTGCCACTGCCGCCTCCTCACTTGAAGTCATCGTGGTGTCCTCTCCAGTCGTGCCCCAGGGTGATGCAGAGTCTCACCAGGACTTCCTTAAGAGAATGGCCCCCAACCTGAATTTCCAGGCGGAGGAACTGGAGGAACCTGAGCATCAGTGTTCCTTTGAACATCTTCCATCCATGCATGGGAATAAATTTTATGTGCACGAAAGCATGTGCAGATGTTTACCACCAATAGAAGCACATGCTGCCCACTGTGGGTGCCTGTGAACACTCTGCTAATCAGCTGGGCAACACCGGAATCTCTCCTGAGCAGCTGCCCAAGCACTCAGCTTACAGGGAACACTGCTGAGGATACAGTCCTTGGGGTACTTGGGTAGGCAGCCGCAACCAGGGCAGCTTTACCCTTTCACAACAGAGTAGCCAAAATAGCCAGTGTCCTGTGGCAAAGCCCCTTTCTTCTCCCCCCTGCCCCCACCCACCAGTATCTCCAAGCACGTCGAGCTCAAGTACAAGTACCCTGCCCTTAGTTCCCTGGTGGTGGCAGCAGTCAACCACTGTGAAAAGCAGGGTCAGCCCAGGGCATCCCTGAAAAATAGACTCAAAAAGAATTGACTTATTCTTGCATAAAATGTATTCATCCAGTAGCCTTCAGCTTGGTGTGGCAGATCACCATATGGTGCTATGATGTGAACACGTGATAGGCTATAACAATATTCAAGCTTTTTCTCCTGGAGGACCTGAAGAAAATTTTGGATCCTGACAGAGGAAGGTGCTAGGACAGCACATCAAGCTGCTTCAGAGGCAGTGGATGCTGTAGCCTGTACTGTGGCATTGGTGGCATCCACATAGAGTGCGCCCTTGCTGCTACTATCTGGGCTCTTCACCAAGGCACAACAATCTATACAGGGCTGCCCCTTCAATGGTGCAGCCCTGTTTGTAAAGCAGAAAGACACTAACCTGCACAGCTTAAAAGACTCCCATGCTACCCTCCATATCCTCAGGTTTTATGTCCCAGAATCAGCATGTAAGAAGTTCAAACCACAGCACTCCTCCCAATCCCATCAGGACACACGGCAGGACAAATTTAAAGGTTACAGGAAGCCTCAGTCTTCCTTCCAGCTGGGCTCTGCCCACTCCAGAGCTACGTCCAAGTGCCCCTTTTAATGATGTACCCAAGGACAACACATCTTTCAGACTGCCAGATACTTACTTTATGGATATTCCCCAACATTTGCACTCCTTCAGCCCTGCATGGCACTCCAAAACTGCAGACCAGAGTATGCCTTCAGCTGTTTGGGCATGTGCCAGCATCCACATATGTGGTCCAGTACGTCAGACTCCAGATGCACCCCTTCAGCATTGGGTGGCATCATTGCATGCACTACCCAGACACTTCTTCAACAGCGTTGTCACCATTCTGGCTTCAATCCTCAACTTCCTTGTTTGGTAGACTAGTGGCAAGAATGTTCTGGTGGGAGTGCTATTCCAGGCTCCTCCCTACTTTGTTGCGCTAGTAAAGGATGCTTCAGACTTTGGATGGAGCGCCTATATAGGTGATCTCTGGACCCCAAGGAACCTGGTCTGTGATGGAGGCACCTCTCCACAAAAATGTCAGAGCTATGGGCAGTTCATAGGGCATGTGAGTTCTTTCTCCCTGATCTGGTGGGCAAAGTGGTCTGGGTCTTCATGGACAGCACAGTCACAATGTCCTATGTGGACCATCAAATTGGAACGCTCTGTCTGGACGCCACCCACCTCTGGGACTTAAGCGTCCAGAACCACATTAATCTGGAGGCCTGCCACCTCCCAGGAAGTGGGAATCTCTTGACAAGCAACAGCTGGCAGTTCTGGTCTCAACAGGAGTGAGCTCTCCAGCCACAAGTTGCTGCAATGCTGTTTCAGACGTGGTGAATTCCCCAGGTCGACCTCTTCATCACAAGCTGCCTCTATTGCACAAGCTAAAATTGTGATTCACCTGCTCATATATACAGCCAGTGGTACAGGGCTCAGTTCTGGGTCTAGTATTCAGCATTGTCATTAGTGAGTGGGACAGTAGAGTGGAGAGTGTAAAATTTGTGGATATGGACAAGCCAGAAAGAGTTGCTAGCGCTTTGGAGGACAGGATTAAAACAACCTGGATAAATTGGAGCGTTTGTCTGAAATAATACAAAATTCATAAAAGTGCAACGTACAATGGTTAGGAAGGATAAGCAGTAGTAGTGCAGAAAACAAAACGGGAGTTATAATTTTTCATAAATGGCATATGAGCCAATAGTGTGAAAAAAATAGTTATGGAAAAAAATAATCTGAGGTATAACAACAGGAGAATTATAGGTAAGACACGAGGATATTGGCCCGTATTACATGAAATTAATGAAGTCACAGCTGGAGTACTGTGTCCAGTTTTTGATGCCACACTTTAAGATCTGGACAATTTGGAGACAGTCCAGAAGAGAATAAAATAACATGTTTTGGAATCATGACACAGTTTGAGAAATGCTGGAATAGACAGAGTCTATCAGAGGGGTAGTCATGCTAGTCTGTAGCTGCAAAAACAAGAAGTCTTTTGGCACCTTAGAGACTAACATATTTTGGAGCATAAGCTTTTGTAGGCAAAGACCCACTTTGTCAGATGCAATGGGTGAAGCGGGTTTTTGCCCACAGAAGTATACGCTCCAAAATATCTGTTAGTCTTATAAGGTGCCACAGGACTTCTTGTTGTTTTTAGTTAGAATCTAGGTTTTATGTTCGGGTAGAGTGCAGCTGGGGAGGAAGGAGGGGAAAAAAGGGTTTTCTGTCACTAGTAGGACCAGTAGATGAAGCAAATTAAGTAGGGTATGTATCAAAGATGGGAAAAATTGCTCTTGTAGTGCATAAGAAAGTTAAAATATCTGCTAAGGCCTAATTTAAATGTTAGATTTGCAAATGAATTCCAGTTCAGATGTCTCCCTCTGTAATATTTTGTGATAAAATTCTTTTGGAGAATCATCAACAACAACCATGAGCTCAGTGCCCATTGGTGTTTGAAGCCTGTCTCACTGTTTCTTTCCATCTTTCCCTTTTCAGTGTGGAGTGGCTTAGTTTCTGGTGCAGCGCTGGTCTACAATCTACTATATCATCTGCCCATTTTCTGTGGGGGTCCGCCTCTCCTATTTGAACTGTCCATTATGCTGAATACCAGGATCTTGACTTTTTTTTTTTTTTTTTTTGGTCCATCATTCATTCTGCAAATATGCCTGAAGAGCTGTAACATGTGTTGTATAACCTTCTGCGGTAGGTTCTCTTTCGGCTGTATCTTCCTATATAATTTCTCATTGGTGACCTTCTGCGTTCATCCTGTTTTCAGGATCTTTCTATAACAACTCCTCTCGAATGCTGATATTCTCTTCGAATCTTCCATTATCATCCATGTCTCAAATCCGTACAACATGCTGCTGAATACATACTTTTTCAAGAGGCTCAGCTTCAGTTCTAAGCTAATCGCTTTGTTTTTCCAGATCTTATTCATCGCCTTCAAACTTGCTCTTGCTTTTGCTATTCTAGTTGCTATTTCCTTCTAGATCATACTTTATATTGCTCCCCAGATATGTGAATTTCTCTACATTCTCTAGTTCAATCCCATCTACACTGCTCTTCCGTCCTATTTCCTTATCTTCACATATCATTGTTCTTGTTTTATTAATGTTCATAATCAGTCTGTACTGTTTCCCTTCCTCGTTTAGCATCTGCACTGTTTTTGCTAGCTTCTCTTCATCTTCCTCAATGATAACTATATCATCTACGAACCTCAAGTTGTTAATTCTTATCCCATGCACAGATACCTCTTCTGCTTCCTTGATCTCGTCCATCGTACTCTCTAGATGTGTGATGAAGATACTCAGCAATATTGGATCTTCGTGTCTCGTACCTCTACTCATTCTAAACCGCTTCCCAATTCTCCAAGTTCTCATCGCTGCATCTGTGTTGTCATTGATATCCTTCAACAACTGTATCACTCTGTTATCTACTCCATATGACTCCAACAGTGCTCAAGTCACTTTCTGATCTATACTGTCAAATGCCTTCTGAAAATCGACAAAGCAAATATAGATGTTCTTGTTCTTTCTTCAAGCTTTCTCCGCTATCATAGTGCCAGTATCTGCTGTATAGTACTTCTGTCTTTCCTGAATCCAGCTTGCTTGTCTGCCAGATGTTCTTCTGTCTGTGATCTTAGTCTCTCCATCAGTATCATTATCGTTAGGACAATCATTCTGTGGTTCTCATGCTCCAGTGCACTTCCTTTCTTGTGTAATTGCCATTAGCACAGATCTTGTCCGTTCCTTAGGTGCCTTCCCTTCTTTCCATGGTATATTACATAGTCTATGGATTTCCTGCATCATAGTTTCTCCACCGTATTTAATTCTCTCTCCTATGATCTTATTTCCAGGGCTTTTGTTTCGTTTCACTGCTTTTTCTACTTCCTCCTTCCAAATATCGGTCTTACTCTTGATGCTTAGTGGAGATATCTCTTTTCTTTCAAATCCATTATTGAATGTCCAGGGAAGTTAAATTATTTCCATATGGGTTTGTGTTCCAATTCCTGATGCCAGATATATGTCCATTCATCCTTCGGTGCAGAGATGGTCCAGTGTATCCAATGTACATGGCAAAGGGGCATTGCTGGCACATGACTGCACATATCACATAGGTGGATGTGTAGGTGTTCGAGCCCCTTGCGGTGTGGCTGATGTGGTTAGGTCGAGTAATAGTGTTACCGGTACAGAATAATATCTAGGTCAGGGTGTCCAACTTTTTTTCATCAGGGGCCACACGATAATTTTTTACATGTTATGGGATCCAAACACAAAATAGCCCCAAATCACCTGCCCCCTACCCATCCTCAGACTTAAACCCCTTGCAGCCCCCAACTGCCTCACCAAACCCAGGATTAACTTATTCATAAGCTCCACATGCTGCTGCCCCCACTGTGCCTTCGCTGGGCCATCTCCTTTTCACCACAGCTGCATGGCTCCCCCCAGCCTTCTTACTCCCCCCATGATCATCATGGCAAGGGCAGCTCCCAGTGCCTGTTGTGCTGAAAGAAAAGGACTGAATTTAATTGGTTTAATGGCCAGATCCCTCCAGCTGTCTGTCAAACCAATTAAATTTAGTTCTGCACCAATGTTTCTCAACCTTTTTTTTATAAAGTACCCCTTTAAAAAAAAAAAAAAAAAAAGTAAGTACCTCCAGTATCCACAATTTTCAAACACACAAAATTGCCACCTCTCCACATTAATCCAATACAATCCCCACCCCTCCCCCCAGAGCCAGGCACCTCTAGTCCCCTGGCTTTAACCCATTCCCTCCCTCCCCTCCTCCAGAGCAAGGCCCCCCCACCCCCGTTATAATCCAATGGCAGCGACTGGAGCCACGGCTGCCACTGTCGCTGCTGCCACACACTTCTCCCTCCAAGAGCTGGGGTGGAACGTGTGTGCAGTGTGGTGTACAGTGCTCCCGCAGCTCTGAGCATTTTATTGCTCAAAACCCACATGAGGTTTCTGCGCACATACCCCCTGCCACTTCTCTCTGCCCCTGCCGTGCTGTATGGGAGGCAGCAGAGGCAGGAGCTGCAAATGGCTTCTTAAAGAGCCCTTTAAAAATGGCACTGGTGCCACATCTGCAGGCCAGGTAACAAGGCTCCAGCCCACAAGCTGTGGATTGGACACCCTTGATCTAGGTCATTGATCTCTGTAATGTAAATAGAAGCAAAGGTGTATGGGAGGGGGCTTGTCAATACAAAGTCTCCTTAATTAATAAACATACTATATTAGAACTCTTATTTTATAAACAAATGGGGAATTGAGTTAATAAAATCAAACTTCAGTTACATGAGATGTGGTTTATAATTTGCAGTTTGATTCACTGCGTCACTTTCTTCTTGTCCTTCACACCACTACAAAACAATTTCCAATACATTAAATTCATCATAATGTCAGTTGTATGTTAGCTTGTTCATTGAACACCCCTTCCTTATTTGATTTTTTTTTTTTTAATTTTTCTCCTCCTCAGGAAAAATTGTTTCTGTAACTCATTGATTGTAAGTTTTGTCTTTAAAAATAAAGGCTCTACTGTATTTCAGTACTGCAAGGCTTCAGATAAGCAATGCTTAAAAATATCAGAGGTAACATTTTTATATATAATGGGTGATTTCAGCTAGATGCATGTGAACAGGCTAAGTGGCCGAGAAAGTTAATTGACAATTTAACCTCTCTTCCAAGAAGCAATCACTTTAAGAGGAGTCTCTCAGAAACTAGTAATCCAGCCCAAGATGATAGACAAACAACTTCTTTGCCTCTCTGTTCCACATAGGACTATTCTTCAAGAAAGGGCTTCCCAAGAGACTGTCAAGGAAGCTAAGTGATCATAAAGTGAGATAAATTACTTTTGGATTATGAAGTAGGGCAATTAAATGAAGTGGGGTAAGTAGAAAAGAATTCCCCTACCAAATCAATTTTACTTCTTGCAGTGTCAGGGGTTCCTTTGAGATCTCCGATTTAACTGTCCCTCAGCCTTGCCTTACTTAACTGCAGATGTTAGCTCACAGCAATGAGTGCAGTGCTCGAGTTCAGAGTTCTTACCAACTGCATATGGAAACAATCCCTGGTTTATCCCATTTAGGAAACCAAGTGTATTTAGAGCAGGCATCAGAGCAGTTAAACTCTCAACGTTTTTGTCCAGCTGTCTGTAACGTGTCTTTCTTTGACTACTCATCTCTGTATTTTTCCCACCGTTGGAGATGGGGCACTTCCATTACTACAGTATAGCTGAACGAAAATACATCTGAGTTTACAAATATAGAAAATGGGCTAGTCCTAGTTCCTGAAATGTTACGTTTTGACATTTTTGTACCTACATTGGATTAGGATTGTTGAGCATCCTTGTAAATCGATTTAATTAGCTATAATACTGGGTAGTAGTGTCTTCTAGTTGTGATTTCAATGTAAACAGGCTCAAGCTCTGTGAAAAGATAAATTTAAAATTATTGACCTGATATACTTCTCTAGACATAGTTGCACTTTATAGGGGGGATTTTATTTCATAACCTTCTAATGATACAATGATTAATTTAATCTTTTAAAAGTGTCACTAAATCTTCAAATGCTGTCCATTGGGACTGAGTAGTGCGGGGAGTGGATCACTCAGAATTGTCCTGTTCTGTTTGTTGGCTCTGAAGCATCTGATACTGGCCACTGTCAGAAGATAGGACAATGGGTTTAGATGTACCATTGGTCTGACCTGTTATACCTTGTCTTATGTTCTTAGTTAGCTAACGAGAGGAACACAAATATTTGAAAAAATTGTCTTGTTGGCCATGGTTACAAATCTTGATTAAAGGTTTACATTTGATCACTTTAAAGATATACTCCCTCTACCCAAATAAAAGATTTTAGTGTAAGTGTGAGGGATTGGGGTGCGGGGAGAGCACAGGTTTAAGGAGTAAATAGATGGCTATGGGGAACAGCAGGCTAAAAATTCGCAGTATCACATTGACTCAGTGAGGCAAGCATGCCTACCAAGTAGGGTTGTTTGGCCACAAGCAGTGAATAAAGGACTTTGCAGCTCTAGGAAAGAAATGGAAGCAGGTCAATGAATACAATTTTATATAATACAATGCTGTTTAAAAATTGGTTGACCTTCATGCATAGGTGATGTTAGGAAAAAGAGGAGGACTCATGCAGGAAAGATTGAATCAACAGAGCTCACTCCTGAACTGTGTCAAGTTTAAGCAGTGCTGCAGAGGGTAAAGTAAATTGAGTCTCTTTCTTAGAATAATCTCTATACTGACGTCTCAGCGGGATGGACTCTTTTGTTCCAACTCAGACTTGCTTCAGGTTCTAGCTTTATCCAGTGCTTTAGGGGAGAACAAATCAGAGCACTTATCAGCTTTTAAAGAAATTGCTGAAAGCAACAGAAATATCAGCATTACTATGATAAATTGACTTCCAGTTTTTAACCTGAGTCTATCAGTAGTTTACCCCTTAACTTCTCAGACATCATTACTATTTCTTTCCCATAAATCTGGGTTGTTGCAAAAGAGTTACATCCTTGAAGAGGTTCTGAACTAGGAACAGTGTCTGGCAAGCCCTAGTATCTTGTTTTACATTGACATGTCGGCCCTCAGGACAAATGTTCCTTCATTCTCAAAGACATTTATTTGATAAACTGCAAGACATAGCTTTACTGTTTCTGCCTGAACCCTGCAAGAATGAGAGCAGTGCAATCTAGATGACAAAAGAGCATTACAAATTCACTTAGCAAGAGTGTAGCCTGTCAGAAAATCAAGCTTCCTGTTCATTCATTACTGTGTAACAAGCATAAGGAGGGAAGGCTTCTAAGCTGTCAGCAACCAAGTAAATCTAATTTTCATGGGCTTATAAAGTGAAAGACAAGAATCTTTCGAAAAATTTAGGAGGTCACTTTGGGGAGATCAGTTTATTGTGAGTGGAAGGTGAAATGAAGTAGCTAGATCTTGCATTTTCGTGCCACTATATGTGAGGCTTGCAAATCTCATTTGGTCTGCTTTGAGTGAAGTGTGTTTTGTGTATTGCTTTATTATTAATTATCTTCTCAAAATGAGATTTATATAATGCACAATATTTTCACCTTGCGACAAGCACCTCTGTATGTACTTACTGTAGTGCTGGCAGAATAAGAAATAGAGAAGAAACAATCCAGTTGAGTATTTTCTCCTGGCGATTTGTGCTGCATCTGTGTAATCTTTTTATATGTCTAAGAAACATGCTGCTGCAAAGGAGCCTTGTTTTGCTTTATTTTCCTGGTGGTAGTCTCTGTTGTCTTCTAGTCAGGAACTTAAAGTATGCTTCCATGGTATTTTGTCTTTATTCTTAAAGTCGCTTGCCTGGTTTAGCTTTAAAACATTTTAACTTTTACCACTCTACAGTGAAACCTATCTGAAGTAACTGTGCAAATGATAACTAAACATTTTGTTTTCTGTTAAAGGCTGATCTTTAAAAGAACAAACTTTTACAGAAATTTTGATTACCTCAAGTGATATATTAAAAGATGACCTGCAAAAGAAACAAATTTGCCCTGTACTTTTGGGGCTTTGATAAAAAGCCAGAAAGTGTGTGTGATGTTATTGGATTTTAAATGAACATGAGAACATTATTACAACCACAGTCCTAGGTTTGCACCAAATTGTATGCCAAGTGGACCAAGTTAGGTGTCTAATGAAAGCTGGTGAATCAATTAATCTGTTCATACTGCTTATATGTTTGTATCATTTATATATGTGAAGTTGTAAGTATTGGCTCTGTGCTTGTAGTTGAAATTGTGGTCTCTGGGAGACCACAATAGCAGACATGCCAACCTACTGTGAAAGGATTCCTAGCCAGCTAAAGCTGTACTTAATTCTAGTCCACATCTGAGAAATTTGGCTATGGGCATGTAGCCCAGAAGACTGGCAATGGCAGAATACCCAAAAGAGAATGTGGACAGGTAACCTGCTCATGTGACAATCTCCAATTCGGACATGCTCCCCTACAGAGAAGAACACCGATTTCCTTCCACATGGGCAAGGGTATAAAGGGGAAGTCTTCAATCTAGTTTATCTCTTCAGGAGCCCTATTAGCTGAACTAGGAAGGATGCTAACCCTTCCAAGCAAAGGATGTACTCCAGAGACTTTTAAGATAGCAGCCTCTTCCATCTGCTGCAAGCTTGCATCAAGAACTTTGATCTGTGTAATTTGAATGTTTCATCAATTTTACTCACTATTTTTAATTTTTATGAATAAACCTTTAGATTTTAGATTCTAAAGGACTGATACAGTGTGCTCTTTTAGTAACAGAGAGGAAGCCGTGCTAGTCTATACACTATCAAAACAAAAAGCAGTCAAGTCGCACTTTAAAGACTAGCAAAATGGTTTATTAGGTGAGCTTTCGTGGGACAGACCCACTTCTTCAGACCATAGCCAGACCAGAACAAAGTGTGCTCTTTTGGGTAAGATCTTGAGGTATGCATTGCCCTGGGGATGTGTCTGGTCCTTTTGAGACTTGAAGAACTTGTGTGGATTTGGTGAGATTGGTTTTCATAATTTCTGATCTCTGTAAAGAGGAATACTGGTTGTGGCACAAGGGAAGCTGGAATGTCTGAAGTAATTGCTTGTGTGTCTTCTTGCTGGCCAGAGTGACAACAGAAGTTCTCTTTGTGACTGGTTTGGTGTGCCCGTAGTGGAGGTCCCCCCAGTCTTGAGCTGTAAGTAGCCCCATTTTAAGGAGTTTGCCCTGGTTTGATCCTCTCAGCGGTACCTAGAGACACCTCTTAAATACAAAATGGAACAGAACAAAAAAGCAGTCATGTAGCACTTTAAAGACTAACAAAATAATTTATTAGGTGATGAACTTTGGTGGGACAGACCCACTTCTTCAGATGTTTTAAAACTCTGCTGATTTTTTTTTCCCTATTAGAGATTCAGATCCTGTATAGGCTGAAAGATTTTACAGTAATAACTGGAGAATAATTGATATGGTAACATCACAGAAGGAAAGTTGAATGAAACTTTTTAAAGTCATTGTTTAAAATCTTTCTTTATACTGCCTATTTGAATTCAGTGAGCTATTGTTTTGGGTACAGGAAGCCTTTATTAAAATAGTTTCCATATTTTTGCTCTTCATAGAAGGTGCTACAAGATCACAAATGTCTTGGACCTTCTGAAGATCTTCCAAAAGAAACTCCAAATAGACCAGCTTTACATTCCTAACATTTCTAAGATTAAAAAAAGCGCCTTTTAGAACTTTTAT
Source organism: Carettochelys insculpta (assembly GCF_033958435.1). Taxonomy (NCBI): domain Eukaryota; kingdom Metazoa; phylum Chordata; order Testudines; family Carettochelyidae; genus Carettochelys; species Carettochelys insculpta. Next base: position 49,133,798 of record NC_134137.1, read on the forward strand.
TAATAATCGAGACAAGCTGTAGTAAAAAAATTTTTTGCAGATCATATTTAAGCTGGGATGGTGTTGCTCTTTAGTGCAAGGTCACTATTTTAGGGTATTTTAAATATGGATCATGGCACAAATTAAACTGAATAGCTTCTGTAGTTAAGAGTTTCTATATTAATATGATTATAGACGTGTTGGAGCCCAGCTGGTCAAACATGGTTTTCCAGATATTACATTTCTTCCCTAACTTACAATGAAGGCGTGTTCTTCTGATACACACATTTTAAAGGGAGTATATAAGAAAGATGGGAAAGGTAGAATTTGGGCAGTTATGTAGTTATGAACATTGCCTGGATAATTTTGGGACAAATATTAGATTGTTCCTAGAAAGTAATGTGGTAAATCTTCAGTGGTGTGTTAGGAGAAACTTGATTCAGAAAAGTACTAGTATCTGGTTATCAACGGGATTTAAAAAAAAAATAAAACTTGGGCTAGCATTCTTGGAAATTGAGGTATTTGCAGAATGATCGCTTGATGCCAATACTTTTTTTTCTTGCTGAAATCCCTTTTTTTGGGGGTGGGGGGGGTGGTATTAAATATATCCAAAACTATGTTATTTTAAAATGACCTACTCAAAAGGATTTGGATAATAAGTCTACATTTCGCAAAGTCTATATTTTTGCTGAAATATTTAGGGCAGGCCACAAATCGGTGATATAGATGGGGGTGGGTGGGTGTGTATAATATGAAGTTTCAGAGTGAACATTCTTATTCTTCAATGCACTTTAACCTATGATACCTTTTTGAAGGTGGTAGGACAGCTATGCATATAGACTCTATAGTTTGGAGGCCGGCTGTCTTAAACATCTAGGCTACGTCTACACTAGCCCAAAACTTCGAAGTGGCCATGCAGAAGGCCATTTCGAAGTTTACTAATAAAGTGCTGAAGTACATATTCAGCACCTCATTAGAATGCTGGCAGCCGTGGCACTTCGAAATTGACACAACTTGCTGCTGTGCGGCTCATCCAGACGGGGCTCCTTTTCGAAAGGACCCTGGCAACTTTAAAATCCTCTTATTCCTGTCTGCTGTTAGGAATAGGGGGATTTCGAAGTTGCCGGAGTCCTTTCGAAAAGGAGCCCCATCCGGATGAGCCATGAGGCGGCAAGCCATTTGCATGGCCATTTCGAAGTTTTAGGCTAGTGTAGACATGGCCATATATTTTATGTATATTTACGTGAAGGGTCTTTGGATCTAAAAATGTATCAGTGTGTGTTAGAATTACAGAACTGGAAGGAACTTTGAGGTCATCAAGTTTAGTCCCCTGCACTTATGGCCGCACCAAGTAGCATCTGGACCAGTGGTTCCCCACCTCTGGGGTCTGTGAGGGTATTGCAGGGGGCCCATGCAAAAAATAAAATAAAATAAAAATGATCATAGAAAATAAGTTTTAAATAAATTGCAACGGTACAATCAATTATTTTTAAATTATTTTCCAGTAGCGTTAATTGTAATCCGAAAATATATGTTGTAGTTTCCTTTTTCATTTAATGAAATGTACGTGATGGCTAGAATTGGCTTTGATGGGGTCTACAGGTGGTTTGGGGGTGGGGGGGTGATTGAGGGTCCACACTAGTGAAAAGTTTGGGAACCACTGATCTAGACAGCATTCCTTAAACTTTTTGAGACCATAGAACACCAAACAATAATCTTTATGTGGAATGCCTATAAAATTTAAAAAAAAAGGTTGTCAGGCCAAGAAAACAGCAACATCTACAACAAAACAAAATGAAGTAATTTAATCAGGTATCATAGCAATGGAGACATAACATTGTGTTTGGTTTTAATAACAGAAAATATATACCATCAGTGTATATCAGAAAAGTGTCAGACGCTCATGGCACATCTGTGAGTTGTTCACAGAGCATAGTTTAAGAAACACTGATGTAGACCATCTCTGACAGGTATTTGTCTAACTTGCTCTTAAAAATCTACAGTGAGGGAGATTCACGAAATTCCCTAGGCAGTTTATTTCAGTGGTTAACCATCATAACTGGATGTTTTCCTTTATGTGCAGCTTAAACCCCCTTTGCTGCAAGTTAAGCCCATTGCTTCCTGGTCTACCATCAGAGGTTAAGGAGAATACTTTTTCTCCCTCCTTGTGACAGCTTTCTGGGTACTTGAGAGTTATCATGTCCCCTCTGTCTTTACTTTTCTAAACTAAACAAACCCAGTTCTTTCAGTCTTCTCTCATTGGTCATGTTTTTTTACACCTTTAATCATTTTCCTTACTTTTCTCTTGAGCCTCTCCAGTATGCCCATATATTCCTTGACTGTGTACTCCAGTGAAGGCCTAATGAGTGAATAATAGAGTGGAAGAATTACTACTTGTATACAACACTTCTGTTAATACATTCCAGGATGATGTCTGCTTTTTTGCAATGGTGGCCCACTGACTTATAGCTTGTTCTCCACTATTACCCCATTTTATATGTGTGCCACTGACTGTTACTTTATAAGTAGAGTACTTCGCATTTCTCCTTATTGAATTTCATCCTGTTTACTTCTCACTGTTTCTCCAGTTTGTCCAGATGATTTTGAAATGTAAGCCTTTCCTCCAAAGAACTTGCTACCCTTCCCAGTTTACAGTCATCTTGGGTATTCTAGGATGCTTTTCATCAGGTCCTGGTGACTGGGAAACATCTAACTTGTCTAGGTAATTTTAACTTTTTCTTTTCCTCTTTTAGCTTCCTAAGTATTTCATTTGCACTGGTATTCACTATCTTAGGCATCCAATCACCAGCAATCTTCTTGGTGAAAACTAAAACAGAAATGATTATGCATTTCTGCCTTTTACACATTTTCTGTTATTCCCTCTTCATTGAGTGATGGGTTACCCTGTTCATGGTCTTTGTCTTACTTCTAATTTTTATAGGAGGTTTTGTCTCCAGGTAACTTGAGCTCATTTTGTGTTTTGGCGTTTCTAACTTTGCCCCTGTATACTTTTTGGTTTTTTGCATTCATCCTTTGTAACTTGACCTCATATTCTACTTTTTGTAAGACTGCTTTCTGTTGGTTAGATCATTCAAGATTCCGTGAACAAGATCTGGTTAACCCAGGGTGGTCTCTTGCTGAAATTCCCATCTCTCCTTCTCAGTGAAAGAGTTTGTTCTTGTGTCCTTAATATCTAGTTGAAAAACTACCAACTGTCTTCAGTTATGTTATGATCTTCTCCTATTGTGACTGACTTCACCTTGTATCTTTTGAGGTTGGGAGAATACTTTTTGGGATACTAAATCGTTTGTATTTGACTTTGAACATCTCTGTGTATAACCTGCTTGCTAGGCGGAGTCAGCAGCAACAAGGGCCATGTTCAGTATCGAGGGGATAAAGCAGAACAAGCTTAGGCTCCTATTCAGTAAACTGGAAAAACTAAGCACCACCAATTGTTTCCTATGAGGCAGTATTTTCCCTCTTGCAAGCATTGTGTCTTTCTATCACTTTAATAAAAAAGGAAAGGGAGCTTAAGGTTACTGTAATCAGAAACAATCAGTTCAAGTCACAAATCAGAGATGCTTCATTTGTTTCATTATCGTTAAATGCAAAATATATTGGCTGTTTCTACATCCTGTTACATGCTAACAAACGGCCCAAAATATGCTAATGAGGCACTGATGCAAATTCCCTGTAACTCATTAGCATAAGGTCACATGATTTGGAGTCTGGAAGACGTTCTTCTGGGCTTCAAAACCCCATCTAGAAGCGCGGCTCCTGGGTGCGGGGGGGTGTCTTCCAGAAGGAAGTCCTTCCAGAGGCCCCTTCTTCCTGAAAAGTTTTGGGAAGAAGGGGCCTCTGGAAAAAGGACTTCCTTCCGGAAGACAGGCAGGGAGCCACGCTTCCAGTCGGCATGTTGGAGCCCGGAAAAATGTCTTCTGGACTCTAAATCATGTGACCTTATGCTAATGAGGCATGGGGAATTTGCATCCGTGCCTCATTAGCATATTTCGGACTGTTTATTAGCATGTAGAAACGGCCATTTTGTAAAGAAAATTTGATATATTCAGCATATTTAAGGTAGTTTTATTTAAACCATTTTTAAAAGATTTTGTACATTAATTGAATTCCAATTTCCATTCGAATACAGTTTGGCATGTGGTTACTAAAATAATCATAAATTAGTAAATAAGAGATGTCATTCCCTATCTTCTAACATAAAAAATAAGAATAAAAATAAAAGTTTGAGCCATGTAATTTTTTAAATGTGTATGTATATAAATATGAAGTATCTTCCTTATGAGGAAAAAACCTTTAAATTTAATTTAATGTGCCCCCATGGGAATTCTCGGTTATGCCACCCAAACCAACCTTATATCAGCTATGTGAGACATGTTATGCAATATCCATATATTTGTGATCACATGTTAATGCTGGTGGGCTCAAACTGATTTTTTTAAATCAAACTTATTTTGAGAGACATTCATTTTCTTTTTTTCTGAACTCAAGGCATAGCTGAAATTCTTTTGGGTATCTTAATTGCACATTTTCATACCTGATGTGTGTGGTTTTCTTTTAAAATGTAACTGTAGTTGTGTATTTTCCTGGATATGTAATGTTTGTGAATAATTAAAATATTCATATTTATTTTCCCTTGTGTACACATCCACTAACTTTCCCCTCCTCCACATCACCTTACACATGCCAACAAACAGTTCATCTTGTCAGTCTTTCACACTCCCTTTTGCCCGTGTCTATGAACAGGTTCTCCTCTTCTTTCCCTCTGTTCAGTAGGCCAAGTGCAGTGGGGAGTTTATGAAAATAAATATTTAGGATTGATGGCATTTTGCTCTTCTTCCTAACTGAAATTTTTGGTTTCAGCACAAGATAGCTCACAAAATCTTCTCCTTCAAAGAACTCCACAAAGAACTGTCCTTTATGAAAGTGTCCATCTCTCATTGTTCTCACTAGAACTGAAGCACCAGGCTGAAGGATAGTAACTACTTCACATTGTTCCCAATAGGGGAAAAACAAAACTGCCTTGAAGATTTTCCTTGTGTGCCAGGTGGCAAAGATGAACATTACGATCAGCTATTGAATGGAGGCAGTGGCCATCTTTACTGAAAGCAGTGTGTGATATGAGTTCTCCAAAGAATAATAAAAGCTGGTAGTCATTTTGAAAAAGGATCATTTCTTACACGTTTCACTGAAGGCCTGTCATTACCTCCTGCTCAAGGAGAAACTTCCATTTGTGAAGAACTGTTGAAAAAATTAATCGTTAAATTGAAAAATTGACCATCGAAAAATTACATTAAACTGCCTGTTGTACCAAAGTTTCAGCTTTGATGCCAGTTTTTGTTTAAATAACATACTTTACCTGTGATTGTTTGTGTGTGGGTGGAGGAAGGAGGAAGTCATTTACTCCATGAAGTGTTAACACTGTGGGAAGGGTAGATGCTGTATTCTTTATACATAACAAAGTGGCCAAATTCTAACTTTGATGGAAAATTGAACTCAATGCTAACCATTCAGTTGTGATTGGTTACTCTTTAAAATTCTGGAGGTATGGTCAAATGTAAATGTGGAAGATGAAGACCCAGAGGTCTTAATCCTTGGAATTCAGTCTTGTGGGTTTGTTTTGATTGATTGGAGGGCCCTTACCATAAACAGACAAGCAGACCGTCCACCAACTGAGAATAATTTAGGTTGCAAGCTTACAGACAGTGATTTACACCTTTTCTCCACTGTAAAAGCAGCTGTTGCCTTGGTGTCTGTGCACTGCATGGCTGGGGTGAACTTGGCACACAGCTCCAGTAAAGTAGCCTTCTGCATATGAAAGCTCAGGGATGGGCAACCATGAAGAGTGGGTGTGCTGCACTCAATGGCCCTCTTTCACTTCAGTGGGCTGCACCAGCCTACAGCCTACTGGGTTTCCACCTGCATCCTCTGTGCAACCCCCTTCCCTACGCCCCTCTCACATCCCAGGTCACTGGAACCCCACACTTAACTGCTTTTTCCCATGCCCTCCTGGAACTTTCAGATAAGTTGTGAATTGCCTGATCTGCACTCTGTCCTTACTACCCCCTCACTCATTGCTACAGTAGGCTCATACTTTGTATGCATGCTGCTGTAGTGTCTCACACAGAAGACCAGCTTCAAAAACTGCTGGATCAGTTCTCCAAAGTGTGCACGGACTTTGGGCTTACCATCAGCCTAAAGAAGACGAATGTACTCGGTCAGGATGTTGCTGAATCCCCATCAATCAGCATTGACAACTATACGTTAGAGGTAGTCCACGAGTTCGTTTACCTCAGGTCCACCATCACTGACACCCTGTCGTTGGACACTGAGCTAAATAGGAGGATCGGAAAAGCGGCCACAACTCTGTCCAGACTCAGCAAGAGAGTGTGGAATAACAACAAGCTGTACACTCACACCAAAATGCAAGTCTACAGAGCCTGCATCCTCAGCACCCTCCTTTATGGCAGCGAGACTTGGACCCTGTATGCCCGCCAGGAAAAGAGGCTGAACGTCTTCCACTTGCGCTGCCTCAGGCGCATCCTTGGAATATCATGGAAGGACAGAGTTACCAACACTGCCATCCTCGAGCAAGCTGGAATCCCAACCATGCACACCCTCCTCAGGCAACGTCGACTCCGCTGGCTTGGCCATGTCCACAGGATGAACGATGGAAGGATTCCAAAAGATATCCTGTATGGTGAGCTAGCCTCTGGCAAAAGACCTCCCGGACGCCCCCAGTTGCGTTACAAAGATGTCTGCAAGAGAGACCTCAGAGAGGTAGACATCGAGCTGGACAACTGGGAAGAACTAGCAGACGACCGCAGCAGATGGAGGCAGGGGTTACACAAGGGCCTTCAGAAGGGCAAGTTGAAGATCAGACAGCTAGCAGAGGAGAAGCGAGCACACAGAAAGCACAATAAGGACTTGCCAGACACCCACTACATCTGCAAGAGATGCAGCAAGGACTGTCACTCGTGTGGGTCTTTATAGTCACAATAGACTCTGCAAATGAAGTCCTCAATTGAAACTTTAAAGGGCGCGATCCATAGTCTATGCAGACTGAAGGATGCCTACTACTGTGTAGTATGCAATTATACTAATAAGCCTTGATGGAGCCTTTCACAGGACATAATTATTAGTCCTGCAAATAAATTACCTTGCAGTACTTGGCTGCGTCTACACGTGCACGCTACTTCGAAGTAGCGGCAATAACTTCGAAATAGCGCCCGTCATGTCTACACGTGTTGGGCGCTATTTCGAAGTTGAAATCGACGTTAGGCGGCGAGACGTCGAAGTCGCTAACCCCATGAGCGGATGGGAATAGCGCCCTACTTCGACGTTCAACATCGAAGTAGGGACGTGTAGACGATCCGCGTCCCGCAACATCGAAATAGCGGGGTCCTCCATGGCGGCCATCAGCTGGGGGGTTGAGAGATACTCTCTCTCCAGCCCTTGCGGGGCTCTGTGGTCACCGTGGGCAGCAGCCCTTAGCCCAGGGCTTCTGGCTGCTGCTGCTGCAGCTGGGGGTCCGTGCTGCATATACAGGGTCTGCAACTAGTTGTTGGCTCTGTGTATCTTGCACTGTTTAATGAAAGTGTGTCTGGGAGGGGCCCTTTAAGGGAGCGACTTGCTGTTGAGTCCGCCCCGTGACCCTGTGTGCAGCTGTGCCTGGCTCCCTTATTTCGATGTGTGCTACTTTGGCGTGTAGACGTTCCTTCGCTGTGCCTATTTCGATGTTGGGCTGAGCAACGTCGAAGTTGAACATCGACGTTGCCAGCCCTGGAGGACGTGTAGACGTTATTCATCGAAATAGACTATTTCGATGTCGCAACATCGAAATAAGCTATTTCGAAGTTGGGTGCACGTGTAGACGTAGCCCTTATGTTTTTAATGTGCCTTATTTTATATGTCCTAATTTATTACAATTTCTTTTTTTTTTTTAAAAAAGTCAAATGTTTGACACAATAGCCAGATGGCTACAATATTCTCAAAAATAAAAATTTTAAAACTTGCCTTAATGTGTGTTTGTGAGCTATCGGGAGCAATTACGTCAGTTCTTACATGCGTTTAGATTTCCTTATGGGCATAGGTAAGGGTGTGGGGGAGATATAGCAAAATAACTAATCTTTGCAGTGTCTCAAACCAGGAAAATCAAAACGAGCTGTAACTTAAATGCACCACTGTTTGGCTAGCTATTGCAGTATAAGTGCTTATAGAAAATCACAAACCGTTTAGGGACTTCATTAAGTCTAATTTTTCTGGTGTTTTCTTAAGTCAACTGTTTTTAATTTTAATGCAGCTTTGATTCACACACAAGTGTTAGCATTCAAGGAATCTATGCATATCTGATTGCAAGAGACTAATTTATAAAACACATTGTTCATATGAACACCAGACAAAATTATGGCAGGAAACAGGAGACAAAATCCATCATCAGCATAGAAGCATGTCCTCTGGAGTGCTGGTTGGAACGTGCAGGGATATGAATATTTATCAAGTCTGGCACGTAAATAATTTGCCATGCCAACTACAGATGTACTTTGTGAACACCTGCTTTCACTTTCAGGTGATAATGCTGCCTGTTTCTCCTTTGCAATATCTCCAGTAAATGTAAACAAACCTGTTTGCCTAGTGATTGGCTGAATGAGAAGTAGGAATGAGTGGATTGGTAGGGGCTAAAGTTTTGTGTTTGAGTGCAGTTATGTAACCAAAAAAAACCCACTAACAGTACAGTATTTGTATCAGATGAATTGAAAAATACCGTTTCTTATGTTCTCTTTACAGTGCAAACGTTTGTAATATAAACTGGGCACTGTACAGTTTGTTTTGTAATTGAAATCAGTATGTTTGAAAATATAGAAAGCATCAAAATATTTGTAATTTAAACTGGCTTTCTGTTCTTTAACAGTGTGGTAAAATTGCGATTTAAGCATGATTTTCTTAAAAAATTAAGTTGATTTGTTTTGAGTTAATTGTTTGTATTGATGGCGATTATTAGCCCTAGTAATAGTTAAACTACAATATATTGAAACCCTTCCCATACTTTTCAGAAGCAGCATAAGGCATGGGGAGTCAGGGGTAATGGAAGAGCTGAGAGAGAGGCAAACAATTATTTGGAGGGAGATTCGGTGTGAACCTGGAGAGCTGGTGGTTATGGATGGAAGAAAGTGGGAGATGTGTGGAGCAGGTTCTTAGAGTGGGGGATTATATGGGAGTTTGGGAGCCTCGTCTCTCTCATTCAGTCACACACACACCTGCCCCTGTTGCTATGTGGCCCAGCAGCCCACCCTTCTATTCAGCCCTGCGCCCAGTGTTGTCACCCCACTAGCTCCTGAGCCTGCACACCCGTGTGTGACCCCTCAGCAGCCTCCTGTACCTTGCTTTGTTCATCCTAAGCTGCCTTTATCTGGCCCCGCTGTGAGGAATGCGGCTTCTGTGCAGGATGCCTGTGCCCCCGTGCCACAATAGCTGCTGGTAGGCAAAAGATGTAACTGCAGTTTGTCCAGCTCTGCAGATAAACATTGGCAGGGAACATGAATTCTGCAAGTGCACAGTAACACAGATTTCCTTGAGTAATTTAGCTCCACACCACTACTGGCAGCATGTAGAGTTATGTCTAACTACACACCATGGTGAGTAACAGTCAGTCTTCGCAGTGCAGTGTGTAGTTATTCACGTAAGTGAGAGGTTGTGGAATGGGCTTAGCAGTGTAGAGCTGCTGCAGCTTTCTCCCCATTTATGGAGTATTTCCCTGCAGCAGGGAAAGGCTCTGTCAGCTTTCTTGGGCAGGAAAGGGTTCGGAGTGCCAGAGGCTTCTCCTTTGCCTTGCCACTGCTGGAATCTCTGCCTGCTAAAAATAGCAATCGAGATCGGATAGTGTTGTTTGGGCATATATGGTTCATAGCCACTGGGTTCAGGAGCATCTTTACTCACCTTAGTAGTACCTCCTATCTAAGCTGCTGCTTATACTCATGCACAGACTGTGTGTGGGGTATGTACACAACAGGCCACCATAAGAAGTGCTCAGTATAGGTATCCTCTAAGTATGTTATCAGCTGTGTTTATTTTAAAAAAAAAGTGGGTAAACTAACCTAAACTTATTTCCGAGTTTAGAAATGGGTAAACTCAGTTTGCCCAAGTTTACAAATGATTCTACCATTTTCTAGCATAAAGTTGTAACTCACTTTCTTAGTGTAGAGTCTTACTTCTTAATATTTGATAACCACTACATCAGTGGGAGAAGCCTTTAGACAATAGTTTTAAGGATATGCTTTTATTTTAAGTCTTTAAAGCTGGCTGAATTGGTGTGATATATCAAACTGGGATAGTAAACTTAGATGATGGGTTATGTAGCTTTTTTTGTAGTGTATATTTTTGTATAGTGACTGGTATTAAACCTGTATCTTGAGATTTTTCATGTTCATGTAAAATGTCTGTCTGAAGATGTACATAATAACTCTTGGCAAAACTTATGTTGCAGAGAGAACCCCTTACTCCTGTTGTGTTTTTTAAGTGAGATGGAGAAGAGGCAGTGACCTAATAGATGCGTATCCTGATGAGCTGACCAGTTCATAGGGCAATGTTGGAACTCTTGAAAGCTTATGTTTGCTGTTGCAGGTGGAAGAAAGACATCACAATGACACTTAGTCTGAGGGACATAGTTTAAAAAGCCCTGGGGAAAAGACACTGCGAGGGAAAACCTAAGGGGCAGAGGTAGCAAAGGAAAGCCTGTGTTTTGGATACTTACACAGCTTTATCACAAAGTAAAGACCTATGATTTTATCATGCTGCATTTGATTTAAAACTGGTGAAACAAAGCTAATTTATTGTTTCAGAGACAAATGTTGTTTAGGATTATCTTGGTATATGTATTGTATATTTATTTTTTTTCCACAGAAACCTGCTAATATTTTAGTTATGGGTGAAGGTCCTGAGCGAGGAAGAGTAAAAATTGGTATGTTATATCTTTGATAAGTCCCAGTGTAGCATTTAAGTTAGAATGTTCTAAAGGTGCAGTTGAATCACTTAAGATAGTTACTTAAAATAATAGTATATGCTAGATACTTTACCAAAAGCCATTTTGAGTGACTGGCTCTTTGTTATCAGATCTTCGCACCAGTTCCTAAGAGTGCACAGCTACAGCCTTATCAATGAAAGAGAGAGAAAAATCCCTATGCTGTTATGTTATATGGGTTTGTGCTGGGAGGGGGATTCATATGGGAAAAAGATAACAGGCAGCTTGGAAAAGTGAAGGAGAATAAGTGAGATTTTAAATTACCTCCTTTTACCACCGAAGTGCCAAGACAGTAACTTGCTCCGTATTTTAAAAACTAAACAGGAAACTGTTTACTATTGCAAATATTAAATTTTATAATAAAAGCGAGAGTGGCTGTTGGATTACAAACTGCCCATGAAAGGATAGCCAGGTTCCTGAAAAACACAGGAAGCTAACAGTCTTAAAAAGTCCAGAAAAATTGTTTGAGAGAGACAGTTTATTAAGAACTAACACTAAATATCTTCACAATGGTGAGGGGAAAGTAGGGTGGGAGGGAAAGAAACTGAAGCTTTTCCCCTTTTATCCTTCATTTTGCAGAATCTCCAAATAATTAAATAAAGTCTGTTTTAAAAAGTAACTAAAATAATCTAACCATAGTCTAACAGTAGTGAGCCATACCATAGCATGCACTAGTACAGCATTGTTACAGCATCAGCCTTCTAATGCACAGCCTATACTGTTATACTAATATAGGCAGGCACTCCATTTTGACAGATTTTTTTTAAAGGTTTGTTTTTCACTTCCCTCTGACCTTTTCTTTAATGAAATGATTCTTCCTCAGTATCGCTCTGTATTTTGTGGTGGTTTTGTTAATCTGAAGCACCAACTGTTAATCACTAATTTGCTAAACAAGGGTGGGATTTTCCTGACATGCTTGACACTGGCCTAACTCTGCTGCTATTGAGAGCTTTGGGAAATGACTTCAGTAGGAGTAGAATTAGGTCAATTCTGAGCACTTCAGCAAATGCCATCCTTTAAAAATTTAGCACCCACCAGAGAGAGATTAGTGATAGAGACCAAGGTCTTCTATCTACAAAACAGGTACAGCATGGACAGCAGAAGTGAACATTTTATCCCATTACCTTATTCTTTGTGGAGCATGCGCTGCCAAGAATGAGAGGTCAGTCTCCATACACATGCAGTGTCAGCTGCGGTGGTGGCTTTTGTGATGTAGACTATTATCCATTAGTATTTTCTCACAGACCACCAACTTATTTCACAAGTGGTAGTTATGTGCTAAGTCATTTGGTAATAACTTTAGATTGCTACTAAATTTGGTCAGATGTTGCTGATGGACAGGTTAAAGATTCTGCATCCGACCACCAGTCCTCTGAGCCATCCAGTCCCAACAATAGAAAAGCCTTTATTTCTAAGCATGTTATCCGTTTGAAAAACTTGTAATTTTAACATGATTTTGCAACAGTAAGAAAAGAATCACCCTACTAAAGGCTTCCACTCTTCCAGTATTAATACATTTTTAAAAAACACATAACTGGTATATTTAACATAAAATAAGCTTTATAGTTTTTTTTGTGCTATTTTGAGTCCACTTTTTACTGGGTATGTCCCCACATTTTAAAGATATCTATGAATTCTTCATACCTTGAATTATCTTGATTTTTAATGTAGAAAACTGTAAAATGTTTCTTAAATGCAATAAATTTTTAAGTAGGGATATACATAGAGGCAAACAGTTACTTTAGATTGTGGAGCAAAATTAGATGCGAGTATTTACTCTGCAAGTTTTACTCAATAACTGAGTTATTACATGTGGAATGTGTTTAACCCCTTCACTCTCAAAAGAGTCGTAGACCCCATGCTCTTTCCTGGTCCTACTCAGTATATATAGGCTCCCACACCATGATACCAAATTATTTAGTGTTTGGGACTTCAATAACCAGGGTTAGTGGGAACACTCACAATCTCTATCCTCTGTCCATCTTGTTCTGTACCATCTAAATTCTGGTGAGTTCAGACAGCTCTATGGGAAGCTATAGATTACAAATCAAAACAAGCAGTTTAGACAGAAGATTTTTTCTGAACGTGTTATTAGTAAAGGGAAATTTTTCCAAAATGAAAGCAATTTTAAAAGCATACCTTAAATGGTTTCATCTTGGTACCGGTGATACTTTGTGACCAATTTAAAGTGAAAGGAGGAAGAAGATACCCTCATGGTTGGAGTCACTTCTTGTTTGGGTCATGAAGGAAACTGTGCTTCAGCTGCAGTCAGCTTTGCATAGGTAGTTTTTGTCATATTGTATGTATTATAAACCATTCTAACCTTTGCAGAATTACTATTTCACCCACTTTTTTCCCCTTTAATGTCTCCTGAATGAACAGCCCTGTGATAAAGGAATATTCCACCAGGCAGAAAACTGATCCCTGTGCTGGCCAATAGGGACTTACCCAATGTTCTGAGAGCTACATGAGTTGGCATGCTTTTTTCAGAACAGTGGTAAATTCTTGATTCTAAAAGGCTTGCTTTAGCAATGATTTATAATGAAATACTTTAAAGGTGATGCTGCTGAATAATTTCAACATTACTATAGGAAATGGTTAAGTTAGATTATCAGATTCATATTTACTATAGTATGTTTGCCTTTTAGCACAGTTTTGGTAGATCTAACAAATGAGCTCAAATATTTCATTTGATCAATGTGAAGTTTTCTTCACTTTTTAAGAAAGTTCATTTCTTTTTTTCTTTTTTCTTTTTTTTTTTTTTTTTAATTTTGCAGCTGATATGGGCTTTGCCAGATTATTTAATTCACCTCTGAAGCCTTTAGCAGACTTGGATCCAGTAGTTGTAACATTCTGGTATCGAGCTCCAGAATTACTTCTTGGAGCAAGGCATTATACCAAAGCTATTGGTAAGTAAAATTAAATATCAGTTTATTAATGTGTTACTTAGGCAAACGATACCTGAATTACTGAAACTTTGACATGTAAGGATAAACATGGGAGGGTACAACAGAGGCAGAATAGTACACCTTTGAATTATTTGAGGGAACATTAATCACTGGCATTTTATTTAATTTAAATACTATTCTTATAACTGTTTCTTGAGTAGTAACATAGTAAATTTTCTAAGGTTTCTATGTATAATTTTATTATAGGTTCTTATCGTTTAGAATTTTCAAAAAGCATATTTCTACTTGAAATACAATGAAATATTGCCACACCACCTCAAAATTGTAAAAATCCAGAAAATAGTAGGAGGGAGCAGAGTACTTTAGCTGCATCACATTGGGTTTTTACTGCTTAGAGTTTATTGAGCGCACAAACCAAAATTGAAAATTGTGAAATGTATAGAGTGGAGAAGGTTTGAGCTGCACTGAAACTACGCTGCAACTGTCAAGATTTGATGTGTCTGACACACCTTTTCATTTACTACTTTGTTTTCTTTTCCCCCAAAGAAACTGCTGCTTTTTTAAAAAAATGAGATTAAACTGCTATTCCAGGAGTTGGGGAATTGTTTTTGGTTTGGGTGGCCACTGACCCACAGAAAAAATGAGTCAGGAGGCCATACGCAAGTGAGAGAAAAAAAAAAAAGACAGACACTCCCTTCAAGCTCCAGCTGTATGGTGGGTGCGTGTGGGGTGACATTGGAGAGGTTACATATCCCCCAGGCTGGATTAATTTCTGGTGACCTGGGCCTGGTACATTTTTTTGGGGGGGGGGGGTGCTGGGGTTTGGGGTCGAGCCAAAATTGAGGGGTTTGGAGTGTGGGAGGGGGCTGCCAGGGAACAGGCTTGTAGATAGGAGTGAGGTTTCTAGGTAGGAGGCACGCTGTGGGAGTGAGCACATGGAGTCTGCCTGTGGGACTGGGCTCGGGTGAGTACGCAGGATCTGAGCAGAGTGGAGTGTGCAGGAGTGTGTTGACAGGATGCAGAATCTGGGAGGGAGGGAAGGGTCAGGAATGGGTTGGGATGGGGACGTCGGGTATGAGCAGGAGGAAGGGTGCAGGAGCAGGATGGGATAGAGGTGGGAAGGAGCAGGGGATTGGGGTGCATACCTGGCACAGCTTGGTGGGAATGGGCACAGGTGGGGCCACATGGCACTGTGCACTGCAAGAAAGTGCTCTTTCCAGGTACAGGCCCCACCACTCCCATTGGCCACAGTTCCCAGCCAATGGGAGCAACAAAGGTGATACCTATAGGAAGCACTTCCCTGCAGCACACAAAGGTGCTTCCTCCCTGTGGTAGATAGAGTCTGTGGGTCAGATCCAGCCCACAGCTTATGTTGATTGGGCTCATGGGGCTCGGATCTCCCCAGTACCAGGGAGCTGAGCCTGTCTGGGACAGAGCATGAGTCCTGAGCCTTAAGCCTCACTGGCCAGATCAAGGCAAGCAGCAGGCCACATTTGGACTGCAGGCTGCAGGTTCCCTACCCCTGTACTGTTCCGTGGGAGGGTTGCCACCCTGAATTTTTAATTCAAGATAAGTTTTTAACAGAAGAAAAATAGGTTCTTCCTTTCTTTAAGGCTATCTGAAAGAAGCACCTAAATGACTGGGGAAGTGCCTTCTACTGGTATTGATCTGCTTTAAACAGCTCCAGCATGGCACTGCTGAATCTGTTCTCACAGTAAGCGCTTGCTGTCAGTCTGTGAAAAGTGCCGAACAAGAGAGTGGGAACTGTCTGTGGTGGTTGTACAAACTTATCATGGGCCAGACTTGACAGCAGTATGAAATTTTCTTAGAGCTTTAATTAGGTTTTTGAGAGTGATAGAGGTACAGAAGAAAAGAAAAGGTGTGGGGAGACGGTGGAATTCTCCATTGCATGCTGGTTTTGACTACTTGTCTTGCTAGGCAGAGTTATTGTAGCCTTCTTGAAAAGAACTTCAAGTTGTGTCCCTGTGGGTGTTCCACTTGCAGTGCATTTACACACCATGTGTCTCAAATTTTACGTAATAATGTCAGTTAGGTTCAAGGATGTGTCCCCTGCAGCCTGGTGTCCTGCAGTGAGGCTATATAGAGTGGACGGGCAAACAGTCTTCAAGACTTTCTCAGCTGCTTCTGCCTGCGATGGAGTCTCAGCAGTATCTGAGAGAGCTTACCTCAACTGTATTTTTCTCTCGTTCTTATTACAGTAAACTCTTTCATATCCAGCAGCCCTGTGACCAGGAAGTTGCAGGATATTCAAATATTCTGGATAATAGAGAGGTATAACCTAGCAAAGCATAACACTAAAAACAAGATTAGGTATTAAGAAATGAACAAATGTATGAAGAGTACTTTATTTACCAACATCAGTAGTGTTGTACACTGTAAACAAACGTATTTATTTGTATTTATTTTAACTATACTGCACTTATGGGAAAAGTAACTAAAATTTACTTAAGATTAAAATGCTGGTTATTTGAGAGTTGCAGATGATAGAATGCCGGATATTAAAGAATTTAGTGTAATTTAGTTTTTTAGAGATTTCTGAGTGTGTTAACCATAGTAATTTTGCAGATTTTTATTTGTCTTTTTTTAAAAAGAATTCTACTTTAATGATGAGAACTGTTGTTTCTTTACCTCTTTTTCTGTTTTCCCCTCTCTGTGGAACCTAAACCCTGGGAGGTTATGCCTGGTTTTCCCTGGTTTAAATTCTGCCTTTCATGCCTAGAGGGTACTTCAGTGACAGACATTCCTAGTGAGTTCAGTGCCTTGAGTTTTCACATGCTCCCAAAAAGGGTAATTTCTTTCTGAAGTTAAAATCAAGGGCCAGAAAGAACCTGAATTTAAACTACGTCGCTTCATGATAGTTTGATCTGACCAGCTTTTGACTCTAACCAAGGGATTCCTCTACACCAGTGGTTCCCAAAATTTTCGGCATCATGTCCCCCTTTTGATTTTTGAGAAACCTTCACCCCCCCCACCTCTTTTATTTCTACTGTGGGCCAGCCACCTGTCAGCTGCCAGCCTGAGCCTCTCCCCTCCCCCCAAAGGCAGGCACTGAAAGGCCCTCATCTAAACACCGCCTCCTCCTCCTCCCACTGACAACCCACACTCACTCACCTTTGCAGGAGGCAGCTTGCTCCACGTGGGCCTTCACAGTCTGCCTGCTTTTTATAGTGGCTGTGCTGGGTCGCCCATGTGAAATGGCAGGGGCTGAGAGCTGGAAGCAAGAGCTGGCTCTTTCTTGGGCTGGGTTGCCTAGCGCCCCTCTGGAATTTCTTCATGCCCCCCAGTTTGGGAAACCATGCTTTATACATAGCAACGAAGGGTCCTGTGGCACCTTATAGACTAACAGAAAAGTTTTGAGCATGAGCTTTCGTGAGCACAGACTCACTTCAGGACCCTTCGTTGCTATTACAGATCCAGACTAACACGGCTACCCCTCCAATGTATGACACCATGCTTTATACAGCGCTCTCTGACAAGTCAATAACTTCCTTTCCTCATCCCCAGATGTAGTTGCCATGCTTCCTCCAGTGTCCGCACCAGTGATTTTAAATCACTGCAGGACTTCACTAAAAGAATAGTGGAGTCCTTGAGATTTAATTGAGGGAAGTTAAGGAGTTGTGGCATAAATTACGTGACATTCTGCACTCTTAATCATTTGTCTGCATTGATAATGAAGCCTTGCTAGACTAGACACAGCAAAAACAAGATGGGATATGACTTACTTTGACTTAAACCTTTGTACTCTAGGTGGAGCATAGGTCATCTGCCAGTCTTTTCCACTTCATCCTTCCAGGTCATCCCCTCTCAGTATGATGGTGGTGTTGTTGGACTGGTTGATCCTTATTGTCTCGTCTTTCCCTTGTTAATTCCTCGTCCCGTCATTGTAGGTTCAGACCGCCATTTGGTCACGGTAAAGCTCAAGTTCAAATTCAAGTGGTACAACACAAAAGCAACCAAGATGGGATTGAGATTCAACATGGAACAGCTGAAGGATATAGATACAAGCCAGTCTCCAAGTAGAGCTGTCCAACAGGTTTGCACTTTTGACAAAACTCATCCTGAAATGTTTCCATGAAACAAATTTGGGCACACCCCAAGATAGCCTGGAAGGAGACCTGTGATAAAACATTGGGAAAGAGGATGAGACTTCATAAAGAATGGATCACAGCAGAAACTCTGCAAAAAGTGAAGGAACGAAAGGACAGAAAAGCTGCAATAGCAACAGCTAAACAAGAGCAGCCAAGGTGGAAGGTCAGAGACTGTATTCAGAAGCCAACAGAGAAATTAAAAAGTCTGTAAAATGGGACAAGAAGAACTTTGTGGAAAACTTGGCAAAAGCAGAGCAAGGTGCAGGATGGAGAAACTTGCAAGAGCTGTATGACGTTGCATAGAAGCTAGCTGGGTCAGAGCATACAGTGGATGAGCCAGTACAGGAAAAAGAGGGGTATGTGCTAACAAACCCAAGCAAGCAGCTCAGTAGATGCAAGGAATACTTTGAAGAGCTACATGGAGCCTGTGGAGTTCCCACTTGCAAATACACCTCTGCAAATTAACAGCAGCTGACCTACAAAAGAAGAAATCAGAAAAGCCATTACCCATATGAAGAGCGAAAAAGCACCTGGTCCAGACAGCATTCCCACAGAAGCAATCAAGGCAGGTAGTGAGACATCAGTCAACATATGTAATCTGTTCGGAAAAATTTGGGACACTGAGGAGATCTCACAAGACTTGGAAATATGGCTACCTTCCCAAGCTTCCAAAGAAAGGCACCCTGAAGGAATGCAAGAATGGGAGGGGCACCACATAACTATCTATTCTGGGAAAAGTGTTCAATAGGATTCTCTTGGAGAGAATGAAGACAGAAATTGACAGGGGAGAACAGGATACCATCCAAAGTGAGAGATCTTGTACTGACCAAATAGCAACTCTCAGAGCCTCTTGAGTGGAACTCCCCCCTGTACATGATTGTCATGGACTTTGAAAGAGCCTTTGGCAGCATTGAGGGATTCTTTGTGGAAACTGCTGCAACACTGTGGCATCCCATCCAAAATTGTTAACCTGATCCGTTCAGCATACAAACCCTCAACATGCCAAGTTGTTCACAATGGTGTCTTGACAGAACCTTTCAGCATACTGTCAGGAGTGTGAAAAGGGATCCTATTGTCACCTTTCCTGTTCTGGAAAGATGACATATCCCCAGCCACAATACCACCTCTTATAAGAGAGCAGACCAAAAATATATTTCCTCTGAGGACCCTGAATTATTTTCTAACCGAACTCCCTTTTGATTCTTGCTGCAAGTGAATGTGGCAGGCAGAACTATAGTACAATACTTAATACTATAGGCTATGTCTACACAGGCACCGTTTGCCAACAGATGGTACTGTCGGCAGTATTACTTCAGCAAAACATCTGTGGACAGAGAACAGCCACACGTTAAACAGGCTCCTGCTCTGTCGACAGAAAGCATCTATACGGCAGCCAGATCTGTTGACAGAGGGAGCCCATTAACCCCAGAAGTGTGGCATGCATGGAGGGCAAGCCCTTCCAGGTTGACTGGCTCCATGTGTCCTTAAAGGGCTCCTGCCCTGCCACAGTCCCTGCACAAGGTGAGAGTGGCAGAGCCCTGCTAGATGCAGCTAAGCGCTTACAGGGACTACAGCCGGATCCCACAGAGCCCGACGGTGACACGTGGCACCATGGCAGGGCAGCCTCCCCCCACTGCCTGGGATTAGGGTAGCTGCTGCCCCCACTGCCCCTGGTCCTCATGGGGGTCTTCCACAAGATCTGGGAGGATGATCCCAAGGAGGACCCTACAGACCACGTCCCTATGGCCCCGGTACCCCAGCAGCCCCTCCCCCCCCCGTCGGGGGCCCTGACAAGTGTGGCAGTATCCCACTAGCAGTGATTGGTGGGACCATCTAGTGATGGGGCAATGGGATGACTGCCACTGGGTTCGGAATGTCCAGATATGTAAGGCCACCTTCCTCGAGCTGTGCCAGATGCTCGCCCCATCCTGCGAAGACAGGACACAAACATGCGGCCCGCCCTCATCCTCAAGAAGAGGGTGGCCATAGTAGTATGGAAGCTGGTGACACCTGACAGCTACAGCTCTGTGGGACATCAATTTTGGGGTCGGGAAGTCCACTGTCGGAGCTGTCCTGATGCAGGTATGGCAGCCTTGGGCTGTGTGGGGGGAGAGGGGAAGCAGGGAGCAGTGGGCGGGGTGGGGGGCAGGGGAAAAGGGTTGGGATGGGAGACAGAGGGTATAAGGGTGGGGGAGGGGGTTGGGGGCAGGGAGGGCAGGGAGTGGGGGATGGGGAAGGGAGGAGAGGAGGCCATAGATTTCCTGGAGTCCTAGGTGTGCCGTAGCCCTTAGTGATTCACGGTTGTGTCCTGTCGCCTCTGCCTGGTGCATGCCATCAATGAGACCCTGCTATGGAGGCTCAGCTGGATCCATGATGTGGACACTCTTGTGGCCGGCTTCCACCACCTGGGCTTCCCCAGTTGTTTTGTGGCGTTGAATAGCACACACATCACCATCTGGGCCCCGGAACACAGCGCAGGCAGCTTCATCAACCGCAATGGGTACCACTCGGTGGTCATGCAGGCCCTAGTGGACCACCAAGGCCAGTTCCTGGACATATACATTGGATGGTTGGGCCGGAAGCATGATGTGCAGGTGCTGCAGAACTCCCGCCTGTTCTGCAGAATGGAGGAGGGCGCCTGCATCCCTCACTGGGAGCTGGCCGTGGGAGGTCCATGGATGCCCCTCTGCATCATGGGGGATGCTGCATATCCACTCCTCCCATGGCTCATGAGGCCCTACATGGGTCACCTTGACACCACACAAGAGGCGTTCAATGCCCGCCTCACCCAGGCGAGAAACCCTGTAGAGCTTGCCTTCGACCAGCTGAAGGGGAGGTTCTGGTGCCTCCTCGTGCATCTAGATATGGGGGATGAGGCCGTCCCTGTGGTCGTGGCCACATGTTGTGGACTGCACAACCTGGGGGAGGGGACAGGGGAGGAGTACCTCCAGGGGTGGGTGCCTGAGGAAAGGGGCCATTAAGAGCAGCCCAGGGCAGCCCACAACCAGCAGGTGTGCGTGTTTGGGAGGCCATGCGGGAGGTGTTTGCCCGTGGCATCCTGTGATCGTTTCCAGGCCACCTCACGTGGGGGTCACCGTCCTGGCACACCTTTCTCCCACTGAATCTTCCCACCAGCAACCCCCCCAGGAGGAATACAAGGGTATGAGAAAGGGAAACCTTTAATCCCAAAAATATAGTTTAAGAGCAAAAATATAACTTTTAACAAACAGCCCTCCTGATTTGCAAATGGGGAGGGGATCACCTGAACTGGGGGCGAGGCATCCAAAGTGGGGAGGGTGATCACTCAGGGGCAGGGGTTGTGGGCCATGACCCATGGTAGCTGCGTGAGCCCCTTGTATCCTGTGGTTGCCTGCCACCACGGGGCTGAGTCAGGCTGGGACTACAGGGAGGTAAGAGGTGGTCCAATGCCCTGTAATAGGGGCAGGTGACAGGTCCTGCCCCCCAACAGCTGGCGCACATCCTGTGCCCACGTGTAGCCCTGGCGGAGCTTTCACCTTTGCCCGCACCTGCTCAAGGGTGCGGGCAGGGTTGCTGCACTCTGCCAGGGCTTTGGCCACTCGCACATATCTTGGAGGATTCCTGTGTTTGGCAGTGGGGTCCAGGACCACCACCTCTTCAAGACCAGAGGTCCAGCAAGTCCTTTATTTTGAGGCTGGACCAAGCTGGAGCCTGCCTCCTGCTGCCCCTTCCAGAGCCCTGGGATCCCTCCCCTGAGCTGCGGGAGGGCCCAGCACTGTCTCCAGCTGCCTGGGACATGTTGTCAGCTCACTCAGTGTGGCTCCTAGGGCGTGTGTGCAGCCACGTACAGCAAGCCTGTTGCCACACCCCCAGCTTCCTGCCTGGGGCTGCTGGCCCCTTTAAGAGCAGCCAGAGGCAGGAGCAATAGAGTTGTGGCAGGAGGGAAGGGTGCCTTTTGGCGCTGGCTGGCTGGTGCCCTGGAGGACTTATTCTGTCAACAGAAGGAGCCCCACGCGTTTACATAGCAGTTTTATGGACAGAATACCATCGAGAGTTGTTATGCCTGCTTGGGGAGAGGCATAACACTGCCAGCAAAAGGGCAAGGTTTTCTTGACAGAAATCTTGACAGAGTGCTTCAACCATGTGGATGCTCTATGACATTTGTTGACAGAAGGCTTACTCTGTTGACAGAGTGCCTGTGTAGACCCAGCCATTGAGTCTCTATAGGGTCTTTATTTGTCCCTATGTCATATTCATTGGCTACCTTACAGTTTAGGATTACTAGTTATGAAGCCATCGTAGAGAAGTACAGGCAGGCAAAGTATTCATAACTGAGTGCCTTTATTGAGCATGTTTCAACAGAGCAGAAGTAGTAATTCCAGGTGATCGCTGCAGAGGACCAATTGCTTGCAGGAATATCTCTGGATGCTGCTGACAGCTGCTTGTTCTAAGTTCATGGTGTTAGATTCCTCTTGGTTTGAAGGTTGTTAGTTGTTTGGAAAAAAAAAAAAAAACTTATGAACTTTAAAACAATATTTCTCAACCCCATTTTTGTTAAGCACTTTTTTGTTTGAAAAGGTACCCCTAGACTTCTCTTGCCTACCCCTGGAGGTACATATACCACTGGCTGAGAAACATGGTCCTAAGATAATCTGAGGCTTTGAAACAAGTGTCATTCAACCTTTCCAGATTACTCTACCCTTTCAGGAGTCAGATTTATTTTGTTTTGTATACCACCAAGTTACACCTCACACAAAAACTAGTTACTTGCAAAAACATGCAAAAATATCACATAAGACTACTACTGAAAACTTGCTGACTCATGAAATAAATGAATTGCAATAGAATATTATACTTAACATTTCAGTGTAAGGCATATGAAGCAGTAGAAACAACCCTTTGTCATTGTCTGAATGAACAGTTTGATTGTACTGACTTTACGAGTGTTTTAGGTAGCCAGTTGTAAAACTAGGCAAATATCTAGATGAGTTGATTTACCCCTCTGGAACAACTCAGTGTATCCCCATGGGTACACGTAACCCTGGGTGAGAAGCACTGCCTGAAAGGACTCGAGCGCCACTTTGCATTCTTTGGAAATTTACACCAATGCATAAAAATGAAGTTCAAGAAGACCCAGATAGCAAAGAGATCTTGTCCCACCCAGCTTCCTGTCTCCCAGAAACATTATATACCCTAGTATAGGGGAGAGAATTTCCAGAAAAGGAGACCAGCTATTTTTCAGATTTCAACAACTTCAACGAGCCCATCAAAATTTGTTTTGAAGTCCTTAGTTCCCCACCCACATAATCAGCTGCAACAATCTGCCTGTCTCCTTTGCTTTGGTGACCACTTTTCTCATTTCTGTCAGAATTGTGAGCATTCTTCAGGGTACAGTTTGCACTGGTACAGTCTGGACTGCTGAATAGCTGTGTCCTTGGCTTGGTCTACACTAGACCTTACAGTCAACCGCAGATGTGCAGGTCTAGCAACGGCTATTGCATAGTTAGAATTGACACATCTGCAGTTGACTGTTAGGTCTGCCTTTACTGAGGGAGTTTGATAGGAGTGTTTCTCCTGTCGACCTCTCTTACTCTTTGAGTGGAGGAGTACTGGGGGTCAACTGCGACCCTAGAAAGATCAATTTTGCACATCTTTACCAGACGCATGAAATTGAACTCCAAAAGATTGACCCTGAACGGGTAAATCTCCTGGTAAGTACAGACAAGCCACCTCTCAGTGCTTCAGCCTGGGTTGCTTCGTACACTTTTTGCAGTAAGAACATCCACTTTTGATCATGCATAGCCTCTAGCACATAAGATTGAGTATTGAGTGCTGATAGCTAGCCACTCATGAAATAAACTTCAGTCTTTCTAGTTACACTCTTCCCCCAGAAATGTGCATTTTGTACTTCCCAGCACACTGCTGAACAGTGCAAGCTCTTAAAGTCCATTTCATTGAAGGAAAATAGCATGCTCTGATCTTGGTATCCCACATGTGGTTTCCACATATTTTAATCCAAATACACTGGTTATGATAAAACAATGATATATTTATTAATAACAGAAAGATACAATATAAGTGATTACAGATGATGGTGCTTGAAAGTCTGGATTGCTTACAAACGGAAATAAAAGATGAAACACAATAGCTAGCTTTAAACAAACAACATTCAAAGCGGAGGTTTTCCTCAGCGTACACTGCAGTAAATTTCATAGGCTGAGTCGTCTTTCAGACTTACGTCATTTGTCCTTCAGGTATTAAATGCAATCATAAGCAGAGACATGGGAGTATGAATGAAATCAAGTGTTCCCTTTTTATTATTTAATCCTTACTGAATCATCGTGACACTCAACTTGTTGTGGACATACCATTTAAGCCTATTTAATACCATTTAAGCCTACTATTTCAATGTAAATTTTTTGTTTCCCTCTGCTGGAAAATGGCTGCTTAAGCAAGTGATAGCCCTTTAACAGTGAACTGGGTGTTGGTCTGTCCTTTGTTCCTGAGAAACTGGTTGGGGCCTACTTTTCTTAAACTTGGAGAATGTTGCAGCAATGCTACATTGTATGACTTAACATATAATTTTTTTTACATTTATTTTACCAGAACATTGATGTTCAGCAGACTTGTGGCATTACATGATCCTCAACTTGCTTCTAGAGTAGTATTTCATTCCTTGAATTGCTCTCTGCAAGCTTTCTTAACCATGTTTCCAGTCTCATAAATATGTAGAACTGTGTCTTGAAGGTTCATTCATTTGCTGAATCCCATGCAATTACATATTCCTGTTTTGTCATCCCATATTTTGTTCTACTGTTCTATCATCAGTCTTTAACTCAGTGCTTACTCCTCCATAAACAGTATTGCTCTTTAGTCACCTAGAGTGGAGTACATAAAGGGACACTACTCAAAGAAGAGGAGGAGAATACTCACTTGGTGCAATAACTGCTTCTTTGGGGT
Source organism: Carettochelys insculpta (assembly GCF_033958435.1). Classification (NCBI taxonomy): domain Eukaryota; kingdom Metazoa; phylum Chordata; order Testudines; family Carettochelyidae; genus Carettochelys; species Carettochelys insculpta. The sequence goes on from NC_134137.1 coordinate 49,158,769, forward strand.
GTAACCCCTATGGATGCTCTGCTACTTGCCTTCCTCTGCTTCAGAGTTCTTTACATAGTTTTGTGCAGGGATAAGACTTCAGGGAAAGCGTGAATGGCCAGATAGACACTGCTACCTAAAATGTTCAGTCTGAGGCAGGTGGGATGCAAGGGCGGCACCTAGAGTGGACCACCTATCGGAGGACACATTTCAAAGAACCATAGTTACTGCACATGATGAGTAACCATCTCTTCTTTTGCTAATGCATTTTAATCATTCTGTGCAGCACATGTATATTGTCCTATATTGTGATAAATTACCCATTGCTGGTCCAGCCTGACCCTCCCCACTTGTGGGGGTCCAGTCTCAGCCGAAAAACATATACAGTGCAATTTTGTAACACTGCAGCCCAAGCCCCATGTGCCAGGCTAGGCAGGGGTGTTTTATTGCAGGGTTGTGATACTTTAATGACACTTGTGCATAAAATATTGCTCCAGTAAATCATTCTGTTATGCCTCACTATTGTGTAATTACAATAGAAAATTTCAATGATTTTTCAGGCATTAAGTTGAACAATTTAAAAAAATTCCACTCGCTATTAGTCACCTTTTTTACCAAAAATATTCTCGCTGGTGAATACATTAATTTACTGATCGACCTCTCTTCCTCAACTCTTCCTTGTCAACCTATTGTTTCTTCCTCCTACAGCAACTTATGGTATTTCTTTTCTGCCTACAGCAAGCAGATGGAGTTGCAGAAAAACTCATGGGCTTTTAGTTCTTTTTTTTCCAGTGTAGATAACTTTTTGTGAAATGTCAACGCTGTGTATGTAATTTGGTTCCATTCTTGTTCATGCCTTTTATTGCTCATTCAAGACATTGCTTAACGCGATGGAGCATTACAGTAAACTCTTTCATATCTGTCATTTTATTATCTGGAACTCTCAAATAACTGGCATTTTAACCTTAAGTAAATTTTAGTTGCATTTTCTGTAAGTACAGTAAAGTGAAAGTAAATACAAATAATTACAGCAAATACAGTATAAGTTTAGTTTGCAATACTATTGTTGGTAAACAGCAAACTCTGCCCCCTTTTTTGTTTGTTTCTTAATATCTAATATTGTTTTTTTCTTTAGTGTTATGAATTGCTAGGTTATACTTCTCTATTATGCAGAATATTTGAATATCCATCAACTTCTTGTCTTGGGGCTGCTGGATATGAAAGTTTACTTTAGTTAGATTTTTTTTTATATATGCACACTATAGAAAATGTGCTCCAGTAAATGCAATACATCAATTAAATTTACAGAGTAAAGCACATCACAAAGATTAAAACTTTTTTCCTAAACAGTACTTTATTTTTGGAAAGTTTCTTAAATGTATATAAACAGTGCATAATGCATGCATGCATGCATGCATACACTCACGCTCTTAATTTAATGCCTTTGAAAGGCATATTGTGACACACCATTCTTACAATGGTTAGAAATTGTTCCTTGTTTTTACGATTTTCTTTTAAGTTTGAGAGATTAAATTTTGAAAGTGAAGAAGAAACCCAGAGAATTTTTCCTTATAAAAATTTGTTTGAGTGCATAACTTTTTGGGTGTTTTTTACTATCCAGTACTACCTAGGGATCTCTGAAGCTTTGAGACATGAGAAAGTTCAAGGGCAGGGAAAGGGAAAATAACATAGAGTGGCCAAAATGAAGAGTGATAAAATCAAAATTTGATTTGTTTATTTAGTTCAGATTTAAAGACAGTTCTCCAGTAGGCTCCTATCTGTAGTCCCAGTGAGTAATAGTTGCAAACTTTTAAGTTATTGCATGCTTTGTAAGGTCTCACTATGTAAAATTATTGTGCATTTTACAAAATTAATTACTAACTGTGCTGTGTATAAATCATAGGGACCAGAAGGTAAAATTTGAAAGTGTTGCAGTCTTATAAAAAAAAAATTCTAGTTCCACTTGAATACTTGACATTTAGGAGACTTGTTTCTTAGAATATGAAAGTTATTTAAGAATTATGCTTTTGCCCGACAATAATCTGTTTTCTTTTGGAAAAATCCATTTGACTGTTTTTTCTTTTTCTCCTTTGTTACAAAGATATTTGGGCGATAGGGTGTATATTTGCAGAGCTGCTAACATCAGAGCCAATATTTCATTGTCGACAAGAGGACATCAAAACTAGTAATCCTTATCACCATGACCAGCTGGACAGAATATTCAATGTCATGGGATTTCCTGCAGGTACGTATTGTTTTAAATCTCTGCTGTTCAAACCAAGATATGTGTATTTGAAATTGTGGCTGTCTTTGCATATGAAGGTTGCAGCTGATCAGAGCAAAAAGCTGTTGAAATATGATCTTTGTTTCATGACTTGCAAGAATGAGTGGGTCTAAGCACAGTGCTGCTACTGCTACTAGAACTGACTTTGCAACATCTTTATGTATATTAAATATTTATCATATTTAAAAGTATTGAATTTTCTTACAGAGAAATAAAAACATTAACATTATTTCTGAATGTCCATTCAATGTTTGTTACATACTTTAAACTTTTCAGAAGACTGACAGATGTTGGCAAAAAGTATTGGGTCCACTGGTATATCTTTTGCAAATGCTGAATTATTGCAAACCAAAGTATTTTGCATTTTCATTGTGTTCTGTTATAGAAGAAAATATACTACTGTGTCATGATTTGGGGGAAAAGTGTTTTACTTAGCCCAGACCCAAATCAAATTCCAAATTCCAAACACTCTTTCTATGCCCTCCACTCAGCCTTTGATAGTATCTTGTTTAGATGTTCCTGAACACCAGCTGGGTTAGTGGGATTTCTTCTGGTGTTTATGCCGCTGCTGGTGTGTTGCCAAAATGACAAAGACCCTATTTTCATATTTGATATATCTCTCTTCATTGCCTGTATTCTCTACATCATGCAGAATCCGTTCAACTAATAATCTTATTCTTTTACCATCTTGTTGCAATCTCATTGGCCTTCTGCCTCTCATCATAAGTTCAAACTCTTTCCCACCTTCATGTTTGCCATCTAGGGTTTCCAACAATCAGTAAATTTACGGGCAGTCACTAAAACTTAGCTGAAATTGGATGTGTCCATAAAGTCAGTTTAACAAAAGAGTCTAAATTTCATAAAAGTGCAAAAAAATTTCAAAAAAAGCAATTATTCTATAGAAATCAAATTTCTTCTGTGCTGCTTCAGCCATTTTACTGCTCACCAGTGGAAATTGAAGGTTTTAGTTGTTTACCTAGCTTAATGTTTGAGGTGACATAACGTGATCCACATGATGTTATCACCTAGTTATCCTGCCAAGTTAGCATCAGCATATTGGCAACATGACTGACTAAATGAAACTGAGTTAAGCAGCGTATTGTTCTTGTGATGTATGAATGACAATGATTACTTTTCACTTTGGGCCATTTGTTGTTTTAATATAGTATGAAATTATGTCTGTTAAAAAAAATTTGTCTGTCTGTAAATGAAATTTCTGTGGATTGGCAACCCTGACACCATCAGTCTCTCTTCTTTTTTTCTGAACACTTAATTTCCACATCCCATTCTTGTCTTCATACCTTCTGTCATGCGATTCCCAACTCTGTAACATTTTTCCCTTTCCCCATCTACCTAGTGTGCCTTCTCTTTTCGCCTTCAAAAAATTTCTTTAAAGCCTATTTCTTTTAAGCAATCCATTCTTCTCTCTCTTCAACTTGTAGCTATGGGATTCAATACGTGCTTGAAAATTACTTACAAAATGAAACAAATCACAGACTTCAGGGTCACATTAAAATAATTTTTTTGGTTATATGCTTTTTATGATTTTTGCTTGTACATATAAATAATTTGAAGAATAGATTCTTTATCCATAGTCTGTGCTTGACTTACCTTAATCTTTACTAATATATACCCTTTCATTACGGCATGTGTCTGATACATACTTAGCTAAAACTTGAATATTTGTTGGGTGAGTGCGGCTCTAATGGCTATTGCAAATTGTGGGTATTGCCATCCTAGGCACCCACTTGACAAATGGATGATGCAGAACCGATAAGCGGTTAAGAACTTCAGACAGAACGGAGAAGACTGAGTGGAGAAAATAACTACACTAGTCTCCTTTTGGATTTTTTGATGTGATGATTGTGGTTGGTCCTAGTGGGTTTGACTTGCAGTATTTTCCACTCCGCTCTGCCTAGAACAGCTACCTTGGACAAGTGATTCACAGCATCTTTGTGCCTCATTATCCATTTGAGTGAGCAAATTGAGTGAGTGTGGGCTGAGCCTGACTCAAGATGTCTTGTCACTGTAGCTCCACGATTTCCTTTTGAGTCAAATTGTCATCCTGATTTGAACTCATTAAAAAATGAAAGAACAGTAATCAAAATATTGTATTAATACCAAAGCAAAAAGCAGTCAAGTAGCACTTTAAAGACTAGCAAGATAGTTTATTAGGTGAGTTCTCGTGGGACAGACCCACTTCTTCAGACCATAGCCAGACCAGAACAGACTCAATATTTAAGTCACGGAGAACCAAAAACAGTAAGCAAGGAGGGCAAATCAGAAAAAGGTAATCAAGGCGAGCAAATCAGAGAGTGGAGGGGTGGGGGGGAAGGTCATGAATTAGATTGAGCCAAGTATGCAGACGAGCCCCTACAGTGACTCAGAAAGTTCCCATCACGATTTAAACCATGTGTTAATGTGCCGAATTTGAATATAAAAGTCAGCTTAAATTCAAATTCGGTACATTAACACATGGTTTAAATCGTGATGGGAACTTTCTGAGTCACTATAGGGGCTCGTCTGCATACTTGGCTCAATCTAATTCTTGACCTTCCCCCCCACCCCTCCACTCTCTGATTTGCTCGCCTTGATTACCTTTTTCTGATTTGTCCTCCTTGCTTACTGTTTTTGGTTCTCCGTGTCTTAAATATTGAGTCTGTTCTGGTCTGGCTATGGTCTGAAGAAGTGGGTCTGTCCCACGAGAACTCACCTAATAAACTATCTTGCAAGTCTTTAAAGTGCTACTTGACTGCTTTTTGTTTTGATAGTCTATACACTATCACAGCTTACTCCTTGTATTACTACTTTTTCAATTACCTTAAAGTTAGTATCCCCTTTAAACAGTGCTGTTTTTTTTTTCTCTCAAAAAAGAACTGATACTCAGCCAGCTCCCCACTCCCTTCCCTCAGGCAAGCTTATACCTGGGGCTGCAGAGGTGCTGGTGCTCAATACAGGCACCAAAAAGTCTTAAATACTTAGACTTAATCAGGAAAAAAGCAAATTGGAACATGAGCAGTTCCTGCTGACATATTAGTTGCATATAAAATCTGTGTAGTTCAGCAATTATTGAACTTGGGTTGATATTTCGGGTTTTTAAATTGAGGAGTTGATTGGCACATTGCTACAACTGTGGACAGTTTGTCCACTGTGAAGAGATATTGAGTGCATTCAAGGAATGTAGAGACTAGGACAAAGCCAGGTTAGGTATGTTGGAAGGGAAAAGTAAGTTTAGAAGGAGATTTTGAATCATGTCTTTTCTTCTTTTATAAGAAAAGTATATGAGAAGGTACTAATGCATGTTGATCTTGCAGATAAAGATTGGGAGGACATAAAAAAGATGCCTGAACATTCAACATTAATGAAAGATTTCAGAAGAAACACGTAAGTTAAAGTTTTGATGAACTTTTTTGAGAGATTAGTTGTCTATTTTATCTTAATTATAATTATCCTAAAAATACTGTGCTTTAGTAGGCACCATTTTATAGTCATCTTGCAACAGATAAATATGAAATTTTTGTGACTTAGTTGAGGTATCTAATTATGTATATGAAATGTCTTAAATACTAGGATGCTTAAAACTCATTGCTACAACTGTAGCTGTTCAAGTGTAGAAAATTTAAGAAGCCAGATACTAGTTATTCAAAAAGTGCTGTATAGCAAAAAGAGAAGCAAAGTGGCAGATGTGAAATGGATGTATGTGAGAGGAGTGATTCTTGAGGCTGCTAATCACAGCCTTTCTTAGGTGTTAACACTCTAGGTTTATACCAAATCTATGGTAATGGAAAATTGTTCCTTTGTGATAAATACGTGAAAAGACATGATGGCCGGGCTATTTCCACACAAACTGTTAGCATAATTGGCAGTCTCAGGCTTAGTCTGCATTAATGAGATAAATTGATCAAAGCCACACTAAGTTGCATAAATGTAGCAAAAGTAGGTTTGATAGTCTTAGTGGTGTCTGCACCATGCCGTGTTGAGGGGAGACACACCCTCTAAAACATTTTCCACCTGCCATGAGGGTGATGTACTAAAGTTGATGGGAGAGCACTCAGCTTACTGAGTCTTCCCTAGATGAGCTAAGTGAATCGCTCTATAACAGCAGTGCTGATTTAGCCAGTAGTGAAGACAAGCCCTCAGTAGATGGGGCAAAGCTAAAGAGAGGGTGAAGGAAATGGGGTCTCGTAGAACTCAGTTAGTCACTTTCACCAAGTAGTTTCAGAGGGGTAGCCTTGTTAGCATGCTGCTTTGTTTGTTTGCTTGTTTGCTTGCTTGCTTGCTTGTTTGTTTTGAAGTTGTTTTGTAGCACCTTAAAGACCAACAATTTTATGTGGTAATGAGCTTTTGTGGGTGAGACCTCTTACCCACGAAAGCACGTTACATAATACATGAAATTGTTAGTAGTTAAAGTGCTGCAGGACTGCTTGCTTTCACAAAGTAGTTTGGCATTTGCTGCAGTAGAGAACTGAACTTTTCCTACTTGAACATGCAGATAGAAATAAATATTTAAAAATGGCCTAATGCATCCATGCAAACGAGGCAGAGTTGTGTTGTGACCTGTTGCAGTTCATCCTTGTGACTTCAGTACCATAGACTGACACAATGATTCTGTGTTTTAAACAATAGCAGTTGCATTGCCTTCTGGACACCTATCCTAAAAGCACTGCATTTAGGAAGACTGAAAGGCAACCAGTGTATGTATGGTTAGGACAGTACCTGACAAAGTATTTTAGCTCCATGCATGCTGGCATTAAAACAGTACAGACTGATAAAATTGTGATTAATTTTGCTGGCAAGAAGTCTAATCCAAATGGTACTTGGAACACACACAAATTATTCAGAACACTTGTATATGTGGTCACTTTGTGTGTTTTTCAGGCATCCTGGGAGGACATTTCTCTAGTATCAACAAGGCCTTTAAGGAAGCATTCACAGCTGGTGCTTGTGCCTTAACTGTTCAGTGAACCAAAATGGAGCTTTTGTCTCCAGGGCTGTCTGTCAGCATATTTCATAAGTGCCCAGTATGCATACTGATATATACCATACTTTTTTTTTCCAGGTATACCAACTGCAGCCTTATCAAATATATGGAAAAACATAAGGTTAAACCAGATAGTAAGGCATTCCACTTGGTAAGCTTCTGGTAGTACTATCAGTTGAATAGTCACATATGTCAGTAGAGGTCAAATTGGGGCTGGGCTGCTGTCAAGTGCTCTTTAACTGAATTTATTCGTAGTGCTCCAAACTGGAAACACTGCAGAGTACTTCTCATTTGCTGCTCCTGACAAATCAAATGATTCTGTGAAGAATTAAACTGAATTAGCACTTGAATACAATACAGCACAGGTTTTCTGTTTTTAATAATCATGGCAAATTTGTGGTTTTATTTTTGTTATGTATCTCTGTTTTTAATTTATCTTACTGCTTTTACATTTGTGTATTTTTAAAAAAGCAAATTAAAATATATTTTTGATAAGTACAGAAGTCATGATTTCTAGAGAATGCATATTTATCTGAACATTTTCTTCAACATATCAAATATGTATTCTGGGAAATATATTGAAATTTGAAAGTTTAGTTTATAAATTTTAAGAGGCTTGCTTCCTAAGGCTTTTGCATTTTTAAAAGATGTAAGTTATTTAAGCAATATGAGAACTTACTGAATTGGGAACAGATTTGTTGTGTTGTGCTTGCACTCTGATTTATTGTAAAATTGTTGACACGTTGCCTATTTTAAAAAAGTAATTATGCAAATTTAAAAATCTAGATATACAGTACTGCTGACCTCTGTAAGCAGGTTTAAAGAAAACAAGTCTATCAGTTTGACTAGGAGAATTCCAGCATCTTTTCCAATGTAAAGATATCTGTGTGGGAAGAAGAGGCTACCTAAACTGAGAGGAAAGAGGAAGAGTAGTGGTGGACAAGAGGGGAAAGATAATGTGTTGAGGGGCTTGAGAATCTCACCACTCCCATTGAATTGTATTACAACTGATGGAAAAATCAGGCATTTTTACATCTTTTTTGTTTTTAAACCAACACATGCTTTTGGCAGTTTCACAGCCCCGCTTTCTTTGCTCTTAAATATTTCTTTATTTTCATGTAAACTTCAGAATTTATATGCTTCAGCGAAAGGCTGAATGAATCCAAGTCAGTGTTTTAATTATAGATAAATGGTATGAAAATAAACAGGAGTTAATTGCAGCAGATGAATTATAGTAGCCAATCTGAGTAGAAAGGTTCATAATTGTAGTACATTTAGTTATTTAAAATACAGAGCTATGCAAATTAAACATCTAATAAGAGTGCAAAGAACTACTTCATTGAGACCTCTGTCATTATGCATAATTATCTGTGAAATAATCCTACATTCTGGAGGAGAATATCTTGGCATAATACTGGGTAACTATTCACAGTTCCAAGAGGACTGGTCTGCACTATTACAGAGAACAAGAAATTCACTATTGTGTCTTAGTCTCAATGAACTGGAAACCCACTTTTGAAGAAATGAGTCAAACATACCTCTAGGTGCCTTGAAGAGCGCAGACATTTGTACACAACGCATATATAGTCAGTAGCATTATGCAAAACACGAGGGAATCTTTGTACATAATCAAAACAGCCAGTCATTTCCCACTTTGTCATAATAAAATTCTCAATTGTTACCACATCAAGAATGAGAGCAGAGCTTCACAGAAGGTGATTCTTGTATTCATAGGTGGTTTACACAGTGTTCTGCTGTGAAACTATGCATTAGTTAAATAAAATACATATTTGGCATTGCACGTAAATAAAATACTTTACACAGGTTGAACCTCTCTGATCTGGAACTTTGTGGTCCAGTAACATCTGTATGATTTTAGTTAGCTGAACGACCACTTGTCATCAGTGTGGCCAGATTTCCTTTGGTCCTCGAAAGTTTGTTTACAAACCCCAGTCCTGGCTCTGAGTTTTACACTGTTATTTAGCTCTAATTTACCCCTAGATGTCTAAGAGCCCAGTAAGAGGTAGAAGTGTTGGTAATGTGGTAGACCAGGGGTTGGCAGCCTGTGGCTCTGGAGCCACATGCAGCTCTTTCAGGAGTCAGTTGCACCTCCGGGCGCTGCCACCATTGACTTCTCCTTCGGCTGCCTGTCCCACCGTGGTTGATAATGGAGCTAAATGTAACTGGTTTAACAGCTGCCAGGGCTGCAGGAGGGATCCGACCGTTAAGCCAATTATATTAATTCCAATATTTCAGCAGCAGCAGAGCAGGGAGCCACCTGTGTTGCAGGTGGGGGAAGCACCTAGCCCACAGGAGAGCTGTGGGAAGGGGTGGCCGAGTCTGCCCCCGCTGGAGCCATGTAGCCCACTGAGCAGCTGAAGCGGGTTAATTATGGGGATGAGGGTATTGGGGCTGAGGGGTTAAACCTGGGGTTGGGGAGAGTGGGTTTGGGTTGAGGGGGTTAAGCCTGGGAATAGGGGCAGGGGGAAGTGGGATGCACAAGGTAAATCGGGTTTGGGTTGAGGGGGTTAAGCCTGGGAATAGGGGCAGGGGGAAGTGGGATGCACAAGGTAAATCTTTGGAGTTAGGGGGGCAGATTTGGGGGGCTGAGGTGGGTAAAGCCTGAAGACGGGGGGGGGGCAGGTTTGTGGGCCAAAGGGGGTAGAGCCTGTGTGTGTGCGCGCGTGCGTGTGTGTGTGTGATGCAAACATTTGCTGCTTCTTGCTTTAGAGCCTATGCCCAAGCAAAGCAGTTTTCTTGTCCTCATTTGCTCTCCAATCAAGGCATGAAAGTAACTTGACCTTAAACTTTCTAACTGGCACAAATCATAGTATGTGCCATTCTTAAAACAGGGGTTACAAAAAGTATGGTTTAATGTTGTTTATTGAGGAGTGTCTCCTATTCACATGCATTCCAGCTCTTGACATATTTTTTTTTAATTGAATTTGAAAAATGGCTCTTCTCGCTATTTTGGTTGCAAGTCCCTGTGCTAGACACAGTTGACATCCCGTGGTCCAGCAACTTCTCTCATCCAGCACCAGTCAGGTCCTGAGAGTGCTGGATGAGAGAGGTTCAACCAGTATTTTTATTTTAAAAAAATCTAATTTTTCTGGACATAATACCAATAAGTGATACTATACAGCAATAATACGTACCTTTGACAAGTGCTGTTGGACATGAAGTTTTAAATGGTGAGAGACAATCCAGCATTGCTTTTGTATTTGTCTCTGAGTATTGTGGTATGAAGTGGGTAAAGTACAATTTGTAAAATTTGGAGGTCTCAGATACTTCTGATAATTCTGAATACCTTTTTCTTTTGAACAGATATACTGCCTTTTGCCTCAGAGAGATAGCTGTGTTAGTTTGAATCTTCACAAAACAAAGAAAGCAGTCTTGTTGCAAACTAAAGACTAACAATATTTTATCATCAGGTGACGGGCTTTTGTGGGAAAGACCCACTTTTTCAGATCTGGAGCATAACTGAGTGTCTCTGTGAATTTGGTCCCAGTGGTGGCTGACCTATGTAACTTTATCCTCACCCACAACAATTTCAGATTTTGGGACAATTTATACCTCCAGATCAGTGGCACTGCAGTGGTCACCCGCATGGCCCCACAGTTAGATAACATTTTTATGGCTTCCTTAGAACATTGTTTCCTCATCTCCTGTCCCCTATTACCTCTATGACCCATCATAAAGGGACTTTTGAAGAATTCCACAGGGATTTCAACTTGCACCCCTCCATCAATCTCAGCTTTGACCATACCACATGAAAGATCCATTTCCTGGACACCACAGTACAAATCACTGATGGTCAAATCAATACCACTCTATACTGGAAACCCTCTGACCTCTGTTCTTACCTACATACCTCCAGCTTCCATCCAGGACACATCACACGATCCATCATTTATAGTCAATCCCTAAAATACAACCACATCTGCTCCAATCCTACTGACAGAGACAAAAAACTTGATGTCTTCCAGGCATTTATAAAACTTAATTACCCACCAGGAGAAGTAAAGAAACAGATTGACAGGGCCAGATGAATACCCAGAAGCCAGCTACTTCTAGATAGGCCCAGGAAGATTAATAACAGAATACCACTTGTCATCAGCTATAGCCCTCAATTTAAACCCCTCCAGCACATTACTAACAATCTACAACTTATACTGGAACATGCTTCACTCTCTAAGGCCGTAGGTGACGGGCTTGTTCTTTCCTACAGACAGCCACTCAACCTCAAGAAAATTCTCACTAGCAAGCACATGCCATACCACAAAAGTATTAAACCTGGAACCTTTGCTTGCAACAAATCCTGTTGCCTGCTCTGACCACATATTTACACTAGAGACACCATGACTGGACCTTACCAAGTCAGTCACATGATCATGGGCTCATATCTTGCACTTCCACTAAAGTGCCAACAGTGCCCCACTGCCATGTACATTAGATAAACTGGACAATCAGTATGCCAAAGAATGAATGGACACGAGTCAGACATTAGGAATCTGAATACACAGAAACGGGTAGGTGAGCGTTTTAACTTGGCAGGACACAGTATTGATGACTTAATGGTCTGTTACACAACAAAGAGATTTTAACACCAGATTACAAAGGGAGACATCTGAATTGGAATTCATTTTCAAGTTTGATACCTATTGTTGTGGACTGAACAAAGATCTGTTATCTTATGTATTACAAGGGCAATTTTCCCAGCTTTGATATTCACAATAATGGCAGATGTACCACTTGAGAGACTTGCAGAGGTTCTCTCTCTGTCTCTCTCTCTCCCCCGCCACCACCCCACACCCCTCTATTTACCTGATTCTTCAGGTTTTTTTCTTTCCTTCCACCACCCCTCACCCCTTTCTTATTGGGACTAAATTCACAGCCACTCAGTAATTCTCCAGATGTGAAGAAGTGGGTCTTTCCCTCGAAAGCTTATCATCTAGTAATACTGTTAATCTTTAAGGTGTTACAGGACTGTTTCCATGTTTTCTGCCTTTTGCCTGCGATTTTACTGTGTTTCACACTATGGTTGGTTAAATTTACTGCTAGTGCCTAAACAACAATAAAAAAGGTAAAAGTAGCACACACTTGCTTCTTAAGAGTAACTAAAAGAAAGTTACTAAATCCCACCCCACCCCACACACCATTTTATCATAATCCTACAAAATATCAAGTTCTCAGAGATCAGTAAATCTAATAGAAAAATTCAAATTTGTGGCAATATTGGTAACTTTTTCTTCACTGGTCACTAGGGCCCTATCAAATTCATTTCCGTTGTGGTCAATTTCACCATCATAGGATTATAAAAATTACAAGTTTCCAGATTTAAATAGCACAAATCACAAACTTTACAGTGATGTAATTGTAGGGGTTCTGACCCAAAAAGAAGTGTGTATGCTGTGGGGAAGTTGAACAGTTATTGCTGGCGTGTTGTTGTACTGCTACTCGTCTACACTGCTGCTGGCAGTGGTAGCGCCTTCAGAGCTGGACAGATGGAGAGTAGTGGCTGCTGGCAGGGAGCACAGCTTTGAAGACAGTGCCACCACCAGTAGTAACACAAATAAGGATAGCATGATATGGTATTGCCACGTTTCTACACTGTTGCCTGCAGAGCTGAGCCTTTGGCCAGCAGCTGCCATTCCCTGGTCATCCAGTTCTGAAGGCAGCAGAGAAGTAAGGGTGGCAGTACTGTGACTCTCTTAAAATCCTACAACACCCCCTTGGATCCTTTGGGTCAGGACCTCCAGTTTGAAAACATTTGTCTCCCCCCATGAAATCTGTGCAAGAGTGGCTAAAATTACACAAAAGAGCAGATTCACAGTCCATGATACTGTTTTTTTCAGGGCTATGAATCTGGTAGGGCCCTACTTCCGACTTCAGAAGTAGTTAATGTTCTTGTCTCATAAACCCAGGCTGCTTCTACACTTGCCCCCTCCTGTCGGAGGTGGCACGGTAATGAGACAGTTCAAAGTAGGCTACTGAGGTGCTAAGGTGCATATTCAGTGCCACATTAGCATAATGACAGCTGCCTGAATTTTGAAGTGTAGACTTCGAATTGCAGATTGACAGCAAGATGGTGATAGCTTTGAAATAAGATCTAAATCCACAAAACTAGATCAGAGTAAGGGAATGTTGAATGGGAGCTTATTTCAAAGCTGCCCCCATCTTCACTGTCAATGTGCAATTTGAAGTCTGCACTTTGAAATTCGCGCGGCTGCTATTTTGCTAATGAGGTGCTGACTGTGCACATTAATGCCTCCTTAGCCTGCTTTGAATTGCCTCATTACCATGCCACCTCCGACAGGAGGGGTGAGTGCAGAAGTAGCCCCAGGCTGCTTTTCATTTCTTGCCAAAATGGAGACCAAAATCCCTACTTTTCTCTGCCTAATTCCCAAAATCTTTGTTTCTTCCTGAGAGGCTCTGTAGTGTAGTTAGGCATTTGCAATACACAATTTTGGAACACACTGAAAATTAAGATTAAAAAATATAGGCAGCAGTGTAACATAAATTTAATATAAAATTAAATATCACTTGGAATACTGTGTCATTCTATTATTTTCATATTTAATTCAGTATCCTCTATTACTTAATATATCTGAGGCTGCTGCCTTTCCAGCCTGCTCCAGGGGTCTGCTACAAAATATAGGTCAGCTTGCCATGTAATGCTGCTCTTGATGATAAGCTTTTTTTGGTACCACCCACAATAAGAGAAAGGGGTCACATTGGTTCAAAGCAAATTAGCTTCATTAAAGAGGTGTGAATGCGCTGGTCAAATTGACCTGAAAACATCTTTGTTTTCCAAATCTTGAATGTTTGGAAATTGTGTTTGCTGCTCAGTGGGGACAGTCAGTCACAAAGTAATCATCGATAGGATGTGAATAAAAATGTCCTTTCCCTCTACTCCTCCCCTTCCTCATCCCTCCAACCCCCATGGTATCACTACGTGGATAGCAGCAATTTTTTGGATACTTTAACTGTGTGTGTGTTTGGGATTTCCACCCCCAAAAGAAAAGTTTAAATCAGATCCAACATCAGACATATTAATTCCACTAGAGCTTTTGAGACAAACCCTGTCCGGGGTGCGGGGTAATTGACTATGAAGATGTTCATAGAAATTGCAAATTTTTTTCTCTTGAAGTTGGACTTCTTGTGGAATTGTTTATAAGATGTGTGGCTACACAGCAGGCTGTCGAGGCCTGTGTGGGGAGGGGGTGGTGGGAAGGGAAGGGCAGAGGAGAGGACCCCAGCCGAAACCCACAAAATTGGCTGCGACTAGGGAAAGGCACCTCTGCCCCAGCCCAGATCCTTGGAAGTTCCATGGCCAAGGACAGGCACCCCTGCCTGGCCTAGTCCAGCGCAAGCCAAACCAGCACAAGCTTCTGCAGCTGTGGAAAGGCATCCCTTCCCTAGTCCAGCCCAATCTAGCATGGCTGGGGAAAGGCACCCCCAAGCCCAGCCCCACTGGAGCTGCTGCAACTGGGAAGAGGACCTCCCTCCCTAAACTCACCGAGTAGCCACATCCAGGGAAAGGCTCCCTTCCCCTGGCTTTGAGCTGCTGCCATGATAGAGGGATGGGGAGAGACCTCTCTCCCCAGGGCAGCCTGCAACCCAAACTTTTTATCCCTGGCCCCACCCCAGAGCTCACCCTCCCACACTCCAATCCTCTGCTCAGTTCTGAACATTTTCCCACTCTTCTAATTCCTCAGACCCACCTCCATATTGGTACACAATTTATTCTGCACTTGGATGTTAAAAACTAGAGGCAATGCTGCTGGCTTCCACATTTGTTCTTCTTCAGTTTGCATTAAGCTGAGGTTCCCTTTCAGAGAGAACTATCTTTGGTACCCCTTCCACTGACCTTGATCTTTTGCGGTTCACAGTGGGGTTACTCCCCTGCTGCTTGCTCTGGGGGCAAGCCCTCTTTCCTCTGCAGTCAGACTCGTACAGATTGATCACAAGAGGGTGAATCCTGCTATCTAGTTTCAAAATAACAGCTAGTTCCAATGAGAAGCCTCCATCTGTTCTCACATTCTATAAGCCGGGGGTTTATCCCACCTATCTCAGCCCCTTACCCACTGCAGGTTGAACCTCTCTCCTTGCCCTACACCCTCGGGACCAGACCAGTATCTGACAAGAGAATTTACTGGACAACAGGGGCGGATCAGTATTTTCTAGCACATTTACCAACACTTCCACTGCTTACTGGGCTCTTAGAAGACATTTAGAGGTAAATTACAGTTAAATAACAGCACAGGACACTGACAGCCAGGACTGGTGGCTGTAAACATACTTTATGGGACTACAGGAAACTTGGCCACACCCATGATAAGTGGCTGGCTGGCTGGCTAACTAAAATCATGCTGGATTATAGAGTTTGCCAGATTAGAGAGGTTCAACCCATACTCTTCTTTGCAATCTCATGTTTTGAGGGAGTGTGGATTGTAAAGGAGTTCAGTGAGATTTATGGTTAATTCCAGTAAGAATCTTGGTTTTGTTTTTTTGCTCATGTTAATTTTACTCTTTTGAAATTTAAAGGGAATTGTTTTGCCTATTGTTTCATATGGGCTTGGACATCACTAGTGGCTTTCCCTCAGTGCCTCTGCTACCTTTGTGGTGAGGGAATCTAATTCTTTGGGTAGCAAAGTGCATTCAATTTAATTTCTCTTCCAAAAGGTAAATGGAAATTATTTAATCGGGTTGAGAGAAACGTAGCACAACACTAGCAGACGCAGTCTATTTATTCCCCGATAGAGTTGGCAGCAAACCCATGAAATCAAACTGTGGGATCCATGAAAATCCTCTGCTCTCTGCCGTGTTTACCTCCCAGATGTACTCAAATTCATCTTTATTATGCACTCCTTTGTTAAACAAACTCCCTAGTACTCTCCAAGACCCTCTTCTCTCTGGCTACATCTACACTACAGATGTTGATATATGCAAAGTAATGCAGATTGGAAAGAATAAGCCCAACATACAAAATGATGGGGACTATAGCTATTTAAGAAGAGAGATCTGGGAGTCATTGTGGGTAGTTCTCTTAAAAGCATCCACTCAATGTGCAGCAGCAGTCAAAAAAGAAAACAGACTGTTAGGAATCATCAAAAAGGGATTGAGAATAAGACAAACTGTTCTATTGCCTGTATATAAATCCATGCTACCCATTCAAGAAACATAACCAGGGTCCAGAGTAATAAAGAGGAAGCTGTGCTAGTCTATACACTATCAAAACAAAAAGCAGTCAAGTAGCACTTTAAAGACTAGCAAAATGGTTTATTAGGTGAGCTTTCGTGGGACAGACCCACTTCTTCAGACCATAGCCAGACCAGAACAGACTCAATATTTAAGGCACAGAGAACCAAAAACAGTAAGCAAGGAGGACAAATCAGAAAAAGATAATCAAGGTGAGCAAATCAGAGAGTGGAGGGGTGGGGGGAAAGGTCAAGAATTAGATTGAGCCAAGTATGCAGACAAGCCCCTATAGTGACTCAGAAAGTTCCCATCACGATTTAAACCATGTGTTAAGTGTCATCTTTGATACCATTCCTCCAGCCTGAGATGGAAGATGTCATTGAAACTGGCCCAACAAATACCTGACTATCTACATCTGTGCCTGTGTGACAGGGTTAAGTGCTACTTGACTGCTTTTTGTTTTGGTAGTATATAGACTAGCACATCTCCCTCTCTGTTACTATCCATCAGAGAAGAGGCACACAGTTTATAGGGCTGGCCTGCTTGCTTACCTATATATCTTGTGAATTTCTTATTTTCTTATGATTTTTGATTTTTTTTCGTATAATAGGTTTATAATAAAATAGTTTTGATGTAATACAGGATGAGGTCTGTGGGTCACTTGCACGTGGAGCTAAAGCAAAGTTAGCATGCATGTGTCTGGGACATTTCTCCCAGACAGCAAAGTTGGTACATATATGTTTGGGAGCTTTCACCTACATAAATGGTGATGAGCTAAAGCATAGGTAAGGTCCATATATGGTTGCAACCTGTAATATAAATGTCTTAAAGCAGATTGGCAAAGAAATTTTCCTAGTACCACACACTAGGCTTCACATGGGGTGTCTTCATGTGTGCTTCAGCTTAGTTTACAAAACAAACAGGGACAGACTAGACAAACCCCTTTCACTGCCTTCAAGGGTCAAAATTTCCCTCAAATGTTAGAAAGACCCAGGCAACATTTGCAAAAACCCCTTCTGTTGTTTCTCACCACTGACACATTGTTCAGAAGGTGGAGTGCACATCTAAACAGCCTTTTGACCTGAGGCAAATGATGTCCACCAGAGGTGTGTCCCTTCACATTAACCTCTTTGAACTAAGAGCAGTCAGTAATGCCTGCACTTGCTTCCTCCTTCTGATCAAAGGATCACACGAGTCATAACAGGTGATATAAGCTGCATGTTTGTTCTACATAAACAAGGAGCAGCTTGGTCACCCTTCCTCTGCATGTAAGCTGTGAGACAATGGAATTGGTGTATCTGTTGTGACAGCACCCTATCTGTAGTCTGCCTCCCATGCACCCAGAACTGGATAGCAGACACTTTCAGTTGCAGGTTCCCTCATGATCATAAGCGGGAATTAGACCCAACAGTATTTCACTGTTTGTTCAGGTGATGGACGATACCAGCTGTAAACTTGTCAGAGCTGAAAAATTCAAGGTGGTCATGGCTACAGTTATCATTCTAGCATTGGAAGGGGAAGATTGGTTTTTGGACTTTGACCGATAGGATTTCTACTTTTATATGTCAGCCTTACCAATTCACAGCTGATTACTTTGATTCATTCTCAGAAAAGGCCTCTACCAGGACAGGGTGCTCCCCTTCCAGCCATCAGCAGCATGAGTATAGTTTCCAAGGTGTTCTCAGTGCTGGCCACGCACTTACAGGGGGTCGTGATGACCTACCCTTATCTGGCTTATTGCTTCCTCAGAGTTTAGCCTCTCAAAGGCTTACCAAGTCACCAAAACTGTTTATAGAACTGGACCTACAGATCAATGCCCAAAAATCATCCCTTGGTCCAGCACAGCACCTGGAATTCGTAGCCTCTGGCCTTTGACTCTTTAGACGCCAGAGCTCTCCTGCCTCAAAACAGATTCTTCTTTCTGGCTAAACTCAGAGACCGTTCAGACAAGTCTGCAAATATCAGCCAGACACTGCCTACAACTCTTGGGACACATGGTTGTGATTACTTTGGCCAGAAGAATAGGAGAAATTAGCAGCTCCAATGTCACAGCCTTCCCCTCCCCCCGACCCACATCATTCTGACATTCAGCGCATGTCCAAAGCTTATTTGTAAGATAAACCCCATGTTTCACATGAACCAGTTAATCAGTTTTCTAATATTCGATCCCAAGCCTCACTGAGCCAATAGAAAGGCTTTATTACATATCCTGGGTTTCAGAAGAGCCCTAGTCCTCTACCTTTACAGGATGAAGGTCTTCAGACACTCCTTCACGATTTCATCTTTATTGTGGAAGGATCCAAGGGCTCAGCAGAATCACCCCAAAGATCTTCTGAGGGGGTCTCGAATTGTATTAGACCGTGTATGAGAAGATGTACCCAACTTTTCAATATGACGCCTGTACATATTATTGGTACACACTTCACAAGGTTGATCTCCTCGTGCATTCTCTTCTTCAGGAATGTCCCAATGCCCTGTGTGGCTCCATACCACGAGTCTGTACCTGACCTGACTGCAAAGCCCCAGCCTTCCAGAAGGTACACCGTGGGAGCCACCTGCAGTGGAGCTCCTATTGGGTCACTACATTCAGTTACTCATCTTGTGCAGTAAAAATGTTTCTTTGAGATTGTGTGCATGTGGGTGCTTCAGAGCCCCCCTTCCTCCCCTCAACTTCAGAGCTTTTCTCAATGGCTCTGTGGTAGAGAAGGAACTAAGGGAGCTTAACCTTCATTCACTGACTAACCTTGTGAAGTAGGAGGAGAGACAGCCCATGTGTACACCTAACACACTGCTACCAAAGGTCTCGGAACAGCAGTGCCGGGAGCCAAGTACACCTACAATGGCTCACCAATAGGGAGGCACATCTCAAGAAGCCTTTGTTACTGCTGAAAGTGAGTAATTTCTTCTCGGCACTAGTGTGTATCTGGGTTCTAAAATGATCCCAGCAAAACTTTTTTTCAAATTTTCATAAAGGGGATAAATTCTCAGAGGATTCTGTTTCTCTTTTCTTCTTTCTCTGAGTTTCTCTTGTGGGTGTATGGTTATAAGACAGTGAACCCAGCAACTCTGCTTCCTGTCTCCCAGGGTTAAATGGTTTTTGCTCTTGTTTTTTGATGGAAAGTCTCTTTCTAACAGATACTTCTGCACTGTAGGAGCAGAGCAAAAACGACAGTTTCTCTTTCTTGGCATGATAATTGCACAGTCATTCATCTCTGAATTGCTGCTCTATTTTTCATTTTCTCCTGCCAGTTTGTGATCCAGTTATTTCATAGTAGTTATTCTGAAACAGGTGCTATTTCAAAATAAGCAGCATGTGTGTAGACTATGTATTTCAAAATAGCACTTAGCTATTTTGCAATACATTTTGCGTGCAGCAGCCCTATTCCAGAATTGCTATTCTGGAATATTCAGCTTATTTTGAGATAGGGCTGCTGTGTATACATAGCCTTAGGTTGCAATTAGTAGTCCTTGGAAGAGAAGAAATTCTATTTTGCATTTGGTTTGTTTGCTTTAATGTTTGGATGCAGTCCTAGCTTTTTGGCAGTTGTCCAACTACTGTCCCATACTACACTGCTTTATAGTTGGACGAGCTTGTCTCTGTGCCCTCTGCTTTTCCGGTATCATCTTGACTGGATGTTACCTCACTGTTTAAGGAGTGGCAGACAGACAGGAGTATCCCTTTCCTGTACCAGTATCCAATAGTCATTATTTTACACACCAGAGTATCCATATCCTTTATAGCATCCATAATCCTCCTCCCCCGTGATTCTCTATGGACCATTTCAGAAGTTCTGGAGTTAGTTGCTGTCTTTGGAAGAGCTGCATCTTCAGTGTCATTTATAGAAGAGTCACTGGAATATAGACATCTACAAGATGCTATCAGAGCAAATAAAGGAGAGGGGGCACTCCTGGAACTGTCCCAATTCCTAGTCAAAATGAAGGAGCTCTGTTAAAAGTATCTAAGGTCAAGGGACCTCTGGAATGCTCCCAATACCTGCCCATATCTTGAGGATCTTGATGATTTTTGCAAGGAATGTCACCACTAAACCCAAGAATTATGTGCCTGATTAGTTTTCCACAAAAGACCAAACAGCAAATATCCAACACAGCATGTCAGTCACCCAAAATCCCATCAAAAGCTACCTGGATTCCACATTTCCCATGGGGTCCAACAAGAAGGAGATTTGTCAGGGCATGAACCAGCAGTTTTGGAAACTGCACAAAAAACTCCATGTGGACACACTGCTATTGAAGAAAGTTCAACCAGCAGCCAGAATGAAATTGCTGCAAATGGAGAGCTCTGCCAGCAAATATTATGTTCTGTATAATTTTGTAGGGGAGGGATAGCTCAGTGGTTTGGGCAATGGCCTGCTAAACCCAGAGTTGTGAGCTTGGTTCTTGAGGGGCTATTTAGGGATCTGGGGCAAATAAGGAAAAGGTAGGGCATGGTGCTTGATCCTACCAAGAGGGCAGGGGACTGGACTTGACTCAATGACCCCCCACCCCCAAGGTCCCTTCCAGCTCTCTGAGATGTGTATCTCCATATTATGTTGTGACATAACTGCATTGGGTCATTTAAATTATTTTTTTTCTTTTTTGACTCAATTCCTGAAAGGGCTAGGAACTTCCATCCACCTACTTGGCATTTAACATCCCTGTCCCTAGCATGTTCAAAATTCATGCACTGGAGACTTAGCTGTGAAGGTCTTTTTTAATTCTCTACTAACACTCATCCCCTTGGTTCCAATACATTCATTACCATGACTGTTACTTGACAAGAGAGTAGAGCACAGTTCCCCTGATACTGTTTTTCTTGACTTCTTTGGGCTTACTGAGGGGGGACCCCTCTCCAACTGTAGTCAAGTATCGGAGAGGTAGCCGTGTTAGTCTGGATCTGTAACAGCAACGAAGGGTCCTGTGGCACCTTATAGACTATCAAGATCAGCATCTGATGAAGTGAGTCTGTGCTCACGAAACCTCATGCTCAGAACTTTTCTGTTAGTCTGTAAGGTGCCACAGGACCCTTCGTTGCTCTCCAACTATACTGCTCAGAAAGTCTCTCCACTTCCTGTTCCCACCTGCCATCCAAAATCACTCCATTGCACCCTCACATCTTGTAAAAAATGCAGGGAAATACTCAACACCCTTTTTTGAATACTATATAGAATAAAGTAAGATTACTATTCTCATATTAATACACACACATTGGATCACAGTATGATGTGCATTACTTGGCCCATTAAACTTTCCTGTGCCTTCTAGACATACATTAAGTGATTGCCACATTTTGTGGTGAGTATTCAGTACTGCGTGGTCCACTCGTTGAAACTGCCCTTTAAGGGTAAAACTTTGTTACGTTTTTAAAATACCATCAGTGTCAATAGCTCTGTAGTGACTGGGAAGCCTTGGTCAGCACAGAGGTTGTATGCAGTGTTTGTTTTTCTTTTCTTTGTAAAAGAGGGGAAAAAAGTAAAAGAGGGGCTGGTACTCAGCTGGCTTCCCTTCTACCTCACCCCCACTGGGGTTCCTGCAGCCAGGGCTGCCAAGGTGCTGGTACTCAGTACCAGTAAGTACTGTCACAAAAAACTGGTTGTATGTAAATCAAATGAAATGAAATACTTGAGAGCTAATTCCCACCAAGTAAATGTGCTTGTCAATATGATATAAAAACCCAGTTAATGAACTTGAATTAATATTAAAATCTTCTTCACAAAGAAAGGGCCGACCAGCAAAAGTATAGTACACTAGAGGGCCTGTTGCAGCTCTGCTTGCAATTGGAAGTTGGGCTGGAAGAAAGTTCTAGACAGAAACTTATTATAATACACATCCCAAGTGCGTGGGCCAGGCCCTGCACTTTCCAGAGGAGGAGCTCCATTGTGGGCTGGATGGGGCCCCATGCTGGCCAGGGAAGGGGCTGGGGCTGGCACAGCATGTGAGGTCTCCACTGAGGGGGCTGGGCTGGGGCCCACACTGGCCAGGGAAGGGGCTGGGGCTGGCAAGGTGCCGGGGGGGGGCTCCGTTGGGGGGCGCTGGCTGGGCCCTCCACTGGCTCTGGGAGGGTGAGGGCTTTGTTGGTAGGTGGGGCAGGGCCCTGCGCTAGGTGAGAGAGGGGCCACCACAGTGCAGGGGGGGCTACATCATGGAGCTGGGCCAAGCTCTGTGCTGGCCACGGAGCAGCTGAGGCCAACATAGTGAGGGGAGGGGTTGGGGGGAGCGTAGTAGAACCTTGCTTGGACAGACGGATGGACACTGTAAAAATAGTATATATGATTAATTGGGCTGGGGAAATTTTGAGAATTTTGGTGGAGCATTTATGGCAATGTTAATTATTTGAATGAGATTTTAAGTCTTATAGATAGAAACAAGTGGCTATTCAATAACAAATTCAATTACTATTTAAAACTAGGGGGAAATATGCGGTCCCTATTTTCCATTAGTGATTGGGATTAGATAGAAGTATAACATTAGATTGTATGAGTGGCAGTTTGTTTTGTCAGATAGTGTGGGAAGAAGATTTTCGTTAGTTTTCCTATTACTGATCTTTTTCTAAACTCCTCTCTAGCTTCAGAAGTTGCTTACGATGGATCCAATAAAGAGAATTACCTCAGAACAGGCTATGCAGGATCCTTATTTCTTAGAAGATCCACTTCCCACCTCTGAGTAAGTGGTAACTTTATTAATCCATTAGCATGTTCATTTTTTTAAGTATGTTCGTTGTTTACTGCTTACTATAAATATATGCCTTTGTGTCTGAATAATGAATTAAATTGTAACTGTCTGACGAGCAAAGAAAAAGCCATAATAACTGAAATGCTATTTGAGGTTTTTAAAATTAAGTAGCATTCCTATTAATTGCTTGCTTTATGAAACTTTGATCCTCTTAGTCATAATCCTGTTATTCACTGACAGGTTGATTATGCATGCTACAGATCTTTGTGGACAACTGCTAAGTGCCTGCAGGTTCAGTTCTCTGTACTAGAATGCCAGATGACATTTCCTAATTAGTTTACATTTTTCCATCCTATCTTTTGTTGTAAATTCGGGAGATGGGGGGGAAAACAGTACTGTTCTGTTCTTTCATACTTCACAGCTTAAATCCATTTTCCAGAGACGCTTTTTCTTTTCAACTGCACAGGGAGATTTCTAAACACAAGAAAGCTTACAGATGAAAAGGGTGAATGGTCTATAATAGGGTACCTTCAGATAGCCAAAGAATACTTAAGTGGCCTTGTTTTAGAAAGACCAGTAGTACATGCTGCATAGCATTCTTTTTGTCATTATTAAGGGAAGAATTTATAAAATGTGCTATGTGTATTTGTAACTGCTAATTAAAATGAAATTAATTAAGCACAGCTTAGTTGAAATATTTATGATGCCTCCTGACCTGCCTTTGTATTCTAGTGCTGTCTTGAGAGTGGTTTGGTTTTGCAGAAACTGGTTTTAGGTCAATATTCTTTTCTGTCAACCTTAAAATGGAAGTGTTGTGATACAAAATGAACACTGTGTTCACAGGTGCAGAGGCTCATTAGAAATAAAGGTATACCCTTATGAGTACTGTACATGTGGCGAAGTCTTAGTATGGGATACTAGTAGCAAATTCATTTATGCATGTCCATGAATCTAAGGTGAGAGACCTCATAACTCCAAAAGCTTCCAGGTCTTGTTGCAGTTAATATTTTTTATCCGGTAATGGAGTTTTTAACCGTCCAGCCACAATTGTAACATTTTATGAATTTCTGTGTAACTGTGTGACAGGAACTATATTGTGCACCTCTAGGGAAATTGATTCTGCTATCTAACAGGAGTCTTCCATGTCTCCAACTTCAGTCCGGTTGCTATATTACCCAGAAATACTGACACATTGGAGAAGTATAAGAGAAATGACCAAAAGCTTAAAACAAATACATATGAATTGTTACATTAAGTGAAAGACGTGAAGAAGGTTTAAACTTCTTGACAGTGAGATTTATTAGGCTGTGGCTGAGGAAATGTGAAACTAGATGGACAAAATACTTATTCTTGATTTATGAATGAGCTCTTTGATTCATATAGGCATATATACCATGACTGCTAACTTGTTTTTGCAGTGTTTTTGCAGGTTGTCAGATCCCCTATCCAAAACGAGAATTTTTAACGGAAGAAGAACCCGATGATAAAGGAGACAAAGTAAGTATTAATACGCATTGTTGTCTTGTCTCATTAAGCGTGAGCACAGTACTTCACATTTGCTGCTCTTGTACTGCTTTTGAGTTGAAATCTTCCTTTGTTTTTAACCAATTGAGAAGAACCAGCAGCAGCAACAGGGCAATAACCATACTAATGGAACTGGTCATCCAGGGAACCAGGACAACAGTCATACACAGGGACCCCCATTGAAAAAAGTGAGAGTTGTTCCTCCTACCACTACCTCAGGTGGACTTATTATGACCTCAGACTATCAGGTATCTCATTTTTGATTTTGCATATATTACAATATAGAAAAGCTAACTAAGTAACTTGGAAGAAACTACTTACAGTGCAGTACTGCTCTAAAAATGATTCAGTATAATGGCATGGCAGGGTTCCATTTACTTTATGCCAGCTACTTTCAGATCAAATGTGCTCAGTTGAAAAATTAGAAATTTTTTTCAGTCCTGCAATTTCAGTCTGTGAGATGAGTCAAGCTAGGAGTGGCAAATGAATACCATGCAGTGATTATTATTAGTATTATTATCTGTTAGCATTACCTTAATACTTATGAGTTATAGCCTCTGAGCAGGACCCCATTGTGGTAACAATGGTGCAAACACAGAACAGAAAGATGTTCCGTGGTCCAGAGGGCCTGTAATTGAAGTATGAAACAAAAGACAACAGACCACTAGAGACAGATCAGGGAGTGTAATAAAATAATGAGACAGTATGGGTCAACATGATAGGGGGTGGTCTCAGGACACCAGTGGCCTAACTCTTGTCAAGCTGGAAACACAGTTTCAAGAAGACTTTGAAGGAGGATAATGTGGGGCAGCATGGGAGAAAGCATGCAAGTGCTTGTTTGGATATTTGAAAAGTGGGCCGGGGGCAGGAGTTGATATCTCAGTTGTGAACAGGGAAGTAGGATGGGGATGAGCTGTCGAGAGGAGCCATTGTATGGATGAAAAGGGGGTGGGATATGCAGTGGTCAAAGTGACAGACTAGGAAAATGACCCTTGAAGCAACATTTTGAATGGATATGAGTTGGGCAAAATTGTGTTTTAGTGAAAAGGACATTGCAGTAGTTGAGACAAGTGTCTGGACCATGAGTTTTAGCTGTGTAGGTGGATTTAAAAAGGCCAAACTGTAGCAAAGCTGTCCAGAGAAAGTTGGTTAGATTTAGACATAGTTGATGACATGGAGAAGTCATAGTCAAAGATGATTGTGGGTCCAAGTCAGAGGATGGATGGTGACATTGTGCACAGTGATTGGGAAGCAAGGGACAGGTTGAACCTTTGGGACCTGACTGGTGTTGGATAGGAGAATTTGCCAGGTGACAGGAGGCTGACATTTTCTAGCAAGTTATCAACACTTCCACTGCTTCCCAGAGACATTTAGGGGTAAATTAAAGCTACATAACAGCACAGAACACTGATAGCTAGGACTAGTGGTTATAAACAAACTTCTTGGGACCAGAGGACACTTAGCCTCACCCATGATAAGTTCTGGATTAGAGTGATTTATCCTATATCTAGAATCGCTTGAGGTAGAAGATTAAGAGCTCGGTTATTTGGCAATGTTGAACTGAGCTGAAGTCCAAGAGAAATTTTTAATTTGGACAAAAGTAGATCTCTCTGATGTAGAGAAGTAGATCTTAATCACCAGCACAGAGGTGGCAGTTGGCTTTGTTTGTGGATGAAATTTCCCAGAAGAAGAAAGGAAGGGAGCTAAGGAGAGAACCTTTTGGATTCGTGGAACAACTACAGAAGGTTAGAGGGAAGAAGTAGAGGATTTTCCAAGAGACATGCTGAAGGAGTGAATAGAGAAGTAGGGGATGACGAGGATTGCAAGAGACCGAAAATGTATTGAAGTAGGTGGGGAGAAACTCCAGACAGTGATGGTAGACAAGGAAAGGGAGATGGGTGGTTAGCTGGAGAGGCCAGTGTAGTCAATGATGGGTTTTTTCGAATTGAGGGATTAAAACATGTTCATATTGTGGAACTCAGAAAAACACTTGAGGAGAGAGAGAAGTTAGGACGTAGTTAGAAGCTTGCCATATCCCCCCTTTCTACTTCAGAAAACAAGAATGAAAGTACAGTACATTTGAAATATTTTTTTTAAATGATTCTTGGGATTGTTGACTTGATGCTCTCAAGTAACCCAGTGATATAGTAGTTTTGACCTTGGCTCTGCACACCCAAAGGCATAGGAACATAAAGGCAGGTCATGGGTTCCATGGCCAAATTATCTTTACGGACTCAACTCCAGGATGTCAGTTAGTGTATCAAAGTTTTCAGGTCCATTTCACTAGACAGTAAACCCTCGAGTTATGTGAGGGGAGTGTTTCTGTAACTCCAGCATAACTCAAATATTCGTGCAAGTCGCAGGGAGATGGAATCCAGGCTGCCACTTGGTTCCCAGCTCCCCTCTGCTTACAGACCCAGGAAACCGACCAGCCGAACAGGGCCAGTCAGTTTCCTGGCTGCTTCTCCTTGCCTTCCCCCGGCAGTGTGGCTGTCAGCCTAAAAGCCCCTTTTCCCAGCCGTGCGACTGTCAACCTGACAGCTGTGTGGCAGGGAAAAAGGGCTGCAGAGCAGTGTCAAGTTGTACTTAACTCATGCTAAAGTGAGTTATGCACAGCTTGGAGCCATGCGTGTCGAAGGTTTACTGTACGTGGGCATTTTAGAGCACTGTGAATAATCAGTTCTAAACAAACCTCTATCCAATCTTAATGACTTGTCAGCAAGGGCTGCCTCAGAATGTAACTAAGATATTCTCACCCTCGGTGAAGTGTGCATTCTCAAAATACTTTCCAACACAAGGGTTGATCCTCCTTAAACCTGCAGGCAGCTAAGTCAGTTGCAGTCCAGAGATTGTTTTGGCATCCTTTCTGCCAGTCTCTGAAGAAGGTAGGTGCAGCAGAACTGCTGATCTCTCCTGACATCACCAAGGAAAACCGATGTAGGCTGTGTGCTTACACTATTCAC
Organism: Carettochelys insculpta; assembly: GCF_033958435.1. Classification (NCBI taxonomy): domain Eukaryota; kingdom Metazoa; phylum Chordata; order Testudines; family Carettochelyidae; genus Carettochelys; species Carettochelys insculpta. The sequence goes on from NC_134137.1 coordinate 49,186,370, forward strand.
ATACTGTCACATACTACAGCAGCTGAGGGAACTTGCCCCTTCGTGGTAACTTGCCCCTTCGCTGTCTCAGCAACTCTTGGAAGTGCTTTGGCTCCTTATGGCTCGCCTTTGTGCTGTGCCTTTGGAAAGCTTTATATTTGACTTTCAGAAATCCAGTCTCTTTTCCCCAAACTTTTAAGGCAGGGATGATACTGCACTCTTGAGTTTATATAGAGTTAATAAGGCAGATGGACAGAACCCACATGTGATTGACAGCACTGAGGCCAAAGCAATTACATGTCATCTCTCTGAATCTCCCCCTAAGATTCTTCAACCCATGGAGGCAGGAGAAAATGTTAAAATACTCCATTGTTTTGACGAAACACCTGTCCCTTGGTTCTCTTGTACTGTTAGACTTGAGCCCTTCCATGGAAATAATCATCCTCTGAGGAGGTTTACCAAGACATTCCCTCAGTAGCTAAATCCTTTGTTTAATCCTTCTGGCCTATCAGTTCTCCCCCGTGCCAACTTTTTCTGATATGCATAAATGCAATTAGATAAGAATTTTTACAGGTATATAGACTTCTGTGTCCCTTGGTTTCAGAAGTGTCAGCTTGCACATTTAATGTGACAACACTGATATGAATTGAGTGGTCCTGCTACCCTGAGGATCTAACAAGCTTTTTTCTTCCGTTGAGAGGGTTAGTGTTGTTTGGAAGTAGAGCGGGATGGGTTGTTTGGGATTTTTACTTTTGTTTTTACAAGACATTGTTGATCTGTGCAATATGAATGCACTGAGTCATCTTGCAATTGGTCATATTAAAAAACAACATTTTTCAGTAGTCAGGAGGTGGGGCCTGTGCATTTCATTTATGTATAAAAGTTTGAGAGAGGGAACAACTAAAGCATTAATTGTTAATATTAACTTTGAAGCTTATTTCCATTTCCTGCATAGTTGATACACATTTTGCCAAAAAGTACATCCAGAGATTTTTCCACTGTTAAACAAACTCTTTATTTATTATACAGAACTGGATCATATGATGGCTGATCTGTCACTTCTGTTTAAGTGAGTAGTCTCTCCCTCAAGAGTGAAGATAAATGTCAAAACAGCTCAGGCATCATGTGAGCTATGACTTATAGCAATGCTAATTTATTCCTGCTGGGGGAAGTACTATTATAACTATTTATTTTCCCTTCTCCACCATGCAATTTAAGGAATGATTCAATTCCTTAAATTCATGCGTGCAGAGTATCTACCTACCTTGTTTTATAATGGGCATTTTTATTTCCCCAGTATGTAACGATCTCAACACATTTATTGAATCTAACTTTACTTCAGATCTAAAGGAAAATTTATGAAAAGTTTGTGTTTAAGCTACAGATATAAATCCCATCAGTGACAGCGTTTTACATCTGTAACAATTAAACAATAGTCTTATTTTTGTGTTCCACATTTATTTGGTCCTAGGCAAGTTAAACAGGTGTAGGATTTTGGCTTGTTCGTGAGCTGTTTGTGTCAGGAACTGACTGGCTAGAAAACACCTATCTCATAATGAGTGCTTCAGTAGCCCAAAATGAATCCTATATGCAAAGGTGTCCCAGGTAAACTGTCTTGTATTATCATTGATATTAAATACAAACAAAGCTGCCAAATGTGTGTTCTTGGATGCAGAAGAAAGCAGTGGAGGTTTCCTAGGATATTTTTGGCTGTAAATTTTATCTTTTTTCACATGCTGATATACCACGGTGGTAAGCATAAGGTGTCTTAATAGTTACATAGATGTTGGTGATGTGACAGATGTGAATTCAGAAGGAACAGTTTGGGATGGGCAATCAACATTGCTTGTAACACTCAATCAAATATTCCTGGTGTTCATATCCTTGACTACTATAATCAGAATAAGAACATTGTAAATACGAGTTATTGAGCTACTGAGCTGTAGTATGTGTTAATTATTGCCACAGACGGCACACAGGTCTGAAATAAAAAGAAGGGGTGGGGGAAATCAATGTGTATTATTTGTGCATCTACTGTAGGATCAATTCTCTTCTCCATTATTTCCAGCGTTCCAATCCCCATGCTGCATACCCCAACCCTGGACCAAGCACATCACAGCCACAGAGCAGCATGGGATATTCAACTACCTCCCAGCAGCCTCCACAGTACTCCCATCAGACACACCGGTACTGAGCTGCACCTGAATAATATCAATGCACTGTTGCTAATGCTGTAGGACTGGTTATGCAGCTGTCTGCCTGGAGCCTGGCTTGGGCCACAAGAATGTACTGTACTACCACACCTTCAAAATGTCTGATAGCCAAGTTCTACCACTTTTCGCAGAATGGAGTAGTGGCTCCCAAATTATACCTGTTTTGGGGTTAGACTTGAAAAGAAAGTGCTAGCACAGTTTGTGTTGTGGATATGCTACTTCCATAGTTTACTTGACATGGTTCAGACTGACCAATGCATTTTTTCCGTGACGGTCTGTAGCAGTTGAAGCTGTGAAATGTGCTAGGGGCAAGCATTTTTTTATTGTATGTGGTGAATTCTCTTGTTGTAACAACATTATCTGACCAATAGTAAATAAAATCCTTTAACTGGTACTTGAAGCATACAGTATATGTTAACATGGCAAAAAAAAAAAACCCACAAAAACCAAAATAACCATGACTCTAATTGGGATAATTTTGATATACATTTATTTTTAGTGACTTTTGTGGGTTGATTCATTTTCCACATTGATCAATGTTTTATGACCAACAAAATTGCTACAATAAGATTTTTTAAGAAAGTGGAAATGTTTGCATTTTTCCAGCAGATTACAAGCCTCCCAAAGATTGATTTCTAGCGTATAAGTTTGGTTTTGTTTTTAAATCTATGACTTGACTGGTATTAAAGCTGCTATTTGATAGTAAAATAAGTATGTTGTCATTGATATAAACATGTTTGGTTCAGCAGACAAACTCAAATGATTGTCATAGACAGTGTTTTATTTTTCCTATTAGTGTTGCTGAGTTGTGAGCATGCTTTGCGATTAAAAAAGCATGAATGATATTTCCTAAAAAAGGTGTGGCATCCATTCAGATATTTCGTCATGATTTCTGAGAGGTGGATTGGTGTAGTGGATTTTAAATTTTGTTCAGCTAATTATTTTTAAAATATGTTCGCACGTTATTAGGGATGCCCTGTTAAAGAAAAGGATAAGGTGTTAGGAGAGCCTTAGAATTTGAGGAAAAACTTTAACATAACAATGTACTGTATCAAACTATTTTACATGAATGACGCAAGTATTCTGAATAAAAAACTGAACATTGTTAAAAAGGTGTTATGTAATAAATTTATTTTTCATAAGTCTGCATATGAACTTTGCTTGTATTCCTTTTTATCAACAGATATGAAACACTTTTTAATTCCAAGCATCCCCACAGGCACTGTATGAATAGATCAGTTTCTTAATTCAAAAATTGGTTGAATTATTGCAAGTAGAAAGGGTTAGCCTAACTGCTGTGTCATCTATTTAAGTGTCACAATAACTGCAGTTACCCTCTTTCTGATTATCTGCACGATGTTAAAAGATAATCAGCTATGCTGTACAGACTTACAAAATATTAATTAAATTTTATAGATGATGAACCTGGTCCTAAGATACAGAATCTAGCCATACTAGCATTTATAAAACCACGTAACAGGTTTTCTAAAGCTTTTATCATGCTGGTATCTAATCCCACAATGCTACCTCATGGGGCCAGCATCCCCAACTACGTATACATTTTTTTCTATATGTGAAAGTGTTCAGTATTACAATGTGATGATGCCATTACATTACATGAAAATGTGTTTTTTGAGATGCCTTGTGGTAGGGATGAGAAGTTTAAGCCTGTGGTGCCCAATACACTCCCCATTTGCTGCATGTAGTGAACAGGGGATGTGTATTGTGGTGAATGCGGTTTGGCAGGCTGGTGCAGTGGCTCCTTGGGTGCCACATGGCAGTGGTGGCTTGGGAGTGCGGGCACAATGCAGCAGCTGGCTTGGACGCCATGGCGCACAGCTCTCAGGGTTGCGTGGCTTGGGGCTGGGCAGCTCCAGCTGCCCAGCACCAGTGAATCACCAGGGGCAAGAGGTAGGGTGCTTGGCTCTGGTGGGAGGGGGGATAGGGCACTTGGTGGCAGAGGGGAGATGGCGCCTGGCTGGCAGGGCATGGCATGTGGCGACCCAGTGTCTTGCTTTTGGACACCACTGGTATAAATTATAGGTAAGGTGAGCTGTGGACCAAATATTAAATTGGAATAAAGTATACCAGTAAATGAGAAAATGGACGCTTTCCAAATATTTGTGTTCATGTTAATGTCATTTTTCTATAAATCTTGGAGCACTAGGGGAATTCCAGAAGATTGGAAAAAGTTAACATTGTGCCAGTATTTTAAAATGTTAAACTGAATGAACCAGGTAATTATAGGTATGACAGTCTGACTTTGATCCTAAAGAAGATAATGGGGTGGTTAATATGGGGCTTAAAATTAAAAGAAGGTGATGTAATTTATGCCAGTCACCATAAATTTAGTGGAATAAATCCTGTCAAACTAAATTAAAAGTTTGGTTGATGAAGGTAATAATGTTGATAGGCAAGAAGGTGTTTGACTTGGCACTAAATGACATTTTGATTGAAAAATCTAAAACGATATATCAACAACTTGGTACACATCAAATGGATTGAAAGTTAGTTAACTGATAGATCTCAAAATGTAAGTGTAAACTGGGACTTATTAAAAAGATATAATTTCTTGGGTATTTCTCCTTGGCCTTATGCTATTAACATTTTATCAATGACCTGAAAGAAAACGTTTTCAGATAACACAAAAACAGGTGAATGGTATTAAAAAAAAAAAAAACAAAAAAAAAAAACTAGATCACTTACCACGTTTTAATGTCTCAGTTTAAGTGTACACAGCTGGAATAAAGAAAGAAGGTGTACTTAAGGGATGAGGGGTCTTGGTCTCAGAAAGCAGTGGTTCTGTAAGGATTTGAGGTTGTGAAGGCTAAGGTCTCAGTGCAGAGCTGTCGCCAAAGGGTCTAATAAAGTTCTTGGATGCTTAAGCAGGTGAACGTCAAATACGATCAGCAAGGTTCTTATTCGAGTGATTGCTCATGTGCATTCCAAGTTGGGTGTGCGCTGGCACATGCACAGTTGCTGGAAGCTTTTTACCCTAGCCAGTAGCCATCGGGTCAGTGCGGTGCCCCCTGGAGTGGCGCCTGCATGGCAACCAATGTATGCACCGCCCGACCGATCCCCCGCTCAGTTCCTCTTTGCCGTGCTGTTGGTTGCTGGAGCTCTCTCTCTACTCTTCTCTCTTAGTTTGGCTGGCAGCCATTACCTCTAAATTAGTTAGTAATTGTGAGTGTAAATAGTTGTAAATAGTTTAGATAGTCTTTATCATCTGTAAATAGTTATCACTTAGTTGTCAGAGAGCCGGGGCAGGACTTTAACCCCTCTTGGCCCTTCGGCAGCAGGGGATGCCTGGCTCTCCAGATTTCAAGACCTGTTCAAAACGTGGCAAATGAATTCCCAAGAATAACCCGCACAGGACTTGTTTAAGTTGCCTTGGTGAGGCACACCTTCATGAACATTGCTCCATCCATAAGGACTGTAAAAGAGCACAACGTTTAAAAATCCAACTAATGGAAGCAGCCTCGTGCCTGGACATTTCCTCTGCAGGAGCTCAGAGCAGTGCATCCTCAGTGCAGTACTATTGCTGCCATCAGAAAGCTCCTGGCATCAGAACCAGTCATCGGCACCTAGCACTGCAAGATGACACAGAAGTCAGTCCTGGGTGCCTCGCAAGAATAAGAGGCATATAAGGAACCAGTCCCCAGAGAGGGTAAAGGGATGCCTCCAAGGCGTCTGCCAGATCGCACCATGAGTTGGGTCATGAAGTGTAGGCATCGACGCTGGCACAAGGCAGGAGTGTATGCTCTCTGAGGCTGCCCTCAATGCCGGAGGCATTCAGTGAGGTGCAGGCCCTGTTATAGATCATGGTGCTGGGGCCAACACCCCACCAGGAGTCCTCATCTACACCAGAGGGACCATCACAGACACTAGTTCCAAAGTAGAGCACTGGGCAAGCATCATCTTTTATGACACTGTGGCTGGTCCTGGCACCCGATCAGCTTCCACAAGGCAGACCACGTACAATGACCTCATTTAGCATGCCCTACCATGCGGTGCAACTCCTTGCCCGAGGAGGCTGTGAAGGCCAGGACTCTATTAGGGTTTAAAAAAGAGCTTGATAAATTTTTGCAGGTTAGGTCCATAAATGGCTATTAGCCAGGGATAAAGTATGGTGCCCTAGCCTTCAGAACAAGGGCAGGAGATGGATGGCAGGAGATAAATCACTTGATCATTGTCTTCTGTTCTCCTTCTCTGGGGCACCTGGCATTGGCCACCGTCGGCAGATGGGATGCTGGGCTGGATGGACCTTTGGTCTGACCCAGTATGGCCATTCTTATGTTCTTATGCAAGGTCAACAGGAGTCTGCGCAAGCCCCGGGTCCCATGGCCGGGCCCAGATAATTGGCATCAGAATCAGCATCTGAGTCCGACTCATATTACTCCAGTTCGTCTAGAAGTGGGAGTACGAAGACGTTGCACTGCAGTGGATGCAGGCACCGGAGCCATCACTCTCTGGATGAGGGTTAGCAGGCAACCTCGCAAGGTGCACCTCAGTGGCCTTTTTGGACCCCGTAGGCAGTCCGTGAGATGCAGGGGCAGGCCAGGGGACTCTTGCATAGGGTGCCTGGCACTGCCCTGGTGCTGCGGGCAGTGCTGTCAGCATCACTGAGGGCACCTCCACCAGAACAGTCACGGGGGCTGGCTGTGTCGGACGCCCCTTCGGTGGGCTTGGCACCAATGTTGGCACAATTACAGATGGCACCAACCCAACTCTGGCAACTGCTGTGCAGGCACCAGCACATACAGCACTGTCGGTAACGGCGTCGGCGGGCCCAGTGCCCTCCCATGTGTTGAGCTACCCTGACATGCCCCTAACGCAGTCTGCCATATTCTCAGGCGTTCTACTGCTGGCGTCAAGCATGGCGCCGCAGGTTCCAGTGCTCGGAACCTTAAATAGGGTTTAGGCTCACCACTCTTGCTTGTAGGCATGGAAGGGGCAGGTGCATCATCCTCGTCCTCTCCAGACAAGGCCTTGGCTGGGTCCTCGGCATCCCCAGTCATGGAGGACGGTAGGTCATATCAGCAGTTGCTGTGCAGGGTAGCCCAAGGCCTGGGCATACAAGCTGAGGAAGTCAGGGCTGAAACAGACCCGGTGACAGTTATCTTCTCGGCATTGGGGCCCACAAGAGTAGTACTGCCAATTATTAAAACAATTGCTGGTATGGCAAAGACAGCGTGGCAGACCCCAGCCCCCCGCCCTACCCATGGCCAAGGAATGAGCGTCGGGACTTTGTTCCTGCCCAGGGCAATGAGCACTTGTTCATCCACCCTGCCCCTGACTCCCTTGCTGTCGATGTGGCAAATCATAGGGGGAGGACAGAGGTTTCAAGGCCCATCCCCTAAAAACAGACAGGCCAAACTCCTAGACTTGTACAGCGGAAAGGTTTATTTGGCGGGAGGACTACAGTTAAGGATGGCTGAACAGCAGGCTCTGGTTCCAGATACAAATATAACATGGCCAGCTCCTTATCCCACTTCTCGGAGCTGGTTCTGCCAGAGACTGAGCCTTATTTTAGGTGGTGAAGAAGCATAAGCTCCTATCCAAATTCACCTCTTTGTAACACCCCAGAAGTCAGTGGAGTAATGCATGCTTCCTAGGACCAGCGTTTTGCCATATAAGTTGCCTTGACACATTTCCATCCCGAAAGAACTTGTGTCCTTTTCCTTTTCAAGATTATTTTCCAGATGTTCTATACATACCTCAGGCAGCTAACCCGATAAATAGCTGTAAATGGATCAGTCTTGTCTCTTTCTTTTTCAGCTAGGTATGTGTTATGTATTTTAGGAAAATAGTTTTAAACATGCTGGCTAGAACACAAGCAATATTATGAATGCAGTTTGAGAGAAATTGTGTTGATTTGGAAGATAAGTTTAATAAATTGCATGCCCACAAAATACCTTTTCCTTCTAATATAGAGCTTTGGCACTAGACATAATATTTCAACGCTGTTTACCTTGCAGCAGACCATTATCTAGGCCAGTTTGAGCTTATTCCTAAGAGCTGGCTTAATGGAGGTTTCTTTTAGGTTAGTCATGTTATTCTAGAAATTGTTCCTGCTTTAAAGTCATGCTGAAAATGGGCCATAAGCTTATAGCACTGATCACCAGTTTAAATATGTTGTTTGCACTGTGACCTTGAGGGAGAGTGGATACATACCCTATGGAAGGTGACAAAATCGTAGAGATTGTGCTGTGCCTGAATGTAGGGCACATGGCAAGGAGCAGCTAGCATGCCCCTTTTTAAAGAACCTGTCGGCATGAAGGACATGGAGAAACTAATCTGTGATAAGAAGAAGGAGTGGACTCCAAAGACACACACACACACGCTCGCTCTCTCTCATCATTTGGGAAATGAAAATCAACATAACTTACTAGTCTAGTGCCAAAGCAACAACCTATCCTTCAGGAGATCAGAGTTCACGTCGAAGTCACCCCCTGTAGCTGTTCTCTGATTGGATGCAGAGGAAGCACATGGCTCTCCCACTCAATATCATGTGCAATCAGCATGCACCTCACTTCATAATACTGGTAGAAAAAAAATGATGTGGAAAGAAACCAGTAGACTCTGTCAATGCTGTGCGTCGGCAACAGTAAACAAAATGTCTTGTGGGCCCCACGGACAACCCTGGTGGTTGCCCACTCTGTGGTAGGTAATTGAGGAGAGTGGGCCTGCAAGAGCTTTATTTCTTGTTGATTATCAATACCGAATTTCCAGCCATGAAAAATGTGTCAGAGTGTGAAAACTGGTCTTTTGCGTGCTCTTACCCTGTACTGTACAGATTGCATGGGGGAGCCCACCATTCCTCAAACTGGGGGTCCTGTCCCAAAAGAGAGTTGCTGGGCAATCACGAGGTTATTTTAGGTGAGCTGTAATATTGTCCTATCTCATGGTCCATTAACTGAGGTGCTCCTGGAGCCAGCTAGAAGTTTTGTCCCAAGACCGAGTGACATGGAGGAGACTTGTAGATGACCTATGCTCCATGTAGAGTACAATGGCTAAGTAGTGGTGGTGCAATATTGTCACCCTTACTTCTGTGCTGCCCTCACAGTTGAGAGGCTGGAGACTACAGCAGCTGGTTGGGTGCCTGACTCTGAAGGCAGTGCCCTCCCAGCAGTAGTGTGGGAGGAAGGGTGTCAGTTTCATACGATGCCAGCCACCTGGGCAGCTGGAAAGTGGCAGCTGCTGAATGAAGGCCCGGCTGTGCAGATACCAGTGCAGATGTAAGAGTGCCCATATCATATCACGCCGTCCCTCCTGTGCTGCTGCAGGCAGCAGCTCCACTTTCAGAGCTGGGCTCCTGGCCAGCAGCTTTGGCTTTCCAGCTGCTGCCCAGTTCTGAGGCATCAACATCACCAGCAACTGTGCAGAAGTAAAGGCATCAGCACTATAACATCCTCTATGTCCTGTAATCTTATGGCTCCCCACCACTCCTTTTTGGGAAAGGACCCTACAATTACAAATATCTGAAATCGTGAAATTTATATTTTTTTTAAAATCCTCTGACTGTGAAATTGGCCAAAATGGATTGTGCATTTCTGGTAGGACTGTAATTGTGTGTGAGAAGGAAACAATCCAGATTGATTCTCAGAGCCTCAGGTGTGTTTGCAGGGCTGTCTGTCTTGTTTTGTAAACTGACACTTGAAACTGAGCAAATTTACATGGGATCAAACAGCCACAATTACTCATGGGAATCACAGGGTGCAATTCTAAGTCAGTTTCTTGAGGGAAAACACTTCTTTTCAGCCAGGTGTTAGAACCATCTCAGCAACACTGCCACTTTACAGCTGGGCCAGATGGTGGACACCTACAGGAGGCTAGTTTAGAGATGAAGGAAACGTGTGTCTTAATATTAAGCCAAGTTATACAGAAGGACACCTTGATTCAGTACAGCTTGTGTGATATATACCAGCCACCCATGAACAAGTACACTGCAAGCTAGAGTGGCGAAAGGCTGAGTAGCAGGAAAGAGCACACTGTAACCATGTAACACGATATACAAAGGGTTAATCTAGTAAACACAATAGAAACTGATTAAACAAAATGGAACAAACAAAAGATCTAAAGCCACTTGTCTTCTGTTAGGATTTCACCGCCAGGCTCTCCTTTGCATCATTTATCATTCCAGCCTGGTCATAAACATTTACTAGATATGTGTGTGTTTGAAAACCTCAGGGCGTGGACTGTGGACTTCAGAATTTCTTTTCTTGAACTGCAGCATGTGTCCCTGAATAAAGCCATTCTACAGTCAGAGCCTGGTGGCTGATGAGCAACTGCTTTTCTTCGTCACATCTCAGCAAGCCTCTGCCACATCAGTGATTCTGCTTGAGCGATGATGCTGTAATTGACAATCGTGCGCTTTTCCAGTTCACACAGCAGCATACAAATTGTCAATCAGCTCAGCTAACAGGAAGAAGAAAACCACCTAAAATTAAGAGCTATTAATCCACCAACCAGGTGAGTCGGCGTAGTGGCCTCATGGCTGCTTCTGTAGCACTGGCAGAGTTTCTAACACTGCATGAATGAAGTATCACACAAACCTATTTGCAAAGGAGCCTCTTCCATCCTTCTTTGAAAATCTGGACAGGGAGAGAATAAAAGATGCAGAGCGCTCGGGAGGGTGGGCAGCTGCAGCAGATGTAAGTTGAGATGAGAGAAGGAACCAGGCGTATGTAGCACGTATGCCTGGTATAGGACACAACTGTCTGTCTCACTGCATTCTGAATAGTAACAAAGAGGAAGCCGTGCTAGTCTATACACTATCAAAACAAAAAGCAATCAAGTAGCACTTTAAAGACTAGCAAAATGGTTTATGAGGTGAGCTTTCATGGGACAGACCCACTGTCTGAAGAAGTGGATCTGTCCCACGAAAGCTCACCTAATAAACCATTTTGCTAGTCTTTAAAGTGCTGCTTGACTGCTTTTTGTTTTGATAGTGCATTCCGAATAGTTTCTGAATGGAGAAGACGTTCTCAACCCTCTAGGCTCTCAGGGGTTATTGTGCTTTTGCCCAAGGGATTTCGAAGCGCACACCACTACAAGTGTAGAGTAGAGTGAAATGAAAGGGGGTTCCCGGGCACTTGATCGGATTCACTTTGAAGATTACATGGTGGAATATACTCCAAACCACTGGCTAGACTTAATGCCATTGTTTATTTATGCCTTATGGGGGTACAGCTTTGCCCATAGATCACAGAACTGTGTCTGGCCTTTATGCCCTCTATAATATCCATTTGGTGTGAGCTCAGTACATGACCCTAATAGTTTGTGAAGCATAAGTTCATTCTTCAAAACAAAACAAGAACATGTATTCTGAAAACACATTTGAAAATCCGTATTCTATCTACTGATGATGTTCCTAGGCAGAAAAGGTGCCAGTAACAATGTGTCATAATACTGTAAAAAGCTACCCTAAAAGAATCTCCTTCCCATTGTAAAGATAAAGCATTCGCACTCTTTCTTTGCTTAACCTGTTGTTTTCTCCCTTTCTGGAATAGTGTGTTTATATTTTTGACAGCACCTGGGCTCAGGTTGCAGTCCTTAAGATAAAAAGAGGTAAGTCCCAGTTAGCTCCTAGTATCACTGCCAGTGGTGGGAAAAGATGGATGGTAAGGAAAGAGCACATATTCAGTTCCTCTCTCTGATAATTCCTGCTATGCTAGCACTGCTTCTCTTACCATTGCAGGGTCAGGGTCACAGGACAGTGATACTTACCATCAGTTACATGATGATCAGAGGACAACAAAAATGCACAAAACTGATGGATTTTTACAGAAGTTTGGTGCATTTTTTCTACCTTAAAGAATAACACATACAAGAGACTCATGTTAATCACATAGGGAGAGCAATTAGGCCTTTACCTGACAGATCTTAGGTTTACAGCTCGGTCATGCAACTATGGTGAGCTTATAATATCAGTGATTCAGAATCAAACGCTCTTTGGAATTAAGCTACCAACATATAAACAAAATAAAAAAAAGACTCTTGAGCAAAATGATACTATAGTAAAAATGGTCAGGGAATCATTGATGTGTGAACAGGTATTGCTGAACTAGCTGATGAAAATGGTAGGGATAAAATTGTGTTAGGAGTTCCGAGAAATAATGGAGCGGAAACTAGAGAAGGAGAAAAACAAACCACTGGACTGTAAATGGTCTTGAACCAGATCTGCTGCTGTTGTGACTCCATTTCATGTGGTTAGAGGAGTCCCTTTATGATACTTTGAGCCTATGTTTGAAGTCTGGAAGTATGTGAAACAGGTATTTCTAGCAGCTTACGTTCCATTGTTGGTGTCCAGTGGGCCAGGATCCCACTGAACCCAGCAGAGAAGCTGTCCCCTTGTCCATGGGTAAGACAGGAATACTGCAAAAGATGGAAAGAAAAGTGACTAATGGATGGGAGCTCAGGTGGCTTGGAGCGCCCCCTCCTTGAGTCCTGGAAGCCACCTAAATTTTCTTATCTGTTGCTCTTCTATCATGGCAACACTTGTGCAGGGTAGCTCAGAGCAGTATTAAGTGACACCTGAACACATACTGAAGTGATGCTGCTAGATTTAGGGAGCTATGCATAGTACACTGTGTGTACTCTTTCTTCCCTACTAGGAGGCAACACCCACCTCAAGCTAATGAGGCTCATTGACGTCTTACCACCATTATTAATGCCTTTGTTACTTTTGCACTGTACTGTGCTGTAGTCCAGGTTACCTGTAAAGATCATTCCATGCAGAACCCAGTGACCTGCTTGCTCAGTGGTGTTCCACATGCTTCCAATGCATTGTGCCTGGGTGGGCTACTAGGGTCCTAAGTGCAATTGAAGTTGCGTGTTTCATTCAATGAAGCCTTTTGTAGTTTGGGTCCCATCTATCTTAGAGACCCTCTCTCGATGAAAGAAGCAGGCAGTTGAGTTTGTCTGGGATACTCTGGCTAATTGGTCCATGGTTTGAACAGTAGAGGACTGAATACAGGGCATCCTTAATGGCATGGCGGATAGAATGGGGGTAAGACAACCCTAGACTCTGGGATTTGCATCCCCAGCTGCTCCAGCTTGGCTGGAATATACAGCCATCCAGGCACATTGCATGTTATCTAGTCACCTCAGGCTGTGCTGGAGTGAATAGGGGGAGCTGCTTTTGTGTCTGGAAATTTCTATTTTAAGTTGATTTGTCTGTATGCCTACTTCTGTTGTAAGACGTTTGTGAGTCTGCGTGTGTCCTCAGAGGTTACCAACATAAAGAAACAATAAATACTATGAGAATAATCCATGAACTTTAATGGTCACCTCTTGCTTTTCATTTCTCTTCCCTCTCTTTCTCACTATTATTTTTGTTTTGCTTGTACCATCTTCAGCCTTCAGCCCTGGTGTGTATCTAGGATCGACATTGTATGTGGATGCCAGACTCTCATGTCCAACAAATCCTGTACTTTCAGCTCACCCCTGGTCAGAGATCCTGTGGTGGTCAGAGGAAACACTACAAAGACATGCTGGAGAAGATCTTAAGAAGATGGGTGTGACTGTCAAAAGCTGGGAGGAGCAAGCTACCAACTGACCCCCAGTTATGCTGTGTTTTCCATCAGGCAGTGGCCAGCTTCAAGGAGAAGAATTTTGCCCTCAAAGCTGACAAAAGAGAAAAGGAAGGAAAAAGACAGAACTTTCCTACAGCAGGCAGCTGACCTGCCACAAAATGTCTGTACCACAGCAGGTGGTGGTGAAGTTCCAGGACTGGGTTCCTAAATCACCTTGACCCACATCTAAATCTGTGGTAGAGATCATCCTCAAATTGAAGGCTCATCAATGATGATCTGCTATCCTTGCGCCAACTACTGGATCAGTCACATCCTACTGATGAAAATAGAGAGGAGCACTTGACAAAAGACACACCAACTATGAGCAATTTTTAATGTACATTAGAGGTAGAAGCATTGCCATTCTATGTGCGGGCTACTGAATTCTTTGCATCTGTTTGCACTTACATTGCAGAGGATGTGAGGGAACGGTTGAGCCACTCTTTTTAGGTGACACATTTGAGGAACTACTTCAGATTAAGCTGTCAATAGAGGAAGCTTTGGGACAAACTGATAATCGGAAGTCACTTGGCATTCACCCAAGAGTTCAGAAAGAACTCTAATATGAAAGTGAAGAACTACTAACTGTGGAATGGAACCTATTGCTTAAATCATTCTCCCTACCAGATGACTGGTGGATAGCTAATGTAACAACAATTACTTTAAAAAAAAGCTGCAGAGGCGATCCTGGCAATTACAGACCAGTAAGTTTTTAACTCAGTGCCAGGCAAATTGGTTGAAGCCTATAGTAAATAAAATTCAAACACACAGAAGAACATGATATGCTGGGCAAGAGTCAACACATTTTTTATAAAGGGAAATCACGTCACACCAGTCTACTTGAATTGTTTGAGGGGGAGAACGAACAAGTGGGTAAGGGTGACCCAGTGGCTTTAATGTACATGGAATGTCAGGAGATTTTTAACTGGGCCCTTCACCATGGGCTGTTAAGCAAAGGAGGGAACTCCCCTGGTTAAGTAACTGGTTAAAAGGCAGAAACAAAAGGGAGGAGTAAATGGTCAAATTTCAGAATCGAGAGAGGTAAATAGCAGGGGGTCCCCTAAGGATCTGCACTAGGACCATTGCTGTTCACCATATCCATACATTATCTGGAAAATGTGGTAAACAGCATGATGGCAAAGTTTGGAGACTATACAAAATTATTCGAGATAGTTCAGTCAAAAGCTGGTTGCAAAGAGTCACAAAGGGGTGTTACAAAACTGGGCAACAAACTGGCAGATAGAATTTAGCACTGATAAGGCAAAGTAATACGCATTGGGGAAAAAATTCCAGTTATACATACCAAACAGAGGGACAAAGCACATCGGAGCCCCTTCTACCTCTGGCACATGTCTGGCTTGCTCAGCCAGCGTCCCAGACAGCTAGTGCTAGGCATGGTGGGCCCCCATTCCACCCAGGGTGCCTCTCAGGCAGCTGCTGCAGTGACTCAAGCAGTGACCTGCAGCAGCTGGTGTGAGAAGCAGTTGGTCCTACCTCTGCCACTGCCAACCTTCTCCTGGCTGCCAGGAGCCGGGGCTGAGTGGACCAGAGAGCAGACAGCAGAAGGAGAGAATCCCACCCTGGCAGCACATGCAACTATCTACTGGGGAGACACTTCACCCCACATGCCTTACATGGTTGCCTATGATGGCCTCCTGTAGAGTCCCATGTCCCCCAGAACTGGCAGCTGAAGCCAAACACCACATGTTCAATGTGATGTCCTGGGCTGTTCCCTGCTGAGTCTTAAGCAAGGCTTTGGGGCAGCTCTAGAAGCGGCGAGACTGCCCCGTGGAGCTCAGTGTGTGCAGGGACAGGACTTGCGGGCGGGCGGGCAGCCTGCATGTGCAGCGGTGCAGGCAGAAGAAGTGAGGAGGATGCTGCAGCATTCCCAGTTTTTGCACCTGGCTTCCTTGCACCTGTGGGCTAGCCTTGCACCTGGCTCTTCCAGACCTGGGCTCCTGCATCCAGTAGACCCCTACACCCGGGGGTCCTACCAGCCCTGCAAACTTGGCCACCTCAGGGGTCCTGCTGCCTGCCAGTCACCCAGTGGCTCACGGGCTCTGCTAGCTTTCAGGTCCTGCTGCCCGTTGGCTCTACCTTGGGCTTTACAGCCCTCTGGCCCCACCAGTCCTGGGGTCCCCCTCCTGGTCCAGGGATCTCCAGCTGTGGCCTCGGCATAAGGTGGTGGAGTTGCCCGTTCTCCAGGACTGGATGGACTGGAGGCCATTTGTAGCAAAGGAGCCCAGGCTGTCTGTTCTGGGGGAGTTGGCAACCCGATCTCAACAGGTCTAAAGGGTAGGGGGGTGCAGCTCCCCCACCCAAAAGTAGTTCCAGCACCACTGTGCATATGCTGTACTGATACAGTCAGTAAAGGTCATTCTTATGCACCTCACTACAGCTTGAACCTCTCCAGTGCAGCTCTCTGGGGAGCTGACTGGTGCCATTCCACAGAATTTGCTGAATCAAGGGAGGTCAATATTGTCTAGCACATTACCAACACTTCCACTGCTTACCAGGCTCTGAGAAGACATTTAGGGGTAAATTACAGCTAAATAACAGCACAGGACACTGAGAGCCAGGACGGGTGGTTGTAAACAAACTTTAAGGGAACATGGGAAACTTGGTCACACCCATGATAAATGGACATCCAGCTCACTAAAATCATACTGGATTATGGATGTTGCTGGAGCAGAGAGCACCGCACTAGAAAGGTTGGATCTGTATTAGGATTTAGTTGTGATGTAAGGTGCTCACCTGATATCATGAGACATAAAGATGCAGGTTCCCTTGTTCCCAAGCCGCTGCTGCTCCAAAAAGTCCAAACAAAGAGAAATTAAGCTACGCCAATTAGCCATGTGAAGTTTCCTGTACAACTTGGAAGCAACTAAAACTTCAGTTTGTTTTCCCCTGACAGTTATGTTGGCTCCCATCAGTAAACATAAAAAGCATTTTTTGCATGAGAGAAGGACCCCTAGTGTCATGACGTGTTGTAGCGCCATTCACAGTACGAGTTGGCTATGTAACATTGCAGTGCGTGGAAGAGAAGCTGCTACGCAAAAATGTATCTGAAAATCTGTCTTGGCTTTTAACTTAGAAAACTCACATAGAGAATCTCATGACTAATAAATATTTTAGACAATTGCACTCCAGAAACAGTTGCTGCACTGCTGTGCAGTGTTTTCTAGCTGTAAGAAGGCATCTTGGCTAGCCAAACACTCGATACAGAGAATCTGACAGAAGGAAAAATGCCTGAGGATGAACTGTCTTTAACAGAGGGAGGCTAATGTGTTAGTGATTTATCTCATTTTGGTTAGATCGTGCTTGTAACACAGTAATCCCAGGAGCTGCCTTTAACACTATTCAGTAAAGATGAGCTATTTTTGCCAGTGAAAGACTAAAAACTGGAGGAGAGAAGCTAAAAATGAGGCAATGTTGAGTGAATGGGAATGTCGGAGAGAACCTCTTCCTGCAGAGGGTGATAGGCAGGCATTAAAATAGAATATGACTAGCTTTGTTAGATGCCCAGATTTATTTTCATGAAAGGATGGTGAGATTTCTTTTATTTAATACCCCCCATGCCCTGCATTATTTCCCAGTAAAAACATTAGTGCTGTCTTTGAGCTTCATCTTATCATAGAACTGGAAGGGACCTCAAGAGGTCACTGAGTCCAGACCTCTGCGCTCAGAGCAGGAATTATCACCATCCCTGACAACTGTTTTTTCTTCTTTTTTTTAAAGTCCAACCTGTCCCCTCAAGGACTGAGTTCATAGGCCTGGGTTTACAAGACCTATGTTCGAACCACTGAGCTATTCTCTCTCAAGCCTGCAGCACTGTTGTTGTGAACTTCCACTTTGGGTCTGTTCCTGAAAAGTATTCTAGCATAATAATCAAACAGGAAGATTAGTTTGAGAGCAGCCAGAATGACTAGGCATGATAGATCGAGTGGCTTTTCCCTATGCCTGACTTGGAAATACATGAGGCATAAATTGCACTTGCAGACCGCCTGTCTACTTTGCACAATCAGCAGTGCATGCAAATTTATAATTACAGCAAACATTCAACTGGCCAGTTGCCGTTGCAGTTACCTGATTTGATTGCAAAATTCCAGTAACTGCTGCAATAAATTAGGCACACAACTGCAGCTTTTAATGTGTTCCAAACCCAGGCCCCAAATGTCTTTATGTCTGAAGTTCTTTACTTTATGTATGAAACACACCAAAGCAAATCCTTCCATTTTTGACACCCTTTGTCCAAAACATAGCAGCTTACCATAGGGTGACCACAGCCCTCTGGGCTATGGCTTGCAGAGTTCTGTCATATTTCCTTTGTTAAAATGTGGATTTACATGCAGGGGAAAGGCATTGGGCTCAGGTCTTCAGCCAGTATAAGCTGAAATATTATTACTTGACATTTGCATTGTGGTAGTGCCTGGAGACCCTCGCCCTTGAGATGGGGGTCTTGAAGAACCCTGTGCTAGGTCTGGTACAGACCTTTATTAGGTGACAGTGCCATTGAGCCTCAGGGAACTGCACCAATTTAAACCCTGTATGGCTTATCATGGTGCCATTGGATGAGGGAAATTAGCAGTCCCCTGTGGGATGAGCATTAAGAATGTATTTCAGATCCAGGCTGAAGTCTGTTCATTATGTAATGTTGACAAACCTGGGTTGCTGGCACCAGGGATAGAACCTAGGAGCATAGGGTCTAAAGCCCTGCACTCTACCATGAGTTAAAGACCAGCTGGCTCTCAGCTGAGGCTGTAAAGCAGAGACTTCACTCACCCCAGATGAGGTCTCAGTGCCTCTGGCTACTACAATTAGAAGATAGAGGACTATTAATAAAGGTGCAGCAGCAGGGCCTGTTGAAATAAGACTGTAGAGGTACTTCCTGAAAGTGCAGTGCAAAGGCTGCTACACTTCTAGCCTGCCGCCCCTTCCCTCCTCCCCAGCAGGTTCATCAGGGCGTGGAGATCCCTCAGACATGAGTGAGTGAGCCTTGGACTAGCTCCATGCCAGGAGAGCGCAGCCAGCCAGGGCTTTCCAGGTCACAGGTGGTACAGTTCCTGCTTAAATAGCATGGATCTGTTTGCTAGTGACTTGATCCAAAGCACACAGAAACCATTTCATAGCCCCCCTTCTGGCTTCAATAGGCTTTGGAACAGGGCTGGCTCCAGGATTTAGTCTAGAAATAGGAGAGTTTAGTTGGATTAGTTTGGGTCAGTTTGCTGCAGCACATGGGAGGACCCAAAATCACTGTGAAGCTCCCAAGGTTGCTCATCCTTTCAAACCAGGGACAATTGGGTGTCCATCTAACCCTTCACTGTTGAGTCACTACCTTCCCTCTCCTCCCTTAAATAGTCCTTTGTTTTTTCTTCTCAGAAGGCCTGATCTGACTCTCAGTGACATCTTCCCACTGACATTCTGGGAAATCGAATCATGCCCAACAGCAGCTGTGATCACTATAGTCACCCAGGGACTTGGAAAACACGCGCTCTAGTCTAAGGCAGAAGAATTGCATGGGCTGCAATCAAACGATCCAGAGCCTGTGCTTGAGATGTGCTCCACCATCCCACAGTGAAGCAAAGAATTGCTTTATGGAATGCACAGCTCAGCAAATGAACTGTTGAAATACTGCAGGGCTGATATCTCCTGCCCACTCTTCAGTTCTGTGTAGTAACAGAAAGCAAGCTGTGCTAGTCTATACACAATAAAACAAAACAAAAAAACAACAACAGTCCAGTAACATTTTAAAGACTAACACAACAATGTATTAGGTGATGAGCTTTTGTGGGACAGACCCACTTCTTCAGATCATAGCCATACCAGAACAGACTCAGTATTTAAGGCACAGAGAACCAAAAATAGTAATCAAGGTTGATAATTGAGAAAAACATTATCAAGTTGAGCAAATCAGAGAGTAGAGGGGCAGAAGGTGTGTGTAGGGGTGGGGGGTCAAGCATTAGATTAAGCCAAGTATGCAAAAGAGCCCCTATAATGACCTAAAAAATTCGCATCCTGGTTCAAACCGCGTGTTAATGTGTCAAATTTGAATATAAAAGTGTGTTCTGCAGCCTCTCTTTCCAAAGTAGTGTGAAAATTCCTCTTCAGGTGTCTCTTTAGATACTGAAATGTCCATCGCTGTCGTACCAGGGCACATTTTACACTTATAGCAGCAACATTTCCCCCCAGAACAAAGGGTCGGGTGCTTGGCACAGTGCAGAATACATTTTTCTGCTTAAGACAGAATGTGAGTGCTGATGACTTGACCAGTGTTGAGGCACCCTGTGAAGTCGCAAAACTGAGCGCGCTGCAATATGAATAATGTGAGGAAAAGGGCAAGTCCCTCTTCAGCTCTGAGCAAAGTAACCCTTGTCAATAAATATTAAGGGTAATAAAACTGTTACTGAAGCATGATTAAATAGTTACGGTTTCCCCAGTGTGAATGTGGTGTTATTACTGAATACGCTGTGGGGCTTAGGCCCTCGTGTGTAGCTGAACAATGCGGGTGAGAGAGGGTTGCCATGGGAATCAGAGGTCAGAATTTGCTCTGTTACACTGGTGTGCATGTGGAGTAACTCCACCAACTCACTTGGTAGCATAATTTAGCATTTTAGTGCTGTCCCCCTCTACTGCCTTGACTGCTATAAACGTCCTCTACTCCAGCTTCCCTGCTCTCCCTTTGCCCATTGGTTCAAAGTGCTCTAGCTAATTACATCAGCTCCCTCCCCCACTTCTTCTGCACAATCTGGAGCGCTTCCCCCTCGTCTCTGCTCTGCCTCTCCTGGCCTCCTGGCTATGGTTCACCTTCCAGTTTCAAGTGCCTTATTTTCATCTCTCGAAGTGCAATTTTAGCCCCACTGATAAAACGCCCATTGACTTCAGCATGGGTGGGATATCACTCTTAGGGTACATCTTCACTACAGGGAACGTTAACCCTGCTGTGGTCAATCTTATGGCGTTCAACTTAGCACGTCTTGTAAGGAAGCACTAAATCGAACTCACCTGGTGCCTGCATCGGTGCCACTATACCTGCCCCTCCACTAAGGGAAATCAATGGGAGCACACACCTCTGTTGACCTCCCTGAGAGGAGATGGTGCCGAAGCCCGAATTAAGGTACATCGACGCTAGCTATGTAATTAACATAGCTAGAATTACATACCTTAATTCACCTTTCCACTGTAATATAGACCTGTCCTTAGACTTTACATAACATGGCCTTGCCTTGTGTCAGTACTCATTTCCTGGGTTGCTCCCATCATGCCCTGTGCTTTGTCCAGTCCTGTTTTAAGGTACCCAAGGTCATGGCCCTGCTCTCTGCTTTGTGCCTTCCTTCACGAGAAATAGCACCCTTCACCTGCAGTTAAGCATCCTCTCTTTCTCTCCTTTATGTTAGAGCTAAGCTAATAATTTGAGACAGAATTTTTTACCCAATGTATTTCACCATTATTTCCCCTGGCAAATTTTGCTGCCATAGCTGGGAATGATTTTCCTATTTATTATTTGTGAGTATTTTCAGTAAATAATATTTGTTGCACTGTAGCTGAAAGTTATTGGCTTCGGTACTGGAATTATTGGTGAAATGTTATGGCTTGGTTAGACAGGAGGCCAGGGTAGATCAGTTATTCTTAGCTGGAGTATGTGTACCCTGCGAGTAAACAGAGTGCTCCTAGGTGATGCATCATCCCATCTCATTATTTACCTTGTTTTACAACAGGCTACCTAAAAAGCACGAGTGAAGTCAGTGAAAACTAAAATATCATTCAGATAATGGCTTGTTTATACTGCACTATTTACTATACCCTGAACTGCAAATGCACTATTTTAATTGTATGCAATTATAGAGTAAAATGAAAACGTCACCAATGGTCCAGGAATTGTGTGCTGTGACACTTTTCTATTTTTAATGTTTGATTTTGTAAGTAAGTAATTTTTAAGTGATGTGAATCATGGGGGTGCATCAGAGAAATCAGACTCCCCAAAGGGGTACAATAATTTGGAAAGTTTGAGAGCCATCCGATTAGATTATAATAAGCGTCCACTCAGGCCTTAAAAATCTCTGAATTTGAAACTGTACAGTCAATGGAAATGTTGCAGGTTTTTCTGTGTTCTTAACTACATGTGCAGACCAGCCGATGAGAGGTGGAGGGGCAAAGAGGGTAATTGCTCTGGGGCTCAGTGATTCTACAGGGCCTGAGACACCAACCGCCAGCACCACTGCAGCAGTAGTGGTGGCTGGAGCCCTGTGCTCTTTAAGTCACAGCTGGAGAGCTCCAGATGGCTGTGAGGGTGGCCAGGGGTGGGGGCACAGCACCGAATGCTCAGGGCAGTGCTGGGAGCTGGCTACCCTGAGCCCCGCCCCTTCGGCCTGAAGCCACGCCCTTCCTGGGAACATGGATCTGCCCCTGCCCACTTTGCCCAGGGGTCCTGCAAGGTTGTCAGCCCCTCTGTACATGTGTCATCCAATTAGTGATCAGAAATGATGCCATGTGACTTATATAACTAATTAACAACCCGGGAGTTCTAAGCTTCAAATTTTGCCCTCAGATATTTAACCCATAGTCTTCTGTAAGCACCACAGAGACTTTAAGGCCAAAAGGGACCATTGTCATTTCATGTAGTCTGATCTCCTGCATGCCACGGAACCTTACCCATCTGTTTCTAGACCACAGCCTGTGTCTGATTATGGAAGTCCTCAGATCATGATCTAAGACATTAACTTACAGTGAGTCCACACCCTACCTCAGTTTAAACCTGCAAGTGATCCATGTGTTGCACTGCAGAGGAAAGCATACGGGCAAGCTGCAAGCCTTGCCAGACAGATACCTGGGAAAGAATGCTCTGTAGGGACAGCTACCAACTGTGACTATGACTGAAGACAGATAACCACCAAAAGACATGTTCAGCGACCGCTACCAGTGACCTCCCTGACAGACTCTGCTTTTCTAAAGCATCACTTGGACTCTCACTGAGGAGGCTCAAGGCTGGGGACTCAACCCCTTCCCCGTCCCGGCTCTGAGGCCTTGCTTCCCTCTCAAGTAACAGAGGAGACCACCACCAGGACAGTGACTGACTGCAACCATGATAAAGCCAGATGACCAAAGAGGGACAGGGTCAGGGAGCACCTCCATTGCTTTCTCTGACAGACTATTAGACTCTGCTTTTATGAAACTTTTACTTGGATGTTCACTGAGGAGGGATACGGTCAGGGCTTCAACCACTCTTCCCCTGGGGCCTAGTTTCCTTCTCAGGTGACAGAGGAGGCCATCCCCAGGACTTCAATAGACTATAGCTGGACAGAAGGATGTGGGACAACCAATGAGGGACATGACTGAGGACAATGAGGTATTGGGGCCTGATTAGAACCAGACTGAGGGACAAGAGACACCCACCGAGGGACATGACTGGAGACGAGGACGGACTGTGTCAGGAGAGCATTGGCTACTAGACCTGATGGACTGAGTTAAACTGGGCTGAGCTAATTTTTATTTTAAACTCTTAAGACTTATCCCCAAGAGGGGCAAATTCCTGCAGTTAAGATATTTACTTATGGTGACAGACAAAGAATCTTCCTTATGGATATTTGCCCAGGGGCTACTTATTGACAAATGTAATCTTCCCACCACTTGTACCTGGGGCAAGGAGGGTTACAATGTACAATTCTCAACCACGTTCAGTGCTTATTACTGCTGCAACCCACCTCTGTGCTGGATAAATTAGGTATTTTCTTTCTTACCCTATATAATTTGGCTATTAACCGGTTGTAAACATTCCCTCAAAAAATCTCATTAATCACAGAGCCCTTGTCCCATTGCTGACTGCTGGAGGTATTTCCCACTAGTAGTCTCAAATGGGCCATTGGCCATAGTAGGCAGACATAATACCACACCCTCCATAAACTTCATCTACTCGGCCTTCAAGCCAGTTAGGTTCTTTGTCCCCACTGTGCCCCTGGAAGGGCTTTCCCAGATGTCACGCCTCTGATGCTTAGAACCCTTTGTCTAGTTACTGTTGGATTGTTACATTCAAAAATCCACATTTAATCATTAATTCACTTGTCTTTGGAAAGGAACATACAACAATCTTTGCCACTCTTAACCTGAAATTCACTTTCAAATGTGCATGAATGTTGTGGGCATTGTTTCCCTTATCCCTCCTCAATCAACAGTTTGTCGTGTGTCTTTCCATTGCTGATCTTTTTTGGCTCAGCTCAGCTATCACACCACTTTCTTTAATTTTGTTTTGTATCTTTCCAAATGGGATTATAAACTCCTTGAAGCAGGGATTATGTTCAATTCCATTTGCAAAGTGCAACCTCTGGCGCTACAAGAGCAATTATTAATACTAGTATGATAATAAATGTGTTACATAAAAATGCTTGCAAGAACATGAAGAACTGCAGAAACAACCCCCAGAATTGAAACGGCCCACAACTTGAGATAGTTTGGATCTGGATTTTGCAACATAGACCCATAACAAGAAAGTTGTCAACATTCTTTCTTGCCCATTAAGAGGGAAAGGGGGCGGAAGAGGTATATTGGTTTCTTTACAGATGAGGAACTCCAAGTTTGAAAAGTAATATCTTATTTTTTCTCCACTGCGTTTTTCATAGCAAATTTGTCTATGTGCTCAGATATTTCACATACAAGAGAAGGATGCCATTGTCCTGTTAACTTTTTTGCAAAGGTAAATCTATCAAGTCATCTGCAATTTCTTATGAAACCACTAGAGGGCGAATGGTAAGACAGTCTGAAATAAGTACTATCAAAACAAAAAGCAGTCAAGTAGCACTTTAAAGACTAGCAAAATAATTTATTAGGTGATGAGCTTTCATGGGACGGACCCACTTCTTCAGACCATAGCCATACCAGAACAGACTCAATATTTAAGGCACAGAGAACCAAAAACAGTAATCAAGTATGGCTATGGTCTGAAGAAGTGGGTCTGTCCCACAAAAGCTCACCTAATAAATTATTTTGCTAGTCTTTAAAGTGCTATTTGACTGCTTTTTGTTTTGATAGTATATAGACTAGCACGGCTCCCTCTCTGTTACTAAAATAAGTACAGAAAGAAACCTGTGCTAGTCTATATACTATCAAAGCAAAAAAGCAGTCTAGCAGCTATCAGTGGGTTTCCGGTAGAGTGTGGTACCAATCACGCCATCCTTGATTTGTACGGTAGTGTCCAGGAAATGTATCTCTCGCTTGGAGTAGTTGAGGCATAAGTTGATAGCTATACTTACCTACACGCTTCTAGCTTCCATCCTGCATACACAACTAGATCCATTGTTTACAGTCAAGTCCTTAGGTACTTGATCCTACCGACAGAGACCGAAAACTACAAGATCTTTACCAAATATTCATAAACCTGAATTACCCACCAGGAGAAATAAAAACACAAATCGACAGGGCCAGATGAATACCCAGAGACCAGCTACTCCAAGATAGGCCCAAAAAAGTCAAGAACAGAACACCACTGGTCATCACCTACAGCCCCCAACTCAAACCACTGCAATGCATTCTTAAAGACCTACAACCTATCCCTAATCAGGATGCCATGCACCAGAAGGCCCTAGGTGACAGCCCTGTTATCTCCTACAGACAACCTCACAACCTTATGAGGATTCTCACCTATGACCACAGTCAATACCGCAGGAACACCAGTCCTGGAGCTTTTCCGTGCAACAAAGCCCGTTGCCAACTTTGTCCGCAATATCTATTCTGGAGATACCATCACTGGACCTAACCAGGTTAGTCACAGAATCATGGGCACATTCTCATGTTCCTCAACTAACATCATATACGCCATCATGTGACAACAATGCCCACATGCTTTGTATATTGGACAGACTTCAAACTGTCTTAGACAAAGAATTAATGGGCATAAACCAGACATAAAAACACTCCTGATTCACAAACCAGTCAGCCACCACTTTAATGGAGTGGGCCATTCTGTTAATGACCTGAAACTTTGCATCTTACTGAAGAGGAATTTTCACAACACTTTGGAAAGAGAGGCTGCTGAACTCCTTTTATATTCAAATTCAACACATTAACATGTGGTTTGAACCAGGATGGGAATTTTTTAGGTCATTATAGGGGCTCTTTTGCATACTTGGCTTAATCTAATTCTTGACCCCCTCCTTCTGCCCCTCTACTCTTTGATTTGCTCACCTTGATAGTATTTTTCTGATTTGTCAACCTTGATTACTATTTTTGGTTCTCTGTGCCTTAACACTGTAAATGAAGTCCTCAACTGAAACTTTAAAGGGCGCGATCCATAGTCTACGCAGACTGAAGGATGCCTACTACTACTACTACTACTAAATATTGAGTCTGTTCTGGTATGGCTATGGTCTGAAGAAGTGGGTCTGTCCCACAAAAGCTCATCACCTAATACATTATTTTGATAGTCTTTAAAGTGCTACTGGACTGCTTTTTTGTTTTAAAATGTGTGTTTCAACATTCTTTATCTTTTTCTAATGGAAGTTTTAGGACGATGACTCTGATTTTAATACAGAAGAGTAAGTAGTTGAAACACTAATATTTATGAAAGCTTACTATTTTTGTGGTGGTAGTATTTCACTTGGGGAAATGAAGTGGTTGTAAGAGCTCATTTGGGAACTCTGAACAGAACTGACTTGAGTGGTCAGTAATGCACACAATGGTTTTCATTAGAGTTATTTATTACTTGTGTTGTAGAAGCACCTAAAGACCCACATCTGTAGAGGCTGCAGATATATGTACCAACTCATATTTTCCACTCTGACTGTCTAAAATTTCTTAAAATCTCACTTAAAAATCAATGGCAATGAAGAATTTTAGGTCCAGGTCATGGGAACGCTATACATCATATCTGACTTTAGTCATTCAACATATCTGCATATTGATGTAGAACTGTTGTAATTAGCTACAGTTACACAGTAACCAAACGAAGAAAGCGATCTCCCAGGGCAAGTTTAGAATAAGATGTTACAAATTTAATGCAATGTATCTGAAGGAAAGCATAGCAGTTCAAATGTGAGTTGTAATTTCACCACATAGGCTTCTTTTGTTGGTGCACATGATACTTCACAACAACCAAATCCCCTGAACTGCTCTTCATTTGATCCACTTATCCAGGACTACTTGTTGCAGGCCAGCACACAGCATCAGCACTGATAGGATGCAGAGTGGATTAGAATTGGCATTCTACTTCTGCTGAGCTAAGAAAACACATAAGGCAGTTAAAGGTACTGGCAGCAAGGCGTTGTGTGAATATGAGTACCCAATAATCTGCATGTACTCACAGAATTTGTAAAACACAGACTCTTATTGCCTCAATGTGCTGAATGGGGATGTTCAGTAAAAACACTGTACTCAGAACTGCAGTGGAAATTCAGTTGAGTCTTTTCTCTATGGTTTTTGCCTGTATGCTCAAGGGAAGGAGGCTGGCCACTGTTCCAGCTCCTGAGCCTACTCAGCCTTCAAAAGGGAGGATCTGTCGCTCAGTGTTGCCAACTCTTGTAATTTTCTCACAGGTTTTGGGCTACTTTGGGTGCGTCTACACTTGCTACACTTCCTCTTTTGAAAGAGGAACGCTCGTGCAGACGCACCCCTTGTGTTCTGTCTTGAAAGTCCAGCTCCTGGGGCTAGGAGGTTATGGGAGAATCTCAGCTTGCTTTTTTTTTTTTTTTTTTCCCCCAGAAAGAAAGGTTGGAGCCCTTCTGGCTGCAGAGACAAGACTGAAGATGAGTGGTGGACTCTCAGGGCTCGAAAGCTGAGGAAAGAAAGACTTGACACTTATTATGTTGTTAAAATCTCACAATTTTTTGAGGGCTTGGCTCATGATTTTTGACAGGCTCGAACTGGTAACACAGTGGCCTGCTGCAGTCCCGTTAGCATTCTGGGCATCAAACCAGAAGCTACGGTAACGTGGAATTTACAATCTGTAATGTACAGAGCTTTGTTGGGGGCAGCAAGATGAGGATTCCCCAGGCTTCTCTTGAAAGGCCCAATGTTGGGTGTCTGCCAGGGCCTCCAGAACAAGTTAGAACAGCCCAAGGGCTAATCTAATTTGTCCTGACTGTAATAGCCCTCTGCAGCCATGATCCTTTTTAAACACCCCCAGCATACCACCTATGCTAGCCAGGCCAGGAACAGGTGTTAACTCCCTTCTGTGCTCCTGGGACAGGGGGACTGGGGCAAATCCTCTCAGAGGTACAGAAAGGCCCAGGCCACTTCCAGCTTTAGAAAGCTTCTAGCCACAGTAAAGGTGCTAAAACATAACTATTTGCTACCTTTCAACACACACTGGAGCCAGCACTACCCAGTAGTAGTGGTTTGTTTATATAATCAGCTGATCTGAGTGCACAGCTTCATCACAGTCTAATCTTGTGCCATCAGAATTTATGAACATTTAAAACTCTTTAATATGACAAAGTCTATACTAGTTAATTAAAAAATATCTCTTACCAAGTTGCATTTCTTATTTGCTTAAATTTGCAGCTCTAAGCAGAGAGAGAGTGTCACATTTTGGTTAGTTAGGGAGATACATAAAAATAAATTATGATACTTATCAAATGCCAAAAATTAGCAGGGGTCTAAACTGGAGGGTCCCTTTGAGCTTGAGGCCAAGGCCAAATGGCCCTTCTGCCCCAACCCCTTTGGCCCCCTCACCCTGATTGGCCCTGGGTGGGGATAGAGCAGGATCTGACCCAGAAACATTGGAACCAACATAATAACCAGCCATTTACCATTATTACCAAATAGTGTACGAACCTGTTCATAGACACTGAGTCTTACAGCTGGCACGAGGGACTGCCTGAGCAGTGGGCCTGGTGACCCGTGGGAATTGGCTTGGTGGCTGTACCCGCCAGCAAGCAGCAGTTCCCTAAATTCTCCCCATCCCAGCAGCCTTTCCTCCTCACCGTCTCCTCCCACCCCACAGAGCAGTGCCCCCGGTCAGGTGTACCTATAGTATAAGTCATGGACAGGTCATAGGCTGTAACTTTCATGAAAATAAGAACTTTCGGTGTGAGACCTTGTCAAGGACTTTCTCTTTTAATTGGATCAGCTGTACCCATGTGCTCATCGCCCTCTTTGCTGAACTGCAATAGATGCGCAAGGTGTTTCCCTTTACAAAATCAGTGTTGACTCTTCCCCAATATATTGTGCTCAGCTGTGTATCTGGTCATTTTTTTCTTTACTACAGTTTCAATCACTTTGCCTGTTATTGAAGGTAAGCTTAACAGGCTGTAACTGCGCGGGCTGCCTCTGGAGTCTCTGTAAAAATTGACACTATAATGAACATGGCAGAAAATGCACCTTAGGATCAGCTCATTCATAAGCTGAACATAGACCACCATGTGCTCTAGACCACCCTAGGGATGTAGGCCATGTGGAAGGTGAGTAAATGTGAGCAGCCCAGGATGATGTATGTGCATGCGTGTACCTAGCCCAAGCAGCAGCCCAATCGTTTGTGTGCGTTGTGTTTTTCTTTCCTTTTCCCATAGTCTTCATTTTATGGCCATTTTATCAAGCTCATAAAAATTGATGAAGGCATAACCTAAAGGGAGAAGACCAATGTTGGCCAGTGTTGAAGCAGCACGATTTCAGGCTCAGCGTGTCTTCAAAAAGTCATCCTCAGCACAAAGTTCTGGCACTTTGCAGTGGTATGTTCCGCCAGCAACAGAAGGTTTACTAGTCTCTAAATCCAGCAGTAACATGTGGGTTCATTGGGCTCTAAAGCCTGGCCAGTCCTGTTAGTAGCAAGTCTCAGGAGCTAGAGAAGTTGCTTAGTCTGGCTCTCTGGCTCCCTAAGGTTATTTTGCCAGCTTCATAAACAAGCTATGGAAATGCAACATAGTAAAAGCACCGTGGTTGGTTAATAATTCATTCACATGGCGTTTTAATATCATTCTGCAAAGAGCTGCAAGAGCTGCATTAAGGAGGCACTTAGGGCTTGCTAGTTGCCATCCAAATATCACTGGCCTGGACAGTTTTTAGTCCTGCCTTCTGCTCAGGAGACTAGAAATCCTCCAGGGGTCTCTTCCAGTCCTAAACATCTAGGATTCATTTTGCTAACCTGTTGTTCCATCAGCAGACACCAGATGTCAGTACAGAGAAATATAAATGTTGCTGTCTCTATCTAGGCCAGTGGTCTGTAAACTGTGGCTCTGGAGCCACATGCCGTACTTTAAGGACTTCTTTGTGGCTCCCAACACTGTAATGGCGAATTAAAAAAAAAAAATCCTCTTGATTATTTTCGATAAACGGTGAACATCTAAAAGGCCCAGCAATGAACAACTCCTATCTAAACTGCAAACAATATGTGAGCCTGAAACATTGGATAACTCCCCCTAGTGTCCTCCAGAGAGAGAGAAGGTTTGGGAGTGAAAGTCAGGAAGACAGAGGTACAAAGACACACCTAAAGTGTGAGGAAATAGAATATGTAAGAAGTTTGTGACTGTCCTATAGTAAAAATGTATCTTGTTACAAATCACTGTGTGTGCACTGTTCTTAAAATAGGGGTTACACATCATATGGTTTCAAGTGTCAGAGAGGTAGCCATGTTAGTCTGTAGCTTCAAGAACAACAAGAAGTCTTGTGGTACCTTATAGGCTAACAGATATTTTGGAGCATAAGCTTTTGTGGGCAAAGACCCGCTTCATCAGATGCTGACATTATTTATTAAGGACTGTCTCATATTCACATGCATTGCGGCTCTTGAATTAGTGATTTTTAAGTAAATTGCAAAAATGGCTCTTTTTGCTATTTTGGTTGCCAATCCCTGCCCTAGGCAGTACCATGACATTACTAAGGCCATGTGTACTCTCAGCCTGAAAGTCAATTGTAGAGATGCAGTTCCAACTACAACAACTGCATAGCTGGAATCAATGTATCTAAGGTCAATTTATCAGGCCATCCTCACAGAGGGAAGTCAGCAAAAGAAACTCTCCCGTCAACCGCCCTTCTTGCGAGAATGAGGCGTACCAGGGTCAACTGTTGAGCCCTGATGGTTTGATTTAGCACATCCCCACTAGGCGTGTTAAATCGAACCCCAGAAGGTCAGATCTTACCAGGGCAATCTTTTGTTAAGTAAGTATGTTCCCTGAGACTACGCTCTGCACCTGGAGCTCCGTAGCAGGGATTAAATGTAAGTGGTCTGGGGACAGAGTTTAGCAGTGTGATGATCAGCCAGGATAGAGGTAGCTATTACCCCTCTTGTCGACAGAGTGAAATATTTCTGGTTGTGAGAGTTGTGTTTAGAAGACACATAAAATCTTGTGCTGACGATGTGTAGGGGATGGCAAACCTGCTTACCACCACAGGACTCGGCAGACCTTAGAAAAACTTGGTGCTGTAGGAGCTGATCCCACCAGAGCGCTAATGTACATTACGCATCCACAAACAATTAGTATAGAGAAACCCCAGTGACCAAGGCTTCCTTGTTGCTCATTTCCCCCAGAACTCACCTGCAGGGTGTGGGAGCACATCAGAGAGGAGGAACCATGTGTACTAATATTGCTTCAGTCAGCATGAACTTGAGGGACAAAACATGTCTGGGGAAACAAGTCAACAAAGACTGTGGCTACCCTTTTCCAGCCAGGTCCTTCCATATCTGGCTAATTAGCCCCACTCCCCATCTGATGGGTTAGGAACTCTGGGCGTGGTATTTTCCCCAGCTTTTGCCATAGAACTTTTTGCGTCTTTCATTAAAAGTTTCTTTTCTACACGCAGACTCTGTGCTGGTGAGTGGGGAAGCATTGCCTCTCCGAGGCACCCAGGGGTGTGTGAATTTCTCAGGCTACTGGGTGGGGGCTTGAGCCACTTCCATGTGAGATGGGTGAAAAGTAACCCCTAGCCCTGTGTCTACACGTCCCCCTTCCTTTCGAAAAGGACATGTTAATGAGCGGGTTCAAAAGATGCTAATGAGGCGCTGCAATGAATATGCAGCACCTCATTAGCATAACGGCGGCCACAGCGACTCAAAAGTGCGGCTTTTCGAATCGCGTGCTGCCCGTGGAGACGGGCCCTTCCGAAAGGACCCCCCCCCAGTTTTTGAAAGCCCTTCTTCTGATCACCAGATAGGTAAGAACTGTATATGGGCAGGTCCCCTTTCACACAGGTCTCACAAGTCCCTGACTTTCATGGTGCTGAAGGGATTCAGAATGAGCACTGGGACACCAATGGGCCGGACAGCAGAATCGTCCCATCCACAAGGTGAAGTGGGGCTGCCATGCCAGGCCCCACGCTTTCAGGGGACCTGCAGCAGCTGCCACACCTCATGCTACAGATGGGAAGGTCAGGAATACCTAGGGCAGGCGGTGGTGCAGAAGCTGCAGCAGATTGCCTCCTCCCCAGCTTCCCTCTCCCCTCACCACATGGTGGTCAGCCATGCCCTCCTAGCCCGCTGAGGCCTGCTTCTCTGCAGCGTAGGCCTCCGCTCCCAGCCTCCCACCAAGAAGCAGGGCTAGCTGGTTGGGAGGCCACAGCTGAGCTCCACGTGCTGAGTGCAGTGGGGAGAGAGAGGCTGGGAAGGAGGCAATCAGCTGCAGCTTCTGCTCTGCCACTTGCCCCAGGTAATCCTCGGCAGGGGATGAGAGTGGGGGCAGGGCAGGGCCTGTGGCATTGTGTGGAATGCCCGGGGACCCCACACTTGGGGGTGCTGGAGGGGGGGTTGCCCTGGGCCCTGCCTCCCCTTGGGATGGCCCTGCCAGAAAGGCACACGAAGTGGTCCCTTTGAGAAGTACCACAGGGCAGACAGGAAGCCAAGAACTACTGCGTAAAGACAAGGGATTGTAACCTGTTTAAGTCCTCCTGTATTACAGGCCAGTTCTGTTCTTCAAGGACCTGTTTTTGTGCCCACATGTTCCCTTCCCTCCCTCTGTTTGAGACCACTACAAAGACACAGCCTGACCGAGAGCATGAGAACTGTAAGAGGAATGCTAAAGAGGACGGGGAGCTGAGGAGACTGCTAAAAAGCTGGGAACTAGAACAAGCGGGACTGTGTATACCCTGATTGGCTTCAGGGAATTAAACACTTCTCCCTTCCTGAATCTCAGAGGCCAGAGCTGGAACTGCATGTGTGTCAGGAGGAAGGTGGAGATATTTATTGCACACAACACTGGGAAGGCTGATAAACCCGGAAAAAGGCTCTGTGTGTTCTAAGGGAAAGGGACTGCAAATAATTTGGACCCAAATCCCCATGAGCTAGAAGAGTGTAAAGGGCTTCCTTTCGTCTGGTAAAATCCAGTTTTCAAACAGCTCCTCCCTTGTCTCATCCTTTGCTTTTAGATAACAACCAGACCTAGGCTAGCAGAAGATCCAGCACAACCTGCCAGAAATGGGTAAGTAGTGAATATGAATGAATTTTGGCCTTCCCCCGGCTGGATGACACTGCTCCATTTCATGCCGCCTCCATTGTGTTTCTAGCATGCTGGATTCCAGTGGCTGTTGCAGTGTGACCTCCTGCATGCCCAGACCTGCTGCAGTGGTGAGACGTGTTCCACACCAGCCCTCCCACCCATCATGGTTTTCCTCCAGAGGCCTACACCGTTCTGGTGCCAGGAAATTTTAAACATAGAAGACTAAAGTTAGGCAGCCTGGGCTCCATTCACCTGCACCTTCTAAAGTCATTCATCCTACAGCACAGTGGGTGTGAAATGCTACACTTCTGATTCAGTAGTAGAGATGTCTGCTTTGCCCTGGTCTACATGACCACCTGAAGTGACTGGATCCTACTAAATCCTTATTTAGGTGAAGGCTACAAATGCGTGTTTGTAAGCATAGAAACAACAAATAGAAATGAGCTGTGAAGTTCTCTCACACTCTCTGGGCTCCATGAAGCAACAAAATTGTCATCAATAAGACTGCACAGATTTCCTGTGAGAACTCTGGAAGCTGTCTTCTTAGTAAGCAACACTGGGTAGCACAAAGTGTTGTGACCAGCAAGGCGGTTGTTCTTCTGTTTAGAGAAGCTCTGACCTTTGGTCCCCAATTAAGATAGTTCTCTGTGTTAACACAAGCCCATCTTTGAGTGGCGGCTGAGGTATAGTCCCCTCTGGCATTGGTGCTCTGGGCCTAATAGAGCCAGAGAACTTTGCATAGCAGTTCTCATCCAGATCTTAGTAGCGCTTGTACCCTCACAGCTCCTCCAATGGCACTGTCCCACTGGCTGTCATTTCCTTCTGCCCCTGACTCCAGCCTGAGTCAGACCTTCCTGTGCAGGTTTTGCCTCATGGCTGAGTTCTGGTAAATAGTTCATTTAATTAGTAGTACCCTGGTATCCATCTTAGTACCTACCTGTTACCATGCCCTCCCCATTTTAAACACCGGCCTTCATGTGAAGTAGCTGTTCTGAATAACAACCCCCATGCTCGGTGCTTCTTATGAGTAAAAGAGAGGCATATTAAAGACCTGTGCTCCATTTGCCACTCCTTGAAGAAGATGACACCCATTGCACAGAATGCCCCACAGAATAAGCCACAAGGCCAGCTTTGGCCCTCAGGCTGTTTCAGATTGCCCAGCCTTCCAGTCCTTGGAACTGATGCAGGCTTTTGATGGACCATTGGGCTCAAACTCTTCTCCATGGAAAAGAGGAGACTGTTTTACTTCCTCTGGTCCTCCAAGAAAGGTAATTTGAAGACCAGCCAAAGACATTCCACAGCTCAGAGAGACTCTTCTTCTGTTTCTAGGAGGCATGTAGGACATTGATTGTTGTTTCTTTGGGTGCCCAGGATGGAGCAAGGCCATTCACCCATGCTTCAGAAGAAGTCAAGTTAAAGTGTCACAGTACTATTGATTCTGGAACCATCTGCCATATGACTATTGAGTTCATCTCTGACAACACTTTTAAATCCCACTGGCACTGTGGAACAATTGTTTCACTTTGCCTTTGTGTTCCAAAGTCTCCGCTGATTCAGGGGTCCTGTTCTGGGGTGGTGCTCCAAGTGGTCCCAACCAGGGATGCCAGTTCAGCCAAAAATAGGCAGAACTTCAACTTGGTTTAAGCTGATTTGGCTCTTGATTTCATGTTTGCCAGTTTTTTTGTTTGTCTGGTTGTTTTGTTTTTGGCTTCCAGGACATTTACAGTGGCTTGTAGCTTCTTGTTTTTCGGTTGGCTTCTGGAGTTAGCCCACCCTTGATTCCGGTCAATCAGCCTGAAAGCTTTTTCAGCAGATTCAGTCTCTCTGGGAATTGGGAGCCATAGCCAAGGTTTCCCTTCAGCTTCAGGGCCACGGATTCTGCTCATGTTATTTTCTGATACCCAAGACAAAGGGAGGGGTGAGACCTGTTTGACTTCTGTGCTTTCAACAAATACATCAAATACATGAAATTCCATATGGTAATTTATCTTCAGCTCTCCCTGCATTAAAGCACAATGAAATGTTAGCTGCCCTCAGTTTTCAGCTGCCTACTTGCATGTGGCTATTTTTGCAAGTCGCAGAAAGTGTCCGAGATTCATAGTGACAGATACACTTTATCCATACTCAGTTCTTCCCTTCTGGCTTGCCATCATACTCACATGTTTACCAAATGGAAGATGGTTGTTGCAGCCTGTGAGGAGCTGGATCGCAGAGATCTCCTTAAAATGGTCATCCAGTGTGCTAATCATACCACTGAGCCCATCTACCTGTCCTCTGGCGCACTCCACCATAATGTCCTCATGGGCCAGAAGCTCTCGTCTCACCCAGCAAAGGTACAGAGTTGAGGTAACAGCCCATGACAGAATAACACAGACACTAAAAGCAGTTCAGCTCAGGGACAGCTCAGTCGCAGGGACTTGACAGCATGGAGGAGCACATCTCCAAAGAGACCAAGACCCCAAATAAATCCATCTTACTGTGTATAAAAGTTTTACACAGAGAAAGCCCTTAGAATCCTTAATTCTTAGTCCTTAATTCAGGTAAAGATCTTCAGGCCACAGCTGATCATTTTAATGACCTGGATCTAACAGCTTAAGCTTTTCCCCTCTTAGAGTTATTTTCTTTCCAGGTTCTTTTATCTGGAAAATAATAAGGTGATATGTCAGCATGGCTTTGTAAAGAACAAATCATATCAAACCAACCGGTTAGCTTTTTTTGATAGGATAACAAGCCTTGTGGAGAAGGGGGAAGTGGTAGCTGTGAAACACCAAGACTTTAGTAAAGCATTTGATACAGCCTTACTTGACCTTCTTATAAACAAGGGAAATACAATCTATATGGGGCTATTATAAGGTGGGTACATGACTGTTTGAACAACCATTCCCAGAGAGTAGTTATCAATGGTTCACAGTCACACTGGAAGGGCATAAAAATTGGGGGTCCACAGGAATCTGTTTTGGGACAATATCTTCATCGACAATTTAGATATTGACATAGAGAGTACTCTTAGTAAGCTTGCAGATGATACCAAGCTGGGAGGGATTGCAACAGTTTTGGAGGACAGGGTCACAATTCAGAACAATCTGGACAAACTGGAGAAAAGGTCTGAGGTAAATAGGATGACGTTTAATAAGGACAAATGCAAAGTACTCCACCTAGGAAGGAACAATCAGATTCACACATACAGAATGGGAAGTGACTGTCTAGCAAGGAATACTGCAGAAAGAATTTAGGGGTCATAGTGGACCACAAGCTAAATATGAGTCAACAGTGTGATTCTATTGCAAAAAAAAAAGGAGATGTGATTCTGGGATGCATTAACAGGAGTCTAGTGGGCAAGATGTGGAGAAATTGGAGGGGGTCCAGAGAAGAGCAACAAAAATGAGTAAAGGTCTAGAGAACATAAGCTATGAAGGAAGACTGAAGGAACTGGGCTTCTGGGCTTGTTTAGTTTTTAAAAGAGAAGACTGAGAGAGGACATGATAGCTGTTTTCAAGTACTTAAAAGGTTGTTACAAGGAGGAGAGATGAAAATATACTCTTTATCAGATGACGATAGAACAAGAAGAAATGGGCTTAAATTGTAGAAGGGAGGTTTAGGTTGTACATTAGGAAAAAACTTTCTGTCAGGGTGGTAAAGCACTGGAATGAATTGCCTAGGGAGGTTTTGGAATCTCCATCATTGGAGATAAATTTTAAGAGCAGGTTACACAAACACCTGTCAGAGATGGTCTAGGTGGTGCCTCGTCCTGTCTTGAGGGCAGAAAACTGGGCTTGATGACCTCTTTAAGCTCCTTCCAGTTCTAGTATTGTAAGATTCTATGATTCTTTGTCTTCTCCTGAGGTAGGGAGCTGTTTGTGAAGCCAGCTGAAGACAATCACTGTTTCCCATTCCTTAAATAGAATTTCCCCAGGGTGGGAAGTCTTTGGTCCATTCTCCCATCTCCAGTGGAAAAGTCCAAAATTCAAGATAGACTCCAGCACCAGGTGGCATGTTTAGATGTCTTTCTTGGACCAAACACAGTCCAGGCTTACTGGAAAGAAAAAAAAAAGACTATTCACAGAGCATTGCTTTGAACACCAAGCCATTGAGATCCATAAATACCGCTAATACCTTTCACTGGAAGACCTAGCTTAATAATCAAGTTGCCACTTCATATTTCTAACTTCACATAAAAAAGATACATACACAAAAATAAACCATACACATTCAGGGGATTACAAATTATTGAAAGATTGTCTCATTTTACATAAAGCATATTTGAGTTATTCATATTCATAGTTCTCATGAATGAATGCCTGTAAAGGGTTCAATCAGCGAGGTAAGCCAATGGGAAGAGAGATTGAGATTTTTTAATTGAAGCAGTTGCTTGCTGAGAGGGTCTTGTTTCGTGTGGCTGGAGGAGAGAGACACAAAGATGTTTAATCCTGCACAAGATTAAGGAATTCCATAATATCCAGGCCACAAGGAGATCAGAGCATACAGATGTGTAAGCAGAAAGGAAATGTTTAGTTAGATGTGATCAGGTTATTTTTGAGTTTAGTGTGGGACTTGTTAGCCTGGCTGATGTACCCCCTGTAACCTGTAACTTTTAAACTGAATCCCTGTAACCTTTAAACTGAAGTAATTCTCTGTGCTTTAACCTACCATTTTTTTAGTTGCTTAGTAACATCTAGCAACCAATATGCTTTATTATATAAATCTTTTGTTTTGTTAATAAATCACTTTTTTTAAGGCAATGATCTGATTTCTGTGTCCGAGAGAAGGGTCTGTATATATGCATGCCTAAGACTAAAAGATCAGCTATCAGATTGCAGCTTGATTTCTTCCTCTTTGTTTTCAAGCTCTCCTAAGGGAGGGTTAAGAGGTTGGGGTTACCCCACAGGGAGCCATCGCAAGTGTGTCTTCCTGGGTTTTAAAGAGGGGTTTTCTCACTTAGGTGGTGGCAGCTGACTCCCAGGGTCAGGGAATCTGTGACTATCATCATTAACAACCAGGAGTGTCGGATGCTGCCCTCACTATTTCCTTCCATCTTTCCCTGTCTAGTGCGGAGTGGCTTAGTTTCTGTTAGACTAGTTCTGCACCAACCTACCCATTCTCTGTGGGGTCTGCCTCTCCTCTTTGAACCATCCATTATGTCGAATCCCAGGGTCTTGGATTTTCATTCATTGTTCGTTCTGCAGATATGCCTGAATACCTGTAACTTCTGTTGTATAACTTTCTGCAGTAGGTTCTCTTTCAGCTGTTTCTTCCTATATAATTCCTCATTGATGATCTTCTGCTTCCATCCTGTTCTCAGGGTCTTTCTATAACAATTACTCTCAAATGCCAATATCCTTCTCTTCTCTTTCGTTGTCACCCACGTCTCACGTCCATACAACGTGCTGCTGAATACACGGGTTTTCAAGACGCTCAGCTTTGTTCCTAAGCTAATCGCTTGGTTTTTCCAGATCTTATCCATCACCTTCTAACTTGCTCTTGCTTTTGCTCTTCTAGTTGCTATTTCCTTCTTACAGTCTAGATCGTATGTTATGTTGCTTCTGAGATAATGGAACTTCTCTATGTTCTTTAGTTCAATCCCATCAACACTGATCTTCCTTCCTATTTCCTTATCGCCAGATGCCATTGTTTTTGTTTTATCCATATTCATAATCAGTCCATACTGCTTTCCCTCTTCGTTTAGCCCTTGCACTGTTCTCAAAGCTTTTAAGCAGAAGCCTATAGAGGCTAGGTATTTTAAGGTCTCTTCCTTTCTTGGCGTGTCAGAGTGGGGATCAGCCTTGACAATGTTCAAGAACCTATTTCCATAAAAAAATGTGAGCATTGTCACATAGCCTATTTTCAGGAAGAAGGGAATTCCTCTCTTTCCTTAGCTGAATAATTTGTTACTAAAGAGCAAATCTGAAGAAAAAGTCCTCTGTCATATTCAGTTCATGGTACATGTTCAATTATCTCAGACTGATTGTGAATAAAGGAAAGTCAATATTAATTCCAAAGCAAAAGATGAGTTCATTGGATCCTTAGTAGACTCTGAATTTGACTGCGTTTTTTTGTCAGACAAGTGATTTCAAAGAATTCATTGCCTATGTCTGTCCTTCCCATCTGTCCCTGCTGCATCTGCAGTCCCTTGTGTACCTGAAGTTGCTAGGTCATATGGCCACATGCACTTAGGTAGTTCAGCATAAAAGATTATGCCTTTATCCTCTTCAAGGCTGGTTTCAGTTAGTTTGTTCTTCCGAATTGTCAGTTGTTCACAAATCTAGTGCCACCAGTAATCCTGGGGTATTAACAGCGTTGGACAGATCAGATCAATGTATGCAAGGGTTGTCCCTTGGCCCATCCATCACTGACCAAGACTATGGGAACCCACAAGGGGAGAGGCAATTCTCGATTTAGTACTGAGTGGAGCACAGGATCTGGTCCATGAGGTCACTATTACAGGACCGCTTGGGAACAATGATCGTAAGGTAATAACATTTAATATTCTTGTGGTGGGAAGAACACCTCAGCTGTCCAACACTCTGGCATTTAATTTCAAAAACGGGAATTATGCAACAATGATGAGGTTAGTTAAACAGAAATTAAAAGCCAGAGTGACTAGAACAAAAACCCTGCAAGCTGCATGGAAGCTTCTCAAAGACACTATAATAGAGGCTCAACTTAAATGTATATTTAAAAATTAAAATTAAATTTTAATTAAATTAAAAAATTAAAAAAACACAATAAGAGACCGAAAAAAGAGCCATCAGGGGTTAACACCCATGTAAAACAAGCAGTGAGGGCAGAAAAGGCATCCTTCAAAAAGTGGAAGGCTAATCCTAGTGCGGTAAATAGAAGGGAACATAAACACTACCAAATTAAGTGTAAAACTGTAATAAGGAAAGCCAAAAAAAGATTTTGAGGAACAGCTAGCCAGACGCTCAGAAAGTAATAACAAAATGTTTTTTAAATACATTAGAAGCAGGAAGCCTGCTAAAAACCCAGTGGGTCCCCTACATGATACAAATACAAAAGGAGTAATCAAGGATGATAAAGCCATTGCAGAGAGACTAAGTGATTTCTTTGCTCAATCTTCACGGCTGAGGATGTTGGGGAGATTCGCAAACCTGCACCTTTTTTTGAGGGAAATGAAACTGAGGAACTGTCCCAGATTGAAGTGTCATTAGAGGAGGCTTCGGAATAAATAGATAAACTTGATGTTAACAAATCACTGGGACTGGATGGCATTCATCCAAGGGTTCTGAAAGAACTCAAATGGGAAATTGCACAACTATTAACACTAGTTTGTAACCTGTCCTTTGGATCAGCTTCTGTACCTAATGACTGGAAGATACCTAATGTGACACCAATATTTAAAAAGGCCTTTAGAGGTGACCCTGGCAATTACAGACCGGTAAATCTAATGGCGGTCCTGGGCAAATTAGTTGAAACAATAGCAAAGAATAAAATTGTCAGGCACGTAGAAGAACATAATTTGATGGGCAAAAGTTAACATGGTTTCTGCAGAGGGAATTCATGTCTTACTAACCTGTTGGAGTTCTTTGAAGGGGTTAACAAACATATAGACAGGGGAGTTCCAGTGGGTATAGTGTGCTTAGATTTCCAGAAACCTTTTGACAAGGTACCTCATCAAAGGGTCTTATGTAAATTCAGTTGTCATGGGATGAGAGAGAAGGTCCTTTCATGGACTGAGAACTGGTTAAAAGACAGGAAACAAAGGGTCGGCATAAATGGCAAATTTTCCGAATAGAGAGGGGTAACTAGTGGTGTCCCCCAAGGGTCAGGCCTAGGACCAATCCTGTTCAATTTATTCATAAATGATCTGGAGAAGGGGGTGAGCAGGGAGGTGGCAAAGTTTGCAGATGACACTAAACTGTTCAGGATAGTCAAGGCAAAGGCAGACTGTGAAGAACTTCAAAAAGATCTCATCAAACTGAGTGACTGGGCAACAAAATGGCAAATGAAATTTAATGTGGATAAGCGTAAGGAAATGCACATTGGAAAAAATAACCCCGACCATCCTTAACGATATGATGGGGGCTAATTTAGCTAAAACTAATCAGGAAAGAGATCTTGGAGTTATCGTGGATAGTTCCTTGAGAACATCCACACAGTGTGCAGAGGCAGTCGAAAAGGCAAACAGGATGTTAAGTATTATTAAAAAAGGGATAGAAAACAAGACAAGGAGTATCATACCGCCCATATATAAATCTATGGTACACCCACATCTTGAGTACTTTGTACAGATGTGGTATCCTCACCTAAAAAAAGATATCCTGGCACTGGAAAAGGTTCAGAAAAGGGCAACTAAAATGATGAGGGGCTTGGAACAGGTCCCATATGAGGAGAGGCTAAAAAGATTGGGACTTTTCAGTTTTGAAAAGAGGAGACTGAGGGGGGACATGATAGAGGTATTGAAAATTATGACAGGTGTGGAGAAGGTGAATAAGGAGAAGTTATTTACTTGAGCCCATAATACTAGAACTAGAGGACACCAAATGAAATTAATGGGTAGCAGGTTTAAAATTAATAAAAGAAAGCTCTTCTTTACTCAGCGCATAGTTAACCTGTGGAGCTCCCTGCCAGAGGAGACTGTGAAGGCTAGGACTATAACAGAATTTAAGAAAGAGCTAGATAAATTCATGGAGGTTAGGTCCATAAAAGGCTATTAGCCAAGGGTAGGACTGGTGTCACTGGCCTCTGATTGCCAGAGGCTGGAGATGGATGGCAGGAAATAAATCGCTTGATCAATGTCTTTGGTCCACCCCCTCTGGGGCACCTGGCTCTGGCCACTGTCGGCAGACAGGCTGCTGGGCTGGATGGACCTTTGGTCTGACCCAGTATGGCTGTTCTTATGTTCTTAAAATTACTGATATCTCCACAATAAGTTGGGGAGACACATCTAGACGCTGCTAATTAAAGTTCTTGTCTATGGCGTGCTGTGTGGATGCACCCGAGTGGATACATATCTGCACCTATGTCTTGAGGAACAGCAGTTAGGGTGCAGGTACGTAACTGCTTTTGTGTTAACTGATAGTTCTGTGGGTTTTAGTTCTTCATTCTCTGGTCTGTTGGACAGTTTGTGACTGAAGCTTAAGGGAATGTGAGGTTTTCTGGTGCAATACAAAGGAGTAAGAAGGGCAGAAGCATCGCAGCAAGAGGACTGGAGAAAGAAATTTGAAGGAGCAGAACAGGGAGCCAGTTAGAATGAGCAGCTGAACATCCTTCTCAGTCCTCGTTTCCAGAATTGTCGGAGTGAGACTGTTGCGAGAAATATAAGGACATAGAAGAAAAACTTAAGAAGGTAGGTAACGAAACTACAGGCATGGCGTTATGTACTGCTAGAGCTTCAGAAAATTAAGAGCTGATCTCTTCCCTGAGATCTCTTTTCCTCAGAGATGGGAGTTCTCAGAATTGTTCTGTACATGAATCAATCAGGGGAATTTACACTCATTTGGACTATGAATGTGTTGGCCAGGGAATTTATTATACCTGGACAAAAACGAGGCCAATCCAAGATAAAAAGCTTAAGCACAGCATGTTCTAGATCTGTATAAGCACCCCTGATTATTCTTGTTTACATTTATTTTACTGTCTTCCAAGTTCATTTAAGGTTGTTCATTCCTTGTCTGGAAATCTACATGTAATTAACAAAGAACAGATGGGTGTTACAGCTAGCAGAAACTGGTTATACATTGGTGGAAGCTAGTGAGATCTTTTCAGGACACTTAAAAAAAAGCCGGGGGGGGGGAAGAAAAAGCAAATGATGACAACTAATAATACAGTTAATCCTGTATGTAAGTAAATTTTAGATATCTGTTCCCAAGATGATCACCCAGAGCACAAAGAGTTCTATGAAATGTTCTGTGAATGTTCTTTAGGCTCAGGACATTTCTGGCAAAGATATGCTAACCCCCTGGGAGAGAGCTTTCCCATTGTCTTAATAACTCTACCTCAATGAGAGGCTTTTCAAGGGAAAAAGCCCTCCCGCTGACTAAGCACTCTGTACAAGAGGGGTTAGGGAAAATATAACTCTGTTATATGGGGGTATGGATTTTTCACACCTTTAAGTGATGTAGTATCTGCTCTGCTGGATAGTGTAGGTACTTTGTGAAAGGACCTTTTTCCCTGGGGCGGGGGGGGGGGGCGCAAAAAGTGGGCCCTTGCCACAAGACTTGATGGTGCTTTTGTTGATATGTCCTGCTCCCTGGCCTCGGAGCTGCAAACGTTCTCTATTCCACAGTAAGGCTGCATCTACATTAGCAAGTTCTTTCAAAAGAGCAGGAGCTGTGTGGACACTCTCTTTTGAAAGAGCAGATCACTCTTTTAATCCACGTTTTTGTGTGTGGATGCACTCTTTTGAAAGAAGTTCTTTCAGAAGAGATATTCCAGAAGGGCTTCTTTCGCAGGATCTCTAGTATAGATGCAGCCTAAGTGTGTAGTATAGACCTGGCCTAAATGTTAGGATTTTCTCAATTTCTGGGCCATAAAACCACTGAATTTGTTTTACAATAACTGTATGATAACTCTCAAATGACCAGGAGTGAGAAAGATCAGACAGAAAAACATCTGTTCCAGTTGAATAGTAACAGAGAGGAAGCTGTGCTAGTCTATACACTATCAAAACAAAAAGCAGTCAAGTAGCACTTTAAAGACTAGCAAAATAGTTTATTAGGTGAGCTTCGGAAGCTCACCTAATAAACTATTTTGCTAGTCTTTAAAGTGCTACTGATCTGTTCCAGTTGTGTACTTCCTAATACATTTCACAGTATAACAAATACAGTGACATCTTTCCTTGAGGCATAAACCTTCAGAGAAAATAACTATGACCTTAAAATATTGAAAAACATCATAGGAAAATCAAGCTTTTAAATAATGAGTGTTTTAAATTATCATTCACTTGAAGCACGGGGTGCCTCTATTTAGAGGAAAAACAATTGTGTGTGCATGTGCATTGCTTTCCCAGACTAACTGGGCTGAGCACAACCTTATTACTGTGCTGTATGGTGCCAGACTGTGCTTAATAAGGGACAGGACCAATTCTCATTACTACATAGTCAATAGAAAGACCTTCGTTGACTTCAGTTGTTCTTGGATCAAGTTCTGAAATAAACATTAATAATAAACTGACATAAGTAGCTTTTGTGTCAAGGGGACCACTTTCCCATCTCATCTCTCCAT
The DNA here is from genome assembly GCF_033958435.1 of Carettochelys insculpta. Taxonomy (NCBI): domain Eukaryota; kingdom Metazoa; phylum Chordata; order Testudines; family Carettochelyidae; genus Carettochelys; species Carettochelys insculpta. Next base: position 49,230,665 of record NC_134137.1, read on the forward strand.
GGCTTTTCTCTGGCTGGTCTGACATTCAGCTAGTACAGGAGACTGCATAGTCTATTTCTTACACTCTACTCTTGATTTCCTAATTCACAGTTCAGTTTATGCCACTTGTGGATCATATCTTGCTTCAGCTCAGTGTTCCCTGTAAACTGAGTGCTTGGGTGGCTGCCTAGAAGAGATTAAGGTGTCACCTTGCTGATTAGCAGATTGCCTACAGCCACCCACAGTGGGAAGCACGTATTTATATTGGTGGTGCATGTCGGCACATGCCTTGGTGCACATAACAAAATTTATTCTACCCACAGGTGGAAAAAAAATAGAGTGAACACTGCTCCCAATCCAGCTGATTTTTGCTGTTTCCTGGGCAATGGATGAAGCAGCATTTATGGGAATCATATTGCACAGGAAAAATGTATAGGGGCATGTCATGATCTCATTCTGCCCATATACCTTTCTCTGAAATCAACTGGAGTTGCACATGTAGCTCATGTGCTTGATAGGAGCTTATATTTTTTTCAGTTTTCTTAGAAACCTTGCATGCACCACTTCATTCTGTTTGGGTCATTGTGCTCACAAGACCCCTGAAAGAATGGGCGTGCTGCCATAGATTTGTCTGGCAATCGTTATGAGCATACTCACCTGCACAGCTGTATTTTGAAGCTGGTGGCAGCTGTATTCTGCAGCAAGGTCCCTGTATTTCTACAGCACCAAAGTGCTAAAATGTACAGAAAACTGGAAGCTCTTCTGAAGGGCGCAGCTGTTACAGCGATGAGGAACAAACACATACCTACATATATAGAAATTCATGTAGCTGCATATAAAACCTGCTTGAGATTTTTGTTGAGTGAGATGATAAAAGCCATGACACAATCGCCACAGCATTCCTCCCGCGCTGACTTTTGCTGTTCACTGCATTTTACGCAGCTTCCCACTTTTCAGCGGGCCCCCCAGCTTTTTGTGATGGCTCTGTGTGGCGGAATGTACCCACCCTGCACCAGTCCTGAAAGAGTTAACTGTGCTGTGCAGGCTTAGGACTCCTGGCTTCTCCTGCTCTGCTGGGCATGCGCAGCCTGGAGGCAGAGGATTAAAGGAAGCCGAGGAACTCAGCGTTGGCAGGCTGCTCAAGGGGGAGGGATGCAGGCTCCAGGCTCCCGGCTCCCTCCGTGGAGCTGCGGCTGCAGTGGTGGACAAACTGCGGCCCACAGGCCACCTGCAGCTCATTGGGGTCTCCACCTGCAGCCTGCGCATCCCCTGGCTGTTCTCCCCCCTCCCCCTCACTGGGGCTCCGCCTGCAGATCCCCTGGCTGTCCTTCCCCCACTGGAGCTCCACCTGCAGCCTACAAGACCCCCCTGACTGTCCCTCCCTCATGCAACTGTTGCACACTAGGACGCTGCACTTCTTTGCTTCTCCCCTTCCCTGCAACCTACTTTTGGAGCCAAAATGAGCTGTGTGCAGCTGTTTCAGCTCTGGGCAGGTGGGAGAGGAGCAGGGATGGAGCACAATTTAGGCAGCTCGTGCACTCCAAAAGTGCTGGGAGGGAGGGGATGAGCCGGGAAAGGCAGGGTTCCCGCATTCTGGTGTGTGAGTGGCACATGGGAAATGGTGGGATGAGAGGGTGGCTCAGGACTGCAGGGGGAACCCCAGTGGGCCTTGAACTGCTCTGGCCTACTGAGGTGAAGGAGGGCCATTCATGTCTCCCTCTCACCATTCACAGTTGCCCATCACTGTGTTACTGGCTCCGTCTACAGAGCCCCAGCATATAGAGAACAACAAGAAGTCCTGTGGCACCTTGTAGACAAACAGGTATTTTGGAGCATAAGCTTTCGTGAGCAAAGACCCAAAATGCTTATGCTCCAAAATACCTGTTTGTCTACAAGGTGCCACAGGACTTCTTGTTGTCGTCGAAGATACAGACTAACACAGCTACCTCTCTCATACCAGCATACAGAGTTCCAGATGGATTCCGGGCTGCCTGTTAGGGAAGAAACCATACAAGCAGGAGCTGTGTTGCTGTAGGATCAATGTTCCTTCTAATTTTCTCATCCATGTGTGGAATTCATTTTATGTGCACTGAGGCATCTGTGTATAGAATACACAATAGAAACACAGGCTGCCTGTTGTGGGTGACTGTGGGTATTCTGGTAATCAGCTGGGCAGCATTGAATCCTGAGCAGCCTCCCAAGCATTCAGCTTACAGGGAACCCTGCCTAGGACCCAGAGGCCTGGGGGAACCATGGAGCATCACCATGGGAGAAGCCCAGGGGACTTAGACTGTTTGCTGGTAAGTGTACTGCGGAACCAGTCAGCGTGTTTCAAGAGGATCGTTGCTGACTGCCACTACTGCCAGGGCCCTAGGCTGGGACCAAAGGCAGTAAAGGTTGGAGCAGGCCAGACGGTCCTCAGTTCTGTCTTTCTAATCACGGCAGTGAGATGGAATCACACATTTGGACAATAAAGTTAGGGTAGTTTTCACTCTTTTTTTGTACCTGTTGACTTTTAAAAAAGAGGATTAGGGACTTCCTTGGTGCCAGGAATTAGCTATTATGGATGAAATGGATTCCCCAGGGTTCAAAACTGGCCACTCTTGCAGTGCGTTTAATCCACTCACTGAGGGGCACACAAGATGCTATTTTGACTTGGAGTGGGCACATCCCTGCTATATGGTCCATGTCTTCCATTGTCCCTAAGAGGACTGAGAAGGTGAGAGAGGCCCAGCCCAACCTTTTTCTTCTGGAGCCTTCTGAGAGTGTCCTCAGAACCAGATCAGAAAGGGACTTCCAGGCCTGTCTAAGTTTTCTCAGCTAGTGCTTCTGTGGACTGTGGCTCAACTGTGAACTCATTCTTCAAAGAATCATAGAAATACAGAACTGCAGGGGACCATGAGAAGTCATCAATTTCAGCTCCTGCACTTAGGCAAGACCAAGTAAACCTAGGCCATCTCTGAGAGGTGTTTGGGCAGTGTCTCTTCGAAATCTATTCCAGAGCTTACCTATCATAGAAAGGTTTTCCTAATATCTAATCTTAGCTCAGGTCTACACTATGAGGCAATATCGACCTTAGGTATGCAACTTCAGCTACATGAATCCCATAGTTGGAGTTGATCTACCTTAGGTTCATTTGCTGCGGGACTTCCATTGTGGCCAGTCAATAAGAGAAACTCTTCCATTGATTTTCCTTTTGCTTCTCACTCCAGTGGACTTCTGGAGTCAATGATAGTGTAATCGGTGGTTGCCGTAGCTGGTCTTCACTAGAACTGCTAAATATGTCTTCAAGGGATTGATTACCGCATTGCTGACCTCCCAGTAAGTATAGATGTGTCCTAACTCTCCTTTGCTGCAAATTAAGCCCATTAGTTCTTGTTTCACCTTCAGTGGACCCAGAGAAAAATTGATCAGTGCATCTTACAAATGCTCTTAATGTATTTAAAGACTGTGATCAGATTTCTTCCCTCAGACTTTTCTCAAGACTTAAACATGTCCAGATTTTTTGTAACCTTTCCTCATGAATCAGGTTTTCTAAATCTTTTTTTCATCATTTTTATTGTGCTTTCCAGTTTTCCTGCATCTTTGGACAGGTATGGTACACAATATTGATACAGAAACAACAAGAAGTCCTGTGGCACTTTGTAGACTAACAGATATTTTGGAGCATAAGCTTTGTGGGCAAAGACCCACTTCATCAGATGCCTCCAAAATATCTGTTAGTCTATAAGGTGCCACAGGACTTCTTGTTGTTTCTGAAGATACAGACTAACAGGCCTACCTCTCTGAATATTGATACAGTACTTCATCTGAGGCCTGACCAGTACTGAGTAGAATGGACAGGAGCCTACAATCTCTTACATACAAAACTCCTCTCAATATACCCTAGAATAACATCAGCTTTTTTAAGCAACTGCCTCACATTCACAACTCATATTTCATTTTGCGAGCCACTGTAATCCCCAAATTCTCTTCACCAGTTCTTGCCAGTTAATCACCATTTTTGTTGTGCATTTGACATTTCCTTCCTGAATTCAATGCTTTGCATTTATCTTTATTGAACTTCATCTTATTAATTTCTGACCAACTCTCCAATTAGTTAAGTATATTTTACTTCTAATCCTGTCCTACAAAATATTTGCAACCCATCCCAGCTGGGAGTTATCTGCAAATTTTATACTTGTACTCTCCCCTCTATCACTGAAGTCATAGACGAACCCTTCAGTGCCAATGACCAGCCAAATAGCTAAGTCTTTCAGTCTTGCATCAGGAAGGATAGTAAAGAACATAATTTCCCCAGCAAAAAACTCGCCTGATTCATCCTTCCCAAAGCCTCGTAAAATGAGGAAGAACTTTCCTCAGGCTACTCAGTGAAAAGGCAGTTCACAGCCCAGATTGGGTCACCTTTGGCAAAGTCTGGTCACAGAACATATGTGTTACCATTTGGGAGACTGAACTCAGAACACGTCACCTGGTTCTGACCTCTTGGTAGTGATAACACATTCAGTGATGATGACACCATTACTGACTTTTGTGGTGGACTTTTGGTACCAACCATCTCAGCACTGAAGACAATCTCTGTGCTGAGTCATCTTGTGACTGCACAGCCTGAAACACCAGTGATCTGTGAAAAATGCTGTGATGATAGAGGGTCTCTAATACTGCTATTGTTCCAACAGCTCTCCAGCTTTGGTGATAATGGAACTCGAGACCATCTAGGACACTAGACAGAGTAACTCCACACTTGCAAGAGGAGTACTCCTTTTCCTTGTGCAAAGTATGGAGGTATCACCTGTATTCTAGAGCAAGTCCTGCAGGAAGTGTAGAGATGCCATACTGCCTATATGCAACGGATCATAGAATACTAGAACTGGAAGGTAACTTGAGAGGTCATCGAATCCAGTTCTGTGCTCTCATGGCAGGACCAAGCACAATCTAGATCAACCGTTTTTTTTAATGAAGTATCCCCCAGACTTCTCTCACGTACTCGAAAGGGTCCACATGCCACCAGTTGAGAAACATGGTCCTAAGGGAATCTGAGGTCTTGAAACAAGTGCCATTTGACCTTTCCAGATTACTGTACCCTTTTCAGGAGTCAGATTTGCTTTGCATACCACCAAGTTACACCTCATTGAAAAAGTACATATTTACAAAAAACATGTAAAAATAGCACAGAAGACTACTACTGAAAGCTTGCTGAATTTCTACCATTTTATTATTAAATAAATGAATTGGAATAGAAATCTTGTATGGGCATATGAAGCAGTAGAAACAAGTCATTGTCTGAATGAACTTTTAGTTTGTACCGATTTTACTAGTGTTTTTATGTAGTGTGTTGTAAAACTAGTCAAATATCTAGACAAGTTGATGTTCCCTATGTAAGACCTTGGTGTACCCTTAAGGGTACATGTACCTTTGATTGAGAAACACTGATCTAGACCATCTCTGTCAGGTGTATGTCTAATCTGCTCTTAACAATCGCTAATAATAGACTTTCCACAATCTCCCTAAGCAATTTATTCTAGTGCTTAACCACCCTGACAGTTAGGAAGTTTTTCCTAATGTCCAACCCAACCCTCGCTTGCTGAAATTTAAGCTCATTGCTTCTTGTCTGATCATCAGAGTTTAAAGAGAACGATTTTTTCTCTCTCTTCCTTGTAACAACCTCTTAGGTACTTTAAAGTTGTTATCATGTCCCCTCTTGGTCTTTTCTGTGGCCAAACAAAACCAGTTCTTTCAATCTTCCGTAATAGGTTATATTTTCTACACCTTTAATCATTTTTGTTGCTCTTCTCTGGACCTTCTCCAATTTGTCCATATGTTTCCTGAAATGTGTGCCCAGAACTGGACACGGTACTGCAGTTTAGGCCTAATTAGTGCCTAACAGAATGGAAGAATTAGTCACATCTTGCTTACAACATTCCTGTTAATACATCCCAGCACAATGTTTTCTTTTTTGCAACCGTGTCACACTGTTGACTCATTTAACTTCTGCTCCAATATGCCCACAAGACAGATACTGTTGTTGATCTCCTGAGGCAAAAATGAGGAAGCTCATAGCAAAGCAGTGAGAGGCTGCAGCTGCTTAGAGCAGCAGGATGTTTTGCTACCTTATTGCTGTCCATAATTCCTGTTTGCAGTGAAAGGTTTATCCTTTCACCTGTCTGTTTTTCAGTAAGGTACTATGTAGTTCTCATAGTGGAGAGTGTTGGGAGTCAAACAAGATTCACTCCAATTTGGGTTTAAACAGCTTAATGGGGTCTTTGCTTTGTACATTCAGACAATGCAATCATCGCCTATGATTTGCATATACATTCAGATACAGATAAGACAAGAAAAGTAATGGATCAAGTTAAGTTTTTTGGAAACAGCACAACTTTTTTTTCAAATCTCTGGTCTCTGCTATGACCTTTCGTTGTGTTTCCTACATTTTCCTGTTCTCATTAACCTACCTTTTTATATTCTGTTACCAAATAACCTCTTCCATGTACTTCTCTAGTCTAAACTCTTTTTATGCATAGATGACAATCGCTAACATAAGTTGATACGTTTTTGCTTCCCTACTAAAATTTGCTTTTATTTTTCTATGTATATCATCTATTTTCTGCTGTTAATGACACTGGCTTCTTCCAGTTGTTTTTTAATTTTACTGATCTGTTTTCATGACCTTGGAGGTTGCTAGTTAGTGTGTCTTGGGGGGCATCTGAAGTTGACATCTCCCTCATCTCCCTGCTATTTACACACCCTAGCTGTGTCTACACGTGCACGCTACTTCGAAGTAGCGGCACTAACTTCGAAATAGCGCCCGTCGCGGCTACACGCGTCGGGCGCTATTTCGAAGTTAACTTCGACATTAGGCGGCGAGACGTCGAAGTCGCTAACCTCATGAGGGGATCGGAATAGCGCCCTACTTCGACGTTCAACGTCGAAGTAGGGACCGTGTAGATGATCCGCGTCCCACAACGTTGAAATTGCCGGGTCCTCCATGGCGGCCATCAGCTGGGGGGTTGAGAGATGCTCTCTCTCCAGCCCCTGCGGGGCTCTATGGTCACCGTGGGCAGCAGCCCTTAGCCCAGGGCTTTTGGCTGCTGCTGCGGCAGCTGGGGATCCATGCTGCAGGCACAGGGTCTGCAACCAGTTGTAGGCTCTGTGTATCTTGTGTTGTATAGTGCAACTGTGTCTGGGAGGGGCCCTTTAAGGGAGTGGCTTGCTGTTGAGTCCGCCCTGTGACCCTGTCTGCAGCTGTGCCTGGCACCCTTATTTCGATGTGTGCTACTTTGGTGTGTAGACGTTCCCTCGCAGCGCCTATTTCGATGTGGTGCCGCGCAACGTCGAAGTTGAACATTGACATTGCCAGCCCTGGAGGACGTGTAGACGTTATTCATCTAAATAGCCTATTTCGATGTTGCTACATCGAAATAAGCTATTTCAATGTAGGCTTCACGTGTAGACGTAGCCCCTGTGTTTACAAAATAAGACATCTATGCACACTAGGTTTCATGGTTTACACATGGTTTAGTTTGTCAGCTGAGTTCTGGAATGCCATATTAGCAAAGGCACATACAAAAGCAATAATCTTTGTCTGCCTATATATAAGATTCATTCCCCTAACATTGGTTAGGCTATATAACTTGACTAACTAAAATGATTACAGTTTTTCAAAAGAGGCAAAGCATGCTGGCAGACTCAATGAACCAGGTTACACCTTGGTGGCTGCTCCAGAGCTTGTGCAACTGCACAAAACTCCCTCACCTGCTCTGGGAATCAGAGGAAATGCCACATATACCTAGAAAAGTTTCAAACAGCCATTTCAATTGTGTATAAAAGCCACAGGAGCAAATAACTGGAAGGGTGAATGAAAAATTGTTCTGCATTTAGCAGTGGTAAGCACAGAATCCCTAGCTGTATGCAGAAATATCCCTTGAGATTGGGATGGTAGTGGGGGAAGAGAGGACAGATTTGCAGAAAAAAATGAAAGTGGCTGAGGATCATTGTCCCCTGAGGAGCTGATCATGCTGCACCCTCCTTATGATATTTCATGCCCCCGAGGGCGCCTGCCCCCCCACTTTGCGCACCCCCGCTATAGAAAGTCACAGAGCATGTGATGCTGAGTTCCATGGGTAAACTTGCAAAGGAAAAGGTCACAAAAATTAAATTGACTAAGGAGAGAAACATGCAAAGCAGGAAATAATGCCTCCCCTACAACAAACAGACTGAGCATAAGAAATCCCCAGCATTCAGGCCATAAATGGGAAACTGTAATAAACCCAACCACAATGCTAAAATATGCAGAGAAAGCAGGAAAGAGAATCTATGAAGTGCAGAAAAGGATTTTTCGAAAGAAGAGAAAGAACAGTAATTGAGCACAGTAATGGAGGAGGCTTTGCAAAGTAATAAAGGAGGCAGAAAATCTAAAGATTGGCTAATATGTGTACAAATGGCAAGCCAATGTAACAGGAAGGTGCATATGGATGCGGGAGAATCAAAAGTGCCCTTGAAAAACAATAATGGAGGAACAGTTCCAATGATTGACACTAATACAAAGGGAAAATAACACAAGAATTTGTGGTAATACACAGGCAAGGAGTTCTGGGCCTATACTTGTTAGGTGCTTGCTCTCATTAACAGAGTACAGAGACAGAAAGAAATCATAGAACTAGAAATATGCATTATTTATAGCATCATAAGAAGATGGAAAGGCAGGAAATGGGTGACTTCCAGGAACATATGAGATACGGTTAAGGGCGGATTCAGACTCCATGGTATATGGAACAAATTCCACAAACCTGAAGAAAAAGGATTGAAAAAGTACTGCATACCAGGACAGCACTGGTATGCAGCCACTTTGGGTAAGTGGCTCGCTGGAGTGTGTGGGTGCCTGGGTTCGGGGGTTCTGGGCCTCGGTTTGTCTGTTTATTTGGTGTTTGGAGTGCTGAGCTGTCTGTTTGTTTGTTTGTTTGAAAGGCCATGTGCTCAGGCTGGCCATGTGCTCAGGCTGCGTGCTGATTGGCTGAGTGGTAGTCAGAGGGAGGGGCTCTCTCAGGTAGGCCAGAGTTCTAAAGCCCTGATGGCAAGCGACCAGGGAGCTTGCAACCAGGGTGGTTGCTAACAGGAGGGAGTTTTGAGAGGGAGCTAGTTACTTCTTCAGGTGTAAGGGGCAGCATCATCCCCAGCTGCTGGCTGGAGCTGAGGGACCCGCTGCAGCATGGCTGGGGAGGCGAGATCGAGGGATGTCAGTGGTGGGCAAGTGGTATGGGGGTGTCTGGTATGGCTGTGAGGATGGCAGCACCCACGGAGGCTGCTTGCGGTGTGCTGGCTCAGATTGCATGGCTTCCAGGCCCAGTCCTGCGCTCTCTGCATGCACGTGCCGCACCAGATCTGTGGGGCTCCAGGGACAGCCGTAGCCAGATGAAGAGTTGGTAGCTTTGGCTGGGACCCAGGGTGCGGCTGGGCTGCAAGATCGGCACCTTCCTGGAGGACGTGGGGCTGCAGCAGCGTGTGGCCAGGTGCGGAGAGGCCAGGGGAAGGGGGACCTGGGGGCAATGAGAACTGATGGGGGCAGTGTGGTACAGTTGGGAGACATGGGAGTGGATGGGGGAAAAGGGGACAGGGAGGGAGGATCTGGGGGTGATGGTAGCCGATGAGAGGCAGAGGGGTGGGGAGGAGGGTCCTGGGGAGGCGAGGAGGTCGTCACGGGGAGCTTTGGGGACATGTGGCACCAGGGAGGTGCAAGAGGTAGTAGGACTGTACCCACGTTCTCCATGCCCCACTGCCTTGTGGGTTATCCTGGAAAGGAGCAAGGCTAAGGGAGTAAACCCTGACAGCAAATCCGGAGGGGAGCCCTAAGGCGGTTCTCTGCCAACTTCTGGCATTGACCCGGCAACTCCTGCAGCTGAGCTGGTACCAGACGTAGAGGTTATCCTCTCCTTTGGACTATATCAGTAAAGCCGAGAGGGGAACACTGGCATCTGGGCAGCCCAGGGTCCCAATAATCGCCCAAGCTCGTGCCTGGAGAGGTACTCCAGCATCACTTAACAGCGTTGAACCAACACGGGAGGTAACAGATACCGGTTATAAACTCTTGCTCGATTGGCGTAGAGAACGAGCACCAGGGGTTGCCTCCGACGGTGGGAGAGATCGTCGCATCTCACTGGACAGTCACCGCCCGCCTCAAGCTGGGCAGCCCCCAGCCAATAGGGTACTGTCCCACCACAGTTCACCTGCCTCACTGGGTGTGTGAGGCTTAAGGTTCCCAAACCTGACAAGTGACTGAAATTTGAGCACCAGGCAAACCAATAAGAAAATCAACAAGAAAAGGAAACCATCAAAGTTTTAAGCTTGCTTGCTGGAATCTGCGGACCATGCTGTCAGGTCTGACTGAAGATCTTCAGGACATCAGCGACACCCGAAAGACTGCTGTCATCGACGAGGAACTGAAGAGGCTCCCGACTGCACCACACTACCCCCTATCAGTTCTCGTTGCCCCCAGGTCCCCCTTCTCCTGGCCTCTCTGCACCTGGCCACACGCTGCTGCATGTTATTGGATGCTTTCAGCATCAGGAGCGACGTCAAACAAGGATGTGTCCTTGCTCCGACATTTTCGGGATCTTCTTTGTACTCCTCCTTAAACATGCCTTTGGATCTTCAACAGAGGGCATCTTTTTGCACACAAGATCTGATGGGAAACTGTTTAATCTTGCAAGGCTGAAAGCTAAATCTAAGGTGTGGGAAGTCCTCATCAGAGACATGCTGTTCGCAGAAGACGCTGCTGTCATGTCACACACAGAAGACCAGCTTCAGAAGCTGCTGGATCGGTTCTCCAAAGCATGCAAGGACTTTGGGCTCTCCATCAGCCTAAAAAAGACAAATGTACTTGCTCAGGACGTTGCTGATTCTCCATCAATCAGATTGACAACTATACGTTAGAGGTTGTTCACGAGTTCGTTTACCTTGGGTCCACCATTACTGACACCCTTTCCTTTGAGACTGAGCTAAATAGGAGGATCGGTAAAGCAGCCACAACTCTGTCCAGACTCAGCAAGAGAGTGTGGAATAACAACAAGCTGTACACTCACACCAAAATGCAAGTCTACAGAGCCTGCATCCTCAGCGCCCTCCTTTACGGCAGCGAGACTTGGACCCTGTACGCCCGCCAGGAAAAGAGGCTGAACGTCTTCCACTTGCGCTACCTCAGGGGCATCCTTGGAATATATCGTGGAAGGACAGAGTGTCCAACACTACCGTCCTTGAGCAAACTGGAATCCCAACTATGCACACCCTCCTCAGGCAGCATCGGCTCTGCTGGCTTGGCCACATCCACAGGATGAATGATGGAAGGATCCCAAAAGACATCCTGTATGGCGAGCTAGCCTCTGGCAAAAGACCTCCCAGACGCCCCGCTACAAAGATGTTTGCAAGAGAGACCTCAGGGAAGTAGACATCAAGCCAGAGAGTGGGGAGGAGCTGGCAGACAATCACAGCAGATGGAGGCAGAAACTATACAAGGGCCTTCAGAAGGGTGAGTTGAGGATCAGACAGTTAGCAAAGGAGAAGCGAGCCCACAGAAAGCACAGCAAGGACCTGCTAGACACCCATTACACATGCAACAGATGCAGCAAGGACTGTCACTGTCGCGTGGGTCTTCACAGTCACAGCCGACGCTGCAAATGAGGATGCCAAACAGAACTACGAAGGGCACGCTCCATAGTCTACATAGACTGAAGGATGCTACTACTACTACCAGGGCAGCAAGTGGTATCATTCAGAATATAGATGAACCATCAGACTGGGGTCACATAGTGATTGTAGGGGAAAAAGAGAAGGACTAGAGCTGTGCATGGCCCTTCCGGAGATGAACAAATGCTTATAAAGAGAACATTTTCACTTGCCCACAAGAAGGAACTATTGTGTGAGATGGGAGGAGCCAGTTTTTTCAGCAAATCAGATGCATCAGCAGGATTTTGGCAGATCCGTGTGGACGGTGAAAGCTCCAAGCTCTGCACACCGCTTCATCCAGATGATGTCCGTCACATTGCCCCATCCACTAAACCAGTTACCTTGCCGAAGTACTAATTCAAGCTGGTTTGGGATAATTTATTTTTGTAAATGCATGCTGGCCACTAGTGATCATTCCTCCATCCTCTAGGGTAGGGTGAGCAAACTGTTTACATTGGGCTCCACTTTTCGTCCCTGCCATTAGCAGGGTCCACCCCAGTCTGTCTGGTGTAATCCAAACTAATGGAAATTTTGGTTATGTTCATATGAAAAAAAACCTCTTTCATCACTTGTTAGAAAAGAAGTATGTGGAATGTAAAAATTTTATTAATAGGTATGTAAATGTGAATACACAGACATAGAAACAGTAACAGATTTCAACGTATTAATGAGATGCATGAGCCTGACACCCAAAGGTCAATTGTGCTGTACGCCCCTTATGAAAGTTCATGCCCCCCTCCAGAGGTCCTGCCCCCCTGCCACTTGGCAAACTCTGCTCTTTAGGGGTTTGTAAACTGAATATTTTAGAGCTCTAGTAGCTTCCCACGTATCAAGGTCTTTCCAGCTTCACCTTTTCCCCCTTTTGTAAAGATGGACTCTATACTAGCTCTTCTCCAGTCTTCCAGGACCTCTCTTGTCATTCATGCATTTGCAAATATTATTGCCAGTGGCTCCAAGATATTTTCCTCTAATTCCTATCAGCATCTTGGGATGAATAGCCTCAGGCCCTGCTGACTTGAACCATAGTCAGAGGAGGTGTGCATGTGAATTCATCCCATCATCATGAACTCTGGGGGAATGGAATAAAAATTCCTAACAGGAAGAAACTGTCCTTATGGCATTTGGACTCTGGGGGGCAAAGATTAAGCATGGGCAAAAGATCCTGAGCGTGTGTTGTGGGGTAGAAATAGAGCTCATTTATTACAGACACTTCTTCCACTTTTTGGAACCTAAGGCTATAACTCATTTGTGTGTGTATGTTTACCCACTTTAACCTTTGAAAGAACTCATTTCTTTTTCTTTGTTAATGAATCTCTACATCATTTATTACAGGATTTGCTGCAAGCATTGCTGGCAAAAGATTGAAAGTACAATTTACCTGAGGTAAGTGACTGGTCATTTAGGACTGAGAGTAACCTGAATATTGATGTGATTTTTGGAGTAGGGGACCATCTGTCACAAAGATAAGCTTGCCTAGATGGTAAGACAGACCAGCATATCTGAGGGGACTGGCTCTGAGTTCATGCTTAGGCTGTTAACAGTGCCTGGGGAGTTCCTACTTGGCTGGTGATTTAAATTTGAAATGTAAATCAATATGGGGTTGGTGCCCTACTTTTTCATAGTCTGCCCTGAGAATGATGCTCATGCTCTTGAGCCACTGCAGACAGCTTGACAGCCACATGATCTGGAAATATTCATATGAACGTAAGAGTCATCTGCTGTATCTCCAGGCACATGGGATGGATCGGAAAACAGAAACTGCTAAAGATTAAAAGCCACCTGGAGGTGAATCTTGAGCAACATAGTTATGTGGGGATCCTGTGACATGAGTCCCTAGGTAATTGTCCAGATTTCTCCCCTTAATACCAGCCTGGGCCTTTATATGCAGAAAACCAGTGATTGTGGCTCAAATGGGCTGTGGAGTTTTTTATAGCATGTTGTAGGGGCCTCAGAAAGAAAAAGGTTGAGATCCCTAATCCCAGCTCATACTCAGTGATCACAGATGAACACAAGATCTTACAAGGGAAGCATAAGCATTTGCTCAAGATACCTGACAACTTGGTTGAGACAAGTGAAGTGAAAGCAGATGCACCAGCTGAAAACAACTCATGATTTGTGATCTGTTGTAACTGTTAGACCCATAAAGTGTACCCATCTTGTGAGGTCAAATGTAAAAAGTATGTGAAAGTTCATAAGATGTGACAATACACACAATTCACACATACAGAATGGGAAGTGACTGTCTATCAAGGAGTACTGCAGAAAGGGATCTAGGGGTCACAGTGGACCATATAAATCAACAGTGTGACACAGCTGCAAAAAAAACCAAACATGATTCTGGGATGCTTAAAGGACTAGAGAGTGAGAGCTATGAGGAAAGACTGAAAGAATTGGGCTTGTTTAGTTTAGACAAGAGAAGCCTGAGAGGGGACATGATAGTAACTAAAAGAGGGTTAGAAGAAGGAGGGAGAAAAATTCTTCTTTACCTCTGAGGATAGGACAAGAAGTAATGGACTTAAACTGCAGCAAGAGAGATTTAAGTTGGACATTAGGAAAAAGTTCCTGTCAGGGTGATTAAACATTGAAATAAATTGCTTTTATGAAATAAATTGGAGGTTGTGGAATCTCCATCAATGGAGATATTTAAAAGCAGGTTAGATAAACATCTATCGGGGATGGTCTAGATAGTACTTAGTTCTGCCATGAGGGTAGGTGATTGGACTCGATCACCTCTCATGGTCTTTTCCAGTTCTAGTGTTCTATGATTCTAATAACTAAGAAAAATATGTCAAGTTATTTACATTGTTGAATGCTGTAAAAAAGCATAAAAAGAACTAGACAAAGTTTGATTAGAATAAACCAAAAAGGCCACACTGATATAATCCAAGACCTGTTGATATTATGCTCGGTAAAAACAGAAGATGTGGAACAAAATTGTGGTAGACCAAAACTGGTGTTAAAGTGGTAGAAGGGAAGGAAAGGATGAGGGCAGAAAGTAATATAAGAAAAGAAGGGAACCATGTAAAAGCCTTACATGCCTCTGTATTGGCAGTTAGATGGCCCCACTGATGGACTGAGGGCTGGAAGTTATAATATGATAACTTGCAGCATTCATGAGTAAACACAAATTTCCTTTAATAACATTAAGGCCAGCCTGGCTCTCTCTCTGGAAGATATCAGACCAATGTCATGGAGCATAATCGTCACTGGCAAGGCTGCCTCCTCCTCCTCCTGGTTGCACCGGAAATTTGCTTTTCCAGGTGTTGCACCCTTTTCTGGTGGATTCTTCACGTGTCCTGTCGTGTGCAGTGGTCTGTCTTGTTGAAGGTTGTTCGGTAAATAAGACACTTTGATATTTTGCTTATAAATGGAGAAAGGTTTTTAAGGTTTCGACTGCATTTGTTTTTCATGATCACTCAGGCACAATTTCAGTATAAATTCCTGTTTTAATTTCTTATTGTTTCTTGTGTTTAATTAATAAACTTTTAATTTGAATGAATGCTTTTGGGTATTTGCCAAGTAACTGAGCAAAACCAAGGCCTTTTGTCAGAGCCCACCTATCACTAATTTGTGTTGGAGCGTGAATGAGCTTTTAAACACCTTTAAATATCTTTGGGCCTTTGTGATCAACACCTATACAACAGCCCTGTTATTGACCATGAAACTGATCAATCTCTTACAAAGACTTTCCTGGAGAGGGTTTGCAGTACATTTGATTGAGACGATTGCCTTAAGAGACTGATCATGACATACTTGGATTGTGTTTAAGCGACCTGAAGGATTATTAAGTCAGTTATTGTATTTCTAATTGTTTGTTAGTTTAATGTAATAGTCATTTAGTTCAGTCTGGAAATTTAGAAAGGGATCTAAAAAAGGGAAGATGTGTTGTAGAGTAAATCCTGCAGGAAGCATAGAGATGCCACACTTCCTGTACTCTGTAGATGAAATCTTTGGTTTCCTGTGGCACACTTCCTGCTGGGGGAAGCAAAAAAGAAGCCCAGAACTGGACAATTTCAAATTGCAGCTACATAGAGTAGTAGGATGTTTTGTTACTTCATTCATGTTCATAGTTCCTGTTCATCATAAAGGATTTACCATGACAACAGTCTGCTCATCAGGAGATACAGGTTGAACGTATGAAATCCGAATTCTCTGATCTGGCAACATCTGTGGTCTGGCAGGGGAGTGTGGCTGAACACCTGCAGGAAACTGAAGAGCATTTGGCCCAGCAGCCCAGACAGTGGTGCTCTCCACTTCAACTCAGCCTCGTCATCTAAAAATATGTCAACAACTTAGCGTACGCCATAGCACACACCTGAGCAATCCCCATGGAGGGACTGAAAGAAAATTCCCACAAGTTACTGGTAGAGAGATTCATTCCCCATCCTGTCAGCAGATTCATATCTGAAAGCACTGGATGTTTCTTCCAGAATAGGAGCCCCTCTGTGGAAAAAGACGTTGCAGTTCATAGACACAGAACAGAGTGAGGAATGCTATTTTCACAGGCGAGAATACCAGCACAAGGTGCAAGGCATTTGGGAATCAGCACCATGGTGAAGAGTGTTTCTAAGCCATAAGGCCTGGCTCTTCAGCAACGAAATGTTAGGGTGTTTCTATGGTACAATAAGGAGTTTCTGAGGGGTCTGAAAATTATTACTGAAGAGGAAAGAGGGGCCAAGAGGAAACAAGCTGAAGTGGAAGCAGAGCAAGATTGGAGGAACAGGAATAAGGTCTCAAGCAATTTAAGAAAGCTCGTGCCCAAATATGGTGCCACAGGAATCCTCGTTGTTTTAATCAATTTATGTAACATGCCAGATCATGTGCTAGCAGGTGGGTACCAACCCTGAAGTACCAGGAGCAATCAAAGAGTCAGGTGGAGTCTTACAGATCCTGAGCAATGGTCCGAGGTCTGCATCTCGTAGCACCGTATTATAACTTCATGCTCCTTCTTTCCCAGTGGGATCTTGGCAATTCAAAATAATTCTTGTAACAGAACTCACTGCTGGGAAATTGTGTGGGATCCTTTTCCCAAGTCACAATTCAAATGAGCCTTGGATCTCTCTAGCAAATCCAAATCTTCCCTGGATTTGTCCAGCTCTGTAATTAAACAGGTGCACTCTTCAGCCTCTGGTCCTACACAAGCAGCAGAGCAGCAGAGCACCCTGCTTTAAACGCTGTTCCACTAGAGGTTTGTGACACAGTTCAGGTCAATCCTCTCTCTTGTGGGGGTATGCAAAGGTGAGGTTCTCGACAGAGCAATAAGGAAGGAATTTTTAGTTAATACAGATTGAGCCTCTCTAATCTGGAACTCTCTTGTTCAGCAACATCCTTAATCTGGCCTGCTTTTAGTTACCCAGGTGACTACTTACCATGGGTAGTTTCCCATGGTCCCATAAAGTTTGTTTGTAGCCAATAGCCTGGCCACTCAGCGTTCAGTGCTGTAATGTACTCCAAATGTCTTCTAAGAACCCAGTAAGTAATGGAAGTGCTGGTAATGTGCTAGACAATAGTGACCTCCTACGGTCTGGCAAATTCTCTCGTTCAGCACCGGTCAGGTCCCGAGGGTGCAAGACCAGAGAGGTTCAACCTGTAGTGAGCTAATGCCTTATCTGATGTGGTCAGTGACAAGAGGGACTACATTGTCCAGAACAAAAAGGAGTCCTGTGGCACCTGATAGATGTTTGGGAGCATTTTGGGCAAAGACTGGGTCTGTTAGTCTATCAGGTGCCACAGTACTTCTTGCTGTTCTCGAAGATACAGACTAACACGGCTACCTCTCTGATACATTGTCCAGGTTCATTTAGTAGTGACATGGATTATACCTTGGCAGTTGAGGTGTTAAACGGCTCTGTGCCAAAACCACTCATGTAATCCAAATTCTCTTCCCATGGTGTTATCTGCACAGTGCTGTAAAACCTGGAAAGGAACAGTACGTTCCGTTCCAAGGCAGTGAATTGCTGGTGTCTCTTTTGAGCTAACCAGTCACCCCTCCCCCCCAAACATTCCCCATGCTTATTTGAAAGATAGTACCCAGCAAATATCCATCACTGCTAATCAACTGAACTAGCAAATGACTAAACTAAGCAACTGTGTGATGTTCTTTATTAATAGATTGCATTAGAAGCCTTGTATTTTATTTTTGGCCTAATATAGGCAAAGATGATCTTTTTGGGCTTTACCCACTCGTTCCTTGAATTCACTGCATCTGGGGATTTAAAAAATAGCTACAGTAATAACATTTTGACTATTCTTATCGTAGTCTCTTGCTTGAGGGGCTAATGCTGCTAAACACGGAAAGCTTTGTAGAGCATTGTGTTAAATAAAGGGTGATGCACAAGAAAGGAATCAGAGTAACAATACCATTATCACAAATTACAAATGACCTCAGAAGCATGCTTGACAGTAAATTATAGATTGCAACTTCCTTTCTGCAGCTGTGAATTGTTTACTGTTTGAATGTGTAACTGTAAATTACTGGGCAGCAAGAAAGATGGGAAAAGCAAGTTGAATGCATGCCCTATAGCTGTAGGCACACATACGTTGAATGCGTGCGTGGGTTTTATCTTGTGAGCCCATTGACTGTCCTCTCTTTGTTCAAATTCCTATTTAATTCATTTCTTCCACAAAGGGTTTCATCACTAAGCCAACATTGAAACAGATTTTATTCATAAATAAAAAATTAAAATATTTCAACAGTAACATGAAGTCTAGGAAGCAAAACCAGCTCTTACGTTCTTTTCTCCATGGGAACCTGGATCCCCAAACTGTAACTTTGAAATAGGACATGTATAGATGCTGTGCATTCTGCTCTTTCGAAATAGTGGGTCCGCCATGGCGGCAGTCCACTGGAGCGTAAGGATGCTCTAGTCACCCCAGGTGGCCCTCTGTGGTCACTGCTGCCTACATTTAAGGATATCTGCACCCAGCAACTGTGGCAGGCAGCTGAGAACGTGCTAGCACCAGGGAGAGCATGAGCTCTCAGCTGCATGGCCTCCCTCTGACAACAGGGCAGAGATCGCCACCCTCACCGTTCCAGGTAGCCAAGAGCCCTGTGCTCCCCAGGGGTCCCAGGAGCCAAGCCAGTGCAGAGCCAGAAGAGGCCCCTCCTAGTCTGAGGAGGAGCTCAAGGACCTCCTTAGCCTCTGGGGGGAAGAGGGGGTCCTCCTCCAGATAGGGGTGTGTCACTGTAATGCAGATGCATTCCACTGGCTCTCCAGGGGCCTCAGTGCCAGGGGCACCCCAGCTGCACTGGGAATCAGGTGCGGTCCAAAGTGAAAGAGTTGAGACAAGTGCATTGCAGGAGCGGAGATGCCACCAGCTGCTCGGGGGCACCTCCCACCCAGTGCCCACACTGTGAAGAGCTGGACTGCCTCCTAGGGCCCAAGCAGGTGCCACGCCCTGAGCACATCTTGGACACGGCTGCCCCCCCACTCCCCCCGGCACTGGGATGGACACTGAGGTGGCCATGGAGGTGGAGAAGGAGCTGGGATCCTCGGGTGCCACCAGCCCCCACCTGAGGGACCAGAACCAAGAGGCCTGCAGCAATGATGAGGGTTCCAGCAATGGGACCTTCAGCATTGCAATCCCCTCCAGATCATCCAACCAGGACTCCTCCAGATGGGCATCTCCAGCCTCCTGGAGGGAGCAGCAGGTAGCTATTGGATGTTCAGGATGCCTCGGGGGCTGGAGGGGGGGCCCATCCCTACCACAGCTGGCAGGCAGCCACTCACCTGCATGACACTCAGTGCCCTCCGCCCCCCCGTCCCCAGCCCCATGTTCTGCATGGCTGGGAAGGGAAGGGGTGGGTGTTCGACCCCAGGGCAAGCCCCACCATGTGGGACCCCATGCACATTTGATATCCCATGGGGCTCCCCATGCCATCAGGGAGTCGGGGCACAGGGTGGAAGCCATTGGAAAGGAGGGCCTGGGCCCCATGGTCAGGACACAGGGCTAATGGGCCCCTGTCTGCTTCTGTCTCCACAGGTCTGCTGTCCCCAGCAGCTAAGGGACAGGAGGTCGGCACCCCACCCCATCCTGAGGCAGTGCAGAAGTGCTGCTGGGCCGGATGCCGTCACCGATGAGGGGAAGAGAAGGCAGCAGCGAACTGGGCCAACATGCTGGACCTGACAGCCGTGCTCGGGGACTGGCTGGCGACAGACCAGGAGTTGTGGGTGCGCGTGGCCAATTGCCTGGAAACCCTCATGCAGGCTGTGGCCACCCATCTCAACCAACCTCCTCCTCCCTCGCCAACCCATTCCACAGCCCCACCCCTCCAGCGCTCCCCCTGGTGCTGCCTTGATCCCGCTGGACCTCTCCCCAGCCGACTGGCTGGAATTGGTGTGGTGGCTGGTGGCCAGTGCAGGACCCCAGCACCAGCCCCTGTGGCTCCCCGCCCCCATCTCCCCTGCACATCCCGGTGAGGCTGAGGCCGCAACACCCACTTCCCCCTTGCCTCTACCTCCCCATAGTCTTGGCCCTGTCCCAGCCCTGCAGGGGGCCCTGGCCCTGGGGCAATAGAGGCAACCATGACCACCGCGGCTCCTGGCCCTCCACCTCAGTGGATGACTGGGGGGGACCCCCACCCCAGTGCCCTCCCCCAAGTTTGGACCCTCGCCCCAATGTCACCCCCTGGATCCCTCTTGTCTATAGTTGACGGCACACATTTTGAAGTTTCTAATCTAACATTTATTTTTGATACAGTTGAGTTTTCTTTAGTAAACGTTCAGCCCCTATTCCCGTGTCATGTGTGTTGGGGGAGTGGTGAGGGGTGGGAGGTGCGGGAGGGTGTGTGGTGTGGAAGCAGTGAGGGGTGGGGAGTGCAGGAGGGTGCCCATGTGATTGGCACTCCTGTGCTGCTTGCACTCCTGTGCTGCTGGAGGAGTGCAGCAAGCAGCACAGCCAGCAGGCTGGCCACGGCCCGGATGAGCTCCCTCTCTGGGAGCGGCTGGGGAGGCGTGGTGTCCCTGCTAGAGCTCAGATCCCGGCACAGGGTCTGCTGCCCAGACCATGTGCAGGGTGCAAGGGTTGGGAGGGGCCCTTTAAGGGAGTGGCTGGCTGCAGGCCCTGGGAGGGCTCATCAGCCATGCGACCCCGTCTGCAGCATTTGCTGGCCTGTTATTTCGAAATAGCGGCCTTAGCTGTGTAGACGCTCCCTTTTGGACTGCTGGGCTCCTCTTTCAAAATCAGGGATCATGGCTTTGTGTGTGTGGCTGTTCGTTCGAAAAGCGCATTTCAAAAGAGGTCCCTTCGAAATTGCAGTGTAGTGTAGATGCAGCCAATAAGTCTTCTCTGCCCCAGGGCAGAGAGCCCTCGTATGTGATATTCCACTGATGATATTCTCCCGTATGGCGAGCATATGAAAGTGCTTCCCAAGAGGAGTTAATGAGATAACAGGCAGTTGTATTCTGGCCCTTATACCAGCTGTATCTGTGGCAGTTTTCTCCAGCAGGGCTGTCATGGACACAGCGCTCTCTGTAGTAGTCATTTTGCTGAGTGGGATGGGATGCCTCCATTTTCCTTTGTTTTCAGCTACTTTGGGAGTAAAGCTCCCAGCTGACAAATCTTAGCCTGCTGACATTTCAGAGATTATGGGGTACCTCCTCCTTAATGGAAGGGTCTGGTCAGGGCTCTGGATTCTTGCTGGAAGTGGATATTAGCAGTTGGCTCTGGAGTTCAAGGGATTTTCTCTTCCATCTCGCACAGCACTGGCTGGAGTGACAGGTAAGTTCATACCTAAACGGTCTCCTAAATAGGAGTGTTTCTTGAATTAGGATCTGAAAGACTGATTGTATCCCAGGGGCCACTGCTGCCAGATGGAAAAGGGTTTGCTCCTTTGTGTCAGCAACTCCTAACTGGTCTGACAAACTAATTACACTTACCACACTATGGTTCATGATATTTACCCACAAATATTGTACTGAAAGATGTCAGACGAAAGTAGGTATCAGCCTGGCCATTCATATACTTGTGAAATACACCAGTGATATTTAAAGTATTGTGGATACCACTAAAGAGATGTTTTAAACAATGTAACAAGGCAGTACTGACAAAGAGCTTTTCCCATCAAATTGTGGCTACTCACCTATCAGCCTTACCTCAGAACCTGGGAAAATAATGGAGCACTTGGAAGATGGAGGCAGTGATCCAAAGTAGTCAACATGGATTTACCAAGGGCAAGTTGTGCCTGACTAATCTGATTAGCTTCTCTGAGGTGACGGGCTCTGTGGACATGGGGAAGGAAGTCAGTGGATGTGATATACCTTGACTTCAGCTAAGCTTTTGATACCATCTCCCACAACATTCTTGCCCATAAGTTAAGGAGTATGGATTGCATACATGGACTATAAGATGGATAGAAAGCTGGTTTGATGGTCGGGCCCAACAGGTAGTGGTCAGTGGCTCAATATCTGGATGGCAGTCAGTTTCAAGCGGAGTGCCCCAAGGCTTGGTTCTGGGGCTGGTGTTTTTCAACATCTTTATTAATGACCTGGATGAGGGACTGGATTTCATCCTCAGCAAGTTTGCAGATGACAGCAAGCTAGGGGAAGAGGTAGATATGTTGGAGGGTAGAGAGAGATGCCAGAGTGACCTGGATAAATTGGAGGACTGGGCCAAAAGAAATCTGATGCAGTTCAACAAGGAGAAGTGTAGAGTCCTGCACTTGGGTGTGGAACAATCCCAAGCATTGTTCTAGAATGGGGACCGACTGGCTAAGCAGCAGTACAGCAGAAAGGGATCTAGGGATTACGGTGGATGAAAGGCTGGATATGAGTCAACAGTATGACCTTGTAGCCAAGAAGGCTAATGGTATATTGGGGTGCATTAGGAGGAGCATTTCAAGCAGATCTAGAGAAGTTGTTGTTCCTCTCCATTTCGCACTGGTGAGGCCACACCTGAAGTATTTCATCAGTTTTGGGCCCCCTTTCATCCCTTGCTGTGTTCACTCAAGCCGGCTCTGAGCAGCCAGGCAGGGCAGTGAGGGGGAGCCAGTGGTACTGTGGCTGCCTGGGGCCCATCTGTTCCAAAAAGAAACTTCATTCACCAGAGATGTCAAGCCAGCGCCTTTCGTGATGTCAATACTCCCATTAGCAAAGCAATTAATATTTATAAAAGTGCAAGTGGGAGCTGAGTTCCAAAGGGATTCTCGCAGCCAGATGGACGATTCAGAAGAATTGCTTTAAAAGCCTTTGAAAGTTTTCCAAGCAAGCTCCAAACAGAGCCAAATTATTCCTGTCAGCTCAGCTGCCTAATTACCTTTCCTCATCAGTACTTATTGGTCCTCAACAGAGAACTCCCCACTCTCTCAAGGCCCCCCATTAATTCCATCACCCAGGGTCAAGGACTGGATGGGACACACCGTTGATCCCATCAGCACAGCTCTCATGTCAGTCACAGCGCTCACTTCAGATGGACGCAAGGTTCACTCACCCCACCGAGACTGACAGTGCTGCTAGCTCCCCCATCTGAAGAAACAGAGACCAAGCCTACCTCTCATGTCTGGCAGTGCTGAATGCTGGAGACTGAGCCTTGCACTTGTTCCACCAGGGTTTTAATGTCTTTGTTACCTTCCACATTTTCAGTAAATGTACCTTGTTCTTTTAGCCAGGACACCAGATATGACCAGTTTAACCGCCACCAAGCAAAAGAGAGACCAAGCAAGACAACTGAGCCACAAGAAATGGTAGGTTGTAAATCAATACATTTTAATCAGTGCAACAGGCTCTCTCAAGTGATTTCCCCAAAAATGACACACTAGACCCCAGATTTGCCTGTCTCAAATCTGAGTGTAACATTCACTGCCTCCCAGTGTTAAGGCCCAATGAGTTGTTAAATGATGTATTTCAAGCAGATTTTCCTCTTCTCCTTTGCTACCATTTTCAGCGTTCAGCAGAAGCGCAGGTCTGACCTGGAGTCCCTGAGGTTTTTGTTGGAACCCTTTATTTCATTATCAGCTAGTCTGTTGTGATTTGGAGTCCTGTGGGCAATTCTGTTTCCCTTCCTCGAAATCATCAGCTTGCCAGAGGTACATCTGCCCTCTTCACGTCAAAGAAACTAAGCAGACAGATTTTCTGGCTGTATGTCAGAGGAAGGCAATTACCTGGCCACGGGCGAGACACGGTTCACCAGGATTAGCCCCCAACAGGCTGCCACTGCTGTAACTACCCACACCTCTGCAGATAAGGAGGCTTGCTGCTGCCATTGGCCATGGATCATCATTCCCAGCCAAATGGAGCAGTGGACAGCGGTGTCCCAGTCCACGCCACTTCTCGCAGCTCCCATTGGCCAGGAATGGTGATCCGTGGCCAACAGGGGCTGCAAACATCCAAGGCTGTAGAGAGGCAGGTAGATAAAGTTGTGGTGGCCTAGAAGGAACTTACTCTAGTGAACTGCCTCTGTCTGACTGCCCATCCCTGCTGTAAATGATGGAAACCCCAGGGCGTGGCACCTTCCCTTGAGACCGTAGTTCCAGCACTTATGTTACCCAGGGCGTAGATATTTGTTTTAAAATTTCCAACTCAGTTTCATGACAAGGCTGGTGAGGAAGAACATCTGTACCAAAATCTGCAAGAAGAAGATTTTTTTTTAAATAGCTTGCAGCAGAGATTCTCAAACTATGGGGCATCCTTCTCCAGGAAGGTAGTGCAATACACTGAAGGACCCATCAGCTGTATGGGGTTTATTTTAAATTAAGAGTTCTGGCTGTTTGCCCTGAGTGACAGAGATCAGGTCTATACTAGACCTTGAAATCAACCGTAGATATGCAGTTCTAGATATGGCAATTACGTAGGTGTAATTGACTTATCTATGATCGATTTACCTGGCCGTCCTCACTGAGGGAGGTCAATGGGAGAAACTTGTTGCAAGACTGAGGAGTCCAGGGGTCGATTGTTGACCGCGATAGTTTGATTTTGCATGTCTCCACTAGGTGTGCGAAATCAAATCCTGGAAGACTGACCCTAATGGGGTTGGTCTCCCAGTAAGTGTAGTTGTACCCTTAGACTTGAGCAGAAGGGCTGTGCATACCCAGGAGGTCGGGGTAAAGGGAACAGATAGAGCACCACCTCCTCAGGACTGACAGCTGGATTCCTGCTGCCCAGGGTCAGGCTTTCTTCCTGCCCCCCATCCCCTCACCCAGAGGCAGCCGAGCTCCTGGTGCTAGGCCCAGGGTGGCAGGGCTCAGCCGTCAGCAGCCTCTCAGAGGTAAGGGTGGCAACAGGACACAAATGCTGCTGTGAACCGTGATACTGACAAATATCACTTTTGAAAACTGCCACCTTTGCTTCGTGCTGCTGCAGGTGAGGGACCACCTTCAGAGTTGAGCACCTGGCCAGCAGCCACTGCTCTGCCTTCAGAGCCAGGTAGTGGTACATGTACTTGGGATGGGGGTAGGAACAGTGTAAATTGCTATAGACACAAAAAATGGGAGTTCGATGAAATAAGTTTAGAAACCATTGACCTACAGTGAATCGAGTGGCTGCTCTGTTTTACACCAAACTCACTTCCCCGTTCTCTCTCTCCTGATGGCACTTACAAACATAGTTTAGGTGGGGCTTAACTCTAGTACAAAGAATTTGATTTTGAGGGCTGCAGTGATTACCAAGCACATGATTTTATGAAAATAGAGGAGTAAGTTTATGATCAGGCTAGCACAGGCTAGACCTGTCTGAGTTAGCAGTGAAAAACAGAATAGCCTATTGATGTTGAGAGCAATACCACGAGTTTGGAAGAGTTTGGACCTCATGACTTGTCATGTTTTTATAAAGAAGGCTGAGACAGCGAAAATAATGAACTTGGGCCAGACTTCCATTCCATCAGACCTCTCTGCTTCTTCCTGTGACATGTGATATCTGGTAATGTACAGTGCTTTTTTTTTAAGCCATTACTTGCTGGTATTGAGTACTGCCACCTTGGCAGCCCCAGCAGCAAGATTGGCTGAGGAGAGGAGCACCAGCTCCTTTTTTTTTTTTAAACAAAAAATGCAAGGATAATGTATGAAAGCTGTAAATCATTTGTTTCTTTGTCAAAATTAATGAAACATTAATCATAAAAAAGTAGGTGCTTATCTTAAAGTTCATTTACACCCCATTAAAGCAAATGGGGCTCAAGCTTACATTTACACGGTATCTTGAAAAAAAAGATGGCTTTAAATGGGCACTTATGTGTTTCCCGAGTCCTGCACATGAAAGTTTCTAAGCAGGATCCTTACACTTAAAAAGGAAAGCTGCAGGAAATCTGGCTTAATCAGCCATACGACGATTGCTCTGCCGACACCTTAGGGCCTATGTAGCATGTCTTACACAAGTGTTCTGCAGGTACCTTGGGACAGAGTGTGAGACCAGGCTGTATCTAAACTTAACAATTTATTGTGCCAGAGTAATACCTTAAGCCATAGGCAGGTGGATATAAATTAAAGTGGCTCTGCTCTGATATGCTGAGGGCTGAGCTGACCCCTGAATAAGTGGGAAAATAACTGTGCCTTAGAGCAAACTATGTTTCCACCTCTGGTCTTGTGCAAACACAGCTTGGCCAGATCAGAGATTTTGAGCTTTGATATTCCCTTACCAGTCCTATGAGTTCTCTGGTCCTTTCTTTCTTGTGTGTAATTTGAGGCCAATGTTCCAGGGTTGGAGAATCAGCGTAAATGCCAAATAAATCTATAATAGTTTAGTATGTCATTATTCATTGTTGTGCATTTATATACACACCTCCGAGGCAACTTCTGCAATCATTATATATTTACAATATAATTTAATTTGAGAAGCAGAGTTTGCACCTGAATTGCATAAATGCTGTTAAAGTTTAGGTCTGCTTTAAGCTAATATGAGTTTGCATTCCCAAGCTGCCTGTTTCCAAGCAACGCTGCCGATTCTAGTATGTGTTTACTTAGCTCTAGTTTGCTTCTATACCACAAGAGCTTTCAAAAATAGCCACACAACTGATAACATTGGGCCTTACACACAAATCAAAGTTATGACTGATTTAAATGGTGTAATATTTGTCCCCTTTCTGTATTTTGTTTGAAATAGTGATCCTCAAACTTTTCCTCTTACATCTCCCCCTTTGCCCAGTAATGGACTCTCCCCACTTCACACTTCTCCTGGCTGGGAGTGGAGTCATGCCTAGGCCAGGAGTGGGAATCCAGGTCAGGATGTGGGGTCTGTGGCTGGGGACCAAGACAGGGGCATGGGCCAGGGGACAAACTGCAGCTCGGAGAAAACCAGAAGCACAGCTGAGGGCCAAGCTGGCTGGAACCAGGAATGGGGGCCAAGCCTCAGCTGGGAGCAGGAGCTAGGAGCTGTGGCTGGAGGCTGGAAATGGAGCTGGGGCTGCTTCTCATAGGCAGAGCCAGACTAGGGGAGGAGGCATTCCCTGCCACCCTTCCTGAGAGCTAGCACAAGCCCCACTGTGCCCACTCATGTTCCTCTACACCTTCCTAGGTGGAGCACCCCAGAGTCTGGGGATCACTGGTTAAAGGAGTGCAGGGCTATTGAGGAGTAATGGACAATGAAGAGCCATGGCCTACAATGTAAGTCAGTAACAACATGCGATGTTCCAATATGCCTTTTCATTGAACATAGAACTTTGAAAGCTTTAATGTAAAATCCTGGCTCTCTACTAAGGAATGCTGCTTATACTACTAATGTAAAACTCCCTTAATGTGTTGTGATGGAATGCAAGATTATATAACCCTATATCATTAACTTTCTGTAAACAAATTAATATATTTGTAATAAAATTCAAGCTGCTGACAGTTAAGTATGCCAAGAGAAACAATATATATACCATCTACTTGATAAATTGCTTATATTCAAAACCATCCAGACAAAGCAGAGCTGATGAATCTTCTGCTAAGAACAGACTATTCTGAAGCAGTTGTTCAGCAAGAGATATTGTGGTTTTAATCCCCTTTGCTTTTTTTTTTTGGTTGCTTTGATAATTTGATAGGAGAAATATAATTTCGAAGGCAATGCTTCTCCAATTTGTGTTTCAGGGTAAGCATACACTGTAACATAAGCCCATGCTTGATCCAGGGTTCAGGTTAACTCTCAATGCATCTACAATGCAATTGTGCCTATCCAGCATTTGAGGATCCAAGCTGAGACAAGACAGGACCCTGGGGTACTAGCCCCATTGCTTTGCAGTGTAGACACAACTCCCCTTCTCTTGGGTCCCAGGAGCTATCCAGAAATGTCCCTCAAATCCATGGGGGACTACCTTAGTTCCTCTTCTTCCTAACAATCTGCAATCTAGTGTTTTGAAAATGGAAGTCAGCCTGTCCTTGATGAACGGCAACAGCTAAGGTCGTCAGGAACTCCTTGTCTTCTGATCACCAATTTGCAAGCACGCTATCACCAAGCCTCCTGGGTTTGCAATGCAAAGTAAACCATTCAAGCCCTTTGCAAAGCAAGCTGCTTCCTGGTCATGGGAGCACAGCTAGTGTTTGGTGAACCTCTGGTGCAAGGCCAGTGAAACTGTGGACTTCAACAAAGCACCAGGAATTGCCACACTTATGAGCAGGTATCTAGAAAGCTACCAGCCCTACAGATTTCCCCAACAGGTAATCAGGAACAAGAACTGCACATCAGGCAACTCACTAATGACTTGCCAATTTTATGATGACTTTGACCAGGTTCTGAGCTCTGTGCCCAGCTCCAAGCCAGCTGTGCTTCATGATGACCTGGTCAGCTGAGATGGTGTTGTGTTGGCCCCTGAATACAGCAAAGGGACAGATGGAAGCTAGCTGCAGGCTCCCTGTGAGGAGCAGGAAGTGACTCTTTTCAAATGAAACCTTCCCAGAGCAGCCAGGCAGAAGAATCAACAATGTATTCTGGGTCCATGCTTGGAGGGATTGTTTGATCCCCCTGCCTGGCTGAGGAACAGCCTGCTGCTGAATCTCCAGAGAACCCGGTAGAGACAGAAGCTGGCCCAGAGTCTGGTAAGTGTATGGCTCACATTAAAATGTTGTTATTACAGTCATAGGAGGGATTTCTGCTATAAGAAACAATGCAGAAATGATAAGCCCCAGCTACCAGCCTTTGGACACTAGTGACAAATTGCATGACAATGCTTAGGTATCCATTCACCCACACCTCTCACACTGTACGGTGACTTGGAAATTCAAACATTCACAAGCAGCTATAATGGTTATTTTAACTGGTAAGATATAGAGGTTTACGAGGGCCATTCTTGTGTTCCTTTCTGTAGTATGAGATTTGCTAATCCGTAAATCTCTCCTTCTGAGTCTGTGATGCCATCTGTAAACAGTGAAATGCGGTGAGTGTGTTTGGGAGGCAGTATTCTATTTCCACATCTAGTCAATTTCTGTTAGAGGTAGTCCACGTAGTGCGTGAGTCACAAAATCTTTTCTCCAAAATACAGGGTGGCGTCAAGTTATTTCCCAGAACTGTGCTGGCCACAGGGTGGAGAGAAGCTGCAGATTTCAGTATGTTTGCATGCAGCAGTCACAGGGTAAGTCATGTGTGAGCTAACCCAGCATCATGCTAATTCCCTCATGGATTCTGACCCATCCTAGTTACCCATAACTGCAAGCTTTTCCTGAAACAGGAACCCGAGATAGGTAATCACATTACAGGAATAGGCTTATTTTCCAGGTCTCCTGGGTAGCTGGCTCTTGCACTTCACTCACGCAAATGTGCTGTTCAATTGTGATATGTTTGAATACGTCAGCAGCATACACTACAGGCTTCCCTCCAGCAGCTTGGAACAAATCCCCTCTGCCAATAGGGCACCACAAAAACAGTTATGTCTTCCAAAAATGAAAGGCCTGACCTGACAGAAAAAGCCTATTACAGGGAGAGTGCTATACACTCGTGGGACATGGCAATTGATTTTGACATTTTTATGAAGCAGAATAAAGTTTGTAATTTTAAATTTACAGTTGTCACTGCACTTCTGTAACCATGAGTAACAAGGCTGTAGCCAGAGGACCGGCATATCCCCATTACTATATTTGTAGGTTCACTTTAGAAATGTTTCATTTTATGTCCTTGATGTTCCATGGTTATTAATTCAGTGCTCCTCCAGGCCTTGTCTACACAGCAAGTTGTTTTTTAAATAATTTACGCAATTTGTGCTTTGTAAATCATTTTGAAATTCCTTATCCTGAACTTGGTGCCATCCAAATGGAACCGAAGTTCAAAATAAGTGGCTATTCCGAAAGTTCCTTTACTCCTCATACAATGAGGTGTTCTGAAACGGGAATACTGCCCTTGAAACAGCAGCACTATTTCAAGTGTGGGGAAAAGCTGCGGTGTTGCTGTTTCAGGATACATTTGTATCCTGCAATAGCAGTCATCATGTAGACAAAGCCCCACAGAGCTACTTTAAACAATAACCCTCCATTTCCTGTCATATTTCAGGGACCTCATCTGATGTTCTTCACAGACTCCATCCCTGGCCCAGTGTATGCTCAGGATCCTTTTAGAAGGAAGCATTTCTGCGAAGAACTCAGGAACAAGAAGGGCAAAAGACTTGAACAATGGCAGGCTGACAGGCAGGAGAAAGGTTGAGTCAGGCTGCCCATCTGGAGGGGAGTATTTCAGTGAGAAAGCAGGTACTTGTACAGCAATTCCTGGACCAGAAATGCTGGCTAAGGAAGGAGGACAGAGCCCTGCAAATAGAACCATTACTCAGAAGGGGAGGAACCCTTCTGGGAGCCATTTTGTAGTGAGTCTGGACCCTCCCAGTCACCTGACTGGAAGTTGGGGGTGGGACGGGGCCAGGGCTATAAAAGCCCAGGGTGAGGACTCAGTCAGAGCTGAGCCTCCAGAGGAGCCAGAGGATGGTTCTGGGCTCCCTGCCTGGGAGGCTGAGCCCTGGCTTGGGCCACCTGGGCCCCTGCTGGTCCTGACACTGTGTGGGCCCCAGCAGAACCTGCTTGACAAAGAAGAGCAGCTAGACCCTGACTACTGGCCTCATCCGGCACCCTGAACCAGCCTGAGGCAGTGGAACTGACAGGCTGTGCAGGCTGGGATTGGGCCACCTGGACCCCAGCCACACCTGGAACCCTGTGAGCCCTGAGAAGTATGCTGGACATGGTTATGTGCCAGGGGGAGACCAGGAGTGGCTCAGGGGGTAAGAGGACCATTAAAGGCCCTCAGGTCGGCATGTTGCCGTCTGGATTCCCCACTGACCTGCACAGCAGACTGTGCAGCTGTGACCAGGGCCTATGGGCTGGGATGCGGTGGAGTGGGTGGGCCTGCATCCCCTCCCCCGCACCTGCCAGGTGCCAGTTTCCCCTCCGGCCAGCTCAGGTGAGGTGTCTGTGCCCTTCCTTGGACTGTGAACTGGGTTGGCTGCCCTGCCCTGCCCTGAGCTAGGGCCAGGACTCTTCTGAGGGAGGACACAATCTGCAACTGTTTATGTGCTGCCCTGGCCTGAGCTAGGGCCTGGGCAGTCTGTGAACTGTTCACGTTCAGTGCCGTTCCCTGCACCAGGGCTTGGGCCTGCCCCACCTTGCTCCAGGGCTTGGGCTCCTTTTGGCTGTTTGTTGCCCTGCCCTGCGCTAAGGCCTGGGCATTCTAAGACTGTTTTGCTGCCCTGCCCTGCACCAGGGCCTGGGCTGACTATGAACTAATTGCTGCCACACCCTGTGCTAGGGCCTGGGCCATCTGGGAACTGTTTGTCTGCTACCCTGCCCTGAGCTCAGGCCTGGGCTGTCTGCCGCTGTTTGTGATGTTGCCCTGCCCGGCACCAGGGCTTGGGCACCTCTGGAACTGGGTGACTTGTAAGTTGGAGACCCCATCCTGAGCTAGAGCCTAAGCCGCCTAAGACTGCATGTTTGCCATCCACCCTGAGCTAGAGCCCGGGCTGTCTGCCACTGTTTGTGTTGTTGTCCTGCCCTGCACCAGGGCTTTCACGCCTCTAGAACTGGGTGACTTGTATGTTGGCGACCCCATCCTGAGCTAGAGCCTGAGACGGCATGTTTATCACCTGCCCTGAGCTAGGGCTGGGCTTGTTGAGACTGTTGGCTTGCTGTCACCCTGAGCTCATTTCCTCAGCACCCTCCTGAAGTAAGGCAGGGGCTTTGCACTGTCCCCTGTCACCCACCTGAGGCAAGGTGGGAATCCCAGAACTGTTAACTAGGGGGGTTTTGGGGTACCTGGGGCAGTGGGGTGGTGTGGCTACCCACTGATCCAGAAGGGGAAAAACCCTTCCAGGAGCCTGCACTAGCTACACAGAGAAACTTCTGCCTTAATGACTGCAATGACACTGGCTCCTGCCGCCTCCCCCACAGCACAACATAATGCACCAGCAAAGTAACCTTAGCCCAGCA
Organism: Carettochelys insculpta; assembly: GCF_033958435.1. NCBI lineage: Eukaryota > Metazoa > Chordata > Testudines > Carettochelyidae > Carettochelys > Carettochelys insculpta. The sequence goes on from NC_134137.1 coordinate 49,262,655, forward strand.
GTAGCTTGAACAATTCCATGTTGGGGAACCCTGCAAATCCAGGAGCAGTGAGCAGCTGGGCAGAGCAGCTTTAGCATTGTGCAGTCTTCCTTCTCTGTCTGGTGGAAACTTCCACCTTCCATCCCCACCACTAAGTAAGGGGGGAAAAACACGTAAAAAATGGAAAGGAGAATGTGGGGTCAGAGGACATGCAGTGGTAGGTGAATTTTATAGGGTATTAACCATTTCCTTCATGTGTGTATATAAGAGAGAGGAATTTGGTGTATGAATGGCAACTGGCCTGCCCAAGGCTGTGTGAGTTTAAAGACCTGTTTACGAATGAAGTATGTTATATTTTCAAGAAAGTTTATTGCTATCACTGCATCACATCATACGATTATGATTTGAGATGATAAAGCTGAAAATACATTCAGGAGCCATGAAGCATTACTAAGCAAATAGTATTCCTCTTGTTAGCTTGGTCCAGCAATTCACATTTCAGTAAATTAAATCCATACAGTCACTCCTGCCAAACAAATTCATTATTCATTATGTCATGCGGGCTTACATTGCGTATCAGTCAAGTCTACATCAATGCCAAGCCTGGCCCCCTGAAAATTAATGAACCAGTCTTCCCTCCCTCCCAGCACATTTGTATAGGTGCTATTCCCTCTCTACCATTGAACCAGGCAACTCCATGCGTGCACACAAAGCTTGTCTGACTTTTGTTGTCCAGGTACAACCAGCTCCCATAACATTAGCTGCACTTTCTGGGTGAGACTAGCCATTCCAGCATCCCTTCACTGCCAAAGGTCCATTCTGAGGGAAATGGCTCACCTCTGGCCTCCAAATTATGAAGAGCACAAGATATCTTCCAACAAAACTTCTGTTGACAGATCATGGCCGAACTGCCAAGCAGATGGCAGCAGACAGAGCTGCCTGGTGTCCTGGAAGCCCTGTCATTCGAACGGAAGGCCCCCGGAACGTCCAGACTGGCTTTATGAGGACAGCTGTCTGTCAAAAGAGGTGTTATGTCTTGTGGGGAGCAGGGCAGAGCTGTCCATAGAAGTGCTGCATTCTGTCAACTTACTGTCAACAGAATGCCTTGGGAATCTGGACACCCTACGGTTTTGTTGACAAAATGGCCGCTTTGCTGACAAAACCCTCTTGTCTAGACATAGCCACAGTAATATAGATAGTGTTGATTATATTAGTATCCATATAGGTTTGTAGATGTCATCACCATGATTTTAATCTTCCAAAAGCACATGTAACCACCAGGTAACCTGTGGTGAGGGTAATTAAACCTTTTTTTGCCAGGGCTTCTGAAGTCAGGATATAGATTCCTAAGCTAAGGCAAAAGGGAGTCCTTATAATAATGGGGGTGAGGGTGTTGGGGGGACTGTAACATCATTTATACCAATGTCATTGGGTGGGAATAGCATCCCAGCCTGTCCATGAATGTAGACTTCCAAATGGAAAAAAAAATCTCTGGCATCATTAATTTTTCCTGTATAGCCTATGTTGACTTTCATAGATCTGCCTCTGTAGTCCACTAGTGCCTAGCTAACAATGGAGTAGTGTCCTTTCCAGTGCATATACTTGTACTTTTTGCGGAGGGCTAACTAGGGGACATGAGTGTCATCAATAGTCCCAGGAAAGTTAGGAAGCCCCAAGGTTGCAAATTATTGTTGGAATCTCTTGCAAGCCAGTTACCTTGGGGTAAACCATGTGCCTGATTATGTCAGTCACCTCAGTCCCCTCTTTGCCCGCAGTTGGCTTGTCAATACCAAACCGGTTAGCGATGGACCTGCTGCAGTCTGGGGTAGCCATTTTCATGGTGGTTAGCGCAGCCCACTGCTGGACTGGCAAGGGAGTCCTCAGATGAGGGTAGGGTCAAACTGCTCACACAGCTCCAGAAATGTGGTTTTTCTCCCTGTGCAAGTTCTGGACCCACAGTCGACCATCTCAGGTCTGCATGATGATGGGACCTACCAGGGTGTGCTTGTGGCCCTGTGCTAGAAACAGCAATCTACATAGGGAGCATCAACAGCTATGTTAGTTATACCCAGTATCATCTGCCAGCATCAATCAGTAATGTGAGGGTTCTCCTCCTCCTCCCCATCAGGAAGTCCATCAGGTGCCTTTCATGAAACAGACATATCCATGAATGCCTGTGAGAGAAATCTGTCAGTAGCCAGTTCCATGTCGCTGGCTGTCAGAGTGCACTGACCAAAGACTGCTCAGCAGGCTCTGCTTCTGGGCAGCTCAAATGTCCTGTAATATGCCAGGAGGGCAGTGAAATTTTCCCACAGTGCATGACGACTGTATGGCTAGAGTGGCCACATGCTGGGGTGGGGGCACTAAGGACCCTGGGTTATGGTTATTTTCACTTGGGGCTGTGCATTGCCATGTGACCTCAGAGTCCTAAGTCTGAGCATGAATTAGAAAAGTCTTAACATAGGTGTTAAATACAGTGTAGATGCTCAACCCAGGGTTCCTTAATATGGCTCAGCTCGCTCAAATCCCTCTCACCCAGGGGTACATTACAATGCAGATATTGAGGGGTTCCAGGTTTTGAACTCAGACTTGGGCACCACACAGCTACCAGGTCCAGGCTTCCCCCTAGCAACTTCGGATACCTTGTGGGCTGAGAAGCTACTGGGGCTGTATGCCAAGCCAACACGCCACTCATGGGAGCTCTGTCAGGAGCATTGCCCATCTTCACTGATTAGTCTAAATATGCTACTTAAGCCAGGAGGAAAAACAGGAAATTTGTAAATGCAACAAGATGATTTCCTGTGGTGGCTTTATTGGATCTGCTTGTGCCTGCATCCAACTCAGTTCCTGACTTACTCCAGCCTTTACTCCTGCTCCATGTTTGATCCTTGCCTTGCTACCTGCCCTTACACCTCACTTCTAATCCTCAGTAACCCATCCTGGCTCTGGCCTCAGACATCTGACGTGGGCTCTGGTTTGACTCTTGTCTCTGTCTCCGTGCTTTGATTGCTGGCTCTGACTTTGACCTGATTCCTGACTCCAGGAACTGGTATTTGACTCTGTTGCTGACATTTGGCTTCATTCCCCAACCTGGAAGCCTGCTCTCTGCACTAGACCTGAGTTCAGCTTTCATTACTATGCCAGGCCACCTACATTTCACTCCCTACAGCCATTCCCCACAGAGAGGCTGCCAGAAGAATACAGTTGCTAAATGTCATTAATGTATTTTCTTCAGGGTAAGAAAAGTGTTGTATAAAAAGTACTACAAATACATGTAGTGGAGCTGAAAGTGCTTTATAAACTTTACTGACTACCATAGATGATGGACATGATAATTAAACTTGAGGAGGCCTCATTTCTTGGAAGCCAGGATTAAGGAGGTAAATAGATCAGCAGGCTGAAAATAGGATGTTTGTGCTAAGTAAGGACAGGTAGATGGGTCAGTGAGTGAAGTGGCAGCTAGTTAAGAACTGGCTAAGGTAAGAGGAAGAAACCCAGGAAACCACTTACAAAAAAAAGCAAACAACAGACAAGATACATCAAGTGTGTAAAGATGCTGTAAAGACTAGGTCAAACATGGACAGTACACGTACAAAGCATGCTCTACAGGGATTGATTCCTACAAAGTAATCAAGTCAGTCTCAAAATGTGTAATGCAGTATATAATAAATGTAGTAGAATGTGTAACTATATGTATTTATGATGTAGGCCATGGACACAGGGTACAATTGTTTCTGATCACCTCAGCAGAACACTGGATATGTGAGAGACCAACTCTGGAGTCAAACTGAATTCTTAGGAAGCCAGGTAGAAAGAGGTCTCAGAGTATAATCCTGGCTATTACTTTACTTAGATTCCATTTGTCTGGAGCAGGTAACATATAGTTTATTTTAATTGTTGCTTTGCTGCCAAGGATCTCAACACAGCAGCCTATCAATGATCCTTCTCTTTTCTAAGATACCAAAATGGAACCCACTGTTTTCTGTATTCCAAAATTGTGTAATGCCATTTATGTACCTAGTTAAAATTCAGTCACCTCTGAAAAGGAATGTATTTGTTGTTTAAATGAGCACAGGAAAGTGGCACATCTTTGGACTGGAAGTGAAAAATACTATAGCTCATTGAAATTTCAGGAGGAATTTACGATGGCAGGATGTATTTACCCAAATATTTAGGATCAGTGACTTTATACCTCTACTAAGGAGAAATTTGCCATGGAGTTATTAATTACCAGTTCCATGTCTTGCCCACAAGACAGCACTTCTATCAGTGGACAGCAGCATTGTAAAGGTTTGTCCCTTTCAAGTCACTTTAAATGGTAGCATGAGAACTGCCACATAGCTAGAAGTTAGTGTAGTGATGGAGTTAATAGGGTATGGAGCAAACTGGTGCAAATCCATTATTACTTGTCTTGCAGTATTATCTAGTGGTCCCAGCCTGGGATCAGATCCCCATTGTCCATGCATGTAATGAAAAGCTTTTGCACAAAGAATTTATAATCAAAGTACAATTAAGAAGGTAAATAGATCAGCAGGCTGAAAACAGGATGTTTATGCGAAGTAACAGTAGGTAAATGAGACAACAGATGAATATAATTGAATGTCAGGAGTAAAATGTAACAGTGAAATGATGATTCATATGATAAGTACTATATCGCACAGCCCATCTACTTAGATCTTTAATACAATCCCAGTTTAATTTAAAAACAGAGGAATTAAGAATAGTATTTATAGCATGTTGGGGCCAACTGAGATTGTACTGTGTAAAAAAAGCAGTAGACAGTTTCTGTTCCAAAGACCTTACACTCTGTGTAGACGAGACACAAAGGGTTAGAGAAAGGACTATATTGTACAAGCACTGTGAACAATGTTATGGTTATCAGTTCCATGGGTGTGTATGGGGTGTGGGAGGAGACTGAGTTTTTTTTCTTTTTAGATTCTTTGGATGGAGTTTAATTAGGTGGGGACTTCTGAACTGAAAGACAAAGGAAGAGAAAGAGGGCATAGAAAAGAAGGGAGCAAGGAGAAGGCAGAAAGGAGCATGCCAGACAGGTGTAATGAACTTGAAACAAAGAAACTAAGTGAGGGCATTGGGCTGATTTAGAGGGTAATAATGTTCAGAGTGAAAACTATAGCAAACAATTGAATGATATCTTCATGTCTGGTAGTCCCTGAATGCTGTCTCTTGTGTTTGTCTGGCCCCGACAGTGGCTCTTGCAAATTTAAGTAATAGGATGTCACAGTCATATGCTCAATTATCGTTTAACATGAGTCAATATTTTCTTCTTGATTTCCACCATTTTAAACAGACTGATTTTCTTTCTCATGTACAGAAATATCAGGGTGGGTTACTTGTGGTTCAAGTCTGCTTTATCTTCACATGTAAATCACAGAACAGTAATGTCACTAGGCCGTAATCTGCTTTCATAAATCCAGAGTAGCTCCATTGATATTAATAGAATTGCTCTGGATTTACATCAGTGTAATTTAGAACAGGATTTGGCTTTTAGCTTTCTGGTGATACGAATATGAGATGAACCTCTCAGTATAGTGATAATGAGGTTTTGATTAGTTGAGTGGTAGGAGGAGAGGAGTCTGTATGACTAGACCCCCTGAGTTAGCCTTAATTTATGCATCAAATTGGTTGGTATGTGCTTTCTTTTCAGAGAGCTTGGCTAAGTGTGCATTATTTGGTTTCATTCTGGTGCCTGTCATCATAGCTGCCTTAAAATTGCCAACTTCCAAAATATCTAGCTGATAAAAAACATTCCACAATGCCCTTTTCAAATGGCACGACAGCTGCAGCAAATATAATGGGGCCCTGTCTGTAAATCTTATGCAGTAAATAAAGATACAAACCATAAAGTCTGCTGCCTTTCATAGCACACTACAGGACCTAGCTGTTTCCCCAGGCTTGTGAGAAGGGAGGTTTAGCAAAATGCTCATGGTTTTAAGGGGATGGTTTATTCATAGTATTGATGGATCAATTGGATGGAGAAGTTTTCCTTGTTCACTGTTTTATTTGGCAAGGCATGTAATTGCTTTCCCTGTATATGTCCTTAGTGCAAATAGAAGGGTCCTAACTGAATACATGAAAATAAAAGAAGTGCTGTACAGGGCGTGTGAGGAGGCATTGACGTAAAAGAAAATGAATAATCCAACAGCAGAACTTCTAGGGAGTCACTACTTTTTAGTATTGATTTGCATACATGTTAACAAAGGATTATTATTTCTATTTGTTTAAAAGCTATGGGGATGAGGGAACTTAAGGAAAGAAAGACGCTTCTCTGTATTTAAAACAGACAGTGATGCAGATGAACATCTAGGAAAGGCTGACTGCAGCATAGTGACTCTGCTCTTCCCACTGTGGTCTGAAAACATCCCATGGTGCCATCCTGTATCTCTGTCTTCATCCAAACATAAGCACCCAGGGAGAGAGACACCCCTTGCACGTAGTTTCCAAGCCTGTGTAACATGGGGAATTCATCCATAAGGGAGGGTTGTGACCCTGCCGGACCATGGTTTCACAGGACCTCCACAGTAAGGCTGCATGTCAGTGATGGTTAATTCAGGGCTGCTTGGCCCAGATGGTACCACCTTCTTCTAGTGTCACCTTACCCATCAGCAGGATAGCTCTGCCTGGCTCTGGGACTCCCAGCTCAGCCCAACCCAGCTGTGTCCATGCTCCTGAAGAACTTCTCTCAGTTGGAGGGCTGCGGCCTGTCTTGCACCAGCTTTTGACAATGCAACTCAGGGAGTGAATTGAACCCACCAGACATTTGCTCTGTCTCAATCTCCTTTAACTATTTTAACTAGTTACCAAAGAGTCTCAGATTAGGGTGAAACATCAGGAACAATCTTTCATATCACCAGCCATAATGCTAAGTGATACGACAAGTGAGGCAAGTAAATAATAGAACAGCTGCATTTTCCTTAAACATCTCTGGGTTCCTGTCATAACAATATCATGTTGTGCATGCTGTCTGCTAATGCATATGAGTATGTAAACATGTAACAAAATCAGAAGGCTGTTTTCTGCTGCCAATTGTATCTCAGTTTGGACTGCAGTATATAGTAGAGGCCTGAACTGTCCAGGGTGCTGACTAAAGGTTAACAAAGAAATGAATGATTGGCTGTTTAATAAAGGATTACACAGAACCATAATAAAAGAATCAGCTATAAAAAATTCCTTGAGCTAGTCTCTGCATCCTTTAATTAACTGACCTTAGTGCTGTGTCTTCTTCAATTCTTCACAGGTCACCAAGCTTCTGTCATTTGACGTTTGCACAGCCCTTTTCTTACTTTGGTCATGGAGAGAGTTTTAATTCCCTTAAAAAGAAGCTGGATTAATAGTCTGTGTCACTTTATATCCTTTACCTTGAATTACTAGTCTAACGATGGTGCAGCAAATGTTTTTCAAGCTGGATTTTCCTGTTTTAGTCGTGCTAAGAATCAAATGAGATTAATTAAATCAGTGTCCTCATAAGAAAATGACACTACAAATTTACAGTGCCTATGTCACTTTCTCTGAGGTATTCTGTCTCTATACCTATTTGTCCCCAACAGAGATGACAAACACTGAAACACTACTTCTCTTTAATTTTAAGGTTACATTTTTTAAATCTTTAAAGTAGCCACAAAAACTAATCAGTGGGGAGCATGAGACTCATTGAGAGAGGACCATTTTGTACCTTTTGCTTGTGGTGACATTTGGGAGAGACATGGATGTTCCTTCACTAATATTTTAAAGGCACAGGCAAAGTTTTGACCTTTCGCTTTCCTCATGACCATCACCCTACTGTGAATTAATTAGAGAGTCTGTGGCTGCTCCAAGATGTATTTATTGAACCACGAGAAAGATGATGAAAACACTCTGTGTGCCTACTAGAAGGATGTTGTTGTATAAACATGCCTTGATGGCTAATGTGAAATCTCATGGAAATCTAAGACTGGATTTTTTTAAACTTTGGCTACTCTTAATGATATTGGTAGTGCAATATGTAAGGACCAATAAGTTGATAGAAATGTCAATATTAGTGTTATCTTTTCCGTACAAATGACAGCCATGCCTTTTGATCTAAATCACTTTTGTTTTAGAAGAGAGAAACAACAAAACTAGAAGGGACAAACATAGTCTCCATTAGAAAAAGCAGTGTTTGTCTCTTCTGTGATAGGTTGCTACCAAACAGAAGGCAACACAGCTGCTCCTTCCAGCAGTCTCCTAGAAATTTAAAGGTCCAGTACACTGGAAACAAAATAAGAACAGTTACTTAAATCCAAATACCACAGTAAACTATTCAAAAGAGAAAAAGAGATATTATTATTTTACTATATTTAAAGTAACAGGGTCCTGGAGGCTATTCAGAAGACAGGTCCCTATCCTAAAAATAATTGATGATCAATGAGAAGTAAACAAGGAAATCAGGCAGAACTATTTTATAAAATGACTTTATGGAATCAAATACCAAAAGGGGAGAAACTGAAGCAGAAGTTATGAATAAAATAAAATAAACCTAGATTTGGTTGAGCATAAATATTTAATTGAGACCTATAATTAAAAATTTAGACATTTGGATTCACCTACACAGAAAAAAGCAGCCAAGTTACAACAAATTCTGCCATGAAGCCTCTATGAGCTCGATGCCAGTCCCAACCCTGGATGAAGGAGGAGGGTTGGTCTGATGTGTGTCAATGAGCTGTCTGTCAAACAACAATACAAATGAAATCTCATTCCAATACAACTAAATGATAAAAGATGCTGGCTCGGATTTTGCCCAGATAAACAAGGTCTGCGATACCAATTGAGTGATCAGGGTTGGGTCAATAAGTTGGCTTCCAAAAGAAATTTGCAACTAACACATACGCTATGCACTGGAACATGGAATGTCTTAACACTCTGGGCAACTGGAAGATTAGAACTGCTTCACAAGGAGATGGAGAGATACTGATGCAATATACTTGGACTGGCAGAGATGCGTTGGACGGCATCAGGAGAGATATGCGGTTACAAAGTCATTTGGTCAGGAAACGAAACAAAGCATGAAGCAGGAGTTGGACTCCTTCTTAGCAAAACAGCTAGAAGAGCATTATTAGGATACAAACCAGTGAGTGCAGGAATGATGGTAGCGAGATTCAAAGCAAAACTGTTCAACATCTCAGTCATTCAGGTGTATGCACCCACGTTGGACAGTACAGAGGAGGTGATTGGGCTATTCTATAAATACTTGACAAAGACGATGGAGGAGATACCGAAGAAAGATGTGTTGATCATTAGAGGAGATTGGAATGCAAAGGTTGGAACAGATAATGAAAGTTGGGAGAGAGTCATGGGACGGTTAAGATACAGAGAAAGAAAAGACCGAGGTGAGAAACTTGGTGATCTACAACACAAGATTCCAACAAAACGACTGTAGGAAGTGGACATGGCAATCGAATGATGGGAAGTCCAAGAATATGATAACCATGATTTTGATAAGAAGATGGATAACATCAGTACAGCAGAGCCGAACTTTCCAAGGAGCGGATATAGACTCAGATCACAGTCTAGTGATTGCAAACATCGAGATAAAACTCAAAAGAAAATGTAAGACGCAGTTTAAGAAAAGAAGAGACATGGTGAGGCTATGTGAGCAAGAAACAGGGAATACATACAGAGCAACGTTCAAGAATATCACCACAGAGAAAGACATTGGTAAGAGAGTTGCCGGGATAGCCATCACTATAGAAGAGGCAATTGACCAGACTATTCCAGAAGAAGAAAAGATCAATGAGAAGTGGATTACCCAGGAGACACTGAAGTTGGTTCAAGAGAAGAGAGCATTGAAGATCAGAAGAGATGTTTCTGAGATGGCAGAACAGCAATATAGGCTGAAATGCAATGAGGTAAGGAAAGCATCCAGAAAGAATAAGGAGAAATTGTTAGAGGAACAATGTGAAGATATAGAGAGATATTATGGCGAATGTAAGACCAGGGAGGTGTATAAGACAATTAAGAATATTAACAGGAAATGGCAACAGAAGCAGATTGCGATCAAAGATAAAAATGAAGAAGTGCTCATGAAAAGGGAGAAGATTGTGCAGTGATGGACGAGATATTGCACTGATCTATACAAAGCACAGTTGGATCCGAGTGTCTTGGAGGGACTGATTGAAGAACTGAAAGAGATATCTCCACTGAGCATTGAGAGCGAGGCTGATATTTCAAAGGAGGAAGTAGAAAAAGCAGTGAAATGATGAAAGAACAATAAGAGCCCTGGAAATGATAAGATCACGGGAAAGATGATCAAATATGGCGGAGAAAGCATGATTGAGGAAATACACCGACTATGTAATATAGCATGGAAAGAAGGGAAGGCACCTAAGGAATGGACAAGATCTGTGCTAGTGACAATACGCAAGAAAGGAAGTCCATTGGAGTGCAAGAACTACAGAATGATTGTCCTAACGAGTCATCTAGGCCAAGTGCTGATGATGATACTGACTGAGAGACTAAGATCACAGATAGAAGAACATATAGCAGATGAGCAAGCAGGGTTCAGAAAAGACAGAAGTACCATACAGCAGATATTGGCATTAAGACTGATAGCGGAAAAAAACTCGACAAAAGAACAAGAACGTATATGCTTGATTTGCCTATTTTCAAAAAGCATTTGACGGTATAGATCAGAAAGTGACTTCGGTGGTGTTGGAGTCATACGGAGTAGATAGCAGACTGATGCAGTTGTTGAAGGATATCAGTGACAATGTGGAGGCATTGGTGAGAAAATGCAGGGAGTTGGGAAGTTGTTTTAAAACAAGTAGAGGTATGAGACAAGGAGATCCAATATCACCAAGTATCTTCATCGCACATCTGGAGAGAGCAATGGACAAGATCAAGGAAGAGGTAGAAGGGATATCTGTGCACAGGAAAAGAATTAACAACTTGAGGTTTGCCGATGATATAGTTATCAGTGAGGAAGATGGGGAGAAGCTAGCGAAAACAGTGTGGGTGTTAAATGAAGAGGGGAAGTGGTACGGACTGATTATGAACATGGATAAAACAAAAACAATGGTATTTGGAGATAAGGAAATAGGAAGGAAGATTGGCGTCAATGGTATTGAACTAGAAAATGTAGAGAGGTTCACATATCTGCGGAGCAACACAACATACGATCTAGACAGTAAGAAGGAAATAGCGACTAGAAGAGCAAAAGCAAGAGCGAGTTTGAAGGCGATGGATAAGATCTGGAAAAGCAAAGCAATTAGCTTAAGAATGAAGCTGAGCGTCTTGAAAACGTGTATTCAGCAGCATGTTGTACAGATGTGAGACATGGGTGATAACGAAAGATTTGAAGAGAAGAATATTGGTGTTCAAAAGGAGTTCTAGAAAGATTCTGAGAATAGGATGGATGCAGAAGGTCACCAATGAGAAATTATATAGGAAGATACAGCCAAAAGAGAACCTGGTGCAGAAGGTTATAAAATGGAAGCTACAACTATTTGGGCATATTTGCAGAATGAACGATGAACAAAAAATCAAGACCTTGGTATTCGGCATAATGGACCGTTAGAATAGGAGAGGCAGACCCCACAGAGAATGAGTAGATGATACAGCAGATTCGTGCAAAGCTAGTCTACAGAAACTAAGCCACTCCACACTGGACAGGGAAAGATGGAAGAAAAATAGTGTGAGAGGCATCAGACACCAACGGGCTCTGAGCCCACAGTTATTTATGATGATGATGATGAAGTTACAACAGATCATCTTTTGTCTGTTTTTAAAATGCTTTAAAACAAACAAATAAATACATACATAAATGTGATGTAATGACAGTTGTTTCTAAACAGAATATTTTGTTTGTTTCTCATGAGTCATCAGTTGAAAGGAGAAACCAAAACAAAACCAAAATCATAAAAGTAGAAAGCCTGTATTGAATTGCCTCATTTCTTGAATCCCACAAATCAGTTTGATGTATGGCAGGGAAATCATCTAGCTCAGATTCCAGTTCTTTTCCCTCTCTTACTCTGTCTTTCTGTTTCTGTCTCTTTCTCTCTGACAGAAATTTCCAGTCTCCCTTTCTGCAGGTCCTCTAGTAGGTTCTCTCTCTCTCTTTTTTTTCCCCCTTGTTACAACTTTTTGCTCTGTCTTGGTACACCTCTCAGTCCATTCACTCCTTTCCTGACTTTGATGATTATTTTATTAGCTAAATGACAAGTCTTCCTACAGCTATTAATCTGCGGCTACCTAACCTTTGTTTAAATCATTCCTTTATTGAATTTGTACCTTTTTTTCCATAATGGAAATGGAATGAGGAGAAACAACCTTTTCTATACAACATAGGCTCAATGTTTCAGCAGGTCTGAAAGGCTCTTGCAAGGTTTGCAATGGGCCTGTTGGGAACTGAGAAGTGGGCAGGCACAACCACAGCAATAAGATCCCCCCCACTGCAGGAGGTAGGGTGGGGATCCACTGGTCTCAGGAACCCAAATAGTTACAGGGGGCAACCAAAAAGGAGAATAGGGCCAGGTGTGGAAGTCATAAGATCAAAATGAGGGAGCCAGAAGGAGATGCTGAGTAGGGAGCCCCGGACAGCACCAACAGGTCCCTGAAGGAGATGAAAGAGACAGAGGTTGCCACCCAGAGATGTGTGAATGGATCAAGGAGTGAAAGGAGGTTCCACAGAAGCAGTTCCCCTCCTCAACCAACCTCCTCTCCAAGTTTTGCAATGGTGTTTGGTATTACACATAATTCCTGGATATGTGAGCACAGCCCTTCTTACATAGTCCATTTGGTATGCACACTTGTTGGATTCACTTGAGCAGCTAGGAATTTGAAAATGATGAATACAGCCTTACCCGCAGCTGTTCGGGAATCTGTTGGCAGTCCCCAGAGGGGCTGCAGCCAAGAACTGGAGCCAGAACCCATGCTGGGCTGGGAGAAGAGCTGTGGCTGAGGGCAGGAGTGGGGGCACAGTCAGAGCCAAGAGTCAAGGGGTAAGTCAAAGGCGCAGTCAGGAGTAGGGCTGGAGCTGCCAACAAGTGGGGCCAGGAGCCGGGGGCTGGGGGTAAAGCTCAGTTGGGGCTGAAGTGGAGCTGATGCAGAGTGAGTCTGGGTGCAACTCCCTCCCTGCCCACTACCGGAGCTGTCTGCCGCACCCTCCTGAATGTTCCTGTATGGGGCATATTCCACAGCTTGGGGACCACTGCCATAAATGTTCATTTAATTCAGGGCTCATTCCTGCAAGGTGCCAAACACTCTGATTCAATGTAGCAGAACACACCTTAACTTCCTGCACTCTGGTGTAACGCCAGAGTCACTGAGACGGCTGGCAAGGGAGAGTGAAGATTAAGGAGAGTGAAGCCTTTGCTCTTCTACAGCCTCAGCTGAGAGGCAGCTGGCTTTTAGCTTGTGCCATAGAACATGGCTTTAGCCCCTAAGCTTGCGGGTTCATTCTCTCCTGCCAACAACCTGGGTCTGTTGACCTTAGAAGTGGGGGCTTGTCTGGGATGAGCAGCTGGAAGGTATCAAAACCTCAGGACATGCTTGATAAGCTGAATAGTAACAAGTCTCCAGGACCAGACGGTATTCACCCAAGGGTTCTGAAAGAACTGAAATGTGAAATTGCGGAGCTATTAACAGTGGTTTGTAATCTATCCTTTAAATCCGCTTCGGTACCCAATGACTGGAAGACGGCCAATATAACGCCAATATTGAAAAAAGGCTCTAGAGGAGACCCTGGCAATTATAGACCGATAAGTCTAACATCAGTACCAGGCAAATTAGTAGAAACAATAGTAAAGAATAAAATTGCAAGGCACGTAGAAGAGCACGAATTGTTGGGCAAAAGTCAGCATGGTTTCTGCAGAGGGAAGTCGTGTCTAACTAATCTATTAGAATTCTTTGAAGGGGTTAATAAACATGCGGACAAGGGGCACCCAGTGGACATAATATACCTAGATTTCCAGAAAGCCTTTGACACGGTCCCACACCAAAGGCTTTTATGTAAATTAGGCTGTCATGGGATAGGAGGAAAGATCCTTTCATGGATCAGGAATTGGTTAAAAGACAGAAAACAAAGGGTTGGAATAAATGGTAAATTTTCACAATGGAGGGGGGTAACTAGTAGTGTTCCCCAGGGGTCAGTCCTGGGACCGATCCTGTTCAACTTGTTCATCAATGATCTAGAAAATGAGGTAAGCAGTGAGGTGGCAAAGTTTGCAGATGACACCAAGTTGTTCAGGACAGTCAAAACCAAAAGGGATTGTGAAGAACTACAAAAAGATCTCAGCAAACTGAGTGATTGGGCAGCAAAATGGCAAATGAAATTTAATGGGGGTAAGTGTAAGGTAATGCACATTGGAAAAAATAACCCAAATTACACGTACTACATGATGGGGTCAAATTTAGCTACGACAGATCAGGAAAGGGATCTTGGAGTTATAGTGGATAGTTCTCTGAAGACATCCACGCAGTGTGCAGTGACAGTTAGTAAAGCAAATAGGATGTTAGGAATTATTAAAAAAGGGATAGATAATAAGACAAAAGATATCATACTTCCCCTATATAAAACTATGGTACGCCCACATCTTGAGTACTGAGTGCAGATGTGGTCTCTTCACCTCAAAAAAGATATATTGGCATTAGAAAAGGTTCAGAAAAGGGCGACTAAGATGATTAGGGGTTTGGAACAGGTCCCATATGGGGAGAGGCTAGAGAGACTGGGACTTTTCAGTCTGGAAAAGAGGCGATTGAAGGGCAATATGATAGAGGTATATAAAATCATGAAAGTGAATACAGAAAAATTATTTACCTTTTCCCATAATACAAGAACTAGGGGACACCAAATGAAATTGATGGGTAGTAGGTTCAAAACTAATAAAAGGAAATTTTTCTTCACACAGCGCACAGTCAACCTGTGGAACTCCTTGCCGGAGGAGGCTGTGAAGGCCAGGACTCTATTAGGGTTTAAAAAACAGCTCGATAAATTTTTGCAGGTTAGGTCCATAAATGGCTATTAGCCAGGGGTAAAGTATGGTGCCCTAGCCTTCAGTACAGGGGCAGGAGATGGATGGCAGGAGATAAATCACTTGATCATTGTCTTCTGTTCTCCTTCTCTGGGGCACCTGGCATTGGCCACTGTCGGCAGACGGGATACTGGGCTGGATGGACCTTTGGTCTGACCCAGTATGGCCATTCTTATGTTCTTATGTTCTCAGCTGAGGGAAGTATATAACCCCAGAGGCACTGAGACCACTGACTTGGGAGAGTGAAGTCTGCTTTACAGCCTTAGCTAAGCAAACCAGTGGGACTTTAGCTCATGTGGTAGAGCACATTGTTTAGCCCCTAAGTTTGCAGGGTCAGTGCTTCCTGACAAGGACCTGGCTTAATTGGCCTTAGGCTAGTATCCCTGCTAACATCAATAGGATTACTGGCATGCTTAAATGCTTTTGTGTAAAACATAATAAATTTAAAAACAAAAATCTCGAACTGCATTACAAAAAGAGATTCTGGTTTTACAACTTAAATGTATGTCTATATTTAGAGGTGAAAAACTTCTATTTCCACTCCCCTCCCACAAGTATTCTTAATCTATGAACTGTGAATTTCATCTCACTCTTTGCTAATTTTACAGTGAGAAGCAATGCAGGAATGTTGGTGAGGGACAATATTCCTTCCCTCTAATCTTTTCCATTCATGTGTGGAATGACATATTAATTATAATTTAATGTTAATTTAATTTCACAATGATTATAAATTAAATTTTACACTTTTTCAAACAAGCTTGCCATATGATGATTATTCTTCCTAAATATCTCTTGGGAGGATAGGTGCATGAACACTAGCATCCTGGAAGAGTCAAACATGATGAGCATTGAAGCCATTATCATTCATCAACAGCTTCGTTGGACTGGTCACTTGGTTTGGATGGCTGATCAGTGCCTCCCAAAGTAGATTCTGTTTTCCGAACCGGAGGAAGGACAGAGGAGCATTGGGAACCAGTAGAAGTGATATTGGGACATGCTGAAGGCACACATGAAAGAGTGCAGCATCTGTGTAGACATTTGGGAGAACCTTGCCTAGACGGTCCCCAGTGGAGAACAGTAATCCATGAGGGGGTGGCACAATTTAAGAAGTCCCAGTGCAGTGCAGGAGAAGAAGAAAAGAATGTCAAAAACTGCCTGCTCCCCTCCAACAGCTACCAACCCCTGCCTCTTCTGTGCTAAGATCTGAAGCACCAGAATCGGGCTGATCAGCCATCAATGGACTCATGAATTGGAGGGCGACATGAAGATGTCTACTCATTGAGTGACTGCCAAGAGAGAGAAAGAAAAGAGGAAGGATTCTTCCTTTTCTCAATAAGATGTTCCTTCCAGTTGAGGAGTATTTAAAATATTTTTATACTATCATAAAGATGTGAATTATTTTCTGTTTATTTTTAAAAAGTAAAATCTGGTGTGACTGTGGTCAAAAAGTGATTACTATAATTTCTAAAATATGAACCTTCACTAGTAATTATGCCCTAAATTCAACTCTGCATTACTCAGCCAGTTTAGCCATGTGCGTGGAGCTGGCTCAGAGGGGAAATGCAGCAGGCTATTTGGGTGTCTGTGGCCTATTACAAACTTATAAAATATCAGTGTGAACTGTTGCACTGCTGATATTTTTAACTGAAATTTTGAATGAATGTACTCATACATTACTGGTGGATACTGGGCGACGGTGGTGGTGGGCTGGGGTGTGACACTGGGGACATGTCAAAACAAATTGGGAGTAAGGGAATTTCAAAGTTGGGTGCGTATTTTGAAGTGGCTGCATCTAGATTGCCTGTCAGTACTTTGAAGTTAGCAGCTTCAAAATTCGTGCAACCACAATTATGTTAATGAGGTGATGCATACAAATGGTAGTGCCTCATTGATATTCCCTGGTCTGTTTCATTTCCATGTCCCCTTCAAAGAAGGGGGCTAGTGTACACATGGTCCGGGGGTTGAAGTCTCCCTGTAAAATGTAACATTCAGCCCTGGTCATGTGGAGGAGGGAAAGAATAAATGTACCCGCAGCTTAATGTCCAAAACCTCAACTGCCTTCTGAGTGCCAAAAATCTTAACTGCCTCCTATGTACCAAAATCCCACTTTCACCTTCCCCTTGTCAAACCCTCCAACACGCCTCTAACAATGCTACCAAATAGTTGTATGCTGCCATAGAGGCATGTGCCGTAGTTTATGTGACAGTATAAAATTGAATAAATTGAATATAAAAATTAATAATACAAGCATATCTACTGACCATATGGTTAATTTTCATCTTATGTTTTATAGAAACCTCTTCTCATCTAGCATTTATATTATTGTTAGTTTATATGGTGAAAGCATCAAGGGAGCCTATTAGGATCAGACCCTGTTATGGCGGATCTTGTACAAACAGGCTGTGGCCATACTTGGCCAAAATTTCAAAAGGACCATCAGCTGATAGGAATAAGGGGATTTTGAAACCTGCGGGGTCCTTTCGAAAAGGTCCCCCATGTAGCTGAGCCGTGCGTCAGTGAAATGCGGAACTTTCCAAGTGCTGTGGCCAGCAGCTTGCTAATGAGGCACTGAATATTCATTTCAGTGCCTCATCAGTATCCTCCGATTAGCATGGCCATATCGAAGTTTTGGCCAAGTGTGGCCACAGCCATGGATAGGCCTTATGCCAGCCCTGAAAAAGTTACAATCTTAAATCATAGTCCTGTAAATGCTTAGGCATGTCAGAAGCAAACTAGGAAAATGTGGCTTAGATGAAATCACCATAAGGTGGAAGTTCAATGGCCTGAATGACACTACTTGTAGCTATCAACACTTTGTTGTCCCTCTGGGAGAGCAGACCCAGTAAACTGCTATTGGGCCTGGTCTGGGGTTTGGTACTGTTAAATGCTTTCTGTAATGACCTGGATAATGAAGAGTATGCTTACAAAATTTGTGGATATTACCAAGCTGGGTGGGGTTATGCACACTTTGTAGGATTTGAATTCAAAATTATCTTGAAAAATGGGGTAATAGGTCTGAAATCAACAACAATATGAAATTCATGAAAGACTAGTGCAAGGTTCTTAACTTTGGGAATTAAAAATCAAACGCATAACTACAAAATGGGGAATAACTGGCTTGGACGCTACTGGAAAGCATCTGTGAGGTTGTAGTAGATTGCAAATTGAATATAAGACAGCAATGTGATGCAGTTGCAAACAATGCTAATATTATTCTGGGATGTAAAGCACATGAGGTAATTGGCCTGCTCTACGCAGCACTGACGTGGCCTCAGCTGGAGTATTGCATCCAGTTTTGGCTATCTCACATTAAGAAACATGCAGACAAACTGAACACACTCCAGAGGAGAGCACCAAAAATGATAAAAGATTTTAAAAAACAGACTTAAGAGTAAGAGGAAAAAGAAAAAAAATGAGTGTGTATAAATAGTACTGAAAAGAGACATAACATGGCTATTATATGAGGGGAGTGTTCCAGTGTCTCTGTGTCTGCAGAATATAGGGTAAGAAATAACGGCAAAGAAGATTTAGGTTAGAGTTCAAGAAAAACACTGTTAAGAACCTTATTTTGTTTATCTTGAAACTTTCTAACTACAGCATAAAGAGAGTTATGTGCTGGAATAGGTTTCCAAGGGAGGTTGTGGAATCCCCATCATTGGAGGTTTTTATGAACAATTCAGACAGATGTTTGTCAAGGATCATTAATATACTTGATGTTGCCACAGCAAGGAGAGATGGACTGGAACAGTGGTCTGAAAGTTGGCATGACGGTCGGGCCCAACGGGTAGTGGTCAATGGCTCAATATCTGGATGGCAGTGGGTTTCAAGCAGAGTGCCCCAAGGCTCCGTTCTGGGGCCAGTGTTGTTCAACATCTTTATTAATGACCTGGATGAGGGACTGGATTGCACCCTCAGCAAGTTTGCAGATGATACTGAGCGAGGGGGAGAGACAGATACGTTGTGGGGTAGAGATAGGATCCAGAGTGACCTGGATAAATTGGAGAATTGGGCCAAAAGAAATCTGATTCAGTTCAACAAGGAGAAGCGTAGAGTCCTGCACTTGGGACGGAAGAATCCCAAGCATGTTGTTATAGGCTTGGGACTGACAGGCTAAGCAGCAGTATGGAGTAAAGGGACCTAGGGGTTATGGTGGATGAAAGGCTAGATATGAGTGACCAGTGTGCCCTTGTAGCCAAGAAGGCTAACAGCATATTAGGATGCATTTGGAGGAGCATTTCTAGAGAAGTTGTTGTTCCCCTCTATTCTGCACTGGTGAGGCCACATCTGGAATATTGTGTCCAGTTTTGGGCCCCCCAGTATAAAAATGATGTGGATGTGCTGGAGCAGGTTCAGCAGGGAGCAACAAAAATGATTCATGGGCTGGAGCACAAGACCTCTGAGCAGAGGCTGAGGGATTTAGGCCTATTTAGTTTACAGAAGGGAAGACTGAGGGCTGATTTAATAGCAGTCTTCAACTTCCTGAAAGGGTGCTCTAAAGAAGAGGGAGGGAAACTGTTCTCAGTGGTGACAGATGGCAGAACAAGGAGCAATGGTCTGAAGTTACAGAAGGAGAGGAGTAGGCTGGACATTAGGAAAAACTCCTTCACCAGGAGGGTGTGTAGCACTGGAATACGTTGCCTAGAGAGGTGGTGGATTCTCCTTCCCTAGAGGTTTTTGAGTCCTGGCTTGACCATATCCTGGCTGGGATGACTTAATTGGGGTTGATCCTGCTTGAAGCGGGGGGCTGGACTAGATGACCTCCTGGGGTCCCTTCTGGTTCTATGATTCTATGATTCTTAACCAACATGCTGCTGCCTGTATGACATACTCCAAGCCAGAGAGGTAGTGTGTATATATATATATATTGAGTGAATATGGTCCACATACCAGAGAGAGCTACAGATTAGGCCCACGATGGTTAATAGATTGAGAATTATTGGACTAAAAGATGACCTCTTGAGATCCCTTCCACTCCTTCATTCCTCTGATTCTATATCTTTACTTATATGAGTCATTCCACAGATGCTAATAATTAAATCTTACAGTTGCTAAAATTAATCACGTAGCTTCTCTAGTGAGTAAAATTATGCCTGTGGATACGTTTTCTGGAAAAGAGATATATTTTGTTTAATTTTTCCTCCCTTTGCTTGTATTTTTATGTATTTTCACTTTTATTCTTATTAATGTATTTTTATTCTGCATTATGCACTTTTTAAATTACACCCTCTATAACATTTTTTATAAAAGAAAAAAATCTCAGTGCCTTCAATGTACCCAGTACCCTCTCCATTGTTACCTCCTTTCTTTCAATCAAATCCTATTTCCCAGACTGCAGTTAAAACTCCAAAGAGTGTGAACCCTACTATGACACTTCAAGATTGTGAATTGTAATATCTGACACCAGGCCCTTGAGGGAATTCTTAACTGCTGTGTTTCTACGCCCCTGCAGCTTTTGCAGCCACTGCAGTTTCTTCCACTTTCTCCTGCTCTCTGATGAAAAAGGATGCGGGGCTGCTGTCCCATAAGACTAGCAACTTAATGCCATAACTACTTGATTAGCATCTTCAGTAATGGGTTTCAGCATGTTATAAAATCAGTGGAAGCTTGTGAAAACTTGGACATAACTGTGCATATGTGTCACTTGGAAACTGCTACCTGGAGAGTGAACAGAGAAACAGCATCTCTGAGACTTGCTTTCCTTCATTAGTTCCATACCTACTAAAACAGACCATTAAGGTTCTGGCCTGGGGCAAGACACCATGACAGTGGAGTATCATCTTTTGATTGACTATTTGATCCTAAACCAAAGAGTGTGTTTTCTGGCCCAAAACCTCACACAAGCATTGTGGCTAAGCTAGGCTACAAAATCTGTCTTAGTTTTCTAGTTAGACAAGCTTTTTCCTTCAGTAGTTCTAAGTACAGTTCTCAGCCTCAATCTTCTTTTTTATCCCTTGAATGACCTACATTCTTATCTTATCAAACTCAGTGTTGATAAATGGAAAGCAATGCATATTGGAAAACATAATCCCACTAGCTGTTGGCTGTTACCACTCAAAAGAGAGATCTTGGAGTCATTGTGGATAGTTCTCAGAAAACATATGCTCAGGAGGTTGGGAATCATTAAGAAAGAGCGAATAAGACAGAGAATATCTTATTGACTCATATAAATCCATAGTATGCCCACATCTTGAATATTGTGTGCAGATGTGGTCACCTCATCTAAAATACATATACAGAAAAGAACAACAAGAAGATTAGGGCTATGGCATGGTGGCCATATGAGGAAAGATTAATGAAACGGAATTTTTCAATTTGGAAAAGAGATAACTAAGGGGGATGTGCTAGAGGTCTATAAAATCATTACTGGTGTGGAGAAAGTGAATAAAAAAGAATTATTTACTCCTTCCCATAACATAAGAACTAGGGGTCACCAAATGAAGTGAATAGGTAGCAGGTTTAGTACAAAAAAAAGTACTTCTTCATACGACATACAATCAACATGAAGAACTCATTGCTAGAGGACATTGTGAAGGTCAAGAATATAAGTTAAAAAAGGGCTAGATAAATTCATGGAGTCTAGGTTCCATCAACACCTGTTAGGCAGGATGTGTAGGAATGGTGTCCCTAGCCTCTGTTTGTCAGAGGCTGGGAATGGGAGATGGGATGGATCATCGACAATTATCTGTTCTGTTCATTCCCTGTGGGGCACCTGGTATTAGCCTCTGTCAGAAGACAGAATGCTGGGCTAGATGGACCTTTGGTCTGACTCAGTATGGCTAATTTTATGTACTTAATACCAACAGTTGTTCCCCATTAATGTGCACTTTCTGTAACAGACTGGCTTGGTGGGGGTTATCCTTCCCATGACTAGTATTTTCTTCACCCACCAAGGATGTCCTCTTCTCTTCTATAGGCTCAACTGGGGAGATTTTTAAAGACACATTGCAAGTCAATAAGAGGCAGGCATCTGCCATTTGTGCTGTTGAAAGCCTCTTGCACTTTGCTACAGATATATTGACAAAGTGACTGGTGTTCAGAGAAGTACAAGTGTGATCATTGGACTAGAGGATTGATTTACAAGGAAAGATTAAAAGTACTGAATATGCAGAACTTCACGCACTAAAAAGGCAAATGATGCGGCAGCTGTGTTACAGGAGATGTAACTAGGACTAATAGGATGAAACCAAGAAAAGAAAAATATAGGTTAAAGATCTAGTCAGTGTGATTTATCAGGCAGTGGTAGGGAAGACATGGGACATGAATCCTGGACGTTGAGAACTAGACTGGAGAGAATACTAGAAAATACAATATACACACTATCCCCTTGCTTTAGTAGGGGATGGACAATTCTTTTTTCTTTTTCATCTAATTTTTATGCACCTTGGAGATTGCCAATCGGTGCATGCTTCCATCATACTTCCTGATCATTTTGGATCCTGCTTTGTTTTCATGATGAGTATTGGGAGAAAATGTCAACGAAGCCCTCCCACAAAATTTCTTACTATGCAAAAGAGGGCTTTTTCTCACCATGAGAGGTTCAAACTGTAGAAAAATGACAGGAAAACTATTTAAAATATGTTATATAAACCTCATTCTTCAGGGCATAAACCAACCAATAATGGATGGATGTTAGGGAGAGGCTTTTTTAAGTAAGTCACTCCACACTTATCCTCTGGGATTTCTTGTACCTTCCTCTCTAGCATCTGGTACTCTCTGCTATCCGAGATGTGTACTGGGACTAATTGGACTATGTGTTTCATGCTTTGGTGATTCCTGTATTTCACAGGATTTATTTTTGTTCTTGAAGAGCTCCTAACTGATTATGAAGTTGGCTGGGTGATTTTGCATGCTTAGTTTTTGAAAGGGAGGCTGCTCAACAGATAGGTTCTTAATAGTTTTTGTAGCCCTGTGTTTGTTCCTGCTACAGACCACTGGTTCCCACTTCTTATGATACCCTGAACAGAACACTGATAGAGACCCCAGGAGCCACACGAGAGAAATAAGGTAAGAGCTTTAAATGGTAAATACTTCGTTTGACTTTAAACTTAATGGACCTAACTCATTACTGGTGTAATTACAGACCTTGTGCAGTTGATGAAAGCAAGTTACTTGAAAAATTGTTGGTCTTACCTTTTGTTCTTACTTTTCTGCTTTTTTTTTTCCACAGGACCAGTTACAAATGAGATTAAATGGCATACATTTATATTTTTCTATTAAGATCTATCTGAATTTCATCTTAATAGAATTTGATAATTTCTCCACATTCCACTAATTTGAGTGCATTAACATGGAGAAGCAAATAAGAAAATTTGCAAATAAAATTACAGAACAGTTAGTGATCTCAAAAAATTTGGCCTTTCTTTCTTTATATTATATTATATTATATTATATTATATTATGAAAGCTAAGGACAAACAGCCCTGAAAACTAAATCCCTCTATGCATAGTTAGTAATTCCCAGTGCAGTAATGTCTATTATTGTGCATTGCAAGGATCCTGTAGTTGTACTAAATCAATTACCTCAGTCAAGACATAAGAGGCCTTTTCACAGGGTGCAGCTGAAGAAAAAAACAATGTATTTCAAATGCTGATTCAACTTTGAACTCTTCCGAGACATACCAACATTCTTTTAATAAATGCAGGCATTGTAATGATTATCAGGGGAGTGTATCATTTATGTTTATTTTAACATTAGTCAGCAACATTATATTTCCAAGATACTGAAAACTATTGTCTATAAAACTGTTTTATGCCACCTTTGTAAACTATAGCAGCAAATAGATTTCAGAAATGTTATTTAATCTTATATTTGTGTGTGAAATACATGGTACAAGAAAGTGAGGGCCTCATAATGCTGACCTGAGTCAGTTACAGTACAAACAGCTTCCTATGCATGCTTCTGCAAACATCTAATATTCCTGCATTTTCAGTTCCAATTGAGGCCTGATCTTGCGCCCCTGAAAGCCAATGGGAGTAACTATACCTGTAACTAGAACTGTCTGATACACTGCAAATAATTTATACATTTTTTTTGTCCCTTAATGTTAAGTTAAATAAATGTAGGACAGAGTAAGTATAGGTAGCTTCGCAGCTTGCATTATTAGCAAATTCTAAGACCAGATCAAAATAGCAATGTTAAAACAGCTTCTGGTTTCCATTTTTACAAAACCTTTAGAAATTATTGTAAAAAACAAGTTTTGGTGCAACAATGTCCCTAAAGTATGAACATTAAAAAATGTGAGCTGAGAAGAAATTCAGGAAACTGGAAGGTGGATGGAACAAATGCATACTAATTTTTTGTTTCATGGAGAATGCTCACAGTCTCTATTGCTGTAGCAGAAATAGATCAATCATAGTTATAGGTCCATTTAAAGTTAATTTTTCCTAAACCCTAAAATCTCAGTGCCACTATAAAAATATTACCGAACCAATTGCTAATGTACTAGTGTTTTAACAGTACCAAGGAATTTTCCAGCTGTCTTGTGATGCTGTCTCTGAATAATTTTCTCTTTTGCTGAATATGTGTTATGGGAAATAATCACCTTTGGAACAAAAGATTTCTTCTCAAAACCTTCTGAGACCATTCTCTCTAAAAAATGGTGCCCCATTGGATGCTGATATTTAGAATGAGGCCACTCCTTCTTCCCCCATATAAGTGATGTTGCTTAATGACCCCTAGTCTTCTGTCTGTTTTTCTCCAGGGATTATGAAGCTGCCCTCATCTGTACTGAAATATGTAAAAAGCACTACTGCTTATCGTTTTTTGACCCATAACCTTGGAGAGTTAGCTCATGGTTCCCAATTGTGGGTTCCTAAGACTATTGGTACTTTCAACATTTCTGACCCTAGGTTCAACTTCGATAACTTCGGGCTGGATTCTACTGTCTTTACATTGAGTAGAACAGTGGAGGGCAACCTGTGGCCCGCAGGCTGCATGTGGCCCATTAGGGTTCCGTATACAGCCTGTGAGGAATTTTGTTTGCTGTTGCCCGTGCATAAGGTTGCCAGATTCTGCTGATTTCCATCCATGTATTTTTTTTCTCCTACTGGTGTTACTAAGGTGACTTGCGTATAAAGGAATGATACCAGGAAGTGAGGTGTGTGCTGATTGCATGCATAGACTGTTAGAACTGTGCACTCCCTCTGCAGCCAATCAAAGCACTGCTATGGTTCAGTAATCACACCCTGCAAATGTTAGGTATACAAGTACAGTTAGCAAAACTACCCTATCCTGGGAGACCCGCTAAGAGGAAGGAGGGCCACTCCAGAGGCCTACTCACTAGCCTAGGTTGCCCATCGCTGAAGTAGAACCTTAATATCCAAGTGCTGTAGTCCTTCCAAAATTAATCGAAGCACTTGCATAGCAACAAATATGGAAGACTCTAGGACTTTGCAGTTTATATGAGGTCCAGCCCTTCTGATGCCTGCTTCTCACATACATGTGCATGTTTTATTCTGTGTTGGAGAATGATGCGCTCCAAAACCCCACTTTTGAACTCTGTTCCCCTATGGTGTGAAGTATGTATAACTGAATGGGGAGCTGGTGGGCACTAACTGGTACAGCTGAGGGTTCAGCTTGGATTAAACTTGTAGTTGTCTGAACATACTGGGTATCCATTTACTTAAGGTGGCTTTCATTAATCCTCTATTTTCAGTAGTGATTATTTAATAAAGTGCCTGAGCCACTGAAGTTCATTTTGCAGTTGTTTTTCCCCCTCTCCAAAATCTTACTCACATGATAGAGTCTGACACAATTTTTTTATAAAGGCCTTTACACAGGGAAACAAAAGGGCCAGTTACAGGACAAACTACAAAGGACAAACCCCAGCGAAGAAGGAAAGGGCACATTGTTCATACTGTGCTAGCAGCTGCAGCTCTCACAATGCAACCTGCTGGCAGAGCAAGGGCTGCAGGGTCCTATTCCTCTCCTCCAACTGTTCCATAATGTGCACTCCCAGTGATTGTGAAAGGGAATTGCGGGGAGGGTTATCTGTATGTGGAACTCTGGTAATGTGGGTGGGAGGAAGGTGATAACTGGGATGGGGGATTCCAGGACAGGGTTTGTGGGAGAGACCCTGGAAATGGAGAGGTGGCTGGTGGCCAGGGGAGAGGGCTGGTAAAGGGTGAACTGTAGAAGGGATTGTGATAGAGCTATAGATATGGCGGGTGTGTGCGTGCGTGGGAAGCAGGATGTAGCAGAATGCAAGTAACTTGTGATATTTAAAGGATAGAGGTAGTTTGCAAACGTCCCTCTATTTTTTTCCGTCCATGGGCAGAATACATTTTATGTGCATGAAGGCATATAGTCAGAGGTGCACCACCAATACAAACACATGTTGATGGCTGTGGGTGCTCGGATAATCAGCTGGGTGAAAGCCCAAACACTCGGAACACTGGTTGCAAGGGCCCCTACAGGAACTGTGTGTGGCAGTGACTGCAGGTGGCCCCTGGCAAAGGAGGCAGGGCCCCTGGTAACTGGGCATCCCTGAAACTAGGTGGGGTTGTCCCTTACAGTGGTATGTGGAAGGGGAGGGACAGCTCAGTGGCTTGAGCATTAGCCTGCTAAAGCCAAGGTTGTGAGCTCAGTCCTTGAGAGCCATTTAGGGATCTGGGGCAAGTAGATAAAAAAAAAAGGGATGGTGCTTGGTGCCAGGGGATGGGACTTGATAACCTCCCAAGGTCTGCTCCAGCCCTATGAGATATATATCTCCATTTATTATTATGTGTGTATAGTGGCACCCCAGCAACTGGTGGTGGGGTGAGGTGGGCAAATGTCTCTGGTTACCTGAGTCGGGGGCTCGTAACTTTGTGTTTGGGAGCAGCTCTGGCAGCTGGGGGCCGGGGGTAACTGTGTCTGGTGACTCCGGCAACTGGGGGAGCGGCGACTGCTGCGGCGTGCTCTAGTGAGGGCGCTATGGTAACTGTGGGTAGGAGAAGGAGGGATTGTGCTGGGCTCCACGGAGAGGGGAGGGGAAAGGAGTTTGCTTCCGTCCCCTTCCCGCAGGGTCCGCTCCCCAGACACATCCCTCTCTCAGAGTTCCCCGCTGGGGCCGGTTGAGTGACAGCTCGCCCGCCGCATCCTCCGGCTTTCCCATTGGCAATCTTCAACGCCAATCATTTAATGAGCGAGCGAATCGTGAGTCCCCATTGGCGGACCTTGCCCCGCCTTCTGGGCTTGTGGGTGAGTGGGCGTGGCTTGGGGCGGGGTCATCGGTGGGGGTCTCGGACGCGGGGGCCGTCGAGAGAAGTCGTCCGCGCGGCGACTGCCGAGGGAGGCGGGTGGAAGCGCCGGCGCGAGGCGGAATGGGGCCCGGCGCGAGGTAAGGGGGGTGGTGACCTAGAACGTGCATCCTTCGCGGCGGGTGGTCCTGAGCGCCCCCGCCCGCCCTCAGTGAGCGACCAGCTGCCGCAGAGGGGAACTCAACGGCGGGCGGGGGTCGCTCCCAGCCCCCTCCCCGGTCGCTAATCCCCTCAGTCGCCCAGCCGGACGCGCGCCGGGATGCGGCCCCCGGGCGCGGTCTCGCCTCCGCCGCCCAGTCCTGTGCTGCTGGGACCCGGCCGCTGAGGAGCGGGGATGTGGGGAGAGCGGGGCTGGATCCCGAGCTCCGGCTGGGGCGAAGGGGACCCCGGCCAAACGTTTCTCCTCTGCCCCGGTTCCGGCGTCCCTGTGGCCACCTCGGCCGCCGCTGCCTCCCGCGGGGAAGTGTGTGTGTGTGTGTGTGTGTGTGTGTGTGTGTGTGGCGGGGGGTTAATAGTGTCACCGCCCCCGCGACCCCATCCCGGCCGTTGACGCGCGCTGAGCAGCGAAGGGCCGAGCCCCTCCCCAGCTGCTGTTGGGCGGAGGGAGCCCGCAGCCCCGCCGGCTGCCCTCGCTGCGGCCGTGGCTCGTGAGTCTGCCCTCCCACCCCCACCCCGGGTTGCTGCCCATTTCCCGCTGCCTCCAGTCACGCTCCTTATTGCTGAGTCTTAAAATAGCATTCGCCGCCTCTAGTCGCATCAGAGGGGCACTTTAGGAACGTCTCGAGACTTCTCCAAAGTAACCTGTGGCTTTGTCGGAGCAGCTGTTCAGAAATGTTTCTTTTTGGGCAGGAGGAAGTGTGGGTTAGCGGTTCAGTACAAATGATGAGTTTGGGTTCTGATTTCCCCCTCTCACCAGCCTCTACGTCTTTGGCTTAGTGACTAAGGTCCCTTTGAACTTACTAGCAATACTTAACAGGAATCTGATTTGTCCATTAAAGGCGCACTGAGGTCTTGAAATCTGCCAGTTTTTTTTTTTTTAATTTTAATTTTTTTAAAATATTCCTTCTGTCAGCTTTTGCGGTTTTGCAGTTGCATTTCCCTTTAACAGAATACTTTTCCTTTCTTGTGTGAAAGATCTGTTAAAAAGGGGGAGATGAATAGACCACACTGGAGAATAGTGAACAGTGAACTCAGTGTTGTTAAACGCACAAAATAAACTTAAAAAAAGAGGAATACTTTTCCTTTGTTTTTTCCCCCCCACAGTAGTAGTAGTTGTTGTTGTTGTTGTTACTTGTAACAAAAGTAGTTAACGACTTACACAGAAGATGTATTTTGTTTTTTTAAGTTGAATGTTTCTGAAACTAGCAGTGTGGATGTTAAAGCTATTTTACCTTGCCCCTCTGTGAGAAAGAGATGCCTCCTAGTGATGCAAGGCACACTGAATTGCTGTCCACACCATCCCTAAGTTGGTGGCTAAGCTCCTGTGGACATACTCTCCTGCCAATGTAGTTTGTGTCTTAAAGAGGTGTGGTTATTGTGCTGATGAGAGAGCACTGTCCTGTCAGTAGAGCTAGGTGTGCTACAGTGGCCTATAGACCTACTGTTGGACTAGCCACCACATTGTAGGCTTCTGGGGTGGGTGAGCTGGAGAGCCCAAGCTGCCACTGGAGCCACAATATCCACAGTGCTATTTTTAGCCTGGAATCTCAAGCCCTGTTCATTAAAGTTTCCTTACCTGCATCTGGCAGCTTGATCCCTCTGTAATATAGACATATCTTCTGAGTCTCCATTTCCTAATCTGTGAAATGGGGATGCTATTTAACTAAAATACTGTTCAACATAGCTGTAAGATTCCTGAGTAGAAGTGCTGTGTGTTTAAGTTCTGCAGTGAAAAATATAGCCTTTTGATTACTTTTTTGTGCGTGTGTTGCACAAGGTTGGTTTCCTATTATTACATTGATTCCTTTTTTTTTTTTTAAACAATTTTGTGATTCCGCAGGCTCTTAAGCACATGCATAAAACACTGTGGATAAGGGCTGCTGTCAGCAAATCTGCTTCTGAGGCACAGTAGGATTTTCTACTCTAACGATAGACTTTTCTGTTCACAGGGTGGATTGATTTAAATCAAGTTACCAAAAAAGCTAAGGCTGACTGTGCTTAGAGTGCACTTAATTTTGGAGTAAGCCACATTGAAATAAGTGCCCACTTCTGTTTTTTGAGAAAACAAGTGCAGAAAATGACCCTGGCAACTTTAAATGTCTCTTACTGCAGCCTTCTATGGTGTTTGCTTGAGTGCTTACATTCTAAACCTAATTAACTAATTAAACAAGCCATAAGGATTAGTTTAGCTAAGCTAAACTGCTTTTTCTAGCAACTTCCAACACAGGAAACAGTTTTGGAATTTACTTGTCAAATCACACTTATAGTAAGAGGCATAATGAGAGTCTTGAAGAATTATACACTCTAAAGGCAATTATTCAAGTTGATCCACTCAGTCATGTTATCTACATAATTTTCTAGCAATAAGCAGTTTTCCTTGCAATGTTTAATTCTTACACCTAGGTCCTGCATACTCTTCTTGCAGGGCTTGCATTAAAACATTTTCTCTTTTTTACCCAGGTAACAAGTTTCTTGAAAATATTTCCAGATAGGTTTTCTCTTATGTCCAGAAGCCATGACAGTTTTTCTGTGGCCAAAGTGTAGGGGGAATATAGGAAGGGGTGCGTGCGCGCATGTGCTGAACAAAGTTTAGCATGCTCCACTGTTCCTTTCTATGCTGCCTCCATCCTTTCGCATATGTTTCTCTGTCTTTCAACAATGTCTTAACTAACCCCTTGGTCATGCTGGACACAGTCCACCACCACATAAGCCCAGAACAAAAAACAAACTATCCAGCTAATGTCTGTCTGTGCACATTTTACTTTTTAGTCTGCTGAAAAACAGAAATTGAAAGCTCAAAGTTTTTAAGATGCGAGAGCTAGTAGTTAAGCCAGACAGTCTAGAGTGGCTAATTCATTTTTAAGAGACTGGAAGTGTCAGTGTAGCATATTTATGATTAGACTTAATTGTGACTTGTTTTAAATGAGAAATTTTAGTATTTTGTTGATTTAAAAATCCAATTTACATTCAAAATATCTGATTTTTTTTTTTTTAAATCAGTGACTTTTATCCAGCTTGTGTCTGTGTTCCTGTGATGTGCTCCAGAAGTGCAGAATGAAATCCTCCTGCATCTGATGCTCAAAGCTCTCTTGCTCAGCCTTGTCTTAACTAATATACACACATGTTATATACAGGCATTGTTCATATATTAAATAATACAGTCAGTGACCTGTGCCTAACTGTTATTGTCTTTGAAAATCTTCCCTTTTAAGTTTGGGACTTCTGTTCTGAGAGGCTGATCTTGTTCTAATTTAAGGTAGTGGGTGTATGATAGTGTCTTGATTCCTAGAGCTATTGATAGGGATTTCTTTTTAAAAAAGGACAAGAAGTCCTGTGACACCTTATAGACTAACAGATATTTTGGAGCATAAGCTCTCGTAGGCTGACGAAGCGGGTCTTTGCCCAGGAAGGCTTATGCTCCAAAATATCTGTTAGTCTATAAGGTGACACGTACTTGTTGTTTTGAAGATACAGACTAACATGGCTACCTTTCTGATACTTTTTTAAAAAAGAACACTGTATGCAGTGAAGTGCCTGTGTTACTTCTGAATCTTCCCACATTATCCCAAATTTCCCTTTCCAGCTTGTGAGAAGGGGTGGACACAAAGTGGTTTTGCGCTCTACTGGCCAGTACTGTGTTCTTGTGGGCGTGTGTCTTTTGGTGTCTGTTACTACAGTGTTACTAGAAATAGCACTGTTCCTTGTTTAACAGACCACATTAATCCATTTCACAATTTGATGACATTCAAGTTGTTGAAAATGCTAGCACCACTACTGTGCACGAGGTGAAGATAGTTATTATTAAGTGGTGAGTTACACCGCCTATGCCTATCATACATTTTGGGTCTTTAGCATGCTTTGCTATGAAGGATTTTGCTCTCTGTTGACCTCGATGCCAGCAGAATATCCTTCATGAGAAGCAAGAAATCTGGGATTTGTTGTTTTATCTGGTATTTCTGGCATAGTAGTAGTCTTAAATTTAGGGATCAGGATACATGTAGTATGTACAGAAAGATCAATATATGAATGTGCATTTTCCAGACAACTTGCTTTGGTTTATTGTTAAATGTATTGTCATGGTACATAGAAGGCCATATTATGTGAGGAAGTGGACAAACACAGAGCAAGAGACAGCCCTGCCCCCAAAGATTTTAAAATCTAAATGGGTTAGAGGAACAAAAAATGGTAGAAATGGAATATTATCACCATTTTACAGAGAGCGAACTGAGGCATAGAGTGTGCCTGTCATCACGCAGGGCAGTGACAGTGATCTGTGTTCAATTCCTAGCACTGAGTCTTAGGGCTTATCTACACTTATCTGCACGGTGTAGCAATGGGAGCCTGCTTGAAAAATCACACCATGTTGCACATTAACTTCTTCAGTAGATCCTGCTGATGCACATCAAAGGATCCCTATTGCCTTTTAATGTAGTAAACTAAAGCACACTAGGAAACATTTAGTTTGCATCAGCAGGGTGTTGGACCAATTAATGTACAGCCCTTAGTTCTGTGTTTTAGCCATCCTTCAATTTATTAACCTTAGAAAACCTTAGAAAACTGAGTGGATGCTTGGAAAAAATAATGAAAATATTGTCTGAAACAGTCTTCTGCTTCCCTCCACCCCACCTGCCAAGCCTCAGTCATGCACTCTCATCCTAGAGCATCTGTGGTCCTGCTGAACCATGGATATTGCTGGAGGAAAAAATAATGAAAATATTGTCTGAAACAGTCTCCTGCTTCCCTCCACCCCACCTGCCAAGCCTCAGTCATGCACTCTCATCCTAGAGCATCTGTGGTCCTGCTGAACCATGGATATTGCTGGAGGAGAGAGTACTGGATTTCAGAGGTTGGAGCCTGTAGCTTTTTTAACAGAAAAATTGGTATTTGATTTCAAGGGCTGCTTCTACACTTTCTCTCCCAGCGGAGGTGGTATTGTAATGAGGCGTTAATGTGCATATTCAGCATCAGTTAGCATAATGGTGGTCATGCGAATTTCAAAGTGCAGACTTCAAATTGCAGACTGACAGTGTGGATGGGGGCAGCTTCAAAATTAGTGCCCCACTTTGACATTCCCTTACTCTGCTCTAGTTTTGTAGGAGTAAGGGAGTGTCGAAGTGGGCACTTATTTCGAAGCTGCCCCCATCTTCATTGTCAATCTGCACTTCAAAGTCTGCACTTTGAAATATGCACAGCTGCCATTATGCTAATGAGATTCTTAATATGCATGCTAACACCTCATTAGCCTGCTTTGAACTGCCTCATTACAATGCCTCTGATGTAGAAGCAGCCTAAGAGAATAAGAAAGGAACATTTCCTTTGTTGTTGCTAGTGTCAGTTTTTTCCTTTGTTACCCCAAACAAAAAGACACATTGGTGAAAGAGACTAAGACGTTGTTTACACTGGCAAATTTTGTTGAGGGGAAAATTGGTTTTTGGTGACAAAAGTGCAATGTCATATTTGTTGAGAAAAATGGCCGTTTTCATTCACAAAATCTTCCAGCTCCATGAGGGATTTTTCTTTTTCCTGCTGTGTTGTTGACAAACATGCAGTATATACTCCTCAGGATGTTTTGTCACTGATTCTGGCCTCCAGGAAGTGGCCCACAATTTTCAATCATCTGCCTTGGTCAACAGTTTGAACTGTGCTTCTCTGCAGCCAAGTGACCAGCTACCTGAGCAGATGGGAATAAGGGGACTTTGAAGTAGGCGGGGTCCTTTTGAAAAGGAGCTCAGTTGGGGTAAGCCGTGTCAATTTTGAAGCGCGGCGGCCGCCCGCATGCTAATGAAGGGCTGAATATGCATTTCACCGCTTCATTAGTAAACTAATTAGTAAAATTAGTAAAGTTTGGGGCTAGCGTAGACACGGCCTTTTTGTGTTTGTGTGGATCTTAGTTCTGCATAGAATTATCTGAAAGAACGTCAACAAAATGTTGATACTTCTGCGTGAACTTTAGGTGAAATTGGCTAAGTATCAGCTTAGTTTTTATTTTGGAATTGGGCAGCATACAGAGGTTTTTTAATAGCTTCTAGATTAATATTCACTGCAGATATTTGGGGATTTCGTAACTTGTTAAATATGATGCATCATCTGAAACAAATGCTGGTAGTTGGGAAAGATCATACTTTTTGCATCTGTACATATCATTGACATCTGTTCTGAGTTTATACTCTGGAGGCATATAGCTGATTTAAAAAGAAAAGTAGTTTGTGTTACGCCAACTCTCATAACTTCTATTAATACTTAACAATGTTTTAGTATCACTTATGTGCATTTCTTCACAGTGCAAGTGTGCAACAAAATTCCTAAAGGTTGCCTGAAGAATGACATTTGCATTTAGTTTAGTTGTTTTGTATATGAACATAAATTGAACTTCCATTTAACTGGATAGTAGCTTAAAGTTTCTCTTCATGACATTACCTCCTGAAGTGAGGATCTGAAGAAGGTTAGTGTCTTAATGGGCTTGTGTGCACTTGCCCCCAACTTTGAAGGGGGCATGCTAATCAGGGTGATGGGTGACTACTAATGAAGTGCTGCAGTGAATATGCAGCACTTCATTAGGCTAATTCTCCCCCACAGCTACTTCGATGTCTCTTTCTCCTACATGTGTGCCAGCGCTTTGAAGTTTGGCGCTTTGAAGTTTGACACTTTGAAGTCGCCGTGGGGGTGAATTAGCCTAATGAAATGCTGCATATTCACTGTGGCACTTCATTAGTAATCTGCCATTGCCCTGATTACCATGCCCTCTTTGAAGATGGGGGCAAGTGTAGACCCAGCCAATGTAAACTATAGAATCACTTACTTGATTCTTCACCCTTGCTTTAATCCTTTGGGAACACAGCCGAGGTTTCTATTCTTTTGAGTAGAGCAGCAGAATTTTCTGGAGGATCTAAATGTTGCTTGGGTCCACCTGGAGTGATTTCCCCCCCTCCCCCTTCTCTGCACCCCCACCCCGATCACTTCTTTCTCATCAGGATATAAGTCACTTTGCTAGAGCAGGCTGGCTTTTATATCTTGTCTGCATCAGTCAAGGTTTCTTGTCCTGCTCCTCTCCATCAGGAACAGGAGACTGGATGGTTTGGATTTTTATTGAGATGCATGACTTGTCTTCGCTGTATTGCCCCCTCCAATACTGCATGGGGGGAAGAGAGGTGGAGCTCCCCCTGCATTCTGCTGTATATCAGTTTGCATGCTGTGGCTTGTTGACGCCTATTTTAGTAGTTGCTGGCCATGATGCCCAGTGTGCATTCAGGCTGCTAGCACACACCACGTTTTTGCTGACAGTCCTACTGTTGCACACTAAAGTTTTACGCACTGTACTGTACCATCTTCCAGTCTCCAGCAGCATTCACTCACCTTCAGCCTGGGATTGCCATTCCTGCTCCAGCACATCTTTCAGAAGCCTGAATCTTCTGCCAGAGTGCCCACATATGTCCTCTTCCTTCCTTTTGAGGTTTTGGACTGTTGCACTCATGAGCCAGCACCTGGTCCATATGTGCCCGTAAAATAGTAACACAAATTTGCTACACAAGACTTAAAAAATAAAGGATTTTTTTAAAAAAAATGTTTGATGTCAGAACAACACAAAAGTTGCAACTTTTGTCTCAAGGGTAAAAAAGCAGTCCAGTAGCACTTTAAAGACTAACAAAATAATTTATTAGGTAATGAGCTTTTGTGGGACAGACCCACTTCTTCAGATCATAGCCATACTGGAACAGACTCAATATTTAAGGAACAGAGAACCAAAAATAGTAATCAAGGTTGACAAATCAGAAAAATTATTATCAAGGTGAGCAAATCAGCTACCATTAATCAACTTCACCTTGTTTGGGCAAGTTCTTTGGAGCATCAGGGAGCGAGTCTGTCCACTCAACCCCATAATTTTCAAATTAGCCATGGAGCTGCTTATCTACCTCCAGCGGTCTAGGCAGTGTCAACCTCCATGGCAACAAAGTGAACATCCTGACCTGTGCACATGATCTGGTTCAGATCATGGATAACCCGGAGAACCTCCAACAAGTACTTGATGTCATCAGCCAGGCTACCAACTGGATCTCTGTTTTAGTGCTAGGAGATGTGCATCCCTGTATGTAGACTGCATCAGTGACTTGACCCAAGTGATGCAGTTGTAGATCCAGGGTGTATCCATAGTTTTTCTTTGTGATAGGCAGGTGTACCATCATCTCAGCACATCCACAGGTTTCTGCCTCTGCTAGACACCAAAAGACACCATCAGAGATTGTCTTAGATGTGGATGGTGTCGACTCCTCCTAGCTGGCACTCTGGCAGAAGATCAACATCCTGAACACCACCTTGATCCCCCATATTTTGTTTGTCTTGAAGGCATCTTCTGTGGTGAAGGTACCCCTCAATAAGGTGGACAGTGCAGTCAGACAGCTGTTGAAGGTGTTTGCTGGCCCTCTAGGGAGCAAAGACCTAGTGTACATCTATCACAGGCACAGTCATGCCAGCATCCCTCAAACAGGTGACTTTTGCAGTGGTCTCACACACACCCACTGCCTTCTCATGTACCCGATCACAGTGAGGACAGTCACGGAGTCTGCCATATGGGATGCTGTCAGGAAGGGGATTTCCAGGATTCCCTCCAATCAAGTTGTTGCCACTTACCTGAGCAGCTTCCTGGAAGATGAATTTGGTAGAAAGGGGCAAATTTGCTTTGCTCTGGACTAGTGCTGGCAATGCAACATGATTCCTAACAAAGTATATTGATTGCTGCTGGATATGGTGTGAGGGAATGCCAGGAGTTGGTGGGCCTAGTGCCACAATTGAAGAACACAGTGCATGATCATCATCATCTCTGACAGCCAGAATCGAGGTGGAGAGGACCATGAAGGATCCTATCTGCTGCCACTGTGTTGAAAAGCTGAAACAGAAGTTAGACTAGAGCAAGGCCTTTGAGCTGAACTGCAAGTGGGATGCCAGCAACCACTTCCTACCTCAGGTCAGCTTCACCTGATCTGCAGACTGGAGGTTCGCCCACCAGGCCTGGCTCAACTGTGTTCTACTGAACAAAGCTGTCCATCACAGGAATTGGGACAAGCAAAGCAGGAAGTGTGACTGTGCCAATGAAACACTGCCCCAAGTTCTGTGTAGCTGCATGCTCCACTCCAGAGCTCATCAGCTGCAACATAACACCATATAGGATCACCTGTAGGGAAGCCATTTCACAACCTGTGTACCCTGCCATCCCTGGAACAGATAGACAATTGTGTCCAGAACTTGACTTCACTAATGAGGACAGGAAGAAAATCATCATGGTGGATGTTACAATGCCCTTTGAGAACAGGAGCCCAGCTTTCCATAGCACCTCATCTTGTGAGCTGGAGAAATGTGCTGATCTTCAGAGCCTTGGGCACATGGGACCCTAACAATGAGCAAGTGCTGAGAGACTATGGAATCAGTCAACACAATGCTAGGCTGATGGGGCAACTTATGCTTTCAGATGCAGTAAGGTGGTCAAGGGGCATCTACATAGAACACATTACTGAATATGGACAGTATCAGAAGGGATCAGCAGTAGCCACTGATGAGAGGCACAGTCAGGAAAGAAATTCACATACTTCCCTGGTAGACTGTATTTTCCAGTGGACAGCCCACCCTGAAATTTTGATTTACTGAGAGAGTCTTCACTCTTTAATATGTTTGCTTTACACCAACAACTCTCCCTGAGAATTTCTATTAGTGATATATTCAGGTACTTGATTGCTAAGATCCAAACGGTATTAATGAACTTGCACATCTAAATATTGCTGATTATATATTATTGTATTATATGACTCTTCAACAAAACTGTTTGTAGATAATCCAAGTATGATCCCCAGATGCAGCAAACTTTTTCTCTACTTGTATACTAAGTACATTTTTTATCATTAGCTTACATAAAATTTTTAAGTATCAGAGGGGTAGCTGCATTAGTCTGTATCTGCAAAAACAGTGAGAAACCCTCTGGCGCCTTATAGACTAACAGAATTTTTGGTGCATAAGCTTTGTGGGCAAAGACCTACTTCGTCAGATATATTGGAATGGAGATTCCAGAGGCAGGTCTAATTATACATGCTAATGAAAAGAAGGGAGTACCAATCAAGAGGAAGGCCAGAGTTGATGAAGTCAGTTCAGTCAAGGAGGATGTAGCGGTGTGAACATCAAGAGGAGAAACTGCTTTTGTACTTGGCCAGCCACACCCAGTCTCTGTTCAGACCTAAATTGATGGTGTCAAATTTGCAAATGCATGGTAGCTCTGCAGTTTCTCCTTGGAGTTTATTTTTGAAGTATTTTTGTTGCACGATGGCTACTTTTAAATTTGGTATAGAGCGTCCAGGGAAATTGAAGTGTTCTCCTTGAGGTCTTTGTATGTTACCATTCCTGACATCTGATTTGTGTCCATTATTCTTTTACGTAAAGACTGTCCAGTTTGGCCAATGTATATGACAGAGGGACACTGCTGGCACACGATGGTGTATATTTTATTAGTAGATACGCAGGTATCTGAGCCCCTGATGGTGTGGTTGATGTGATTAGGTCCTGTGATGGTGTTGGTGGTGTAGATAAGTGAGCAAAGTTCTCACCGAGGTTTGTTGCAGGGATTGGTTCCTGAGTTATGTGGTGCATAGTTGCTGGTGAGAATTTTGTTTCAGGTTGGTGGGCTGTCTGTAAGCAAGGACTGGCCTGCCTCCCAAGGTCTGTGAGAACGAGGGATCAATGTCCGGGATGAGTTGTAGATCACTAATGCACTGGAGAGGTTTTAGTTGGGAGGCTGTAGGTGATGGCTATTGGTGTTCTGGTATCTTCCTTGTCAGGCCTGTCTTGTAGCAGGTGGCTTCTAGGTACGCATCTGGCTCTGTCAATCTATTTCCTCGTTTCCTCAGGAGGATATTGTAGTTTTAGGAAAGCTTGGTAAAGGTCTTGTAGGTGTTTTGCTCTAATCCCTCAGACAGAGACAATGTGGTTGTACCTTAGTGCTTAGCTGTATACAACGGATTGTATGGTATTCCCTGGATGGAAGCTGGAGGCATGTAGGTAAGCCTAGTGGTCCATGGGTTTCTGGTATAGGGTGGTGTTAATGTGACCCATCACTTATTTGTACTTTAGTGTCCAGGAAGTAGATCTCTTGTGTGGACTGGTCCCGGCTGCAGTTAATTGGTGGGATGGAAATTCCAAGGATCTTCTAGCACTGGTATGCTGAGACATCTAGCATCTGTCAGTCAAATTGAAGTCCCCCACACTCGTGCATTTTTTTCACCCCATCATACACATTACAGAAACGTGTGTGAGGAAGCAGTCATCCTGTTCTGCTCCATCATTGCACATATGTGGAATAAAGCTTGGGAAACCATAAACAAGCAGCTAAGTGCAGGAGCACCCATCCATCAGAGGTATGCCAAGAAATAGCACAAAACCAAACTTCGTATTTGGCAGCGTAATTGATGGTTTGTTAGGGAATCCAGTATTATTCTTGGTGTATTGCATCTGAGATAGTACTGTAAAAATCTTGGGGGGGCAGGGTTTTCATTTTTTAAAATTTATCTAACACCTTTTGTATGTTGTAATAGTACCCATAAAAATCAGAATTATTTTAGAATAAAATGTTATTACTATCTTGACAACTTCATCAAGTGAACTTAGGGTCTTTGTCTCCTGGACAAGTCTACGCTCATGGAGCCATGTTGTCCTTCCTCAGTAGTCTGACCTTTCTTCTCAATAATCTTGCCAAATCAAGACCTGTAATCTTTAGGGGATTTGTGGCTGATAGGATAATGGGTATAGAATTCTGTTTTCTTGTATGGCACAGAGAAACCTTATCTAAAAATCCATATTTGGGCTAATATAAAGTTTCATGGTATCACTGCTCATGCAGAGAAGCTTCAGATTAACCATTTAGTTTGTCTTTTATTATTCAAGGGAGGTTTAGGTTGGACATTAGGAAAAAGTTCCTAATTGTCAGGATGGTCAAACAGTGGAATAAATTGCCAAGGGAGGTTGTGGAATCTCCATCGCTGGAGATATTTAATAACAGGTTAGATGTCTATCAGGGATGGTTTAGACAGTACTTGGTCCTGCCCTTGGGGCAGGGGGCTGGACTCGATGGCCTGTGGAGTTCCCTTCCAGTCATAGTAGTCTGTGATTGTATTACAAAGTCTCTATTTCTCTTTTGGCAGTCACTCAATGAGTAGGATGTCTTCATGTCGCCATCCTATTTGTGAGTCCATTGATGGCTGACCAGCTATACTACTATATCATCTACCCATTCTCTGTGGGGGTCTGCCTCTCCTATTTAAACCATCCAATATGCTATATATCAGGGTCGTGAGTTTTTGTTTGTTGTTAATTCTGCAAATTAACAGAATAATTTTTACTTACATTGTATAACCTTCTGCAGGAGGTTCTTTTTCAGCTTTATCTTCGTGTATAATTCCATATCGATGACCTTCTGCATCACTCATATTCTCAGGATCTTTCTATAACAACTCCTCTCGAACGCCAATATTCTTTGAATCTTTCATTATCACCCATGTCTCTCACTCATACAACATTTTGCTGAATACACGTTTTCAAGACTCTCCTCTTCATTCCTAAGTTAATCACTTTGCTTTTCCAGATCTTATCCATTGCCTTCAAACGTGCTCTTTGCTTTTAGGGGAGGGTTAGTTCAGTGATTTGGGCAATGGCCTGCTAAACCCAGGGTTGTGAGTTCAGTTCCTGAGCAGGCACTTTAAGGGTCTGGGGCAAATAGATTTAAAAAAAAATTCAGAGATGGTGCTTGGTCCTGCCAAGAGGGCAGGGGACTGGCTCAATGACCTCCAGAAGTCACTTCTAGCTCTATGAGATGTGTATCTTCATGTGTTTATTTTGCTAGTCTTTAAAGTGCTACTTGACTGCTTTTTGTTTTGATAGTGTATAGACTAGCACGGCTCCCTCTCTGTTACTATTCGTGTTTGTGTGTGTGTGTGTGTGTGTGTGTGTGTGTGTGTGTTTTTAGTCACTAGTTCCTTCTTACAGTCTAGATCATATGTTATCTTGCTCCTCAGATACATGAACTTCTCTGCATTCTCTAGTTCAATCTCATCTACACTGATCTTCCTTCCTATTTCCTTATCTCCAAATGCCATTGTTTTTGTTTTATCAATGTTCATAATCAGTCTGTACCGCTTCCCTTCCTCATTTTAGCACTTGCACTGTTTTAGCTAGCTTCGCCTCATCTTCCTCAATGATAACTATATCATCCACAAACCTCAAGTTCTTAATTTTTATCCCGTGCACAGATATCCCTTCTACCTCTTCCTTGGTCTTGTCGATCATTCTCTCTAGACGTGTGTTGGAGATAGTCAGTGATA
Organism: Carettochelys insculpta; assembly: GCF_033958435.1. Classification (NCBI taxonomy): domain Eukaryota; kingdom Metazoa; phylum Chordata; order Testudines; family Carettochelyidae; genus Carettochelys; species Carettochelys insculpta. The sequence continues at coordinate 49,303,384 of NC_134137.1, forward strand.
TTGGATCTCCGTGTCTCGTACCTCTACTCATTCTAAACCAACTCCCCAACTCTCCACAACTCACTGCTGCCTCTGCATTGTCATTGATATCCTTCAACCATATCAGTTTCCAGAACTCTTATTTATTTCACTTTTCAACCTAATTCTTTCTTTCTTTCCTGTGGCCCCCATGCTGTGCAAAAAGTCGTCATGATACCGTTCTGTTTTATGTGACTTCCTCTAGACTTTTTGATACCATGTGGATATTTGTCATCTGCAGGAAATGCTTACTGGTGAGCAGCATGAAATGCATTCCCCAGTCCTCCCTCAGCTGATCCCAAAAGATGTTCAGTGTGAATCTAAAAAATGAGGGAAAGGGAGTCTAAAACATTATGCCAGATGCAGCTATCATCCTCCCAATTACTCTTGATTTTAGTAAGCTGCCTGCTGTCATATTCTGTAAAATCATAGCATGCTGTTTTTTGGCAAGAACCTCAGAAAGAGCTTTCTTCCTTGTTAACAGTTGTTGTTTTGAAAATAAGCATATTGTATGGTATAACCACATACTTGTAAAAGGGGAAAAAGTGGTGTGTTTTCAAAACATCTAGCATAATTGTGTTTTCAGCAGAATCAAGTGTTAAATGTTTTGGAAGCTTAAGCCTGATGCTGTCATCATGGCTGGTTGTCTAGGTTCAAATGGCAGAGTCGTTACCTTCTACTTTCCTAAATGCTGGTCTGTATCTGGCAGAAGTTGTCTGCCTGACCAGAGAACAATCACCCTGTGGTAATTGTCAAAGATAAACTTAATTTGAGTCTGTAAATGAAGTCTGTCTTGTCTAACTGATTATCAAAATTGTGATGCTGCATTAAAAACTTTTTTTTTTCTTTTGAAGTACACTGTAAATTTAGGGTTAGTTTACATTGTCCCACACTTCAGGCAGTGGCAGTGTCTACAGCAGCGTGCATCAAAGTGCTGCATTGTAGCTCCCCTGTATGGATGATGAGGGCATAAACTAAAAGGTTCCCATTTGTTACATAGTCCTGTTTTTGAAGACAAGTTTACCCAGTGGAAAAACAGGTTGGCACTTCGGTGTGCACTATTATTCATGCACCCTGTAATCTGAATTACTGGGTATTGTTAATGTAGCTTTGGTTGATCAGTTAATATTTTTCTTGTCTATTAAATCAATAGATGAATAAAGTGCATTAGTAAAGCATTGGGTAATGACTCAAAAATCCAGGAAAATGAAGTCAGTTTGAATTGAATATGGATATTGTCAAATGCATTGAAAATTATCTGGAGAACTGAAAATGATAGCTACTGCAGTGTATCAAATTTGAGGAATTTATATGAGATGCCCAACATGCTGATACTAAAATGGTATTCCAGTGAGGCAGAAAGCTTGCACGGTGGATAAAAATCAATGATTTTGTAGAAAAATAAACATGTTTTTTAATTTTAACAAATAAATCAATAAAATACTATATTTCTCTTTTAAAGTAAGTTATAGTTAAATCATCAGAAATATGCTACACATACAGTTACAGTCTCATGAAAATGAATTAATGGCTGTACTCTGGCCAGAACTTCTACATGCCCTTGCTTCTTGAAAGTTTTGGGCTTTCAACTTCTGTTTCTCAACAGACTGAAAAGTAACATGTGCAAAGAGAGAGAGAAACTGGAAAGGATTGTTTTTGTTCTGTGCTTTATGGTGGTGGACCTTGGCTAAGTACAGCAGAGGAGATAGTTAAGACATTAGCTTGAAGACAAAGGCTATGTAGGAAAGGGCAGAAGCAGCATGAAAAGAACTGTAGAGTGGAATGGAAAGAAAGGGAGGACATTGTGCAGCACATGTACACCTTCCTATATTCCCCCACACTTTCGCCACAGAAAAACTGTCATGGCTTCTGGGCATAAGAGAGAACCTATGTGGGAATATTTTGAAGAAATTAATTCCCTGAGTAAATAAGAAAAACATGTCAAGTATAAGAGGAGGTGTACGGTCTAGTTGCAAGAATGAAACATCATAAGGAAAACTGCTTGTTCTCAGAGAATGATGTGGATACAGATATGGATATGGCTGAGTGGATCAACTTATTAGTACCTTTAAATAATTCACTGCAATGCATCATTCTTCAAGAGTCTCTGTGCCTTTTAGTATAAGTGTGTGTGGTTTGACAAATAAATTTCTAAGCTGTCTGCTGTGTTGCATATTGCTAGAAAAAATAGCTCATCCTTATGGCTTGTTTAATTAGCTAACTAGGTTTAGAATCTTGCACTGAATGTACAATACAGAAAGCTGAAGTAAGAGTAATCTAGAGCTGCTAGTTTCCACTGTCACTTTCTTTATATTGCATCCTTCATATCTCTTATTTTGGAACATCATGATTAAAATGAGTCTACCACAAAAGCCTTAATTAAAAAATGGAAGGAACTTGACATGCTCTTATGTGGAGGAAAAATAGTTGACGTAGCTGGTGTTACTGAAATCTGATGGGTGAATACCCATGCTTCTTAAAAATCCCATCTTACTTAGCAAATATAGAGTTGCTAATGGGTTTCAAACAAATGACCGCTACCCACTATTCTACCATCTATTAGAGCTATCAATAACTAGGAAGCACAGGATCTTATGTATCAGTATTCTAACTGACGAAGCGAACAGCAGGTGGTAGTAGGATCTCTCATAGGCCATTAAAATCAGAATGGACAGCTGGACAAATGGCTCCTTCAGTATCAGTCTGTAATGCAAAAAAGTAAATTTGTATTTATCATGTGGAACTTCAACCTGGTTGATGCCTTAAGGAGGATGAGCTGAATGCTGTTATCCAATTAGTGGCTTCCTAAAAGCTAGCAATCAGGATGTGATTATATTTTGATTTCAAACAGAATACTGTCCCAAACAGTGTATTGTGTTCAGTCTCTGGAACATTTAAAAAAAAATTGCCAGGTGAGCCCCAGTGAAAAAAGGTTGGCCACCCTTGGACACCCCTAGACCTTGTCAGCTCTGGCCTTCCCCTTTACTGAGGACCCCCCCCCCACACATCTGATGAAGCAGGTCTTTGTCCACGAAAGCTTATGCTCCAAAATATCTGTTAGTCTATAAGGTGCCACAGGACTTCTTGTTGTGTGGTTTGTTTTTTTTTTGAGATACAGACTAACACGGCTACCTCTCTGATCCCTGACATAATGGTCCCTTTAGGTCTTAAAGATAAATGTGAATCTTCTGTATACCACTTCTGCATGCTTGACATACAAGAGCTGCACAGCAATATTAAATGGAAAGGTCATGTCAACTGAAAAATAGAATATATTCTGCTGAAGCACATATTTTTTGAGTTTAGCAGGGCTTTACATGTTCACATTTTTACTGTGTCAAATTTGCTGTGACACACACACACACACACACGCCCAACTTGGCCTATGAATGGTGTACAAAGTAGCTTAGGCTTTTCAAATGATAAAAATGCCTCAGCATTTCTTGTCAGAATTCCCAATTGTCTTAAAATATGATTTGAAGCTTGTTTTTCCCCATACTAGACCATTCTGAATCACAGGTTAACTTCAGATTCATCACCTGTATTGCAGTACTCCAGTTGCAACAGTATGTGCTTGTGCCCCCACAAACCCGTGCTGTAGAAATTCAAATAATTTGGTCATTGTAAAGCTAAAATGACATAATTTAATATCTTGTGCCCCTGTTAGGATACCCAAATATTTGCCATATTTATATGGATTATATTCTAACATAATCCTAGTTCAAAGTCCTTTAAAATTGACTTTTGGGCTTTCATGTTTGTTTGTGTGTTTTGTTCTTTTTTCTATTGTTGTTTCAAATGTGCTTATTTAAATTTTTTTTTTTTTTTTTTCCCCACTGCAAGCCCTGAAGTTTCCTTTTCTGAGGATATTTCACACGGGAATAAAAGACGTGTAGCTGGAATAGGTCAATAGACTTGTGCTCAGGCTTGAGGGCTAAAAATTGTTGTGTAGACATTTGGGCATGGGCTGGAACCCAGGTTCTAAGATCTTTTTTCCTGCTGGGTTCTATAGCTTGGGCTTCAGCCTGAGCCCAGATGCCTAATAGAGCAGTTTTACAGACCTTGAGTTTGAGCCTGCATGCTGGAGTCAGCTGACCTGGGCCAGCTACAAGGATTCAGTTATGTAGACAAACCCTGAGAGTTGAGCCTATCCAGTTTTTTTTCCTGTTCTTCATCAAAGGTGTCAAAGGATTGCTATTTCAAATCCCTTAAACAAGTATATAATCTCATTGTTCAGAGAGATCAATATGCTTTTACGGGTGAGAGCTTTTGTTTAATGGAAGCACAGCCCCCAACAAAAAACCCGCTATTTCCTCCTCTTGCAAAGAAAATGTTACTCAGTTCACATTTGGAACTGATGAATTCCTGTCATTGTCAATCTGTATGTAGCTTCAGAGCCTCAGCTTCCCCTGAGAACAGCAAAGTGAAAACTAGTCAGTGTATGTCAGTGTTCAGTCATGCTTTTCAAAAGCCGAAGAGTAGAACTGAACCTGAAAAAGACTCTATTTTACTTTCTGTCTGTTTGGCTGAATTACAAGGAAGCAGGCATTAGGAAAAGGACTTGAAAATGGAGGCTGAGTGAGAAGGTAGCTAACAACTTTTTGCTGCAGTCTGAAAGCAGAGGGAGGGTCAGAATAATCTAGGCCAGGCCTACACTAAAGAAGAGGGTTGAATTAAGATATGCAGCTCTAGCTACATCGATTACATAGCTGGAGTAGACATACCTTAATTTGAACTTTCTCCGACTCTCCAAATGCTCTGGTCAACTTCCCTTACTCCTCGTGAGGAGTAGGAGTACTGACATTGATGGGGGCATCGTCCGAGTTTGATTTAGCAGATGCCCTAAATCAGACTGCAGAAGATTGACTGTTGCATCATCAATCTTCCTGTAGTGAAATTGTCCCTAGACATAGCTCTATCACAGAAGCCAGGAGGTTCTGAGGGGGGCGTTATAGCACATACACGCCTGGAGAAACGAGGAGACTGTGGTTGAGGTATGGTGGGAACCAAGATCTGTAAAAACTTACCTGCAGTATAGTAAGGAAGTAAAGATTTTTTTCTTGAGAAACATTAGACTCTGCCAGCAGACTAAATGTTTTTAAATTGAAATCCTATGTAGTCATTGTCTGGAAAATTAAATTGTAAAATGCTACATTTAGAAGTGTTTAGTTTCTTGCTGTAAGATAGGTATTTTGAGCACTTAAAAAATCTCTTTGCGGTCACTTGATAATGAGTAGGACATCTTCATGTTACCCTTCTATTTGTGAGCCCATTGATGGCTAATGGACTGATTCTGGAGCCACAGACCTTATCACAAAAGGGTCAGATGTTGGTAGCTGGAGGTGGGGCACGAGGCAGTTCTTGCCTCTCTTTTCGTCTTTGCTAAATGCTATATTTAGAAGTACTTAGTTGCTATAGGATGGGTCTTTTGAGCAGTTAAAATACTGGTAATATAATAAGGAAGCTGACTGAAGTAGCAAAAACAAGATGATGAAAACTTTATAGTAAAATTACTCCTGCTAAAATAGGACAAGCTGGGATGGCAGGTAACATCATGATGAAGCCTTATTTTGATATTGGTGCTTTGCCCTTTATATTTTGTATGAACTTCAGATGTTGTCAGTCAGCCATGTGAATTTGAGAGAGCGGGTGATGGCTTTAACTGTGATGGTGACAGAATTTTGCAGATCTGAAGAAATGAGTCTGTCCCATGAAAGGTCATCACCTAATAAATTATTTTATTAGTGTTTCAGTGTTACAGGACTGCTTTTTTTGTTTTGTGAATATACCTACTAACAAGGCTACCTCTGGGTGATGGTGACAGCGTTCAATGCATAGACGCTAATAGGGAAATTTACATGCCAATTGGAGGGGGGAAAAAAACTAATAGGAGTGAGACTGAAGTCATTGTAACAGCAGATGCTGGAGATTGACATATGATTATCCAAATAACCAGTTACATTCTGTTTAGACTTCTCATTTTTGTTCTCATTAATTAGTACAATACTATTTGGGTTTCGCGACTCAAACAGAATATTTATTTTTTTTGTGGAAATATTTCTTTGTGACAGCCCATACTTTTGAGCTTATACCACCTGAGCCTTTTTGTGAAAGAAAAACGGACTTTTTGTGCTTGACTTCTGAATTTGTGTGTCTTGCTTCATCTACATAAATTGTTAAACTCTCTTTATTTTATATTATGATTTCCGAGATCCATGAAAAACGGCTTTAGTTTAACTGGCTTATCTTGAAGAAGTAAAAAATCAGGATTTATCAGCTGATCCTGCTAAAATAGTAATATGAAGAAATATTGAGAAATCGAGGTGAATTTGGGCTTCATAGCTAATTGGCTTATCTTGAAGATATATCTCATAACTGCATATGCCAGAAGGATAAATTTAAGTTACACATTTATCAAGAGCCTTAGACTTCTTTCATCTTTTTCCTAATTAACACGTTGCCAAGCACTGCCCTTGACATTATACTAAATCTATCTTGCTTTAAATAGAGGCTCAGGACAGGTGTGCATTACAGCTCTAGTACTTTGAAGAAACTCTGCCATGAGTCCTCTATGAGCTCCATGCCAGTCCCAAGTCTGGATGAAGGAGGAGGGTTGGTCAGATGTGTGTCGATGCATTGACCGTCAAACAATACAAATGAAATCTGATGCCAGTACAATTAAATGATAAAAGATTTTGGCTCAGGTGTAGCCCAGATAAACAAGGTCCGCAATACCAATTGAGCAATCAGGGTTGGGTGGATAAGTTGGCTACTGAAGGAAAATTACAACTAACACACATCCTGTTGTTAGCTGATGGCTGGGTGATGAGTGGTCTGTGCGCCTAATTACATCCAAGTCTTTGACTGCTAGGACTGACAGTCCCTTTGCAGCGGGCAGCCAGAATGGCTGACTGATGCCCCAGAGAGTCACCCAAGTCATTAACTGCTAGGACAGGCAGTCCCTTCTCAGCCGGCAGCCAGTGTGGCTGACGGGTGCCCCAAATGTTGATGTAGAGAGCTTATTTCACCTGAGTCTTTAATTGCTAGGACAGACTGTCCCTTCGCAGAGGGCAGCCAGGGAGGCTGACTGGTGCCCTAGGAGTCTGACCCATGGAGGTGACATGACTCAGCGCTCAGCTTTTACTGCACCTTACCACTGGCCAGGCTGATATAGCCAAATGGCTAAGGTTCTCTGTTCTGTGTTCGGCCGAGTTACAGTAACTGGAAGGAGTCAGGCTGAAAGCTTAAATGGTTACTATTTATTAAAAGGCAGAAATAAGAATCTTAGTGGTTACAAGGTTATTGCTCTGTCTTAACTACTGGTAGGATGATACATATGGTATACCAATTAGATTACAAATGAAAGTTACACATTTGAGGACAAAGCGCCTCAGTTTACAGAGCTCTTACTATTAAATGTGCACAAAGTACATTACAGGTATAATTCTCACCCGTGTCCTTTGACTCTGGCATAGCCAGTGTCTGCCACTCAGTCCCTCAGGAAGAAGTGGTGCAAGGAGGGACCTCATGAGGCAAAGACCTTACCTGACCGGCAGGTACAGGTAATTGGAGCTCCGTTAGAGTGGGCTGCTGGGCCCATCTTTATACCCTTTGGGTCACGCACACTCTTCCTTATCTGTTAGATGCCAATTATGCTGGTTGACCTTTGTGATGCCAGTTCTTACAAGGGAGTTGCAACTTAATTAACACTTGTAAGATAAAGGTAACTAAATCATTAAGGCAGGACATTCTTTTTGTAGGGGTGCAAGATTCCCCTCCTGGGAGAACTGTGTAGGTGTATCAATTAGCAGTACCAGCCAAGGGCAATTTAAGGTCCTGTGGTCATCAGCTGGCTTGTTAGCCCTCTTATCTGTGTTCTTCCATTTTCCAGGGTCATGACTGGGGCAGCACATCCTGTGTTCTTGAAGCATCAAAGACTGTGCTTGAGATAAGCCCATCTGTGCTTTCAAGCATTCTAAGACTGTGCTGTTTTCTTCTTTGTCCTTTGTGCTCTGAGGCACCTAAGCGAGGCAAGATGGAATAAAGCAGGGGGATTCTGTCTGGCTACACCTGTCCATTGGAACATGGAAAGTGCGAACACTGTGGGCAACTGGAAAATTAGAGGTGTTTCGGAAGGAGAAGGAGAAATACCGATGCAATATGCTTGGACTGGCAGAGATGCATTGGACGGTATCAGGAGAAAGATGCGGTTGTGAAGTCATTTGGTCAGGAAACTAAACGAAATATGAAGCTGGAGTTGAATTCCTAGAAGAACATTATTAGGATACAAACGGTTGAGTGCAAGAATGATGGTAGCGAGATTCGAAGCAAAATCCTTCAACATCTCCTTAATTCAGATGTATGCACCCACATTGGACAGTACGGAGGAAGAGATTGGGCCATTCTATAAATACTTGACAAAGACGGTGGAGGAGATACCGAAGAAAGTTGTGTTGATCATTGGAGGAGATTGGAACAGATAATGAAAGTTGGGAGAGAGTCATGGGAAGGTTTGGATATGGGGAAAGGAATGAAAGAAGTGAGAAACTATTAGTTTGCTACAGAGCATGAGATGGTGATTTGCAAAACGAGATTCCAGCAAAAGGACTGTAGAAGGTGCACATGGTGATCAAATGACAGGAAGTCCAAGAACATGATAGATATGATTTTGATAAGAAGAAGATGGATAACATCGGTATAGCAGGGACGAACTTTCTAAGGAGCGGATATAGACTCAGACCACAGTCTAGTGATCGCAAATGTCAAGATAAAACTCAGAAGAAAACGTAAGACAGTTTAAGAAAAGAAGAGACGTGGCGAGGCTATGTGAGGAAGAAACGGGATACATACAGAGCAGTGCTCAAAGAGAAGATTAAGAATATTGCCACAGAGAAAGACCTAGATAAGAAAGTTGCAGGAATAGCCATCACTATAGAAGAGGCAATTGAGCACAATGTTCCAGAAGAAGAAAAGATCAATAAGAAGTGGATTACCCAGGAGGCGCTGAAGTTCGCTCAAGAGAAGAGAGCGTTGAAGATCAGAAGAGATGTTTCTGAGATGGCAGAACAGCAATATAGGCTGAAATGCAATGAGGTAAGGAAAGCAGCCAGAAAGGAAAAGGAGGAATGGTTAGAGGAGCAATGTGAATCTATAGAGAGATATTACGGTGAATGTAAGACCAGGGAGGTGTATAAGACAGTTAAGAATATTAATAGGAAGTGGCAACCGAAGCAGATGGCGATCAAATATAAGAATGAAGAAGTGCTCATGAAAAGGGAGAAGATTGTGCGGCGATGGATGAGATATTGCACCAATCTATATAAAGCATAGTTGGACCCCAGTGTCTTGAAGGGACTGACTGAAGAACTGAAAGAGAGATCTCCACCAAGCATTGAGAGCAAGACTGATATTTCAAAGGAGGTAGTAGAAAAAGCAGTAGAAAATGACTAAAGAACAACAGGAGCCCTGGAAATAAGGTCATGGAAAAGATGATCAAATACAGTGGAGAAAGCATGATTAAGGACATACACCAGCTATGTAATATAGCATGGAAAGAAGGGAAGGCGCCTAAGGAATGGACGAGGTCTGTGCTAGTGACAACACCCAAGAAAGGAAGTACACTGGAGTGCAAGAACGACAGAACAATTGCCCTAATGAGTCATCTAGGCAAGGTGCTGATGATGATACTGACTGAGAGACTAAGATCGCAGATAGAAGAATATATAGCAGACGAGCTAGCAGGGTTCAGAAAAGATAGAAGTACCATACAGCAGATACTAGCACTAAGACTGATAGTGGGGAAAAGCTCGATGAAAGAACAAGAATGTATACAGTTGCTTTGTTTTTTTTTTTTTTTTTCAAAAGGCATTTGACAGTATAGATCAGAAAGTGACTTGGCTGGTATTGGAGTTGTACAGAATGGATAGCAGAGTGATATGGTTGTTGAGGGATATCGGTGACAATGCAGAGGCAGCGGTTAGACAATGCAGGGAGTTGGGAAGTTGGCTTAAAACAAGTGGAGGAATGAGACAATGCCAATATCCAAAATCCAATATTGCCAAGTATCTTCATTGCACATCTGGAGAAAGCGATGGACAAGATCAAGGCAGAGGTATAGGGGATATCTTTGCACAGGCAAGGAATTAACTTGAGGTTCGCGGATGATATAGTTATCATTGAGGAACATGAGGAGAAGCTAGCGAAAACGGTGCAAGTGTTAAATGAAAAAGGGAAGTGGTACGGACTGATTATGAACATTGATAATACAAAAACAATGGTATTTGGAGATAAGGAAGTAGGAAGGAAGATCAGTGTCGATGGTATTGAACTAGAAAATGTAGAGAAATTCACATATCTGCGGAGCAACATAACATATGATCTAGGCTCTAAGAGGGAAACAGCGACTAGAATAGCGGAAGCAAAGCGAGTTTGGAGGCGATGGAAAAGCAAAGCATTTAGCTTAAGAATGAAGCTGAGCATGTTGAAAATGTGTGTATTCAGCAGCATGTTGTACGGATGCGAGACATGGGTGATAACGAAAGATTCGAAAAGAAGAATATTGGTGTTTCAAGGGAGTCGATTATAGAAAGATTCTGAGAATAGGATGGATGCAGAAAGTCGCCAATGAAGAATTATATAGAAAGATAAAGCCTAAAGAGAACCTGCTGCAGAAGGTTATAAAAAAGAAGCTACAACAATTTGGGCGTATTTGCAGAATGAGCGATGAATGAAAAATCAAGACCCTGGTATTTGGCATAAGGGACTGTTCGAATAGGAGAGGCAGACCCCACAGAGAGCGGATAGATGATGTAGTAGATTGGTGCAGAGCTAGTCTACAGAAACTAAACCACTCTGCACTGGATAGGGAAAGACGGAAGGAAATAGTGAGAGAGGCATCAGACCCAAATAGGCGCGTTGCCCATGGTTATTGATGATGATGATACTTTGAAGAGACTTCAAGCTGACCTAGGGAATAAGGGAAGGAAAGGAGGTCGTTATCCTGTCAGCTCATTCTACCTCTGTCAGGAGAAGCTCTCCTGCCAACATGATGCAGTCTACACAGTGGTGTAAGGTCAGTATAATTTCGTTGCTCAAGGGGTGATTTCACATCCCTGAGTGATTGCTTTATGCCAAAGTAACTGTGTAGTGTAGATGTGGCTTCTGGTAATTGATCAATGAGTGCAATATTTAAGTGTCTCTTTGCAGTAGAGCACTATAAGTTGATTTCTGGCATTGACCTGAGTGTTAAAAAATGGCATATTACTGTGCCATAAAACTATTCAGCATTAATACAGACTACCTGTTTCAGGAGGGACTGTTATAATGACATAAATATTTTCTTCATAAGGTGGTTAGCTGTTCTGTTCAAAGAACTTTCTGTTATTTTTATGCTTGATACAGAAACAACTAAGGTAGTGCAGTCCATTTTTTCCTTTTTGCTTAAAAATGCTTTAAATCCTCTACCTATGTATGATTTTAATTTATATTTTAGATCTAAATACTGTGTGATCTAATTCCAAAAATACTTCAGAAGCAGGACTTTGTTTCTTGAAGCTTCCCTCAAAATACAAGTTCTCTTAAGTCTAGGTTGGTTTCCTGGAGCTTCGTTTTATCACACAGAACAGTCTTACAGAAACCAGACTGATTTATTAACAGAATGACATCCATTTTCTTGTGATTCTTGGTCATCTCTCTCTGATCTAAACACTGTTCTATTTTGCTGGTATGGCCTCCATTGGAGAGGGGTGCAGGGCCTGGAGATTGGGGCAGGTGCAGGTTTGTCTGTCCCCGACACTCTCCAGTCAGAGCGAGGAACGCAGCAAACTGTGAACTTTCCACTTGCTCCCTAACCAAAGGGGAACAGGCAGCAGTGTTCCTGTATGAATTGTTTGGGTTGGGGTGGGGGAGGAGCTTCAGCCCCACTCCCCACCCTTAAAGGCACCTGAGAGGGTGGGAGGCTCAGAGCAGGGGCAGCCCTGGAGCAAGGTGGAGGGCAGGTAGCCCCTTTCACCTGCCCTCTGTCTCTTATCTGTAATATTTTGTGAGAAGTAATCCCATTCAAGTCTCATCCCATTTTTCCAGGCACAACCAAGCTCTTAACTTGTCTTAAGTTTTAAGAGGAAGCTGTACGCTGAATTTGGTGGTCTTAGTTCTAGCCATGTAGTAGGAGTTCTTGAACAAACAACAGACGGACTCTAAAATATATAATGGCTATGAGAGCACAAGGAGGGTGCATGCATGGCCCTGACCAGCAATGCTGGAAAAAAATCAGTTTTGCGTATGTGCACCTTTGCAACATCAGTGTAGATTCCAACCCAAGAACTACAGTGATTATTCTTACTGCTTAATGCACAAAGGGGTGTTTGTACTGTGCTTTGCTAGCTACTTATGCTTCCTTGGTCTCTTCATTGCCTTCTCTGTTTGCTATTCTGTTGTTCCTTTCATCCTGCTGCCTCAACATTGGCAGCATCTCTCATCTAGTACTACAAGTAAGCTGCTTGTCCTTCAAGAAGCTCCCACTGCTTCTGGCTGGATTTTCCCCTTCAGTCATGTGACTCTGTTTCCCTTTAATCCTACGCATATTGCAATATATCACTTAATTTCTAAACAGGAGCACAAATAACATCTTGTTAGTTGCAAGGATGTATTTTCAGTGTGAAATGCAGTTCAGTCACGTTTGCAATGCAATATTTCTTCCCTACAGATGTTTTTGTCTTTATTAGTTTTAATTTAGATTGTAAGATCTGTGGTAGGAATCTTGTCTTAAATGGCTGTAAAGCATTTACAACAAGGAAACACCGAGCACAGTTGACCACTTGAAGTTTTAAATCTTTTACTGTAAAACAATGTATTGGGGGGGGGCGGGAATCTGAACTACTTATACCCTTTACATGGGTTCTAAATTAACTGTATCAGCTCAAGGAGGAGATCTTGGCATCACTGTAGGCAAGCCACTAGAAAACCTCTGGCCCGCTTGCTGCTGCAGTAGAGAAGAGGGGACTAAATAAGTTGCGTGAAGAATAGAATGGCTAACGATCCTGTCTTTAAAATGATGTGCAGCCTTATCTTGTTCCCTGTGTGTGGTAGTGGTCACTTCATATTTAAAAAAAAAATTACCATACTAGAGGGTGTTTGGAGAGGAGTGACGTGACCATGAACATGGAAATATTTGTACGAAGAGATATTGGAAAGAATGACTTCTTTCCTTAGAAAGGAGATTGAGAAGGGACATGGAAAAAATTAAAAGGTAAGAAATTCAGAATCATAAAAGAAAATACCTCACCACTATGTGTCTATAGTAATATCTTATCTTTTATCAAACCAGTCTCTTTGGTGAGAGAGCCAACCTTCGGGGAACTTCATTTGTGACTTTTTTTTTTTTTTTAATATCCTGTGTGAATCTCAGCCCAGTTACCATATTGCCCCATACTGGCTGTATTGCAGGTGTAAGGTGTGAAGTCATCTTCCTTTTGCCTTTGGTTGGTTTTCATGTTCCAGTTATCAATGAGTTATGGCAGTTGTGTAGGATGAAATGGCAAAAGGCTGTCCCCATTCCCCAGAGACAGCTGGGTCAGCAGAGAAAAGATGTGGGGCCAAGATTAGGATGAAGTGTTATCCTATTTGTGTATAGGGAAGTGCCTCAAGAATCAGTAGGGTTTGCCCATTTCATCTTCTACAGACAAAAAGTGAGGGCACTCTTACATCTCATCAGACTCCTTGGAAGGGAACGCCTGAGACAGAGGGTGAGCCTGTAACCAAATATGTGCACAGTAAGAATTCAGGTGAGAATTAAATGACTGAATGAAAGTGGTTCAGATTAATCTCAGGAATGGTTTGTCTTGCACAAGCATGTTGATTATGTCATGCCTTTTTAATGCTCTTCTGAATTGGAGGATTTGTGTTAGTGCTTTTCCTGGTGGAAAAAATACAAAACATACAAAAATTGTGGGAGTGACCTTTTGAAGTGATGAAGGAGGTGACTGAATGTGTATTTGTCAAAAGACCTCAGTAGTGCTGCCCACGTCTCATAAACAGGCTTATAGTTTATCACAGCAGAAAAGCAATAGTAGACATAATTTGTTGTGTTGAAGAGGAAACTGAGCTTCCAACTTCATTGATTTGATGTCTGAATGGCAAGATGACTTGAAGGCGCTGAGTTATGCAGTAAATAAACACACACAGAAAGGGCTGAGATACTTGATATACTGAAGAGCCACAAATAAGTTTTCTGTAGCAGGCCAGGAAGATGCATGATCAGCCATAAAATTGACACCCGAAGTCCTCAGCCTGCATCCAGCAAAGATGCTTATACCATTGACATGATGTAAAAATAAATCTGTATAGCTATACAGAGCATGCTGAATTTGTGGTGGTTAAAGAATCTGATACAGCTCTTTGACATCACCCGTTGTGCTCATCCCCAAGAAAGACAAAACTGTATGATTTTTATGGTCACTGTTTGAAGACTGAATTCATTCACTGTTCCGAATGTTTATCCAATGCCTGGTATTCATGTTCCTTGCTTGATATTTTAAACAAAGCAAGATATCGTGGCACATTTGACTTTGTATAAGGATATTGGCAGATTCCTTTGCATTTTGAAGCACAGAAATCTGCTTTCATTACTTATAGTGGACTTTATGAATTCGAAATGCTACCATTGGAGTTCATTAATGCAGGAGCCCCTTTTCAGAGTCTGGTCAATCAAGTGTTAAAGGGATTATGAGACTTTGCAAACTTGCATGGTTGAGAATAGTGCTGTTTAAAATCTCTTCATCTGATCACAGGGAACACTTTGGAACTGTATTGTCCTAATTCAGAGACATGGCTGACTTTAAAAGCCTCCAAGTGTAAAATAGGAGCAGAAAATATATATTTGGGTCTTTGAATAGTGGGTGGTCATTTTTTCATAAGCCACTGAAATGGACTGAAACCAACAAGTAGCTTCTGCCTTTCATAAGTGTGGTTAATTACTACCACTGATTTGAGTATGGTTTCAGTGAGGTAGCTACAGTCACAGATTTTGTGTAAAAAGACAAAGTGAAACAAAGTTGCATGGACAGTTGCCTGCAAAGAGGGTTTTGATAAGGTAAAGAAAATCTTCTCTGAAAGTGAATTCTGGCCAGCACAGATTTTGCCATGGTATTTGAACTTTCAGGTCAGACATGGCATCAAAACAGTGCCTAATCTGTCAGGGTAAAGTAACAAAACACACTATTGCTTTCTTAAGCAAGAAACCGACCCCACTGATAACATTCCTTTTACATGACAGAGTAATTGTTTATGCCCCAGTGTGAGCGCAGTCAAGTAGTTACAGCCCTGTCTTTTAAACAAGAAATTCATGGTACTAATTGATCATTCTTTACTAGTCCGGCTACACAAAGCCAAATGGATTGTAACTCTAAGCTACTGTGCTGCAGCATCACGTTCTAAGAATATGACATGGAGATAGAAAATATTGTAACCAATATCCAGTCTGGGAAGGAAGGTTCTCACCAACTTGCAATGGTTTAGCCCCAGAGTGGGGAACCCTCAACCTACGATCCAGTTCTGAACTGCGGCTTGTCTGGATCTGGACTCTGAGGCTCAGGGCTCCCCTCCATAGCATCCAGCCAGTGATGGAATTGAGAGTTTTGAGCCCTGAGCCTCACGGCTGGATGCCGTGAAGGGGAACCCTGAACCTTACAGGCCAGATCGGGCAAGCAGACTGTGGGCTTGGCTGGGGTGCAAGAAGTGGCTCTTTGCTTCGCTGCTGTTTTCCCAGTTGGGAGCAGGGAGGGGAAGCAGCAGTTGCCTCAGCAGCCTGCACAGAGACTTTCTACTGCTGCTCTGATTGGCTAGAATTCCAGCCAATCAGAGCAGCAGGAGGAAGTTCCTAGGAGTGGGAGGGAGGGGACACAGAGCCACGTGCCTTTGGGGTGCTGCAAAGGTGAGCTGCACCCCTGTTGCCCAGACACTGTGCCACCAGACAGCTCCAGTGCCCCCTTCAGATGTCACGTATCGGAGGGGTAGCCATGTTAGTCTGGATCTGTAACAGCAACGAAGGGTCCTGTGGCACCTTATAGACTAACAGAAAAGTTTTGAGCATGAGCTTTCGTGAGCACAGACTCACTTCATCAGATGCTGCATCTAATGAAGTGAGTCGTCTGTGCTCACGAAAGCTCATGCTCAAAACTTTTCTGTTAGTCTATAAGGTGCCACAGGACCCTTCAGATGCTGACTCCCCACTGCCTTCCTGCCCCCACACTCTCCCATCCTGATTTCCCCTTGCCCATACCTTAATCTCTCCCTTCCAGACACCATCCCCCAAATCCTCCTGCACCCTTCTTCTCACCTATACCTACAACTACCTCCTGCCCAGATCGGCCACCCTTCCTCCCACTCAGACCCCCCCAGTGCCCAGAACCCATAGTAGGGTACTACATCAGTGAGGTGTGAGTGTACCCCTTCCTCCCTTTGGGCATCTTACTTCTGTGGCTTCAGACTGATTTGTCTACAGGTCAGTGGTCCCTGACCTGAAAAAAGTTCCCCACATCTGGTATGAGTCTAAGCACCCCTGTATTCATATCAATGCAGCAGTGAGTAGGATATTTATACGAACTGTGCCTTGTGAGGTATCATCTGAAAACTGATACTGCACTGGTCAGTAATATCTGTGAAATATGGCAGTGGTGCATGTGGAGTCAGAGACGTCCTCTGATATCTCTTTTAAGTTGGTATTTGAAAATGGCAGAAAAGTATCTGACAAAGTCTTGAGTACAAATGAAGCAAGGCAACTAGTGTTGGTGGAATTGCAGTTTACATATGTGGTAATCAGAACCATTAGTGTTCACAAAGGGCTGAGGGAATCCACCTTTCAGGATCAGAAAAGCTGGTATTTGCTTTTCTAACAAGGATTGTTCTCAGATAGAAAGAATGAAGCTATCTTTACTAAAAGATAACACAGCCTTCAAGATAATAAGGGAAGGAAGTAATGACTCAGCTATCAGTGGGGGATGGAAACAGCATCCTTAAGAAGCTTCTGGGTTCTTGAAGCAGTGTCAATGCACGTTCAAATATATGCTTTCCAAAAATTTATTTTCTGGATTATAAAGGGGGGCAGTGAATTTGAGTTATCTTTCACCTAAGACAAGATGGCGAAACCAGTACCTCGAATTTCTGTGGAAAGGTGCTGACTGAGAGACAGTCATGCTGGACCAAGAATAATTGGTGAATGAAACATCTCAGAAGCCTGTCCCTTGCTAGATACTGTTTGACTTTTCAGTGTGCTTTCACTTATTTGCTTGTAACATTCATATATTTCTTGTGCTTGACATCACTTCATGTATGTCCTGTTGATAATTTTTTTTTTATTTTGATATAAACCAACTCAGTTTTGTCTGAAACTCCACCATGAAGCTTGTAGGGTTTCCATGCCAGTCCCAAGCCTGGATGAAGGAGGAGGTTTGGTCAGATGAGTGACAATGCACTAACCATGAACCAACAATACAAACGAAATTTGATGCCAGTATGACTAAATGATAAAAGGTGCTGGCTTGGACGTCGTCCAGATAACCAAGGTCTGTGACACCAATCCAGTAATTGGGTTTGGGTTGATAAGTTGGCTACCAAAAGAAAATTACACCTAACGCATATACTGTCAGTAGGAATGTGGAATGTCTGAACACTATGGGTGGCTGGTAATTAGAGCTGCTTTGGAAGGAGATGGAGAGATACCAATGTGATACACTTGGACTGGCAGAGATGGGTTGGATGGCATTGGGAGAGATGTGCGGTTGCAAAGTCATTTGGTCAGGGAATGAAACAAAGCATGAGGCAGGAGTCTGATTCCTTCTTAGCAAAAGAGCTAGAGGAGCAGTGTTAGTATACAGACTGGTGAATGCAAAAATGATGGTAGTGAGATTTGAAGCAAAAGGGTTCAACATCTCAGTCATTCAGGTGTATGCACACTTGTCGGATAGTACAGAGGAAGAGATTGACTTGTTCTATAAAGACTTGACAAAGATGCTGGAGGAGATACTGAAGAGAGGTGTGTTGATCATCGAAAGAGATTGGAATGCGAAGGTCAGACTAGATAATGAAGGTTGGGAGCGAGTCATGAGAAGGTTTGGATATGGAGGAACAAACGAATGAGGTGGGAAAGTACGAGAGTTTGCTATGGTGCATGAGATGGTGATCTGCAACACGAGAGGCCAACAGAAGGACTGTAGGAAGTGGACATGGCGATCGAACAACGGGAAGTCCAAGAACATGATAGATATAATCTTGGTAAGAGGGTGGGTAACATCAGTACAGCAGTGCCAGACTTTCCAAGGAGCAGCTATAGACTTGGACCACAGTCTAGTGATCGCAACCATCAAGATAAAACTCAAGAGAAAGCATAAGACACAGTTTAAGAAAAGAAGAGACGTGATGAGGCTAGGCAAGGAAGAAGTAGGGAATGTGTACAGAACAGCACTGGAAGAGAAGATTAGGAATACAGCCACAGAGACAGACCTCAATAAGAGAGTTGAAGGGGTAGCCACAGTGATAGAGGAGGCAATTGAGCAGACTGTTCCGGAAGAAGAGTAGATCAATAAGAAGTGGATTATGCAGGAAGCACTGAAGTTGGTCCAAGAGAGGAGAGTGCTGAAGATCAGAAGGGATATTTCTGAGAGGGTGGAACAGCAATAGAGGGTGAAGTGCAATGAGCTAAGGAAAGCAGACAAAGTGTAAGGCAAAATGGTTAGAGGAGCAGTGTGAAGACAGTGAGAGGTATTATGGTGAATGTAAATCCAGGGAGGTGTGTACAATGATTAGCAATATTAATAGGAAGTTGCAGCTGAACCAGATGGCAATCAAAGACGGGAATGAAGAGGTGCTCGTGAACAAGGAGAAGATTGTGCAGTGATGGACAAGATATTGCACCCATCTATACAAAACAGTGTCTCAGAGAGACTGATCGAAGAACTGAAAGATATATCTCCACTGAGCATTGAAAGTGAGACAGATACATTGAAGGAAGCAGAAAGAGCAGTGAAACAACTAAACAAGAACCCTGGAAATAATAAGATCGTGGGAGAGATGATTAAATATGGTGGAGAAAGCATGATTCAGAAAGTACCCAGTCTGTGTAATATAGGCTGGAAAGAAGGGAGGGCACCTAAAGGATGGACAAGATCCATGCTAGTGACAGTGCACAAAAAAGGAAGTGCATTGTAGTGCAAAAACTACATTTGCTGTAATGAGCCTCCTAGGCAAGGTGCTGATGATGATACTGACTGATAGAAGAACATTTAGCAGACGAGCAAGTGTGGTTCAGGAAAGATGGAAGTACCATACAACAGATATTGGCGTTAGGATTGATAGCGGAGAAAGCTCGATAAAAGAACAAGAACAGCTGCACGTGCTTTGTTTATTTTTCATAAGGCTTTTGACATTATAGATCTGAAAGTGACTTGGGCTGTGTTAGTCATATGGAGTGGATAGCAGACTGATACAGTTATTGAAGGATGCCTATGTCAATGCAGAGGCAGCAATGAGAACATGCAGAGAGTTGGAAAGTTGAGGTACAAATAGAGGTATGAGACAAGGAGGTCCGATATCACTGGGTATCTTCATGCATCTAGAGAGAGCGATGGACAAGATCAAGGGAGAGGTAGAAGGGATATCTGTGCACAGGGTGAGACTTAACTTGAGATCTGCAGATGATATAGTTATCATTAAAGAAGGTGAGGAGAAGGTAGTGAAAATGGTGCAGGTGCTAAACGAGAAGGGGAAGCAGTACAGACCGATTGTGAACATCGATTAAAAACAATGGTATTTGAAGATAAGGAAATAGGAAGGAAGATCAGTGTATATGGGATTGAGCTAGAGAATGTAGAGACGTTCACGTATCTGGGGAACAACGTGACGTAAGATCTAGACTGTAAAAAGGAAATAGCGACTAGAATAGCAAAAGCAAGAGCAAGTTTGAAAGCGATGGATAAGGTCTGGAAAAGCAAAGTGATTAGCTTAGAAATGAAGCTGAGCATTTTTTTGAAAATGTGTGTATTCAGCAACATGTTGTACAGATGTGAGACTTGGGTGATAATGAAAGATTCAAAGAGAAGAGTATTGGTGTTCAAGAGAAGTTGTTATGGAAAGATCCTGAGAATAGGAGGGTTTCAGAAGGTCACCTGCGAGGAACTATGTAGGAAGATGCAGCCAAAAGAGAACCTATTGCAGAAGGTTATACAACGCAAGTTACAGCTATTTGGGCATATTTGCAGAATGAATAACAAACGAAAAATCAAGACCCTGGTGTTCGGCATAATGGATGGTTTAAATAGGAAAGGCAGACCTCTCAGAGAATGGGTAGATTGGTGTGGAGCTAGTCTACAGAAACTAAGGCACTCCGCACTGGACGAGGAAAGAAGGAAGGAAATCCGTGAGAGAAAGAAAGTAACTAATGGGTTACTAATGGGTTCAGACACCAATGGGTGCTCAGCCCATGGAGGAGGAGGAGTGTTGTCTGAACAGATGTAATTAACTCTTGTTAATGTATTGTTGGGTGTTTATAACTTTAAAGAAGCAAGTGTATTTTTTTGCATCTGATGAAGTGGGTCTTTGCCCTCAAAAGCTTATGCTCCAAATTATCTGTTAGTCTATAAGGTGCCACAGGGCTTCCTTTTGTTACTTGTGTGAGTGGTCCAGAAGAGAGCTGGATGCTTTAGGGCAGATTGTTTTGGGGGGGTGGGATTTTGGAGTGTGTTGAAGTCACTTGACTAGTACTAACCAAGGCTAGTGGAGACCAGAGTGTGTATGTTGTAGTGTAATAAGCAGGTTGCTGAAGTCAGAATTACAGAACCTGGTGCTGTTTATCATATGCACAGTGCATTCTTGTGTGATGGCTGGGAGCATCCAGATCAAAGAGCCACCACTGCAGGCATCTTAAAGCATCCTATACAGCTGCCCACTGGTCTGGATTTTACGTAAAAACATGACCACCACATGCTGGACACTGTTTTCTCAGACCATACCCACGCAGTTCCAAGGAGTAAATGTTAAACTTGAGTACTGTATCTGAAAATGTCTTCCTTAATTAACTTTGTTTAATGAATATAGCAAACTTAACTGCTCCACTCTGCTTTTGTTACTTTCTTTGCCCTTCCTTCTTTCACTCTACCTTTCTTTACAAGATCCCCATTTTCCTACTTTCTCTACCTCTCCATTTGGCAGACTTCTTGGTAGTGATAGAAAAAATGTATTCATTTTGAATGTGTTTGGCTAATAGCTCTAATTTCCATTTTATGTTTTGCAATACTCCATTTATCTGAATCCCTATTAACCAGGTTATCTCATTATTGGAATCCCTTCCTTGTTTCCCAGCATGGTTCAAAGTACGTGGTGGGATACTGAGGTCCAGATGGGGCTGTGCAGAGACTCCAGGTCTGGACTCTGGTCTGTCCTATCTTCCAGGACTGCAGCCTCCCCTTGTACCAGAAGGGATCAGGTGTCACTGCTCTGTGGCAATTCAAAGAGGTCTCTGCAGCCCTTCTGGCATGGGAGTGAGTGGAGGCATAGCAGCAGAGCTGGAGAGGGCTCCCTGTGCAAGGCCTGGTGGGAGGAGAAATCTTTCCCTTTACTGGAGAGGCCACTACACTTCCGAATAGTTAAATGCCTCCTGCCATCTCAGTTATCTAAACTCCTGATCATGCAAATAAAATCCCTGTCTCTGTGAAATTGGATATTGATGTGTATTGAATATATATTCCAAAAATAGTGGAAAAATAAGACATGATTGTATAATTTGACTGTACTAGATTGTGCGTGGGGTCAAATTAAGGGATGGTGGTAGGTCCTGCTGTGAGTGCAGGGAATTGGATTTGATGACCCCTGAAGGTCCCTTCCAGCTCAGTGAGAGAGGTATATCTCCATATATTTATTTTAGTTATTTATAGCATGTTCAACCTTAATTCTGGCAGAGCCAAACTTTAGAGCGTGTGACTTTTCAAGCTTAATTTTCTTTTGAGTATTTTAAATAGAATTTTCTAGATTTTATGGGAGAAATTTTAAAACAAAACCTAAATTCCATGTGAAACCTCCTTGACACCCTAATTGCTCGTTGGTGAGTTTGAATCTTTTGCTCTACCTTATCAGACCTCTGCTGTTTGATGGAGTAACTAGTAAGAGTAATAGGTTGTCATCTATGTATTAGTCCCAACCCCCTCTCCTATTTTTGCTAGAAGGTTTCATAACTGCTTTTTGGTGGAAAAGGAATGGGTGACACTCAGATATTGGGTTTTGTTCCAGGCTTCAGAGGGGAGTAAGCTCTAGTGTAGGGGGATAATTAAATGGGCACACGAACTTGTCGGAAGTGGTACACTATAACAAACTGGTCTGTTTCCTTTAAGGGTAGCCATACTCTGTTGAGAATATGGTCCCTTCTTATTCAGAAGGTGTGGTTCACTAGCTTGGTTATAGTGCCAGGAATTAAGTAGTTACTGCTTTTAGGTGGTAAAACCCATCAGGTAGGTGACACCCCTGAAGTGTAGAGAGCTGCAGACAGTTAAGAACGGTATGCTGCATCAGACCAAAGGTCCATGTAGCCCAGTATTCTGTTTTTTGATAGTGGCCAATGTCAGATCCCCCAGAGGGAAAGAAGAAAGCAGGTAATCAAGTGATCCGTTCACAGCTTCTGGCAAACTGATGCCAGGGACACCATCCCTAGAGAGGGACAGCATCAAGTCAGGACAGGGAGGTACCTTGTTATGTACCCAGAACAGAGACTCATGGGTTGGAGAAATGTGTCTGACTCAGAAGTGACCAAGGACCAACAGAAGCTCTGTGGAGGGGCACTGGAGGCCAGATGTTGTGGAAGGGTCTAGGAATCAGAGTAGGATGACACCTATGAGAGAGACTCTCTCCAAAGTAGCTGGAGTGTGAAGTAGGATTTGCAGAGCTCTTGGCCGTAGGGGAACTGGAAGGGAGCCAGGCGTTTCAAGTCTTAGAACATATGTGAATTTGAGGTCAAACTGCCTGGTGCCTGACTAAATATCCCATTTCCAACCAAGATCTCTTGATGATCTTTCTAAGCTGCCAAAAATGCAAAATATTGGTACTGGTGGTAGCTTTTGCAATAGAATTTTTAGTTATTAAAAAGGAATTGTAACGTTTTGGCCATGTCTACGCTAGCACAAATCTTTGAAATGACTATGCAAATAGCTGTTTCGAAGATTACTAATGAGGCTCTGAAATGCATATTCATCGCCTCATTAGCATGCTGCTGGCTGTGGCTCTTCAAAATTGACGCTTTTCGCTGCCGTGCGGCTTGTCCAGACAGGGGTCCTTTCGAGCCAACTTTGAAATCCCCTTATTCCCATCACCAGAAGTTGTTGGGGTCCTTTCGAAAAGGACCTCTGTCTGGACGAGCCACGCGGCAGTGAAAAGGGGCAATTTTGAAGAGTCACGGCTGGCAGCATGCTAATGAGGTGATAAATATGCGTTTCAGCACCTCATTAGTAATCTTCGAAATGGCCATTTCAAAGATTTGTGCTAGTGTAGACATAGCCTTTAAGAGGTTTTTCTAGGCAGAATATTTAACAGGAAGGAAAAGTGAACAAATTTTAGAGAAGCAGGTTGACATGAAGTATGTTCTGTTCTGTGATCTTATGCAAAAGTATTTGTGACCAAATATTTTGAATATAGTAGTGTTGATGTACTGTGCAGACATTCTAGGACTTGTGGTGCTACTCTAGTTTTTTGGTTTTTCTTTTGGGCAGAATTGTCACATTCATTGTTACCACAGTATCAGAATTAATTTACAGTTGGTTTTCTAAAGATCCAACTGTCCATGCATTCATGTTGATGGAATGGCTTTTTCATTGACAAGTTCTGTGCAAAACTATCGTGTATGAAATCACTATGAAGGGAGTGGAATGTGCAGGTAAACGTTTTCCTGCATTACCGTTCCCTGCCAGCCACAGGGGAGTGCAAATGGCAGTGTATAGAGCTTCCCTCCTGCTCCTTTGCCCCACCCCAGCCAGGCAGGGTCTTTACTGCTGGCTCCCTGTTGCTTCCCCCAACAGCAGGTAGTTAGTGCTTGCGCTGAAGCCATGCGGGGGGCACCAGCACTCATGGACTTTCTGTGGGGTTGGTGTGCTGGTGGAGGGTGGAGAGGGGGTAGCCCCAAACCTCTCAGATTAGATCAAGGCAAGTTAGGGACTGGATCCGGCCTGCAGACTGTAGGTTCCCCATCCTTGCGGTGTGGAGCTGGTCTGGGGAAAAAGAATACAATAAAAGAATACGGATCGTTCTGGAAAAGACGAATTCAGATAACATTAGTCGAAAAGTACTTTTGTTGGCTGAGTTTCTGATATTAAAATGCTTGTAACATCCAAATGATTAGTATTCCTGTTCCCTTTTAAAATTGCAGGCACTAAAAGAAGTATGAAGTTAAAACATATATTGTAAAAATATTCACAGTACCAGCCACCTGACTACTTCTGTTTTAAGCCAGAATTTCCCACCTGCCCCCTTTTTTTTCCTGAGTACTTTGTTGTTTGGTGTATTCATCCAAAAGTTGCTATTTAGCTGGTTCGAACTGCAGTCTTTGTCTGAATAGTAAAGTTGTCATGCGATCTTAAATAGGTATTGTTATTACTAATAGTGTTTGTAACTCAGAGGGATGAGCTTATGTTGAGTTGAGACCATTTCCAGGTAGTTGCTTAATCTGAAGCCTGTGGATAGTTTCCTGCAGAGTTTCCCAATTTTATTTGACCAAGGAACCCGTTTAAACTCAAAAGAATTTTGTCAAACCCCATTCCCAGGCTCTGCCCCCGACCCTCATCTCCCCCCTCATCCGCAGGCCTAATCCCTCTCAGCTCTATATCCACTCCCCTCATCTCCAGGATTAACCTGCCTCAGCTGCAGACTGGCCCCTGGGACTATAACCCATCCATGGCACTGGCTGGGGAGCCTACACTGGGAGGCCACGTGTGCGTGGAGGATGAAAGATGGGCGTGGAACTGTTCCGTTGGCGGGGATGAGCTGACCCATGCCCACTGGAGGGCTGTGTGGGGGGCTGTCTGTGTCTCCCTTCCCTGCTGCTGCTGGAATACTGGAACTAAATTTAATTGGTTTAATGGGCAGACCTCTCCCACTGCCCTGCTGGCTGTTAAACCAATTAAATTTAGTTATACTGTTTCAGCGGTGGCAGAGCAGGGAGCCACAGAGGAGTCAGCTATTGTAATGGCATTTTCTCATGGAACCCTTATTTTCACTTCACAGAATCCTAGGGTTCTGCAGAACACCATTTGGGAAACACTGGTTTAACAGGTGGATAGCAGGCACTATGTTTGTTTAATAAGAACTCATTCAAACACTCTTTTCCCTGTTCCCTCCTCTTCCCTCCACCTGCCAATACTCAAAATCAAATATCTCATCTCAATGTTTTTTTGGATTTTGAATTTGTCATTCTACAGAACACATATCTGAACAAACTGAGCACACAGTGTAGATATTGATGGGTGTGTGTGTGTGTGTGTGTGTGTGTGTAAAGACTTTTTGATACTAGTTACAGACTTAATCTGCTTTTTTCATTAAAAGAAAAGAGCAAGGTTCTTACAGCCATTTTGGCTCTTGAATACAGTAAGAAAATTTATAGAGAAAAGACTAGGAGGGAAGGGAAATATGTGGAGTCAGATCAGAAAGGAGGACTGTTAACTCACTAGATATTGGAAAGAAGTGAGCAGAGTTCTTAAATGTTAGTGGGGACTTAGTTTGCTATATTCGAGAAACGTTTGGAATGCAGGTAGGACATCTCAAAGTTTTGAATAAAACTGTAACTCATTTTAAGTGTTTGGAATTTATGGGTGGTCTCTCCTTCTAACGGTAGTAAATGGGAAGGTTGTTCTGCCCCTTTTATGTGGGTGCTTACTAACATCAGTACACGAATGTCTCCAATTTAATCTGTTTGCAATTTAAACCAGTAATAGGTAACATGTATTGAAATAATTAAAACCACTATTATGTGAAATGTAAACATTGTCTTAAGTATCAAGTAAGCAGATTTATAGTCATCTCAAAGTTTAGAATATGGATTTTTCATGGCAAAGTGTGCAATTGAATTAGTTTTAGTCTGTTGAAGAACAACTGAATATTGGATGCTGTTGTCATAAATAATAATAGTGCCTAAATTTCAATTAAGTCCCTGTTCCAGGCCTCCCATCAGCTTTGTAGCATTACCTCCACTTGGATGTTTCTTTCATGCCCCAGAGGTGTCAAAGAAAACTGAAATTTAAAGACTTGAATGTGTAGCAAGCATGAGGACTATATAGAAATGATTGACATGCCTAGCCATGGATATATTTTTTCCAGATATAAACTAATGGAATCAACATTGATGTTTCATGCAAGATTGTTGGTTGAATTGGCTTGATGGTTGCTGTAGGAATCCAGGTATGAAGAAATGTTTTTCTACTTAATTTGATTCTGTGACTAAAAAGAGACCTATTAAAGCCAAATTTTTAAAGGTAGTGTTTGAAGAATTCACAGTAAGGTGTATTTGCCATTTTTCTGATAATGAAAATAAAATGGAAAAGAGTAGCAAATGTGTAGTCATCCTGACCTATTTATATACTACTGCTACTTAAAAATTTGTTGCAAAAGACGTAACACATCATGCAACCTCAAAGCACAATGTGTGTTTATATGAGGTAATAATATGCTTAAGAAATTTATTTTTTGTTTCATGGAACTTTTGTAGGGTTTTTTTTGGGCCTTTGGCTGGGATTTCTAGTGGGTTTAAAATTTTGCTGAATGGGGGGGCCTAGACTTTGAGAGGATCACCACTCTGGATTGTGCTTTTGTTAGCTCCACTTCCCACCACGTTCCAAGGGTGGGTTAGACCTGGAAGCTTGCCTCTTCTTCCATGAGTATGAACTAATGCATAATGCATGTGTATGAATTTGTGAGGTTTTGGTGGGATTCATCCTCTTTCCAAATATGGTTTTTATTCTCCCTATGAAGGTTGTATGCAGTGTTGTAGCTGTATCGGTCTCAGGGGAGTTACAAATACAAAGCAGACGAGAGGGGCAAGCTTTTGCGTGTACATAGAGCTCTTCTTCAGGTCTCACCCAGTTTGGCTCCCTATGAAGGTTAATTTTTTCATCCCTACATTTAAGAAATTTAATCTCTGGTTCCACCTTAGTTATTTTACCTTTTGAAATGCATTGGTATACAATAAATTGGAAGTTTTTGGTTTGTTTTAAGAGGCTGGCTGAGTGGGGGGGACTAGTTTCCTCTAATTCCCATGTAATGCCTTTAGTCTTCCCTCCAAATTAATTACTCTGTGTAGGAAGATCAAAAGAGCTCTTCCGGGCCACTTTTACAGCTACTACTCCTGAAAATAGTTCAGAGAATTCCTAAGCCTCCAGAGGAGCACCTGCAGCGTGGAAGGCTTGGGGAGGATGGTAGAGAGAAGAATTGCTTTTTAATTAATCTAGAAGATCTACCTGGCATTGCTGATGCCTTTAACTCCTTTTATTTTTTACATAAAATGAAAATGTTTGTGCATCATTTAAATCATTGCTCTGGGGTGAGGCTGGGTATAAGGGGTTTAAGTGTGCAGGTTACATCAGAAGAGTTGACTATCCCAGCCCCTTCTCACTGCAGCAGTTTGGGGTCAGGTGAGAAGCATGTCTCCAACTGCTGCTGCAGTTCCAACAGGCAAAGCTGAGGGAGGGGTGTGTGTGCCCTGAATGGGGAAGATCCAGGTTCGTCTGCCCACTGTGCTCCTCTGCCAGAGTGGGGAGTGCTTCAAACTGTGCACGAATTGCACAGGAGTGAACAAGGGAGAGCCTCAGCCCTCCCCTACCATCCCTGAAGTGCACTTATGGGGTGGGAAGCTTGGGGCAGTCCCAGATGCAGGGGTGGGGTAGAGGCACCCCTTTCACTTGCTTGTTGAATCTGACTCTTTTCTGTGTGCTTTTATGAGAAGCAGTCCCATTCCAGGCACATCCCACATTCCTGGCACAATCATACCCTTACCTCTTTCAAATATATGTATTAGTCAGGAAGCTGGTGGCTGTGTTTTGAGGTTCTAGGAGGACGCATTAAATGTAGTTTTAAGTATTCTTAAGTGGTACCAGTAGATTGCCTGGGAATTCTTCACACTAGAGAGACTTGAGCCTACTTGTAGTGAATCATAGCTTGCTGTGGCATGGGTTTTAAGGCAGCAATTTAGTTGTGTTTCTCATAGGTACTTAGGGCCAAGACTTGAGAGACATAGCTTCAGTTCCTGTTTCTGTTTCAGGCTTCCTCTGTGGTCATTACTGAATTAATCTGTCATTTTCCCCATTTGTAAAATGAGGATAATGCTTTCCTTTCACCAAGTATTGAGAAGAAATTGTTTGTGTAGATGCTTGTGTACTCTGGTAACTGGTGCCATTTAAGTTACCTAGAATATATAGTGGCTGAATGGACAATCATAACTATAACTTTGCTGACATAAGCAGTCTACCAAGCTGCTACGCCCTTCCCTAAGGAAGCTTGGCTTTATTTATTTATTTATTTATAGCTTGTTGGTTTATACTGGCCAAATAACCAAGAACAGACAAGATGGACTTCTCCCTCACTGATACACTCGTGCTCTTCATGGTGCATTGCTGCTGGTTAGAGGAGAATGAAGTCTATAGCTGGCATCTTTCCTGAGTAGTTCAGTGGGTGAGGAACAGCATGCACTTTGCGTAGAGAAAAGAGGTGAAAGTGTAGTTCTTTCAGCATCTTTTAAATGCTCCCTCCATGTAGAGCCGTTGCTCACAGCAGCATGCGATCTCTTCCGTAACTCCATCTGTCCAACTGATTGGCTGAAATGCCAATTGGAACTAAAACACCCGTATTTGTGCCTTCCCCCATGCTGTTGACATGCTTATTTTGCACTGACTGTAGCAGAGCAGAATTTCAGGGTCAGCTGTAAACTAGCACACTATTCACAGATGCTCCACTAATTTAAAGCTCTGCTCTTTCCTGCGTTAAACTATTCTTAAACAATAACAGATTCTGAGTGTGTTTTTTTTAAAAAATGTAAGTTTACAAAAAAAGTTACAATTAGATATTTTTAAATGTTAAAATGAAAGTTGATCTTAATATTTTTCCTGTTTTTTTTTTTCTTTCTCCAGTGTTCTCCTTGACAATCTCTGGCATCTGCAGCAACTTAAGCTAAAAATTTGATGACTCTATCTGGAGAAAGTTTCTCAAGCCTCTCATTAGTAAGTGATTATTAGGTATTGCTGTATGTCTGTTTCTAAGTTTTTCTGGAACATTCTGTCCTGCTAGCTCAGTGGAGAACTATTGACACAAAATCTAGTTTCATGGAGAAAAGCTTTTCAGCCTTCAAGCCCTGAAAAAACCTCTTTTCCTAAAGTCCCAACTGAGTTACGAAATCTGAGTTTTTTCTGGAGTTTATAATGGCTTATTTCTCTCATAATGAGAGTTAATGTATATGCAGTTACTAAAAAAATGGAAAGTGCGGCATATAAATCTTTTTTTGTTTTACTGTCATCACATTGGTTCATATGTTGCTTTCAGTTGTACTTCACCCATGCCTGGCTTGCCTTACATTTATATTTTCTTTGGATTTTGAGATAGGGATCATTAAAATATACTAAGCTGTTGAGCTGCATGTGTTTGAAATCAGAGCTTCAGATACTGGAAAGGAGGAAGGTTTGTGGCAGACAAGTTAGAGAAAGCAAGGGAAATTGACAAGAGATCCACTTCACCCAACTTCAGGCTGGAACGTTTTATATATTTTGTGCACTTCTTTTGATTTGTTTTATATATTAAAAAAAAAAAATCTCTAAAGAAGCCTGGTTTTATTTTTCCCCCTGCAACTTCATATCCTTCTGTTGTAGCTTTCTGTTCCTGCTGCAAGATATACATGAGTATCCTTCTATTTCTGTTTAAAAATCCAGTTTGCCTCCCCCCACCCCCACATCAGTATTCAGTGATTCAGTTGGATTGCTAATAAGCACTAAGCATGTTCACTGTCAGGTGTATAATTCACTTCTGAGGGTGTTTATGGGGCTTGTTTATACTTGTTATATTGTCCTTAATTATTGTCATTTTATTTAATTGGTGTAAATTTTATTTTTAATTACTGGATATATACAAAAGAATTTGTGAATGGAGCCTACCTGTATCAGATCTCCTCTCCGTATGATTTCTTGGCTTTCACTAGTCTGTCTTCCCCTTTCTTTGCGCTAATCTAAACTCTTATGTGTGATTAAATTCTGCAGATTTAGTGCAGAGAGTTGGTGAGGGCTCAAGATGGGTGGGGCAGGATGTGCTGTTTCATTGTCCCTTTCCTTTTCATCCTTGCTAATATTAGTCATGAGTGCTCCTAGGTCCTCATCAGTCAATTTGTTGGACTGTGACTCAATCAGTTCTTCAGCCTCCAATTCCTGCATATGCTCAAAACCCTTCCTCTCACATCATGGGCCATTCTGACAGTCTTTGTAATCTTTACGTGGACAGGTGGGGTGTCACTCATATTGTTGACAGCTTCCTTCCACAACTTTCTCCAAGCATGGATGTTGTTTTTATTTCATCAGTTGACTCCTTGATGTTAGTGATGCAGTGAGCAATGCTGTAGTCCTTCCAGCACAGTCTGATATCAGGCGTTTCATCACCTTCCTGCACCTTCCTGTGCCTGGTGTAATAGACTCTAAAAGTAGCAATCATAACCTGGTGGAAAGGCTGGGTGAGGGAAATCAGGTTAGGTGGCAGGAAAACCACTTCCACTTCAGGATGGACAAGTTGTAGAGTTCCAGAGGGATGAACTGGGACACTGTTCAAGATGAATTGCACTTTGAAGGGCAGCCCTTTGGGTCAGAGGTATTTTTTTTCCTACCTCATGTTTCCTCTGTCTGCTCTGCTTCACATTAAATTGTCCCAATTTTTTCAACCTTCTCTAATAGTTCATGTTTTCCAGACCTTAGTCATTTTTTGTTCTTCTTCTTCTTTGGATTTTTTCCAGTTCATCCACATCTTTCCTGAAATGTAGTGCCCAGAACTGGACACAGTATTCCAGTAGAAGTCTTATCAGGACAGAGTAGAGCAGAAAAATTACTTCTGATGTCTTGCTCCCAACACTTGTACGAATATGTCTCAGTATGATATTTGCTTTTTTTGCAACAGTTTGCATATACGTTGGGAATACGTGACTTCTCTAGACTCTTAAGAACACATTTATAAAACGGCTGAAAGTCCATGGCTTACTCATGACGTCTCAGAACAGAAAAGAGGAAGACTGATGCTGCTGCTAAGCAGCATGGATGAAGTTAGTTTGCCTGCACAGGAGTAGGAGGAGGATTAGAGAAGAGATGCCTTCTTCCTCTAGCCTGCTGTGGAAAGTGGAGATTCTGGCTCTCAGAAGGTGAAGAGGAGTAGGCAGTTCCTTTCAAAAGTTCAAGAAGGAAGGATATTGGGGTAAGGATTGGTGGTATGAAAATGAGAACCAAACTGAGGTGGGTGGAATTCCAACAGAGGAGCTGGCAGGCGAAGAGCATGGGAAGAGGTGGGACAAGGACACCAAGGAAGTGTGTGGGGAAAGAGGATTTACTAGGTTTGGAAAGAAGGAGATTGAATGAAAGGGACAGAAATTGATGGGGTCTTGATTTGTATTCTGACTGGTCCCCCCACCCCATGCTAACGAATTGGATGCAATTCAAGAAACGGAAAAGAATTATCAGAGGACTTGATTTGAGGACTCTTGGCTAAGTGATGACAAAGAATGGATATGGGAAAGACGTGACTGTCCAGAGACTCCAACTTCTTATCTGCTTGGGGAGCGGGCTTGACCTCTGCTTTTGTTTCCATTCCATCCTTTCCATAGGCCTCTGCCTGATTCTGGACCTTCCTCTTTGTGTGTCCTGCCCTCAGTCTTCCTCCTTTCTCTCTCCCTCCTTCATACTGCTAAATAGTTGATCGCAGGTGGGCCTGAGGCATGGAGAGGGAGGGAGGGAGGGAGGGAGGGAGGGAGAAGACCTGATCAAGGAGGCTGCTGGTGGGTGGGCTGGAGGTATTGGTGGGAGCTGGAGGCACTGATTCATGGTGTGCAGTTTGGCGCTGAGCACCCACTCTTTTTTTTTCCCTTGGGTGCTTCCTATGGAATCTGTGCCTGCGTAATGGTCTCTATTTATCTAAAAGGCGTAAACAGCAAAGATGAAGAGGCATCACTAGAGGAAATACTGAACTAGTGGGTAGGTTATGGAAGTAGAAGTAAGGAGACCTATATTATTTTCTTGGCTTTGCCAGTGAAGTATGGTGTAAGCTTTTAGAGGTCACTTAATCTATACAGTCTTATTTCTTTTGCCATAAAATGAGGATTTTGACATACTCTTTAGGGTAAGATGCTTTGAGATCTAGGGGATGAAAAGCTCTGTATAATACTCAATAGTGATGAAACAAAGGAAAATACAGGCTCCAAGAAATTTTGTTCAGCTGTTTGTAACTGTTTCTCAAGGGATTTTGAAAAGTCTCTTGCTTCTTGATTTTTTTTTTTTTTAAAAATGGTCTTGCCAAAAACAGAGGCTGTTTGGACTTATGTTGCTCTGGCATGAGAAAGAAAGCATGCCCCTGCATGATGTAACCTACAGTGACATAAAGCTGATGTGAACAGCACTGTCGATAGAAGATCTTTTCTTGGTAATATAGCTGTTGCAGCTTTTTTGGAAGTGATTTAATTAGTTCACTGGGACAGCTCTCATCTCAGTACAGGGCAAATACACAGATCTTAAAATGGTGCAGCTGCAGTGCCACTGTAAACTCTGTAGTGTGGACATAGCCTAAATAAAGTATCATAGGAAACAGTCCATTTGCGGAGAAATGAATTGGATAATTGAATAGTTTTTTTTCCCTATATCTGTGAATGTATGGAAAAAAAATCTGATTTTTAATGAGAACAATATCTGTCCTAGAATCCTGAAACTCCAGCTGTATTTGTTTGTTGTCTAAAGTAAAATATATTGTCATTCTTAGAAGCAGTGGGAGAGACCAGGATGTTGGTTTAGTAACAGCTGTTAGATTTGAGTTCTTTCCAGTTGTTCGAAGGCCTGCAAAATATTTAGAATTGGAAGCTTCAGCGTTTTTGTTTGGAATAGTTCATGCCTGATGCATCTGCTTTATGGATGAATTTTAAGTCTGACTTGCTGTGGCACCATTGCAGTCTTTTTGCATGCAGTAACTATGCCTTGTAGTTTGCAGTTATCCACCTCACTGTAAAGAAATGCTCTGAACTGAGTTGAAATAACACAGTGCTTTAACAGCTGGAAAAGCATTGGGGTAAAAATGATCGGTTACCTCTTGTTCTGTTTCTACAAAAAATATCTGGTGAATGAATTGTAATTTAAGATAAGTTGCAGTACACATTTTAAAGCTACATTAAAGGGGGACTGTAGCATTTTTTAAAAAATAGACTCCTTTAAAATAATCCCTGTTTCTGAGAGTACCCTTTAAATGGTATGTCAAGAAATAATTAAGATTTTTTTTTTTACTGCTCTCTTGCTGATGTCGTCATTGTAGGGCACCATTGTTAAGTGTGCTGAGAACTAAGGTTTGAATTGTAAGGGCTGAAGCTGGAAAAGCACTCTGCATTTTGACCCTGTTCTAGCAGTGTACTCGGGCACAGTCTAGACTTCAAGCATGTGAGTAGACCTGTTGATTTCAGTGCAACTAATCTTGTCTTTAGTGATAAACGTGCTTTCATGGAACACAGCCAATAGGCCAATATAATGAGAACCTTGAATAATCTTTCTCTCCTTCCTGTTTTATCAGAACTCTGTGTATCCTGCATCTTTGTCATTTGTAGTCCAAGTTCATGCAGAATGTGTGATATGTAAGTCAGTGCTGATGTAACTGGTGGCCATACTTTGGCAAACTTGTTAGTTATCTGAAAAAAAATTATAAACAAATCTGTTATTTGCCTTGCTCTATGTTCCTGTTTGTTTCTGGAAAATGTCTGATTTGTAGTAAAGTATCCTCCTCCCTTTTTTGTCCCAAAATTTTTGCTAAAAAATTGTAATTAACAGGCAAAGCAGTTTGCTTCGTTCTATGCCAGAATGCAGTATGCTTCATTTTGCACAATTTCACTTGTGTTAGCAAAACAACTCTCTGGGGCCACAGAGTAAACTGGCAACAGCAGAAATAGCAATGTAGAGGGAAAAATGAAGATAATACATGGACGTTCATAGTTTTTTAAAGGCGAGAAAGGACCCTGTATAGTTGTCTTCCCAGACCTCCTGCAGTAACGCAGGCCAAGAAACCTGTTTTTAAGTAACTTCTAAAGTTATTTTTACAAAGTGCCTCCATACATTTTCATTTCTCTTGAAAATACAGTATCTTAGTGGTTCTCAAGCTGTGAGTCGGGAATTCAAAGTGGATTACAACCCCATTTTAATGAGTTTGTTAGGGCTCACGTTCAACTTGCTGAATTCCTAGGTCCACAGCCTAAAACCCACCACCCGTGGCTGAAGCCAAAATTGGAGTCTTCAATTCTCCCCCACCCTCAACCCAGAGCATTGGGGCACAGTTTTCAGTTCCTCCTCCTGAGGTCCGGTAGTGATGTGTGGTGTTGGAAGGAGGTTGTGGTGAGTAAAGTTTGAGAACTCCTGCAGTATCTTGTCCTCTCTAATGAACCCTAACAGTAATCACAGTGGAATAATCACCAGTATATTAGTCTCATTTCAGGATTTGCTTCAATAAAATAGTAAAAATATTAACCAACTTCAGTTTCCATACAATCTTGCAGCATCTGATCATCCAATATGATAGAGCTATTGAAAATTACATCTTTTTGAGCCTTTACCTCCCCTCCCCTTGTTCCTTTTGTGAATGAGCATGGTTCTGTGCTAAAAGGATATTTATAGAAGGACTTAGCATTTTTTAGAGAATGTAATTAGTCAAAAGATCATTTGAAACACTATTTCTGTTTTGTGAAAACTATCAGCACATTGAGTGTTTATTGTGGTATACTTTTTTTTCTGTGATGGCCAAGTTTACAAGCATATCCTGTTAAATGCATGGCCCCTCCTAAATTTACTCTTTTCACCCACTTTCTTTCCCTCTGGTATCTATCCTTCTCCCTTAAATCTTACTTCTGTGCTTTCTTATTTTAATAATTTTTCTTTAACACTTTGGATTTTTATAAGCAAAATTTTGTTTACTCATAAACGGTGTAATACAAATAACTGATTTGTATTTAATCACTCATGTTCTATATAATTAAATGTTTACAGTGTAGCTAAGTTTAGATAGCAGATGATTACTATATTAGGAGAATTTTTGTATAATAAAATAGAAATAATACCTAATATGAAAAAATCTGCACCTAGGAATGTTATTTCTCAGTTTGAGTTGTGCCCTAGTAGAGACATAATCAGTCTTCTGATCCTATACGCTGCCAGCATCTACTGAAAGATTTTAGTCACTTTGTTGCCATGAGCTCCTTAGATTCCTCTAACTTGTTTACTTGGCTTCAAATTGTGGGATTCAGGGTAGTGCTAAGAAAATGATAGGTTATATATTCACAAAAGATTACATGTTACATTTGTTAGAACATGCATAGTAGTGAATAAAACGGAGAGGAATAGATACATTACTAGATGCATGCTAAAGTTTGTAGGGCTAGCTGGTTCTATGATAATTAGTAAAGTATGAGACTTGACAAAAATCTCTGTTTTTATGAATGGATGCCAGATCAAGCAGAAAATTGTTCCTTTAAAAACTGTCCTGATTATTAATCAGAGCCGAATGAAGTGTGATATAAGCATTGATGCTTATGTATTGACTTTAATAAAAGCCTGTAAATGATTTTAAAATTCTCGTCTGCATGCCTCCCTATTGTATGCATCTATTTGATTCAATCAGATATGAAGCCGCATAATTTTTGAGGAAATTATTCATTCAAGTCTGTACCTTTTTCTGTATTCTGATCTCTCTCTCTCAGTGCTTACGAAAAATATCTTCAGTGTATGAGAACTCTGTGTAAAGAAATAAAACAAATTACAATGCGCTTTTAATATAGTGCATATTTTAATGATTAATGTTGAGCATCCATACTGGATTTTAACTTCCAATTGAAACTACAATAAACATTTGTTTATCCAGTATTTGAACAACTAGAACTCTCAGATAACGGGCATAACTCTGGCAGACCCTGAGCCATGATGTGGCTTTCACCACAGCCGGTCCCGGAGTGCTGCGCAAGCCCCGCCCCCCCCCCCCGCCAAGCTGAGTTTATTGGGAGAGATATATGGCCGTTAGAGTCATGAGAGAGCTCTCCACTCAGACCTGCCAGGCGCGTCCTGTTGCGCCATGACTGCTCTTCCCAGTGCCAGCTGGGGCACTCACAGGTCCATGGTGTCCAGGCAGCAGGGTGGCTGCAGGAAATCAGTCAGGAGCTCCTCGCACCTGCCCGACTGTGCCAGCGCCTCTGCCTGGCCCAGCTGCAGCCCTGGTAAAAAGAGGCCACCCTCAGCTGGGATCTCCACAATGTTTTCATTCAGTGAGTTCACGCTGGTGGTGTCAGAGAAGGTGTCCTTGTCATAGCCCAGGTCTGTCAGGGTGACCATGATGAGATCGTGTGCTGGGTTGGCCCCAAAAGATCCATAGCAATGTCCTGCCACCACCAGTGACCTCTGTGTGGGCACCCTGGCCGGCACTGTGCTGGGAAAGTCTGAATGTACCCTTTGGGGGCTGGCCTACTCAGCACCCACCCTGTCTCCCTCCATGCTATGTATGTGTGCAGCCGGTCGGCCCCTCTGCTCTCTCGCCCTGTGTCTGCAGCCCTGCAAACAGCTCCCCACACTGTGCCGCCATTTGCAAACCCTGCAAGCGGCTTCCCATGCCACACAGCCATGTGCAAGCCCCGCAAGCAGTTCTTGCTATCCCCACCAGCGAGGTAACGGGGCATCTGTTTTGTGGGAGCTGGCACAGGGCAGGTCGGAAAAGCTGAATTTTCTTATGCGGGGACCAGTGACCACTGCCTGTGCCTCTCCACAGCTGCTCTCTCTCAGTCGGAATATTTGAATATCCAGCAGCCATCCAAGGACTGGGGTTGCCAGATATGAGTTTAGTATAATTACGTAAATATTAAATAAGCTGTAAAGAAAATACACCTGAAATCATAACTTATAGCTAGAACTAATGTATCATCCTCACTGAGCTGCAGAACATTTAGAAAAGCTGACTTGAAAGAACTAAAAACTGTACAGTTATATAGAGAACACAAATTACACTCACTCTGAAGTAGAAGAAGCTAAATTACAAATCACGATTGAGTCTAAGGAAATGTTTTTGTGGACTGTGCATTAATCAAGCATGAGAAAAGCCAGCCGCATCTTATCTGTCAGCCATTTTAGTCCAGCCCTTGAGCTCCTGCTGAGGGGTGGGGTTGTGGGCTTGCCTTGGTCCCTGCAGCTTCTGGAGGCATCATGACTCCTCCTCCAGCTCCTATGTGAAGGGACAGCCAGAGAGCTCCATGCCGATGCTCCCTTCAAGCACCACCACTGCAGCTTCCATTGGCTGAGAACTATGGCCAGTCATACCAATGATGGCCCAGTAATTTACTACTTCTAACTTCAGTTTATGCCTTTCTTACACAGCTAAATTTCTCATAAGCAGTTTCCTGTCTTCCACAAATATGCTGTAACCCGTACAAAGTGTGCTGGTGGGGAGGGATGTGTGTCAGCCCTGCAAGGAGTTCGAGCATTGGTTGTGAGTTCAATCCTTGAAAGGGCAGGTTAGATTTAAAAAAAAAAAAATCTGTGAGGGGATGGTGATCGGTCCTGCTGTGTGTTCAGGGGACTAGACTCCGGTGACTTCTCAAAGTCCCTTTCAGCTCTGTGAGATATGTATGTGTGTTTTATACACTTTAGCAAGTCTAAACTTCCAGAAGTATTTTGTTAGGCTAAATTCTTTAAACTGAATAAACTTAAATGTTAAATAGTGCTTTAAAACTAATAATCCAGTCCCTGAGGAGCACAAAATACATCAAATAGAAACCAAAAATCTTCATATGGATCTTGTATTGAATTCTAATATCTTAGTCCTTACTTTTTTATTCAAATTTATGTGGCTTTTAAATAATGTGTTAAGATCCTGTTTTGAAAACCTCTTGAATAACGTGTGTTTACCCATTCACACCCAATGGACTGCTTTAAAATATGTTTTCTTTTTGGCTTATCCTGTGTGAATTCTAAAATTTCTTTCACAGTTACGAAAAGTATTGTATACTTTTGTCTCAAAAGCAAAAATACTGTTTTTTTTTATGTTTTAGCGATATAATTTTAATATATTCATAGGAGACTTTTGAGCCAAAATGAAATTGTGGACCAAATATTAAAAATTCTGTGAAATTCTGCATATTTTACTTGTCAAAACAATATAATTAAACTGTTTTTAATGAGTTTGGTAACTTATTTCAGAATACCGATCAGTGAGTGTGTCTGTAACAATACTGATTTAAAAAAAAAAAAAAAAAAATCAGGATATGTTGCTTAGCTGGGGCTCCTGCTGTCAGCTCTGCTTGGTGCAGGTACCTGGGTCCTCAAGGTGCAGGGCTGAAATTTGTGATTTCCACTAAAAAGAAGCACTTTGGTGGAAATAACAAATTATACAGCAGAAAAATAGAATTCTGTGTTGGACATAAATTCTTTTTTGAGTGATTGTCCCTATTGTATTCCCCAGTTAGGCACCTGTTCTTCTGCCTGTTGAAGCATCTTCTGTTCCCACTTTGGCACTCCCAGAATAGCGCACACAACACAAGAGGCTTCCTGAGCTGTGGATTCTTCCTGCAGGCTTGGATTTTGGGTGGACACGCCCACTAGCATGGGAATGGTCATCAGCAGTGCAAGATAGTCTCTTGATTTGCAGGAAGGACTCCACAAGGTGATCCTACCAAACCAGATGGACACATTTCACTTCCTGGGCCTAGCAGAAAGGTCTTGCCTTAAGCCTATGGGCATCCCTAAGCTCCTAGACTTTCTGTCTACAAAGATGCTCTCAGCTCTATCAAGGCACACATAGGAACTCTCGGTGATTTCTAGCCTCCTGTGTGGAAGGGAGTAATTTTTTCCACTCACCCCTTGAATGGAAGAGCCTTGTGTGCAAATATCCTTCAGTCCATCCTGTCATGCCTCTGTGGGACCTCAGTCTAGTAATTTTGACATTGATGAATTCACCCTTTGAACCGCTGGCCTCTTGCTTCCTTTCTGTTTACTCCGTGAAGGTGGTTTTCCTTGTCACTGTTAGCTCTGCAATAAAGGGTGGTGAACTGGGGGCCATGATGCCAAAACCTCATTTTTCATCATCTTCTATAAGAACAAAGTCTCAAACAGCTTGTCTCCCAAATTCTACCAAAAAACATTTACCGCTTCCTCCTTAACTGACCTATACATCTGCCCATTTCCTTTCCCAAACCCCATACCTGAAAGGTGGAATGATGGCATCACTCCCCTGATGTACACAGGGTTCTGGTCTTTTACTTACAAAGGATGAGGTCATTCCATGAGTCTAAAACTACTTGTTACCTGAGTGGACAGAATTCTGTGACAGGCCATCACCATACAGAGATTCTGAAAAGGGGTATCAGGGTGCGGTAGGTTGTACTATTAGTTGTTGAGCCAATACCCACCAGGTAGGATACAAGTGCATTCTGTGAGAGTACAAGCATCAGCTACAGCTGTGCTCCATAAGTTGCTCTTATGGATGGATATAAGAACTTGGAGTTGTTATGCACCTTTTCTTCTCACTAGGCCTTGGTACAAGTCTTTGCAAGGCATTCCTCATTTGGTGCAGTGGTCTCTGCTACGGTGCTGTCATTGTCCTAGAACTCTTCTCCTATCTAAGTACTAATTGTTAATCACCCTCAGTGGTATACAATAGGGACCTTCCTTCAAAGGAGGGAAGGTTACTTACCTGTAACTGTAGGTGTTTTTGAGAAATGTGGTCTCTTTCTATATCCCAATTCTGCCTTCTTTCCCCTCTGCTGAATGTCTGGTAGATTTGTGGCAGAGAAAACTGAAGCCACAGTTGATCTGGCCCACCCCACTTTTTATCGCCTTGAGTGAAACCATAAAGTGGTACAAAGGCACATGTGTGGACTGATGCACGTTATTACTTCAAAAAGTTCTGGGCACACAATGCATGTGCATCATCCTCTGTGGAATACAGAGAGCCCACGTATCCCGAAGAACCTTTAGTTACAGGCACGTAACCTCCCCTTCCCTGTAACTTTTTCATTGTGTGGTGGCATAGAATTTCCACAAGAGTAAATTAAAGGTTAACGGTCAGTTCATTACTGTTCCAATGCACCAAAATTGAAGATTTCAGTATTTGCCTCCAAGTTCTGTCACTTAGGAAAACAAAGGCAGAGACATGATTTCTGTACAAAAATATGCCTTCCTCAAATTAGCTATAATCCTACAAATCTAAACATAGAGGTATTTATTCTTGACTAATTCATGGCTGTAGTCATTGGACTTTTTAAAAAGATTCATGAGCTTTCCATCTCTGTGGCAAAATCATTGGTTCGCACTCTGAACTTTATTTACTTCGGCTATTGCAACTTCTTCCTCTCTCTGATCTTCTTTATGCTAATTTTATCTCACTCCCTTGGTTCATTTCTGAATGTTCATCTGAAAATCATTTTTTTTCTTGCCTGTCAGTTGCTTTGACTGAATTTATGAAGACTTTATTTTCTAATATAAAATAACTTCTTCCACCTTTTGATTCTCTTTGCTGTATCCACATTGAAATTTGCAGGTCAAAGTTCAGACTTCTTGTCTTTAACTTTTTTGTGGAGCAATATTATGCAGTTGTCATTTTATTGCTTCCTTTCATATTCCCGTCAGTCTGCACTGTTTTGCCCCTTGTTTGCCTTTCTCCATCCTCTGCTCCTTCAGGATCACCTGGCTTGATGTCCATTTTGTTTTTGCCAGCAAATGTCTCTGCAATTTACATACTGCTTTTTATGCTTAAATTTTTCTATCTTCCAAAAGCTATTTGGTCAAGTACATAATAACAAAAGAACTGCCATACTGGGTCAGACCAAAGGTCCATCCAGACCAGTATCCTGTCTTCCGACGGTGGCCAGTGCCAGGTGCCATAAAGGGAGAGAACTGAACAGGTAGCCATCAAGCAATCTCTCCTGCTGTCTCCAGCATCTGACAGACTGGCTAGGGACACCATTCCTTACTCATCCTGGCTAATAGCCATTAATGGACCCAACCTCCATTAATTTATCTATTCTTTTTTGAAACCTGTTATAGTCCTGGCCTTCACAGTCTCCGCTGGTAAGGAGTTCCACAGGTTGACTGTACACTTTGTGAAGAAGAACTTCCTTTTATTTGTCTTAAACTTGCTGCTCATTAATTTCATTTGGTGTCTTCTAGTTTTGATATTATGAGAACAAGTAAATAATTTTTCCTTTGTTCACTTTCTCCACACACTCATAATGTTATATACCTCTATCATATCCCCCCTTAGTTACCTCTTTTGTAAGCTCAAAAATCCTAGTCTCTTTAATTTCCGTTCATATGGGACCCTTTCCAAACCCCTCATCACTTTAGTTGCCCTTTTTGAAGCTTTTGTAATGCCAAAATATCTTTTTTTAAGATGATGAGACCACATCTGTACGAAGAATTCAAGATGCGGGTGTATCATGATTTTATATGAGGGCAATAAGATATTCTCCGTCTTATTCTCTATCCCTTTTTCAATGATTCCTAACATCCTCTTTGCTTTTTGGACTTCCACTGCACACTGCATGGATGTTTTCAGAGAACTATCCACAATGACTCCAAGGTCCTGATGAGTTATAGCTAAATTAGCCCCCATCATGCTGTATGTATGGTTGGGGTTAGTTTTTCCAATGTGCATTACTTTACATTTATCCACATTAAATTTCATTTGCCATTTTGTTGCCCAATCACTAAGTATTATGAGATCCTTTCAAAGGTCTTCACAGTCTGCTTTGATCTTAACTATCTTGAGCAGTTTAGTATCCTCTGCGGACTTTGCCACCTCACAGCTTACCCCTTTTTCCAGATTACCGTATTCAGATAATTTCTAAAAACATTTTGCAACATCACCTACACAAAAAATATATTCACAGTTACAGAATATTAAATCCAATAACACCTGCACAACCAACAGCTGTATGACTCAATCAGATCTTAACTGAGCAATCTTATTTCTGCAACATATGGCTTTTCCCACAGTGCATTCCTGTAGGATCTCAGCTCTTAATTTATCCGTTAAGTCCAATTGGACTTTAAACTCTGCTGGACTGAGGCTCGTCATCCTTATTTTTTCTGAGCAGACCCTAGAACACATGAGGGCAGTCTGAAGGAAGAAATAAATGTGTATTAGGTAAATGTCCAGTGTACATCCTAAGTTTGCATTTTGCTTGAACTATAACACTTCTTTTTTTGTAAATTGCAGATCGTGAGCCATGCCTTTAGTAAAGAGGAACATTGAACCTAGGCACCTCTGTCGAGGAGCTCTACCTGAGGGAATTACTAGTGAACTGGAATGTGTAACCAACAGTACCCTTGCTGCTATTATACGGCAACTAAGCAGTCTAAGTAAGTCTCTGTAGTGTCTATCTGTTATTTATCAATGAGAAATTGAGTAGCACAAAGGCTTAAAGTTGGCTTGTTTTTAATGGACAAAATACAGTTTGACTTTGTGATTTGCAAAATGTATGATAATACTTCTGCTTTCATCTTTAAAGGTCTGTGCAAGCAAAATGTTTGAGGTAGGAAGTGTGCTGCTGGGTGACTAAGT
The DNA here is from genome assembly GCF_033958435.1 of Carettochelys insculpta. Lineage (NCBI taxonomy): Eukaryota > Metazoa > Chordata > Testudines > Carettochelyidae > Carettochelys > Carettochelys insculpta. The sequence continues at coordinate 49,346,206 of NC_134137.1, forward strand.
GAACTTGACCCAAATTACATAAATCAATGTAGAAGCCAAGGTTAGAACATGCATCACAAATTCCTGGCTCCTAGTCTCTTGGTCAGTTCAGTACACTGTTCAGCGTCTTGGCATTAGATGGCCATCGGAAGCTGGTTCAGTTTGTTTTAAGGAAGTAGTGTTTTCTACAGAATTCATTTTTCTTTATGTGCACATGACAAGTTATACTAATGGGAAATAAACACACACATCAGAGACTGTCATTCATACAGTGGGATCCAAACTAAGTAAAGTTAGGGTGCCTTTAGTTAAGAGACTTCCTAGGAAGTGTAGGATTTGAAGAAAGAAAAAAAGCACTTCAATTTTTGTGTATTTTAGAAGTTCAGATAATTATAGCATTTACCTTAGCTATAGACTAAATTTTTTTGTCAGCCTTCTTTAGTAGGGATGGCTAATTATGTGTAGATATGTCAATTCTAGCTATGCAATTGCCGTAGCCAGAATTGTGCATCTATAATCGACTTACTTTGCCTAGTGTAGAATAACCTTAGCTACTTAAATATTGTAGTATCATTTTTATGCTCCTTGAGATAAGCACAACAAAGCAGTACATGCCATCTTAATTTAGTATTCATTATAAATTCAAACCCTCCCACCCCAAAAAGTCGAGTCAGAGAAAAGACAGATTTGCCAGTAGTCCTAATTCACAGTAAAAACATCAAACCTTATAAACTAACAGATTTTATCCTAGGTGTGGCCCAGTTTCCCATAGTATCATAAAGTTTGTTTACAGCCACAAATCCTGGCTCTCAGAATTCTGTGCAGTTATTTAGCTGTAATTTACTCCTAAATGTCTTCTAAGAGCCCAGTCAGCAGTGGAAGTGTTAGTAATGTGCTAGAAAATATTGACCTCACGTCATCCAGCAAATTCCCTTGTCTGGTGCCAGACGGGAGAGGTTCAATGTGTATTGCAAAAGAAAACGTAAAAATTGAGAAGCATTTCTCACATCAGCAGAAGACGTTCTTTAAAAGACTGTGTATTTGAAAGAATACTTCAGTCTCTTGGTCAGAGCAGGGTTGGCCAGCCTTTTTCTGATCAGGGGCCACATGGCAATTTTTTCATATGTTTTGTGGGTCAAACACAAATAAATAGTCTCCAACTCCTGCCCTCCTACCCCCAGGTTTAACCTCTTTGAGCTCCAAACCCACCCCCAGGCTTAATCCCTGTCAGCCCCAAACTGCTCCCCAGCCCCCAGGCTTAACTGCATGAAACATCAAACGAGTCACTTTTTGCAATAACATGCGTGGACCTAATGTTCTACACATGCACATTTTTCAAGCATCATTGTTTAATTAATACTTCATATTGTAAAAAAAGTAACAAGTATTTCGAACTGCTCCCCCACCTCCAGGCTTAACCCCTCTCAGCCCCAAACCACCCCCCTCCATGTTGCACAGGAGCTCCACGCAGTGCTGCTGCCGCCCCCCCACTGCACCTTCGCCCCGCTGCTGCTGCCTCCTCAGCAAAGCTGCTCAGCTCCTCCAGTCCTCCTATCCCTTCCCCCAGATACAGCATGGGTGGCTCCGTGCCCTGCCATGCTGAAATAACGTAATTCAATTTAGTTGATTTAGCTGCAGGATCCCAATTGCAGGCTGTTTAAACCAATTAAATTGAGTTCCATTATTTCAGCATGCCAGTGCAGGGAGCTGTAGGAGGAGTCAGCAGTGGCAGCATCTGAAGTTGCAGATATCTCCTTAAAGAGCCATAGGTTGCCGACCACTCGTCCAACAGTTGGCTTTCAAAAGGGTGTGCTGCTGGCTTCACGGGCTGGATTCTGGCTCGCAGGCCACATGTTGGCCACCTGTGGGTTAAATCCCTTCAGCATATGCAGAAGGGTTCATATGCCTGTGGAATTTGTAGTCTTCTGGCTTTTCAGTTCAGTGAATTCATTTGGCATCTGTCTCAGCAGTATAACCGCCCTCTGCTTTCCAGATTTCTAAAGGGCCAAGTAAATGTCTACTTTCCCACATCAGCTATTGATACTTCCATGGGATTTAAATCTAGTCCTGTCTAGATTAATGTGTTCCCCCTTTTCTGACAAAGTGCCAATTTTCTGCCACTATTGTGTCTGAAGACAGACAGCATATTTAATTGCAATCACTTTTTCAAGGAGACTTTCCAGTTGTCAGGCTCTCATAGTGGACCCTCCTTTCACTATCTTCTGTAAGAATAAAGTCTATACTTAAGTTTGTCAGAAGTTCCTACCTTATTAAGATCATGCATCTTCCAGCTCCCACCATCCCGTCTTCCCATGATGAAGAAAAATTGCACACCTTAAATTGCACACCTTAAATATTTGGAGTTTTGGCATTCTACCTGGACTGCACATTGTCCTTCAGATCTTCATAACCTGTAATAGCTCAGCCTGTTTCACACTGCAATTCTGGCTATGCTGCAACCTTGCTGAAGTCTGTCTTCTGCTAGGGATGGCAGCTCACTCTACCAGAGCTCAGTCCATCAGCTTTTTGAGTAAGATTCCTATCATGAATATCTGCTAAGTAACATGTATATCTGAACATACTTTTTCCCCCAGAGATGCCCTCACTCAAGCCTCATGAGACTATGCCAGCTTTGGCCAGTCAGTAGTAGTCTCTTTTCGTATAATCATAAGGGAACTGTTGATGTCACCTATAGTGGAAAGTATATGAATGCAATCATATGAGAAAAGAATGTTCTTTGAGATGTGTTGTACCCAGGCACATTTCACAACAATCACATGTTCAACACTAGGTTTATATAGACAGTGGTGTGAAGAAACAGTGAGGGAGGCAGTGGATGTGCCCATGTTATATCCTCAGGTTGGCATGATTGATTAAAGGCAATCATTTGTTTCTGAGTACGATCATTTTGCATGGGAGCTGTGGGTTCTCAGGAGACTGAAAAGGCCAGTCCTTGTACCACAAATTCCATTACAGTGAGGACTGATTGTTTCCAAGTACTGCCAGAGGCTTTTGATTGTGACTAAAAGCCATTCTCTTCCGCCTGCACCTCGTGTCCTCCACAGCCAGTAGGCAAGTTTAGAATTCAGGGAGCCATCATGTAGTACTTCTCTCCATTTTGAACAATCCTGGGTGAGTGTCTCCAAGTGTCAATGTCAATATTGCACTTTAAGTTACCCTTCAGCAAGTCCTTATAATACTTCCATTGTCCTGCTACAGTACAGTACTCTTCTTTCAGCTGTTTTCGGAGGCGATGGCCTGGCATTTGGACAACATAATCAGTTCAGCATAGTTGCTGATGGATGATCATTGCCTTGATATTAGTGATCTTTCCCTCTTCCAGAATGCTAATGTAGGTGTAACCATCTTCCCCTTTGATCTTCAAGATCTTGTGGAGGCAGTGTTGGTGATGCCTCTCAAGGACTTTCATGTGATGTCTGTAGGTTGTCCAGGTTTCAGACCCAAACAACAATGTTGGAAGAATAATGGCTTGATAAACAAGAAGATTGGTGTCCATTTGAATGTTGTGATTTTTCAAAAACCCTGTACTGTAAGCAAGCAAAGGCTACACTGGCATAGCTGAGACAGTGTTGGATTTCTGCATCAATATGTATCTTGGATGAGAGATTACTTTGAAGTAGGCTTGCCAACTGGGGTTGGGGGAGAGCAGGTGGGTGTTGGCCCCTGGAGCTGGAGTTTCAAAGGGATCCAGAGTTTCATCTGCCACCACTGCTACTTTTAAGCATTGGCAGCTGCAGCCAGAGCTCTGTGCCCCTTTGTAAAGCCGCAGCAGCTCTGCTCTGGCTGTGGAGCTGGGCTCTTCGGAGGTGGGCCCTTCTCCCACCTTGCTGTAGGGCCTGCAGTGGCTTCAGTGCCACCACTTCCAACGTACAGAATATGGTTGGCATTCTCCATTACTTCTCCATTGATTTCAATAGCTGGAGGGTGTGATATCTCATTTGCACAGGGCTGATGGAGCACTTTGGTCTTTTTGATATTTATTGAGAGTGTGAGATCAAGACATGTGTAAGCATCAGCAAACATGTTCAAGATAGTTTGAAGATCTTTCTCAGAATAGGCAAACACTTATTGTCAGGATACTGAAGTTCCACAATAGATATGGTAGAGGTCTTACTCTTAGCTTTCAGCCTGCTAAGCTCAGCTTTCCTTTCATTTTAAAAAGATTTCAATGCCAGCTGGAAGCTTTCTGGCAATTAGGTAAAGAATGATGCCAATAAAAACTGCAAACATGGTTGGGGTGATGATGCAGCCTTATTTGACTTCCATTTTTGCTTGAAAGATTCACTCTGGGGGCCAGTGCTACTCAGAACCGTAACTTTCATGTTGCTGTGAAGCAACTTTAGGACACTTTGCCCAGGAAAGCTTATACTCCAATAAATCTATTAGTCTATAAAGTACCACAGGACTTTTTGTTGTTTTTGTAGATACAGACTAACACAACTACTCCTCTGATACATTTCTTACACCCATATATTTATCAGGGCATCCCATCTGCAAAAGTACAATCCAGAGGGCACAGCGGTTCACTGAGTCAAAAGCTTTGGTAAGATCAATGAAAACCATGTACAGTGGTTGGTTTTGCTCCTGACACTTCTCTTGCAGCTGCTGTGCTGTGAAGATCATATCCACAGTTCTGTGACATGATTGAAAACTAATCTGGTAAAATTTCTTCTGACAAAGGCAATGAGTTGCAAGGATCTGTGCCACAACTTTGCCTGTTGTGTCAAGGAGAAGGATACCATGATAGCTTCCACAGTTGCCTTTATCCCCTTTCTTGCACAGCATGACACTCAGGGTATTCTTCTTTTCACTGGGAATTTCCTCCTTCATCCAGATTTTAAGGATGAGCAGGTAAAGCTGCTGAATTAGCTCTGGTCCACCATCTTTAACTATTTCAGTGGGGAATCCCATTTGGACCTGCTCCCTTGTTGTTCTTCAGCTGCTTAATGGCATTGTGTACCTCATGCAAATTGAGAGGCCCTCCAAGCTCATGTATAGGAGGCTGTTGTGGGATTAGTTTAAGAACTTTATCTGCAATCACAGAGTTACAGTTAAAAAGATCTTAATGTGTTTTCGATGTTTTCATTGTCCTTCAAAAGTGTGGTTCCATCCTTAGAGCAAAGGGGATTCATGCCATAACAAGCCATCCCATAAATGGCCTTTCACGGCACTGAAAAAATCATGTTATGGATGTGCAAGAGATGTTGGAGTTGTTTGTGCTTTCTCAGTCCACCATTTATTGTTGAGTTTTCTGGTTTTATGTTGAACTTCCACCATCAACATGGCATCGGTTTCTCTGTATTACAATTTATGTCATTCTGCCAAGCTGAAAATGCCATTCTCTTCTCATCGAGTTGCTCGATCTGAGCATCATTCTTGTCAAACCAGTCCTGATGTTTTCTGGTTTGGTAGTCTATCATTTCCTCAGAGGCATTAACGATTACTGCTTTATGGTGGCTCCAGTGTTCCTCAGTTTCTTCAGGAAAGTCTGAAAGAAGCTTTTCTTCCAAAACTGCTAGGAGCTGGTCATACTTAATGGGGTCCTTTAGATCTTTAACCTTTAGCTTGCTACTAACCTGCTTCTTTTGTCACCTGCATTTGGGGGCAATATTTTCAATCCAGCAATAATTGGCACTTGTCATTGCTCTTGTAAGAAGTCCAGTAGTCCCTTGAGTTATGTGAGGATTGTGTTCCCATGTACCCTCATGTAACTCAAATATCATGTAGGTCGGGGGGAGGCTTTTTTCCTTTTGCAGAACGCATGTTCTGCAGCTGGGGAAGCAGCAGGAGCATGTGGAGCTCGTTTTGAAAGATAAGTCCTGGGGTTGAGGAGCAGGTGACGGGGTTAGGCCTGGCCCTGGGTTGGGGCTGTGGGAGGGGGGCCAAGGGGTTAAGTCTGGGGTGGGTTACGGCTGCGGGGGGGGGCAGGAGGGTGGAGTTGAGTGGAGCTGTGTGGGGGTGTTTGAACCAGGGCTGTGGAATGTTTGAACCAGGGTGGAGGTGGAACCGGGGCTGCATGGGGGGATTGAACTGGGGCTGTGTGGGTTGGGCCAGGGGGAGCGGGATTTTGAGTTGTGGTAAACTCTCATTAATGTGAGTTTAGTGCAACTCGAAATTGTGCATTTCAAGGAATTACTGTACATCACTGTGATCTCAGGCACAAACTATGACATAGTCCAGTGCTTTGACTGCAGATGTCTCCAAGATGTTTTGAGCTTGTCCTTTTGTGAGAAAAGGTTATTTGTGATAAGTTCATGTTCAGCAAACTTAAAGAGCAGAATTCCATTTGAGTTACTTTTGCCAAATGCTTCTTTCCTGGTTGTTCCTTTCCACAGGTCTGAGTCTCCTCCAACATGTGCACTGAAATTTCCCAGGAGAATGATCTTACCTTCTTTAGGGGTCTCTGATTAAATGGTTTCTAGCTGAGAGTAGAAATTTTCCTTTACATCCTTATTGGTGTCTTGGCAGCCTCTCAGTAGTTTTGGCTATGTCAGAAGAGAACTTTTAGCTAAATTCATGTTCATGGCCTTTCTGTGTAGTTGGCAAATGTTTCTGTGGAGCAAACAGTTTAGTTAGTGCTGAAAGATACAATCAAGAAGTCATGGGGGTTGTTTACGGAATTTTTTTCACTTGCTTGTACAACAAAGCTGATAAGGCATGTTGATATATTTGCTGAGGAGCAAAACCCTGTCTTACTAATGAAAATATGAGACTGAAAAAATAGCATCTCTTTCTTATGCCTGAAACCACTAATATGCTACTAGTATGTACGGTGACTTCAGAATAAGAGTGTTTCAATGCATTAACCTAAATATATCAATAATAATTTTTTTTCTGCTGCATATGCCAGATACATTGCAGGAAGTAGATTAATTTATTCTTTGATTATATCCACATTTGTACACATAAAGGAAAATAGTTGCTGTCCACTGCTGTTTATATCTGAAATAAGAGCTTTTGTTTCTGCTAGCACACTCTGGTACTCAGTGCTGGCACCTCTGCTGCCCCAGCCATGGGGTTGGCTGAGAGGAGTGGGGCAGGGAGCGGCATGTCTCTTTTTACAAAGAGGGCACTGTCTGAAATGTAACTATAAAAAGGCTTTTGCTACCCTATGCATTAGTTACTTCATAAGATGAATTTGGTTTATCAATTCTTTGATGCATTGGAAGTACTAAGCTAAATTGCTAGTTCTTCAACATTTATTTTTCTTTATCATTTTTTTAAAAAAGATATATATTTCAGAATTTCTTTTGCTGCTCGTCCCCCTCCATTGCTTACTATCTATCCTTAATATAGGATTTCATAGTTACATAAGTGGGGTGGTTAGATTAATGCATTGAAACACTCTTATTTTGAAGTCACCGTACATACTAGTAGCATGTTAGTGGTTTCAGGCATAAGAAAGAGATGCTATTTTTTCGGTCTCAGATATTTTCATTAGTAAGATAGGGTTTTGCTCCTCAGTATCACTGATTTGTTTCTCTTTTGTAATCATCACTGATAATTTTCATTACTTACAGAAAATAACTTCTGCATATGTTAATACTGGGTTTTGTAGGGAATTAAAAATTGCAACTGATTTTTGCAAAGATTGTTACCAGAGAGGAACTTCAGTTTCATAAAAACTTTAGACAGATGTCCCGTAAATTATTTTGTTGCAGAGAAATATGATATATATTATCTGATGAAAAATAGTAGTGATCTTTTCAAAAGTCTTAACTTTTAGTTTGCAATCTACTTTGTCAAGAAGCATCTAATATAGAGTAGTATGGAGATGATACTTGGTAGTACAGGGAGGATCTGCTTTTTGGTGCCTGATATCACAGTAACTAAAAAGTGAAGTGGAGAGGATTTTATGTTTGTTTATCCACTTGGGATAGGGAGGAGGATTAACAAATCACCTCTGCTTGTAAAAACACTGTTCTAGAAATTTGTTTTACCAGATTGTTGTTGTCAACAGACAGTTAGTGTTCCATTAAGGAGTCATTTTTAGAGCACTAAGAGCAGTTGAAAATGTTTTTAATGTTAAAAATAATATGTTCACTTAAAGATGTTTACTACTGTCTTCAGTCTCTTTTAAGTGACAAACTGATACTTATCATATAATGTTTTTCCTCTTTTAAAGCACTTTGTAAACTTTAGCTTTGGACTTAGCCAAGACATCAGAGGGGATCTGTGAAAGCCAATGTAAAGCCTGGGGAGGAGCAGTGGTGCAGTTTCTCTTACTCAAACAGCATCTGCAAAATGCAGACTTCTAACATATTTTCCCTATGTTTTCTGGTTGTAGAGATAATCTTGTAAATATGAACAGATTCAGTGCTGGCTTTTGAATCGAAAGATATGATGAGATAATTAATTTTAATGGAAATTTAATTTTGAAACTCTAAGATGAATAGGAGCAATTATGAAAGTTTGTTTCTCTTGTCCATATATAGCTATTTCCAAGACACTCGTGTGTGTGTGTGTGAGAGAGTAAGAGAGAGCAAGAGAGAAAGAGAGGTGGGCCATGTCTCTTTCCCTACTAGGTGTAGTAAGCAGAGCTTGGGTGTGCCTCAGGATCTAGCTCATCATATCAACAGAGTTTGACATAACGCTTAGTTTAGTGGCAGTTCTACTGCTGTAAATCTCCCCCACTCAGAAAAGTGAGCAAATAAAATCAGAATATTATAAATTTTTCCTCACTCGTAATCTGTGAGCATTACTTGTCACTGAAAAATTAATACACTGTCTTTTCCAAGTAAAAGGGTGGCTCCCCCACAATTACAGTTTTCACTCCCCAGCAATAGGTTTCAAAGCAGCCAAAAGGATTTTGCTGAACAACCCAGCAGTCAATACACATCACTGAAGGGCATTTTTGGAATGTCCTCAATTAACCATGTGTACATTTAAGCCTGGCTGTCAGGCACCACTTAAAACTTTAACATAATTCTGCCATTTCTTGCTGCTCACTCCTTGTTCAGATGATTAATAAATATACTAAATTACATCTGATTTACTGTGTCTCACTACTATTTCCAGGATTGGCTTTGAAATATTCTAAAAAATAGCACTAGCATTGGCTACTATTGGAACTTTAGGTTCAGAAGTGGCTTGCATGTTTTTGTTAGTGGCTCAACTATGTAAGGAGATGGCTTGAGTTTATTTTTGATCTGTGTAACCAATTGCACTGTATTTAACTGTTTGTAATACTGTATTGCTCAGGTGTGTAGTACATCAGGTTACTGTAATTCTCTTACAATTGCTTAACTGTAATATCATGCCATTGAAGCATTGTTTACTGTATTTTGTAAGTCTTTAGTGTATAACTTTATTTTTCTCTACAGGCAAACATGCTGAAGATATATTTGGCGAGTTGTTTAATGAGGCCAACAACTTCTACATCAGAGCAAATTCTCTTCAAGACAGAATTGATCGCCTTGCTGTCAAAGTTACCCAGCTGGATTCTACAGTGGAAGAGGGTAGGTAATTGCATAAAAGCGCTGAACCAGAAGTGATGTTGACAAGGTCACAGTAATTAATTACACAACAATCAGTGCTTTTTCTAGCTGATAGTTCATCATGTGTATTAGGAGGACTTTGGTTTTGAACCTCTTAACTCTTCATATTTGATTTAAAATGTTAGTTTTTGAGGGCTTTGTGACACGAGGCATAGCTCTTACCTATGTCATCTTAATAAATCAGTAGCCATTTTATCTGGTCATTGGTGAAAATTTTCTAACTAATAAAACAAGTAAAAAAATTTAAGGGAGGGGGTGTTGCAAGTTAGGCCAGACAGTCATTAAAAATGTGTCTCTAGTATGACTGACTATGTCTATGCTGTTATCACATTCTTTCACTGAAGAAAGTGGAGGTTTATGTATTATCAACTAAATAATGTATCACAAAGTTCCAGTCATCAGAGACTGGACTTTCTTGGATCAACACTAGTTACAGCATCACTTGTTTATGTATATAATTACAAAATGAATGACCATATTAATAATATACATTCATAACTTATATAAGGGCCCAACTCTATTTGAAAGCACAAAGTGCATTAAATAATTTAAAAAAGATAGTCCTATGTCCTTAAAAAAAAAAAAAAAAAGCTGAAATGTTCAAGCATGCTTGCAAGTTCTATTTCCTAAGTTGGAAATGATTTATTTTTTAAATCATTTTGTTTAAAGATTCTATATCATTTGATGCCACACTTACCTAGAAGCAGAATGTCAACTGTGTGTGTACAAAAATGGGGATCTTTAAAGAACTTGATGAATTTAATGATTAAAACAATTAGGGCTATTTTAGAATATACGTTTCACTTGTATGCTAGGCACAGCATTCTGGTACAAAGGATACTTTCAAGTTAAAGGCACTTGTGTCTGAGAATATGCAACTGCAATCAAGTGCTTGCTTTGGGGAATTGTACAGTTTCTTAACATGTGACAGGATCTCGATCTTGCAATTGGATTTTTTCCAGAAGAATACAGAGTGAAATGTAAATCAAGCTTTTGCAACTCTTCGGTGAGGGTGTTGCTCAGGCAGACCGTGTCTGAGGCAGCTTAGTCAGGGCCAAGTCCCGGTGTTTTGTTTCCTAACAGTCAATCAAAATAAAACAAGAGTTTGACCCTCTCTTCCCAGTTGTGTTAATTTGGTACTAACCGATCACCCTGATTGCTAGCCTCTAATGGCAGCACTGAATCTAGTCAGTTGGAACCAATCAAGCAGGCAGGGCAAATTGCCAAATCCTCATTCAGGCCACATACCTTATCTCGTCTAAATTCTGATTAGCTCTGCTTCTGAATGGTTAATGGATCTGCTTAGTTTTAATGGCAGACTGCATGAGAGTTTTAAGCAGCTGCTGAGCATGTTCCTTTTACTGGAAGAGCATGGCAATGTAATATGAATGCCCTATTGATATCTCCCTGAAAATTAAGGTTCTCTAAAATTAGCAAATAATTTTACAAACTTTTAAATGGCTTAAGAAATTGTAAAGGTATGAAGTCTGTGACTCGAAGTTTTTTTATGGGATGGCTGTTTTGCCTACTGTATGTAGAGAGAGTTGCTTATTGCAGTCTGTTTGCTAGACCTATTTTGTAAAATACCAGAATTGATATTTACACTTTTTGGCCATTTCACAAGAGAGGTCAGTAACTAAGTCATCTTAGAGACTGAGCTGTCTTCAAGTGGTCCTGCATCTTAGGTTTGAGGCAGCAGTCATTGCTATAGCAAAATGTGAATAAAATAGCACAGCTTAAGTCCATGTTGACCTTTCTTTGATAAATTCGAATACCTCTGTTTTCAGGTCTTTCAATCTGGTTCATTTCAGGAACACTAAATTCACTTAAATAGTTGTATTTTTTTTTTTTAAAAAATCAGCCCAGTTATTCCATTGTGGGTAGTTTCTGGTTAGCTTCTGAAGTGGTAGACATTTAGAACCAGTTTTGTTTTAATGTTTGTGACTGCCTCGATATGAGGTCACAGGACACTCCACTCAAAAGTACTTTACCTAGTTACTCCTACATTGCTAATGTCCTTTCCAATTAATAAATCTCATACAACCTATGTTGGTGTTCTAATTTAAATAGGCAATTTCATTGATTCGTTGGCTCTGAGAATTGGAATTTTGCAGTAAAGAGCATTGATGCCAGAGGTCAATCTATATTTATGACTGCCAGAAATTCACTCCAGGAAGATCAGTTATCAGTCAGACACAATTTTAAAACACCATTTGATTCCCAATCAGAGTAGTGTTAGTGAAAATAAGTTTTTAGGAGGATTATGTAGTACTTCATCCTAATGTCATTGCTGGAAACATCACAGTGAATGCAAATAGCTAAATGCTGAGGTTAATATTTTCAAAAGCTCCTAAGGCCTGTTGACTTTCAGTGGGGCGTAGACTCTTGAATCACCTATGTGCTTGAAAATGTTTACTCTTAAGGTAGGATGTAATAACTCAAGACTGTACGATTTGGAAAAGCTGCTCTCACGTCTTGCACTATGGGGCTAAAATTTGCAGTGTAGTTGTTCAGGCTTGAAGCCTGATAACAGAGGTGGGTGTCCAGAGCCTTGGTACCAGCCTGAGCCCAGATGTCAACACAGAGATTGAAAGAGCTGTCACATGAGCCCAAATTGGTTTACCTGGTCTCTCAGATTTGCTTCCTTGGGTCTTTTTGCAGTATAAATGTACCCTACATCTCTCTGAGCTGGAAATTACATCCCCAACTCAAAATATAGACACATCTAGTGAATAAAAATCTGCTAGTGGTTGAACTCTGGTCCTGTTGCTTGAAGAATGGTTTGGTGAGCAATATGAATAACGTCTTAATATACATCAGTAGTGCAGCCTTATCTACGATATTGTGTTCACTACTGGTCTCCCCATTATAAAATGACATGGTGAAGGACACCTGGAATGGTCAAGGGCATGGCAAAATACTCATATGGAGAATGTGAAAAGACTGGGGTTATTCACTTTAACAGAGTCAAATAAGGAGAGACATGACTGAAGAATGTTAAATGATACAGAGCATGTGGATCGGGAACATCAGTCTTATTCACAAGGACAAGTCAGTCTCTAACTGTTAGAGATCAGGTTGATATCAAATGTGGGGTCCTTTTGAGGCACCTGGTGACAGACACTATTGGAGATAGTACTACACTGATCTTTGGTCCGATTCTGTATGGTAAGTGTTCTCATGATACATTGCCAGGAATTATAAATGTATAATATATAAATATTACTATAGTATTCCACTACGTATAATTACAGCATAGTTGGTTGAAGTGCTTTCAAAGAAATAACTCTTTAATGTTGTTGTAAAAACGAAATCTGATTTTTTGGTCATTAGTAATTAGAAAATATCCACAGCTAAATATTTTTTTTTCCTTTCTAATAGTATCATTACAGGATATCAACATGAAAAAAGCATTCAAAAGTTCAACAGTACAGGACCAGCAAGTGGTTTCAAAGAACAGTATTCCTAATCCAGTGGCTGACATCTACAATCAGAGTGACAAACCACCTCCATTGAATATTCTTACACCCTATAGGTATGGATATTTTCAGTTCCTAAGTTCTGTTACTGTGCTATTCAGCTCTTTTAATTCTAGACATATTTGGAGTAGTATAGAGGAGCATGGCTAGGTAACTAAAGTACAGATGTTTCCAGGTGTACCCTCACGTTTTATGAGGTAGTGGTTTGAGTCACACTTTGAAAATTGCAAGATGATACAAAGTTAACAAACGGAATCTGTACATACTATTTTCAAAGGAGAGCCGTCAGTCCCATTGTTTAATGGCATGTGGCCAGAGCCCCCGCTGTAAAAGTCCCAGTGGCAGCGTGGGTCTGAGGCTGGAGCCCATCTAGAGCCCGCCTCTGCAGCTCAGGCTGGGGCTGGAGCCCTACCATGGTGGCCCCTGCAGCACAAGCCCATAGGGCTGGGGCAGGAGCTGCAGAACAAGGCTGGGTTGTGAGTCCCTGGGACTCCCTCCATGCCAGGGGGTTGGGGCCGGAGTGCCCCGGCCTCTCCACTGCAGTGTGGAGCTAGGGTGGGAGCTGTAGTGTGGGGCTGGGGCTGGGGCTAGATTCCCCCACCCTCAAGACCTGTCTGCAGCACAGGGCTGAGGTCAGAGCCCTACCACAGCAGACTGCAGCACAAGCCCCCATCACGGGGCTGGGGTTGGAACCTCCCTGGCTGGAGTCCATTCACAGTGTGAGGCTGGGGACTGAGCCCCTCTCATGGAGCCCTGCAGAATCTGCTGCAGGTTGGTTTTTCTCCCTTTTCCCCCTGGGCTGGGGATGGATGTGTGCATTCTGGCCAGGGGGGAGGGTGCAAGAGCAAGCTGGGGGTGGGTGTTTTGAGGTCTGGGTGTGAGGGAGGGTGCAGGAGTGGGCTAAGGGTGGGTGGTGTATATGGGAGGGAGGGTGCAGGAGTGGGCTGGGGTTTGGGGATTTGTGTGGGAGGTAAGGGGCAGCAGTGAGTGGGGGTTGGAGGTGAGAGATCTGGGTGGGAGGAAGGATGTAGGAACAGGCTGAGTGTGGAGGTATGGGCAGGAGCAGGGTGGGTGAGGGGAGGTGTGGGCAGGAGGGGATGTAGGAGAATAGTTAGGCAGTCTGGGCAGTACAAGGGGACAGGAGCAGGCTGGGTGAAGGAGGTCGGGCACTTATCTCCCACAATGTTTTTGCTGCCCCCTCCCCCAGTTGGTGGTGGTACCCTGCCCAGGGTCTGCAGCAATTCTGCACTCTTGGCCAGCAGGGCTCTCCACCTGTGGCTAGAGATTGCTTCCTGCCCAGGGCTGGCAACAGCTCTGTGCCCCTGGCCACTGGGACTCCCTGCCCAGGGCCACCAGCAGCTCTTGTGCAGATGAGTAATTCAGCTGTAGCCACCACAAAGGGGTGGGCCCTGCTAGTAAAAAATTCAAGGCCCTGTCACATTGAATTGTAACAGTTTATTAATTTCTAGGTGTTAATATTTGAAAAATTAATGATATTAGTTTAATAGGTCAGTTTTCTATGAAAATAGAAAATGAAGTATTGGATATAATGTAACAATTTGGTTCTCCATGAACAGGGCACACCCAGTTTCTAAACCTCACTCTTACTAGTTTTATGTAAGTTGCTTAATCTCTATCTTAATTTATCCATGTGCAATGCAGTGTTGCAGGTTATTGCCGTGCGAGATGACTCAACTATATATGTGGCATAAATACCTTGATAGAGAGCAGCTGCCATCTCCCTAGGTAACCCATTCTAGAGCTTCACCACACTCCTAGGCTGTGTCTACACTACTCCTCCCTTTTGAAAGGGACATGTAAATGAGGCTGATCAAAAATGCAAATGAGGTGCTCATTTGCATATTTTGGGTCTCATTTGTACAATGGCGTCCGTTTGCCATGTCAAAAGTGCTGCTTTTGAGGTGCAAACTGGCAGTGTAGATGGGGTTCCTTCAAAAAATTAGGAAGAAGGGTGCTTTTGAAAGCATTTCCTATTGGCTGTACTTACATGCCCCTTCCTAAAGGGAGGGGTAATATAGATCTAGCCCTAGTGAAATTCCATGGATTATTGCAGTAACATAATGGGCACTGCTGTTTCCTAGGGAGCAGCTTTACAGTTGAACAGTATGTTACAGTAAATTGGTATCCCTCAATGTGAAAAAATGGCAAAAGGTTATTTTCCCTATTAACTACATTAATTTGAAAACTACTTTAAATTCATGTTGCACTGAAATGTCTCAAAAAAAATTAACATCTGAAAGATAAGATAACCTGAAAAGTGAGATGGGTAACTTTAGTGGGTGTACAGTATGGTGTATTTTCTGGCTTGTACTAAATGGACAACTGGATTTTCATGCTGTAAAACAATTGTAAGCTACCATATGGGTGTGATGAGTGATTCCACTCCATTCCTACCTTCTGGTTCAAGTCATTGCATTTTAGAATAATGTACTTATGAGCCAAGTTGTTGCCAGGAAATTGAGGTTGTCACGGAGTATATAAATATTGTAAAGGAAGAACATAAGTAAATGCCATTTTATTTTGACTTTTGGATGCTACTGCTCTTTGTTTTCATTACTTGACTTTTTTTTTAAGCAATTATAATAATTAGTAGTAAGCAGGACTTCATTCCCTGGTTCCATCTGAGTTACTGAAGTCCTCAAATCGTGATTCAGACTTCTAATTCTGTTAGATATATTTTAGTGTAGCTCATTTATACAGATGACCTTATTCTGGAGATCATAGACATTGAATGAAAATTAGGTGCATGCAGTGTGTTTTAGTTGGCTTACTACAATTTAATGATGGAAAGAGACTAAGTGTAAACCAGCAAGCCCAAAAGCTGAGCCACTTGAATTTTAAATAATATGTGTGCTAAACTTTTCTTCTGTTGTGTTTACAGAGATGATAAGAAAGATGGTTTGAAGTTCTATACTGATCCTTCCTATTTTTTTGATCTTTGGAAAGAAAAAATGTTACAAGATACGGAAGACAAACGAAAGGAGAAGAGGAGACAAAAGGTAAACAAGAGTATAATAAATATTTGTAGAATATATGTACAGAATTTATGCATGTGCTCTTGTCCGGGCAGACCTAGCTAAGTTGTACTCACCTTATGTTTGTCTAAAGTCTTTGCTGCTTGAATATAACTGAAATTGTAGGTTTAGCATTAGAATTTTGATTACAGTATATGCTTTTTATTCTAAGGAATTTGGAAATGGAATGAAGCACAGCTATAATTTTCTTTAAATTTTTACTATTCTTTGCCTTTCAGTGTACAGGAAATCAGCCAGCTGTGCCTCAGTGGGGATGGTATATGCATTGGTAGAAATTAAATTTGAATTTTAATGTTTCATTACATTTTTGTCTTTGTATTAATTATTAGGGGTTCTTTACTCGGCTACCCCATGCTCACAGGAAACCACAAATTTCAGATAATTGCCCTGTTGTTCCTTTATATTCATTAATTCTGACTCTTTCTCCTTCTATTGACAGACTTAGGCCTTGTCTACACTTGCCCTCAACTTGGAAGGGGGCATGGTAATCAGGGTGATGGGAGATTACTAACAAAGTGCTGTGGTGAACATGCAGCACTTCATTAGGCTTATTCTCCCCCGCGGCAACTTTGAAGTGCTGCATATTCACTGCAGCACTTCATTACTAATTCCCATCACCCTGATTACCATGCCCCCTTCGAAGTTGGGGGCAAGTGTAGGCCCAGCCTTACTGAGTAAGGTGGTATAGATATTTCCTGGGGATCAACAACTACTTGACTGCTTTTTTTGTTTTGATGGTATATAGACTAGCACGGCTTTCTCTATGTTACTAGAGTGGATGTGGTTTAGAAATTACAATCCTTGCTGCCTCTCAAAGCCAAAAAAATTAAAGATCTTCATAAAGGAGGATCTTCCAAATTTTTACTAGTGTGTTCAGGTAGTTGGCAGTGGTCAGAGGCATGTGTGTCATCTGTCATGAGGATGTACATGTATATAGTTTTTAAAGTATCTGTTTTTAGCATGCATGGGATGAAGAGTTGAGTAGATGCTTATTTATGTTGATGCTTTGCTGCTGATTTGGTTTGAGAAAGCTCTGAAAGGACCATCAGTTTCTTCATGCAGTCCTGAGAGAGAGGAAAACATAGATGAAGCAGCAGCTGCCTGTGTTTTATCCAGTTTGATGCCCACCTGGATATCAGGAAAGGGCCCCAACTGGTCTAAAGGATTCTGGAAGAAGAGAGTTCCAAGCAAGGACCATGAAACTTCTGATTTGAAGGGGTGCATGTTAAAAGTTAGAATGCACATATGCCACTTTACTCTAAATCAAAATGAAGCATCACCCTAGTGAAACCTCACTCTTCCAGATTCATAAAGTGAAATTAACTCCTTCTGATCCCATAGGATTCTCATGAGTGTTCTAAGTTGAAGTGGAATTTCTGTGCTTTTGGCTCAGAAAGCTTACAATTAATCGTGCCATCAGAAGGGAGGTAGAATGCATCACTACCAAGAATAAAAATAGATGGAACTGGATGGGTTGGTCAGTAGGCTAAGTCACCAGAAAACTGTTAGCCACAAGGAATTGTTGTAAAAGTCAGGAGGAAATTCTGCCATTCAATGGGAGAGAACCCAGGTCTTCATTGCAGCTGTCTAGACCCAGATAGTTCTGTGTGAAAGGTGCTGTTCAAGTTCATTAAAAGTGCCATGATGACAGAAGAAAGCTACATGAATTTGTGGAAGGTCCACATCATCTGAAGTGAAGAAGCATGTTACATAGTTGTACAAATACCATTTTTGAAGGTACTTTGGTGTGTATGTTTGGGGGAAAGGGGATGTCTTGCTGATTTAAAAAAAATGCTTGGCAAGTAGAGAGAATTAGAGCTTACTGAAAAATGAAAAAATGCTTCAGACAAACTTAGAAGAAATTTTCATTCCTTGTTACAAAGGAACTCCTTTTTCCTTAACGTTTTTATAGGAAATTATGTATTGCGTCTCTTTTGATTTTCACTTTTTGTTTAGTATTCTACTTTTGTTCCTTTTTTCATTTCTCCTTTTTAAAAAGAGAAGAGCAGGAAAATCTACCTACTGAAGAAATAAGGAAGTTTTTCATTTTCCAGTTTTGTCACAAATAATTTAAAACTTTTTTTTTCCACAAATGAGTCATGTTTTGGTGTCAGTGGGGAGGGATAGCTCAGGGGTTAGAGCATTTGCTTGCTCAACCCAAGGTTGTGAGTTCAATCCTTGAAAGGCCATTTAGGGGTCTAGGGCAAATAGATTTAAGAAAACAAAATGTGTCAGGGACAGTGCTTGGTCCTGCCAAGAGGGCAGGGGACTGGACTCAAGGTCCCTTTCAGTTCTATGAGATGTGTATCTCCATATATTTATTTAAAGGCTGTCATTCTTTGGGGGAAAAAAACTTTCATTTGGAAAATTTTGACTCATTCTACAGAGAGTCTTCTATAAACATTAGAGTTCTCACAACACACATTTCTGGGACACATTTTAGATCACCTAACTTATTCATTATATTTTATTTTGTGCCTGTGTGTACAGATTTTTAACTCTTAGTAGAGCCACAATACCAAAGGTTTGATCTGGCATACTCCTGGTAAGAGTAAAACAGTAAACTTAAAAAGCCTGTATGAGAAACTGCTGAGAGAAATAGGGCAGATGATTGACAAAAATGGCTTTCCAATAGCTCTCCTGATGCCTGTGTGAAGACATGCATTTTAAATCCAAGATTTAATATGGTGGGCAATAATTTTTAAAGGCACCACTCCGTGCATTATTGTAAGTCATCACAAACCAGCTCTAGGCCACTGGAAAGTGGGTGGGCGAGGAGGAGGGCTTGGGCGGAAAGGACAGGGTTTGGAGCTAGAGAAAGAGTGTGTAAGTGTGAGTGACACTTGGGGACACTGAGGGTGGTACAGAGACTGGAAGAGTTGTGCGTGACACTGAGTGGCAGTGACTTCGTGTATGGTATGGAGGAAGCGTGGCAAAGACTTGGTGTGCGACACAGAGCAAGGGTGACCATCTGTCCTATATTGTCTGGGACAGTCCCGTATTTGGGATGTCAAAAAGGCATCTGGACTTATTTTTTAAAAGGTACTAATTGTCCCATATTTGAGCCATCCCCTGGCTGACCTTTTCCTGGGCACAGCTGCTGGTGGAAGTTCTCCAGAAACTCTCAGCTGTGGCTTCCTGTGGGCTCTCGGTGGCTGCAGCTTCCCTGGGGCTGGTGGGGAGGGGTGGTGGTGGTTGCTGCTGCTGCTGCTGCTGCTTTCCCAGGGCTTTAGGAGCGTTGGTGGCTGCAGCTTCCCTGGGGGTGGGGGGGCCACGCAGTGGTTGCTGCTTCCGCAGGGCTCCTGTGGAGTACTGGCAGCTGCCGCCTCCTTCCTGGCTACCCAGGGCTTGGTGGAGCCGCCCCTCCCCTGCCCCCCCCCCAATGTCTCCCTGTCCTGTATTTGGGACAGGGAGATGTGGTTGCCCTACACAGAGACTAGGTATGTGACAGACTGTATGGGGGTGCATGTGTGTTGGCTTCTTCTGAGTAAGTGTCTGAAATGCCATGCAATGTCCCTTTTAAGACAGGGAAAGCTCTCCTGCTTTGTTCTCTCCCCCCAGCCTCTCCCCTCCCCTGCTCTGCAGAAATGGGTGTGTGTCTGGAGGAAAGAGGGAGCTGGCTGCTGCAGAAATCTTAGACAGAGTGCACTACCTCTTACGACAGGCTCGCATCTCAGTTACTTGCCATGCACACTTCAGACAGCAGCACCTCTGCTCTGTGTCTGTCTTGCTGTCTCCTGCTCTATGGAGGTGGGGTGCAGGGGCAGGGGGACATGCTGACCATAGTGCACCTCCTGAATGGTTGGCAATAGGATCCTGAGTGGCTTGGCTGTAGGACAGAGCATGCATACTGTATAGCCAGGACATTGATCAGCTGGGCAGGCTGAATAGACATGCTGGGCCGGCAAGCTATACTTTGCCCACCCTGTCCTAGATCCTTAGAATGTTGTTGGAAAAAAGATGACAAGATGATGTTGTGTTAATTGAAAAATTCTATTTCTTAAGTTTGTTACTTATATCCTTGTATGATTTCCTTTCAGATCCCGGTATTTTACCCATTTTTAGGACAAATTATCCATCTCTCTCAGTGCACTTTAAGAATGCTGTCGTCTTTAACTTGTTGATCAAAAGTAGACTGTGTATACAAAATTAAAATTGAAATTCAGATTAAATATATATTTTTATCATAAATAATGTATGTTGAATAAAGTGAAGTTTGGGAATATTAAGGTCTCTATCACAAATCATACTGTTAACATAGTACTTGTGATTTTTATAAACTGCATGAGAATACTAAACTGATTCAGAATGGCGACTTTTTAAATGTATTAAGTGTATTTAGCCAAGTGGCAATAACCACCATTTGGAAGGGGATCAGTTTTAACTTGTTTACATTTTTATAGCTGAAATTCTGCTTCTGCAACTGATTTGTGTCTTACCAAAATATCATCTGTGAAGGTCTTCTAAATGACAACTGTGTGTTTGGATGGCTGCTAAAAACCAGACTTCTGAATGGACTGCTAATTTAGGCTCTGATCATGTGAGATTCTTTATCTCAATCTCCATTGCACTCAGGCTGTGTCTACACTACAAAAATAACTTCAAAGTTGTTCTTTGAAGTAGGGTGCTGCTCCATTCCTGAGAATGGAGTAAGGACTTTGAAGTAGGGAACCCAACTTTGAAGTTAAGTTCTAAGTAACGGAAAATGTGTGTAGACTCTGCTGGCTACAGAATCATAGGGCTGGAAGGGACCTCAGGAGGCCATCTAGTCCAGCCCCCTGCTTCAAGCAGGATCAACCCCTACTAAGTCATCCCATCCAGGACCTTGTCCAGCCGGGACTTAAAAACCTCAAGGGATGGAGAATCCACCACCTCTTTAGGCAACGCGTTAGTTCCACGTGTAGATGCACCCTCAGTGAGGAATAAATGGTGATCATAACACACAAGAAAAGGTTTTCAGAGTATCTGTGAGGCAGTTACCTTAAACAATTGAGATATTAGCTGTAGGATGTTCTTGATGTCTTTTATATTTTGCTTACCATATTTTTGCATGGTTAGGAAACTCTTGGAGACATATATGAAAACTTAATGTGATGGCTTTTGCAAATAATGGTCTCTCTAAACAAAAGTGTAATTTTTTTAAAATCCTCCATTCATTTAAAAACTGCTATAAGGGCAGACCAGGAGACTGTTACATTTTGTACACTGTGTACTTTAGTGTACTTGAAATTGAAGTTTTGCTTTACAGCTTTTAATCCTACAGTCAAAAATTTGAATTACGAGAATTTTGGGGAGCATTATAGTGGTGACTAACAGTTTTTTTTATGAAATAGTTATGCTATCATTCCCCACTGCTTTTCAGTTTTTACTCTATATTTCTCCTTATTGAATAATGTACATTTTAACTAATTTTAAGACTATAAGCAGTTATTTTGTACAATTGTAGAAAAGTCAGTCAGTGATCCCTGATATATAATGCTCTAAATTGATGAAGTCAAATTGATACATTATGGGTTATTTCTTAAATTTTTTCACAGTACTGCAGATACCTGCTGAATTTATTTCCTTATGCCCATGATTTCATTGCGGATGCTTTTTTACATAATTTTTGCTAACCTTTTTAATGTAAATATTATGCTGAAGTTAATTATTTCCCTAAGATCTCTAATATATTTGCCATATTTAAGTATTCATTTACAGAAAGTTAGATGACACCCCTTCCCTGTCTTTAATATATACAACCTACTTGTTCATGTGGTTTCTGCTACATATTTAGAGCCGTGCAAATGCACAGAAATCTACTTTATATACATGGGCCATTTCTGTGGATCCTGAATAGAGCTGGCAACTCTGATTAATGCTATTCCAGGAGGTTTTTTCCCCATCCCTCATTATGTGTAATGTCTTTTTCTTAAAATATCCTATTAAAATCTCCAGGATTGCTTTCAGGAGTCACCAGGTGATGGTGACACTTCTGGGAGACTCCAGGCCAATCCTAGAGGGACGGCAACCTTAATTCTGGCTCAGATGCACATACAAATATATCTTTGCAGAACTCTGCATGTTATTTAAAGATAGACACCACTGCGATCACAGTTTTTTCTTTGAAAGTAGAGTTCTGCATTCATCATCTCACATACCTATCATCAGAGCTGCAATGAAATTATTTGTCCAGCATTTGTATGCTAAGAAAGAGAAATGTCATGATTAGTATAGGACAGAAATAAAACTATCCTGTATGCAAATGTATTTCTGTTTTGTAACAAACCTTCCCAATCCTTTTGAAAGAAATCAAATGTTTTGGAGAAATTTCTAGTTTTGAAGTGAACCAGTAAAGCAAAAAGAGTTTGGGGTAAATGTTATATAAGGGCCTGTCTACACTAGCACTCACCTTTGAAGGGAGCACATAAGCAAGCCCAAGTGGAGAATAGCAATGAGGTGCTACACTGCATATGCAGTACCTCATTAGTTTAATTCTTGCCACGGGAACTTCGAAGTTGCAAACTTTGAAGCACCAGTAAGCCATGTAGCTGCGGGCACCTTGAAGTATCTGCGCAACTTCAAAGTGCCCCTACTCGCAAAACGTGTGACAAGCCCTAGGGGTAGCTTCCAGTGCTCATTCAATAAATGTACATATCTTAAATAATCTGGAACAACTGTACAACCTAAAGTGGACTCCTTTAATAAATTTGTTTTCTCAAAACAAATTCTAAGATTTTAAAACTTGATTGGGCAGAATAGCAACCTTTGGGGTTGTGAATTTTTGTGAAAGCACTAAATTATATACCTGGAAGAGGGGGAGAGAGAATTCACTGAAAGTACTTGCAATTTGAGACCAAAATCTGAAGTATATGCAACAGACTGATATGTCCTGATAAAATAGCTTACTGAACTGAATACTGCCATGTTGCAGATATGATTGTGAGTCATTTCCTATGAGATATGTGAAATGAGAGTGAGGACAGAGCAGGAAGGATTTAGTTCTTTTTCTTATGTAGTATTCAGACATGAAAGGACAATCAAGTTACAAAAAGAGAGCTCAAATCTTGGCATGTGATACCATCTGGGATGAGTCATCAGTTTTCCATATTTCTTTCAAATTCTAGGTGCTTTTATGCATGCAAAACAATTGGTGTTTGTATGCAATTCATTCCACACACGTTTTACACATATGTTGTTTATAAGTTTAAGAAGTATCCTCAGACATATATCACAGTTGTCTGAACATGTCATTACCATGTATTTTGAAGAAGGATTAGAAGTGTCTTAATAGTGACAGTTACTCTGCTTACTGGGAGATGGGAAATAGGAGAAGATGGTTAGACATACATTACAATTTTCTATAAAAGTAAGTCAGACACAGTAATAGTGTGATGAATAACATTACCTTCTTCTTCAAGTAGTGTCCCCGTGGGTGCTCCACTCTGGGTGTCAGTGTGTCCTTGCTCTGGCACTCAGAGATTCTTCTATAGCCATGGTTTCTGCGCCATGCATGTGCAGCAGTGCTTCCTCATGCTATCTGATCCGGCGTATCCCCTCAGTTCCTTCTTTACTTTCCTTGGCTGCAGACAGAGCTTTACTTTCTCTGAAAGACAAAAAGGGTTAGTTTAGTGTTCTTCTATCCTTGTCCAAGTTATTTATCCTTTTAGACATTCTAACTTAAAAAAAAATTGTTAAAGTTGAGAAATTGTTTTCTGCATCACAACTGTGCTGGG
Organism: Carettochelys insculpta; assembly: GCF_033958435.1. Classification (NCBI taxonomy): domain Eukaryota; kingdom Metazoa; phylum Chordata; order Testudines; family Carettochelyidae; genus Carettochelys; species Carettochelys insculpta. Next base: position 49,369,953 of record NC_134137.1, read on the forward strand.
CTTCTCAGGCTTTAAGCAATGTGCAACATGCAGAGAAGCTGTGCTGGC